>NC_091438.1:5387300-6587300 GCF_964237555.1 Oryctolagus cuniculus | reverse complement strand
TACTCCAGAAAAAGCAAGGTGAGTTACCAAGCTAGGTCACTCATTTCTTCTGTCCCAAGAGGTAGGGGGTGGATGTGTGCATCTGTGTTTAAGGAATGATTTTTAAAAAAGCAATCTATTTCAAAACTTGTCCCATTTTAGGGAGAGAAAAATAATCTAAATTTCAGGCATTCTTATTTTGAATGTTATGCTGAATTCAAATACAAAATTTTTAGTGTACAAAAACCTAGTAAATGTAGACAAAAGTCTATTAACATACACATATAACTATCTAAAACTGCCTTATTAAACAGATCAGTTTCACCTATCATAATGTTAATACCTTAAATTTAGGAAAGAAACATAAAAGGAACAAATTTATCCTTTCCTTAAAACACCTCAGGTCTTAAGCTAGAACTGCATTTTTAAAATAAAGAAAATTAAAAATGAATTTTATAAACTGGTGGCTCTGCTAAACTAATTTTCTACTAGGTATGGTAAAATTCCAGACAGTACCACTATTTCAGTCATCACTTTATTTTGTCTTAAAATCAGACACATTTTGTCCCCTACATCCCAAAAAAGAAAGGCAGGTCAACGATGCAACCTTCGCTGTCGGGAAGATGACCTAACACATCATGCAGCTGCTTAGCTGCTGAGGTTAGCACATCAGGGCTGAGCAACTGAAAACCCACGGTTTGAATCAGTAGACTGCACTTGCCGCTTCAGGCAGTGGAACAGAACAGACACGGGAACACAGTAACCGTCTGTTACCTGACATTTAACAAACAGCTGCCGGAAACACATCAACTCACCTGCCAGTTTTTATGTATATACGTATTGCAGGCAATAGGAGGAAGTTTCCTTTCATTTGATTTTTCTGCAAATTTTCTGACACTCCAGAAGGTATGTCAAAAAGTTTGTGAAAAAATGAAATTAAAAATAAGTTTATTTTCATACAAAAAAATTTAAAATCCATGCAAAACACATCTTTCCATGAACCTTCTGAAGAACCTTTGTATGTATCTCACACATTAGAACATCTATCCACATACACATATTGCATGTGTATATACTTGCATACATATGTGTGTATGAATGAATGCATGGGTAGTCTTTCAAGCTCTATTTTTCCCTCCCCTTTTCTCCCTAAGTGTAAAGATTTAAACAGTTTCTCTTTTAATACTGTCATAATTTGTTTCGGCCATCCAGGCTCCTACTCCCTCAGGAATCACACCACTCTAACACTGTATTTTTCTGTCTGTAGTTTCTGTTTCCTGTTTGCAATTCATTGAAGCACTACTTTAAACCCTATTGCTACACAAGACAAAGGATCACAGAGAAGAAAGGCCTAAACAAAAGTTATGCAGAAGTACACAAACTGAGGGTTTGACTATGAAGACTTAAAGTCCAGATGTCTACCCGGCCCTAAAACAAAAACAAACAAAAAAACACCAACAATCATGATTTTCTCTCCTTACCAAAGATGCTACAAAGCTATATCACTGCCACTTAGAACTGATCTTAAAATAGTGCAATGCACTGAAATTTTTATTTATTTATTTATTTGACAGATAGAGTTAGAGAGAGAAAGACAGAGAGAAAGGTCTTCCTTCTGTTGGTTCACCCCCAAAATGGCCACTACAGCCGGAGCTGCGCCGATCCGAAGCCAGGAGCCAGGTGCTTCCTCCTGGTCTCCCATGGGGTGCAGGGCCCAAGCACTTGGGCCATCCGTCACTGCACTCCCGGGCCACAGCAGAGAGCTGGACTGGAAGAGGAGCAACCGGGACTAGAACCCGGTGCTCATATGGGATGAAAGTGCCGCAAGGCGGAGGATTAACTAAGTGAGCCACAGCGCCGGCTCCCTGAAATTGTTTTTACTTGTCATTCTTCAGAACAAGTCTAAGAAACAGACCGTGATTTTCAAAATTCTGTTCAAGAATTAGAACTATGCTTTTAGTGAGTCTACAATACAGGGAGAGAGATTTCAACTCAATGAAATGGAGTCAGTCACTGAAATATGGAATTAGCTTGCAGAAGGGGCTGCCAGTACAAGAGATAGCAGGTCCCTAACTGGTCCCACAAACGTTGACTGTCCATTTGATGATTATGATTATGATGCAGTTTGGTGACTGGTGCTCTGGTGACAATGCAGAATGACAGGGAAGGCATTGTGGGGCCAACAGTTTAAGCCCCTGCTTGGGATGCCTACATCCCATATCAGAGCGCCTGGTTTGAGTCTCAGCTACTCTGCACTAGCAATTGGAAGATCTCTCTCACTGTCTCTCTCTCATTGTCACTCTACCTTTCAAATAAAAAAAAATCTTTTTGTAAAATACCCAGAATAACAGTACTCTTTTCCTAATTTAAGAAGGGAAAAAATGCACTTTCTCAAGTGTGAATTTTTCTTAAGTACCTTTTAAAAAAATGCTAGAATCCATTACTATTAAATTAACCTCACAGTAGCCTAGAATGATGCCAACTTCTGGACAAAATAACATTTTTGGATATCTGAAGACTAATTATAATGATTTTTTTTTACTATGGTCAGAAAAAGTGCTTTTGCCACCTATAGTCCTAAGACCTAAACAAACAGAGAATCACTGTTACAAACAACAATTTTTCTTAAACCCAAACATTGCATTCCATTATTCAACACTCTTCAAAGGAGATAATGTATCGTACTTTGTTAATTTCCATAGTAAATTTTTTTACACTAAACATTATTATTTTTTCAATGCATTTATTTATTTGAGAGGGAGGGAGCTAAGAGACAGGAGGGGGAAGAGAGAGAGAGAGAAAGAGAGAGAGAGAATATTCCCATCTGCTGGTTTACTTTCCAAATGTCTGCAATAGCTGAGACCAGGCTAGGCTACAGGCTGGGAGCCAGCAACTCAATTCAGGTCACCCATGTGGGTGGTGGAAGCTGAATCACTAGAGCCAACATGGTTGCCTCCCAGTATCTGCATTTTCAGGAAGCTTGAGTCAGAGAACCAGAACCATGAATCAAACTCAGGCACTCTGAAGGACAAGGTCATCTTCACTAACCAGCAACTTCACTGCTGGGCTAAAATGCCCACTGTAACTTTACTATTCTGAATCCCCTGCTTTGTGCCTTCTAGCCTTGGTGGTGCTACTTCTCCATCTGGAAGGTCTTTCCCTGGTCAGGCTACCTGTCATACTCTTATTTATCCTCCATACACTCAGATTTAAAATTATTTTCTTAGTGCAGCATATTTCCTACCCTGGGTTAATCGCATTCTCCTCTACACCATTTTTCTTATTAAGTTCAACTTTCCTCTTCAATATCTCACTGTACTTAACATATTGTATACTGATGTCTAATGTCTCTTTCCACAGAATGCGAGGTTCAGGGTGCTGTGGTTGATGGGGAGGGAGGTGATGGCAGGAACTTTTTCTTATTTCCCACTCATCTCCAGAGCTTAGGAAAAGCACAATATGATAGAAAGATGGATAGATGAAAGACTCTATTTCATTAATCAAACCTTTTAAAGTATTTACACTTGGGAGTGCTTGAGAATAAACTGAGGACAGGGCCAAAACATATCAATTTTCTGACGCCAGAGACCAGGACCATGCATGTTGTGTGATGAAACAGGAACATGAAGGGATTTATCTCCAGCGTATGTGGCTTCAGGTAGCTCACTGAAGCCAACATAATGAATTAAATACCACAGAAAGATGGCTTTTTCTCCACTGACCCAAGCAGGACCTTCGTGTAATGGATAGGATCCTAACAGCAGAAGCTGCTGTTGAAATGATTTTCACTTCCCCTTCACTGTATGAACACACAGTAACCTGCTGTGGGGCCATGGACAGGGAAATTCAGATTTGGAGGTAGAGATGGAAGAGATCAATAAAACTGTAATCTTCTACAGCATTAGAGCTGTCCAGAAAGCTGGAGAAGCATGAGGAAATGTGTCACCATTTAGCCATTAACTCAAGCTAAAATTGGCTGATGTCCACAGCCATGCAGAAAACCACTCACTGCCTATGAACAAACTCATAGATTTCGATGGAGTTTTGAACAGATTTGTCAGGTCACACAATTAGAACACTCAACTCAGCACCAAGCATGGTCACTGGGAATAGGTGAGTCCACTTAAACCATTTATTTATACAAATATTCCCTGCTATAACTTGCTTTCATATCTCTCTTATATAGAGAGTTGAACAGGTTGACTAATATCTTTTACACAATCCTGAGACACCATTATGCTTAATACACTTTTGTATTGGGATGGTTATATAAAAGTGTCATTTTTTAAATCCAAAACAGTTAAATACTGGCAATGAACAAATGAGTACTAAGAAATACTCAAGCATCAAATGAAGGATTGGACTAAATGATTTTAAAGGTCTCTTCTAGTTCTGAGATTCCTTGACTTTATAATACAAATACAAATTATCAATGAATTTCAGTCCTTGGTTACCAGTTTATCAAACTATGGTCCTCCTATTATATGATTACATAGCATCTTGATTTGTCCTCCTAGGAACTTATCACCATTATAATTTAGCTACTCACACATTAGATATCTACCTGCTCTCATTCTGATGAGTACAGGCTCTTTGGTGACAGGGACAATACGTGCCTTTGCTCACTGCTGTGATGTGTGCTAAGATACAGTCTGCCACATAGGAAGTATTTAATAAATATTTGTTGAGTAAATAAAAGGTTTGAAAACAGACATAAGTAGACCAGGAGATTCCAAAGTGAAGTAACAAAAATATTAGTTGTAAGACTACCAGAAATTTTTCTAGTTATGAATCAACCAAATAGAATATTTTGAGGATTAAAAAAAAAAAGTAGACAGTATTCTTGTCCCTAATCCTTTACAAGAGTATCATTATGGAATTCTGACTTTGATACAGGTATAGAATTCAATACTGGAAACTGAGAAACTCTAAAACTTTAAAGTATGGTTGTCTGAAAATAAAAAGGTGCAAAAAGACAAGCTAGCTGCATATATTAAAAATTATTTGCATATCAATTTTACTTATTAAGTAAATGAACAAGAAATAACCCTGTTAATACTTTCTATTATCTTCTAAGCAGAAACACATCTCAACAGCAAGAAGGTGAGATATAATGCAGGCTGGATGATCTGTCTCTTGCACTTGTGTGTGCTTTCTCTTTTGAACAGCAAATCATCATAAACACAGATTCTTCTAACCATAAACACAGTGTCTGTTAATGTTTCCCCATAAACCAGATTGGCATTTTAAAACTGTGCTCTTCCCACAGCATTCCTTTTAGAGTTCATATCAGAAAAAGAAATCATTGTTTACAACTGAAATAACAAATGCCAAAGTCACCCACTTACTCTGAAATGTCACTAAAATTTTAATTTTATTTAATTTCATTTGTATGAGTATGTTATGGGATCACAGCACAACACAGAGACATACATACATTTCTGTTCTGAAAAAAAAAAAAAAGGACATTATAAAGACCAAAAGATCTGTTAAGTCATATGGCTAACGAACTTAATTAAAAGTGTTGAGAAAGGGCAGGTGATAAATAAGTAACATAAATTATGAGAGCCACACAATGTTTTTTAAACTTATGGCTAAGCATTTGAGCTTAATCTTATTCCTCCAACTAAGATGATTTAGTTGACTGCATTTCCTTACATGGAATAGCAGTTGACTGGGAGGAAGCATTATAGGGAGAAGGAAAATCAAAGATCTGTTCCCTGGGGCCAGTGCTGTGGCATAGTGGGTTAAACATCTGCCTGTAGCACTGGCTTCCCACATGGGAGCCAGTTCAAGTCCTGGGTGTTCCACTTCCTATCTGGTTCCCTGCTGATGGCCTGGGAAAGCAGAAGATGGCACAAGTGTTTGGGCCCCTGCACCCTTGTGGGAGACCTAGAAGAAGCTCCTGGCCCCTAGCTTCTGATCAACCCAGCTCTGGCCAATGAGGTCATTTGGGGAATGAACCAGCGGATGGAAGACCTCTCTCTGTCTCTCCTTCCCTCTCTTTGTATTCTGCCTCTCAAGTAAATACATAAATCTTTAAAAAAAAAAAAAAAAAAAAAAAAAAAGTTAAACAACAAAAAAAGATCAGTTCCCTTACTCAACTTGGGCTGCCATGTGGGCGGTGCTGTGAGAGGGTGAAGCCACCATTTGCAGTGTCAACGTCCCATATGGGTGCAGGTTTGAATCCTGGCTGCTCTGCTTCTGATCCAGCTCCCTGCTTATGCCCTGGAAAAGCAGTGGAAGATGGCCCAAGGGGGCCCTGCACCCACGTGGTAGAACTGGAAGAAGCTCCTGGCTCCTGGCCTTGACATGGTCCAGCCCTGGCCATTGCAGCCATTTAATGAGTAAACCAGCAGATGGAAGATCTCTCTGCCTCTCTGTCTGTCTCTCTGTAACTCTTTTTTATTTAAGCATCATTCAAAGAAAAATAAGAAAAACCTAAGTGTAAAAATACAAGGAAATCTTTTTCCAGTTTTATTTTATTGTATGGGTAAGAATACACTACTGGAACAAAAGCAACATTTCTATTTTTGTAAAGAAATAATTAATGAACAATAATAACCATCAGTTTGGGATGGTACTGGACATTAATGGAGACTATCTCTGGATGTGCTCATAGAGCCGAGGGCCTGCCTGTGACACTGCTCTCCTCATCTAAAAAGGGAGCTTGAGTGAGTGGGTATTTGGCCTAGAGGTTAAGATACCACTTGAGATGCCACATCAGAGTGCATAGGTTCAAATCCTGGCTCCACTCCCAGTGTCAGCTTCCTGCTAACGTGTACTGCAGGAAGACCCATGTGATGGCTCAGCTGCTTGGAGTGTCCTGTGTCCTGGATGGAGCTTCCAGCTCCTGGCTTCAGGCTGGCTCATCTCTGACTATTGTAGGCATCTGGGAGAAGAACCAGCAGATGAGAGTTGTTGTTGTTTTTCTTTTTCTCTCCCTCTCTGTCTCTTAAATAAATAAATAAAGTTTGGTAACAGTAGTTAAGAGGCTGCTTGGAAAGCCTGCATCCTTATTTGGAGTGCCTGGGTTTGAGTTCTGGCTCTGCTTCTAATTCCAACTTCCTGTTAATGTGTACCTGGGGAGGAAGCAGGTGATGGCTCAAGTACTGGGGTCTCTGCCAGCCACATGGGAGACCTGGACTGAGTTCCAGTTGAGTCCTGGCTGTTGCAGGAATCTGGGGAGTAAACAAGTGGGTGGGAGATCTCTACTTGTGTGCCCTTCAAATAAAACAAAAATAAATAAAAATTTTAAAGGGAATTGAAATTATACTTTAAAAAACTATTTATTTTAAAGAATTATAGAGAGAAAGAGAGATCTTCTATCTACTGGTTCACTCCCCAGATGGCCACAATGACCAGGGCTAGGCCAGATGAAACTAGGAGCCAAGAGCTTCTTCCAGTTCTCCCAGATGGGTAGCAGGTGTCCAAGTACTCAAATCATCTTCCACTGCCTATCTCAGGCCATTGGAGAGCTGGGACTAAAGTGCAGCAGTGGGGTCTCGATATAGCATCAATATGGGATGCCGGCATTGCAGGCAGCGGCTTTACCTGCTAAGCCACATGCCAGGCCCTGAAATTATGCTTTAATAAGCCTTTCACAACCTGATTTTCTTCAGTAGCTTTAAAACATAAATATACAGTTATCTGTCAGGCTTCCTGGTTTTTTATTATCTCTGTAACAACTGAAGCATCAGTTCATCTTTCTCATATAATGCAGATAACATATCTGTTTTAGTAAAAATAACAGTCTTTAAGCAGTTGTTTTGGTCTTCAGTGTAAAGAACATTTGCAACTGTGGGCTACTGCTTCTATGAAATTTACTTAGAGAAAGCATGGATTTTATGGTACAGTCAGTCTGGCACACCACTGATAGAAAAACATAAACATGTACTACGTCATTCAAAATATTACTGCAGTAGTCCACCTCACTCAATTTCTATTATTCCCTTACAACTAACTGAAGAACTCTAAAATCCAAGAGAGCTAGAACCACAAGGGATAAGTTATTAAGCATTTTAAAAGGGGGGAAAATAGGGGGCCTGTGCTGAGGTACAGTGGGTTAATGCCCTGGCCTGAAGCACCAGCCTCCCATATGGGCACCGGTTTGAGACCTGGCTGCTCCTCTTCTGAGCCAGCTCTCTGCTATGGCCTGGGAAAGCAGTAGAAGATGGCCCAAGTTCTTGGGCCCCTGCACCTGTGTGGGAGACCTGGAAGAACTTCCTGGCTCCTGGCTTCAGATTGGTGCAGCTCTGGCCGTTGTGGCCAACTGGGGAGTGAACCATCGGATGGAAGACCTTTCTCTCTCTGCCTCTCCTCTCTCTGTGTAACTCTGATTTTCAAATAAATAAATAAATCTTTAAAAAGGGGGAGGGGGACAAAAAACAAGGCAAGTGTGTGGTGATGTGGTGCAGCTGTTAAGTTACCACTTGGGATGTCCTAATCTCACACAGGAGTGCCTGGTTGGAGTCCCAGCAGCCACTCTGCTTCTGACCCAGTGTATCCTGGAAAGTAGCAAGTGACGGCCCACAGTGGGTCCCTGCCGCCCACATGGGAGACTGAGATTGAATCCTGGGTTCTTGGAGTCTGCCTATAGCAGCCCTGGTGTTGCAGGCACATGGGGAATGAACCAGCGGATAAAAGAGATCACTCTCTCTCTCTTTCAAATAAAATGTAAAAGAAGAAAAAAAAAAAAAAAACAAAGAGGAAAAACTTCTAACAGCACTTTCCAAAGAAACAGAGTTCTAAAATAAAGAACCTAAGAAGTAAATGTTATTATTTTTGTCTATTTTACAGATCAAGAAATGGAGACAAAGAAAGGGGGAGTGAACAGCTTGCCCACGATTACAAAGTGACGGAGCAAGACTCACACTTCAGTTGGCTGTGAGTGGTTTCCCTTAACCACTGCAGTATATTAAACTAAACAACTCCAAATTTGCCTTTAAGGAGCATATTGGGGTTGTCTACCTTCTTTGTAGTTTTCTGCATTTTCCAAATTTCTATAATACTACTAATTTTATAAAGGAGCTTGTATATTACTCCAGGTTAGCTTAACAGCAGTTGTGGTTATTTAGTATATGCTTGTCCAGATGCAACAAAATATGTATCTATTAGAACAATACACTGAGTTTTCCTCTCATGTGCTTTTTCATTTATTTAAGTACCTGGAGAGAGCTGTACCACCCAGCACGTGCAAGGCAGCTCCTGATTTGAAAGCGCTCACTCTGAAGCGACGATGTGTGAGCAGTTTCTGAACATCTGTGTCCTACCACGTGGGGCACGCGGGAGGAGGAAGATCTCCATTTTTAAGGGAGAAGAGAATTGGCTGAATGAGGAAAGGGCACATTCTCAGTATCACACACCAAACTGTGTCTTCTTAGGAAGAAATTCAACAGAGAGGGAACGAGCCATCCCTTTTCTCATTGCAATGGTCACTTATTTTCCCTCCTCCAGTTTTAACTAGGCCAACAAGCTTACTTAGATCTTATCGGCTATATAAAGACAGAAGACAAAACATCATTACAAAGGTATATACAGTCTTCGGTTTGTATCTTTTGGGGCCGGCGCTGTGGCGTAGCGGGTAAAGCTGCCGCCTGCAGTGCTGGCATCCCACAACGGATGCCGGTTCAAGATATGGATGCTCCTCTTCCAATCCAGCTCTCTGTTATGGCCTGGGAAAGCAGTAGAAGATGGCCCAAGTTCTTGGGCCACTTCACCTGCTTGGGAGACCTGGAAGAAGCTCCTGGCTCCTGGCTTCGTATCGGCGCAGCTCCGGCTGTTGCAGCCAACTGGGGAGTGAACCAGCAGATGGAAGACCTCTCTCTCTCTCTCTCTCTCTCTCTCTCTCTCTCTCTCTCTCTGTAACTCTTTCAAATAAATAAATAAATCTTTTTTTAAAAAACAGATTATCTCTTAATTAAATCTTTAAAATTATGATCAGGATTATTTTTAACAGAAAATCCATTCCTCAAGGGAAAGTTCAAGTTCTTGGGGAAGAGGAAAATTAGTATGTGACCTTTCTACCCATTACTTCTTAAGCATTATGAGGGTGACAGTAACAAAAATGAGGTGTTTTTATTATTTTCCAGGCTCCTAGAGGGCAATCCTGTTCCATTTTATGATACCAATAATCACATTACATTTTCATTTCAAATATTTTATTTCAAAATAGATTTTCCTCTATTTTTTGAGTGGGGTTATTCTTGAAAGGTTCTATGTGATGCAGAAGTGGGGACCCTTTTTGCTGCAGAGGGCTACTTGGCTATTTATAACATAATTTGCAAGCCATACAAAATTATAACTTAAAAATTAGCTTCTTAGATTTATTGAATTTTGAGTCTTGCCTGTGTTTGCTTTGGCAGTGCCAGACCAAATGATTTCATGGGTTCTTACAGGGTCCACAGGCTGGACATTCCCCACTGCTGAAATGATGTGATTTTCTTTTTGTTTTCAAAAGCTGTGATAAATGGAGGCCAGGGTCATGGTGTACTGGGTTAAGCTGCCACCACACAATGCTGGCATCTGTGTGGATGCTGGTTCCAGTTCTGGTTGCTGCACTTATGATCCAGTTCTCTGCTAATGAGCCTGGGAAAGCACAGAAGATGGCCCAAATCCTTGGGCTTCTGCACCCATGTGGGAGACCTGGAAGAAGCTCCTGGCTCCTGGCTTCAGCGTAGCCCAGCCCCAGCTGTTGCGGCCATTCAAGGAGTGAACCAGCAGATGGAAGATGCTTTCTCTCTGTGTGTCTCTCCCTCTCTCTGTAACTCTGCCTTTCAAATAAAGAAAATACATAAATAAAAAAAAAAAGTTGTGCTAAATGAATGATCTTCCAGTCTGTTAAATATAAGTGTAAAACATGGTACACATGAGAAACAAATTCATTAATGATTATTTTTCATTTTATAATATATAAGTAAATAAGAAATATAACTTCCAGTAAGTTAAAACTTTTAAAATTTCTACACAGAGTAAAAATTACTGTTGTGAAAAAATTGTACATGACAAGAAATAAATTAGTGGTACTCCCAGGAAAGGTAAAAGCACTATTTAAAAGGCACAGAAGTATCAGACAAGGTACATAATCAATTTAAGATCAATTCCAAAACAGTTATCTCACACAAAAAAAGACCACATAGTTCAGCAACACAAAGACTACATGCAAAGACTGATTTATCATTGCTTTGAAAACAAGCCAAGTTCTTCCCCACCACAAAGGCTAGCATATTTTCTTTTGGCAATAAAACATTATATCTAAACATATTGTTGCTGAAACTAAAGATTAAAAATATCACAACTGGGACTGGACACTTGACACAGTGGTTAATACACCACTTGGGAAGCCTGCATCCTTTCTGAATTGTCTGGGTTCGAGTCCCAGTTTCACTCCCAATTCCAGCTTCCTCCTAAAATGCACCATGAGAAGCAACAGCTGATGCTCAAGTAGTTGCATTGCTGTCACTCATGTGGGAGATCCAGACTGAGCTCCTGGCTTCATCACAGCCCAGCTCTGGCTGTTGAAGGCATTTGGGGAGCAAACCAGGGGATGAAAGACTTCTCTTTGTCTCTCTCTCTCTCTTTGCCTTTCAAACAAATTAAAATTTATTTGATGTAATTCCCAGAAAAATTAATTTTGCTTTGAAGATATTCAAGAATGATGATTATGTGTCCTTACTATACCATAACCTACCTTCAGCAGTAGTTACTAGTAATAGATAAATATGTCCCCTGGATAAAGTAAGCAAAGGTTATGGTTTAGATTTTCTAGACAGATTTTCAAATACAAATAGGATACTTGCACCTTACATACTTATCTTAAAAATGCCATATCCTCAAAAACCAAAAATGAAGTAAACAAAAGTGAAAATAGCTTCATTTCAGAGAAGTCTTTTTTTTTTTTTATTAAAGATTTATTTATTTATTTTCAAGTTAGAGTTGAGGAGAAGAGAGGAGAGGGAAGGGGAGGGGAGGGGAGGCAAGAGGAGGGGAGGGAAGGGGAGGAGAGGTCTTCCATACGCTGGTTCACTCCCCAATTTGCCACAAAGGCCGGAGCCGCACCGATCCAAAGCCAGGAGCCAGGAGCTTCTTCCGGGTCTCCCACATGGGTGCAGGGGCCCAAGGACTTGACCATCTTCTACTGCTTCCCCAGGCCATAGCAGAGAGCTGGAGGGGAAGTGGAGCAGCTGGGTCTCGAACTGGCGCCCATATGGGATGCCAGCGCTTCAGGCCAGGGTGTTAACCTGCTGTGCCACAGCACCGGCCCCGAGAAGTCTTATATGTGAATAATATTATATGGATGACAAAAATTGAAAGAATAGAGGAAAGATTAACACATTTTCTAAGAAAGCGTTCATTCATTAATGACTAAGGGCAGAATCCCATGGCCACTATTACATCCCAAAAAGGCCACACAGAGAAATCAGCATAGGGATATCTTTGTATGAGAACTGGAGATGCCCCTTTCCATCTCCTGTCAGAACATAAACACAATAGTTTCCTTCTCACTGGCAAGAAAGAGGTTATAACACTGAATTTGAGAGCATAATTTTTGCCTTAGAGATGCTACAGGCTTGAATAGGTAAATTTATCAGTGGTCCATCCCTCATCCTACACCGATAATTATTACAGAATTAAAACTGTCTTCCAGGGTGAGCTTTGGCCTCGCAGTTATGAATCCAACATGCAGTATCAGGGTCCCAGCTCCACTCCCAGCTCCAGCTTCCTGCTAAGGTGCACGCTGGAAGATAGCGGTGCTGGCTCATATAACTGAGACCTACCACCCATGCTGAGGCCTCCGTTGGGTTCCCAGATTCAGGCTTGGACCTGACCAGTCCCAGCTGTTGCTGATAGCTGGGGAGTGAGCCAGTGAATGGGGGCTCTCTCACGCTCTCCTTTGCTCTCTTTGACCCTCAAATAAATATAAATTTAAAAAGTTTATCTCCCACAAAACAGTGAAAATTTCTGAAAATGTATGATACATAGGTTAATTTTTACCCATAAACAAATGAAATAAAAAGAATATTATGGACTGGAAAATGCTGGAATAATCTGTACATTCTTATTCAACACTTCATTGAACAGAATATTTTTACTGAATGCCTTTAAATGGTAAATATGTTTTTGGTATAGAAGTTCTTTAAGTGATGCATGCAGTTGCATCTGTAATGAACAATTTCATTTGTCACAGTTTTTCCTATGACTGCCAATGGCAACAAAAATCTAGTCTCTCTCAATATTTTTGAATAGATGACTACACATTTTTTCCCTAAGTTAAAACAGTCAACCTAACTAAGGAATATCTTTAAGGGTAGAAGTATTTGATCACTGATAGTGTCATGAACTCTACCTCTTTGGCTGACTACTCCTAAAGTACTCCTAGGCAGAAAAAGCACAGTGGTTACGAGGACTGCCTTTAGGACTAAATCCTCAGTTCCAACACCAGCTTTGCCATTTACTACTTACAGGGAATTGGACAAGGTTCATTAAGTATTAACAGGCAGGGATGAGAACAGTACCTGCCTCCCACTGTTATGAGAGTAAGAATTTGCACAGTGCTAGAACAGTACCTGGCTCAAACCACTACACAAGCACATTTTTGTTTGTTTGTTTGTTTGTTTTCAGTAAAATAAAATGAAAAGAGGATTCTGGGAGATGGAGGTAGTAAAAAGATCAGGGGTGGAGGATGAGATCATTTTTTATCATACATCCCTAATTTGACATAGTATTCTTTTCCTCAAAAATCTTGCTTCTTTGCAATAAATACCTGCACAGATCTTATTACTGACCAAGATACACAAGATATCATCACCTTAGATTCTCTGAATTCTTTTTCTTTTCCTGCCACTTACAGAAATGCTTTATTCTGTTACTAGGGAACACTTAATGTATTCATCACATGGGTCCAGAGAAGAACTCACTATATGATCATGTGAAAAAGCACCCCTCTACTGTTCAGTCTTTCACTCCATCCATAGAGAATATTACAAATAAGATACTACATACCACGTGCTGTAATCAAAGATGCCTAGGCAAGAAAATGCTGATGTCATCAATCACCCATAGCAAGGTACGAAGTACAAATAACTCCTCTGTGAAACCATTTCTCAGGTATGTAGGGCAGTAGTTCACAGAATGCTGGAGTTATAGTCCATGCAGCAACATTAAGACAAAATAATATATCACTTACGTTTCTAAAGTATGGTCTAACATTTTTTTCTCAAAATTGTTTGGGTAAGTTTAGAAGACTGACATTCTAAACTTATTCAAACAATTTTGAGAAAATATGGCAGGGCTTACTCATCATTTGATAGCTATGTTGTAAAGTGGAACTGTAATACACTAGTGCTTCTACTTTGGAATTCAACAATATTTACCTTCCTTCCACTCCCATAAATGGCTGTGATTACTTAAAGCAATTTAGTCAACAACAGAGTCCACCAAGATTCACGGAGTGTAGAATAAATGCTGACCTAAATGTTGCTAAATCTAAATACAGGCCTTACAGTTTTGTTGGTAGTGACAAGCACATCCAAAGTGGTTGAGGGAATGAGTGTTAAATCTCATCAATCAAATTAAGTTTTTGGTGTTAATTTCTAAATAAATTTTTACTGTCTTTGACTTTTTGAAAATGAAGATTATGGGCCAACAATGCCACACCCATGGGTACACGTACCAAGGCATCTAATCCTTGTAAAATCCAAAGAGATTAAGCCCAGTATCCCAAGGAGTGTGATTTGCAAGCTCAACTGACTTGCCCACATTGCCCACTCTAAGCTCATGAAGCAGGCTTATGCCCACACTGCCAAGAGGCTCAGCCCCTGCTGGCCAAATGCCAAGGCCACAGCTTAAACTAAGGCCCAGATTTTAGAGGGAGAGAGGAAGAGGAAGAATCATTTGGTAGGATCTCTCTCAAATTAAAATTTTTTTAAATTTATTTTATTTATTTGAAAATCAGAGTTAAAGGGGGTGGAGGGAGGGAGGGAGGGTGGGAGAAGAGAGAGAGAGAGAGAGAAAGATAGATGAATCTTCCATTGGTTGGTTCACTCCCCAAATGGCTGCAACGGCAGGCCTAGGCCAGGCGGAAGCCAGAAGCTTCTTCTTGGTCTCCCACGTGGGAGCAGGAATCAAAGCACTTGGGCCATCCTTCACAGCTTTCCCAGGCACATGAGCAGAGAGCTGGACTGGAAGTGGAGCAGCCAGGACTTGAACTGGAGTCCATAAGGGACGCTGGTGTCTCAGGTGGCAGTTTTCTTCACTATGCCACAACACCAACCCCATCTCTCTTTCAAATTCTAAAATGAACTCTTAGGGTCTAACAACATTTCTTTTGAAAACCTACATGTTAAGTACACCTATTAACAAAGAAAAAGAAGGGTTTTTGAATTTATTCTTATTCCCTGATGGGAGCTGATGTAGCCTACCTTTATTTGATCTACAGTTCACCATTTCTAATGTGAAAAGTGTACAAGCAGCCTTTTATATGGGTAAAGGAGATTTTGCAAAGTTAATTTTTCTCTAAATTGTTATACCAATTAAAAGTGATAACTGTACTATTGTATATTATGTGTATTTAGTAATAAATATAACAGCAGTTAAATTCATTGACAAATCTTGGGAGTGCATAAGAAAAATAATTCTCATTTACCAGAATAACATATTGAACCATAGAAGCTCGTCTTTTACCTATAACCCAATACTATACATTGCTGATATTAAACATTACTAAAAAAGAGCCTTATCTATCATTGTGGAACTTTCTAGCTTACAGTGGCTATTCCAAGGCAATTTCTATCTAATTGTTATATGCACTGCTAACGACATTCTGCTTTAAATGCATTTTTCTCTTTCTTATTTTTAGCCACACCCAATGTATTACCTCAGTACCTCTATCAATGGCTCATCTGGTTCTTAATACATATATCTAATACTTATCTACAATTCCTACTTTTAAAAATTATTTACAAAAGATTTGTTTAAAGGTGCTTTGACTTCTTCATTGGCACTATTTTGATTAAAAGTGAGAAGAGAAAAATATCCCAAGATCTTTAAGTGGAAAAACTGATCTTGGCTCTATTACCACTACTGGTCCTAATTCAGTTTATTTGACTTCTTTCCCTCCCTGTAAACACATGTTTGATCACTCTTTCCTATGCTCACTTTCCCTTCTGTTATTCTCTACACCTTAGAGGTAGAAAGAGCATGCTGAATGAACACAAACAAAAGTTTTGTGAGCAAGTGAAAAAAAACTGAAATGGACAGAAGTTTTCTGCAATTAAAATGGGTGAGAGGAGAAGTTAACACGCAAATACGTGAAGGCAACAGGAAAGAAAACAGGCTGAAGACCCACCTAGTGAACACACAGCTTCAGGAGAAACTGGGAGCTTTCTTTGTTAGGACCCTGACTACAGAGATCAGCTGGCAGGTGGGTGCCCAGGGGTCACAACAAACAGGCTGCATTCCTGGAGGCAGCTCTAGTCTGCTTTGTACACAAACTAACTAGATTTTCCCACCTATCTGATTTATAATTTCTTCTGTTCGAAACAGAAACTGAAAAAGCCTTGGTAAATACCTTAGCCAACCTCAGTGTTGGGGGGAGGGAGGGAAAGAGAGAGAATGACACACATGTAGCATGCAACTAAAATAAACAATGTTTATCTAATTTTGTTTAACTTATCTGAATTATATAGTTTTCCTCTGGAAAAGGTTCTGGGCAGGGAAGGGCCTCAGTCAAATCTCCCAAATATTATCTCCAGAAGCACCGTAACAAACTCCACTTCCATCTTTTTCTAGCTTCATTCTATAAGACTGCTGGATTATGACTCTACTAGAATAGGAGAGTGCCAAACTGCAAATGAGAATGGAAAAAACAAACACGTCAAGTCGTGAGATCCAGAGACAGGATGCTCTCTGAGATGCTGCACCTCATGTCTTTATTGAGCTACTTAACTTGTTCAAGCAAAATGAAAAACCTCACACTTAACTCGGTTATCTCGCTGCACCCATGATTTTACAAGAGTCAGAGAGAGTTGTAAGTTTTTCTCAAATCACAGCTTATGTTATTATACCTGTATTCTTCTTTCAAAACATAGTAAGACAGAAATGCTGTGTCTCAGGGTAAGTGATGAGAAGAAATGGAATCTGAGTCTAGGACAGGGCATCTTCAAAGCTTGTGCCGTATCCACTGTCCCAGGCATTCACTTTCTTTCATAAACCCTCTGTGAAATAACTGCTACATCTGCCTGTGTGGTTTGTTTTTCTTTTTTAAAGATTTATGTTATTTATTTGAAAGACAGAGTTACAGAGAAAGGTAGAGACAGAGAGAGAGGTCTTTCATCTGCTGGTTCACTCCCCAGATGGTTGCAACGGCCGGAGCTGCGCTGATCCGAAGCCAGGAGCCAGGAGCTTCTTCTGGGTCTCCCAGATGGGTGCAGGGGCCCAAGCACTTGGGCCATCTTCTACTGCTTTTCCCAGGCCACAGCAGAGAGCTGGATCAGAAGAGGAGCAGCCGGGACTAGAACTGGAGCCCATATGGGATGCTGGCACTTCAGGCCAGGGCTTTAACCCGCTGCACCACAGCACCGGCCCTCTGTGTGATTATTTTATAAAGATTTATTTATTTATTTGAAAGGCAGAGTTACAGAAAGGCAGAGGCAGAGGCAGAGGCAGAGAGAGAGAGAGAGAGAGAGAGAGAGAGAGGTCTTCTATCTGCTGGTTCATTCCCCAAATGGCTGCAGCAGCCAGAGCTGGGCCGATCTGAAGCCAGGAGTTTCGTGGGTGCAGAGGCTCAAGCACTTCAGCCATCTTCCACGGCTTTCCAAGGCCATAGCAGAGAGCTGGATTGGATGTGGAGCAGCTGGGATTTGAACTAGTGCCCACATGGGACGCCGGCACTGCAGGCAATGGCTTTACCTGCTATGCCACAGCACCGGTCTCGCCTGTGTGATTTTGATAAACTAATTAATCTAATAACCTAACATGTTCATGCTATCAACTTGAACTGTAGCAAAAAGAATAGCTATTCAATATAGAAATAACAAAGCATTTAATACAAGCTATTTATTAACAAAATCTTTAAAATAAACACAAATACCTTGTTTAGTAACACAACTATGATTACATATGCTCCAGCAGTACAGAGCCCACATCTGACATGTGCAACTAAGTGCACTAGACATGGCAATTTATTAACTTGGGTAATGGCACTTACCAACTTTGAAATGATTATAATAACTGCACAACAATATTTGGGAGTTCTCTAATTTCATCCCGAAACTGTTTCTCTAAAGTAGATATGGTTCTCCCATTAGCATAAAAAATACTTCCAAGGGCATGCGTTGTGGTGCAGTGGACTAAACCACACATGGGGATGCCCACAAACTATACTGAGTGCCTGGGATCAAGTCCTGTCTCTGCCTTCTGACGCAGCTTCCTCTAATGAACCTGGGAGGCAGCAGACAACGGCTGAGGTACTTAAGTCCCTGACACTCATACAAAGATTCAGATGAAATTCCAGGCTCCTAGCTTTGGCATGGCCCAACTCAGGCTATGGTGGCCATTTGGGAAGTGAATCAATGAATGGCAGATCTTTCTTTCTCAGTCTCTCTCTTTCTCCCTGTCTCTCCTTCTTTGTCACTCTGCCTTTCAAATAGCTAAATCTAAAAACACTTGCCACAACTATGATTTTTTTTTTTTTTACCTTGAGTGCTTTACCTGAAAGAATCAAGGAAGGGCTTCTCTGATGTGTCTCATATTGTTCATACAACAATTATTCAACCTGCAACAACTTATGAAAAACCTGCTTGCTGTGATGATACCAAAGTAAACTGCATATAGTCCTGCTGTTTAAGAAGTCTCAATCTGGGTGTGGATGTTTAGCCTGGTGGTTAAGACACCTGCATTCCACATCCAGGTGCCTGGGTATGATTCTCAGCTTAACTCCTGACTCTAGCTTCCCATAATGCAGACAGCAGAGATGGCTCAAGTAATTGGGTTTGAGCCAACAATGTGGGAGACCTGGACTGTGTTCCTAGCACCTGGCTCCACGCCAGGCATCTGAGGCATGAACCAGTGGACAGAAGTTCTGTCTCTGTCTCTGCCTCTGAAATAGCACTGTGAAAAAGAGGCTCCAGTTCAGCAGAGAAGATACATGCCAATTACTTACTGGAAACATAAGACACACTTCCAAATATTAGAAGCTCAAGAAGTACTGTTTACCACAGATAAATGCTGGTGAATTCTCACTAGTGGAATGAAGGAAAAGATGGCCAAGAGGTAGGCCCCCAGGATAAATGGGATTTATACATATGATAGGTGGGGCTGAAGGTGGAAGAATGGGGCGAGACATCTGAAGTTCGTAGTCCAGTGCGAGCGAAAGCTCAAGTGTATGAGAATGCCTAGAGAATCTGAACAGTCCTGTGAGGTCCGGACCTACAGTGCCTACGGTGCTAAGGTAAGATGATACTAGAGAGCTGAGACTGGTTCACAGCACAGAGGTGCTCCAGGGCCACTGCAAACATAGACCTCAGCCTCTAGGTGACAGATCCAGCCAAGGCGTTTAAACAAGGAAAGTATTATGATTCAAGTAGTCCTCTAAGATAATGCCCAAAGAGTAGTGAAATGAGTAATACAGGACAAAAATGTTTTTAAGATATCTAGGTAGTAACAAATGAATAATGCAAACTTAGAAGGATGGTGTCATATTAACACGAACAGCCATCGCCTGAGAACAGGCAGCGAGAAGGAATGAAGTAGTGGGATTATTACATCAAGATAGTGGCTTCAGTTGTGATCATTCTGGTAGAGACGTTCAGATGACAAACTGAGAATTCAGGTTTGGAATTGAGAAGTGGAAGCCAAAAATAAAGACTTATTCATACATATTAGATTTTCCTTTAAAAATATTTATCTATGTATTTGAAAGAGAGACAAAGAGACAGAGAGCTTCTATCTGCTGGTTCACTTTTCAGATGCTCCCAACAGCCAAGGCTATGCTAGCCTAGGCCAAAGCCTGTAGCCTGGAACTTAACTGGGGCCTCCCACAGGGTGGCAGGGACCCAACCACCTGAGACATCACCAGCTGTATCCCAGAGTGTGCAACAGCAGGAAGTTGGAACCGGAGCAGAGCAGGGACTGGAATCAGGCAGTCTAATATGGGATGCAGGTGTCCTTAGTGCTACGCCAAAGGCCTGACCCAGAAATAGAGATTTACAAGCTGTCAGCAGAGGTGATATTTGGCAGCATGAAAGCATGTGAATTGCAGAGAAAGGACAAACAAAGCAAAGAAGGGTGGTAAGGCAAATGTTTAAGCATCTGCAGTTAATTAGTAGGAAATATTAAGGAGGATACAGAGAAGTGGGACACAATCAATAGAGGTACAGGGGGAAAAGTCACAAAATCCAAGAGGAACTTTAAAAGGAACTTGATCATTAAACGCCTTGAATAGAATCAGAGGGTGAAGAGGACAAAAGGGATGGAACTTATTACAACGTCTCTGATATTGGAGGAAATTTCACTGGCAGATGAAACCAGATTTCAAGGTAGAAAAGAGAAATAGGTGAGGACTCAGAGAGACTACTTTTTGTTGATTTATTTTTAAGGATTTTACTTACTAATTTGAAAGTCATAGCTACAGAGAGACAGACATCTGCTGGCATCCGTGTAGGATGCCGGCGTTGCAGGCGGCGACTTTACCTGCTACGCCACAACACCAGCCCCTTTAGACAGGTAAATGAAGAACTGAGATGACCATCAATATGTTGTACCATGCACAATCAGATCTAGAACCAACTGATGTATTAAAAACTTAGAATGTGCCTGTCAGTAAGAAGGACAACTGAGTTAGGGAACAAGAGCACACTGGGAATAACTCAAGTAATCCTGCCATGGTTTTAATTTACCTACCCTCCAAATAGAGTAAGTTTTGTGAATTAAAAATTTACAATAATAAAATGGGGAGAAGTTGTTTTTAGTTATTAAAGAATTAATTTATGATGTTGAACATCGGTATCACAACGAGCACTAAAAACACAGAAACTTAAAAATTAAAAATGTTCAACCTCAGTTAAAAAAAAAAAAACACTTTGGACATACTGAAGAATAATGATCTTGACCTAAGGCCACATAATAGAACAGTAATTTAAAAACAGTATTGTCCCATAACTTTGTAGCTCATGTTTTCTTTAATTAGTTTTCTTGCAGATTTCAGGCAAATCTGTAACCTGAAGTGGGAACCTGGGGCCATTTAAAGAACTGGGAGAAGTTTATTTTGGTAGTTTAGTATTATTTACTAATTCTACTTGGAAAACTGAAATAAAATTATTTATAAACAATTTTTAAAAATTTCTTCTGCATTTTAGTTGTCTAATACTACAAGAAACATAACAAAAGTATTCCCAACAAAGTTAGAAAAATTGCACTGTTTGATCTTGTGTGAGAAAAGATAGCTATAAATGTGTAAGAGACCCATGTACTAGAAATCTGTATGTGTTTTACTATGGTCGCTTTTGGGTTTTGAACTCATTGGAAGAAATATGAACAATCAAAATAACATGTCAGGCCTATACATTTGGCTTACAGATTGAGACACCAGTTGAGTTCCTGGGTTCAACTCCTGGCTCTGGCTCCCAACTCCAACTTCCAGCTAACACAGACCCTGGGCGGCAGCAGTGATGCTCAGGTAAGGAGGTTTCTGTCACCCACATGAGAGACCTGGATTGAATTTGGCTGCTGTGAGCATTTGCAGAGTGAACTGTGCATGGGAGTGTCTCTCCCCCCCCCCCCAATTAGTTAATTTTAAATGATACATGTAATCATAGGCACAGCATTAATGATCCAAAGACAATTTGTTCTTCAATATTTAGGCTAAGTTTTATTTGAGAGGCAAAAAGAAGAAAATACCCTTTATAACATTCCTGAAGCATGCAACAGAGGTTATCTTTTTTATCTATTACATTATAATATAATATAAAAACATCAAGAAGTTTTTAATTGTGTTCATCCAGATTCAATTTATCTTTTGCTATAGTTTGGATACTGGAGTGGGTTTCCACCAGAGACCCACATGGTGGCATGCTGGGACGTGAGGAAGCTTCAGGAAGTGGGGCCTAGCCTAAGGTCCGTGGGTCGCTTGTGAGGCAGTTCTCCAGAGTTCTTACGAAAGGCTCGGTGTGGGCCCAGCCACTCTCTCTCTGCTTCCTGGCTCACTATGTGACCCTTGGCTAGTCCACCATCTACCAAGGGGGCCTTGACCAAAGCCTGCATCATGCAGTTTGGACTGTGAATCTCCAAAACTGAGAGCCAAACAAATCTTCTCTCTTTATAAATTAGTTGCCACAGGTATTTCTTATTAATAACAAACAAATCTAACTAATATATCTTCTTACTTCAGATAAATGAAAACTAAACAGTTTCAACCACCAACTTCTACAAATGAAAGGCTGAGAATGAGAGGAGACTTAGTTAATTTTTTAAGCTGTATATTTTACAAACGTGAAACCCATTGGTTGTCATCAATACCTTCTACCTTTCCAGATAATCCCTAATATTTTAACTCACTGTTTTCTCTCTTTTAAAATATACCACAAAGGGGGCCGTCCTTATGACATGGCAAGTAAAGCCACTGCCTGCAACTCCGGCATCCCATGTGGTCACCAGTTCAAGTCCCAGCTGCTGCACTTCTGATCAGCTCTCTGCTAATGGCTTAGGAAAAGCAGTAGAAGATGGCCCAAGTGCTTGGGCCCCTGCCACCCACGTGGAAGACCTAGAAGCTCCTGGCTCCTAGCTTCAGCCAAGGCCAGTCCTGGCTGTTGCAGCCATCAGGAGAGTGAACCTGAGGATGGACGAGCTTTTGTCTCTCTCTCTCTCTCTCTCTCTCTCTCTGTAACCCTTTCAAATAAATAATCTTCAAAAAAAAATATATAATAAATAACTGAAATATCTTTAGTACAAGTAGGGTTCTTCTTCCCTTTTAGTTCTCCAACCATATATAGTTATTAGTATTATGGCGATCACTAATATTTCAGAATAACTCAACCATTTGCTTAAAAATCAAAAAGTTAGAAAAGATTACATATGAAAAGCTAATCTCCCTCCCACTTTGATTCACCAAGTCTCCAGATCTCTCATCAGAAACAACAACCTCTATATGCAGAGTCACACATACATACAAATTTATACTTATATGGTATTTCTTACACAAATCAGAGATATCAACTTTGTCTTTCCGTCTTCTGCTCTAGTCTGAACCAGTTGACATCATTTAACTTTGTTCTCTCAATAGCATCCTCCTTTTGTCTCTCCTGTTCTCAATCTTGGGGAAGCTTCAGTCCAGGGGAAACGGTATATAGGAGGTCATCTTTTTAAGTTGGACATGTGAAAAAGTCTTTGTGCTGTCCTCTAATGACTTAGAGCTAAATACAGAATTCTAGGTGGGAAAACATTTTCCTTCCAAATTCTGAGGGTATTCCTTTTTTTCTAGATTCTGACATTGCTTCAAGGAGTCTATAACCATTCATTCTTACTATGCAACCTGTTTTCTCTTTCTTTCAAAGACTGTAAGACTGTCTCTTTGTTACTGCTGACAATTTGAAATTTCACTAAGACATGCCTAGTTATAGGAATTCAGGAACTCTGTTCAAACTGGAAATTCATATCCTTCAGTGATGGGAAATTTTAAAAATTATTTTACTAGTGTTTTTCTCCCCTTCTTCTAAAACTGTTTTGATGATGGACTTCCCATATTGATCCTCTGATATTTTAATATGTTTCTCTCTCTCTCTTTTTTTAAAAACATATATTTATTGAGAGTGGAGAGACAGAGAGAAAGAGAGATCTTCCACCTGCTGGTTTACTCCCTAAAGGGTTCCAACAGCTGATGCTGGGCCAGGCCAAAGCCAGGCACCAGTAGCTTCATCTGGATCTCCTATGTGGGTGGCAGGGGCCCAAGCTCTTAGGCCATCTTCTGATGCTTTCCCAGGCACATCACAAGGGAGCTGGATTGGAAGTGGAGCAGCCAGGACTCAAACTAGAGCCCATGTGGGATGCTGGCACTGTATGTGGCAGCTCAACCTGCTGTACCACAGTGTCGGGCCACTCTGTTGTTTTTTGTTTTTACTTGAAGGGGAGGTTGACAGACAGACAGAGACAGAGACAAAGAGAGATCTTCCATCCACTGTTTAATTCCCCAAATGGCTGCAATGTTCGGGGCTGGGCCAGGCCTATGCCAGGAGCCTGGTGGTTCACCTGGGTCTTCTACACTGTTGACAGGGGCCAAAGTACGTGGACCTTCTTCTGCTTCTTTCCCAGGTACCTTAGCAGGGAACTGGATTGGAAGAAGAGCAGCGGGGACTAGAATTCACACTCTGATGTGGCATGCTGGAATTGAAGGTGGCAGCTTAGCTAGCTGAGCCACAATATTGGACTCTGTTTACTTTCTGACAAATTTCCTCAATTTCATTTTCCAGCCCTTCTACTGAGTCCTTATTTCAGCCATAATATTTTAAGAGACAAAAGCTCTTGGTGGGGGAGGGGTGCAGTATTGTAGCGTAAGCAATTAAAGCTGCTGTTTGCCAGCATCACATATGGGTGTCAGTTCTTGTCCTGGCTGCTCCACTTCTGAGCCAGTTCCCTGTTAATGCACCTGGGAAAGTAGTACTTTGGCCCCAATGACCCATGTGGGAGACCTGGATGAAGTTCTTGACTCCTGGCTTAGGCCTGGCCCGGTGCTGGCCTTTGCCAACTTTTGGAGAGTGAACCAATAGATGAAAGATCTCTCTTTCTCTCTCCCTCTGTCTCTGCCTCCCCCTCTGTAACTCTGCCTTTCAAATAAATAAATAAAACTTAAAAAAATAAAAAAAGAAGCTCTTTGGGAGCCAGTGCTGTGGCACCACAGGTTAAGCTGCTGCCTGCTACGCTGGCATCCCACATGCTTCACCTCTGATCCTGCTCCCTGCTAATGTGCCTGGGAAAACAGCAGAGGGTGATCTAAGTGATTGGGCTCCCATCATCCAAGTGAACCCTGATGGAGTGCCAGGCTCCGTGGCTTCACCCTGGCATAGCCTGGGCAGTTGCAGCCATTTGGAGTAAACCAAGCACAGACAGAAGCCTGTCTGTCTTTCTGTCTGTCTGTCTTTTCTCCTCTCTGTAGCTCTGCCTTTCAAATAAATAAAATAAATCTTTTTTTTATAAAAAGCTCTTTGGCTTTAACAATCAGTAATTATTTCATGTATATAATATCTTTCTGAAGATAGCAATTATTTTTTAATTTTCTGCTCCTTGCTTGGTCTTTTCCTCCAAATTAATTTGTTAATTTCTTTTCATGCTAGACATCTTTCCTCCAGCCGTCTGCTAGTCTTGGGAAAGTTAGTTATCGTTAGGTCATTCCTCTTTTGCCAGTAAAATACCCCAGAACCTACTCTTCTCATCTGCCGCCTGGAGGGTAAAGGCCAAGGAGGGAGGAAGAGGGAGTCCTCTCAGCACTCAGGGTGCAGATGTCCTGCTCTCAGTGTTGCAGGCTATCCCCTGCCCAGCGATCCTTGGGACTTTTTCTCCAGGCAGTGACCTAGGGTGCGAACCCAGGATGGAGGTAGAGGTGGGAAGAGCACTTGTTCAGGAGGATGGGGAAGAGGAGGACCTAGAAATCAGTGACTACCATATGTTTCTGAAGGATTGGTTCCTGAGCTATTTGAAGAGTTGCTGGTAAAAATCAGATGGGTTCTTAGCTTTCTTCATTGCTAAATTAAGATTTGGCTTTCACAAGTGAGCTACGCCTTCTGCCGCACTTCGTTTGCTTTTCAGCTTTCTTCTTTCTTCTTTTTTTTTACCTATACAGGTAGAGTTACAGACAGTGAGAGAGGGAGACAGAGAGAAAAGTCTTCCTTCCATTGGTTCACTCCCCAAATGACCGCAATGGCTGGAGCTGCACCAATCCAAGGCCAGGAGCCAGGTGCTTCCTCCTGGTCTCCCATGGGGTGCAGGGCCCAAGCACTTGGGCCATCCTCCACTGCCTTCCCGGGCCACAGCAGAGAGCTGGACTGGAAGAGGGGCAACCAGGACTAGAACCGGTACCCATATGGGATGCTGGCACCGCAGGCGGAGGATTAACCTACTGCACCACGGCGCGGGCCCCTGCTTTTCAGCTTTCACTTTCTGTCTGTATGTGTATGGCTGTTTTCTTCTTTCTCATTCTCCACACCTTTGAGGGACCACATCTTTAAAATGAACCCCCTTGGGATGGGTGTTTGGTGCAGTAGGTAAGATGCTGCTTAGGATGCCTGCATCCCGTGTTAGAGAGCCTGGGTTAGAATCCTCACTCCAATTCCAGTTCCAGCTTTCTGCTAATGTACACCCTGGGAGGAAGGAGGTGATGGCCCAAGATTTAGATTGAGTTCCGGGCTCCTGTTTTCAGCTTGGCCCAACTCCAGCTATTTGTGGGCATTTGGGAAGTGAAACACTGGATAAAAGATCTCTCTATCTCTCTCTGTCTCTGTCTCTTTGCCTTTCAAATAAATAAAAATTAAAAATTAAAAAATTTTTAAAACCCTTAACTATAGCTTTAGAGAGGTTTCTGGAAGGAGTACAATTAGATGCTTGCATTCAATGTACTATTTCTCTCCCCAGAAGTTCAGGCTAAATCTCAAAACCTGCCTAAGTCTCCAATTAATACCTGATCAATATATATATTAGTATTAGGGTTATTAGTACACAGTGAGATTGCCTTAGGGCTGATTCAGAGGAGCCCCTGGCCTGGGTATCATATTTTGGGACTCAACTGCAGTCCTTTGGGGCACCAATCCCCACAAACTGGGAACAGCAACCTTGACAACAGCCCATACAGAGGACTTGCAAGAATGACAGAGAAGCCTTTATTTAAGACACTTTACTGCCATCTGCTGGGAACCTGATAAAATAATTACAGACCAACCATGACAAATGACAGGCATCCCTAGGAACTGGGCAACACTGCCTAGAAGCCACCTGCACAGATATGAACAAATCTAGACTGTGCCAGGATGTGGAAGATAAAAAAGAACAAATGATGAATCCAAACTTTCAGTTACAAGTTAGAAGGAACTGTGTCTGGCACCTGACTTAAACAGGGAACTGATTTCCTAACAGAAAAAATTCTTATAACTGCTCATCTAAATCTAGTTTATAAGAGTAAAATGAAAATTGACTTTGGTAGGTTAGATTGAAAATTTAAGTACTAGTTTTCATTTTAGTAATATGTCTTGATATTCAAATAACTATTTTTAAAAGACATTTATTTATTAGGAAGTCAGAATCACAAAGAGAGAGGGAGAAAGAGAGAGGGAGAGAGTCAGAGAGAGAGAGAGAGAGAGAGATCGATCGATCTTCCACTCACTGGTGAACCTCCCAAATAAATGCAATGGCCGGGGCTGTACCAGGCCAAAGCCAGAAGCCTGGAGATTATTTCAGGTTTCCCACATGGCCGGCTGGGGCCCAAGGACTTGGGCCATCTTCCACTGCTTTCTCAGGTGCATTAGCAGGGAACTGGATTGGAAGTTGAACAGTTGGGACTTGAACTGACACCCATGTGGAATGCCAGCATTGCCACAATGCCAGTCCCTAAATAATTTTAAAAAGAACATTAGAAATGTGTTCAAAAGTAGCTCAAATGTTTGCATTCAATTAGCTAATGAATGCAAGCCTCTTCTTTGTAATGGACAAGCCTGATTAGGCTGGGTTGGTAGTTCTGTTATAACTTGTTTTAAAATGTTAATGTTCCACCACAACTGATACACATTGTGATAGATAACACAGATTTTTGTGTTTTTTACCTCGAATTTCATTTGTAATAAACACTAGTTCCTGTAACCATGTTCCATATGGTTTTAAATAACTCTCCTTCTAACACGAAACAATAAATTTATAAACTATTCTGGGCCAGCGCCGCGGCTCACTAGGCTAATCCTCCACCTGCAGCGCCAGCACCCTGGGTTCTAGTCCCGGTCGGGGCGCCGGATTCTGTCCCGGTTGCTCCTCTTCCAGTCCAGCTCTCTGCTGTGGCCAGGGTGTGCAGTGGAGGATGGCCCAGGTCCTTGGGCCCTGCACCCGCATGGGAGATCAGGAGGAAGCACCTGGCTCCTGGCTTCCGATCCGCGCAGCGCCGGCCATAATGGCCATTTGGGGGTTGAACCAACAGAAGGAAGACCTTTCTTTCTTTCTGTCTCTCTCTCTGTCTAACTCTGCCTGTCAAAAAAAAAAAAAAAATTAAAAAACTATTCTGATGCCACTACCACAAGTAAATTTTTGGATTTTTTTCAAAGTAAAATGTTATATCATTATATATTTTATTTCTACTATTTTTTAAGTGTCACCAACCATGTATTCCAAACTCCTCTCTTCTCCTAAGCCCAGTAATTTTTAGGATTGTATATAATCCTTATAGCAGAACTGACTGAATATGTCTAATTTATTGTACATTCAAGTCCCTTCTTCTTGAATATTATCACCCATTTACCATGTGTATCTTACAGAACCAGATCTCAAGGAATAAATATACTAGCTCACGGTTTTTAAGAAAACCCCAAAGTACCCAACCAAAAGCCTTGAGAAACACTATTCCAGAGTCTTTTTTAACTTAATTACCCATAATGCTTTTGATAATTCTTGAGCTCCTTCTACCTTCCCTCAAACTATATATATATATATATATATATATTTAACGGAATCTATTGATCATGGAATACAAATATAAAGGTTAAGTAAACATATACATTAATTTAATAGTTATTCTAAGTACTGAATGCTCCCATACACAAGCATTATTTATCAGCATTTTTATTGCATTACATAAAAAGGATGTATTTCTTATAATATTAAATCTTTGTTACTCATATATCCCTTCTCTCAATATTATTATCATCTTGAATTTTTATAGAAGATTCTACATCTTGAAGGCATTTTCACAAATTATCTAAATACTTGTAATACTGTTTTGGGATTAAAAAGAGTCATCACTAGTTTGCACATATGAAAGTTAGAACTGAAGCTAATTTAGTCTCAGAGTATCAGGTTTAAAGCTAAAGGGTGAATAAGCAATATTCTTTAACAATTTTGATCAAAAGTATTATCCTTTATAATAATTTTATACATGCCACGGAGAGGATATTCTGTTTTTAACATTCCTTTTCTTCAAAAAGTTTCTTCAAATTTTTATCTTAGGATAATTAACTTAACAAAGGATGAGTATAAAGTTGGCTTTTCCTCAAAATCTTTCCAATTTGGTTTCCTTTTTTGGTGTTTTTTAAAAAAGTTTCTGTTTGACATCTTCATTCCAGACTTTTGAGTGACTGGCTTTGACAAGAGAATTCTGAATAGCTGGCTTTGACACTGAAAAACTTTTGATATATTCTTTCCTATGGCATACTAATGTATTAGAGGGGTACTATGTTAAATCACAATTTTAATATATTTATCAAATGTCTCTGAGGAATCTACAATAAAATAGTTTATGATGACAGTCACAGACTTTTAAAAACCTAGACACTGTGTATGTAAGACCATGAGGAACGTTGTGGGTTACTCATGGTATAATGAAATAGAGGCGTGAAATCTCGGCAGCCTTCAGTTACCAGATTTTTTATTCTGAATTTATAAATTAGAATCTCAACTTTCTATTTGGCATTATGAATGCTTGGCTTTTTAAAAAATTTAACCAGCTTTATGGTCTTATTTATGTTGTTACCTGCAAACAAGTATTCTTACTCATTTCACACCGTTTGGACAAGAAAACACGTGCCTGACCAGAATGCTGAAGAAGAGTAACAGGGCAGACGTTTGGCCCAGGGATTCTGCTGTCTGCATACCACATTGAAGTGCCTGATCCCAGCTTCCTGCTCAGGCAGACCCTGGGAGGCACTGGTGGTGGCTCAAGTATCTGTCACCCGCATGGGAGACCCTGGCTGAATTCAAGGTTCCCAGCTCAGGCCTCAGCCAGAAGCCACTGTACCTATTTGGCAAGTGAACCAGTAGATAGGATATCTATCTGCCTCCTTGCTCTCAAACAAATTTTTCTTTTAAACATGTAAGCATGCTTATTTATTTATTTATTTATTCAACAGGTAGAATTACAGACAGTGAGAGAGAGAGAGAGAAAGGTCTTCCTTCCGTTGGTTCATTCCCCAAATGGCTACAACGGCTGGAGATGTGCCGATCCAAAGCCAGGAGCCAGGTGCTTCCTCCTGGTCTCCCATGCAGGTGAGGGGCCCAAGCACTTGGGTCATCCTCCACTGCTATCCCAGGCCACAGCAGAGAGCTGGACCGGAAGAGAAGCAGCCAGGACTAGAACCCCGGTGCCCACATGGGATGCCGGCACCACAGGCATTAACCTAGTATGTCACAGCATGGGCCTCTCAAACAATTATTTTTAAAAATGTAATGAACACATTGCTGCCACCAACCAGGCAGTAATCAATATGAAGTAATAGTGAGACATTTTCTTTCACAAAGGTGTAGTTCATAAAAAAATTCTGTCCACTGTTCAGCTTTCACCTTTCTCCCTTTTCAGAGCTCTTCCAAATTATTTGACAGCTTTGTTTTTTAAGAAAAATTGAATGCATAGGTTACATTTACATTGAAAATGAGTATTTACCAATTCTAGTTTATGCGGTCAATTAACATACCTTCCTCTATTGTTTGCATACAAATAACTCTACCATTCAAAGAACTAATTTCTTTTTTAAATTTCAGCAAGTCATCCTTTGCATGGTTTGAATTTAAATCATCTTTTGGGGAATAAATTAAAATATGGATATTGTCACCAGAGGAAAACAGATTTTTCCCCACAGCTTATATTTCTGGAAATGTTACCTTAGACATGATATTCATGTGCCTTAATAACTCATTTTCAGTGGAAAAAATATGGCAAAACAAAATGTGGGGCAATTTTAGTACCTTCTCACTGCTGAATGTGAGAGTCTGAGACCTATCAAAGTAGATTCTGTACCTATGCACCGTTCTTCTATTAGCGTTTGACTCCGCGTGCTCATTTAAAACTCCAATTCTGCATTCCCATCCTTCTTCTCTCATCCTTTCTCTGCTGGTGCCTTTTCATCTTCTTAAGCTCTACATGTTGAGCCAGGCCCTCACTCTTTAGCCTTCTTTCACCAACACATATTCCCCTAGGGATCTCATTCAGTCCCAAGGCTGGATACATCCTCTGTTTGACAAAGGCCTGCCCTGTACTTTGAGACGCACAGATCTGACATATTTTCACTTGGGTGTCTAATAATGATATGGTATTAATCAAAGAGATAGAATTAGGCTCATGAGCTAGAGACCATGCCTCCTCCCCCCCCCCCCCAATTCCACCTGTATATGCCCACCTGCCAATCAGACTATATAACCGCTCCCCTTTTGGAAGCAAATAAAAGGCTTGGAGTGCCCAGGGCCTGCCGCTGTTTTGGCTGTGTGCCCTGCTATTTGCAGTCAGTCCTGCCCGTGTGGTTTTTCTCTCCACGTGGCTCTGGCTGTGAACGCCTGCACGTGGCCCCAGATCTGCTCCCTGCCTGGTGTGGAACTCCCGATTCACCTTTCTGACCACCCTCTCCCTTAAATAAAGCCCTCATGTTCTTGTGTATTTCCCTCACTTCCCCTGATAAAGTCTGAGTTTTACCATGCTGGCTGCCTCGTCGATGTCTAAATTCAGGATGCTTCTCGAAGCTTGAGACAAGAATCGGAAATACTAATCTTGGCTCATAGTTAGATGATATTATATGGCGACCATGAAGGGTCTTATTAATATTTGTTCAATTTGTTCAAAGCCGGACAACACAGGAATGGACTTTCTAATGGCTTCATGTGGCTTCTAAGTTCTGAAAATCTTTCTGCATCCCACCCCTCTTCTCTTAGCATTCGCAGCTTCCTTCACTGGCGACTGCACAGTCTAGTCCCTCGGCAAACATGCACGCGAGGTTTTGCTTCAGGTGCCTTTGTTTATTTTTTTTTATTTTTTATTTTTATTTTTTATTTTTTGACAGGCAGAGTGGACAGTGAGAGAGACAGAGAGAAAGGTCTTCCTTTTGCCGTTGGTTCACCCTCCAATGGCCGCCGCGGCTGGCGTGCTGCGGCCGGCGCACCGCGCTGATCCGAAGCCAGGAGCCAGGAGCCAGGTGCTTTTCCTGGTCTCCCATGGGGTGCAGGGCCCAAGCACCTGGGCCATCCTCCACTGCACTCCCTGGCCACAGCAAAGAGCTGGCCTGGAAGAGGGGCAACCGGGAGAGAATCCGGCGCCCCGACCGGGACTAGAACCTGATGTGCCTGCCGACGCCGCAAGGCGGAGCATTAGCCTAGTGAGCTGCAGCGCCAGCCGCCTTTGGTTTTACGAACGACAGAGCTCAGGCAGTTTTTCAGCTTTCTCTCAGCGCTCCTGGTTTTGGAGCTGTAAAAATGCAAGGACGGATTCTTTTGGTATTTCTTGTTTCGGGAGAATGGGATATTAGCGTTAATGGGATTTGGGCAGAAAGGTAGGAGAGAGATTTTAGTGGAGGACCAGTTTGTGAGAGTTTGTCGAAATACAGAAATTCCCAAGTTGCCTGTAATATGTTCTTAAGGATTTGCGAAGATTAAAACAAAACTGTTTCTCAGAATGGATTTAGGGTTACTGGACAATTGCCTTGCCTCAGGCATGCTTTCAATCGGTGATTTTGGGTGTGGGAACAGGTCTTGTTGCCTAGAAACCTTTTAGCAACAGGAAGGCAGAACCCTAAAAATGGCAGACTCCACTTCCTGCAGTGGAGGGTGGGACTTCCATGCCAAGATGGTGGCCTCCATCAGAAACATGTGGTTGCCAAGATGGAGGCCCCAGGGAAGGACAGGGGATCACCAAGATGGCAGCCCCCATGGGAACTTCTGCCCTTACTGGCCACATGCTGCATACCTGATTAGGGAGTAACTTTTTATTATAGCCTTTTTAGGTTATAGCTTGTTACTGGGGTTTCAACACTGGTTTATTATTTTAATTTTTTGTTTTGGCTTTATGCTGGCTCTTTTGGTCTCATGAGGTTCGGTATCTCATGCACAGTGGGCCTTCCATTGATTTCTTCTTGGACCAGGTGGCTTTCTTTTTGACCTTCTGAGATTTGGTACTTCAGGAGTGACATGGCAGTCTGGAATGGCATTTCTCAAACCAAGCAGTGTTTTATTTTTGGTATGGTTTTAGCTTTACCATAACAAATTTTTTTTTGTTTAAATCCCACTGTGGGTATAGTAACTCTGGGATGCCAAATTATTTGTTAATCGCGTGTTCAGATACAACTGGGCCCAAGCTCAGTCCTTTCTACTTCCTGTTTCCCCAGGTTAGGAGGTGATTCAACTATGGTAGCTCTCTATGTAGCTTGGATACACCTTTAGTTTATATACTTAATAACTGGGAGACCCCTAAGCTAGATGGTATTACTAAAGAAAAGTTGATTTCTCTCTGCAATACTGTGTAGTCAAGGTATAGGTTGGGAAATGGTGGAACATAGCCAATAAATGGCACTCTTCATTCTAATGTCATTTCAGAACTTGACTTGTATTGCAGAAAACAGCAAGAATGGTAAGAAGTTGCTTGTGAACAGGCCTTTATGGCATTATATCAACATTTCAATCCCAAAAGGAGGGTTGGGCTATACCTTGCCTCTTCTATCCAAAAAGAAAATAAGCAACCAGTAGGTGTAATGGATGATCCATTACTGACTGCTTCTCAGCTACCACAGTCTCAACCTGCTGTGACACCAGAGTCATCTCAAAGAGTGCTGGATCCCCTTCTGTGACTTCTAAGCCTGGCCTTTTGCCTACCTCCCCAAGGCCTCCTCCTTTTAACCCTTCCTGCCCCCCACCAGAGGGCAATCTCACTGGGGTTACTAGGAGTGGAGCTTCCAATCAACAGACAGGAGGGACGCGCCGTCCCTTGAGAGAAGTAGCCAGTGGAACAGGGACCATTAGAATACATGTCCCCTTCATTCTATCTGAAAACAAAAGACAGGGAGACTTTCAGAAGATCCTACTATAGGAGTTATAAGCCCTAACCTTAGCTTATGACCTTAATTGGAATGACAGACATCTTATTTTATCTACTTGTATGGCTGAAGAAAAGCAGCATATTTAGATAGAAGCTCAGACACGTGCTGATGAGATATCAGTTCAGTATCCTGGCAATTTTGCTGTGGAGGCCCCAGCAGTCCTGGATACTACACGTGAATGAAATTAACAAAAGGGGGAATCAGGTTCAAAGCTGCAAGACCATATGGTCTCATGCTTACTGTAGGTGGAGTTGAGGAAATGTATTATAAAACTTATAAACTATAATAAAATCAAAGAGATAGCACAAGGTCCGTATGAGAATTCAGATATGTTCCAGGCATGATTAATAGAAGCAATAAAGAAATATATCAACTTAGATCCTGAATCTCAAGTAGGGCAGATTTACCTTGGTACATATTTCATTATGTAATCAGCACCAGATATTAGAAAAAAAGCTTCCAAAACTAGCCATGAGCCCTCAAACCCCCATGAGCCAATTGGTAGAAATGACATTTCAAGTGTTTAACAATAGGGATGAGTCTACATCCTTCAGTATCCCCTTAAGATTAAGGGTCTGGAATCTCTGAGGAGGAAATGATATGGTGTTAGTATTGGGCTCATGAGCTGAAGACCATGACCCACCCTTGCCCCCACCTGATCTCACCTGTATCCACCTTTGCCTGCCAATCAGACTACATAACCACTCCATTACTTGGAAGAGATTTATTATCAACCTTAGGTGCTTCCTTAAGTTAACTTCCCCTATATTTAAATCATTTGTTATGATGTTAGCAAATATTGAGGCAGTTCCTAGTTTAGATAATATTCCTGCTGAAATAAAATAAAGAGTAGATTCCTGGACGGGCTACACATGCTGTGGCTCTCAAGTTTTTCTTAAAGGATAAGACTGTGTTTCCTCATCAGTGCTAGTGTCCAATAAAGCCAGAAGCTAGAAGGGGACTCTAATCAATAAATTTCTCAAAGATGGACTGTTGGTCCCATTCCAGTCTCCCTGTAATACTCTTATATTGCCTGTTTTAAGGCCGAATGGGGAATATAGGATAGTTCAAAACCTCAGGGCAGTTAATTAGGCAGTTATTCCAACTCATCCTATTGTGCCAAATCCTTATACTATATATTGACATAAATGCCTGAAGGGATCTCGTGGTATACAGTTTTAGACCTAAAGAAGGGTTTCTTCTGTATCCCGTTAAGTTCAGAATTTCAGTTTTTATTTGCCTTTGAATGGACTGACCCAGTTTCAGGTGTAACTCAGCAATATGCACAGACTGTCCTCCCCCAAAGGTTCTGGAACAGCCAGCACCTGTTTGGTAATGCACTTGGCAAAGGAACTCAGGGGATTACAGCTAAAGAATGGAGCAATCTTATAATATGTAGATGATATTCTCTTCTGCAGCCCATCCAAGGAGGACTCACTCAGCTGAAAATACCATCAGGTTTTGAACTTCCTGGCTAAGTGAGGATACAAAGTTTCCTCAACAAAAGCTCAGGTTTCTAAACAAGAGGTAGACTACCTGGGATATGTTCTAGCCCCAGGAAAGCGTGCTCTTTCAGTCAAGAGAAAGGAAGCTGTGTTATGTATAAGGTCACCACAGACTAAAAAGCAGGGAATGGCAGGATTCTGTAGAATAAGGATTCCACGATTTAGATTAATAGCCAAGCCTTCATAATGAAGCTTTAAAAGGCCCTGACACAGACCCACTTTGCTGGACAAGGGCGTTACACAAGTCAGTGCAAAGAAGTAAACAGCTTTTAACAGAAGCCCCAGCACTGGGAATTCCTGATAACCTGAGTAGGCCATTTACCCTGTTTATAGCAGAGAAACAGGGGGTCGCTATAGAAGTACTGACTCAGAAGTTGGGTCCACTGCCACGACCAGTGGCCTGTTTTTCTGAACAGCTAGATTCAGTGGTTACAGGGTGGCCTGCATGCTTAAGGGCTATTGCTGCTACAGCACTCTTGGTGGAGGAAGCCACCAAGCTGACTTTAGGCCAGCCACTTTAAGTTCACACTCCACACCAGCTACAAGGGGTACTGGAAGTTAAAGGACGTCAATGGTTAACAGAAGGACATCTCACAAAATATCAGGATCTACTGTTAGATTCATCTGAGATAACTTAAGGTGTGCCAGGTCCTCAACCCAGCAACTCTGTTGCCACCTGAGGGCACTGGAGAATTAACTCATTCTTGTATATTCTTGTGGTATGGTATACTAATACCATATAACTATAGAACAGGTATATTCTAGTAGACCTGACCTAAACGAGGTGAGCCTTTGGAGAGTACAGATGTTGAGTGGTTTACTGATGGCAGTAGCTACATGAAAGAAGGAATCAGGCAGTACTGTAGCTTTTGGAAGTAGCTGTCATTCACTGTAAGGGACATCAGAAGGGAGACAACTATGTTAGCAAGGGAAATGCACTAGCAGATAAAACAGAAAACTAGTGGCTGGAAATGGCTCTAATACCTCAACCTGTAGCAACGACTAAGGAAGCTCCCTATACCAAGTCTGAGACTGAATGGGCCCAACAGCAGGGTTATACTAAAGATGATAATGGAGGTAGATTCTGGATCATAAGGTTATGGTCCCAATGGCCTCTCAATGGAAAATTACTAAGGAGATGCATGACTCTACCTACCTCGGAAGAGAAGCTTTAATGCAACTCATCTTCCAAGTGTTTGCAGGTAAAGGACTAAATGCTGTTGAAAGGGAGGTAACTTATCCTTGCCCACTGGATTAAAAATACCTCTGGGGGTCACGTAAAACCACCTCCCTTATTGACTCTTGTGCAGAGGAGGGGAACATACCCAGGTGAAGATTGCAGACTGATTGCACCAATGTGTAACTATGAATATCTTCTAGCTTTTACCAATTCTTTCAGAGGATGGACAGAAGCCTTCCCAACTCAAACAGAAGAAGCACGCAAGGTTTCCAAGGCCTTACTGAAGGACATTGTGCCATGCTTTGGACTCTCACAGTCACTCCAGAGTGACAATGGACCTTCATTTGTATCTAAAATAACTCGACAGTCTTCACAGGTGAACTCGAAAGACACATCTGATTATTCCTGTGAGCTAATCGAAGATCTTAAATACCTCTTCAAAAAGCAAAAAGATAAGTAAAGCTTTTGCTTTCGTCGCATCAAGAATGTTGCACTTTCAGGCAGACATGCTGTACTTCTCTCTTCTTTGGATTCTGTCTCCTTAGTGAGATCTCCTATAATGATTGAAAGTACTTGTGAGCCACATGAAGCTCATTTTAAAACCTGACCACAGCTCTGGGTAATTTGGCCTACACTTCAGGCCAGCTTTTACAACAAGTACTTACATCAGTGGACACTCTATCCTAAGGCAGTTATGGACGACAGACGGGCCTTGGAATATATACTAATAGAACAAGGAAGAAGAATGTGTGCGGTGATTAATGGAATCTGCCACCTTTACTCGAACAGTAGCATGTTCACTGAAAAAGATATTAGAAGTCTCTATGCTCAGGATAAATGGTTTTATAATCTGCATAAGGGTAGCCTATCACCACCATCTGGGAGTTTACAGGATATGTTCTTGCCATCTTAACGGGCACTCCACTTGCAATTTGTTTTGTTCCAGTTTAGCTTATGCTGACTGATAAACTTGTATGTTTCAGAACTCAACGACTTCTGAGAGTAATGATGTCCGTGCAGAGGACACAGCCATTGGCGGTGACAGAGTACTCCAGCTCTGTCATTCATTAGATGAGATAGGAAGATGTTTCCAGACCAAGGACAGATAGGGCCTGAGCCCTGATCAACAGGAAGCAGCTGTAGAAGATATGATGCGTCTACGCGTTTCAGCATCCTCTTAAGATTAAAGGTCAAGAATCTCTGAGTGGGGAATGATATGGTATTAATCAAGGAGAAAGAATTAGGCTCATGAGCTGGAGACCAGGCTCCCCACCCCCGGCCCTACCTGATCTCACCTGTACACACCCACCCAATCAGATTACGTAACCACTCCCTTTTTGAAAGCAAATAAAAGGCTTGGAGTGCCCATGGCCCACTGCTGTTTTGCTTGTGCACCATGCTATTCACAGTCACTCCTGCCCGTGTGGTTTTTCTCTCCACGTGGCTCTGGCTGTGAATGCCTGCACGTGGCCCCAGATCTGCTCCCTGCCTGGTGTGGAACTCCCGGTTCACCTTTCTGACCACCCTCTCCCTTAAATAAAGCCCTCATGTTCCTGTGTATTTCTCTTACTTCCCCAAATAAATTCTAAGTTTTTCCATGTTGCCTGCCTTGTCTATGTCTAAATTGAGGAAGCTTCTCGAAGCTTGAGACAAGAACTCGAAATATTAATCTTGGGTCATAGTTAGACGACATCAGTAAGATCCTCAAGCTTAACGTGTGAAAAACTGAGCTCCTGGGCACCCACTGTTTTCTCCCCTAGTCTTCCCGATCTTCCCCCTTTGTTTCTGTAGCTGTTCTAGTCAACCTTCTCACCCATTCTGTTTCTTACCTCCTATATTTAATCCATTAAGCAAATTCTGATGTCTATTTTCAAATATATCTATGAACTGCTTATTTCTCAGTCCTTGCACCATTACCATTCTGGCACAAGCTGCTATCATCTCTCGTCAAGATTATTGTACCAACATCCTAGCTGGTCTCTAAATTCCCATTTTTGTATCCTAGCTCCTAATTCAAGAGCCAGTGGCTCCCCATCTCACAGAGTGAAGGGTAAAGACTTTACGATGACCTGCGAGACACCTTCATGATCTGGTCACTCTCTCCCCATGTTCATTATACTCCGGCCTCACTGACTTCTAAGCTATTCATGGAATATTCCAAATATATTCTCACTTAATACCAGCTGTTTCTGCAGGCACAAATCTGCACCTTCAGGTGTCTATATCCTCTACTCCCACACTTTTAACCATCATTCTTCAAGTATCAGTGAGGCCATCCTTGGTCACATGAGCTAAATTATACTCCCTTGATATTTCCTATCCCTGTTCACTAATTTTCTTTTTTTTACTTTGTACTATCACCATCCAAATAGCATGATTTAATTTATTATTCTTACTTATTGTCTATGGTTTCTCAATAGAATGTAAGCTCTAAGGAAGGAGAAATTTTCGTCTGTATTTTTCACTGCTAATCCTGAGAACCTGGAACAGCATCTGATATACAGTTGGTTCTCAGTAACTACTGGCTGCATAAATGAATGGTATTTGAAAAGCAAAAAATAAATAAAATCCATACAATGCAACAGGCCACAATAATGCATGGATAGTCATCCATAAATTTCCTTGGTTATAAAATGTATGCATATGTCTGCTTGACAGGAGGTGATGCAGGGAATTCAACAATTTTTTTTTTTTCAAATGAATCTGATATTTTTATTGAAATTACCTAAGTAGGGGCTGGCACTGTGGTGCAGTGGGTTAATGCCCTGGTCTGAAGAGCCAGCATGGTTCAAGACCCAGCTGCTCCTCTTCCGATCCAGCTCTCTTTGTGGCCTGCAAAAGCATTAGAAGATGGCCCAAGTCCTTGGGCCCCTGCACTTGCAAGGGAGACCCAGAAGAAGCTCCTGGCTCCTGGCTTCAGAATGGTGCAGCTCTGGCCGTTGCGGCCAATTGGGGAGTGAACCATCAGATGGAAGACCTTTCTCTCTCTAACTCTCCTCTCTCTGTGTAACTCTAACTTTCAAATAAATAAATAAATCTTAAAAAAAAAAGAAATTACTTAAGTAATACTACAAACATTCGATAAAAGCTTGAAGTGTTAACTGCTTTCTCCCATCTTATTTATACTGCTAGTTTCATTCAGTAGTGAATTAAAAGACAGGGGAGGAGAATTTCAATAGAATAACTCATTTGTAGGGTGAATAAAAAATAGCTTCTTAGGTCTATTGGAGAAATCATGTTTGAAACTTATATCCTTTTTTTTTTTTTTTTTTTTTTTTTTGACAGGCAGAGTGGACAGTAAAAGAGAGAGAGACAGAAAGAAAGGTCTTCCTTTTCTGTTTGTTCACCCCACAATGGCCGCTCTGGCAGGTGCACTGCGGCCAGCGCACTGTGCTGATCCGAAGGCAGGAGCCAGGTGCTTCTCCTGGTCTCCCATGGGGTGCAGGGCCCAAGCACTTGGGCCATCCTCCACTGCACTCCCGGGCCACAGCAGAGAGCTGGCCTGGAAGAGGGGCAACTGGGACAGAATCCGGTGCCCCGACCGGGACTAGAACCCGGTGCACTGGCGCCGCAGGCGGAGGATTAGCCTAGTGAGCCATGGCGCCAGCCTGAAACTTATATCCTCTTAAAAGTCCTGTCATGAATGGATGACATTCTGGTTAACTATTAAATTATCTCCTACAAAAAGAAGACAGGAAACAATTATTCGTGGGATAGCATCTTTTCCCAAAAAGTATGTTCTGATATGATTACTTTTTGAAGGCTCTGCCAGTAGTATATCTATCAAATTCAGTGCCAGAAGAAATACAGGGGGCCAGTTAGTGAATTGCTGTAGGTCTTAAGAGAGACACAATAGAGTTATAGGAATCAGTGTTCCTTCACTACTATTGGCACGCTATGATTGGTCAACTTAGTCAGGTATTCTGCTACCTTTCTTCTTTTATCTCCATTCCTTTCATCAATTTTATCCTAACGTAATCACTCAGTCACTCAAATATTTATGGAGTGTCTATTGTCCTTTTCACAGGCAAACTTCTCAAAGGAGTTATATCTGCTTGCCGTTTCAGTCTTCTCACTCACGCTATCTTCTCAACCCATTTGCACGGCCTCGGCTACCACATACCACTACAACTGCCGTCCATAAACTCACCAGAAACCTCAAGGTCACTAAATTCAATGATTTGCTTAGGCTTCATCCCAGTTTCTCTCTCAATAGCATATTCAGTAACATACAATAAAGTTGACTATAATTCCTAATTCTTTACTATGCCCACCATGATACTCAATTTAGATCACTTACTTGACACTATGACCTAGCTTCTGGCTTTTTTCCTCCATATTTCCCTTTAAATGTAACATACACACAGAAAGTGCCAAAATCATTCATGTATAGCTCGATAAATCATCACAAAGTAGGCACACCTGCGCAACCACTGCACACGTCACAGGAAGAACATCACTAGTACTCCAGAAATCTCCTTCATAATCCTCTTGCCTCCTCCCAAAAAGTAAGCACCATCCTGACATCTAACACCACAGTTCAGGTTTGTGTGTCCAGGAGCTTTATACAAACAGCATCACACACTGTGTACCACTCTGTGATTTTTAACATTCTGTTTGAGAGCCCTTTTCTATACAAGATTTCAAAAACACCCTTCTGCATGATTTCTAGAAGCTTTACTGTGTTACCTGACTTGGAACTGATTCTGTGGATGGTATAAGGTAAGACTCAAGTTCTCCCTTACACCTCAGAAAGAAATCTAACTGACCCAGCACCAAAATAAAAAAGACTTCCTTTATCCCACTGCACTACAGGGCCCCTAAGCCCCACAGTGTCCGTGCAGAGGTGGGTCCACTACAGGACTTTCAAATGTGTTTCACTGATCTATTTGCGTATTCTTTCACCAATATATTCCTTTAACCTTTTAGATAGACCCTGACATGATTAGATTAAGTCTTCTCTCCGTTTTCATCTGCCTTTGCTATTCTTGGTCTAAGGCACTTCTACATGAATTCTAGAATCAACTTGCCAATTTGTGTAGGTATAGGGGGAAAGGAAATACCATGCTGGATTTTGATTTTAAAGAAAACTAATAGATAACATAAAATAGACTCTAAAATGTTATACTTTAGCCCTCCATTTATTTAAATATTTTCTAATTTTCTTTTAATTGCTTCTTATGATTCTCTCTATATAAGTCTTTCATATCTCTAATTAGATTTTCCACAGATTTGCTATCTGTGGAATTTGCTATCTGTAATGTTAAAACAAATGGCATATTAAAATTTTTTTCATTTCTGGTTTGTTGCTGGAATCCAGAAATATAACTGATTTTTGTATACTAATTTATATTTTTATTTCTACACGTATTTATCCTATCATCCTAACCGTATAAATAAAACTCCTGAAAGCTGAAGTCTTATCTTACACCTCTTTTCATACTTAGGGACTGGCACAGAATGTTACATATATGGCAACATCTGCCAGCGGGAAATTTTGCCTAAAGACAAATTGCTAGGAGATAAAAACAAATCAACAAAAAGTGATCTAATTCAAGATAAGACTGGCATGTAAGGAAGAATGGCACTGGAAATGATGATAAACTGCCATGAGCCAGGATGACCACCAAACTTGTCAAGAACCAAAGACAGGATAGGCTCTAACCAGACTTTATAGTTTGTTTTGGGCCCAAAATATGGAACATTGTAGAGAGATAGCAACTTGCTATGTAACTCTATCTTCTGTAACAACACTATAATAATTCTCCACAGTATGACTGCACTTCCTCAAAATCCAGACTTTTGTGGGTCAAAGCTTGAATAGCCAAAGGTTCTCTGATGTGGCAAAGGCAGCCATCAACAGAACATTACAAATAAAGAAGCCAAAGGGCCTGAAAGAAGGTGACTCTATGCCAGTTCAATGTATGTGAAGTATAAATGGGCCATAAAATAGCTACACCCAGACAGGTTTTCTGGATAATTTAGGCACACACCTAAACTGGTTTCAATACATGCTAAGAGATACAATAAAAATAAGGTGAGTTGACAATTTTACATCTTCAAATATGACTCCTTAGAGAAAATATTTGTTAACTTGGCTTAATTCTGCAAACAAAACAACTGTTATAGGTTTAAAGAAAAAGAAAAAAAAATCTAATTCTGACCAAGTGTTCCATTTAGAAAACAAAGAAAAAGGCAGAAAGCAGCAAGCAAAGCAAACAAACAAAAAACACAACCAATAAACCCAAACCAAATTCTTATTTTAAAAAACACAACCAAAATCAGAGAATTATCCATTTTGACCATCATGGAGACAATAAATGATTTTGTTCTATCTACCAAATGTCTATGACTAAAAGTCTATGATTTGCTAAGCAAATAATGCTACGATGTAAAGCACCAAAGCACTTTCTATATTTCAAAATCCTTCATTATTTTATTTAATCTTAATTATGTCTAATTATTTAAATAGCCATTGCTAAAAATGAAAATGCCTAATAGAACACATGTGGTAGGAAACATAGAGTCTGTTGCTTTGATAGTGACATGAATTCCTTTAGTATATAACAACTGAAGTGGGACTTCTTTGATTTCTCCCTTCTATCACCCACTTCAACCATTTCCCTGAATATAACTTACGTGGGAAGCCAAATCAGCTTAGCTAAATTAGATTGAACTGGCATTACATTATACAGGACAACATCCGTAACTATGTGAACAGGAGATATTTAAACCACTCAGTATTAAGTTCTACACATACTGGCTCCTCTATAAATCTCAGTATTTCAACAAAATCACCTAATGCTCTTTCAAAACCTAGAAACAAACGATAATCCCAGAAACAACATGTCATCCAACCTGCCAAGACTAAACAGCAAACTTATTAGCACATAAATTCTATCTCTGTAAAGTAACTTTGCTGTCACTCTGTTAAAATAACTGGACTCACTAATGACTGGTAACTCTGAGTTAACATGCCACTGATTTCAACACAGTTACTTAACAAGAAATGCAGGATATCTGTTTTACTGTAATAGTCACTAACAAGTCCATAAATCATCCAATAAAAGCTAGGATTTTCTTTCCTTTTATTAAACTTACCCAGTTTAGTGGCGCCCTCTGGTGGGTACTCAGGAAACTGACCCTCGGAAGGGACGCTGACAGTTCTCCTGAGGCACCGCCCTTTGGTGGAGTCTGCCTGCTGCTCCTGGCCCCCTTCCACAGGTATCTAGTCAACCAAAAGAAAAAGAGATGAAAATTAATAATGAACCCACCTAACAACCTTCTGATTAAACAATGCTTTTAGTTAATGAAGACAGGAGTATATAACAGGCAAAGCAAAACAAAAAATGTAGACATAATGTATATAGAAAGGTAAGGTTTACCAACTCATTTTCAGGAAGTGTTCTCTAAAGAGAAAACCGAAAGATCAGGAAGAGTGAGTATGTAAATTGGCTTACAAGAGGTATGGGCAAGTCATATCCAGGTGTGTGCCTGCTCGAGGAGTTTAGAAAACAAAACACCCACACAAATAAAGATTCTTCTACAGCATGTGTATGTGGCTCACAAGCTCCAGTTCTGCCCGGCGTTCAGTGAAGTTCATGAAACTGTAAGTTAACCAGTAAGACTTATCTTCAGAATTCTTTTTAAAACGAGGATGGGGGGTAGGCATTTGGCCTAGTGATTAAAGAAACCTAAATCCTATCACAGAATACTTGGGTTGATTTCAGATTCTACTTCTTGTTAATGAGCACCCTGGGAGACAGAAGGTGGTCCCTCAAGTGGCTGGGCCTTGCCATTCAAAAATGAGGCCTCTGGATGGAATTCCGGGCTCCTGCTTTTCCATTCTGGTACATGTAAGCATTTGGGACGTGACACAGTGGATAGAAGCCCTCTGTCTCCCTGCCTCTCAAATAAATAAATAATATTAAAGTGAGGCTTTGTTAGATAAAAGTAGTAAAATCAGCCACATTTTCTTCTATTTTAGAATCAAGATATAGATCCAGTTAATACTACATATATAGGTAACATAACACGTTTTCAATGAAACTTGTATGGATACTTGTACAGATACCTTCATCAACGGAAATATTTTCTTCCAAAGATGAGATTGCTTTTATAATCCTAAAAATATTTTTCTGGCATATGTTTAAGACATCAAGTTATTTGCATCTGTGAACTGTGATTGGTAAAAATGATCTCTCTAAGGCGCTGGTACTGAGGCATACTGGATAAAGCCAGACCTGCGATGCTAGCATCCCATATGGGATGTTCCTTTTTTTTTTTTTTTAAGATTTTATTTATTCTTTTGAGAGGCAGAGTTACAGACAGTGAGAGGGACAGACAGAAAGGTCTTCCTTCCGTTGGTTCACTCCCTAAATGGCTGCAACAGCTGGAACTGCACTGATCTGAAGCCAGGAGCCAGGAACTTCCTCCCGGTCCCCAACTCGAATGCAGGGGCCCAGCACTTGGGCCACCTTCTACTGCTTTCCCAGCCCATAGTAGAGAGCTGGATGGGAAGAGGAACAGCTGGGACTAGAACCAGCGCCCATATGGGATGCCGGTGCTGCAGGAGGAGGATTAACCTACTGCGCCATGGCGCCAGCCCCGGGATGTTCCACTTCTGATGCAACTCCCTGCTAATGGCCTGGGAAAAGCAGTGGAAGATGGCCCAAGTGCTTAGGCCCGGGCCCCTGTGACCCATGTGGGAGACCCAGAAGAAGCTCCTGGCTTTGGCCTGCCACAGCTCTGGCCATTGAGGCCATCTGGCAAGTGAACCAGTGGATGGAAGATTCTCCTTCTCTTTTACTCTTCCGCCTGCTCTCTCTGTAGCTCTTTCAAATAAATAATTTTTAAAAAATCTCTAGTAACAATAATTATTTAAAAATTTGCTCAGCAACTTATCATCAAACAGACCTCAAAGAAAAGGATATTGGCAAAATGCCTAATAAAACTAAAGACTCATTTTAAGGAAAGTCAGTGAGATCCAATACAGAAAGACAATTTAACAAAATTAAGAAAAAACTCATAATATGTGGGGAGCAACTCGGACTAGACTGTTACTGGAATTAAGACTTATTCTATGCATCTGCTCTCCCACAATATGGCTCTGGGAGAGGAGTAAACAGCTTCTACCCAGCTGCCTCTCACCAACTTGACAAGCTGCAGGAGCCGCTCCTGATTGGAGGAGAGCGGCGTGCTCGGCGTGTGGGCAGCCGAGTTGGGATTGGCGGAGGAGGACTATAAAGGAGGAGAGAGACGGCATGCACCGGGAACATCTAAGGGGAACACCTGTGCAGCCCCCGAGAAGAGCCGGTGTGCCGCTCCCCTGCGGAAGTGGGGAATGTGGCCAGGGGGAACTGCCCTTCCACGGAGGTGGAAGGGATAGTAGCCAACCCGGGAAGAACCAGCAGCAAACCCGGGGAGGGCCGAGCAGACGAAAGAACAGCGCAGGGTCCTGTGTCGTTCCTCCACGAAGAGGGGGAGCGACATAATGGTGCCGTGACTCGGATATGAAGCCTAGGCAGGGCTTAGTGTTGCTCCTCCACGAAGAGGGGGAGCGACAATAATATGAAGGAGAATTTTAGCAAGACACAGAGATCACCAGAAAGAACAAAACAGAAATCTTGGAAATGAAGATGTTAATAAATGAGAGAAAAAATACACTTGAAAGCTTGACTAACAGTTAGATTGAGTAGAAGAAAGAATATATGAAGTGGAACACAGGTCTTTGTAAATATCCTGCCAGATGATTGACTGATAGACAGCTAAGCAAAAACAATGAGGACAGCCTGAGGTTTATGGAATACCACTAACCTAATAAATATTTGAATTTTGGGGGTGCAACAAGGCAAAGAAAAGGGAAAAAAAGTTGAAAACATAGTTGATAATATAATAGCTGAAACATTCTTCCAACCATGGGAAGTTTATAGACATCCAGGTACAGCAGGGCTAAAGGACTCCCAATATATATGACACCATAGCACAACACCACAACATGTTATAATCAAACTGAAGAAAGCACAAGAAAAGGAATTTTAAAACCTATAAGAGGGGCCAGCATGGTGGCAAGTGGGTAAAGCCGTCACCTGTGGCAACCCATATGGGTGCCAGTTTGAGTCCTGGCTGTTCCATTTCTAATCCAGCTCCCTGCTAATGGCCTGGAAAAAGCAGCAGAAAATGGCTGAAGTGTTTGGGCCCCTGACACCCATGTAGGAGATGTGGAAGGAGCTCCTGGTTTTGCTTGGCCCAGCCCTGGCTGTTGTGGCCATCTGAGGAGCAAACTAGCTGATCTCCATCTCAATCTCAATCTCAATCTTTCTCTCTCTCTCTCTTTAAAATACATAAATCTTTAAAAAAAAAAAAAAGAATCAAACCTTATCAATACAGTAAACCACAAAATAAACAAGGGAAAAAGAAAAGAACATAAGGTACTCAAAAAGAAGAAAACTAACAAAATGGCAGGAATAAGTCTCTTTTTATCAATAATAATCTTGAATACAGATGGAATAAATTCCTCAATTAAAGGTACACATCAGCTGAACAGACGTTGAAAAAGAGATCTAAGAATATGATGACTATAAAAAACTCACTTTGCCACCAAAGACAAACACACATTGAAAGTGAAAGGATGCAAAAAGAATTCTATACAAAAAGGAATAAAAAGCAAGCAGGTGTAGCTATACTTATATCAGACAAAACAGTTGTCAAGAAAAAAACTGTACACTCTAGCCTCAGAATCAGCCCTTAAGGCATTCAGATATGGCTGAAGAGCCCATGAGAGCATTTTAGGCATGGAAAGCCAAGACACTCTGGGGAGAAAAAAAAAAAAAAAAAAGAGGACCTAAATGAAAGATCTCTGCGAGTGAGATCCCAGTGGAAAGAACGGGGCCATCAAGAAAGGAGGTACCTTTCTCTGAAGGGAGGAGAGAACTTCCACTTTGATTATGACCCTGTTGGAATAAGATCAAAGTTGGCGAACCCAAGAGGCTTCCATAGCCTTAGCAACTCATGACTAGAGCCTAGGGAGATTAGTGACGCCATAAACAAGAGTGTCAAATTGTTAAGTCAACAACAGGAGTCACTGTGTACTTACTTTTCATGTGGGATCTGTCCTTAATGTGTTGTCCAATGTGAAGTAATGCTATAACTAGTACGGAAACAGTATTTTTACACTTTGTGTTTCTGTGTGGGTGCAAACTGATGAAATCTTTACTTAATATATACTAAATCGATCTTCTGTATATAAAGATAATTGAAAATGAATCTTGATGTGAATGGAATGGGAGAGGGAGCAGGAGATGGGAGGGGTGCGAGTGGGAGGGAAATTGTGTGTGTGGGGGGAATTAATCCATAAACTATACTTTGGAAATTTATATTTACTAAATAAAAAAAGGAAAATAAGGTAAAAAAAACTGTGTAAAAAGTTAAGTACAGTATATAATTTTTTTTTTGACAGGCAGAGTGGACAGTGAGAGAGAGAGAGAAACAGAGAGAAAGGTCTTCCATTGCCGTTGGTTCACCCTCCAATGGCTGCAGCAGCAGCGTGCTGCAGCCGGCGCACCACGCTGATCCGATGGCAGGAGCCAGGTGCTTCTCCTGGTCTCCCATGGGGTGCAGGGCCCAAGCACTTGGGCCATCCTCCACTGCACTCTCTGGCCACAGCAGAGAGCTGGCCTGGAAGAGGGCAGCCGGGACAGAATACGGCGCCCCGACTGGGACTAGAACCTGGTGTGCCGGCACCACAAGGTGGAGGATTAGCCTATTGAGCCGTGGTACCGGCCAAGTTCAGTATATAATTTTCAAGTATTCAGCTCAAGAAGACAAGGCAGTTATAAATGTATAAGCTCCTAATTTTACAAAATGAACATTATTAGATCTAAATGGAGAAGCTCTGATACAATAATGGGGGACTTCAACACTCCACTTTCTTCAGTGAACAGATGACTTGGGGAAAGAAATCAAGAAAGAAATATTAAAGAATACTAGAGAGCAAATGAACCTAACAGATATTTACAGAACATTTCATCCAACAGCTGCAAAATACACATTCTTATCATAGCATACAGAACATTCTCTAGGGTAGACTATATATTAGGCCACAAAACAAGTCTCAACAAATTTAAAAAAAAAATCAAAATCATATCATGTATCTTCCTGACCACCACAGAACAAAATTAGAAATCAACAACAAAAAAACTTTTATAAGTTATAAAGTAAATGTAGATTTAACATGTTATTGAACAATGAGCCACTAAAGGAATCAAAAGAAAAATTTAAAAATATCCTAAAGCAAATAAAATAGAAACAAAATATACCAAAACTGATGGAGGAAAGTACTAAGTACTAAAAGGGAAATTTACAATAAGGTCCTATATATTTAAAAAAAAAAGTTTTAATTAGTAGAAGGAAAGAAATAGATCAGAGCAGAAAAACAAAATGAGAGACTATGGCCGGTGCCGCAGCTCACTAGGCTAATCCTCCACCTAGCGGTGCCTGCACACTGGGTTCTAGTCCCGGTCAGGGCGCCGGATTCTGTCCCCGTTGCCCCTCTTCCAGGCCAGCTCTCTGCTGTGGCCCGGGAGTGCAGTGGAGGATGGCCCAAATCCTTGGGCCCTACACCCCATGGCAGACCAGGAGAAGCACCTGGCTCCTGCCTTTGGATCAGCGCAGTGTGCTGGCCACAGTGTGCCGGCCGCAGCGTGCCGGCCGCAGCATGCCAGCCGTGGCAGCCATTGGAGGGTGAACCAATGGCAAAAGGAAGACCTTTCTCTCTGTCTCTCTCTCTCTCACTGTCCACTCGGCCTGTCAAAAAAAAAAAAAAAAAAAAAAAAAAAAAAAAAAAAGAGAGAGAGAGAGAGAGAGAGAGACTAAAAACAATACAAAAGATCAATGAAACAAGCAGTTGCTCTTTTGAAGATAAGCAAAATTGACAAACCTTTAGCTAGAGTAACGGCAAAAAAGAGAAGACAACAAAACAAAAATGAAATTAAAGATGAAAAAGGAGACAATACAACTGAAACAACAAAACAAAAGGATCATCAGGGACTATTACAATTAATGACATGCCAACAAATTGGAAAACCTAGAAAAAACAGCTAAGTATCTAGATACCTAAAGCCTGCTAAAATTAAATTATGAAGACACAGAAAAAGTTAAATGACCAATAACAGGTAATGAGAATGAATCAAAAATGAAATATCCCAACAAAAACTCAGGATCTGATGATTTCAATGTTGAATTCCACCAAACTTTTAAGGAAGAATTAATACCAAACCTCAAACTATTTTGAAAAATTGAAATGGAAATACCTTCCAAACTCACTCTTGAAGGCTAGCATTTCCTTGATTTCAAAACCCAGATAGGGACACAACAAAAAAAAGAAAACTATAGACCAATATTCCTGACGAACAGTGATTTAAAAATTTCAACAAAATACTAGCAGATCAAATCAAATGGTACCTCATAAAGATCATTCACCATAAACAAGTGGAATTTAACCCAGAGATGCTGAGGTGGTTCCTTAGACACAAGTCAATAAACTTAATATATCACAAAAACAGAATGAAGTTTCAATATCATATGGTCATCCCAATACACATAAAAAAACCATTCAATAAAATTTGGCAACTATTCACAATAAATACCTTAAATAAATTAGAAGGAACAAAATAAAAGGAACCAATTTCAATACAATAAAGGCTGTGTACAACAGATTTATGACCAACATTATACTGAATGGTGACAAGGTGAATGAATTTCCTCTAGGTCTGGAACCAGACAAGGATGTCCACTCTCATCATGCTTATTCAATACAGTTTAGAACTTTAGTCCTGAGCAATTAGGCAAGAGAAAGAAAGAAAAGACATACAAATAGGAAGGAAGGAAGTCAAATCATCCTTATTGCAGATGACATGATTCTACACATAGAGAAACCTAATGACTCCATCAAGAGACTATCAGAAATGATAAACAAATTCAGTAAAGCTGCATGACACAAAATCAACAAGCATTTTTGTATACCAACAATGAACTGCTATGAAATAAATTATAAGGGCAATCCCATTTACAACGCCTAGGAAAAAAAAATAAAATACTCTGGAATAAATTTAACCAAGGATGTGAAAGACCTATACAATGGACAATATAAAATACCAATGAAAGAAATTTAAGATGCCACACAAAGAAATGAGAAGACCTTCTGTGTTCCTGGATTAGAAGAATTAACATTATTTATATATTTGTACTATCCAAAGCAATTTACAGATTCAATGCAACCCCCATCAAAATAACAATGACATTCTTCTTAAAACTAGGAAAACAATCCTAATTGGAATTGGAAGCACACAAGACCCTGAATATCCAAAACAATCTTCAACAAAAAGAGCAACTTCCAGGCATCACAATATCTAATTTTAAGGCATGCCTCAGAGCTACAATCAATGCAGTATGATACTTGCTAAAAAAGAGGTATATAGGACCATGGAACAGAGATCCCAGAAATGGTTCTACCCATCTATAAGCAAATGGTTCTCAACAAAGCTACCCAAAACATATTCTGGAGAAAGAACAGTTTTTTCAATGCATGCTGCTGAGAAAACTGGATATCCACATGCAACACACTGACCTTCCCGTCTCTCAGTCTATGTAAAAATAAACTCACAAGGGATCCAAGATCTAAATGTAAGACCTGAAACAAAGAAGTGCTATAAGAAAACATGGAGGAAACATTTCACAACACTGGCATGGGCAACAGCTTCTTTAATAAGACTCCAAAAATAAAGGCAACAAAAGCGAAAACAGACAAATGGGATTATATCAAACTGAGAGTCTTCTGCATAGGAAAGGAAACAATCAACAGAGTGAAGAGGTAACTGACAGAATGGGAGAAATTATGTGCAAACTCTGCATCTGACAAAGGATTGATATCCAGAATATATAAAATAAATCAAGAAATTCAACAACAAATAAACAATCCAGTTAAGAAATGCATAAAGGATATTTCTAGGGCAGGACCAGCACTGTAGCACAGTAGGCTAAGCCTCTGTCTGCAGTACTGGCTCCCATGTGGCTCCCGGTTCCTGTTCTGGCTGCTCCTCTTCCAATCCAGCTCTCTGCTTAAGACCTGGGAAGGCAGTGGAGGATGGCCCAAATGCTCAAGGCCCTCCACCTATGGGGGAGACCTGGAGGAAGCTCCTGGCTCTTGGCTTTGAAATGGCCCAGTGGGGGCCAATTTGAAGAGTGAACCAGCGGATGGAAGACTTTCTGTCTCTTCCTCTCTGTCTGTAATTCTGCCTCTCAAATAAAGTTTAAAAAAAAATAAAGTTAAAAAATTTAAAAAAAATGCGAAGGACATTTCTTGAAAAAAATATAAATGGTCAAAAAAAAAAAAACATGAAAAATGCTCAATAGCATGACTATTAGGAAATACAAATCAAAACCCCATACATTAGATATCATCTCAGTCTCATTGTGAATGGCTATTATAAAAAGATAAAAAATAACAAATGCTGTTGATGATGTAAAGAAAAGGGAACACTTATCCACTATTGGTAAGAATGTATATTAGCATAGCCAATATGGGGAACAGTTTCTCAAAAAACCAAAAATAGATATCCTATATAATTCAGAGACTCCAGTCCTGGGTATAAATCAGAAGGAAATGGAATCAGCATATGAAAGAGACAGCAGCACTATTCACAATAGCCAAGATATGGAATCAGCCTAAGTGTCCAACAGTGAATGAATGGATAAAGAAAATGTGCTAAAGATACACAAATGGAATATAATTCAGATATAAAAAAAGAATGAAACCCTGTCATTTGCAGCAAAATGGCCAGAAATGGAGGGCATTATGTTAAGTGAAATAAGCCAGAGGTAGAAAGAAAAATACTGCATGTTCTCCACATGTGGAAGATGTAAAAATATAAAAATAACATGAGTCTCAATGCAGAAGAGTGATTACTAGCGGCTGGGAAGGAAGTGGGTTAGGTACTGGGTACCGAAATCCAGTTAGAAAAAGGAGTAAGTTCTGGTGTTCCACAGCACCACGGAAGGGTGCCTACAGTTCACAGTAACATGTACTTCATGAAGAACTAGAGGAGAGGAGCGCAAAGCCTTCCAACGATTTGGGGCCCAATCAGGGAGACAGGACTAGACTGATTGTATTCGTGAGCTGGAGACCAAGGCCCCCAATGCCCCTACCTGATCTCACCTATATTCACCCACCTGCCAATCAGAGTATATAGCCACTCCCCTTATGGAAGTAGAAAAGAGGAGCAGAGCACGCTGGGCCCACCCTGCTCTCCTGTGCGCCTCTTGCACACTGCCCGTTTTGGCCACTGCTCCTGCCCACGGGCGTTTGACCTGTAGACCCCTCCACGTAGCTCCTGGTCTGACTCTGAGATTCTGGTATGAAATTTCCCATTTACCCCTCAAAGGCCCCTCCCCTTTGATAAAGCCCTTACATTACTGTGTATTTCTCATTCCCTAGATAAATCTTGAACCTCACCATCCTGTCTGCTTCATTTGAGCCATTACTTAGAGCTCTTAGACATCAAGGACTCCAAAAATATTAATTTTAGCATACATTAGCTGATAACATTTGGTGACCACAAAGGGACTACTTATTTAATCTGTTTAAAAACTGCTGACATGGTAAGGAACCTTCCAACGGCTTCACAAGGCTTCTCATTTCTGAAAATCTCTCTGCATCCCAGCCTTGGCAACATGGTAAGGAACTTTCAAACGGCTCCACAAGACCTCTAAGTTCTGAAAATCTTTCTGCATGGCAGCCTCTCTTCTCTCAGCGCTCATGACTTCCCTCAGAAATGGGCTTTGTTAGCAAACACGAGGTTTCATCTCTCAGGAAACGTGTCTGAGCAAACGCACAGGGGTTTTGCTTCAGGTCAAGCTTTCTCTCAATGCTTATGGTTTCAGAAAGGGGTTGTAAAAAATGCAAGGATTTTTTTTTGGTGTTTCCCATTTCAGTAGCTTCAAGAGGATGGGATATTAGCATTAATGGAATTTGGGCAGAAAGGTGGGAGAAATATGCTAGCGGAAGGCCAGTTTGTAGTTTATCGATACATAATAGTTTCCAAGTTGTTTGGATGTATTTTTAAAATTTTTTTTTTTATTTTTTGACAGGCAGAGTGGACAGTGAGAGAGAGAGACAGAGAGAAAGGTCTTCTTTTACTGTTGGTTTACCCCACAATGGCTGCTGCGGCTGGCACGCTGCAGCTGCACAGCGCTGATCAGAAGCCAGGAGCCAGGTGCTTCTCCTGGTCTCCCATGGGGTGCAGGGTCCAAGGACTTGGGCCATCCTCCACTGCACTCCCGGGCCACAGCAGAGAGCTGGAATGGAAGAGGAACAACTGGGACAGAACCGGCACCTCAACCGGGACTAGAACCTGGGGTGCCGACGCCACAGGCGGAGGATTAGCCTAGTGAGCCGCGGCGCCGGCCTTGTGATGTATTTTTAAGGACATTTTATATTTTCTAAGGAAATAACTTGAAACAAAGCTGTTTCACGGAATGGATTTAGGTTTACCAAACAATTGCCTTGCTGCAGGTTCTCTGATTTTCCAATCAGGCATGCTTTCAATTGGTAATTTTGGGTGGGAGAGCAGCTTCTGTTGCCTATTAACTTTTAGTGTCAGGAAGGCAGAACATCAAACAGGGCAGAGGTTCCACTTCCTGCTGCGGAGGGTGAACTTCCGTCCTGAGATGGTGGCCTCCATCAGAAACACATGGTTGCCAAGATGGCAGCTCCCAAGGAGGACATACAGTTGCCAAAAGGTAGCTCCCAGGAAGACTTCCATCATTCCCAGAAGATGGGCAAAAGACTCCACCCCAAATGGCAGCCCCAATGACTGGCCACGTGGTATATGTCTGGTTGCCCAAGTGGCTATTTATTTAGTTTGTTATTTTCTTGGCTGTTGACCAGATGGTGGAATTCTTGGGTTCCTGGTTTTTTTAATTTTAGTGTATTATGTTATGACTATGTGCCAGAAGGTGGAATTCTTGGATTCCTGGTCTTTTTTTTTTTTTTTTTTAAGCTGTAGTTTGCTATGTTATGACTATGAAGTGGAAAGTGAAATTCTTGAATTCCTGTACTTTTTATTTTAGCTTGTTATGTTATGGCTATGCACTGGTTCTGAAACTCTTGGATTCCTATTTTTTCCCCATTTTTAATTTTAGTTTTTATTTTAAGGCTATGAACTGGAATTTGTGGGCACCCTGAGATATGGTACACCAGGGGTGGCGTTTTCTCTTTGGTCTCTTGAGGTTTGGTATCTCAGGCACAGTGGGCCTTCCAAAATTTCATCTCAGACCAGGCTGCTTTCTTTTTGGCCTCCTGAGATTCAGCACCTCAGGAATGGTCTGGAATGGTGTTTCTCAGACTAAGCAGTATTTCCCCTTTTTATGTTGGTATGGTATCTGGCTTTACAATGATTTACTTAAAAAAAAAAAAAAGAAGAAGAAGAAAAAAATTTAGAATCCCCTCAGTGGGATGCGTAGAATAATGGACCCCATTTCATGTACAAATGGAGACTCTGAGGTGTCAAAATTATAGCTAATACAATGTATCAAGTCACATGCCTAAGGATAATTAAGCTCACAAAGAGCTGTGTTTCCTTTCATCTTCTCAGGTCCTACAAAAGGCTGTGTAGTTCTGTGGAGTTACCTGTAGGGGTACAGTTTGAAAACTTGCCATGGGATCCCAAATCTCCATGAGCTGAATGGTAAAAATAGAGTTTTAAGAGTTTAATGATCATATAGAAAGGATTACTTAGTGATCATATAAATAGGATTAAATGTTTAGTAATAATAAATAGGATTAAAAAAAGGGAGGTAAGGTTCCAACATGGGAAGCAGTCCATACAGCAGACTCATAGGATGTCAATCACTTAAAGTAGCATACTGACCTCCAGAGTCATCTCTTAAGGCATTCTGGTCTGGCTGAAAAGCCCACAAGAGCATCTCAGGCATGGAAAGCCAGGACACTGTGGCAAAAAGTGTCGCTTCATGAAGGACTTCTGTGCGTGAGACCCCAGTTGAAAGAAGTGCTCATCAAAGAAGGAGGTACTTTTCTCTGAAGGAAGGAGAGAATTTCCACACTGCTCATGGCCTTATCTAAATACTGATGGCGTTTATGGATTCAAAAAGCTTCCACAGCCTAGGCAGCTCATGTCTAGAGCCTTGGGTGATCACTGATGTCATATATAAGAGTGTGAAATGTTAAATTAATGTCAGTAGTCACTGTGTACTAACTTCCCATGCAGGCCCTCTGTCCTCAGAGTTGAATTGTGAGAGTCAATGGTAAAACTTGGTCTCAAAGATTTACTTTATTTTAGTGTATGAAGTAGACAATATTCTTATGTCTCATAAGTTTTTGTTATTTCTAAATGTTCAACTACATTGCTGTATTCTTTTTTAAATTTTATTTTTATTTATTTGACAGGTAGAGTTATAGACAGAGAGAGAGACAGAGAAAGGTCTTCCTTCCATTGGTTCACCCCCCAAAATGGCCGCTACGGCCAGTGCTGTGCTGATCCGAAGCCAGGAATCAGGTGCTTCTTCCTGGTCTCCCATGCTGGTGCAGGGCCCAAGCATTTGGGCCATCCTCCACTGCCTTCCCAGGCCACAGCAGAGAGCTAAACTGGAAGAGGAGCAACCAGGATTAGAACCTGGTGCCCATATGGGATGCTGGTGCTGCAGGCGGAGGATTAGCCAAGTGAGCCACGGCGCCGGCCCTCCATTGCTGTATTCTTAAACGTTTCTTTATTTAGTTAAGTTTCTCAAACATGGACTCTTGGAACCATGTCTCCCTGTAATACTCCTATCTTGCCTGTTTTAAAGTCAAATGGAGCGTACACAAAATGGTTAAAGGCCTTAAGGCTAATGAGGCAGCTATTTCAATAAATTCTACTGTGTTAAACCCTTACCTGAAGGGTGTTTTCTAATGTATCCATTAAGTTCAGAATCTAGCAAAACTAGAATACAGAGTTTCTCCAACAAAAGCGCAGTTTTCTAAACAAGAGGTAGACTACCTGGGATATGTTCTAGCCCCAGGAAAGCGTGCTCTTTCAGTCAAGAGAAAGAAAGCTGTTCTATTTATATAGGATGACCAAAGACAAAAAAGCAGCTAAGGACATTGATTTCTGAGAATGGCAGGATTTCGTAGAATATGGGTTCCAGGATTTGGATTAAAAGCCAAGCCTTTGTATGAAGCTTTAAAAGGCCCTGAAGTAGATCCACTTTGCTGGACAGGGGAGCTACAAAAGGTGTTCCTAAGAATTAAAGAGCTTTTAACAGAGCTCCAGCATTAGGAATTCCCGAGTATGGCCTTCACCTTGTTTATAGAAAGATCCCCTTCAGACCAGTTGCAGCCTAAATGGAAGGGACGACCCTACCTCTGAGGTAGGTATATTTACAGGGCATCCCAAGCTGGTAATATCTCAAGGATTAAACTTCTACCTCTTGAGTCTTCGAAGGTGAACTCAAAAGACACATGTTTATTCTTGTGAGCCAACTGAAGATTTTAAATACATCTTCAAAAAGCAAAAAGATAAGTAAACCTTCTGCTTTTATCACATCAAGACTGCTGCACTTTAAGACAGACATGTTGTACCTACTTCTTCTTTTGATTCGCTCTGGGAGCTGTTATTGGCAAGAAAACTCCTTAGTGGATTCTTCTATTATAATCCTCTATGCTCAGGCCAAATGGATTTATAATCTACATAAGGATACCCTATCACCACCTGCTATCTGGGATTCTATAACATATGTTCTATTCTTCTTAAGGAGCACTCCAGTTACAACTTGTTTCGTTCCAGTTTTACTTATGCTGATTGATTAACTTGCATGTTTCAGAACTCAATGACTTCTGGGAGTAATGATAAGCATGCAAGGGACATAGCCATTAGCAGTGACCAAGAGTGCTCCAGCTCATGAAATGAATTCATTAGATGAGACAGGAGGAGCTTTCCGGACCCACAACAGGCAGGGACTATGTACCTCATCAGCAGGAAGTAGCTACAAAAGATATGATGAGTCTACATCCTTCAGTATCTCCTTAAGATTAAGGGTCTGGAATCTCTGAAGGGGGAATGATACGGGACCCAGTCAGGGAGAGAGGATTAGACTGATTAGATTTATGAGCTGGAGACCATGCCCTCTTCTGCTCCTACCTGATCTCACCTATATCCACCCACCTGCCAATCAGAATACATAAGCACTCCCCTTTTAGAAATGGATAAAAGGGGCCAGGTGGCATAACGGGTAAAGCTGCCACCTGCAGTGTCAGGATCCCAGATGGGCACCAGTTCATGTCCCAGCTGCTTCACTTCCAATCTAGCTCTCTGCTATGGTTTGGGAAAGTAGTAGAAGATGTCCCAAATCCTTGGGCCCTTGCACCTGTGAGGGAGACCTGGAAGAAGCTCCTGACTCCTGGCTTCGGATCGGCGCAGCTGACTTTGGATTGGCACTGCTCTGGCCATTGCAGCCAACTGGGGAGTGAACCAGCGGATGGAAGACCTCTCTTTCTCTCTCTCTCTGCCTTTCCTTCTCTCTGTGTAACTTTGACTTTCAAATAAATAAATAAATCTTTAAAAAAAAAAAGTGGCTAAGAGGCCTAGGGCATGCTGGGCCTGCCCTACTCTCCTTGCATCTCTTGTGTGCCGCCCATGTTTGCCTCTGTTCTTGCCCCTGTGGCTCCTCTGTGCTCTGGACTGCACACTCCTGCACATGGCCCCTGGTCCGACTCTGAGATCCTGGTATGGAATTTCCCATTTACCCTTCTTAGGCTCCTCTCCCTCTTCTGCATATTTTTCTCACTCTCTAAATAAATCTTAAACCTTTTTCTTTTTTAAAGATTTACTTTATTTATTTGAAAGTCAGAATTACAAACAGAGAGAAGGAGCGGCAGAGAGAGAGAGGTCTTCCATTTGCTGGTTCACTCCCCAATTGGCCGCAATGGCTGGAGCTGTGCAGATCTGAATTCAGAAGCCAGGAGCCTCCTCTGGGTCTACCATGTGGATGCAGGGCCCAAGGACTTGGGCTATCTTCCACTGCCTTACCAGGCCATGGCAGAGAGCTGGATCCAAAGTGGAGCAACCAGGACCCGAACTGGCACCCACATGGGATGCTGGCACCATAGGCGGTGGCTTTACCCGCTACCCACAGCACCAGCCCCTAAATCTTAAACCTTACCTTGTTGTCTGCTTCATTTGAGCCAGTCATTGGAATTCTTGACTAAATAAATGACAAGGACCCCCAAAATATTAATGTTAGTGTATGCTAGCCAATAACACCAACAGAAAGGATAGACAGAAATATCCCTGATGTGATCAGCACATACTGCATATGTGTGTTGAAATATCTGACTGTTCCCCCCAAATATGCACATAATAATGGTAATCCAAAATGCTAATTGCTTTTAAATTTCCATAATATTGACCATCATTGAGTTCTTCTGCACAAGTCTACAGAATTTATTATGTGTGACATGAGAGAGTAATTATTACCCCCTTTTGGTAAGGAATGACTTATTTATCCAAATGATCACAAAGGACACATATCACATAAACTGATCAGGCAAAACTAGGACAGAATAGGCTTACATGTAGCCTTCTGCTTTGCCTCAGTAATCCAATTCCTATGACAGAGGTCAAGGGAAGCTCACTCTTACTGAAAACAGGAAGAGCAAATTCCTAAAGCTTCCATAAGCACTGAAAAAAATTCACACTTCTCATAGGACAAAATGTTCTCCTTATTACCAGTACTATGATACTCAGCACACTGAAAAACTGAACAGCAGAATTAAGAAACATATAATTTTAAAAATAAGCCATGATCAAATATTAGTATCAATAAAGACCTGAGCTCTTCTAAAAGCACTCTGTAACATAAAACTCAGCAGTAACCGGAGTGGCCTGTCCCTTTTAGGGTGGAAATTATCTCTATTTGAATAATTAAAAGAGTAGCTATGAGACGTTAAATGACTCCTTTCCAGTAAGAAAGGCAAAAGTGTATCCCTTACCTGCCTTCAAAGTATAAAGAATGAGAGTACATTTAGAAAATAATAGGTTAGAACTTTGAGCAAATAATTGAATCTAAATAAAAGTAAGTATTTTGATAACAGGTCAAATATGCCTATTGTATAAAATAATGAAGATCTTAAGCTAAATGGGAAAAAAATAGTTGCCTTCTGGTATTTAAGGAGGAAATATTTTTTCTGTGGAAATTTTTAAAAGCCATATCCAGGAAAAAGAAAGAATGGCATCGAATATCACATACTTTGTCTCTACAAAATATAAGGAAAGGATAACTAAAATATATCAAACTTCTTATTTGGGCCTAAAATTGACTCAAAATTATTTTCTCATAGTTTCAATGAAGATTTCAACTCTTTACTGTTGAAACTTAAAATATAATCAAAGGTTTTATTTAAAATATTGCTGTTAAACATTAGGGTTTTTTTTTTTTTTTTTCCTCCCTGACTCAGGATATAAAGGAACACTGTGTTGGCTTTTCTCCTAAATTTGCATTTCTTAAGAACAGTACATGTAATAGATTGTACATGTATAGATCGCTTCTAAGCTGAAGTATTTTTAAATTTATGGATCTTCTTTAAAATTGAATAGATCACATTTCAAGTACTTTCAAATTGGAGTTCACAAATCTTAGGCAGCTGAGGGGGAAAAAAAAATCAGTTTTGGAAGAGCAATTTTCTCCATCCTGATTGTGCTGATTTAGTTTACCAGCTCACATTTACTTGTTTACCCTGCACTGCTCACAAAATAATACATGTTTTCCATGTTCCATGACATGAGAAAAACTTTTTTTTTTACTTCCTTGGCAGCTTGTACTGGACTTGAGAGTCTTCTCTCAATACAAAAGAACAAACATTAAGCACTTTAACGTCATTGCTTCTTAGAAGAGGAAAGTGGAAAACAGTAAGGGGCGAATGACCCAAATGCCTGAGATGTATTCACAACAGTTGAATTAGGAATCTGGCTCCTGGTCAAACACATCCATATATTTTATGCAAAACTGCCTTTCATTTTTAAAAGAATCATATGGAAATTAATTTCCATTTCAAACTGAAACCACACAGATTAAACCATCAATATAGAAAATCAATATTCTATCAACTAGCATCAGAAATCTCATCTCAGCTATTTATCTTCCTAAGGGATGCTAAAATGAACAAGGAGCTTCTTCTGGGTCTCCCACGTGGGTGCAGGAGCCAAACACTTAGGCAATCTTCCCCTGCTTCTCCCAGGCTATCAGTAGAGAGCTGGAATGCAAGTGGAGCAGCCAGAACACAAACTAGTGCCCATCTTGGATATCGGGGTTGTAGACAGCAGTTTTTTCCACTATGCCACAACGCTGGCCCCATCTGGGGAGTGAACCAGCAGATGGAAAATCTCTCAATCTGTCTCTCCCTCTTTTATTTATTTAAAAGGCAGAGTTACAGAGAGACAGAGAGAAATCCTTCATCTTCTGGCTCACTCCTCAAATGGCCACCATGGGTGGGGAAGGGCCAGGAGCCAGGAGCCTCCTCCAGGTCTCCCACATGGGTGTAGGGACCCAAGCACTTGGGTCATCTTCTGCTGAGTTCCCAGGGACATTATCATTGAGCTGGATAGGAAGCAGAGCAGCCAGGACTCGATCATGTATCACAGGCAGCGGCTTTACCTGCTATACCACAACGCTGGCCTCTAAGAGACACTTTTAAAGCTACCAAAGTGCAAGCTCCCTAACATAATATACCAGGTTTTATACTATCTAGCCACCATCTTTGTAGTCAACATCAGATTTCACAGTTTAACACCAAATTGCTGGTATTTTCCTAATATATCCTGGATTTTGCAATTCACTGTCACCGCTTAGTTTGTTCTCAGCTGGAAATGTTTTTCCCCTTACTTTCTTTTCCATTGTATGCCTGCCAGGTAAACTCCTATTCATCCTAAGGTACAAAACAGGAATTCTCTATAGAACTCTTTCCCCCTTACCACTTCCCTAAGGGAAGATTACGGTGCACATCCTTAGGTTCCTCCAACAACATGACTTTCTCTGTCACTATGCTGATTGTGTTGAATTTTAATTATTCATTTATGTAACTCATTCCATGGAGCTTATGCCTTACCAGACAAACCCCGAGCCTGAAAACAATTCCAGTTCACAAATGAATGAATATCTGACAGAGGCCATTTTAGGCAAAGGAGAAAACACAAACATTATCCTCTAGGTTGATAAGCACAAGATGTTATTGTTTTATTTTGGAATAGGGAGTAGGGTCAATTGAGAGCCTTTTAGGGCGAGCATTGAGACAGAACATCCAACTGTATGAGGACCACATTGGCAGGGCCTGAATCCCAAGCCGTGCACGAGTCAGGAGTCCTGGGAAGCCACTTTAAATGTTCAGATCTGAGTAATGATAGTCTCCCAACTGGCATTGCCTTCTTCCACTGTGTCCTATGGGTTAACATTCATAACACATAATTCCGATCAAATCCTTTTCTTAGTAAGCTTCCTTCAGTACTTTCCCATTGTCAGCAGTATCTTAAAGATATACTGAGTTAGATTAAGGTTCTTCAGAATAAATGGATTTCTTTCTCTTACGTATCCAGTTTACTTGGGCTATTTGTCAAATGTCACTTTGAAATTGTCTTATTCCTACCACTAAACTTGTTACGGTGAAGAGAAGAGGAAAGAACTGTGTCTTACTGTTTTTAACTCTCATCATAATGAATAGGCACATTATAGTCTACATCTATCGAATAGCTTCAAAGTGATTCTGAATGAAATGTGCCATGGGTGGTTTACCTCAGGATAAATAACAGTTAAATTTTAGCTGTTTGCACAAAACCTAACTGCTATTTTCATCAATATATCTGACTGTAAACCACCTTCTGAAAGCAAGAAAAATAGGTGAAAATATTTTAAAATTGTATTATGACGACCTCCTGCCTGTACACTAGCACTCAGTCTTCAACATGTCAAACACAGAAAGCAGAATTTGCACAAAGAGGACTGATACCAAATTTACCCTGTCCTGATGGTTTGTTGTTGTCAAGACAGAACTCACAAACTCAGCTTTCTTTTGTATTTTTATTCTGGCTGCAACTCAGAGGGATTTCTGTTTGTCTTCTCTACCATTTCCCCCAACTCCTTAATCTCTAGTTTACTTGGTCTTATCTTTTGCAAGCAAAAATGGAACTCAAATGGCCTCCTGTACCCTCTTTGAACCGGTTTAATGCCAAAGCAGTTGGAGCCTTTCCTGGCACTTAGTCAGGGAAGCATATTTCACAACACATAAGCAATGTCTTTTGGCACAATTTGCATGAAGCAATTTACTAAACATGAGTCATTTCTCAAGGTGACACCCCTGGTAAACTTCGCTCCAGCACTCAGCCCAGATCTACTCTTTTGCTACCTTCCCAAATTGGTAATTGGTGTATTTAACACTCTTCGCATGTACCTCCCCCAAACAGACTTTTCCCCAATCTGACAAGAAACATGCAGAGTTAAGAGAGTATTAAAAGATCCCACACACTGATTTAATACATGAGTGATACTAGACTAATATAATCCTCCCACACCCCAGCAGTGCCTGGCTAAGGATTCAGTTTAAATCCTTTCAGAATCCTCCTAATTGATCTTTTTAGCACAGCAGTAAACACCCCCATGATTAGTTGATTAGAGTTTAAAACAGCCTTTTTAGATAATTTTAGTAGGAAATGTCTTAAACTCCTCATTTCAAGGAATTCCAAATCATTCAATGCAAAATTCAAAGGACAAGAATTAAACTCCTTTAGAATTAAACCTTTACAAAGGTAGAAGACTGACAGTGGATTCTGATCCTTCTATAAAAAAAGACTTCCAGTCTTTTCGTGTAATGAATTTACAGGATATTAAATTTACCATCCAAGTAGTAGTACAGCTTCACTTTTTCTTTTCCTAGGGACTTGATTCAATTTTCCAGTATAGTTGTGGTAGAACACAACCATGTGAATTAAAAAAAAAAATTCTGAAATTCATATGGAATCACAAAAGATCCAAAACAGACAAAGTGACCCTGAGCAAAACAAAGTGAAGCTGGAGGCATCAAAATATCTGATTTTAAAAACATACTACAAAGTTACTGTAATTAAGCCGGCATGGTACTGGCATAAAAGCTAACACATAGATCAATGGAACAGAACAGAGAGCCGAGAAATTAATCCACATACATACAGCTAGCTGATTTTTAACAAAAATGTGCAGAACATACATTGGAGAAAGGATAGTCTCTTCAATAACTGGTGGTGGTAAACATGGACATATATGTAGAAGAATAAAAATAGAACCTTACCTCTAATCATATTCAAAAAGCAACTCAAGATGGGCCGAAGACCTATATCTAAGACCTGAGACAATGAAACTGGTAGAAGCAAATGTAGGGGAAACATTTCATTGGTGCAAGTGATAACTTTTTGGATAAGATCTTAAAAGCACAGGCAACAAAAGCAAAACTAGAAAAATGAGATTATATCAAACTAAAAAACTTATGTATACAAAGGAAACAATCAATAGAGTGAAGGTACATCTGAAAGAATAAGAGAAAATATTTGCAAGTTATTAACTGGAGCACTAAGCATTGTGTATAAACTATTTTGTTGGCATCCCCGCATGGTTCCTTACTGATTTTTGCTTCCAATTCCTTTCACTCAATTTTCCACATCATCAGCACAGTTAACATTCCTAGGAAGCAGTTCTGATGACCTCACTGTCCTATTAAATGCTTCTCCATGATTCCTATCATTTCTCAAATACAGTCCAAATTCCTCACTTGGTCTTCGAGGTTTTTTATTATCTCTTTGGGTTTTTTTGTTGCCAATTATCATTTTTTCACTAGCAAACTATATTTCAAGGACTCTGAACATTCTGCAGTTTACCAAAGTGGTGTATTTTCTGACTGTTGTATCCTTATATACACATGGATATTCTTTTTGTTCCACATGGTGAACAGAAGAAGAACACAGGGCCCAAGCAAAAATTTCTCTTTAAAACCTGTTTTTAACCTTCTCCACTTCACACCATAACCTGCCCCAGGCAATACCTCAGTTAATATTTCCCTTGTGGGGCTGGTGCTGTGGCACAGTAGGTTAATCCTCTACCTGCGGCACCAGCATCCCATATGGATGCCAGTTAGAGTCCACTGCTCCACTTCCTATCCAGCTCTCTGCTATGGCCTGGGAAAGCAGTGAAAGATGGCCCAAGTCCTTGGGCCTCTGCACCCATGTGGGAGACCTGGAAGAAGCTCCTGGCTCCTGGCTTTGGATTGGCACAGCTCTGGCTGTTGTGGCCATCTGGGAAGTGAATCAGCAGATGGAAGACCTTTCTCTCTGCTTTCTCTCTCATTGTCTGTAACTCTACCTCGCAAATGAATAAATAAAATCTTTTAAAAAAATAATTTCCCTAGTGGTTATATTATAAGTTAAAATGATTTTTGAGGCAAAATTCACAATTAACTATTTTAATTTTAGTGATTTTTATTTATTTAATCAACCTGGAAAACAGAGAAATAAAGAAAGAAACAGAGACAGAAAGAGAGAGATCTTCCATCCACTGGCTCACTCTCCAAATGCCTGGAACAGCCAGGACTGGGACAGGCTCAAGTCAGGAGCCCAGAACTCAATCCAGATCTCCCCCATGGGTAGCACCAACCCAAGTATTTGGACCATCATTTATGGCCTCCCATTGGAAGAGGACCTGAGACACACATAAAGTAAATAACTTAGTAGCGTTTAGTACACTCACAATATTGTGCAATTACTACCTCTATCTAGCTCCAAATAGTCATAACTTTTATTTTACTTCAATATGCCCTAACTAAACCATATATTTGCAAGCACAATACTATACACATAGTAAGAGCTCAATACAGGCCGGCGCCACGGCTCACTAGGCTAATCCTCTGCCTTGTGGCACCGGCACACCGGGTTCTACTCCCGGTCGGGGCGCCGGATTCTGTCCCAGTTGCCCCTCTTCTAGGCCAGCTCTCTGCTGCGGCCAGGGAGTGCAGTGGAGGATGGCCCAAGTACTTGGGCCCTGCACCCCATGGGAGACCAGGATAAGTACCTAACTCCTGCCATCGGATCAGCGCGGTGCGCCGGCCGCAGCGCACCGGCTGCGACAGCCATTGGAGGGTGAACCAACGGCAAAAGGAAGACCTTTCTCTCTGTCTCTCACTGTCCATTATGCCTGTCAAAAAAAAAAAACAAAAACAAAAACAAAAACAAAAAAAACCCTCAATACATTAAGATGGAATTACATATTCAACTGTAGAAAAGCACCTTTAGACTGTATTCCTCCTCAATTTATTATCTAATTTTTGCAAAAAAAAAAAAAAGAGAATTATATCTCACATTCAGGATAGATATGCTAGAAACAAAAGATGGAAGAACTCTCCTTTCAAACTTATATAAGGAAATGGATATTCAGGAATCAAAGTATATAATTCATTTAGCAACAATTTATGATGTCTCAGCAACTATGATAAGTACTGAGAAATACCTCATTGAATAAAATAGACAAAATTCCTGCTCCAAAGCGTACATTCCTATAAAGGAGGAAAGAAAATAAACAGAATAAATTATATCACATGCTATAAAATATTCCAGAAAACAAAATAAAGCAAGGTAATTAGATCAGAAGTTCTAGATAGAGAAGGAGATCCAATTTAAAATGTTAATGCGGGAAGAAAGCGAGATGGAGAACAGGGAGGGGGCTTACTGCTCTAATCTGGGAAGATAGTTAAAAAACCATGGAGAGAGTAAAATCTCAGGTGAGAGTTAGGGAGAAAGCAGCAGAGGAAACTCCATGCAAATTAGAGGGATACATGCAGGGTGTGGATGTGCACAACTCAGGACCAAAGTAGCCTAAAGTCTCAGCACCAGCTTTGGAGAGTGAGGCGAGACCAGACTACAGTGGCCCAAGCCACTGGCAATAAAGCTGCAGGACAGGCCTGGTGTGAGTACGGCTCGGAACCTGTGAGGGACAGTATACCTGCCGACCTAGTGGGAAAAAAAAGGGAACACAATTCTCTCTCCCTGACCACCCAGTACCAGCATCCTGTAACTGAGAGAGAGGGGCAGGTGCATTTGAACATATGTAACAGCTGTGCCGGCTTGTCTCCCTGCGCTCAGCACCCAGCTGAGAGGAGACACCTGGGTCTGTTGGGAGACCTGACAGGTGCAGGGTGCTTGGACTATGTGCTGGGACTGTGAAAATATTGTGGCTGCATGTGGGGGCACAGGGTGTGGCTGGGTCTTTGCTGTGGGTAGCTCCACACACTCAGGGCTCCTATTCCCTGGTGAGGGAAATGTGGGATCCTTGTTGACAATGAGAATTGCACAGATCCTTTGTGTGGTTCTTATGGCAGTGCGAATGAACATTATACCCACTGGGGCTAGTGACCAGGCACTGGTCTCCTCAAAAGAGAAGAGGTGGGCATGAGACTACACCAACAGAGCACATTAAACCTCCCCTCTAATTAAAAAAAAAAAAAAAAAGAGAGAGAGTGATTTACCATGTCCAATGTGGGTGTCATATTGGACACTCCCCTCACCCTGGAGCACTGAACAGAGATCCCTGGCCATACCCAGCACACGTTTCAGGGTACTCACTGAAAGAGCAGACACTGCACTCAGCCACAGAGACATAGTCCAAAGATAAAAGCCATTACAGGGGAAAATAAACCAAGTATCTCTATATAAATGCCTAAAAATAAATGTAGCAATTCAAGAAACAAGAATAAGGAAGAAAATACAATGTCCCCAAAGGAACACAACAACATTTCAATACTAGAAAGTGAAGATGAAGAGATTAAAGAACGGCTGGAAATGGAATGCAAAAATTGATTGTAGGATTACTTTAGAAGTAATCAGAAGTGGCCAGTGCTGCGGCTCACTTGGCTAATCCTCCACCTGTGGCACCAGCACCCCGGGTTCTAGTCCCAGTTGGGGCGCCAGTTCTGTCTCAGTTGCTCCTCTTCCAGTCCAGCTCTCTGCTGTGGCCCGGGAAAGTAGTGGAGGATGGCCCAAGTGCTTGGGCCCTGCACCCGCATGGGAGACCAGGAGGAAGTGCCTGGCTCCTGGCTTCAGATAGGCGCAGCGCACCAGCCACAGCAACCATTTGGGGGGTGAACCAAAGGAAGGAAGACCTTTCTCTCTCTCTCTCTCTCACTGTCTAACTCTGCCTATCAAAAAAAAAAAAAAAAAAAAAGAAGTAATCAGAAGCAAATCTACGAATTAAAGAAATCCACATATGACGTGAATAAAAAATTTCTTCCATAAAAATTGAAATTTTTAAAGAGAAATCAAAATGAAACACTGGAAATGAAGAATTCAACAGATCAAATAAAAAATGTGGTAGAAATTCTTAACAACAGAATTGGTGAGGCAGAAGAAAGAATATCCAAATTAGAAGACAAATCTCTGGAAATTTTAAAGTCAGATCAAAAACAAGAAATCAGAAAACTAAACAGTGTTGGAGATTTATGGATGCTATCAAACAACCCAACATACAGGTCTTAAGAATTCCTGAAGGCATAGAAGGAGAGAATGGATTAGAAAGCCTTTTTAGTGAAATAATTACAGAAAACTTCCCTAATTTGGAGAAAGTGACATCCAAGTACAGGAAGCAGACAGAACTGCTAACAGACATGACAAGAAAAGATCCTCACCACAAAACATTATAGTCAAACTCTCCACAGTAAAACATAAAGAGTCCAAACTGCGCACGAGAGAAATGCCAGATTACTTTCAGAGGATCTCCAATCAGACACAGCTGACTTCTCATCAGAAACCCTACAGGCTAGGAAAAAATGGTGAGATATATTCCAAGTCTTAAGAGGAAAAAAAAAACAAAAAACAAAAAAACTGTCAACCTAGAACACTTTACCCTGCAAAGCTCTCATTTATGAATGAAAGTGAAATAAAGACCTTCCATAACAAACAGAAATTGAAAGAATCTGTCACTGCTCATTCAGACTTAGAAAAGATACTTAAGGATGTGTTACATACAGAAACACAGAAACATGGTCATCCCTACGAAAGTTGGTGAAGGGAGAAAATCTCCAAGTAAAAGTACAAAGGAAATCCAAAGTAAAAAATAGAAATATTTATGGAAAAACAGCAGTGCCAAGTCGCTACTTATCATTAGTCACCTTAAATGTAAATAGACTCAACTCTCCAGTTAAAAGATACAGAATGGCTGAATGGATTAAAAAACAAAACCCATTAATTTGTTGCCTGCAAAAAACACATCTCACCAACAAAGATACATGCAGACTGAACATGGAAGGATGGAAAAGACATTCTGTCAACAGAAACCAAAAAAGAGATGGTGTAGCCATCCTAATATCAGACAAACTAGACTTTTAACACAAAAACTGTTAAAAGAGACAAAGAAGGGCATTATGTAATGATTAAGGGATCAATTCAACAGGAAGATGTGACTATAATAAATGTATAGACACCTAATTACAGGGCACTTGGCTATTTGAAAGAAGTGTTAGTTGATCTAAAGGGATACAAAGACTCCACATAATAGTAATGGGGGAACTTCAATACCCCACTTTCAGCGATGGACCAGTCAACCAGATGGAAAAGCAACAAGGGAATAACAGTTAATTGACACTATAGAGCAAATGGACCTAACGGTTATCTACAGAACTTTTCATCCTACAGTTGCAGAATACATGTTCTTCTTACCAGTGCATGGCACTTTCTCTAAGGTAGACCACAGGCTACCATATCATGCATCTTCTCTGACCACAATGGGATGAAACTGGAAATCAACAACTCAAGAATCTCTAGAACATATGCAAAGACATGGAGACTGAACAGTGGATCACAAAAGAAACCAAAAGAGAAATAAAAAAACTGTTGAGGAACAGTTTTTTTTTTTTTCATACTATTTGTTGAATGAACTTTTTACTTAGAGTTAATCTTCTGTGTATGAAGTTAATTGAAAATAGATTTAGTAAAAAAAAATGAGAATAAGAGAGGGAGGAAGAAGAAGTGGGGGGGGCAGGTATGGTAGGAAGAATCATTATTTTCCTAAAGTTGTATTTATGAAATGCATGAAGTTTGTATACATTAAATAAAAGGTTTCTGGGGGAAAATGTTAATAGGAGTTGGCCCTACAAAGTAGGTGATATGTAGGCAAAGAGTAGAAGGAGGTAAGAAACTGAGCCATGCAAATATCTTGGGGAAGAATGTCCCAAGCAGAGTGAAAGGCCACACAACTAAGGTCCTGCTAATGTGCCTGAGAAAGCAGATGGCCCAAGTCCCTGGGCCTCTGCCACCCACGTGGGAGATCTAGAAGAAGCTCTTGGCTCCTGGTTTTGGTCTGGTCCAGCCCTGTCCACTGCAGCCATTTGGGAAGTGAACCAGTGGATGGAAGACCTCTCTGTCTCTCCCTCTCTGTAATTCTGCTTTTCAAATAAATAAATCTTTTTGTTTCTCTTAAAGAAATCTCTGTTTTAAAGAAAGAAAAGAGATATAAAGGCACAAGGAAACACTTGCTAGTGTGCTTACATAGTAATGGAGTGTGCAGAAGTTCTCTTCAGGGGGCTTCAAATTTCTAAGTGATGCAATAAGCAAAGCAATCAGTACTAAGTGACAATAACAAAGGAAGGATGAGAGGTTGGAGGAGAGAGAGGATGTGAAAAAAATCATTGTAAAAATCATTTTGGACTGTGCTATCACGGTGCTTCAAAATCCTGTGCTGTTCTGCATATCGCCTGTTACCAGTCTATGATAAAACAGCACGGAAACAGAAGTGGCACGACTGGAGAGATGAGTGGATTTGGCTCAGTGCATAGCCCTATTCCTTCTTTTCTTATGTTACAATTTATGCTGAGTATGGCTACTGAATTGCCATTTCATTTCTGTGAAATCTAAGAAAAACACAGGCTTATAGTTTCCTGTTCTTTAAAATTCATTTTTGGAGACGGGCATCTGATGTAGCAGTGAGTCCTAGCTGGGACACCCGCATCCTGTGTTAGAGTGCCTGGTTCGAGTCCTGTTTTCTCTGCTTCCTGCTAATGTACTTCCTAGTACTGGCTGGAGTACGTGGGTCCCTGCCACTCACATGGGAACCTGGACGGAGTTCCAGGCTCCTGCCTTCATCCTGGCCAAGTTCTGGCAGTTGTGGGAATGTGGGATGTGAACAAGTAGATGGAATATCTCTCTGTCTGTCTCCCTCTTTATGTCTGCCTCTTCCCCAGTCTTTCCCTCCCCCTGCTATCTTTGTCTTTCAAATAAAATTAAAAATATATTGTTAAAATGAGTCAATAAATAAAATATCATTTTTCTTAACAATTTACTTTATTTTATTGATCAGGATGAAATAGGATGTGGACTGAAGTTTCCCCACAGATAGACTGAGAAATTCTAATCCAGGATAGTAGGACAGTAACCGAACTGGACTGTGATTGCCAACCAGCATTAAGGGCTCACATGGACTTTGCAGCCATTAGTTTAAAGACCAGTCAGTGGGGCTGGCACTGTGGCACAGCAGATTAAGCCATAGCCTGCAGTGCTGCATCTCATTTGGGTACCGGTTCAAGTCTCGGCTGCTACACTTGTGATCCAGCTCCTGCTAATGCACCTGGGAAAGCTGTAGTCCTTCAGCCCCTGCATGCACATGGAAGACCTGGAAGAAGCTCCTGGTCCTGGCTTCACCCTGGCACAGCCCTGGCCACTGCACCAGTGGATGAAGATCTGAGAATTAACAGTAAAACCTGTCTTCAAACAGTACTTTATACTTCTGTGACTGTGTGGTTGCAAACAGTGGAAATCTCTACTTAGTATGGAGTTGGTCTTCTATATACAAAGTGAATTAAAAATAAATCTTAATGAAAACTGGAATGGGAGAGGGAGTAGGAGGTGGGATAGGAGTAGGTGTGGGAGGACAGGAATGGGGGAAGAAACACTATATTCCTAAAAGCTGTACATATGAAATTTGGATTCATTAAATAAAAACCTTAAAAAATCAATCTCTTTCTCTGTGTGTGTGTGTGTGTCTCCCTCTCTCTGTGTAATTCTGCCTTTCAAATAAAATAAATACATCTTTGAAAAAAAAGAAAAAAAGTCAAGAAATGATGACCCACTGTGAATACAATAGAGTATAAAACTTGAAAAATGCAGATTCTGAAGAAATAATAGTTATCTTGCACTTTAAATACTTTGTGGCAGGATTGTGCTACAAGCAAATGAACAACGTAAATCACAAATATGAAAAATGAACCAAAGTGAAAAGGCTAACTTTCAGGCAGTATCTTTCTATTGTAACTTGTTATTTAAGGGAATACTAATGATTTCTTGTAAATAGGATACAATACTTGTTTCAGATTACTTTTCCTCAGTCCTGTCTGCCAAGAACTCAAACGTAACCAGGATATAGTGTCCCTTCCCAGGTATATTTGCAGGTACGTATGTGATCTTGGAACTCAAAGGTAACAATGATATGACAACTGGATATGGTGGATTCACTTACATTATTTATGCATCTAGACCAGGCCTTAAGGGAGGTCAGTTTTTTAAGAAACCAAGTAGTCTTCCTACTTGTTTCCAAATACATGTGAAAAAAGAAGGGTGTTTGTGCTTCAGCTTTGTTTTTGCCTGGAAATACAATCAGGCAAGAGTTTGTTTTCAAGTAACCCACTGAGTTAAAGGTTTTTGTTTATTTCAAATAAAATATATTTTATTTTCTGTTATTCATACTACCCATCTGTACCACTCTATTCTCTATATCAGATATCCCAACAGAAATACACCTGTTTGGTCCTTTTTTTTTTTTTTTTTTTTTAAGAACAAATCAGCAGGATTGCATGATTTTGCCCAGAAACACTAAGCTGCACATGTGCAGTGCAGAGTCGATGAGAAGGAGGATTTAGCGAAGCTATCATTTTGCTGAGTACGATGAGGCAAGAGAAGGACAAGGAGACAGCACGCAGGAGAGCGATTAGAATGACTAAGATGGGCACTTGACACAGTCGTGAAGACAGCATTCAGGAGGCCTGCAAGCTCCATTTCCTGACGCCAGCTTCCTGCTAGTGCAGACTCTGGGAGGCAGTGGTGACGGCACAAGTAGCTGGGTTCCCACTACCCATATGGGAGACCTAGACTGGGTCCTGGGTCCCAGCTTTGGCCTGACCCTGTCCTGGCCACTGTAGGCATTTGGGGAGTGAAGCAGTAGATAAACACATGCCCTCTGTCTCTCTGCCTTGGAAGGGAGGGGGGAGGGCGGGGGGAGGGGGGAGGGAGAAAAAAGAATGACTGACCATAGAATTCAGGATGGAGATTAGAAGTATGAGAAACAAAAATATTGATAGGATCAACAGCCCCAGAAGGGTTGTGGATTATTGGAATAGGGGATGAACTGGAAAGATGGGAGGTGGTGGTCAGAGGGTAAGATACACACAATTGAGAATATGAAGGAACTGCAGTGATAAGGTGGTTAAAGGAGCAGATTCCAGCAGGACACGAGTTCAAAGAACTGAGAGTCAATGTGCTGAGTGGATCATCTCTGTGGACACTAGAATCACAAAACTTTCAGATTAGAGTGGCCTTGGAGATCATGATAATGACCTGAGAGTCAAAATCAACCAAAAATGAGGAGCAGTGATGGAATGGCATGGGGGGGCTGGAATGTAACTGAAACATGAGATTCAGTTGGAGCATTTCAGGGAAACTCATCACCAGGAGGCATGAAAGGAGAAGATGTCCGTCCCCGCCAGCCCTCCCTCTGCAGGACTTCTGGAAGATGGTGTCCTCAGGAATGACCCCAGGAGTCTGCCACAAAAGAGCTCAAAGAAACAGCTGACTTGTTGACCTGCAGCAGATACAGGAAAGGGACTCAGAAGGTAGAAAACAGGGTCAGAGAAGGGGGTAACCTAGAGCCCTGGGAAGAGCAGAGGGCTCCAGGTATCTAGGACTACTCATGATGACTGGCACAAACGGGGATAAAGCATTTAAGTCCATAAGAGATTGTTTTAGAAATTTACTATTTGGGCCGGCGCTGTGGCACAGCAGGTTAAAGCCCTGGCTTGAAGCGCCAACATCCCATATGGGCGCCAGTTCTGGTCCTGGCTGCTCTTCCAATCCAGCTCTCTGCCATGGCCTGGGAGAGCAGTAGAAGATGGCCCAAATCCTTGGGCTCCTGCACCCACATGGGAGACCCAGAGGAAACTCCTGGCTCCTGGCTTCGGATCTGCACAGCTCCAGCTGTTGCAGCCATCTGGGGAATGAACCAGCAGATGGAAGACCTCTCTCTCTCTGTCTCTACCTCTCTCTCTAATTCTATCTCAAATACATTAAATAAAATAAATCTTAAAAAAAAAATACTATGGACAGTTAGTTTTATGGAACAAAAGGGGGCCTAGGCCTCGGTTACTTGGTTAACCAGAGCTATTTAATCAATGGATTGTATCTGGGTTCTGGATAAGACATGCTGTTGATCATATGCTATCTATCCTCAGTCTATTTCATTTCCAATGGTACTAAACCCAGTAAAACGTAGGTAATGGTAAAAAGATGGCAAATGATGTGGTTATATCATTCCTTATAAATAGTGCTAGTAAAAGATTGCTCACAGAGTAGGTTGGTTGAAAATGAGCATTTTGATTTATGTATTTATTCAAACTGGGTAATGAGACATTATCTATATTAATACTCATTTACTCTACCAATTTTAATTATGTTATATTTAATACCCAGAGAGCTACACATCTGAGACCATCCTGGAAAAGGCTGATCGTTATTAAATTATTTTAATAAAAGTAAATTACTATTAGAATACTTGAAAAGGGCCTTGGGTAGGCATATAATAACAAACTCAGGAATATTTATCAAAGGCTAAAGCAAAAGAATAAGGAACTTCTTCATGGAGGCCTAACCGGTAGACCTCTTAAGTAAGCACTGCCTACTACAATCTAAGAAGAAACTGAAAATGCTTCATAATTCTCTTTACCATATTAAAGAAATGCGGAATAAGAGAAGGAATAAAAAAGAGCGGGACAGGGAAGGAGGAGCAAGAGAAGAGGGAGGTGGAGATTCACAGTGAGAATTCAGAAACGTCACTCTTGCCTGCTTTTCCTGAACACACTTACTGAATGCATATTCTACTATCTTCCTAGTTACTGAAATTTGTGGCAATTAATATTTCTCCTTTGTTGAATCAGATCTTTTCTTCTCCTCCCCTACTCCCCTCTGTTATCAATGTTCCTTGTCAAGATCATACTCATTTTTCCCCCCTGAGATAGATGTTGGCAATGTTTCTCTAGCTCTATCAAACCGGAATGGTATCAACTATCTAATCAGACACCAAAACAAGTGAGTGATTCAAAAGTGGGAAAACACGTGCACTGTAAACTCTGAGGAGCAAAGCAGTAATAGGGTGTGATAAACACAACTGTCTAGTTCAGAGGAATCGAAACTGTCCCTAGAACTGGATTCTATGCTTGTTATACTCTATGTGCCTTTTCAGACAGACCACACTCCCTGCCCTTCTCTCCCTTGGTATGTTTTTCAGGAAGCTGACCTCTCTAGAACTTGCCAAAAGAATTCTTTCCTGCCTTCAAGCCAGAGACATTGGCAAGAAATTAGCAGGAAGGAAAACAAGTTTGGGTGTTTATTCCTTCTTACTCCCGCCTTGCTGGCCATCTGTATCATGGTAGAGGGTGTGCTCACTTGTGTAGAACCACAGCAACGGCCTTGCAGCCCTCTCAGGTGACAACAGTACTATGGGGCCAGAAATACTGCTTCCTTCCCTTGCCCTGCAGATTCGGGGTGATAACTGCTTTCTGTCATTGCTAGTTGCTAGCTCCCGTCTCACCATGCTATGATTTCTAAGTTGTCCCTTTATTAAACCTCTATCAGTTAATCCACTGAGTATGCCATTTGTTTTTGTTAGGAGTGAGACCGATAACAATTTCAAAAGCCCCTCCAGCGCATTTGCAGGGTTAGGTCTACAGAATGCAATCAATTCTCATTCCACATTTCTCAACTTGATTTTAAATCTCTCTTGTCATTTTCCTTAGTGAAAATCCAGCCCTATCTTGTGGAGCTCATTCTTTCATGGCAATAGCATATTATAGCTATTAGACTTACCCAGTTCAGAATGCATAAAGCCTCTTTTGATAACATAGCTTATCAAAATGCAAACAGACGTAGATAATTTCAGGAATTTGCTCATAAAAGGAAGTAGCCTTCTTCAATAAGATCCATCTTACCTCCTTCTCCTTGTTGAGCAACACCAACTGGCTGTCGGTGAGGATGCAATACTTCCGCTGCCATGTTGTGGTCTCAGTGTAGGGGGACTGACCGCAAGACAGGCGGTGGGTAGGTGGTCCTTTAACATCTATGGAGCATAAGAGGAAAACAAAAGTGGAAAACTATTAGGCTTCGTAAATCAGTACTTCAAATCTAAGACTCTTCAAAAACAAATGAAAAAAAAAAAAACCAGCTAAACCTTAACTTGAATTTCCATGGTGAACTGAAATTTTTTCTCTTGAGACTATTAAAATTATTATGAACAGAACAAGGACAATCTGCAGAGGCTCAATCGCTCTGGATGTCAAACGTGACATAGGAGTCACTGGTGAATAAACACTGAAATAATGGAAGGTTGCTGCTGGGCTAAATCAACAGTATTCAAAAGAAAAAGGTGATGCAGACAGGAACACTGGAGACAGCTTTAGAAAGAAGTGGACGTTACATGTCTATTTTGAAAATACTGCTGACCCAGAACTGAGAGAGTAAAATTATTGGCAAACTATGCCTTCAAAATAGCTTTAAACTCTCGAGAATTGGAAAGGTTTAAACTATATTATCATGTTACCACTAGGGGCCAGTAAGATCTTAAAAACAGGGAGATCTTAAAGACAGGGTGGGAGTGCCAACACTAAAAAAATGTCTCAACAATTCCCCAAAGTCTCATTTCCTTAAAATACCAAATTTTTTTTCTTATGTATTATTCACTTGGGCTGCTGTAAACCTTGGTATGTAACTATCAGAACACATTAGATTCATTAAATAAGGCTTCTGTGACAGTTCACTATATATGAAAAGTTCCTTAGCCATGAAGGACTGATTCCTCCCAGGAGTATACTGTGATGATTATTCTAAATGCATTATTTATTACTATTTAGTTATTATGCTAAAGGAGCAAATAAAACTGCAGAAATTAGAAAACAAACACCCATGACAGCAACAGAGCTGTAAATCATAACTAAGCATATTCTATCTATTAGAGAAGTCTTTTTATTACTTGTGCTTTCTGCAGACTTTTTGTCTCTTATCACAGTGTGGCAGGTATTACTGGTATTGACTTCAGGGAAATCCAAATGATTTCCTAGATTGCTTATGCAATAATAAACAAAATATACATAATTATAGCCAGAGTTCTGCAGAAAGTAAGCAACAAGTCACCTAGAGCAGCTAGATGCATGTCTCTCTTCTTACACTCCCTTTCTGTGTGTAATATTATCTTCATTGTTCCTTCTGACTTAATTTCCTATTCTCTCTAAGTTTATCCAAACTTGTTGCTTTGTCTGTTTCGGGGAGCTTATCAACTACTCCCAAGGATAATCCAAGGTCCAAGAACCAGTGTTACTAGGGCTTGGCTAGAAATGATACTAAACCTAATGTTGTTTTTTCCCTTTCCCCCCTTCTTGTTTTTCTGCTTCTAACTCCTCTGCACTTTGCACAGCACCACAGCTGCATCTGTAGAATCTCTAGTTCACATCTATTATCTCTCCTATACCTTAGACTCTCCCCTTGTAATCTAAACATCTTAAAATACTTTATGTTACAACTGGGGCAGGGTTTTGATGTAGTGGTTAAGACATCACTTGGGACACCTGCATCCCATATCTGAGTGCCTGGGTTCAAGTCTTGCCTCCCTTCCCAATTCCAGCTTCCTGTGAAGCAGCAGATGATGGCTCAAGTACTTGGGTCCCTGTCAGTCACATGAGACACCAGATTAATCCCTGGTTCCTGACTTCAGCCCAGTCTCAGCTGTTGCAAGCAAGTAGTGATCTCTCTCTCTCTTCCTTTCAAATAAATAAAACAAATATTTTTTAAAACTAGTTTATATTACAACTGTACCTTAAATTGTTCTAAGGTTTTTTTTGCATTTCAAGATTTCTCAAAGCCTGGGTAGGCATTATTATGTAGTAGGTTAAACTGCTTCCCATACCTGAGTGCTGGTTTGGGTCCTGGCTACTGTGTTTCTGATCCAGCTTCCTGCTAATGCATCCTAGGTGGCAACAAATGATGGCTCAAGCTCTTGGGCTCCTGAAACTCAAGTGGGAGATCTGGATGGAATTCCTGGCTTCTGGCTGCTGCTATGCTCAGCACGGGCTGATACAGACATTTGGGAAGTGAACCACCAGATGGAAGACTGATCTCTCCTCTCTCAAGTAGATGATCAAAATTATCATGAAAAGGTTTGAAGAAGCTAACTCTTAATCCTTTTAGAAACATAAGATATTCTTGCCCATGCTTAAAAGTCATGTCAAAATTAATTTTCTTCATATGATTTGCACAAACAAATGGGTTAGATTTTTACCATAATGTATGTCTATTCTGAGAGTCAAATACCAAGACAACTTCAACAGAAAGGGATGCACCTACTTTATGTGGAAATAAGGTGGTTTTGTGGCCTAGACAAGTATTCATTCAAATGACTAACTTTATTATGTAGGTTAGTCATGGGTGAACTAAACTGCCCACTGTAGGGTAACTGTATGATCTACAGAAATGCAAGAAGATAGACCATGTGCATAACCCAGATTACCTGACAAAATATAAATCTGCAACAACACTGAACTTCAGAATACTTAAATTCTCTTCTCTGTGTGGTCCTGAGTAGTTTTCTTAGTCTCATGGTCTAATGTTCTCCTTCTGTGCAGCTAGAACTTTGCTCTGGCTTCTCATCAGCCATTGTGAAATTCGATAATGCCTCCTATCATTGTGGGACCCTTAACCACACTCTCCATGCTAACAGCAGGGTGAAGAAGGAAGTGCTATTTCTATATTTACCAAAATTCTAAACTGATTGATTAGCTATCTTAAAGGTTTTATAGCTTCATATTTTTTCTATTAATGCCCACTAAAAATAATTTTATAAGAATGCATAGAAGAAAGTAAGAGAGAAGAAGTGATTGTTTTTGTTCTTTTTTTTTTTTTTTAGCACTTCTGGATTAAGATTTAAAAGCCATTTTATTTAAAATAAGTACACAATACATTTTAAAATAATCTATAGGTTTAATTTGCTTTATTGAATTATCCATATTAAGTGAAAGTTTAACAGTATATAAGGAAAGCCTCTATACTACAACTATAAGACCAGGATAAAAAGCTCAGATTTTTGCCCTATTTTGCCTTACCAATCCTACAAATCGTTATTTTTTGCTCCAGTGACATACTTCAATTTCTTACTTCTAATTATACTTAGTATCTAAAATTCACTAGGGAAAAGGATAACTAACTTAGAATCACAAAGAAGAATCTTAATAGCAAAATTGGAAACAATTTTAGATTTGCTTTGTCGATTCCTATGAGGACACTAAGGACATTGAATGCTGGCCCCATTACAAAAATTAAATAATTTTTTAAAACAGATTAAAAATTGAGTGGTAACTCTTTGGATCTCATTGGAAAGCACTTCTCTAAAAATGGATATTAAAGCAAAGATCAGCAGGTCTCAGATTTTTTGAGCTCAGGTTCCCTACGATTTTTAAAAATCATGAGTTTATGTGGGTTGTATCAACATTTGCCATTTTATAAAATTAAAACTAACAGATTTTTAAAAACAAGCATTCATTTAATAATAATAATAATCCTACTGGATATTAACACAAATAAATGTTAATTATACATTTCAATAACAGTTATTTGCCAAAACAAAAAATAAGTTAGAAGACTGACACTGTTTTATATTTTTGCAAGTGTCTTTAAAGGTTAGCTTAACAGAAGACACCTGCATTTTGATACATGTTTTATATTTATTATGTTGTTGTTCTGCTTGATGCACGTGAAGAAAATCTGGATTCACAGATAATAGTTAGGAAAGAAGGAGTATTTCAATAGTATTTACAAATAATTATAGATATTCTTTAATACTGTACCAGAACACAACAAACAGTTGCTTGTTAAAAGTCAAGTACAGGATCTGGTGTTGTGACACAGTGGGTTGGGCTACCACTTGTGATGCTGGCAACCCAGAATGGAGTGCCAGTTTGAAACCCAGCTACCCTACTTCTGATCCAGCTTCCTGCTAATGCACTTGGGAAGGCAGTGGAAGATGGTCAAAGTACTTGGGCCCCAGTCACCCATACGGAAGACCAGTGTGGAGTTCCTGGATCCTGGTTTCAGCATGGCCCAGACCTAGCTTTTGCAGACATTTGGGGAAAGAACAAATGGATGCAAACATCAATCTATCTCCCTGCAGATAAAGATATAAGCCCCCCCCCCCAAAAAAAAAAGATCAGTATACTGTAGAATTTGAAACCACCCATCAATGAACTTTTCAAATTGTAACATTCAAAATCACATTTCTATCTTGGTCTGGGCTAAGGACCTGAAAATCTGCTTCTTTCTTTTGCTAAGTGAAAGAGAAGAGACAAACAGAGAGAGAAACAGAAGGAAACTTCCCATCCACTGGGTCACTCTCCAGATTCCTATAATGGCTGAGGCCAGGTGAAGATCAAAACCAGGAGCTGGGAACTCAGTACAGGTCTCCCACATGTGTGGTAGGAACCCAAATACTCAGGCCATCACCTCTGGGCCCCAGGGTCTGCATTAGTAGGAAACAGGAGTCAAGACACAGAGTCAGGTATTGAACTTTGGCACAATGATGTGGAACCTCCGATAGGGGACGGGAGTTTCTTAACTGAGAGGCCAAATACCTGCTCCATGGCACTAATCATTTAGAAAATACTAAATACAGCTTTGCAGATTTTCCAAATATGGACACTACTCATTACATAATATCCAAAAATCACATTCATCGACCTTCGGGAGAAGTCTTTAAGAACTGGGACGCTATCAAGCTTAAGGTGGAAGTTTCATTTTTAGTCTTGAATCATCATTAGCAATAAATACGGTTGGTTGTTTCCTCTGAAGTAATAGTTAATGCCCCTCCTTTTCTTTAAAAGTAAGTCATATAAACAATACTGAATAATCATTTATTTTTCAGTTTTTTTTTTTATTAAAAAGAGCTTTAACAGAATCCTGGGATTTTAGGGCAATAGGAAGACAACGAAGCACTCTTTAAAACTAAATTGGTGGGGTCGGTGCTGTGGCATAGCGGGTAAAGCCATCGCCTGCAGTGCCAGCATCCCATGTGGGCACCAGTTCAAGTCCCAGCTGCTCTATTTCCAATCCAACTTTCTGCTATGGCCTGGGAAAACAAAAGATAGCCCAAGTCCTTGGTCCCTTGCACCCACGTGGGAGACATGGAAGAAGCTCCAGGCTCCTGGCTTCAGATGGGTGCAGCTCCAACCATTGTGGCCAATTGAGGAGTGAACCAGCAGATGGAAGACCACTCTCTGCCTCTCCTTCCCTCTCTGTGTAACTGTGACTTTCAAATAAGTAAATAAATCTTAAAAGCAACAACAACAACAAAATTGGCAATATCTTAGAAGATGAAACCAGAAGTCCTAAGAATGGATAGGAGACTAACGTAATGGTCTAGTCAAAAGATACTTTGAGTCTGTACTAGATTGGTAACAGCAGAAATGGTAAGAAACTAACCATGTAAGTCAGGATTTGAAACAGAAATCAATAGTACTAGTAACTCTCCAGTTGTTTTTAGTGGAAGATCAGCGCAAAAGACAGGACAGAATATAAGAGTAGTTAATATAATTATAAATTGATAAGTGTTCATAAAAAGGCTGTCTGAATTTAATTCTGCTTCAGTTTTAACAGAGAAGTCAAAATGAATGTTTAGAAAAGAAAGAAAAGCTAAAAGGGATGTTCATTTCAAGAATCCAATGCAATCCATTATTTCCAAATAATTTCAAAGCAACATTGAAAATACGACATCATTTAGTCTACCAGTAAGTCTAACAGCCAAACTCTGGGCACCTTCAGATGCTAGCATAAAGTCAGTAACTACTTGGCAAGGCAACAACAGACCTCTATTGTGAGAACCATTCCTTAAAAAGGGAGAAAGGAGCATCACAGCCTGTCACATCAAAGAACTATGGAATGACAGAGGAGAAATCTGGGGCGGGGGGAGGAGGGGTGTGTGCGCGCAGTGGATGGATAGGCAGTTATCAGTAACTTTTTCTGCAAGATTTATTTTATTTATTTATTTATAAGTTAGAGAGAGAAAAGGAGAGAGGGGAGAGATCTTCTAACCACTGGTTCACTTTCCAAATGTCTGCAACAACCAGATCTGGGCCAGGTTGAAGCCAGAAGCCAGGAGCCAGGAGCTTCTTCCAGGTCTCCTACATGGGTACAGGGGTCCAAGCACTTGGGCCATCCTCTGCTGCTTTCCCAGGTATATTAGCAGGGAGCTGAATTTGAAGTGGAGCAACTGGGACTCAAATCAGTACTCATATAGGATGCCAGTACTGTAGATGGTTCCTTAACCTGCTGTGCCACAATGCTAGCCCCAGATACCAGTAACTTTTTTGTTTGAAGATTAAAAAAAAAAAAGAAAAAAAAAACCAACTTGCATCTTCCACACTTAGGAAACTATATCAAAAATTCACAGTAGGAGAGCAAATAAAGAGATCTGATTAGAAGCAGAAATAGGGGCAGAAATAGGGGCCAGCGCCATGGCTCACTTGGTTAATCCTCCGCCTGAGGCACCAGCATTCCATATGGGTGCTGGGTTCTGGTCCCAGCTGCTCCTCTTCCGGTCCAGCTCTCTGCTGTGGCCTGGGAAGGCAGTGGCCCAGGTGCTTGGGCCCCTGCACCTGTGTGGGAGATCAGGAAGAAGCACCTGGCTCCTGGATTCAGATCGGCGCAGCGCCAGCCGTGGCAGCCATTTGGGGAGTGAACCAATGGAGGGAAGACCTTTCTGTCTGTCTCTCTCTCACTGTTTAACTCTGTCAAGTAAATAAACAAATTTATTTACTTATCCATCCACTGCGCGCACACACCCCTCCTCCCCCCGCCCCAGAAATAGAGGTACAGAAAAGTCTATGGCCCAAATATGCAGAATGTCGAAGGAAAAACTGGTAAGGGAAGTATAATTTTTGTATGCTACAGCTCCTTAGACATTCACCTGAGGTGCTTTCAAATCCTGATATTAAGATAAATACAATTGGTAAATTCCAAGGCTATTTACTACCTTTCAGAGTAAACTTCACAGAAGGATTCTATAGAGAGAATCTCCCAGTTAACCCTAATGTTCAATTCAGCCTAAAAAGCCCTTCTTAGTTCCAACCTAAAAATAACAAAACAGGGGGTAAGCCGTGTGGAGCAGCAGGTTAAGCTACAGTTTGGGATGCCTGCATCCCATATCACAGTGCTAGGATGAAGTCTCCCTCAGTTTACAATAAAGCTTTCTGCTAACGTGCTGGTAGGCAGCAGGTGATGTCCCAAAGACGTGAGGTGCTGCCACCCACATGGGAGAGCTGGATGCAGGTCCTGGCTTCTGGCTTCTGGCTTAGGCCTGGCCCAGCAGGTCACCTTGGGACTGATATCTCTCTGACTCTTTCTCCCATCCATCCCTCCCCATCACTCTGCCTTTCAAATAAAGCTCTAAAGTAAAGAAAACAAAACACAGCACAGATTGAAAAATCAATCCGTAAGAGAGGTCTTAATAAATTCAGAGAAAAATACTCCCAACAAATAACTGGTGCAAATTCAGAAGTCTAAAAAGTTGTTGAGACAGATCCGTATTTTCATATCTACGTGTGTTTTTCTTCCCATGCCAGAGCTACTCAGATTTAAAGATGGCAAAAGTTCCCAACCCTGAAATTTTAACAACCAGAGTTGATCTGACTCCAAACTCAATGTCAAGGTACAAGTATTACTTTACAAAGGCTCAGAATTAGAGTGACTACTTTGTTATGAAATAACTTTAAGACAGAACAAAATTTCTAAAATTATCAAAACCCAATGAAGTACACAAAAGACTATTTTTTCATCAAAAATTTCCAAAGTGTTCAGAGATGTTCATGATTATGATATTAAGAAGCCAATTAACAAGATGTACTTCTAAAAGACAGTTATTTGGGACAGCTGTCTGGTGCAGAGGTTAAGACACTGCTCGTGATACCCACATCCCATATCAGAGTGTATGGGCTTGGAGTCCTGGCTGTTCTTCTAATTCCAGCTTCCTGCTAATGCACACCCTGAAAAGCAGAAAGTCACATCTGTCTGTCTGTCTCTATCTCTTTTTCAGATAAATAAAAATTTAAAAAATAATTTAAAGACAGTTATTGTTTCGATTAACAATAAAACCTTTGTCCTGACATTCAGCTTGAAAAATATGGTATATACTGGCTGTCTTCTACAGGCAACTTAAAAAAAAAAAATTTGGTTATTTATTGGAAAGGCAGAATTATACAGGGACAGAGGGAGATACACAGAGAAATTTTCCACCCACAATGGTCACAATGACTGGGACTGACTCAGGCCAAAACCAGGAGCCAAGAACTGCATCCAGGTCCTCTACTTGGGTACAGGGGCCCAAGCACTTGGGCCATCTCTGCTGCTTTCCCAGGTGCATTAGCAGGGAGCTGGATTGGAAGCGGAGCAGCCTGTATAGGAACCAGCATTCATATGGGATGCCAGCATCGCAGTTGGTGGCTTAACCCACTGTACCATGACATCAGCCATAGGCCAATTTCTGCTACAGTAGAAGAAATAATATCAGGGTTGCCATGTGGAGATGGTTCTTAGCACTGTCAGCAAGTGTAGCTGGGTGCTGAGGCGCATGTCTCCAGCCCCACAACACACTGGAGAAACATGACCAGATGGGTTTACACATGCTTTAATGCTGTCTGTTTAAGACCCAGTACAGCTGTCATCAGCTAACTCTACTTCATCCTTGAAGTACAGAAAGGAAAGGTATACTTGTTCAAGTCATTATAATAAAGTTTAATTTATTTTATCCCTTCACTGTATTCTCTCCCTCCATATTCTGTCAAAACATCAGAAAACAAACAAAAACTTTCTGAGACAGACAACCACCCAATTCATATTTACCTAAAAACTGCACTCTATCTAGACATACAATGAACCTTTCTTCAAACTACATTATAGTTCTTACAAAGCAATGGTTATACTCACCTATATAAGTACAGGACATTGAATAATAAAGGAGACAATATGTTTAAAATACAAAATCATTAGGTCAGAAATGTTTGCCTTTAATGAAAATATAAATCTTATCCTTTATATTAGCATAAGTTCATTATAAAAGCACAGCTATTTGTTGAAATGAATTTATTTGTATCTTTTAATCTTAACTAATCATTTTGATTTGCTTTTCAGCTCAAGAGACTTATTGATCACGCTACCTGACCACTGGTGTCTGGTCAGTAACTCTGCTATGCTTGCCATCACCCCTTGAAGGGAAGAAAGGACAGGGAGGACACATCCTTCCTACTGGTGAGTAACTTCCTGTAGTTTCACATTTGCAAAGGACCCCTTTGCTGTTTCCCTCCCATTCGCAGCATCACCAAAACTCAGCAAGGAGTATATACCTAGACAGAGTGAATTATGTGATAACAAAGTGATAAGTTTCTTGGGGACATGACTTATTTATGGTAGGCTCAGATGCTTGAAAATTCCAATATATCTGTTTACAGAAGAGCTCATTTTAGTTTGATGCTATTTTCTATGTATTTTAAGAATATGGCAAAGGTGAGAAACAATTCCTATGATGGTTCCACCTTGCTTCTCTCTTTTTTGTTTAAAGATTTATTTACTTGAAAGGCAGAGTTACAGAGAGAGGCAAAGGCAGAAGGAGAGGGAGAGAGGGAGAGAAAGAAAGAGAGAGAGCACGAGAGCAAGCATGGGAGGTCAGACTTCCATCTGCCGATTCACTCCTCCAATGGCCGCAATGGGTGGAGTTGGACCAATCTGAAGCCAGGAGCCAGGACCTTGTTCTGGGTCTCCTACCCAGGTGCAGGGGTCCCAGGACTTGGGCCATCTGCTACTGCTTTCCCAGGCTGTAGCAGAGAGTTGGATTGGAAGAGCAGCCAGGACTCGAACTGGCACCCATATGGGATGCCAGCACTGGAAGTGGTGGTTTTACCTGCTAAGCCACAGTGCCTGCCCCTGCTTTCACATCACTAGTTTGGTTTGCACTGCCTCAATCACATGTGCCATGAAACAGCCAACAGGGCAGATGATATGGTTTTCTTCCTCTTCTTAGTCAACACACTGGAAAGATTAAGTCCCGCAACTCCCACACTGGGCCAAGCATTGCTTAAGCTCTGTGAGCTGGGTAAACGGAGTATGATGAGTGATGCCAGTACTAAGATGACAGACGGCAGTCCGCTTTGGCCAGTTCTCCAATCCCTGACACATCAACAGTTATTACTAAACCTCTTAAATAAAGAGAAAAATATAACATTCAAAATAAGAAAATTCACTTACATACTAATCCTTAAAACAAAACAAAAAAAACCATATACATGTTTTTCTTAAACAGTCAGGTATTATGCTAATTTAAATGTAAGATAATACTAGTTTGGTCCGTAAAAAACAACCCTGGTATTGTATTATTAAATGATCGAACTTAAAGATCCTTTTTGTGTCTCAAGTTTTTATTACTGGTAGAAAAATGAACTACACTGAGAACTGATCTCAAATAACATTTACTGCACATTCTTTCTGTTATATTTAGTATCTCTTCCTGTATTAATATACCCCTGCACTTGGCTCCTTTTTGAACTGTATCTCATCACTTTCCTTTAGGGGCAGCTGCTGTGGGGAAAGAACTGGATCTCTTACAGAATGTGATTCTTAATGGAGAGAGGAAAAAAAGAATAAAGAGGTTACCACTATTGAGAGATCCATCACTGGGCTTTTAGCGATTGGTTACACTGCCAATACTGTGACATTATCTCTCTACCTAAGAGACCAGAAGAAGGCAGACTGCATTACAAATAAAATTTTTCAAGAATCTGGCAGCACTAAAAATCTGTAATGGCTCTACCTCGCTCCACAGTGTCAACTGGGATAGAAATATGCATCTTTACTAAATCATGACCCATTGGAATCCCAAATTGCTGAGCTTCCAGTGAAAACTACCAAGGACACAACATCAGTTTCTTGGTAGAAAACCATCAGTGACTCACTAGGAAGTCTACCACCAATTCAGTGAGCTCTGCCCTGACATCAGGTTAGCAAACTTACACTAGAATTAAAAAACCTTTCCTTTAGGCCACAGCCCCTGAGCTCACATGAGAGGCAGGGAACAAACACTGCCACCACAAAGGTGTGACACAGGGAAAGGAGGCACTCAGCCTTTTCTTCACAGTACAGCAAACACAGACAGAACAGACACCCTCCTATCCACCTCTAATCCATTCCTGAAAACGTGGAGGATGGCAAAGCTTACCAATACAAGAGGCTATACTGGGTGATCTTCAATGGAAAGAGACAATTTAGTTCAAGCTTATCTAAAACTTCCAACTATGGGTTTGACGTTGTGGTGTAGTGGGTTAAGCCACTATCTGCAATCCTGGCATCCCCTGTGGTTGCTTGTTTGTATCCCGGCTGCTCCATTTCTGATCCAGAAGCATCCCAGGTGCTCCCTACTAATGCCCTTGGGAAAGCAACAGAGATGACCCAACTGCTTGGGCCCCTGTGCCTACCTGGGAGACATGGAAGAAGCTCCTGGCTTCTGGCTTCAGCCTGGTCTACTTTAGCCACAGCAGCCACTTGGGGAGAGAACTAGTGGATAGAACAGATCTCTCTCTCTCTCTGTCTCTACTTCTCTCTTTGTAACAGTGCCTTTCAAATAAATAAAATCTATAAAAATAAAATTCCCAATTAGTTTCCCTAAATATTAACTATTCTTAAATATCTCTATAATAACCCATCAGGGAGTTCTAAATTAGGAATGCCAATAAAGAATCATTTACTATTTAATGAATTTGTGTTAGTGGGTATATTTATATACAATATGTGGTATCAGATGTTACATTCCCTTCTATCCTACAAACATGTACTAAAAAGTAACTGTTAAAGATACATAATGAATGAAAATTATACTAAAGTTAAATGTGAGTCTTCCTGAAACTAACATCACTATCATAATTTTCTTTATTTTTCTCACAAGCACATAAAAGCCATGCACAGGGGCCAGCACTGTGGCATAGCAGGAAAAGCTGCCACCAGCAGTGCCGGCATCCTGTATGGGTGCCAGTTTGAGCCCTGGCTGCACCACTTCTGATCCAGCTCTCTGCTATGGCATGGGAAAGCAGTACAAGATGGTGCAAGTAGGAGAAGGAGAATTACCTGGGCTGCGCATTATGGCACAGTGACTTAAGCTACCACTTAGGATGCTTGTATCCTATATTGGAGTGCTGGTTCAAGACCTTGCTGCCCAGTGCTTTCAATCCAGTTTCCTGCTAATGCGCCCGTGTGGCAGTAAATGATGGCTCAAGGGCAGGGTCCCTGCACCCAGGTGGGAGACCGAGAAAAAGCTCCTGGCTCCTGGCTTCGGATCGGCCCAGCCGATAATTCACTGAGTCATAATGTTCACCCCAAGAAATTCTCATTCTCCTATGCTCATTTACTTTTCACAGATTTTCCATTATCCTAGAAGATATTAAGACTGCACAAACCCTTATACAATATGACCACAAAACACAGACTGGTTGGAAAAACAGCTGATACATGATGATGATAACACACCATACCTTATCACCCAGAATCATATACAACTTTTGTTTTTGGCCAGAGTATGTATGTGGGTAGTGACATTTTAATTTAGTCAGATTTAGGTTAAAAATTTCCAAATTATTTCAGCACAATCATCTACACAGCACATGGGAACATGTGCCTGGTCAAATTTATGACTTTTATCTCTAATTAGCCTCTATCATTTCTATCTTTTTTTCCAAGTAAGAGCTTTATTTTTATTTATTTATTTTTTACAGGCAGAGTGGACAGTGAGAGAGAGAGAGAGAGAGAGAGAGAGAGAGAGAAAGGTCTTCCTTTTACCGTTGGTTCACCCTCCAATTGCCGCTGCAGCCAGCGCACTGTAGCCAGCGCACCGGACTGATCCAAAGCCAGGAGCCAGGTGCCTCTCCTGGTCTCCCATGGGGTGCAGGGCCCAAGCACTTGGGCCATCCTCCACTGCACTCCCAGGCCACAGCAGAGAGCTGGCCTGGAAGAGGGGCAACCGGGACAGAATCCAGTGCCCCGACCGGAACTAGAACTCAGTGTGCCGGCGCCGCAGGCGGAGGATTAGCCTATTGAGCCGCGGCACCGGCCAAGAGCTTTATTTTTTAAAATTTTTTGGATAGTGAGAACTCAGGTATTGAGAGATACATTCACATTATGGAAAATAAATTTTTAAAAAAGAAATCAAGAAGGAAAAGACGAGGTCCACGCTGTGGCATAGTAAGTTAAGCCTCCACCTGCGGTGCTGGCATCCCATGTGGGCACAGGTTCCTGTCCCGCTGCTCCTCTTCTGATCCAGCTCTCTGCTGGTGGCCTGGGAAAGCAGTGGAAAATGGCCCAAGTGCTTTGGCCTCTCCTTCCCCTGTCTATAACTTTGCCTCTCAAACAAATAAATAAAAATCTAAAAAAAAAAAAAAGGAAAAGATAGAAAAATAAAGGATAACAGGAAAATAAATGCATAGAAGGGGGAAGGGAGGTTCTTTGGGAAACAATGTAGAGTTAAAAGATAGCTTAGAGATCAAGATATCATATTTCCTCAATTCTCAGATGAATAAAATGAGGCTCCTCATCATTGTATTGTAACTAGGACAGAAAATAGTGGCGGTATGTAGAATTTTTAAAACAGTTAAATGGAAAAGTATAGACAACTACTGTACACACGATAAAGGAAATATTTGCACATCTTCAGACTCTCAGAGGTTTGATAAGAGTACTTTTTCATGTGGTGATAATTGTGTTGATTTGCTGGCTTTCTCCAGTGTCTTCTAAAAAATAAAAAAAAAAAGAACTGATACATCATATTAAAAAAAAAAAAAAAAAAAAAAAAGCAGCAGCAGAGTCTTGAGATCCTTTCCCCAATCCATTCTACAGGCAAATGTTCCCCGAGTCCAGGTAGAATGATGGAGGTTTGCTCTCTTGGAAGGGTGAACTAAAGAACCACTGCTAAAATTAAAAACGCCATACAGACAGCATGTAAGGAATGCAAGAAATAATTCTCCCAAAGTTCGCTTCAACCTCCATTTGACTCTCTTACTGGCAGGCAATCAGAACTCTCTGGGGATATCAGATCAGCCCTGAGCAAAGAACTTAAGATACGAATGAAAGGGTTCTCTCAAACAACTCGTCCAGATCATGTCCCAGGAAAGACCTCAGTGGACAAGGCCTGGTTTCATACTTATATCTTCTAGTCAGCTTTCTCATCTCCAAGACTTATTCTACAGCCGACGGATAAGAACCAGAGAATAAAATAAAGTTCCCAGCATGAGAATACAGAACACAGACAACACTGATACAGGTTGAAAACAGTAAACATCATGATCCTCAAAGACATGAGAAGAAATGGGCCCCATGACTGAAACCCAGTGTCGAGCAAAACTAGTGAAACCAGATGCTCACCAAGACGTATCACTGAGAAAAAACAGGTACTAGTAACATACAAAACATCAAGAATAAAAATGGATCTGGACTTCTCAAAAGCAACACAGCAATCTTAAAGGCAATACAATAATGTACTGAAACTTCTCAAAGAAAATTAGTTCAGACCTAGATTATTCATTCAGCCAAACAACCAAGTGTAAGAACAAAGTTATTTTAGATATTCGAGGACTAAAAATGTTTCTCAGGACATCGCCCTTCAAAATGGGCAAGTGCCTTCATCTGCTCGAGCTGCCTTAACCAAGTTACAGAGACTGAGTGACTGAAACAATGATGTTGATTTCCACAGTGCTGGAGGCCAGAAGTCCAAGAGCCAGGTGACAGTCAATGTGGCTTCCTGGATTGTAGATGGCTGCCTTCTCCCTGAGCCCTCATCGTAGGAGAGAGTGATCCTGCATCTTGCTTTTTTGTTCTCATAAGGGCACCATCTCTGCTGGGTTGGAGAACCACTCAGACCAAGTCACTTAATCTTGATCACCTTTTCAGAGGCCCCACTCCAAATGCAGCCATACCACAGAGAGATCAGGCCTCAACATGAGTAACTTTCAAGAGTCACAAACATTAAGTCTGCAATAGGAGGCAAAATTAGAGAACAAAAAGCACACAGTACTTAAACATAGATGCTCCAACACATGAGAGAAGTAAAGGAGACTGATAACCATTCGCCAGAAACAAATGGCCCAGACTGAAGCAGTATGACTGAAGAGATGGAAATACTAAAGGCAGTCATGCGCTACCTCTGGTCTCTGTGTCATCTTTTGAAACTACTAGAGGATATGCTTGAACAAAACAAGGAAGTAAATACAAAAGAGAGGAAGATCCAGGAAACAAGAAATCCAACCTAAGAGAAAGGAGACAGGAATTCCAAGAATGAGGGGAAGAGAAATTCTAAAATGAGGGCTACTCAGGAAATAAGTTTAAATGTAAGAAAAACAGAAGGTTTCCAAGAGGAATGACCCCAAGAAAAAATAAAATAATATTGGATCTGATAGGTTACTGATCTTTAATAAAAATTAATGAAAAACCACAAGAAAGTATGAAAAACAACAGATATAAGGAAAGCAAATCTTTTTAAAACAATTATTAAATTCAGAGGAAAAAATGGAAAGTAATAACTGTGATTTTGTTTTTAGAAATTCAGAATAGAATAAATTAAACTACAGCACTAAATAAAAATATGTACTAGAACTGCTCCTTGGCGGTGCAGTGCTGGGGACACAGCATAAGCTGGGATTCTGGAATGCTAGCAGTGTTCTGCTTCTTGAGTGGGCTGTAAGTTACAGACATGTTCCCTTTATGCATCCATCAAGTTATGAATCAAACAATCGGATGTGCGTACCTTTCTCTGTGTACATTATACTTCAATAAAAAATCTACTTGAAAAAGATATCAGTTTTAATGTTTACTGGCTGTGTAACCCTAGGTTACTCAAACTAACTGAACCTGCATTTCCTCATCTATAAAACAGGGGTGATAAAAATACCTACTCTTTCAGGGATTTTTGTGAGGTTCCAATGAGGTAACTTGCACCAAGTGATTAACAAAGTGGCTCATGCATAAGCACACAGTAAAAGCTTGTTGATTTTTATTAACTTCAGGCACTGAAAAAGAGGGGAAAATGACTAGAGTACTTGAATGAACCCAAATTTGACTTATACAAAGATATAAATTTAATTGTGTTCTCAGATGACTACACCAAAATCTACCATTTAGCATTTCCATGATTTCTTACAAGAATGAACTTCTAAAATCCATGGAATTTCCCAGGTAAGGAGCTGGAGAAGCTTTTTTTTTTTTTTTTTTTTTTTTTGTTATTCATAATAAGTCCCTTTCAGACTTACAGGAACTTATGTTAAGGAGGTAACTTCGTGGTTCTCAGATGGCTTTGGGATGGGGACTGGTTGCCAGAGGAACCAGCTGTGTGACTAAGGAATGGAACTTTCCTATCCAACCCCAACTCCCAGGGAGGGGAAAGGGGTTGGAGATTGAGCTAATCAACAATGCCCAATAATTTAATAAATCACAACTATATAATGGAGCTCGGTAAAAACTCTATAAACAATGGGGTTCAAAGAGCTACAGAGTTGAACACATTCACTGTCAGGAGAGCTGTAGACCTTGAAATTCCACAGGGGCAGAGGTTCCTTATACACTTCCTCATCTGGCTGTTCATTTAGATCTTTATAAAATCCTTTGCAATAAACTGCTACTAGTAAATAAACTGTTTCCCGAGGTGCTGTGAGCCATTGTAGCAAATTCTCAAATCTGAGTGCAGAGGGAAAAGGGGCTCTGGTTTATAATCAAGTTGGTCATTAAGTACCAGAGCCCCAGGACATGAAATGAGTACCTGAACTAAAGGCAGTCTTGTAGGACTAACTCCAGATAGGCAGCATCAGATGTGAAGAAAATTATTGGACAATCAGTTGGTGTCCAGAGAGTTGGAGAATTTGTTGTTGCAATGGAAAAAAACTCATACATTTGGAATCATAAGTTCTGTCAGCAGAGAAACAACTTTTTCTTTATCAAAGATTTAGCCTTTCCTCTTTCTTTTTCTTTTTTTTTTTTAAAGATTTATTTATTTATTTGAAAGGCAGAGTTACAGAGAGGCAGAGGCAGAGAGAGAGAGAGATCTTCCACCTACTGGTTCACTACCCAAATGGCCACAACAGGTGGAACTGGGCTGATCTGAAACCAGGAGCCAAGAGCTTCTTCCAGGTCTCCCACATGGGTGCAGGGGCCCAAGGACTTGGGCAATCCTCTACTGCTTTCCCAGGACATAGCAGAGAGCTGGATCAGAAGTGGAGCAGCTGGGACTTGAACCGGCGCCCATGTGGGATGCCAGCTCTGCAGGCGGCGGCTTTACCCGCTACGCCACAGCGCCGATCCTGAGATTTAGCCTTTTTGAGACTGTTTTCTCAATTGTAACAGGGAGTGACATCATGGTTTATGTGTGTGAGCTTAGAGAAAACTGTTTTAAAAGATTCTAAGTACAAGTAGTTCCAAACAATGTTTGAAATTGTAAGTCTGTTAGATCTATAGTTTCATGTGTGCTCATATGGATGAGTGAATACATGAGATATTTAAAAATCTGAAAGTAAGTTGTGGAAGAAACCTCCAAAGAGCTGAAAGTCAACATCTCTGTGGAGCTGAAGCCAGCTGAGGAAACGGGAAGGTGAAGGGAAGTTGACTGTTCATTTTCATTTCAATTCTTGAAGTACTGATTTAATTATTATATGTACCTAATACTTGTACTTAAAATTAAAATATACACACTTAAAAATACATAGGTAGGTCCTACCTACCATGTTAAAAATGGTTATAGCAAAGCTCTAAATTAAGTTGATAAAAATCAACCAAATGGACAAAAAGAAAAAAATACAGATAGAAGCACTTCAATACACTGATAATTCAGCTTCCCTACCATGGCACAAACTGTAGGCAACATAATACTAACCTCAAGTGCATCCACAGATGCTTAAGCGCCTCTACTACTAAGTACTTTAAAACTAGGGAAGCACCTGTTTTTGACTAGTTCAAGTATACCTAAAGATTTAAAAATCAGGGGAAAAAAGCGGGGTATAAAGCTTTTCATTCTTTCCCTTATAAACATCAAAATACCATTGGAAACATTAGGATGAAACTTACATTTCTTATAAAACTCTCTACAACTTTCATTCCCTTCAAAAGATAAGCATAGAGTACTTGAATATACCAGAAGATGACACAAACTCTGAGTGCCACGGCACGTTCTGCTAGGCTTCTCCTACGGAGCTGCTGGATGCACTCAACACACTGCTGTCTTCTGCACATGTCAATTATTTTCAAAGATCTTTGAAAAGGGGCTGTCCGAAGCACAGAACCTTGGTAGAGTGAGGCTCAGAAGCCAACAAGGGCCCTGGCAAGAACCAAGTACTGAACTTAGGTTATTTAATTTTTTTTTTCTTTTTTGTCAGGCAGAGTTAGAGAGAGAGAGAGAGAGAGAGAGAGAGAGAGAGAGAGAAAGGTCTTCCTTTTTCTGTTGGTTCACCCCACAAGTGGCCACTATGGTGGGCGTGTTGCGGCCAGCACACTGCGCCGATCCGAAGCCAGGAGCCAGGCACTTCCTCCTGGTCTCCCATGCAGGTGCAGGGCCCAAGCACTTGGGCCATCCTCCACTGTACTCCCAGGCCACAGCAGAGAGCTGGACTGGAAGAGGGGCAAGCGGGACAGAATCTGGCGCCCCAACCAGGACTAGACCCTGGTGTGCCAGCGCCACAGGTGGAGGATTAGCCTATTGAGCCACAGTACCGGCCAGAACTTAGGTTATTTAGGTAAGTTAACACAAAAGATAGAGCTGAGGGCAATTTCTGAAAGACAGAAAAGTGCTCAATAAATATTGCTCTCATTATTATCACTATAGTTGGGAAGCTCCAAGGTCAAGTGGCCAAGAGTGTGGATTCTGAAGTCAGACACCATGAAAGGCAATCCTTGTTCTATCACTTAACCATCTGAGAGACTCTAGCCAAGATACCCAACCTCCGGGAGCCCAGCGGTTCCACCTTCTAGGGATGTGGAGAGCGGTATGTAAGATATGTCAAGCATTAATAAGAATATCTGGCATACGGTAAGCCCTCAATAAACGTTACCTCTTATTCTTTGTTTCACACATTAGAAACAATGGATTCATGTGTTATTCAAGCCAGGTACTAAAAACACTGTAATAAAACATAAGGGAAAAAAACTGACTTAAACTGCGAATGATCTTTAGTATTATACAATGAATCTAAATAAGCCTTTTCTTGGAAATATTCTGGAAAAAAACAAATTGTATAGGTTGGCTCTAACAAAAGGAAACTTCCAAATGATATCATCAAACAGATCCTAATATTCCACTGCCCTCAGAATGGAGGCATCATTCTTGATGCAAATTTTATAAAGGAAACACCAGTGAACCTGCTGCCTTCTGGGCTGGAGAAAGAACTATAAGCAAAAGTTACATATAAAGGCAGGAAACCATTATTTTATTTAGGCCAATTTGGTCATTTAAGTCAGTCTACCATTTCCTTCCCAGATTTTTTTTTTACAACATAGAAGAGAAAAAAGGAAAAAAATAAAATAAAAACTACTTATTTATTTACTTAAGAGGCAAAGAGGCAGAGACAGACAGACAGAGCACCCATTGCTGGTCTACTCCCCAGATGCCCACTAAAGCCAGGGCTGCAACAGGGCGGAACCAGAAACTCACTCCATGTCTCCCACATGACAGGCAGGAGCCCAGTTAGTGAGCCACCATCACTGGTCCTGCATTGCCATGAAGCTGGAACCAGACCTAGGTATTCCGAGGTGGGATGCAGGCATCTTAACTGCTAGGCTAAATGCTCAATTCAAAAATAATATTTTTAATGGCACTGCTTTAATCTAACCAATTAGTTCAAATACTTCCAGCTCTATAAGCCTCTTTACCACCGCACAGCTCACGGATAAACTTGACAAGAGTAATTAGTCCTCATCATCTATTTCTCTGCAAGTTCCCACTAGTACAAAAAGTGTATATAGCTCTCAGACGTAATCACAAAAACATGAAACAATGGGAAATCCGATGGGTGCCAGTTTTTGCTTTTTTAAAAAAGTTGAATTGAAACTCAAAAGATTAAGGAATTAATGAAATTGTCATTCCTTAAAATTAAAGCATGAAAGAAAGCTAATGTGTGCACATGCATGCGTACATATGTAATTAAACCTCATTTTCTATGGGTATTCAGGTGGTTTTTCCAAAATTATTTGAACTCCTCTGTAGGTCCACGAACAACAGGTTCATTGTGTGGATCTGTAAATTGTATGACATCATTGAAACACAAGTACCACTTGGTATCACAAACTGTGTTTCCATGGATACCAGGCACTTTAAATATTGCACACACACACACACACACACACACCCCGCGACCCCCTTATACAAAGCCAAAGAGCAGGACCTTCCTAACAATACCAGGAGCTTGTCTATGCCCATCCACTTTCTCTCTTTCTGGTTACTGTTTCCAACAGAGTAGGGAGAGTGATTTTGCCCCCAATGTTCCTCCAAATCACATACTCAGGAACATTCCTCATTCAGATAATTATTTTTATATCCTCAACATAATGACGGCTTAAAAAAAAAAAAAAAGAGGATTAAGAATTCACATAGCCTGTAACAGAGACCCCCAAAAGCCCAGGCTTGATTCCTTTAACAAAACTTCATGATACAGATTATAAAAAATGCAACGCACATAAACACTTGTCATTAGTCCTTACACTTAGGGGCCTCCACATCTTTAAGTAGTACACAGAAACAGTTGCTTTTTCTTGTGCTTTTCCCAGGAAACTTATTTTCCTTACTTGTTACTAGCCTTGAACTCACTTGTGAATCTAGCAGGTAAACTTGCTTATTTTAGCTAGAGTAACTACTGCAACACAAACGCAGGCTGAGTGTGGTGATTACAATAAACTATATTGTTTATAACAAAGCCAAAAAGTTTATAGATCTTTGTAAGCGTCTCTTAAAAAAAAAAAAAAAGGTGGTATGTATGGCTAAATTGTGATAAAAGCTCTTCTCTAGTATCTATTCAGATTTAGGCCTAAATATTTATTTTAAGTTCACATCAAATTTATTTGTGGAATGTGCTTTCCAAAAATTACATGTGGTGCTGAGATTTTTGGATAGCTCTAGAATTCTCATTTGTATACTTAGGAAATAAATATTTTAAGCAAGTATTTTTCAAAATGCAAATTGGAAACTGACAAAGAAAACAGGGAAAATCCACAGAGCCTGCAGTTAGAGAGTTCCAAAGAGCTGTTTGATAATAATGGCAGCAGCAGGGGGCTCTGGGCTTTGTGAATGGCATGAACTCCCCGCCCCTGCGTTCTCTCTACAGTACCTCACATTTGAAATGCTAGAATACCAAGATTACAGCATTACCAAAGATGTCTTTATTTGGAAGTTACAAAAACATTTCCAGTAATGTAAAGAATGGACTTATGTACACAGAGGTCCACATACAGCACCATCAAAAGGTAGTAGAGAGATATAAAATTGAAAAATGTTTTAATTTAGAAAGCTTTATAAAAGTCCTTTAAGCAGGGATGGGGAACATTTTTTCTGGCAAGGGTCATTTGGATATTTCTTAACATTATTTGTGGGTCATACAAAATTATCAACTTAAAAATTATCCTGCTATAGGTTTATTGAAATTTGAGTCCTGGCTGTAGTTGCCTAGGCAGGGCCAGAACAAATGATTTCAAGGGCCTTACGCAGCCGGGCATTCCCAACCACTGCTTTACGGCCTTGGAAACAGACAAATATTGCTTCAGCATCCGCTTCCATGTGACAATTAAATTTACAAGGCATTAGAACAATTTTCAAACCAAGGAAAGTGTAAAATACAATTCTGAATAACAATCATTAGAATAAGGAATGAGCCAGCAGTTTCTGTGACGTGCAATTCACTGTCAAGTTGAATTTTGCCAGAATGTATTATTCTAAGTCAACATTTAAGTACATGCAAATACATTTATCTATCACAATCATAAGATGTGATTAAATTTATTTTGCTTATGATAAATCACATTTCATTTGATCAAAGTAGGTATCTACTAAAAATAAATCTTCAAGTAGGAAGATCTTGTATTTCTATAAAAGTACGTAATTTTATAAATTACAAGCCAGTTTCACTTTTGATGATAGTACTTTCCAAGTGTCAGACCACATAAGGAGAACACAAAGTAGAAGCTGATGCAGAAGAAGATAGGTTTGGAGGAGTAAAGGAGCTACTCAGTAACTCCTATAACTTCATACTTTCCATTATACCCAAGTGGAGACAAGGAAGATTGGGAGGCAAGGGGGAATGACTGGGAACCTGATACAGCCGGGCAAATGGGAGAAGCAATGTCCACTGAAGTACACAGCAAAGAGGAAAATAACAGGCTTGACTTCTAGAGGCTTAGCAACTAGTGCTGTGGACCCACGATCAAACCATCTCCATTCCTAGTCCAAGGAACAGTCACTTGAGGACTCTCTGGATGAAAGGTGTGAACCATCTGAGCCGAGACAGCTTGTGGTGGTTTACTATAAAATTCCCAGTCCCACAGTAACTGGGATAGACAAAATGACACACATAATTTAAAGATGACACAGAACTGAGTAAAACAGTACATAAGATGGACACAAAATAATGATTAAAATAATCACAGCAACTGCAAAAAGTGAGTCAAATTGAATAAGCTAAAATTTAATAGCCATTTATTGCTCAAATTGTCTGATGACCTTTATCAGTCCTTGAGAATGATTTTTAATGTGGAACTGAAACACCTGGTTATACAAAATATGTTGCATGAAGCCCCGGATAATGAAGACACAGGCTGATTCCAACATTTCAGTCTTATAAATAACTGCAAAAAAAATCATCAACATTTCTGGTTGTTTCTTAAATTCCAACAAATGTAATTAGTAGATCCAAAGTTTACAATTTTTTAGATTCTTATCATACACATTTTGCCAAATAGCCCTTCAGAAACTATATGTACAAATTTAAATGCCCCTATACAGAGGATGAAAATGTTCAACCTGTAATATTTTGAACAAAGACAGAAATTACTTAAAATTAGCCATTTAAATGTTGGAAAATGGTATTGCCTAGCAGTTAAGACATCCACATGCCATATCAGAGTATTTGGGTTCGATATCAACTTCTGGCTTGTGACTCTAGGTTCCTGCTAATGCAAACCCTGGGAGGCAGCAATGATAGTTCATTACTCAATTTCTGTCACCCACTTAAGAGACATGGGTGGAGTTCCTGGCTTCCAGCCTGGCCTACCCCAGGCATGGCTGTTCCAGGCCATTTGGGGAGTGAATTAAGATAGAAGCTCTCTCTTTCTCTTGTTCTGCTTCTCTAATTAAATATGAATATTTTAAAATGGTACATGCTTAAATATTTATTAAGTACTTCTATAAGCCAATCATTGTGCTAAACAATGGAGAGAAGGAGCACTGAGTCTACTGTGGAAGACAGACAGATATGTAATCAGGTAATATAATACAATGTGACATATAGAAAAAAGAATGAGCATTAAGTGCTATGGTGTGTACAAGAGGGAAAAATTAATCATGTCAATAGTCACAGATACCAAGAAATGGAAAAGAAGTTAATATGCCCTGTCAGTGTTACAGGACAGAGCAGACAGGCACCTGACAAAAAACTGCTTGTAAACGATGAAATAACTATCAGGAAATTGGGCCTAAGGTCTAGGAGATTTTTTTTTTTACATTTTAAAGATATATTTGTTAGTTAATTGCAAAAGTCAGTTGAGGTAATTGCTTTTGAAAGTTAATTTGTACGCTTTCAAAAAATTCATTTTGGCCCAAGTCCTTTGGCCCCTGCACCACGTGGGAGACCTAGAGGAAGCTCCTGGCTTCGGATTGGCACAGCTCCAGCTGTTGCGGCCATCTGGGGAGTGAACCAGCGGATGTCAAGACCCCTCTCTCTCTCTCTTTCTCTCTCTCTCTGCCTCTCCTTCTCTCTCTGTGTAACTCTTTCAAGTAAATAAATAAATCTTTTAAAAAATTCATTTTAATATCACAAATATAAAAATAGATCCATTTACCAATCTTTTGATGTGGAGTCAACACTTCTTTTAGAATACAGGTCTGTAGGTTCAGGGTTCTGTATGAAATTTTTGTATAAACTACACAAATGATATACCAACAGTGCTTTCCAGCTACTTAATTTTCTTTTTAAAGGAAAAAAGTGTCTTTATCTAATTTAATACAAGATTTCAAGGGGCCAGCACGGTGGTGCAGCAGGTAAAGCTGCTGCTGCCACCTGTGTCACTGGCATCTCCTATGGGCACTGGCTCGAGTCCCAGCTATTCAACTTCCTATACAGCTCCCTGCTAACATGCCTGGGAAAGCAGCAGAAGAGTGCCCAAGTGCTTGGGCCCCTCTACCCATGTGAGAGATCCAGAGGAAGTTCCTGACTCTTGGCTTTGGCCTGGCCCAGCCCCAGCCATTGTGGTCATTTAGGGGGTGAACCAGCAGGTGGAAGATCTCTCTCTCTCTGTAACTATGCATTTCAAATAAATAAAAATGAATCTTAAAAATTCTCAAAGAACAAAATTAACATCTACTATAAAAGTTCAAAAAAAATCCCTCCTGTCTTAAGGAATTTATAAGATCACAAAGTCCAAAACAAAGACTATTTATTTATTTACTATAAAGATTTATTTATTTATTCAAAAGGTAGAGTTATAGAGAGAGAGAGGGAGAGACAGAAAGAGAGAGGGAGATCTTTGATCTACTGGTTCACTCCCCAAATGTCCACAAAGGCTGCAGCTGGGCTGGTCTGAAGCCAGGAGCCAGGAGCTTCTTCTGGGTCTCCCATGTGGGTGCAGGGGTCCAAGCACCTGGGCCATTCTCCACTGCCTTTCCAGGCATATTAGCAGGGAGCTGGATTGGAAGTAGACCAGCCAGGACTTGAACCGGTGCCCATATGGGATGACAGCATCGCAGGTGGCTTTTTCCCCCATGCCATAGCACTACCACCTCATGTTCCAATTATCAAGATTTCTTGTGGTTATATTCTATAAAGTCTAAATACAATAATTAATAAAACAAGCATCTGTGACATCAAGATACACATGGTAGTCCCCTCCCACGCCCCATTCACAGTTTTGCTTTCCACAGTTTCAGTTATCTGTGGTCAAGTATGGTCAGAAAATATTAAATGAGACAATTCTAAAAATGAAAAATTCACAGATTTTAAAGTGTGCCTTAAATCTCATACTGTCTTGCACATGAATCATTCCTTTTTGCAGTGTATCCATGCTGCATTTGCTACCTGCCGGTGACTGCTACTGCCTTCAGTTACCAAACCTACTGTCTCGGTATCTGTGTTCAAGTGACCCTCATCATACTCAATAATGACATCAAAGCACAATAGCAGGGATAAGGGTAAGCTGGATATGATAAAGAGAAGTCGTCAAGTGCTTACTTTAAATGGAAGGTAAAGTCCCAAGCAAAGAAAATAATCATACGCTAAAATTGCTAGGATCTATGGTAAGAACAAATCTTCTATCTGAAATGGTGAAGGACAAAGGAATTTATGCGCAAGCTACACAAGGTGCAGCCACCGTGTGTGATATGGGCTTAATTGATGTAGGAAAGGCATTGAATCCATCTATGTATGCAGGGAAGAAAGCATAGCATACACAGCTGGTACTCTCCGTGGCCTCAGGCATCCACTGGGTCTTGAAAACACTCCCCACCGATGAGAGCGACTACTGCTGATTGCTTAGGAGGGCACACATCTTTTACTAACAGCTACATGGAGGTGAATCCATTCAAGCAGCACCCAATTCACCCATTTAAAGTGTGCATTTCCATGGTATCCACTGTATTCACAGACATGTGCAAGCGTCGCCTAAGTTGATCTGAGCACATTTTCATCACCTCAAAAAGGAGTTTCATCACAATTTACCCATTGCCCTCCACCTACTCATCTGCCCTAAGCCCTAAGAAATCACTTATCTACTTCTTGTCTCTATATATTTCCCTATACTGGATACTTCATGACAACAGGATCATACAACATGTGGTCTTTCACTTAGCATAATACACTCAACATTCATTCGTATTGTATAATGTGTTCATAATTCATTCTTTCTAGGGCTGAATATTATTCCATTGTGTAGACATATCTCATATTGCTTATGCATTCATCAGTTGATAAACATTTCAGTTGTTTTTAACATTTGGCACTCATGAATTAATGCTGCTATATAAACATTCATGTACAAGATTTTAACATATTGTCATTTCCCTTGATTATAACTCATATATATTACAGCACAATTACTAAGTCATACGGTAATCTTGCATTTGTTTGAGGAATTGTTAGGCAGTCCTTCATAGCAACTAACTCATTTTAACATTAGCAATGTAAAAAAATTTCAAATTTCTCCATATCCATAGCAGTATTTGTTATTATCTGACTTTTTGTATACTAGCTATCCTAATGGGAATGAAGTGGTATCTAACTGGGTTTTGAATTAAAGTTCCCTAACAATGTTTAACTTCCTCAGTAAAAAAGGTGTTTCTATTCAAATCTTCCTTAGGTTGGGTATGTCCCTAAAGTTCACTCACTGGAAACGTAATCTCTAATGCAACAATGTTGGTAGGTGGGGCCTAATAAGAAGTGATTAGCTCTTGAAGGCTCAGGAATTGATTCATTTGGTTACCACGGCAGTGGGTTATCTATCTGAAGAGTAGATTCATTAGCATCGGTCTCTTCTTGCCTCCATCTCTCAGTCTTACACACACTCACTTGCCCTCTGCATGCCCCAGATGCTGGAGCCCTGCTTGTAGACTGCCCAGCCTGCAGAGCTGTGAGCTGAATAAGCTTCTAATGTTTAGAATTTACACAGTCTGCAGTATTGTTACAGCGGCAGCAAATGGACTAAGATCTTTCACCAATTATTGACAACACTTGTAAAAAACTTAGTTCACTTTGCACACTTGATTTTATTTCTAGACTCTCAATTCTATATTTGAAAAAGGGAGCCCTGTGTTCTCAGCTGCACAGTCAGTGTGGGCTCAGAAAAGGGAGAGAAGGAGCAGTCCCGACTCAAATGTTACAGACTAGGGGCTGGAGTTGTGTGGCATAGAAGATTAGGCCTCCACCTGCAGTGCCAGCATCTAAAAAAAACAAAATTAACATATACCATGAAGGTCAAAGATCCCTCACATTCCAAGTAATTTATAAGATTACAAAGTCCAAAACAGAAGACTATTTTTATGATGTTCAAATTATTTTTTATTATAAGGATTTATTTCAATTTCTTGACTGCAGTGATGATTTCATGGTTATTTACCCATTCCAAAACATATCAAATTATTTAAATATATAAAGTTCATTTCTTCAAATATGTCTTCTTAAATCTGCTTTTTAAAAGATATATGAATTGGGGCCAGAGTTGTGGCATAGAGGGTTAAGGCACAGCCTGCAGTGCTGGTATCCCATATGGGCACTGGTTTGAGTTTTAGCTGCTCCACTTCTGATCCAGCTCCCTGCTGGTGTATCTGGAAGGCAGTGGAGGATGGCCCAAGTGTTTGGGCTCCTGCGGATCCTGGCTCCTGGCTTCATCCTGGCTCACCCCCAGTCACTGCAGCCATTTGGGGAATGAACCAGTGGATAGAAAATTCCCTCTTTCTTTCTCTCTCTTTCACCTCTCTCTCTGTATTTCTGCCTTTCAAATAAATAAATAAATCTTAAAAAAAAAAAACAGATATTACAGATTGCTTTTTTCCCAAATTTTTTTAAGTTTTCTTAAATTTTTATGGGTGTTTATTTATTTATTAAATGCCCTATGACCATTTTCCAATGCTCTCAATGACTATTTTCTTTATAATTTTCACCACTTCACTGGCAAATGTTATCAGCAGAGATTCTCAAACTGTAATGCCAAATATCCATTTGATCTAGACATTAACTTTTAAAGATCGCATGTACACAACCCGTTATGGTACACGCAATGTACAAAATGCTAAGGATATATAATATGGGGAGACAAGCTACTTTTGGTGACATTTCTCTGCAAGAGTGATGCTTGAATTGAGCTCAAAAAGACAGTCATTGCCTAGAAGAGTAAGTTGAGGGGGAAGAAATTCAGCAAAGCACTTCAGACCAAAAGCAGCAGGTGCCCTGAGGTAAGGGGAGCAATGTACTTCCTGAGAACCCAAAGGAGCCCCATGGTAGAGCAGAACTAGAAGGAAGAATGGCTCCAGGTAAAGCTGGAGAGGCAGGCAGGGGCCTGAGTAAGTATAAATTTTCTCTCTAATTCCAAGAAGAATGGACAACCAATGAACAGGTTTTATTTATTTGAGAGGCACATAGACAGACACAAGAGAGAGAGCTTCCATCTGTCAGCTCATGACCCAAATACTTGAAACAGCCAGAACCAAAGACAGAGGCTGGTAATGCCATCTAGGACTCCCACATACATGGCAGGAACCCAATTCTTGCAACAATAACTGATGCCTTCCAGGTTCTACATTAGCAGGAAGCTGGATTCAGGAGTCGGGACCAGGTGTTGAAGCCAGGCGTTCTGGTTTAGGACACAGGCATTTTAACCTGTGTCCTACCTGCTAGGCTAAACACCTATACCCCCAATTAATAGTTTTGAACAGAAGAATTACAGGATCATATCTGTCTTTCTGTGAACTCAATCTGGATATGTGCCGGGAACCAACTAGAAGCGGGGAAAGCATCAAATAATAGAGGCACTTCGTTAGGAGGTTACAGTCAGTCAGATTGCCTTACTCCCACCCTGACCTAAACTATGTTAAAATCCCAACCTTTGGAATCTCTGACTGTGCCCTTGTTTGGAATAGGGTCATTGCAGGTGTAATCAAGTTAAGGCATAGTCATACTACAGTAGTGTCGGAACCTAAATATAATGACTCAAGTCACTACAAAGACATAGAAATATGAAGGCATAGAAGCAGCAAACAAGATGGTCACTAAGTCCTGACAAAGACAGAAGCTGGAGCCGAGAAATTGCAAGTCAAGAACGCCACAGACTGCCAGCCACACCCAGAAGCAAGGCATCAACACACTCTTCCTTAGAGCCTGCCAGAGGGACCACCACTGCCACCACATGGATTCCACACTCAGGCCTCCTGAACTGCAGACAATACACTGCTGTTGCCTTAAGCCAGCCAATTTCTGTAATTTGTGACTGGAGCCCAACAGAGAGAGAGAGGCTACAGGAGGGATGGAGACTGGTCCTACGATGGTAAGAGTAGAGAGAAATGAAGGTGGTGTTAAAATATTGAATATTAGTATTAAATATCAATATTAAAATATTGAAATGGTAAAAAGTACAGGAACTGATTAACTGTGTCTGGTGACAGGAAGGGAAGAAGTGTTAAACACGCCCCCTGGTTTGCAGGTTATCCAATGCGATGGTAAACTCTCATCTTAGAATATTTCTTCCACTGGCTCCTTTTCTACTGCTGTAAACATGGCTTTAATTCTTATCTACAGATTCCTTTCTGAGCTTTTCAGGCCAAAGATTGTGTTCTGATCTTAATGATTAGCAGACTATTTAATTCCTCTTTCTTTAGCAGCATTTCAGAGATCTCCAAGTGTGGCAAAAAGAGAAGACCTGTTTAGTCTCAAGGCATAAGACCATCAGCTTGAAAATACCCTCCTTTGAAAAAGAATTAAAATTTATTTTCTGTTCTTTAATTTCCATGTAATGATAAACATTAAACTACATACTGCATACATTTTATTTAAACACTTATTTTATTTAAACAGTTCACATTGCCATTTTGCTGAGATAAGATTACATTTCTTCTAACATTATCCTCCAAGTATAAGTGAAAGGTGAAATTGCACATGAGTATATTATTCAAAATTCATAATCTATACTTATATTTTAAATAAAATCCAACAATGCATAGGCCTAGAATATATTTTTTCAAATAATTTCATTTTAAAATCTTAAATTCCTTTCATTCTTTCCTCAGAATTATTTTTAAAGCAGAAATTATTTAAGTCAAAATATAATGTCAAAGTGAACTGTGGAGAACTTAGCAGAAGAAAAGTCCCTCTCCCAAGATAAATTTTAGTTTACACCACTTTTCAAGCACTGTAACATACTTTTTTCCTTTATCAAAAAAGTATGTTAGTAGTGAATTTGGCCCCAAATAAAAAATGAATTAGGCAAATTTAAGACATTTATGTGAGGGGCCAGCATTGTGGCATAGTGGGTAAAACCTCTGCCTGTGATGCCAGCATCCCATATGGGCAACAGTTCAGAGGTCCCAGCTGTTCTACTTCTGATCCTGATTCTTGCCAGCGCACCTGGGAAGGCAGTAGAAGATGGCCCAAATGCTTAGGCCCTTGTAACCACATAGGAGACTTGGAAGAGGCTCCTAGCTCCTGTCCTCAGTCCGGTCTAGCCCTGGCTATTGTGGCCACTTTAGGAGTGAACCAATAGATGGAAGATCTCTCTCTTTCTCTGTCTCTCCTTCTTCCTGTAATTCTGCCTTTCAAATAAATAAAATAAATTTTTAACAACAGCAAAAACAAACCAGTTTATGTGTAGTCTTTTCTGTTCTGATCATCTGTCTCCTAGAACCATACATAAAAACATTTAGGTAGCCCTAGCTAACTTAAAATAGTCAGGATCATGTCTCCTCTAGTTCAAGTGGTCCCTGCACTTGTAACTAACTCTGAAAAGATTATCATTAATGATTATTAAAAATAAATAATTGCATTTTATATTCGCTATTATACTGTAAGCATGTGAGGAAAAGGACTATTATATGTCATCCATATGACAGTGACTTGATCAATAATTACTGAACTGAATTTATTAAAATATAATACTGTTTCAGGCAGAAGGGGACACTAGATGATCTTTCATGGTTCTTTCCAGTCTTTATTCTATTCTCAATACAATTAATCAAGTATTCTGTCCCCACTCTCATCTTTTTTCTTTTCTTTAATTTTAATTAAAACTAAGTACAAAAATGAGGAATTAAGTTATCATTAGCCATAATTTAAACATACTGACTTTTACATATAGTTCCAGTAAAATATGGTAATAGGAATCTACATTTTTAAATGATGAAGAAAACACAAAAGGCAATATTCCAACAGAAATAACACTCCTACACGATGAATATAGTAACATCAGAATACTGGTTAAGCAGACTTAAAAACTGTATACATGTTTAATGAGCTAGTTAATGTCAATGCTGAGATGAAACAAGTTATAAGCTTACATAGCACCCTTCACCCACAGATCTCAAAGCATTTTCCAAAATATTCCTTACCATCTTCTTGAAGTAGGCAGATGGCAAGATTCTTCCAGCTTTAGATGGCTACATTTAGACAAAAAAAGGTTACGCAGTTTCTCAAAGAATCCTAGTGAATCAGGAACAAAACAGAAATAGAACCCAGACTCTTGGTTCTTAGACTCACACAAAACTTACCAGACCTCACTTCACCCTTGCCTTTTCTGACCTTAGAATTTTACAAAATAATAACAATAGTAGTAACAGCAGCAGGCTTATTCATTTGACAACACCAAGCAGGATCATTATCTGAGGCAAGGGGAGACCACAGGTAATAAGCAGTCAAGTAAAGCATTCTCCTTCCCCTCAGACTGCTTTCTCCTTAGGTGAGGGACCAGAACGGGGCGGGGATACCACAACGAAGTCTTGGTCTGGAAAGTAGTCTCATTTCCCACAGGTGGGGTTGAGGGATCCCACCAACGGGCAAGTTCCAGAAGCCACATTTTCCCCATAGGCCAAGGATGTACTTCCCTCCAGGAGGCACTAGACAGTCTTACTCAGGATTGGCCTTTTCCAGTTTTGGACAACAAAGCAAGGATCAAAAAGAATTCCCAATAAACCAGGAAGACACCAAAGGCTATGAAAATTAAATTATCAAAGGAACAATGGCTCACAACAGCACACTTTGGAGCTCCATGCTAAACCTAGAAAGAATGATTGCTTGTAAAAATTAAAAGACTTAAATAATGCCCAGAGGGTCCTAATATAACAGTCAAAATGTTCAATTCAATTAAATATTCATCTAACATGCCAAGAATTAGACAATCACAACCTGAGAAGACAATCAACAGAGTAGAATCAAATGTTGAAATTATCTGAAAAGGAATTTAAAGCAGCCAATAACAAACTGATTCATAATCAATTCAAAATTCTCTTGAAACAAAGAAAATAGAAAATTTCATCAAAGCAACAGAGGTTATAAAAGGAAACCATATGCAAATTATAGAACTGAACAATACAATAACAGAAATAAAACTCTCATGGAAATGGCTTACTAATAAGAGATGATAGAAGGCAGAATTAATAACTGTGAAGACAAATCAACAAAATTTACAGAATATATACACAGAGAAAACAGAACAAAATTAACTAAAGAACAAGGTGGAACAAGAGGCAGCTGAGTAAGATACTGAAGTGACCATCTTCCCACAGAAACACCAACTGGAACAGCTGTTTCTATACCAGGTCATCCTCATGAGAGCCACGATATCCAGTCTGGTGCCTGGAGTTGATGCCTGTGGACCTGCTCTGTGCCAAGGAAGCTTCTGCAGCACCAGTGACCAGTCTTGAACCCAAGCCAGGATCAGAGGCTGGTGGCAGCAGCATCCAGCAGTAAGCACACTTCAGCAGCAGACAGACCAAAGCAGGGCAGGCTTCGGTCCTACTCCCAGGCCATCCTGTTCTTGGTGGGCACGATGGCACTGATGGCCAAAGGACCAGGATTCTGGACATCCTCGGCCCCAGGGAGAGGGCTGTGGACAGAGACGACCCCTTTTTTAGGCACTTCCTCAGTACATTATGAACAACATACCAACTGTGGATTTGAAACCAGTCTCAACGTGGAGAGTCAAGTGTGACTAAGACAGTAAAAAAAAAAAAAAGCAGACCTAGAGCAAACCTCAACTTAGGACACCCTCTAGTGCTGAAATAACACACCAATGTCCACAGGCTCAGAGAAAATAAACAAACTAGTTAAAATTTCTGAAAGGACACATGCAAAGGAAGCCAGTTTACTAGAACCAATCCTTCAATGAACAGACATCAAACACCAAGAGTGAAGAACTCCCAAGGGAAAAAATGACCTCACGTAAGGAACAAAATAAGGTGCCAGCAAATAACTATTTGCAAACTGAAATTTCCAAATGCTTGAACGACAATTTTAAAATGCCTATTTTAAGGAAACTAATTAACTTCAAGAGAAGATGGAGGAAGCATTTCATATTCTAACAGAGAATTAGACTAGTGAGCCGCGGCACCGGCCTTTATTTTATTTATTTATTTTTTTTGACAGGCAGATTGGACAGTGAGAGAGACAAATAGAAATATGTCAACAAAAAATATGCAAAGCAAAATTTTAAATGGTACAGATTTTGAGGCCAGCATTGTGCAGTAGTGGGTAAAGTCCCTGCCGGCAGTGCTCCGGCTTCCCATATGGGTGCTGGTTCAAGTCCTGGCAATCCAGCTCCTTGTTAATGCACCTGGGAAAGCAGCAGAAGACGGCCCAAGTCCTTGGGCCCCTGCACCCACATGGGAGACCCAGAAGAAACTCCTGGCTTTGGATCAGCCCAGCTCTGGCCATTGCAGTCATTCAAGGAGTGGATCAGTGGATGGAAGATCTTGTTGTTTATTTGTCTCATTCATTCTCTCTCTCTCTAATTCTTCCTTTCAAATAAATATTCTCTTTTAAAAAGTGATAAAAGTAATCAATAGTAGCATAAATCAAACAGAAGAAAGAATCAGTGAACTACGAGACAAGGTATTTTAACATACACAATTAATGGAGAAAAACAAAAAAGTATCAAGAGAAATTAAGAAAGCTGATGGGAACATTAGGACAGCATGAAATGAGAAAATATCTGAGGATGGAGCTCAGAAAGGACTTTAAAAAGGTACAGGGGTAGAAAGCATATTCACGAGATAATAACAGAAAATGTCCTAAATCTAAGAAAATATACAATTTTCAAGATATAGTAAAGACAAAAGTCATTGGTCAGATTCAATTCACTCAAGTCTATCCCAAGACATTTCATAATTAAGTTATTCAAGGCTAAAGATAGAGAATTCTGAAAGCTGCAAGAGAAAAAACATAATAACACATAAAGGAGTCCTAATTTACCTGACTGCAGTCTCTGAGCAGAACCTTAGAAATCAAGGGAGAAAGGAGAGAGTGGATCAAAGAAGAAACTAAGGAAGAAATATTTAAATTTCCTGAAACAAATGAATATAGAAACACAATGTCCCCAAAACTGTGGGATACAGCAAAAGTGATACCAAGAGGAAAATTTATAGTAGTCAGTGCCTATATTAAAAAAAAAAAAAAAAGAAAGCAAGCAGAAAGATCTCAAACAACTAATCACTGCACCTCAAGGAACTAGAAAAACAAGAACAAAATTAGAAGGAAAGAAATAATAAAACAGCACAAATAAATGATATAAAGACTGAAACAAACACCCCCCCCCAAAAAAAAAAAAAAACAGTAAATGAAACGAAGATCTGGTACAGCAGGTTAAGCCTCTGCTAGGGATGTCACATTCTACATAGAGTGCTGGTTCGAGTCCCAGCACCTCTACTTCCAATCCAACTTTCTGCTGGAGCATCCTGGGATGCAGAGGACGATGGACTTTGTGCCTGGGCTCCTGCCTACCAAGTGAGAGACCAGGAGAGGGTTCCATGCTCCTGGCTTACCTGGCCATTGTAGTCATCTGAGAAATGAACCAGTGGATGAAGATATCTCCACTGCACTGCTCTCTAATTTTGCATTTCAAGCAAATGAAAATAAACGAATTTAAAAGAAAAAAAAAGTGACGTCCTAAAGTGAAGTCACAGAAGAAAAAGCCACCATAAAAGTTTATACTACATATAAAATATCAGATACACAAATTTGAATGAAATAAAATACTTTTAAACTTTATTATAGGCTACGGGATAGCAAGGCATCAAAATGTTAAGGAATAATTTAGAAAAGAAAAATCTTTAATTAAAAAAATGCCATTCATCTATTTTAATAGAGAAGACTCTTATTACTTATTTTAGGAACAGAACATCTCCACCCACCTTAAGGACCAGTAATATTACAAGACAGCTTATTTTTAAGAACCTCAGTTTCGGCTGTCACCAGGAGGATGGAAGGAAGTAATACCTAATACTAGAATATCAGTTAGAATCATCACACAATCTTAAAGCATGTCTGTTACTCTGCGATTTTGGCAAGTAGTACATGTGAAATAGATGAGTGCCATTAAATAGAGCTTTCAACAATCCCTCGGATACAGAGTAATGCCCATACAAGCTGAATTAAAAAATGTTTGGGACTGGCATTGTGGCATAGTAGCTTAAGCCTGTACCTTTAGTGCTAGCATCCCATATGGGCCTCAGTTCAAGTCCCAGCCACTCCATTTCACATCCTGCTCCCTGCTAATGACCTGGGAAAGCAGGGGAAGATGGCCCAAGTGCTTGGGCCCCTGTACCCATGTGGGAGAACTGGGAAGAAGCTCCTGGCTCCTGGCTTCAGATAAGCCCAGCTCCAGCTGTTCAGGCCATTTGGGGAGTGACCAGTGGATAGAAGACTCTGTCGTTTCCTCTCTCTGTCTATAACCTCTGCCTCTCAAATAAATAAATCTTTTTAAAAAGTTCATTATAACTAGCTTAAAATACTTTCATTACTACGTGGGAACATTAATCATGCCATTCTTAAAGAAAGCTTAAGAATGGAGTCACTAAGTAACCCTTGAAAGCTCTCATTATTTTACGTATATTGTGAGTGATTTGTTTCAGTTATTCTGTAAATAGTACAAAATCTTCACTAGTTGTTTACAGCACATCCACAGCATATAAAGCATTGTGCTAAACATATAACAGGCATGGACTGTGCCTCTCTTTTTTGAAAAGCTTGGATCTGGGAATAAAACCCACAAATGCTGACAGCAACTCATATGTTCTAACCACCAGATACCACGTTGCTCCAGAACAACAAACCACACACATAGCATTCAAAATACCGTTTATTTTGACCAAAGTTATGGTTATGTACTATGCTAAGTTACAATTGAATTGATGTCCTTCAAGCTTCAAACTATTTTGACGTTTTGGTGACATGTCTAAAGCCAGGGATAGAGCCCAAGATTTCTACTTCATAAAGGGAAGTGAATAAGTAGTTACCATCAAATGCAGAATTTAAGAGAAAAAGAACTTTAGTTATCGCAATGAGAGTTCCACATGAGAATAACAGGAAAAATGTCTGTGGTTTACTGACTAAAGCACAGTCACCAAGAACCTGTGTACTTACATGGATCAGGTTTCATAACCATGGATTCAGACCCATTACTCATCTTAACTCTTCGCTTTGCTTCCAAAGACAAACTGGCCTTGAGTGTGAGAAACTGACTAACAGTTGCCTCCAGCAGATAAAAATATGACAATCATCCTGGAAATGTAGACAAATCACCCCATCCATTGTCATTAAGCTACCAGTGGGAAACCCCAGATCACACTGAATTAACACATAGCTGCATTTATATTCTTCAACACAGATTAGGAAGCTGCTAATTACTGAAAGTATTTGATAAACACTAAAACTTTTAATATATGTTCATACACAAATATTTACTGAATATGTAGATGTAAAACAAACAAAAAAAAAAGCAAGGCCATACATGTTTAGATAACAAAAGGAAAAATAAAGGTGACTTAAGGTTGCAAAATACCAAATAATTATTTTGGAAGCTGGATACACTGTTTGCAAAATATAAATTTAAATACCTAACAGAAATGAAAACATATGTGTGGGGCTGGCGCTGTGGTGCAGCGGGTAAAGCTGCCGCCTGCGCTGCCAGCATCCCATGTGGGCACCAGTTGAAATCATGCTGCTCCACTTTCAATCCAGCTCTCTGCTGTGGCCTGGAAGAGCAGTGGAAGATGGCCCAAGTCCTTGGGCCCCTGCACCCGCGAGGGAGACCTGGAGGAAGCTCGTAGCTCCTGGCTTCAGATTGGCACAGCTCTGGCCATTGTAGTCACCTAGGGAGTGAACCAGCGGATGGAAGACCTCTCTCTCTCTCTCTGTCTCTTTGTAGCTCTGCCTTTCAAATAAATCTTTAAAAGAAAATGCGCATATAATACCTTGCTCAATAATGTTCATAACAGCATAATTAATAACTAAAAGGTAGAAAGAACCCAAAACTACCTATATAATACATTTTTAATTTGTCATAAAAAGAAATGAAGTACTGGTAGCTGTTGTAACAGATGAACCATGAAAACACACTAAGCAACCATATAGACACAAAAGGCTACATTTTATATAACTCCATTTACATGAATCTGTCTGCAAATATACAGACAAAGTACATTAATAGTGACTGCCTAAGTTGCTGAATGGGACTCTCTCTCAGGAAGAAACAGGGAGTTACTGCTAACAGGCACAAGGTTTCTTTTTGAGCCACCAAAACGTTAACATTGTGGTATGGTTGCATAACTGAATACTAACAACAACTAACCTACACAAGAAGACAAAGAGATGATTCCACTTCCATGAAGTACTGGGGAGTGGCATTCATAGAGACAGAAAGTAGAAGGCGTTCCCAGGGGACAGGGTGAAGGGAGACTGAGGAGTTAGTGTTTATTCTTGAGTCTGGTAAGATCTAACAGTCTGCAGACAGATGATGGTTTTGCCTGCACAATCACATGAATGCACTTTTAGCGACTGAACTTGACATAAAATGATTAAAATGGTAAAATCTTTGATATGTATATGTCACCACTACAAAAAAATTCAACTGTATACTTAAACTGGGAAAATAGTATGGTATGTGAATTATATGTCAATAAAGCTGTTAAGTAAAAATAAATCTGCTGTGCCTGTGTGTATATATTACATATGATATGTATGTACATGTGTTGCTACTACAATGGGTAAACTGCAAGTCTGTAATCACAAAGGTTGATCACAGAGTCTTCTCACAAGCTAACTGACTCTGGTTAGCCAGAAATAAGATGGCCAGAGGTGAAGGCCAAGAAGCTAGCCTTGACATTTTTATTACCCCCACACTACCTCCCAAGCCTAAGGGATTTAATCCACTCCTGGAGCTTCACAGCCATGTGCATCCAAACATGCATCTTCATAAGGAAACTGGCCTCTGCTCCAGAACTCTGTCCCCTCCACTCCTCAAAGCCCATTGGGCAGGTGTACCTCTGTTCCTGAAAACCTCCCAAACCCCCTGTGCTCTAAGGCAGTCACAAAATGGAGAAGCTTCGGGTCTGAAGACTTCACAAGCAACATTTATGAATGGTATAGTCGCGGGACTTTGTGAAGCTCTACTCCTTTACTTTTAAAGTGAGAATAGCACTAACGACCTCACAGAGCTATTCAGAGGATTGAACCAGATAAAGTATATAAAGTATCCAGAGATTGAAACCCCAGGTTTATAGAGATTTCTAAACACATGTCCATTCCCTTTGCCTTTGAACATCTTCTTTATCCTAAAACTTAAAGGTTTTAACATATATATCCTCATCTAAAAACTTTCACATAGTATTATTTCCTATTTTGCTTTCTGCATTATTCTTCAATTTCTGTCAGTCTACCTCATAAACATCTTAGTTCTTTGTCTACTCTCACTTACCGCTGATATTGCTTTAAATTTGGCTTTTATCATGCCTCACTTTAACTTAGCATTGTAATCCACAGAATTATCTGCCTAGAAAATAAAGTTTACCTCCTGTTTAAAAATCTTGAAACCCAAAATCTTAGCTTGTTGCTCAGTTCAGAACTCTTTAAACATCAACCTTCCATGTTCCTCTCCAGCTGCATCGACTGCCCCGTACCCCTACCTAAACAGTTTTTACTTAGCGAATGAACTCCTCACTGTCCCCTAATGGACTCTGTGTCTTCACGCCACTCTCTCTGCTTTGAAGGCCCCTATACTTCTTTCCTTAAGCTAACATACACTTACAAATCCAAATCTATTTCAAATAACACTTCTCAGGGACTATTATTTATTTGATTACATTTCTGCCTCCTTGCTACGTTGCAAACTCCTAGACTAGATTAATAAATATTCATCTGTATCATCCTCAAGGACTTTGCTAAGGAAGGAAAAGAGAGGGGAGTCCAATAAGGAAATGAAGATCAAGGTCCAGTTACATAAATAATTAGTCCAATATAAAAAGTCATAGGTTAATTTTCACTCCAGAGAATTCTGGCATTTTATGCAAGTTACACCTCAAGTTTTAACTACTGTAACAAACCGGCCATCATAATATTTAAAAACAAACAATGTTATTTGTTTCTTTTGTATTCTAAGACTGTACTGGGAAACCATGTATAGTCTTAGAACATGAACAACTGAAAACCAAGGAATTACCAATCATTATAGGCTTGAGAAGCAAAGAAGTGAGCCATATACATTAAAAAATAGTATTAGGTTAACCAATGAAGTTTTTCAGTGGTTATCAGGAATTCTATTGGATTTAAGTGACCAGGCTATATCCTAAAACAAAAACCTGTGGTTTAGGAAACGGAGGTTAACAGCAAATCCTAGAGCTGAGAGACAGCTCCCTAAGAGGAACGGCAGATTACATACTTAGGAAGATCTAAATTCTGTTCTAGGTTAGGAGCAGCTTAGCACTCAAGATTATTAAGCATTGCCTGAAAAAACTACTATATGATTAGTACCACTGTTAGTTACCACAATCACAGTCTGTCAGATTCCTTGCATCTAACATTTAAACCAAGAGAATATCTTCTGGTTATCTCAGAGTTTGGTAATCAATGGCTCTCCAACTCAAACTGCTGGAAAATGAGCATAGAAAAACTGGCAGGCAGGAAAAGGTGGGATAACAATTTAACGACCTTTGGAAAATGGACTAAGATATTTTAGGTAAATAATAAATTGGCCAGGAAATTTTATTCCTTAGGATACTACCTTTCTCCCAGAAATTTACTTCTTGATTTGCTGACCCAGTTAATTCAAATTTAATTACTCTGTCTTTGGAGCCAGCGCTGTGGCACAGGGGGCTAAAGCCCCAGCCTGCAGTGCTGGCATCCCATATGGGAGCTGGTTCTAATCCTGACTGCACCACTTCCGATCCAGCCCTCTGCTATGGCCTGAGAAAGCCATAGAAGATGGTCTAAGCCCTTGGGCCCTTGCACCCACGTTGGGGACCCGAAGGAAGATCCTGGCTCCTGGCTCTTGGCTCTGGATCGGCGCAGCTCCGGCCACTGTGATCATCTGGGGAGTGAGCCAGCAGAATGGAAGACCTCTCTCTTTCTCTCTCTGGCTCTACCTCTCTCTGTAACTCTGTCTTTCAGATGAATAAAATAAATCTTTTTTTAAAAAAAAATTACTCTGTCTTAGATAAGAAAAGTAAACCAGTCAGTTACTTGTTAAGGAAAGTCTTCACAGATAAATCCATATTTTTTTCATTTTATTTGTCAGATTGCTCAGAAACTACATAATACATGGAAACAGCTAACTCTAATCATTTAAAACCATGAGACAAAAAGGACAAGAAAATTTTACTTTCAAGGACTGTTTCCTGAGATCCTTTGACACAAATTCAAAGAGGGAAGTAAAGAAAAATATTTAAGTAATCTTTATTGATTATATCTAATAATTAGCTTGGAACAATTACTACTTTTATATGAATTAGCTTAGTTAAAATTGAGGGGGAAAAATGAAAACAATTTTTTTATTTTGGAGGAGGCTGTTTTTTATATCCAAATGTTAATAAACTGAAAATCCAAAAAAGAGTAGGTATGTGTCCTAGCAGTTAAGAAGCCATAGGATGCTCTCCAGCCACGACACAGTGCCAATGTTTAGTATCTGGTTCTGCCTCCTGATTCCAGCTTTCCTCTATTACAGACCCTGGGACATAACTGTGATGGCTCAAATAACTGGTTTACTGCTGCCCACACAGAAGACCTAGATTGAGTTCCTGGCTCCTGACTCCAAACCCAGCCCTAGCTTAGCCCCAGTCCAGCCCCCTCCATTGCGGGCATTTGGGGGAATGAACCACGGGTTCATTATTTTTTTTTCTCTCTCAAATAAATAAAAATAATTTTTAAAAAAAGGAAATCCAAGTGAAAAAAAATACAGAAACCACCAGCAAAACACAAGAAGCTGAAAACCACAGACAAATAACAGTGAATTCCAAATTTTAAATCACCTTAAAACATCACTGAAGAATAAAGGTACCTGCTTAACATTTACTTGAAAACAAGGATTCTTGAGATAAAGGTAAAAAACTTCAAAAACTGAAATATTAATAAATAAAATATCGCAACATACATTCTCAGATTCTACTCTAAATAATCTAGGCAATCAAAAGCCTTGAGGCCCACGCTGTGGTACAGCAGGTTTAGCCACAGCCTGCTGCTCCACTTCTGATCCAGCTTCCTGCTAATGCACCTGGGAAAGCAACGGAAGACATCCCAAGTTCCTGGGCCCTTGTCACCCACATGGGAAATCGAAAAGAAGCTTCTAGCTCCTGGCTCCTCCTTCCTGACTTCGGCCTGGCCTACCTTTGGCTGTTGCAGTCACTTGGGGAGTGACCCAGCAGGTGGAAAATCTCTCTTTGTCTCTCTCTCTGTAACTCTGCCTTTCAAATAAATAAATAAATCTTAAAAAAAGACACTCTACTCGAACAAGTCAAATAACTGCAAAGAAACTATCAAACGTTTAACATGAAAACTTACCACTTCACTAATATAAACAGTATAAAATCTAAAATAAAAATATAACAGTAATATGGTATACCCACTAAACTGATCATAATAAATTCTTTTATTAACTAAGTAGCTGAAACTAAAAGAAGCTAAACAACTCATTTCATTTATTATTGACAACGTCCCAAAAGCTAGTTATAATTATCTCATATTTTACCAATGAGGAAATGGAGAGTCAGAAAGATTCTAATACACTTCCTCAGCATGTAACTACCAATAACATGGGTAAAAATTTTAACCCATTTGTGTAACTCCAAAGATCTCTTCCTTTCCCTCATAACACTTTAAGGAAAACACAAAGAAATGAAATGAAAAATGCTCAACTTCACATCTGGTAAGGTCATGGGGAAAAACTATATCCACGGATTGTTACAGGCATTACAAAAGTCTATCTAACAGGAACCTTATGATGCACGATGAGATACAAGGTGATTCATATCACAAGGAAATAATTCATCGTATATTCCACAAATAAATAAGGCAACAGCACTAACAAAAAATATTTCCATTGTGGGAACTGCAATGAAGAAAAATAATTGTAAACATCTGAAATGTCCAATAGAGCATTTCAGAATTTCATTGGAACAGACTTCCAGACAGCCCACCATCCTGCCATTTTTATTGCCACAGAATACATGGGGATGTATATGAAATAGTCTTAAGTGACAAAAGGATACATAATTTAGCATACACTCATCATAACTACAGTCATGCATGGCATAATGATGCTTCAGTCAAGAACAGACTGCATATGCACTCTATGATGTTTGCACAATAAGAAAACTGCTTAATGACATATTTCTCAGACGGGTCCCTGTAGTTACTGAGGTGTGAGTATAATTCCATGCCTGTCACAAGACCGCAACAACAACTCTGATAAGTATGCCTTCTATTCACAGAATGCATTCTACTTCACACAGCATTTCTGCATTTCATTTATCACCCTTTAAGGAAGGAATTACTATTCCACAGGACTATAAGGGAAATAATTTCACAAAAGGCAATTGGAAGAATTCAAAGCAGAATTCCAATCTCCCAGGCTAGTGGTAGTCTTTCCTTTGTGAGGAATAAGGAATAAAGAATAGCTCACAACTGCAAAAGAGCTCACCGCTCTCATAGGTCCCAGCAGGCCGGGAAGAAGCTGTTGTCAAAAGAGGAAATCAGACCTCTGCACACGCATTTGCCCCACTCTGCATATTAAATGGTACCTTTCCACCTTAAGAGCCTGACCTCCCTGACAAAGTGGCAGAACATCTGTGTAATAAATACTGATCTGACTGGTAAGAACACTATGCACTGTCCTTTAACTATGAGAATTGAAATTCTTTACAACAGCACCTTAAACATAAATTCTATATGCTCCACGGATGTAACTATTCTATAATTAGGATAGATAGTACAAAGTAATCAACATATAACATTTTATATCTCCTTAATTACGTAGACCAAAGATATATAAAAATCAGGTCTATAAAATCTCACAGTATCTCACATATAGTAGGGAGTAAAAAATATTTTGATATATTTACCAAAAGCAGAAATCAAACCACAAAAGTCTAAACATATTTATAAACATGAATATTTTGAAAGCCTTTAGCTGCTTCTATCAAATGCTCACATGTAGAACCCTGAGAAGTATTGATTCTACAAATTTATTTTGACATTCCTGTATTGTGATCACCTTGTGATCAGCTGGCACAGAAACAGACATACTGGCATCCAAGGAAAGCAACAATCTAGTCTTTCAAAACTTTTTATGGAATGCTAATGGAAGCATAGCAAGTAAGAAGATTTTCCTCTTGATTATTATCTATTTGCCAAAGGTAAGAAGAAAATTTAGATGTTTCATCATACCATCAAAACTCACCAAACAAAAGGAACATTAGGGAGGGCAGGGTTTAGAAGAAACAGAATTTTTGGCACACGTGAACTTGGAAAGTTACTGAACTTCTCACTGAAAATGTCACTCTGGCATTCTTCAAATTTATTTTATTTTAAAAAGAATTAAATTATTTCCCCAGAGCAAAGTTCTTCAACAATTCCCACAATTTTAGAAGGAATGTAAACATTCACTGATGTATTCAATCTCCTGTTAATGATAACACTGAGATTTTCTTACTGATAGGAGCCTGTCAAGTTATCTCAACAAGATGAATATACAATCAAGGTTCCAGTGTTAAAGTTTCAAAACAACTAAGGCCCCAAGTTATAACTGAGATGGTACATTAGATGATGTCAACCATTTCCAAGGCAATCAGGTTAAAAAAATTTAAAAATGTTTTTGGAGGAGGATTAACAATACTAAGGTCAAAATATAATAGAATGAAATAAAATATATCTTTATGTTTAAACAAGTCCTAGATGAAGGTTATTTTTAAGGTGATCCTATTATAAAATAATGCATCAAACAAAATTTTCTTTTTTGCTATCTAAACAAATATTCAAGATTTACTTCCTTATTTTCCATAGTCAAGTTGCATATTTTTATGAAGCAAATCAAAATCTCAAATTATTAAAAACTATCATTAAAGTTCAGCTGCATATAGTTCTCCCTAATAACATTAATTTTAAATTAATTTTTATAACATAATTGTAGAAATCATGCTTTTAGTCCCCAAATGTCATGAGAAAATGATTTGATTGCTTCTGTCTCAAAAATGCATTTCACTAGCAAAAGCAGATCAATGAAAATAAATAGCTAAAAAAACCCTGTTTTATACACAGGCCCCAAAAGCAGCTCAAGAATTAGTATCATAAAACGTTTCTTGAATTAACCAAGTCCATTCATTTTTTTACTACTATTTACTATCATCATTGAAAGGCTTGTGAAACAGTGATTATTATTTCAAATATTTTGCTGATTAAGTAAGTATACCTTATAATGAGCAAAAAAAGTGGTTTAGTGATAATAAAACACAACAAAAATGTCAATGGTAATTAAATCCGAGCCATGCCCTTTTCCCCTTATTCATCACAATATACCTTCTTCTCTCATTGGCTCATTGGCTGATTCTCCTCTTAGACTCAGCATCCTGGAGAAGCCATTAGACAGAGTAGAGAAAATGCCACGGATAAAATATCCCTGCTCTTCAGCCTCCACTGGCCCCACTGAAGCCGGCCACGCTCTAACAACTCTGATACCGCAGCGGGGTTCCGGTTCTGAAACAGATCTGGTGAATGGAGACCGAAGTGACTGGGTGCTGGCCGGGTTCAGCTTCTCTGCTGATGTTCCGAGGACCTCCTGAGCAGAGGCCGCAGCTTCATCAACCCTCTTTGGCAGGACGTTTTGCTGTGCATCCTCCAGGTCTCTTGCTCTATGTTGCAATCTCTCTCCTTTGCCCCCCTTCCATCTAAAGCTGGGATGCTTTTGCCACCGATAAGCACACAGTGGCTTTTCTAGACTGGAAACAGCATTTTCACTTTTCTTCCTCTTGCTTTTCACCGGACCACACCATGGATAAATCTTTAAGCTCGTTCCTACCTCTGAATCTGCATAAGCAGGTTCTGATAAAGATCTTCGATAGCTTGGAGGACAAGGGGATGTTTGTTTCTTGAAGATGCTCATCTTCCACGACTCCATTTTTTATCAGCTCCTCCAAACTTTAAGTTTTCTCCACTCTGCAGTCTTTATAGCTGAACCACACTTGTCCGTGCAGTCCAAAACATTCGAGTGCTTCAGTGGCTTTCTTTGTGTGGCTTTGAACCACAGCAGATGTTGCTGCTTCAGAGCTGGTGTCATGTTATTTCTCCATCTTCCCAGATCTCCAAAATTTCAGCAGCACCTAAAAACCTCTTGCCTGAAGCAAATTTTCTTTAGAAAGTAAAGCTTTCCAAAAGATCATCATCTCACTTCCTGGAGTAAGTAACATTTCTGTACTAGGTTTTCAGGAAATGATTTTCAAAAAATAAGAAGTGAAATAAAAGCAACCAAAACCCACAAACACCTTTATGGACCAATAGTAGTTAAGTGTTCACTATGCAAAACAGGTTAAAAACAGACTGTGAAAGTACTCAAGCTGACATCCACACTTTCCAGAAGAAGAAGAAAACCTAGTTCGAAAGTCTGCTCCTCAAGTGAAACCTCCACGGCAGCGTGTTTAAGGTTTATACTTTAGAAACTTATTTTCAGCCAAGTCCACACTATTCAAACTATACCATCACTCAAAGTTAATGCTGCTTTTCCAACAATAGGTAGCTATATACTGCTTATTCAAGCTGGTCATGCAAGAGGAAGGGGGGGAAAGCCCAAAGAAAGCCAAAACATAAAGCCATTTTTAATGCAAATATACTAGAGAGAATTTAAAAAGCATAAATGTGTAGGAAAAAAAGAGCAGAGGCAGAGGGTATTTGTTACAAACTATAGCAAAAGGAAAAGGAACATTTTGAGGCGAGTTCTTGTGGCAAATGGAACCTAAGAACATACATACTTAAATAATTTCTAGAAGAGGAAAGTTTGCTATGTAAATCTAATTGGGATAAGTTGGCCAGAAAAATATTCCTGGTTTAACCAAGAAATTCCTTTATTCCTCTTTGTACTCCTCACAATTTTGAAAAAGAACTATTTAAAATTTTGTTAAAGTAAGTACCTCATATTGAACCAAGATCATGAATTCCAAGTTTTTAGCTAGTTTTTTTTATTGAACTGTGCTTACAAACCCCTCAAAATAGGGGTTTTGAATGGAAAGCATGAAAGATTTCAGACCACCAATAAAACAGATATCACATGGCAATCAAAATTACTTTGATTTCATCTAGCAAACAAAACAAATTCATTTATTTTCAGAATGTGTACAATGAAAAACAGTTCTCACATTATTCTCTTATTATAATAATAGTAAAGAAATTTAACATATTCCTTTAAACATATGAAAAATGTTCTATCATTTCATTACCACAGCACAATAACCTCATTTTCATTGGTTTATATAGTGTCTACATATTTAAAAACATATTTCACATTAAATATTGATATACATGTTTTTTCAAGAGTTTAATATATATAATTAGAGGTTCTTGGGTAAGGCATGTGGCACAGCAGTTAAGACGCAACTTGGGATGCCTACAACCCATATTGAAATGACTGGGCTCCAGCCCTGGCTGTGCTTCCAATTCCAGCTTCCTGCTGATTCACACCCCAGAGGCAGCAGATGACGACTCAAGAACTTGGGTCCCTGCCACCCATGAAGGAGACTTGAATTAAGTTCTGTGCTCCCAGATTGGGTATGGCACAGTCCCAATACCAGCATATGAGGAGTGGATTAGCTCTTTCTGTCTCTATCTCTGCCTTTCAAGCAAAATGGAAAAAATATAAATTATTTAAAAATTAGAAGATCATGTAAATGTAAAATTTTCCTCTTACTAAAAAGAAAAACCTAGAAATGTGAATTTTACAGAGAAAGAAGTATCAAACGTAAGTTTCAATCTCTATACCACAACATCCACAAAAATTGAGCTAAGATAGAAAATAAACCTAAATGTAAACTAAAACTATAAGGCCAGCGCTGTGGCTCACTTGGCTAGTCCTCTGCCTAAGGCGCTGGCACCCTGGGTTCTATTCCTGGTTGGGGCGTTGGATTCTGTCCCAGTTGCTCCTCTTCCAGTCCAGCTCTCTGCTGTGGCCCGGGAGTACAGTGGAGGATGCCCAAGTGCTTGGGCCCTGCACCCACATGGGAGACCAGGAGGAAGCACCTGGCTCCTGGCTTCATATCGGCGCAGCACGCTGGCCATAGTGGCCATGTGGAGAGTGAACCAACAGAAGGAAGACCTTTCTCTCTGTCTCTCTCTCTCACTAACTCTGCCTGTCAAAAAAAAAAAAAAAACTATAAAGCTTGTAGAAGAAACCATGGAAGAATACTTTTGTAACTTGAGGGTAAGCAGAGATTTTTTAGGACACAGAAAGCAGTAACTAAATAGAAAAACATTAATAAATACAACTTAATAAGTTGAAAAACTTCTGTTCAGTAAACATCATTAATAAAATCAATACACAAGCCACAAAATGGGAGAAAATATTTACAATACATATATCCTAAATAACTTGTACCAAAATATGAAAAAAGAAAATAAAACAATTATTTTAAGTAGGAAAGAATTGAACAAACCATTCACAAAGAAAAGTATATTAATGGCCAATAAGCAGATATGAAAGCACTTAACCTCACCAGTAATTATGCAGATATAAATTAAAGCCATAATGAGATTTCACTCACATCTACTAGACTGTGTAACATTTAAAAGACTGATAATACCATATATTGGTAAGAACACAGGGTAACCAAGACTCATAATCGGTAATGGGAGCATAAAAAAATTTAAAAAAATTGTAATTCTATGAAACATGCTCAGCAGCTTTGTTAAACAGTTGTACATCTTACCCAGGACCCAGAAACCCCACTTACAGGTATTTACTTAAAATATAAATCCTGTACATGGATGTCTACTGCAGCTTTCTTTATAATGGCCATAAACTGGCAACAACCTAAATGAACATCACACACAGTACAACGGGTAAACTGTGGTATTACAACAGACCACTACTCAACCATAAGAAGAATGAACTACTAATTAACAAAATGATGTGGATGAATCTCACAGATATGTCAACAAAAGAAACTGGATATAAGAGAACGCACACTGGTCTGGGTGATGTGATGCAGTAAGTTAAACAGCCACTAGGGCACTCAGGAATTCAGTCTCACCTCCACTTCTGATCTAGCTTCCTGCTAATGCACTTGGGAGGCAGTAGACTATGGCTCAAATACTTGAGTTCCTGCCACCCTTCTGGGAGACTTGGATGGAATTCCTGGCCCCTGGCTTTGGCCTGTCCAGCCCAGGCTATTGTGGACATTTGGGGAAAGAATCAATGGATGGAAAAGTCCATTCTTCCCAGCCCCCATTTCTCTGTACTTCAAATAGATAAAAATGAATAAATAAACATTTAAAAGAGTACATATGCCAAATATATGGAGCTCTAAGCCTGACAAAATTAATCTTTAACAGGAAAGAAGTCATAGAAACAATTCTCAGTGGTACAGGGCAGTATTATTCAGAAAAGGGAACAGGATACTTCAGGGGTGACAGAAACTTTTTAAGTCTTTATAAGGATGTGGATTACATGGGTGTGTGTATTTGTAAAAACCCAACTGATTTTTCCCTTAAAGTTTATTTATTTATTTATTTATTTATTTTGACAGGCAGAGTTAGACAGTGAGAGAGAGAGAGACAGAGAGAAAGGTCTTCCTTTTTCTGTTGGTTCACCCCCCCAAATAGCTGCTAAGGCTGGCGCACTGTGCCAATCTGAAGCCAGGAGCCAGGTGCTTCCTCCTGGTCTCCCATGCGGGTGCAGGGCCCAAGCACTTGGGCCATCCTCCACTGCCTTCCCAGACCACAGCAGAGAGCTGGACTGGAAGAAGAACAACCGGGACAGAATCCGGCACCCCGACCAGGATTAGAACCTGGAGTGCCGGCACCGCAGGCAGAGGATCAGCCAAGTAAGCCCCGGTGCCAGCCGATTTTTCCCTTAAAATGTATGCACTTTACCATAATTAAAGTTTACCTCAAAAATGTATAAGCAATAATGAACTCCAGTATTTGTTTACCCAATATCATAAGTCAGCAGTTCCAAAACTACTATCTGTGTACTTTAAGGAAAGAAGTTAACACACTGAAAAGAAAGCATGAGTAGATGAATGAGCGAACACATCAATGAATAGCAGTGTTGGAACTGATATGTGCCTTCTAATATAACGACCGTGAGGGACACACCACCCCTTGCATATTACCCCTCCCACCAAAAGCATATCTTACATCTAAGTATGAGCAATATTAGACAATCTCAAATTATATTCTATAAAATAACAGTCCTTGCTTCAAAAATGTAAAATTCAGGAAAAACAAAAAAAAAACACTGTGGAACTGTTTCATTTTAAAGGAGACTAGAGATAGATAAATAAAAACAACATACATTTTGGATCACTTCCTGATTTGGGGAAAAAATAGCCATAAAAGACATTGGAATAATTGGTGAAATTTGAATATGAATTATGGATTAGTAGAACCATACAAATGTTTAAAATTCTTATTTTGGTCATTTTTCTAAGAGAACAGTATCATTTTGAAGAAATTCACACAAAGGTATTTAGGGATAAATGATCACAATGTTTCCAACTTCTCAAATGATCATGAAGAAAAATACATAAAATATGTGGCAGCAATAGGCTTGAAATTATAGGAAATGTTTAATCTAGCATTTAAGATGCTCACATCCATATCAGAGTACCTGGTTCAATACCTGGCTGCATCTCTTGACTCCAGCTTCCTCCTAGGGTAGATCCTGGGAGGCAGTGGTGACAGCTCAAGTAATTGGATTTCTGCCACACATGAAGTAGGTCTTGATTGAGTTTCTGGCTCCCAGCTTTGGCCCAACCAAACCCTGGCTCTTATATGCATTTGGGGAATGATCTAGTGCATGCATGTTGGGGGTGGGGAGGAGGAAGGGGGTTGGGAGGGAGAGGGCAATACACACACACACACACTCTCTCTCTCTCTCTCTATGTCTTTCTGCCTCACAAGTAAATAATAATGTGAAAAAATACATCCAAATAAAACAGCAACCAATTTTTAAAAATTTCACTACTTCCTTTATGTCTATAATACAGGTATTTTTATTTTTAATTCTGTAATGTTCCTGTTGAGAGTATCTTCTGAGTGTTTTAACAAAATTTATAGATTCACACATGTTATGGAGGAGAGCAGTGAATCAAATGTCCTGAGATCAATACTGTAAAATTCAATGACTTAATAAATGGAGAAAATACTCATAATACCAAATAGGTAAAACTGTGGGTAAGAAAAAGTATGATAGCTTCTAATTTCAACTCATTTCTTTTGAAAAACTATTGCAACTTTTTTCAACATAAGCTTCCTGATTTAACTGAGGAATGTGGAACTACAAAATATTAAATAACAGAAAAAGAATCAAGTGAAATCAGGAAGCAAAAAGAGCCACAGATGAGGAAGTCACAAACTATGTGTAGGAATAAATAAAGGAGCTCTTTTACAGCTGCCTAACGTTTGATTTGACAATTGCTCAAAGTTAACCTCTATCATTATGAAAGCCTAACTCACTGATGTTAGTTATTTCTCTATGTTTTATCCTTTAATATGAATTTAAAACCTAACCTGGCATTTCATTTTCTGAATTTTCTCAAAGTATATACCAATATAAGCAAGTTATGAATTGTAAACAAAATGACAGCATTTATAGTTTCTCAAAATTAAGAACAAATAATTAAGAATCCACCTGTAAAATTGCCTGATTAAAGTCATAGAACAAGAATTTCTGCCACCTCCAGTGGCACCTAATAACTTTTACATTTTCTTACTAATAATTTGTAATGTATAAAGGATACATTTAAAAATCATTTTGGTTGCTAAGCCAAAATAACATTTTAATTATCTGATAAATACACAAGTATTAAATTCACAAATTCATATGTCAAATTGTTATTAAGCACCTCCGTGTATTATTAGGCACCATTCTAGGACCCGAAGAACAAACCCAACAGGACAGACACTGTTCCTGCTTTCTTGAACTTTCAGTTATCAGGAATGGCTTATTTAGGAACGAGGAAATACAGGTATTGGAGAAGCATATATCAAGTGAATTTTTATGAAGTCTACATTACAATGGATGGAACCAATTTATTTTGAGATTCTTTTTGATTCTTTTGAAAATCACCACACTAAGCAAAACTGTACTTAAATCCATGGGGCTTACAATGAAAATGGACTTAGAGGAAATAACACACAGAAACTTCAACAATGACACATAAAAATAAAAGACAGGAAGCCAATAAAAGTGATAGCACCATTTTACACACGTTAAATGGTTAACAAGCACGTAAGTATTAAAATAAATATGGCATGTTACCTTGGAAAAAACCTGCAGTTTGCCTATAGAAGTGGGCATCAGAAGGGCTGCAGCGTTTATGAAGTGGCGGGAGGAGGGTGTCTGGACTGGAAGGAAGGCTGTAACACCAGAGGTGGAGGGGGTTAGCCCGAGCGCCTGGTGGTTTTAGATGGACGCATCTGCAGTAGTCTTACAAGGCTCGGTTCAGGTGCAGGCTGTTCTGTGCCTTCAGCTAGTCGGCAAGTAAGTCAACACAAATTTCAGATAATATTCACACTGTTTCTAATACCAGCCGTGCAGAACCAATTCTTGTTTGCAAAGCAAGTTAGTATAGCACAATTGACTATATTTTCTCTTCCATAAATCTGAGGTGGTAAAATCCAGGGAAAAGTCAACAGATCTCGAATACTTGGGGATAGAAAGGATCAATTTAAAAAAAGAAAATAAAAAGTCTAATAAAGGCTGGGGTGGAGTGGAAACTGGCTGTTATCCTTAATAAATTTAGCTACTTTAAACTTTTTTCTGTTTTTTTTTTCTTCCTCCTGTCTTAAATATAAAGATCAGAAACCAAGGATCAAGTTCACGATGTGTAGACAAAGGACCAGGTCCCAAAAACAGACCAACGGATAGGCTTCCAGATCAGAGCTTCTCACATTCTACCATTCGGATGCGTCACCAGGACAGCTTATTGTTCGAGATTTTGGGACCAGTGCTGTGGCATGGCAGGCAGAGCCTCCGCCTGCAGCACTGCCAGTGTGTCCAGCTGTTCCTCTTCCGATCCAGCTCTCTGCTTATGGCCTGGAAAGGCAGTGGAGGATGACCTAACTGCTCGGGCCCTGCACCCACGTGGGAAAGCTGGAGGAAGACTCTGGCTCCTGGCTTCAGAAACAAAGTGGGGGTAGGTGTTTGGCCTCATGGTTCAGACACTACGTGAGATGCCCTCATCCCCTAATAGAGTACCTGGTTCAAATCTCAGTTCTACTTCCAATTCTAGTTTCCTGATAATGTGCACCTTGGGAGGCAGCAGGTGATGGTTCAAGTACTTATAACTCTGCCACCCCTGTGGGAGACCTAGAGTGAATTCCTGGCTCCCAGCTTTGGCCTGGCCCATGCCCAGCTATTACAGGAATGTGGGGAGTGAACCAGTGGATGAGATATGCATCTCTCACTCTCTACTTTCAAATGAAAATAAATAATTTAAGAATATTAATTTATACAAAGAGAGGTCCATGATGTAAGATAGAAAAGCAAGTTATAGGGGCCAGCACTGTGGCACAGCGGGTTAACGCTCTGGTCTGAACCATCAGCATCCCATATGGGTGCTGGTTCTAGTCTCAGCTGTTCCGCTTCCGATCCAGCTTTCTACTATGGCCTGGGAAAGCAGTGGAAGATGGCCCAAGTGCTTGGGCCCCTGCACCCACGTGGGAGACCCAGAGGAAGCTCCTGGCTCCTGGCTACAGATCAGCTCAGCTCAGGCCACTGTGGCCAATTGGGGAGTGAACCATGGGTTGGAAGACCTCTCTCTCTCTCTCTCTCTCTCTCTCTCTCTCTGTGTGTAACCCTGACTTTCAAATAAATAAATAAATCTTTTTTTTTTTTAAAAAAAAAAGCTGGCACCGTGGCTCAATAGGCTAATCCTCCACCTTGCGGCGCCGGCACACCGGGTTCTAGTCCCGGTTGGGGCGCCGGATTCTGTCCCGGTTGCCCCTCTTCCAGGCCAGCTCTCTGCTATGGCCAGGGAGTGCAGTGGAGGATGGCCCAGGTGCTTGGGCCCTGCACCCCATGGGAGACCAGGAAAAGCACCTGGATCCTGGCTCCTGCCTTCGGATCAGCACGGTGCGCCGGCTGCAGCGGCGGCCATTGGAGGGTGAACCAACGGCAAAGGAAGACCTTTCTGTCTGTCTCTCTCTCTCTCTCACTGTCCACTCTGCCTGTCAAAAATTAAAAAAAAAAAAAAAAAAAAAAAAAAAAGCAAGTTATAAAAAGTAGATCAGGATGCCACTTTTTAAAAAAGATTTATTTATTTATTTGAAAAAGTTACAGAGAGGCACAGGAGGAGACAAAGAGATTAGTCTTTCATCCACTGGTTTACTCCCCAAAATGGCCTCAATGGCCAAGGCTGCACCAGACAGAAACCAGGAGCCAGGAGCTTTGTTCAGGTCTCCCACATGGGTGCAGGAGCCCAAGAACTTGGGCCATCTTCCGCTACTTTCCCAGGCACATTAGCAGAGAGCTGGATGAGAAGTGAGTCAGCCAGGACTCAAACCAGTGCCCATATGATGCTGGCGTGCAGGTGGTGGCTAAACCCACTATGCCACATGATCGCCAATAAATATTATGTACACGGTAAAATATGCACTGAGAGAAAATCTGTGGTTATTTTCTTTTAAGACAGAATTATGAGAGATTTTCATTTTTATATTATTAATTTCTATAACAGATGAATTTTCACAATAAGCATACATGTTTTCATTCAATCTAGAAGCAAAAAAATTACCCACAGCTAAAATAAAAACCTTAGCAGTAACCTACAGAATGAAATTAGTCAACTAAGAACATGGAGAAGTCATCACAGATCAACTGAACTAAGTCCTTCATATTATAAATAATCCAACAAAGCCAGAGAGAAGGAATTTGTGCATCATTGCTTAATTAACAGCAAAAAGACAAGAACAAAGGTATATCCTAATGTCTAGATCAGGACTCATACCCTGCATAAATGAGCATTTTCAAAACTAGAACCCACAGAACACAAATGAGAAATTCAGACTTGAAGAGCACAGCTGTGACAGTAAGTCTCATGTATTCTAGCATTATTTATTTAAATGCTAAAATTCTTTACAAGGTTTAAAATAGGATATCAGGTTCCCATTAAAATAACTTTATAGAATTATTTCAACTACTAGGCCGGCGCTATGGCTCACTAGGCTAATCCTCCACCTTGCGGCGCCAGCACACCAGGTTCTAGTCCCGGTTGGGGCGCCGGATTCTGTCCCGGTTGCCCCTCTTCCAGGCCAGCTCTCTGCTGTGGCCCGGGAGTGCAGTGGAGGATGGCCCAAAGTGCTTGGTCCCTGTACCCCATAGGAGACCAGGATAAGCACCTGGCTCCTGCCTTTGGATCAGCGAGGCGCGCCGGCCGCAGCGCACCAGCCAAGGCGGCCATTGGAGGGTGAACCAACGGCAAAGGAAGACCTTTCTCTCTCTCTCTCTCTCACTGTCCACTCTGCCTGTCAAAAAAAAAAAAAAAAAAAAAAAGAATTATTTCAACTATGGGAATCAAGCAGAGATGAAAGGCCAAACCTGAGCTTTCTGTTTACAAACAGTCTGCCACCACTTCCTATCTTCTGCAGAAATATCTATGCAGGAATTCTACTCCACACAGCCCATGTGTGCGCTCCTCTGTATTAAAAGACATGGCATATGCTACAATTAACAAAGAGAGTTCTGGAATTCTGTTGCTGGGACAAGAGATTACATACCTCTCAGATCAACTCACAAAAAGTTTTAAAAATAGGATTCATGTCTATTAACCAGAAGAAGGCATCTTTCAAAAATACAGTCTTTGTTTATACAAAGCTAAGTAATTAATAACAAAACATCCCCTTCCCAACTCCTATCACTGGAGCACATCTGCTTCCCGATGAAACACTTCCTGTGGCAAAAACTACCTCCTTTCTTAGTATTAGAACTGAGAGGCACACCTGACACGTACACAGCTGCTTTTCATTTAAAAGGCGAAGATATGTCTAGAAGGGCCAAATATCTTTTAAGACAAGTATTGCAATCAGTGATTCTTAATTAAAAAAATAAACAAAAACAAAAACGGACATGACCTTTAATACCATAATTAACACCTTCTTTTATTTAAAAAAGAAAACACCCACAAACACTTTCTAAATCATGAAGGTTGTCTCAAAATACAGATTATAGGCGATGGGGAGCAGTCAAATACATTACAGGGAATAGTTTTTCATGAACAAAGTATTTTCTATTTTTTAAAAGGATATAGAGTATTGAAAGAGAAAAAAAAGAAGATAATGCAACATTTTTTATGTTTATTTTTCATCTATTTGAAAGGCAAAGAAAGAGAGCACAAACAGTGGCGGGTACAAAGAGAAAGTGCTTCCAACCTGCAGTTCACTCCCCAAATGCCTGCAATAGCAGGACTGGGCCAGGCCACACTCCATCCACGTCTCCACACGGAAGGCAGGGGCCCCAAGCACTTGAACCACTATCCACTGCCTCCAGAAAGCATCAGCAGGAAGTTGGATCAGAAGTGGAACAGCTGGGACTCAAATTAGCACTCCAATATGGGATGCAAGTAAAACGAATGGCAACTTAATCTTTGTCCCACAACATCTGCCCCATTAGAGCAATCACTCTGCTAGAAATGCCGATGCAGTGGATGTATAAACTATTATCTGCCTTTTTCAGAAACCCTTTCATTATTACCTTTAACATAAGCATCATAACTTCTAGTAGATTTTAAGTAAGCAATGAGTTTTATGTGTTCTTTAGTGAATATACATTTGTAAAAGATGACAATCTGATAACCTGAAATAAATATCAACACTGAACATCTGATAACCAAGTGAACAATTTTAAGGCAGACCTAACCAAGGACCAAATATTGAGAGTTCCATGTTTTTACAAAGTACTTGCACTATCCATTAAATGATATACATTACTTAAAAGTGGACTTGAATTTGTTTACACTGTAAACCCAAGAGCAATTAGAAAAAGTAAAAAAAAAAAAAAACATAGTGAATATGCTAATAAATAAAATGGAATTAAATAAAATGTTCAACTAAAATCATAAAAGGCAGAAAAAATACAACATATACTAATCTAACTACATCAATAATCACTTAAAAGACAGAGGTTGTCAACATGGATCAAAACACAAGACACAGGGCCTGTGTAGTGCTATGCGGATTACAACACCACCTGCAATGCCAGCATCCCATATGACTGCTGGTCTGAGACCCAGCTGCTCCACTTCTGATCTACCTCTCTGCTAATGCACCTGGGAAAGCAGTGGAGAATGTCGCTAGCACTTGGGCCTTCAACACCCATGTGGGAGACCTGGATAGAGTTCCTGGATTCTGCCTTCAGCCTGGTCCAGCCACTGGGTCCATTTGGGGAGTGAACCAGCAGATAGAAGATCTCTCTCCCTTTCTCTAACTCTGCCTTTACAGAATTATTTAAAAATATTTTAAAAACCAAGATCAAACTGTTTGCTGCTTACAATAAACTAATTTTAAATATGATGATGTATAGAATTAAAAGAAAGTAAAGATATACCATGCCAACAAATATCAAAGGAATGCTAGAGTTGCTCTATTAAATTGAGCCAGAGAAGACTTCAGAGGAAAGGAAATTATCAGGGGGCCAGCGCTGTGGCGCATCCCATATGGGCATCGGTCCTAGCTCCTCTTCCAATCCCGCTCTCTGCTGTAGCCTGGGAAAGCAGAAGATGGCCCGAGTACTTGGGCCCCTGTACCCACGTGGGAGACACAGAAGCTTCTGGCTGCCGGCTTTGGAGAGGTGTGGCTCCAGCCACTGTGGCCATTTGGGGAGTGAACCAATGGAACGGAGACCTTTCTCCCTGTCTCTCCCTCTCACTGTCTGTAACTCTACCTCTCAAATAAACAAATAAATAAATGTTTAAAAAAAAGAAATTATCAAAAATAATGAGGGGCACTGCATAGATTAAGGAGTCGATTCTCCAAGAAGTCCTAATAATTCTCTATGTCTAGGTATCTAACAACAGAGCACAAAGAGGAGTAAAACAAAATCTAACAAAGTTGCAAAGAGAAATAGATGAATGCACTATTACTGTTGGAGACTTCAACATCTTCTATTAGAAATGGACAGATCACATAGGCAGAAAATCAGAGAGAACTTAGTTGAACTCAACAGCACCATCAATCAACTGGACCAACACAAACACAGCAAATTTAAAGACAGAAATCATAAGATTTCTGCTCTCAAATCACACTAGGATTGAACTAGAAATTAACAACACAAAGACAGCTGGTAAATCTCCAAACACATGGAGATTAAGCAACAAAGTTTTAAATAATATGTGAATCAAAGAAGATACCACAAGAAGAATTTTTAAAATATTTTCAACTAAATAAATATGAAAACACAATTTATTAAAGTGCATGGGATGAGGTATAAGCTGTACTTGGAGGAAAATTTTCGTCATTGAATGCATGTCTCAGAGAGGAAGGTATAAAATCAATAATCAAAGCTTTCTATCTCAGGACACCAAATTAAATACAAAATAAGCAGAAGAAATAACTAAAGACAAAATCAATTACAAATGGGCAAAAAATGTGAACAGACTACTCAACAAAGTAAACACACAGATGGCAAACAAGCATACAAAAATATGCTCCACATGGTAAGTCAGTAAGAAATCACAAATTAAAACAATGACATTCTACTATGTACCTATCAGAATGGCAAAAATTTAAAACACGAGAACTCCAAATTTTTTTAATTAATTCATTTATATGAAAGTCAGAGTTACAGAGAAGGACAGCCTTCTCTGTAGAGAGAAGATCTCTGTAGAGAAAGATCTTCCATCCACTGGTTCACTTCCACATGGCTACAACAGCCAAGGCTGGACCAGGCTGAAGCCAGGAGCCAGGAGCTTCATCCAAGACTCCCATGTGGGTGCAGGGGCCCAAGACCTTGGGTCATCTTCCACTGCTTTCCAAGGTACATTAGCAGGGAGCTGAATGACAAGTGGAGCAGCCGGGACTAGACCCAATGCCCATACTGGATGTGGGTGCTGCAGGTGGCAGCTTTACCCCTATGCTAAAGTGCCGACCCCAAGAACTCCAAATGTTGGCAAGGATATGGAATAACAGGAACTCCTCATTCATTGCTGGTGGGGATGCAAAATGGAAGAGTAACTTTGGAAGAATATTTGGTAGTTTCTTAAAAAACTAAACATACTCTTAAACAATCCAGCAACCATATTCCTTGGTGTTTACCCAAACAAGTTGGAAAATTAAGTCCACACAAAGACCTCCACATAGAGGTTTATAGCCACTTTAATCATAATTGCCAAAACTTGGAAGCAACTAAGATATCCTTCAGGTGAATAAACTTTGGCACATCCAGGCAACGGAATATTTTTTAAAAGATAGATTTATTTATTCATTCATTCATTCATTTATTTGAAAGGCAGAGTTACAGAGAAGCAGAGGCAGAGAGAGAGAGATCTTCCATCTACTGGTTTACTCCCCAAATGGCTGCAACAGCCAAAGCTGTGCCAATCCGAAGCCAGGTGCATCTTCCAGGTCTCCCATACGGGTGCGGGTGCAGGGGCCCAAGGACTTGGACCATCTTCTACTGCTTTCCCAGGCCATAGCAGAGAGCTGGATCGGAAATGGAGCAGTGAGGACTTGAACTGGTGCCCATATGAGACGCCAGCACTGCAGGCTATGCCACAGCACCCGCCGCAGGCAACAGACTATTACTCAGCACTAATAAAAAATCAGCTCTTAAGCCATGAAAAGATGTGGATGCCTACTCTAAGTGAAAAAATCAAACTTAAAAAAGGTTAGGTTAGGGACCGGCACTATGACATAGCAGGTAAAGCCACTACCTGTGACACTGATATCCCATATGGACAACAGTTCAGGTCCCAGCTGCTGTACTTCTCATCCAAGCAGCAGAAGATGGTCCAAGAGCTTGGGCTCCTGCAACCCATGTGGGAGACCTGGAAGAAGCTCCTGGCTTCAGCCTGGTTCTACCCTGGCTGTTGAAGCCATCTAGGGATTGAACCAGCGGACAGAAGATCTCGGTCTCTCCTTCTCTCTCTCTCCCTCTCTCTCTCTCTCTCTGTAGCTCTGACTTCCAAATAGATTTTTAAAATCTTAAAAATAAACAAAAAAAGATATCTCTATCTCTCCCTCTGTGTAACTCTGCCTGTCAAATAAGTAAATCTTAAAAAAAAAAATTGGGGGCTGGTGCCATGGCACAGTAGATTAATCTGTGGCGCAGGCATCCCATATGGGCAACAGTTCTAGTCCCAGCTGCCCCTCTTCCTGTCCAGGTCTCTGCTATGGCCTGGGAAAGCAGTAGAAGATGGCCCAAGTCCTTGGGCCCTTGCACCCACATGGGAGACCAGGAGGAGGCACCTGGCTCCAGGCTTCAGATTGGCACAGCTTTAGCCATTGAGGCCATCTGGGGAATGAACCAACAGATGGAGAACCTTTCTCTTTGTTTCTCTCTCACTGTCTGTAACTCTACCTCTCAAATAAATAAATAAAATCTTAAAAAAAAAAAAAAGTTGTACTACTACTACTGTTTATCTACATTATCTATCCTGAATCGGGCAACAAAGAAAACATTAAATGTGATCTTATGGAAGGCTGATTAAATATATATATATTATTATAATTGCTTGGTTAGACTAAATATTCTTTAGACTAATAATCCAAATAATCACAATCTTTATTTTAATTTTGTCAGTTTTATAACTGCAGTTTTATATATATACATATACATATGGAGATACCTTCCTGGACCATTAATTAAGGGTTTATATAGTAAAACACCAGGAATAGAAATCAACACGTCAAAACTTCATTCTCTCACTTATGAATTCAGTTTCATCATGAAAAGTATATCAATAAGGATGAAGTCTCTTATAACCTATGTAGAAACAGCGATCTCCACATCCAATTAATAATTCTTCTTATGAAGACTTATAGTAGAACGCAGAAAGTGTGATGTTGGCAAATTATTAGCACTATAAAACTCTAATGAAAATATGAAATTTTTCTTTCTTAAGGACTTTTAAATTAACCTAACACTTTCCTCTCATTGTCAATTTCCAAAATGATAATTAAATCAAAAATCTCAAAAGCACTTCAGTTATATTCTATTATTTATGATTATAAGCTGAGAGGACAGAAAATGTTTCACCAAACAGACTTACTTACTTTGCTGAAATTATTCTGCAAAAGGACAAATCTTTATTTTCTCAGTTGTTTATTTTCATATAAACTACCATATTCATATTTGAACTTTAGTTAGAGCCAGGACATCAGAAAGGCCTTCCGGTCTAATTCATACTCACTGATTCAGTGATAATCCTTTATGTCTTTAGCTAGTTTAAGATGCTATGGAAAATTATGCCTGAATTGTTATAGCTGACATCAATTTAAACAAGTACTCACAAGACTTTCTCCCATGGAGCAGCCATTTGGTACAGCACTTAAGAAGCCGCTTGGGAAGCCAACATCTCATTTCAGAGTACCTGGGTTCAAGTCCCACTGCACTTCCCGTTCCAACTTGCTGTTAATGTGCATGCATGCCGGGGGGTGGCTAGATGTGATGCAAGTTCTTGATTCCCTGCCACTCATGTGATAGATCCAAACAGTGTTCCCAGCTCCTGGTTTCCCTCTGGCTGAGCACCACTGTTAGAGCCATTTGGGGAGTGAACCAGCAGATGGAAAACCTCTATCTGCCCCTCTCTCTGCCTTCCAAACAAATAAAAGCAAGTCTCTGTATGCTAGGTTATCAAGGCACCAGTTTAACAGACAGATGGTATATTACAAAGGGAAGAAATACTAGCTACAATAAAAAACACCCAAATCTTGTTAGCAAACTTTACAGAACCAAACTTTATTTCCCACTGACATTAAGGTCCAATAGATCTTTAGTGTTTGCGCTTCCCCCATTCCCTAGGATGTTCCATTTCTCCACTGTATTCCTCCATCCAATTCACCAGGGAAGAAGAGACAGAGAACAAAGAATCACTCATGGGAAGTTTTGTGGGACCAGCTTTGAAGTGATATACCTAACATTTACCCACGAGTTCTTGATTACAACTCAGAAACATGGGCACAGCTAACGGCAAGAGAGGCTGAGAATGCAGCCTAGCTATGCGCCCAGAGTGAAAAAACGAACAAAATAATGGGTTTACTAAGCTCCTAACCAGAGTCTGCCACACTTGGCTAAGAATGCGAGCTGTGGTACACACCAGCTGAGTGATTTAAAGCAAGTTACTTAATATTTGAACTTAAGTCTCTTTATCAGTACAATAGTAACAGTACTATCAAATGAGAGAGGGAAGACAATATATACTTGCCTTTGCTACATGCAGGAGTTTTCCTTAGAGCTGTTACAGACTGAGCTTAATGTGAGATAACATTAAAAGAGAAAGTTCTCCAGCTAAAATAAAATTTGAAAATGTCTGGGGTAGTGCAACAGCAAAGTTGCCACCATAGAAAAGGTTAGACACTCATAAATTCACATCCAAGTAACTATCATGTCCCGTTTATTATGCTACGGGCTTTGAAGTGAGATAACCTTACCAGATCAAGCGCAAAATAAAAACACAAAGATCCACGAGATATCACTGATTAAAATGTGTGAGTTTCAGACCCGCACTAAGGCGCAGTGAATAAAGTCGGCTGCCTGAAGTGCCAGTATCCCATATGGGTGCTGGTTGAAGTCCCAGATGTTCCACTTCCAAACCAGCTCTCTGCTATGGCCTGGGAAAGCAGTAGAAGATGGCCCAAGTCCTTGGGCCCCTGCACCCATATGAGACCCAGAAGAAGCTCCTGCTTCCTAGCTCCGGCTTAGCCCAGATATGGGAGTTGCAGCCATTTGGGGAGTGAACCAGTGGATGAAGACCTCTCTCTCTCTCTACCTCTGCCTCTCTGTAACTCTGCCTTCCAAATAAAAAAATTAAAAAATACTAACTTTAAGTTTTAAAAAAGCATTGGTTTAAAATATTTTAAAGAGACAGAGAGAGATGTGTGGGGCTGGCGCTATGGTGTAGCAGGTAAAGCAGCTGCCTGCAGTGCCGGCATCCCATATGGGCACCGGTTTGAGTCCCAGCTGCTCCACTTTCAAGCCAGCTCTCTGCTATGGCCTGGGAAAGCAGAAGATCGCCCAGGTCCTTGGGCCTCTGCACCCTGCGTGGGAGACTTGGAAGAAGCTCCTGGCTTCGGATCGGCGCAGCTCCAGTCATCGCGGCCAATTGGAAAATGAACCAGAGGATGGAAGACCCCTCCTTCCCTCCCTTCCTCTCTCCTTTCCTCTCTCTCTATCTGCCTCTCCTTCTCTCTCTTTCTTTCAAATAAATATATAAATCTTAAAAAAAAAAAAAAAAAAAAAGATGTGTGAGTTTCAGCCACTGGCATTTACTCTGTGGAGTACATTGGGCTACTCAATAGGTGGCTGATTTTATCTTTTGTTAGCTTTCATGTACTTTCTAAGATCTAGCTAAGTGAGGTGTCCAAATACCTAAATTCAAAATAAATCAAACTAAAGTTTGTGTGGATACAGTAACTACTACTACCAAAAGATATAAGTTAGCCATCTTTTTATCTTCCTGAACTGGAATGGAAATGTGTTCTTTTCAAGGTATTCTTTTCCAGGTTCAGTTTGGTTTGAGTTTTATTCCTAAGATACAAAATATATACAAGGTTTCTTCAAAAACTTCATAGAGAGGCCGGTGTTGTGGCGCAGCAGGTTAAAGCCCCGGCCTGCAGTGACAGCATCCCATATGGTCACTGGTTTCAGTCCTGGCTGCTCCACTTATCCAACTCTCTGCTGTGGCCTGGGAAAGCAGTGGAAGATGGCCCAAGTGCTTGGGCCCCTGCACCCACATGGGAGACCTGGAAGAAGTTCCTGGCTCCTGGCTTCGGATTGGTGCAGCTCCAGTCATTGTGGCCATTTGGGGAGTGAACCAGCGGATGGAAGACCCCCCTCCCACCGTAGCGCTTTCAAATAAATAAATATTTTTTTAAAAACTTCATGGAAATGTAAATATAAGGTTTCTTAAAGATTGACTGACTTACTGATTGATTGATTGATTGATTTAAAAGGCAGAGTGACAGGTATGGGGGGTGGGCAGTGGGAAGGGAAGGGGAGAGATCTACCATCCATTGGTTCAGTCCCCAAATGGCCACGTTAGGCAGGTCTGGGCTAGGCCAAAGGATGTCAGGGGCCCAAGTACTGGGGCCATCTTCCCCTGCCTTCCCAGAAACATTAGCAAGAAGCTGGGTCAGAAGCAGCCAGGACTCAAAGCATCACTCTGATATGGGATGCTGGTATCTCAAGTGGAAGCTTAACCAGCAGTGCCATAATGCTGGCCCCAAAAGATGAATTATTTGGTACAAAAGAGTTTTGAAGTCCACAGATAGTTTAGTTTTCTACGATTTGCATTTTCCATGAACATTTTTAAAGATCCCTCATAAAGTCCATATCCTGAAGTGTACAGTTCCATATATTCTCTTACATGTGAATGTACCACCCAAATCACAATAGACAAGACCTTGAACATCCCTCTTAACACTCTTCTCCAGACTGCTGCTGTACCACACCCCTAAAACCTCGCGGTAGCTATTTCCACTTCTATCATACAGAAGTTTTCCTATACACACACACACACACATGTATGTATATGGGGTGCACATTTGGCCTTGCAGTTCAGATGGCTGTATCTCCTATGGAAGTGCCCAGATTCAAGGGCACAGTACCGCTATGTCCACCTGGGAGCTATGCGCAAGCTGGGAAGCATCAGATGTTGGCTCACGTAATGGGGTTCCTGCCACCCATAGTGCTGATCCACACTGAGCTCCCAGTTTCCGATCTGGCCCCAGCTATTGCAGGCATCTGGGGAGTGAACCAATGGATGGGAATTTTCGTCTTCTTCTTCTTTTTTTTTTTTTTTTTTTTATTTGCAGGTAGAATTATAGACAGTGAGAGAGAGACAGAGAGAAAGGTCTTCCTTCTGTTGGTTCACCCTACAAATGGCTGCCACAGTCGGAACTGTGCCAACCCAAAGCTAAGAGCCAGGTGCTTCTTCCCGGTCTCCCATGTGGGTGCAGGGCCCAAGCACTTGGGCCATCCTCCACTGCCTTCCCAGGGCACAGCAGAGAGCTGGACTGGAAGAGGAGCAGCTGGGACCAGAACCGGTGCCCATATGGAATGCCAGCGCCACAGGCAGAGGATTAACCAAGTGAGACACGGCGCCAGCCCTGGGACTTCTCTTCTTTCTACCTCTCTCTCTGCCCTTTCAAAGCACATTTTAAAAAAAGTTTAAATTAATATAAATAACACCATATACTATATACTCTTTAGTCTTATTTTTTTCCTCATTATGCCTGTGAGAGTCATCATCTTGCATATAAAAATAGTTGATTCTTTTTTGTTGCGCATTTCATCATGTCACAAATTATTTCATTTGAGGGACATTTGACTACATTTAAGTTTTTCTTTATTTTTTGGTCTATGATGAAGTTAACATGAAAATTCCTATACAGTCTTTTGGTGGACATCTCCATTCCTTTCTCATAGGTACACAGAAACCCTAAGCACAGAATGTAAGGCCACCACCAAACACACCAAACATCGAAGTAAGCGAATGAGTTTATTATGGGAGGGGCAAAGAAGGAAAAGAGGGAGAAGGAGAGCATGAGAGAGAGAGAGAGAGAGAGAGAGGTCAGGAGATGGGTGGGGGGGAGAGAGAGAGGTGTTTAGGAACAGGTCCTTTTAAAACTTTGCCGGGAGTTGGGGAGGGAGGTAGGAGCAGTGAATCCCATTAGGATGGGGGTGGGGCTGACACCGGTGGTTGGACCATGCGGCCATCTGGCTTCCAGCAATGGCGGCGGGGGCTAGAGCCTATGATTGTGTCAGGGTGTAGATCGCGCCTTAGGTAAGACTGTGCCATTTTACTAACACAGTTTTAGCTGTTGTGGATATAACCAAAGAGCTTTACAAAGTGACTGTACCTATTTAGGATTATATATGCATGTATATATTTAAATGATCTTGGAGATAAACTGTTTCGTACTTCCATAGATCAGGAAAGTACACACAGCCTTTCTCAGAAAATCCTCACTGTGCAGTGATAAGTCTAAACATAATAAACATTTTTAATATAACGAGCAACAGTAAAACTCAAATACCTTCAATGTTATGCTATTTAAAGAGCCACACAGGCATGTCAATGAGACATGCTGCAGTCAGCATGACTCAGGAAACACACGAGCTAAGAGGTTCGCTTCTAGGAAGAAAAGGCAACCCTGAGCCAGGCCAATCCCAGCACGAAGCTGTGCGTCTGCCACGCGCACTGCTCTGAAAGAGGCTGCAAAGGCTTCTGAAGCTTGGCGCCTGGAAATACTCGTGGAGCATTGCCGATCATCCTTACTCACCGTGCTGAAATCCCCAGCGCTCAAAGGGCCTGCAGCAAGCAGTGCTGACATTAGTCAAGCTGAAAGACTCCACTCACATTTATGCATTTACGTTTCAAAGTACAAATACACTGTTGGGCAAATAAGGAAAAGTGATGACAGTGGGACACCAGACAAACACTACTGAGACAGAGCCTGGACCTAATGGAAAGAAGCCCAAGCCCCTCTTTATCTGACTTCCTTTTTGCTGGTGAGCAAGCCAAGCACCTGAGGGACAAGAACAAAGGAACTGATGCTTAGGTTCAAAATGAAAATTTCATCAAAAATGAGTAGTCTGGAGTAGATGGTCCCTTTGGAACCCTGAGCTCACTTTATCATTTTGTTCTCAGAAGGGGTTTCTTAAATCCCACGGGTTTCACAAAAACCACATACTTGATGGCTTAGATGAGATTACTCTTCAATGCCTTTCACTGAACTATTGTGCCCCTTCCCAACATGGTTATGTGAGTGCCTAATGCCCACTGTGGTGTAACTAGTAGGTGGGACTTTTGGGAGATCAGTAAGTGGTGAGAGTGAAGCCCTCAAGAATGAGAATAGAGCCCTGAGAATAAACTTTATTTCTCTCACCTTATATCCATCTACAACCATGACAGACAATCTCCTATCTCCTGGAAATCATTCTAGAGCAGCAGATCAATGGAGGAACAGTGGTGTTTTATTTTCTTAAGAATTTGAACTTCACCTTATAAATAATGAGGAACTACTGAAAAATCTTAAGAAGGCCAATAATGTGATCATGTTTGTGCTTTTTTATTATTTTAGAAAGCTCTTCCTGCCAGTGGTCAGGAAGTTAGATTGGCAAGAGATAAAGATCAGCGGAAGGAAACCAGCAAGGATGTATAGGAAGAGAAATGACGAGACCAGAACTGAGAGAGTAGAGTCAGTGACCCTATGGCTGGCTCTAGGACCTGACAAAGATTTCACGCATCAAACAACCCAACAGATAGTAAGGAACAACCAGGCTGAGACAGCAATCCAGAGGGAGCCTGGCACTGGGGCGTGTTACCCAGGAGAGGCCCTGAGAAACTGAGCTGTGTCCTTCCTGGGAACAAGAGGACAGAGGGAAAAGACAGAGAGACCAGGGTCAGGCAGGGTTGGCAATTCAAGTTACACGTCCTTGTCCCTTCGGCCCATGTTGGACTGGGATTTCCAAGAGGTACAACCCAGGACCAAAGGTGAATGTCAAGGTAAAGGTATCTGAATGGAGCCTTGCTTCAAGCCTCCTAGCAACTTCATAAAAAATCTCAAATCCTGACACTGATTATGATTGTTCTAGACTAATAGAATCCTTGATTTTTGCCAGAGCAAACAAAAACCTTATTAAAGAAATGCCCCAAACTTCAAAAAAATTCTAAAAGTAAATTTTAAAATAGGTGCACAGGTTTTTATCTCAACCTTCAAGCCAAGTGTGTTTCAGAACTCCGAGGATTTCGGATTTTAGAAGGATAATAGGGCACATATACCATATATTGTATCACATCATCAGTGGATGTAGGGTTACCAATCTGAAGCAAACCCTAGTAATATTTACGCTAAGTAGGATAAGACTAACTAGCCCTGTGTTCATTTACAGTAGGTTTAATCAATAAATGAATCATGAAACACCTTGTACAAAATTGTAGACAAAGGACTGCAATTGTTTAACATGTTCAATATACAAATATAACCAGACACAGGAGGAGTCAAGAAATTATGAGCACAAACAAGTAAAACAACAGGCAACAGAAACACATTAGCAGAAATAGTGTATATTAAGGAACTTTTAATCATTCATAAAAATTGAATTAAAAGTTAATTTATTCTAGTGCAGAAAAATTGAAATTCATGCAAACAAAATGTCTTCAATATTTTTACACCAAAGTAATTAAACTTTTTAAATTTTTATTTTCTTAAAAAATTTATCTGAAAGGTAGACAACAGAGAGAAGGAAAGTGTTTTTGAAGAAGCCACAGCTTTAGCAGAAAAATGGCCAAGGAAGCTTCCCCAGAAAGTGCCTCTCATGATCATGCACCTGCCCATTCCAGTCATCAAACAAGGACAACCATGTGAGAGATGCTACAGGAAATCATTAGATATCCAAATGACAGCTTTGAGTTAGCTCCTTCTAAATCCTTTCTCTTTCCTAATTCAAAAAACAAAAACCAAAAAAAAACCAAACAAACAAACAAAAAAAACACTTTAGGGGGCACCACCTGCAGCCTCAGCATCCCATATGGGCACTGGTTCGAGTCCTGGCTGCTCCACTTCCAGTTCAGTTCCCTGCTAATGAGTCTGGGAAAGAAGCAAAAGATGGCCCAAGTACTTGGGCCCCTGTACCTACACGGGAGACCTGTATGAAGCTCCTGGCTTCAGCCTGGCTCAGTCTTGGCCGTTACAGCCATTTGGGGAGTGAACCAGCAGATGGAAGACCTCTCTCTCTCTCTCTCTCTCTCTCAGTCGCACTCTCTCTCTGCCCCTGCCTTTGATTATCTGTAACTCTTTCAAATAAATAAATCTTTAAAAAAATTAGTATACATATTTTTAAAGGGAAGCAAAATAAAGTTTTCACCATTTTTCTTTAGTTAATAAGGTAAAAAAGTCTACACTGACTTGGTTCAATTCCCAGGAACCTCAGTTCTTGAAGGTTCAACTAAATGGCTGATTGCACACAAAAGTGTCTTGAACTCAACCACGCATATGTTAAGAAATCAGGCATATATTTAATCTTTTAATTCCATTTTCCATATGCTTAATATGTTATATAAAAAACATTCAGTCTACACAATGCACATTACAAAAATATAATGAAAACGTGTAAGAAACTACAATTCTAAAGTGATGAAATGTTAAGAAATAGAGGTAATAGCATACAATTTTTTCTAAACAAAGTTGATGATTCTAGCAACAAAAAAATTACCCTGACTCAAAATTCTACTTATGGCCATTAACTGAATAACTAAGGAAAGAAGCCACTTGATAAAAAGTTCTGTAGGACCTGATAAGGTGTGTTAATTCAAACAAGCATCTATTTTTCCATAAACATATTCATTATGTATGAATAACAGAAAAGAGACCCTAAATAACTGGCTTCACTAATTGCTTAATTAAGTAGAAGAAAATATTTTCAATTAATAATTCCACTATTTCTTTTACCTTTTTTATGATGGATATAAAGTAGACTCTCTTTGTGGTCAAAAATATATATTTTAAAAGCCTTTAAATATTTATCTGATTATGAAATACCATTACATTTCATTTTTCTGTAAGTACATGCTAAAATGTAGCTGAAATTAAAAATGGCAAATTATTTTTAACCATTTTATACATTAATGGAAAAGTTCATGAAACAATTTTATAAACTGCTTTCATTCCTTCTGTACAAGATATAGAGTGGATTTACTCATATCTTAAAGCCAAGATGTTTCAGAATTCATACTCTGCTTTTCAATTTAGGCAAAATTTCAATATTTAGCTTAAGAATAATCTTACTTTCAATCCTTTAACTCCATTATCAACATCAGCAAGTAGCCTTTTCATGGGAATCGTTTTTAAAATACAAAATTGTCCAGCTTTTCTCAGCCTCTAAGTAAGATATGGTGGACTTGTGTCCCCGAGAAACAATCGAACCATTGCAGGTGCAGAGAGGGATGATGTTAGCAAGGTTTTAACACAGGACTGGTCAGGGAGATAGGCTAAGTTTATGAGCTGGAGGCCACACCCCCTTGCCCATGTATACTTACCTGTATCCACCCACCTGTCAATCAGACTGTGTACCACTCCCCTTTTGGAAGTGCGTAAGAGGCCTGGAAAGCACTGGTCCAGACCTCTCTTGCCTGCCTGTGCTCTAGCCCGCTCTCTTGGCTACATGCCCTCTCACTTGCTTGGTCCTCTGGCTGGCTCCGTACCCTCGTGGACACCAGGAAATGACTGAAATGAAGGTCCCTATTTACCTCGTCTGGCACAGTCTCCACAGTCTCCCTTAATAAAGTCTTCATGTCCCTATGCACTCCTCTCACTTTCTTTCTTTTTTTTTTTAACAGGCAGAGTTAGACAGTGAGAGAGAGAGACAGAGAGAAAGGTCTTCCTTCTGTTGGTTCACTCCCCAAATGGCTGCAAGGGCTGGCGCACTGCACTGATCTGAAGCCAGGAGCCAGGTGCTTCCTCCTGGTCTCCATTGTGGGTACAGATCCCAAGCACTTGGGCCATTCTCCACTGCCTTCCTGGGCCACAGCACAGAGCTGGACTGGAAGAGGAGCAACCGGGACAGAATCCGGTGCCCCAACTGGGACTAGAACCCGGTGTGTGGAGGACTCTCACTTTCTAAACACATTTAAACCTTACCATGTTGCATGTCTTGTTTGAGCCTGTGCTTATAATTTTTCTCTAAGTAAAAGTCAAGAGCCCGAAATATTAATTGTGAGGCTACCTTAGCCCACAACATAATTGGTGACCATGAAGGGACATGATATTCTTTTCATTCATTTCAAAAATGGCAGCCTGACATGTGGCTTCTTTCTTTTTTTTTTTTTTTTTTTTGACAGGCAGAGTGGACAGTGAGAGAGAGAGAGAGAGAGAGAAAGGTCTTCCTTTGCCGTTGGTTCACCCTCCAATGGCCGCCGCACTGCGGCCGGCGTACCGTGCTGATCCGATGGCAGCAGCCAGGTACTTATCCTGGTCTCCCATGGGGTGCAGGGCCCAAGCACTTGGGCCATCCTCCACTGCACTCCCGGGCCACAGCAGAGAGCTGGCCTGGAAGAGGGGTAACTGGGACAGAATCCGGTGCCCCGACCAGGACTAGATCCTGGTGTGCCGGCACCGCAAGGCGGAGGATTAGCCTAGTGAGCCGCGGCACCGGCCAGACATGTGGCTTCTAAAGCTTAAAAACTTTTCTGTCCTCCAGTCTCTCTCCTCTCAGGGCTTGCTGTATGGGAAGGTCAACTAAAATGCAAAGATTAATGTATTTTGTGTTTTTGATGTTGGTAGCTTTAGGAAAGCAAAGACCAATATAGGCTGCTAGTGTTAATGGAATGTAGGCACAAAGGTGGAAGACAGAGGAGCCAGTCTGAGAGTTATTGTCGATATATAGATGTATCCAAGTTGTTTGTAACCTGTTTTCAAGAAAGTTCTGTATTTGCTAAGGATAAACCTTAAACCTGAAGTTTCACAGATGGAAGCAGTTACATGAAGAAAAGAATTAGAAAGGGTTGGGGTTAAGGTCCTATAGTAGAGCTTACCCAGGTAACAGAAGCTCAAGCACTGCCAAGTAATACTTCAGCCAAAAAGGCTGAACTTCATGCACTAACTAGAGCCTTGCAATTAGGAAAAGGCCAGCAAGTTAATATTTATACAGACTCTATACACTTTCCTTGTGTTACATGCACATGCAATTTGGAGAAAGGCCTCTTGACTGACAAGAATTCCCCCGTTAAATACGGAGACACTGCTCTACTACAGACAGTACTGGAACCTCTGGAAGTGGCTGTCACTCACTGTAGGGGACATCAGAAGGAAGACAACCATGTTAGCCAGGGAAATGCATTAGCAGATAAAGCAGCACAAGGAGCTGCTGCGCAGAAAGTTCTGGAAATGGCTCTAATACCCCAGCCTGAAGTAATGGCCAAAGAGCCTCATTACACGGAGTCTGAGACAGGATGGGCCCAACAATGGGTTTGTACCAAAGACGCTAGTGGATGGTGGACTTTAGATCATAAGGTTATGCTTCTAATGGCCTCTCAATGGAAAATGATTAAGGAAATACATGACTATGCATCTGGGATGAGGAGCTTTCATGCAATTAGTCTCTTGAATGTTTGGAGGGAAAGGAGTAAGTGCTGCCATAAAGGAAGTAACTCATTCTTGCCCACTCTGTTTACAAAATAACTGTTGATCAGGAAAAGCCACCTTCTTCACTAAACCCTGTGCAAAGGAGAGGAGCATCCCAGGTGAAGACTGGCAGAGTGACTTTACTAATGTGCCTCCAACAGATCATTATAAATACCATCTAGTTCTTAGCGATGCTTTCACAGACAGGATGGATACAGCCATTCCAACTGAAATGGAAAAGGCACAAAAGGCATCCAGAGCCTTGAGGAAGGACACTGTGCCATGCTCTGGATTCCCAGGATCACTCCAGAGTGACAATGGACCTTCATTCAAATCTAAAATAACTCAGCAAGTAGCTGCTGCAATAGGAATTTGTCATCTCCATACCTCTTGGAAACCTCAGTCGTCAGGTGAAGTTGAAAAGACTAGTCATGGTCTTAAGAAAATTCCAGCTAACCTTTGCCAGGAGACCTCAGAAACACGACTTAAACAACTGTCTACTGCCCTTCTCAGGATGAGAATAGCACCCAGGACTGCCTTACAGCTCAGTCCATATGAGACACTTTATGTGTTGGTAAAACAGTGCCATCTTCCTAAGCCCAGCCTGGCTTACTAGAAGTCAGGTGACCAAATGGCCCAAGCACAAGTGTCAGCTCCACCCCAACCCTAACGGGCTTTGCCGCTCCCACGTCCTGACCTCTGCAAAGCTATAGAAGACCTGTTCTCCCAATGCAGGCTGCGAGGCAGCCTGTCGGGTTCCCTCCACTCGACAATAAACCTTTTCCCTTACTCTGGTGTTTGGTGTGTTTTGAGGTGGACTTTCTTTCAATATGGAAGGCCCTTCCTCACCTCTGACATTCTTTTTGATTCAGAGATTCAAGATCACACAAAGTATATTATCAATTTAGGCCAAGTACAAAAGGCTTTGATAGTGTATGATAATGAAGTTCTCCCAGTGCCAGATTTTAAGATTCATGAGCAGCCTATCTCCTCACGAGAGTTAGTTTTATTGAAAACGTGGAAGGAAGGATTCCCCTTCAGACCAGCTGCACCCAAATGGAAGGGTTCCTACCAGGTGCTACTGAGCACGCCTACCTCAGTGAAATTACAGGGCATCCAAGCTGGGTACATTTGTCAAGAAATAAACTTCTACCTCCTAAGTCTTTGCAGGTGCATTTCTAAGATACATCTGCCTACTCCTGTGAGCCAACTGAAGATCTTAAATACCTCTTCAAAAAGCAAAACGGTAAGTAAAGCTTCTGCTTTCATTACATCAAGACTTCTGAACTTTAAGGCCAACATGCTGTACCTACCTCTTCTTCTGATTCTTTTAGGGACCTGTCACTGGCAGCAAAACTCCTTAGTGGGTTCTTCTATTATAATACTAGAAGATCCTGGTGAGCCACATGAAGCTTTAAAAAACATGACCACTGCTTTAGGCAATCTGGCTTACACTTCAGGCCAACTTTTACAGCAAGTACTTATGTCTGTGGATACTCTGTGCAAGGTAGCTATGGACAACAGACAGGCCTTGGAATATATATGAATAGAACAAGGAGAAATATGTGCAATGGTTGATGGAATCTGCCTCCTTTACTCGAACCTAAGTAGTATGTTCACTTAAAGAGATATTAAAAATCTCCATCAGGGCCGGTAGGTTAAGCCTCCACCTGCAGCACCAGCATCCCATGTGGTTGCTGGTTCGAGTCCAGGCTGCTCCATTTCCAATTCAGCTCTCAGCTACTGAGCCTGGGAAAGCAGTGGAGGATGGCCCAAGTGCTTAGGACCCTACACCCACATGACAGAGCCAGAAGAAATTCCTCGTTCCAGAGCGGCCCAGGTACACCCATTGTGGCCATTTGGGAAGTGAACCAGTGGATGAAGATCACTCTCTGTGTGTCTCTCCCTCTGTCTGTAACTTTGCCTTTCAGATAAATAAATTAAAAAAAAAAATCTATGCTCAGGCTAAATGGTTTTATAATCTGCATAAGTATAGTCTATCACCACCCACCATCTGGGAGTCTATAAAATATATTCTTTCCATTTTAAAGGGCACTCTACTTGCAATTTGTTTTGTTCCAGTTTTGCTCATGCTTCTGAGAGAGTTTTGCCAAAACTTCTGAGAGTAATGTGATGACCATGTAGGGGACACAGCCATTGATGGTAGTTGAAAATATTCCAGCTCATGAATAAATTCATTAGATGAGATAGGAAGAGACTGGGGTAGGCAGGGCCTGCATCCATGATCAGCAGGAAGTAGATACAGAATATGAGTATACATCCTACAGCATCCCCTTAAGATTAAGGATCAGGAATCTCTGAGGAGGGAATAATATGAGACTAGTCAGGGAGACAGATTAGGTTCATGAGCTGGAGGCCACACCCCATTTCCCCCATGTACTCTCACCTGTATCCGCCCACCTGTCAACAAGATTATGTAACCACTTTTTGAAGCGAGTAAGAGGCCTGCAGCGCTGGCATCCCATACAGCAGCAGTTCAAGTCCCCATTGCTCCACTTCCAATCCAGTTCCTTGCTAATGCTCCTGGGAAAGCAGCAGAAGATGGCCCAATTCCTTGGGCCCTTGAACCCATGAGGGAGACCTGGACGAATCTCCTGGCTCCAGATCAGCTCAGCTCCGGCTGTTGTGGCCATTTGGAGTGAACTTATGGAAGGAAGACCCTTCTCTCTCTCTCTCTCTACCTTTCTCTATAACTCTTTCAAAATAAATATAAATATTAAAAAAAAAAGTGGTCTGGATTGTAGGATAAACATAAGCTTCAAAATCAAAAAATGATGACGTCTAGCTTGTCTGTTTGACTGCTCTTAGCAAATCATGTAATATCTCTTACCCCTACTTTACTCAAATAACATTGGGGCTAAAGAGGAAATGCACTGTATATTTCCATCTCTACTGAGTGGAGTGGGAGCAACAACTGAGGTTTTAAAGTAAATGGGTAGGGGCTGGCATTGTGGAATCCAGGTAAAGCCCATACCTGCAACACCAGAATCCCATATGGGAGCCAGCTCAAGCCCCCAGCAGCTCCACTTCTGATCTAGCTCCCTGTTAATGAACCTGGGAAAGCAAAGGAGTATGACCCAAGTCCTTGGGCCCCTGTACCCATGTGGAAGACCCAGAAGAAGCTCCTGGCTCCTGGCTTCATATTGGCCCAGCTCCAGGTGTTGTGGCCACTGGGGAGTGAACTAGTGTTTAGAAAATTTTGCTATCTCTCTTAAAAAATAAAGTAAATGAGTAAAGCCAAAAATTGAACATACAGTCAGCTCTCCATATCCATGTGTCCCATAGCTAGATTTACCAACAGTGGTAGTTAGGCCATTATGGTTACATCTGGACTGAACATATACAGAAATTTCTTATTATTCCCTAACCCATATATAACAACTACTTAAATAATATTTACATTGTATTAAGTATTTTTTTTTTTTGACAGGCAGAGTGGACAGTGAGAGAGAAAGACAGAGAGAAAGGTCTTCCTTTGCCGTTGGTTCACCCTCCAATGGCCACGGCGGCCGGCGGGCTGCGTCTGGCGCACCGCGCTGATCCGATGGCAGGAACCAGGTACTTCTCCTGGTCTCCCATGGGGTGCAGGGCCCAAGGACCTGAGCCATCCTCCACTGCACTTCCTGGCCACAGCAGAGAGCTGGCCTGGAAGAGGGGCAACCAGGACAGAATCCGGCGCCCTGACCGGGACTAGAACCCGGTGTGCCGGTGCCGCAAGGCAGAGGATTAGCCTAGTGAGCCGCGGCGCCAGCTGATTGTATTAAGTATTAAAAATATTTCATATAAGAGACTTGAAAATCCATAGATTTTGGTATCTTAGGGGGTTCTGGAACCAACTTTTGACAGATACCATGGAATAACTGTAATCAAAATTACTATTTGAAATCCTTGAATCATTCAAACAACCATTTCAAAGGTAACAATTCTTATAAGATCTTTAAAAAAAAAGATTTATTTATTTGAAAGGCAGTTACAGAGAGAGGGAGGGAGAGTCAGAGAGAGAGAGAGAGAGAGAGAGAGAGAGAGAGAGATCTTTCATCCACTAGTTCACTCCCCAAATGGCCACGTGGGCCAGGGATGGGCCAGGCTGAAGCCAGAAGCCAGGAGTATCATCCAGGTCTCCCAGGTGAGTGCAGGGGCCCAAGGACTTGGGCCATCTCCCACTGCTTTCCCAAGCATATTAGTAGGGAATTGGATCAGAAGTGGACCAGCTGGGAGTTGAACTGGTACCCACATAGGATACCAGCACTACAAGAACCCGTTTAAACCCACTATGTCACATTTCCAGCCCGTCTTATAGGACCTTATACAACTATTTTTATTCTCATATTTAAACATAGCCAAGTTCAGCTGTAAAAACAGTTGGCTGGGCACATTGAGCCTAAAAATGTCTGCATTAAAACCTTAAAATCAATCTTTATGTTAAGAGCTTGTAGTAAATATGCATGAGTCACATGTACATGGCAACATGAAACAGAAAGATTAAGTCACTCTCAGATGACTTTTAAGTCAAGTCAGAGATGCAATGAATTAGCCACCTATGCCAGCATCTCAGAAAGGAGGGGAAGATGGTGGGAAGAGGAGAGAGAATCCAAAAAGAAGGGAGATTGTTTTTTAAAGTTTAAAGAATTTCTTAAGATAATTAACTTCTATAAAGTATAATATCATAAAACCATGTGAATAATTCATGCTAATTAATTTTTATTCTTTTCAATATAAAGAATTCATTGAATTATCAACAAAAGTAATTTATGTTAGCTTTTTCAACAAATAAACTTCAGCAGAGAAAAGGGGGCAGAAAAATTGATTTTTGGCATTTATTGTGGTCTTAACATTTGTTTAAGAATGTGACCTGTGCTTATCTTATGGCCCACATTTGCGAAGAATTATACAGCTGATAGATGGGGTTAAAATACAGCAAAAGATGATCAATCTATGCTTGTAATAGAATCAATAGATGTAACTGACACATGAATACACACTGATTATCTGTCATGGCAGAAATCCTGAAATTATTGGGATGGGTTACCTCAAATGTGATCCAGAGTTAGACAGAGAAAAAAGTCTTCCTTTTCCATTGGTTCACCCCCCAAATGGCCGCTACAGCTGGCGCACTGTGGCGGGTGTGCTGCGCCAATCCAAAGCCAGTAGCCAGGTGCTTCCTCCTGGTCTCCCATGCAGGTGCAGGGCCCAAGCACTTGGGCCACAGCACAGAGATGGACTGGAAGAGGAGCAACCGGGAGAGAATCAGGCACCCTGACCAGGACTAGAACCTGGGGTACTGACACGGCAGGTGGAGGATTAGCCTAGTGAGCCGCAGCGCCGGCGCATTAAATATATTTTTAATGCTTCCTGTTTAGCTCCAGAAATTTGACCCTACTAATGGACTTTGTTCCTTTAAAAGAGAATTTCCCTGATTCTCCAGCTGTGACTCAGTTTGGCTATGTCTATCTGCCTTCTGCCAGGGATCAGCTACTCTGTGGGAACTGGAAATGTGCACATACCCAAGAGGTGATGCAAGGTCTGAACTTTCCCCAGGGGCAGTGCCAGCATCCTAGGACTTAAGACTTACTCCTTCCCTCTTCTAAACCAGCCCCTGGGAGATGGAATGCAAAGGAAATAGTTGTGCGACCTCAGAGGGGGGAAGTACTACAAATTATACACTCATTTGACTACTTAGATACAGATTACATTTGATCTTAGCCAAAAAGCCGAGAAATGATTAGATATATGCTAAAGGCAAAAGATGGTAGGCCTCTAAATTCCTTGCCATTTTCTTCTCTCACAGATTCATTCTCGCTTTAGAAGCTAAATCTGTCCATTTATTGATGGGTTCATTAAGCTAAGTCAGTTTCATACACACATGCGTACACAGAGTACTGGTTTTATTATTTAAAGAAAATATTAAATCCATGTCTGTTGCTATAAATGTGTCATCTATAACAGCTGTCCCAAAATAAAAACATAAAAATCTGAAAAGCATTCTATATTTAAAGACCTTTTTTTGAACAAGCAAAAATAGTACATAATATATATTCATATTTACAAGGATTAGGATTCACAGAGAATAGGTCATTTAGAATTGAAAGTCAGTCTCAGAGACTTCCTTATCCTAAAGAAGGGGGTAAAAAGTGTTTGAGATTACTAAACAATGTTTTGGGAGGCCCTTATTGGACTGACCAGATCAGAATGGAGCTAAAAGAGAAAATTCCTCAAAACAAAACAGCGAAACAACACATCAAGCAAGCAGAAGGCACTGTTAACTAGAGTCACGGTAAGCCTCTGGTGTTAACCCTGTAAGAAAATTTACTTCAGAAATGATTGTAGAGGCCAGCACCGCAGCTCACTAGGCTAATCCTATGCCTGCGGCGCCGTCAACCGGGGTTCTAGTCCTGGTTGGGGCACCGGATTCTGTCCCAGTTATTCCTCTTCCAGTCCAGTTCTCTGCTGTGGCCTGGGAAGGCAGTGGAAGATGGCCCAAGTGCTTGGGCCCTGCACCTGCATGGGAGACCAGGAGGAGCGCCTGGCTCCTGGCCTTGTTTCAGTGCAGTGCCGGCCGTAGCGGCCATTTGGCGGGTGAACCAACGGAAGGAAGACCTTTCTCTCTCTCTCTCTCACTAACTCTGCCTGTCAAAAAAAAATAAAAATAAAAAATAAATGATTGTAGAAAAAGTCAATTACATCTTTGGTAATTTTGATGGTTTTCTTTTTGACAAGACTTCCAGTAACCCATAAATATGGAAATGCAAATAGGTTGATGGAACTCAAAATAATCCTTATACTATTGTGGCTAACGTGGGGTAAAATAAATCTGACCTCTTCCAGACAAAGCTCAGGTGTTTCAGAAACAAAGATCCCTACACAACGGCCAAGCATTTAATCAACATCATTGCAAAACATTCCTGACAGAAACGTACCAATAACATCAGCATTGACGCCAAGGTTGCTTTTCTCGAAGTAAAGATTTTTAATTTTAAGGGGCCAGCGCTGTGGGTTAACATCCTGGCCTGAAACGCTGGCATCCCAAATGGGTGCCGGTTTGAGACCCGGCTGCTCCACTTCCGATCCAGCTCTCTTCTATGGCCCGAGAAAGCACTAGAAGATGGCCCAAGTCCTTGAGCCCCTGCACCTGTGTAGGAGACCCAAAAAAAGCTCCTGGCTCCTGGCTTCAGATCGGCCCAGCTCCAGCCATTGCAGCCAGCTGGGGAATGAACCAGTGGGTGGAAGACCTCCCCGTACCCTGCCTCTCCTCTCTGTGTAACTCTGACTTTCAAATAAATAAATCAATCTTTTAAAAAATATATTTTTAATTTTTAAAGAACTTACACACATTTCAAAATTTCTTTTTTGGGTTTATATTCTCTTTTCCACCTAACACATTTTATTTTGTATTTTAGTAAATTTTATGTATTTCTGACTTGTTCACAAGATTATAATTACATTCAAACTCAAAGTGCCTAGGAGAGTACACAGGACACTTTCATCATATAGTGAGGTACAGCTTGATAGGATACCAAATCTTGACAACTGGAGAGACTAGGAAAAGAAAAAGGGCAGAGAGCACCCCAAAACTCTTAGAGCATTATTTTCAGCTCCCTTCCCCACCCTCCCTCCCTACTCCCTAACTGCTAAAAGTTATTTAAACCGGTATTGCTATCTCAATGTGGTTTGAATATTTATTCTATTTGTATCCACATACTTTTCCCCACCCAATCTGTGTAATACAGTAATGAAATGTGTACATGAATTCATTTGTCTTCTTAACAAGGGTTATTTCTGTGAGAATTTGATTCACATAATTCTAACTTTTCAGAGTGAAAAATTACCTCCTTTTCACAAAATTAAGTTTTCCTTTATCCAGTGTATGTAGATGTTAACATCACAAGATTTTGCAGTAATTTATTAATTTCTTTTAAAAAATTATTTATTTGAAAGGCAGAGTTATAGCAAAAGAGAAGGAAAGACAGAGAGAGAAAGAGAGAGAGAGAGAGAGAGTTAGATCTTCCATCCACTGGCCCAAATGGCTTCTCCAAATGGCTTCAATGACTGGGGCTGAGCAGGGCCGAAGTGAGGAGCCAGGAGCCTCTTCTAGGTCTCCCACAGAGGCAGAAGCCCAAGGACTTGCGCCATGCCATCTTCCACTGCTTTCCCAGTGCATTAGCAGAGAGCTGGATCGAGAGTAGAAAATCCAGGACTCAAAATGGTGCCCACACAGGATGCCGGCACTGCAGGCCATGGCTCAACACGCTGAGCCACAGCACAGGCCTCTCATTCACTTCCTACTCAATTTATTAAATAGATGTTTACATATTGTCTACTTTGTGTACACATCATCCTAATTTCCTGACCTCCAATGACTGTTTTTCCATTTTCTTCAAATAAAATAAATGTATTGATCTACTAATTGATATAATGGATGTCCCTTCAGAGTACAGCAAGAACACAGGGGATGGATTACCCCAGTCAGCGTGGAGAAGTCAAAGGAAGCCTTGAAGAGAAGAGAGTATTTGAACTCAGAGTAGGGAGGAATTTCCACTTTGCAAAGACTAATATGTAAACTTTGGAAAAGCAATTTTATTTCAAATAATTTGTCTTTAAATCAGTGTGCCCAAAGTTTAGTTCATGGCCTCTGGCAGTCATGAGATTATATGTATACAGATGACTACAAAAATAGCAAATGAGTATTTAGAAACCGTTACAAACATTTGACAAGAGTGAGTTTATGACTGTTAGGTGTAATAAAAAATATGGCTTGGCTTTTTGTACATTTTATTTCATTTCTCAAGTATTCATTTTTATGACTTTGTAAAATATACAGGTTCACAATAGATTAAAAAATTTTAAAGTACATAAGCTTTGAGAAATACCAGTACTGAGTAAACCTATTTGTGATTACAACTCTCAAATTATTCCCACCTCTCTGCTTATTTTTATACTTAGAGTTACTTTGAAAGACTTTTTCCCCTGCCTCACGAAGAATCTTGTATACCCATTTAGATGATGATCCATTTTAGCTACATTTAACTGAAGGTCATGCTAACAAAGGCATGCTCATGGAAAACCTGAAGTCTCTCAGTGGAGACAGCAATAGCTGGATCACATTCCTCGGTACATGCTATCAAAAGAAGAAGCAATCAGAACGTAATAGAACACTATTTTATGAAATGTTTTTTACTACCCCAAACCATTAAACTTTACCATCTTTTTGTGAGGCAGGCCTTGTACCTTTATTTTTGTTTAAAAAACTCAAGTGCATGTAGAAATAAGAGTCTGATTCATATACAAATAAGGATAGGTCTTCACTGGCACTACAATGGGAAGCTCACAGTGACTGTTTCTTCCTGCTATAAAAGGGGCTTTTTTTCCCCAGTCTAAGAAAGTCCAACAAAGTTTACTCTGCTGAAGATCGTGCATCAAAGGTCCACCGACTCAGAAACGAACCCCTGAAGTCAGACCTTTCACCAAAATCCTTAGGTCCTGTACTCCTTGTTCTTTACTCTGCACACACTTCCAGCTGATAATGGATTATTTCCTGTCAGTCTTACCAGTAGCTAGTTTCTTTTCAGATTTCAATGAGCCAGAACACTAATGTAATTCATAAAACCCCAAAAGATTTGCTAGGAAATATGATACAGGAGATGGATCATAATAATATTCAGGTAATCTTGGAAGTATGTAACCACACAAATATTTAAGGTACTACGTGTGGGTAGGGTCCCACACATTTTGTTAAATCATTTTACAAAACTCCATACTTTCATAAATACCTTCAATTTTTCTCAGTGCCTTGTTTTGAAAAATGAGAAAACACAAAAACATAAGAAAACCATATAGTCTATAGTGAAATGAAAAAGAAAATAAACATAGGCGAGGCTTAACTTTGCTACTTATCCATCAAGGAAGAAGAAATATAGTTGACAGTAGGGTTTCTCAAAGTCATTTTAGCCCAGATGAGGTGAGGGGAAGGCTGTCCCACGACAGCCTGTGGATGGTCAGCACCGTTCCTGGCCTTTAGTCACTAGGGGACACACTCATACTCTAGTCATGACAATCAAAAATGTCTCCAGACACTGGCCCTGGTTAGGAACCACTGCTTGACAATATGGAATAATAGTGCCAAAACTGTTTTCCCAGCACATACTGTCAGTAAAAAATAATAATAACAATTGAGCATGCTTGTATCTCTACATAGGTATATTTATAAATGACATCTTGTACTAATGCTATATACATTACAAAAAAAAAATATAAATTCAAGCAGAATGTAAATAGATGTGCTACTACTTTTACCAGGAAGCTCAGGGGTTCATCTTGTGTAACCCCAGGGGTGTGCACACAGCACTTTAGAGATAAATGGTAGAGATTACATTCACAGACACAGGATTTGATTTTCTTATTGGCTCCGCTACTGACTTACAGGGAGACTCTAAGACCACCGGGTTGTTTATGACATTTTCATGTCATTTATAAAGTGGATATATGAAGGATGAACTTGGACTCTTATCTATTTTTTTTTTTTTTTTTTTTTGACAGAGTGGACAGTGAGAGAGAGAGAGACAGAAAGGTCTTCCTTTTTGCCGTTGGTTCACCCTCCAATGGCCGCCACGGCCGGCGCGCTGCAGCCGGCGCACCACGCTGATCCGAAGGCAGGAGCCAGGTACTTAACCTGGTCTCCCATGGGGTGCAGGGCCCAAGCACTTGGGCCATCCTCCACTGCACTCCCTGGCCACAGCAGAGAGCTGGCCTGGAAGAGGGGAAACCGGGACAGAATTCGGTGGCCCGACCGGGACTAGAACCCGGTGTGCCGGCACCGCAAGGCAGAGGATTAGCCTAGTGAGCCGCGGCGCCGGCCAACTCTTATCTAATTTTAAAATAAGCAATAGACCTAAATAGACATTTCTCAAAAGAAGACACACAAACGGCCAAGGGGCATCTGGAAAAAATGCTCAATGCCACTAATTATGAGGGAAACACAAAGCAAAATAAAAATTAGCTATCATCTTACTCCAGTTAGGATGGCTTTTATGAAAAAGATAAAAGATAACAGGTGCTGGTGAGGATGTTGAGAAAATGGTACCCTTACACACTGTTGGTGTGATGTAAATTAGAATACCCATTATAGAAAACAGAACAGAGGTCCCTCAAAAACTAAAAATAGAACTATCATGATGTATCAAGCTCACTACTGGGAAATGAAACCAATCTGTTGATGAGACATCTGCACCCCCATGTTTATTGCAGCATCATTCATAATAGCTAAGAAATGGAAACAATCTAAGTGTCTCATCAACTGAGGGATGTGTGCCAGACCACACAACGGAGTAATACGCAGCTTAAAAAAATGAAGTGCTGTCATTTGCAACAATACGGATGTAACTGGAAGTCACTATGTTAAAAGAAATAACCCAGGCACTGAAAGAGAAATACTGCATGCTCTCATTCATATGTGGAATTTTAAAAAGTTGATCTCATGGAAGTTAAGAGTAGAATAGTACTATAGGTGGGGAGAGTAAGGCAGAGTAAGGTTGACTTTACTCTGTCTTAGTAAGACAGAGTATAAGACTATAAGTTATAACTTATAGTCTAACTATAAGTTATAAGACTATAACTTCTACTTATAGTTCTATAAGTACTTAGTAGAAGTACTAAGTTATAGTTAGGAGAAATAAGCTCTGGTATTTTATTGCACAGTAGTCTTAGATAATGATAATGTACTATAAATTTCAAAACAGCTAGAAGAATTTTTAATTTTACCACAAAGAAAACTAAATATTTGAACAGATATGCTTATGCTGATTTGACATCATATGATGTAGCCATATATGGAAACATCACGTGGTACTCACATAAATATGGGAAATTCTATGTGTCAATTAAAAGATGACAAAACAATTAAAAACTAGGTATCATCACTCCAATATTCAATGTAACAGAAACATTATTAAAAGTGAAAAAATGCTGAAGTTTCCATGAAAACTCATTAAATTATTGGTACTATTAAGAAATATGATCTTGAGCTGGTGCTGTGGAGTAGCAGGTTAAGTAACTGCCTGCAGCTCTGGCATCCCATATGAGTGCCGATTTGAGTCCTGGCTGCTCCAATTCCAATTCAGCTCTCTGCTATGGCTTGGGAAAGCAGTAGACAATGGCCCAAATCCTTGGACCCCTGCACCCACCAGTTTGGGAGACCCAGAAGAAACTCCTAGCTACTGGCTTCCTCTGGCCCAGCTCCAGCCATGTGGCCATTTGGGGAGTGAACCAGTAGATGGAAGACCTCTCTCTCTATATATCTCTCCTTTACCCTCCCCCATAACTCTGCCTTTCAAATAAAATAAATAAATCTTCTTAAAAAGAAGAAGAATTATGACTTTAAGACCTACGACTTGGAAACAATTCTGTGATTGATTTTGGTCATTCTTTTCCTACATATGATACTTGTATTCAAAAAATAGAGAGAAGTCAGTAATTCTACAGTCTCCACAAAGGCTTACGACCCTGTTTTCAAACTGACCCCACTACTGGAGCAAGAATTGGTTGTTCTAGCCTCACACAGCAATCAATTTTTATTAAAAAATATTTGTGGTATCTATCCCAGAGAACACAAGAGCTGTAATTATGGCTACTGTGGAAAGTCCCTATTGATGCCATACTGATGCAGCCATTCAATAGTGGTTTTGGAGGACAGTATGAATCATTCGCAAGCAATAACTCAGTTGATGATGCAGTTACTATTCATAACACTCCGGATTCTACAAAGGTCCATAAATCAACTGCTGAAGGGTCCACAATAGTTACTATGGTTATTTGTCTTTATTTTGGATGCTTATGGGTCTCTGTTTTATAATTGGTGTCACTGAATACTGCTCAATGTTAAGCAAACTTGGTGATCCCCATCAGAGAAATGGCATATAGTAGCATTTTAGGTGTATAAAACTGAGAAAGATACATTTAGTGATTCCTGTAATTTAACACCCTAAAGCAACACAATTTGGCTCACGCTTAAGTTAATAAACAGATATCCCTAAACACTGAAAAGCAGAGCTTGTCTTCTAAGTAGCAACATAATATAAATGTCTGTGGAATTATAGAATTAGGATGCAAATTTAAATCTTTCATTACTTCTAGATTTTGTTTGAATCTGTTCTTGACAGGAAATATTTTAAACAATCTGTGAAGTAATATTATTTAGAAGTATATTTTTGGTGACATAATTAATATTGTGCTAAAACTGGAACTGCAATCATTTATTTCTTGCCAAGACCAAGTAACTGATATTGAACTTGTCCTATTACCGTAAACAACTAGAAAGATATAGGAAAATACATGAAGCCATTTTTTCAGATATTATGATTCCAAACATAATGAAAACACATTGATAAACCATGTGATAATCCCAGATATTAAACTGGAGGCCTTTTTTGAATATCAGCACAGGGAGAGGGAGAGGAAATATATACAGAACACAGTGGTCTCACTGATTTTGAGCTGACAGAAATGGCAGTTAAAGCAGACTAGGACTAGTAATATGTTCAGTGTAGAATACCAGCAAAAGGGCATGAAAGGGGGAAAAAATGAGTAAGAAAAAAGATCCAGAAGTCTATGGGGAATTCTTTTGAATAACTGCTTGAAAATTGAAGTTTATGAGTAGGATTAAACTTCATGCCCACAGGCAAAAAAAAATAACTGTGGAGTCAAAGCTGAGAACTTCCCAATCGCTAAACAGTGGGAGACATCTGAGATCCTCCTGTCCAAGAGGAGTAGACCCTATTAGACTGCCCAGAGGATTCTGTAAATATCCTCAAAATGTTTTATGTTGGAAGTAGGATTAAATTACCACTAGAAAAATGGTTACTTTCAATTCACCCTAAATCAAGACACAAAAATAACAAGCTGATTGTCAAAACACTTAATAATAATTAAATACCAATTTTTTAAAAGAGAAAACCATCACCACTGTAATGTTAACAATGATCATCATACAATTGAAAATTACTATCCATGCAGGGAGGGGGAGGGTGTTGTGGTGCCCGCACCCCATATCAGAGCTCCTGGATTCAGATCCCACCTCTGCTTATGATCCAGCTTCCTGCTAATGTGCATCCTGGGAGCAACAGATGAAGGTGCAAGGACTTGAGTCCCTGCCACCCAAGTGGGAGACCCGGATGGAGCTCCCGGCTCTTGACTTCTGTCTACTCTAGCCCTGGCTATTGCAAGCATTTGGAGAATAAACCAATGGATGAAAAATCTCTTTCTTTCTCCACCCTACCCCAATTCTACCTTTCAAATAAAAAAAAAAAACTATAAAAAAGTTACTACCCAAGAAAAGAAGCAGGTGAAGGTGAATCACAACCAGAAGGAAAATCAGTCAGTAGGTATAGTACCAAAAATGACAAATATGATGGAATTAGTGGACTATAATATACAGCTATTATAAACCTTTTGAAAGATTTGAGGAGGACATGGTTACAATAATATCTGAAATGAAAAATGTATTTGATGGATAGAACAGGAGATTACATACTGCAAAAGAAAATATCCATGAACATGAAAAGTCAGTAACCAAAAATGGGGGCAGGGGTGCTGAAAACAATGGCTCACGGTGGGGTGGAGTTTAAGCCATCCCTGAAGGAAAGGAGAGAAAAGCAGGGGACATAAATATAGTTGAAGAAATAAAGCTGAAAGTTTTGAAATTTGAACTAAAAATTCTATGAAACTCATGACAATTCCTAAGCAAGATGAAACCAAGGAAATCACAGGAAGGATATAACAATTAAATTGCTAAAAACTAACTAGTTATAAAGAAAAAAAAGTCACATTTGCATTATGGCAAAGCAAGTTAGCCACTGCTTGCAATGCTGGCGTCCCATACTGGAGTGCTGTTTTAAGCCCTGGCAGCTAATGAGGCTGAGAAAGCAGTGGGTGACACAGGGACTTGGGCTCATCACCCACGTGGGAGACACAGATGGAATTCCAGGCTCCTGGCTTCAGCCTGGCCCAGCCCTGGCCGTTGTAGCCACTCAGGAAGTGAAACAAGTGATGGGAGATCAATCAATCTCTCTCTCTCTCTCTTTCTCTCTCTCTCCCCCCCTCCCTCCTCCCCTCTCTTTGTCTCTCCCTCTCTCTGGTGCTTTACCTTTCAAATAAATAATTAAACCTTTAAAACAAAACAAAATGATGAGGGAATAACAATTTTAATGTGCAGAAGGAAAAGAAAAAATAATTCTATACCTAGGAAAAAAATATACTTAAAAATGAAGACAAGAAGATATTTTTGGTGAGCTAATTCACTGCCAACAGACCTTGCTTATGTCTAAAACAAGCAGAATAAAAAAGATAATTATGAGTAGAAATCAGCAGATGTAAAAATACGAAAAACAAAAATCAGCAAGATCTGACATTGGTTCCTTAAATCAAACAACAATATCAATAAGTCTCTACCCAGGATGACCAAAGAAGTCAGAAACAGTGAAAGAAGTCATACAGCCAATCGCAGGGACAGCACAAGGATAATAATGAATGTTGTATACCACTCTTTGGCCACACATTTGATAGTCTAAAAGTTCCTTGAAAGACATAATCAAAACTCACACAAAAAGACAATCCTAATAGCTCTACACCTATTCTAAAAGTTAAATAAATAATAAACTTCCAAAAACAAAGCACCTGGTATAGTGAATTCAACCAACCATGTAAGCAACAAGTAATGCCAGTTCTCCACAAACTCTTCCAGAGAACAGCAGAGGAAACACCGCCTAACTCGTTCTACTTCTCTAATACCAAAACTAAAAAAAAAAGACATTATAAGAAAGAAAAACTACAAAAGACAACCTCTCATAAATGAGGACAGGAAGACTGTCAACAGAATATTTAGTAAACCAAAGTCAACAATTTATAAAAGAAATTATATATCACAGCCAACTGGGATTCTAGGTATAAATACTGACTCAACATTTGAAGTAATTTAATGCAATCTACAATAGGAACAGGGAAAAGAAGAAAATTATATAATTGTATCAATTGAGAATAACAACATCAAAAGAGCTGGGAAATCCAATACCCATTCATGATTTAATATTAAAAATTAATTAATATTTAATATTTAAAAAACCAAACCTTCAGGGGCCAGTGTTGCAGTGCAATGGTTAAGCTCCCACTTGCAATGCTGCATCCCATATGGGTGCCAGTTCAAGTCCCAAGTGCTCTACTTCCAACCCAGCTCCCTGCTAATGTACCAGGGAAAGCGGCAGACAATGGCACAGGTACTTGGGCCTCTGCTCCCATGTGGGAGACTGAAATGAAGCTTCTGGCTATTGGCTTCATGGCTTCAGCATGGACCCAGCTTCAGCTGTTGCAGTCATTTGCAGTCACTAAACCAGCAGATGGAAGTGCTCTCGCTCACTTGCTCTCGCTCGCTCTCGCACTTGTTCTCTCTCTCTCCTCCATCTCTAACTCTGCTTTTCAAGTAAATAAAAACAAACTTTTAGCATATTTCCAAACATTGCAAAGAACATCTACATAAAAATACAGTTAACTTCATACTTAATAGTGAGAAACTGAACATTTTTCCCCTAAGATGGGCAATAAGACAAAGAGGTACTCTTTTACCATTCATATTCAACCTCCTACCAGAAGTCCCGACTGAAACAGTAAGGTAAAAAAATGAAATAAAACCTATCTATATTGGAAAGCAAACCTGCTTTTATTTGCGAATGACATGACTGTGGAGAAAAATCTATCACAAAATCTCCTACAGACAATAAGCAGTTAATAACAAGGTCAAGGACACAAAGTTAACAAACAGTTGCTGCTTTCATTTACAACAGTAACAACTGGAATTAGACACCCTCCACCTCACCCCAAAAAGAAACCCAGAAATGAAATACTTAAGCCTTTATCTATAGAAAAATTCTGTGGGACCTGGAGTTTGATGGTGAGTTTTTAGTACAACACCAAAAGCAGAACCATGGAAAGACAACTGATAAATAGGACTCAATTAAAACTAAAAATTTCTGAGGCTAGTGCAGCAGGTTAATGACCCAGCCTGCGGTGCCAGCATCCCATGTGAGTGCTGGTTTGAGTCCTGGCTGCTCCTCTTCCAATCCAGCTCTCTGCTGTGCCCTAGGAAAGCAGTGGAAGATGGCCCAAGTCCTTGGGCCCCTGCACCCGTGTGGGAGACCCGGAGGAGGCTCCTGACTCCTGGCTTCAGATAGGCTCAGCTCTGGCCATTATTGTCATTTGGGGGGTGAACCTGCAGAATGGAAGATCTCTCTCTCTCTCTCTGTAACTCTATCTTTCAAATAAATGAAATAATTCTTTAAAAAAAAAAAAAACTAAAAACTTCTGAATTGCAAAATCCACTGCTAACAGAATGAAACAAATATTTATCTGAAAAAATATGTACAGGATCTGTATACAAAAGCTACAAAACAATAATGAAAGAAATCACAGAATAACTAAATAAAGGAGATATCTCACATTCACAGACTGGTAGACAATATTAAAAGATATCAATTCTTCCCAACCCTTCTTATAGAGTCAACACAATCTCAATTAAATTTCTATTTTATGGATATTGACAAATTATTTCTAAAGCTTATATGAAAAAATTTAAAAGAAGCAACACAATACTAAAAAACAAAGTTGAAGGATCACACTACCAGACTTAAGACTTAATACATACAGCAGTTACAGCAATAAACACGGCTTGGTATTCGTAAAGAATAGACAGATCAATGGAACACAACAAGAAGCCAAGAAATAGATCCACACACACATATAGTTAACTGTTTTTTTGATGAAGATTAAGAGGAAATTCAATGGGAAAATGACAATTTTTCAAGAAATGACACTAGAACACTGGATGTCTATATGTCAAACAATAAACCTAGAACAGATCCAGCATCTTTCACAAAAAATAAACTAAAACTGGAAAAAAATCTAAATTTAAAATGCAAAACTATAAAACTTCTAAAAGAAAACATGAAAAATTCTATGGGACTTAGAGTTTGATGCTAAGTTTTCAGATATGACATCAAAGTACAGTCCATGAAAAAATAATTGATAAGTAGGACTCAACTGAGATTAAAACCTTCTTTGCAAAATACATTGCTAAGAGAATGAAAAAACAAACTGTAAACTAGAAGAAATTATATGCAAAATACATATCTAAGGGGCTGGTGTTGTGGCGCAGTGGGTTGAAGCCCTGGCCTGAGGTACCGGCATTGCATGTGGGCGCCGGTTCTAGTTCCAGCTGCTCCTCTTCCGATCCAGCTCTCTGCTATGGCCTGGGAAGACAGTGGAGGATGGCCCAAGTCCTTGGGCCCCTGCACTCATGTGGGAGATCTGGAAGAGGCTCCTGGCTCCGGATTGGCGCAGCTCCGGCCATTGCGGCCATCTGGGGAGTGAACCAGCGGATGGAAGACCTCTCCTCTGCTTCTACCTCTCTCTGTAACTCTGTCTTTCAAATAAATAAAGTACATTTAAAAAAAAATCTAATAAAGGAGTTACATCAAATTATATAAAGAACCTTTAAAGTGCAACAATAAGAGAGTAGATAACCCAGCTTAAAAACAGGCTAAAGATCTGGACAACTAACTAAAGAAAACATACAGACAGCAAATACACATATGAAAAAAAAAATCAATGTTATCTGTCATTAGGGAAATGGAAATTAAGACAATGAATTTTGCTATTTTTTAATACTACACACCTATTAGAATGGCTAAAATTTTTAAAAGAAAACAATACAAATTGCTAGTGAGGATACACAGGAACACGAGGAACTTACTCATTACTGGTAATAATGCAAGATAGTACACTTATAAATACAGTTTGGGGGTCCACAAAGTTAAATGCAGTCCAGCAATCATGCTCCTAGGTATTTCTAACTCTCTGAAAACTTGCACAGACACAAAAACCTGCGCAAGGAGGTGTAACAGCAGCTTTATTCACAATCTCCAAATTCTAAAAGTAACCAAAACATCCTCAATAGGTAAGTGCTACTCAGGAATTTAAAAAGAAATGAGCTATCAACCCATGGACACAGATAAATCTTAAAAGCATATTTCTAAATAATAGGCATATCACTAAATGAGATAAGCTAGTTTGAGAAGCTTCATACTTCATGATTTCTATAAGATATTTTGGAAAAGGCAAACTAGAGAAACAGTAAAAAACAAAAACAAACAAACAACAATGATTGCCAAAAAGATGTTGAACAGGTCAAGTACAGGGGACTTCTGCAGGCAATAGAACTATTCTCCATGATACTCCAGTGGTGGATACAAGACAGTACACCTGTCACAATCCACAGAACTTTGCAATGCAAAAAGAGAACCCGAATATATACAGATTTAAATGAAATCATTTTGGAGGTTTGGGTGTCACAGGATAGAAACAGGACTCACTAATTTAAGCCATTCTCAACCTGATGTGTACCTACCTTCGGACTTAACAACCCAACTCCAGCTCTGAATCAATCAGAGCAAGAGGCACCTAGACCCTAACCATAAAAGACCCCCGACAACCCAGTTAGGACTTCTCTGACCTGCACGCATATCCAGGTTAGCCCAATGTAACTGATACCTGACATTACTGGGGTGGTGGTCCACATCACAATTTTGAGATCGTTGAATGCAGCAACAGCACCTATAAAGAATACTGAACTGGGTGCATGGCACTGTGTGCCCAGGGGGACAAGCCAGAACTCCAGGCAAGGTGCAGATCAGAGTGACACGTATCAAAGGAGAAGCACCATGCCTCCCCCACCCACTAAAAGCACCTGCTGAGCTCCCCACTGGTGAGCCTGTAGGGCCATCTGTCTCTCTTTTAAATGAGGCAATAAGGCCCAATAAACCTTGTCAAGGTTGCCCAAAAGCCTCTTGTCAATTTCTGTTTGCAAAGGAGCCAAATGAGGCAGAGTCGGTATTAGGGGGACCCCAAGATTGAATGCAGAATGTGACACTGTGTTCTATATCAAGTACTAGCTATGTACATGTATATACACACATACATACATACATGAGGGTGCGGGCAGAGAAATCTGTGCAAAACAATTTCAAATGACTTATATAGATACTCCATCATTAAGGAGGTGAAGCAAAACTCTTGACTCCTTAAGTGTGTTGAACATAGTGACTTCCTTGCAACAAGTACAGTACAGAAAGGGGAAAATACTTAGCTCTACAGTGGAGAAGCCTGGACAAACACTACTACAGCCTGGTGAGCAGGACAACATCAACAGGGTCAAGTCCATACATGAGGCCATGAAAATGGCATTTTACCTCTGTGTCTTCCTTACGAAAACAAAACCAACCGCAATCTAGTTACCAGAAAAACAACTACAAGTCCCAGTTGAGACCCATGCTATAAAACATCTGACCAGTACTTCTCAAAACTGTCATGGTCAACAAAACCTTTGTCCAAGTCTGAGAAACTGTCACAGCTAAGAGGAGCCCAAGAAGAAATGATAATCAAAGGTAATGCTGCATGGCAAGCTGAAACAGAGAAAGAACTCTGGTCCAAACCAAGAAAATCTGAATAAAGAATGAATTTATTCAATAATAATTTTCAACACTGGTTCATTAACTGTGATGAATGTACCATACTGATTTAGATGTTAATAACAGGGAAATTGAATATGGGATACACTCTATGCTATCCTGTAAGTTTTCCTATAAATCTGAAGCTTTTCTACCATTAAAAGTTTTTGGTTTTTTTGAAAAAGTAATAAAAACATCAGTAAAAGAAAAATCTGGTTCTTTGAAAAGATTAATAAAATTGTGGGCCGGTGCTGTGGTACAGTGGGTAAAGCCACTGCCTGCAGTGCTGGCATCCCATATGGGCGCTGGTTCGAGCCCCAGCTGCACCACTTCAAATCCAGCTCTCTGCTGATGGCCTGGGAAAGCAGTAGAAGATGGCCCAAGTCCTTAGGTCCCTGCACCCATGTGGGAGAACTGGAAGAAGCTCCTGGCCCCTGGCTTCAGATCCACCCAGCTCTGGCAACTGCAGCAAGTTAGGGGGGTGAACAGCAGATGGAAGATGTTGCTCTCTCTTTCTCTCTCTGCCTCTGTAACTCTGCCTTTCAAATAAACTAATAAATCTTTAAAAAAAAGATTAATAAAATAGAAATTTTTCTAGCCAGATTAATCAAGGGATATATAGAAGATACAAATTGCCAACCTCACAAATATATGGATTCTACAGTCACTAAAAAGATAAGCAATGGTTACGAACAGCTTTATGTCATTAAGTCCAACAACTTGGAATATTATCTGTTTCTTGTCTGATATGAAAACTGGACAGCAGGATTAAATTTCAGTGGTTTCTTTCCTCTAGCTGCAATTGATGTCTTTGAGAGCCATGGTTATTTGGAAATGTAAATTACATTTCTTTTTTTATAAAGACTTTAGTATTTTTGAACATAAACATTTTAAACACTTCTATTTGAGTAGCTAATTAACAATTGTTGCTAAGGTAGCATTTATCTCCTATTCTTCCTCGGTATCATTTTTTGGTAGAGTGAGAAAGGGAAAGATTATTTCTAGTATGAATAATATATTGTCTTCCTACTAATTGCTTCAGTTTCATAGGTGTTAGAAATGAAGCTAAATTCCATTAATATAAAACATTTCAGTAAAATATGTGACTTTTATGCAATCAGTTATAAACATATGGAAAACCTTTTTTAAATGGCACCTTACATATATCAAAGCTACACGATAGGGTTTTACTGCGAATATAGCATTCAGATTAACATTTCAAAAATCAAACTCTGGAACTTTCCAGTGAATGACCATTCATTCTAGATGGTGGCCTGAAATTAACTCTCTCTCTCTTCTGTCTCTCTTTCTCTCCCCACCTCCTCCTTGCTACTTGTAACAAGCGGTTCTGCAAATGCTGAAATGTATGACAGTGTATTTGACTTTCTTTTTACCCTTGGAAAATTGTGACCACTTTCTGTGTCATATGAACAAGAGATTGCTTCTTACGATCTACATTGGTTCCTTTGTTGGACTATTTTTCTGTGCAATGACACACTCATTAGTTGAAGTCCCGTGAAGAAGGGTGGTAAGAATAGATCCTCAGTTGCAGAAGCTCATCTCAACACATTTCCCTTTATGATGTGCAGCCATTACTAACATTTCCACACGCTGGGTGTCTTCTTGAGATTGACACCAGCGTAGACTGCTCCTTATTTTGATAAAACCTGAGTTATTACTTCAATTAGACTCATGTTTTTCTTCCCCATCTCCAACTTCATCTGAACTCAGAGCTCTCAGCTTTCAATCTTACAGTTCTTTTCTTCCTTCCCCAACTTTCTTCACTCCTTATCTTCTCTTCCTGTTCTTTTTCCCCCTGAAGTAGAAAGGACAAGCTCTGTGCTATTTTATTACTTAGTAAGAAAAAGAAGTGCAGTTGGTCTTCTGTATCCATGAATTCAACCTACCATGGATTAAAAATATTCGGGGAAAAATGTCTGTACCAAATATGTTTAGATTATGTCATTATACTCTTGACTTAGATACATGTCATTTCCACTGTCTTAGGTACTCTAAGTAAGCTAGAGATGATTTCAGGAATATAGGTGGATTTCCATAGGTTCTACACACAGGGTGGTTTTTTCTGCCAAGGGCAATCTGCATATTTATAACATCATTCCTGGGCCATACAAAACTAGCAACTTACAAATTAGTCTGCTACAGATTCAATTAATTTCATGCCCTGCCTGTAGTTGCCTTAGAAGGGCCAGACAAAACTATTTCATTGTGTGGACCGTGGGATGGACATTCCCCATCCCTGTTCTATGCAAATACTACATCATTTTATATAAGGGACTTGAACATCCATGGGTTTTGGTATCCAAAGGGGTTCTAGAACTAACCCCTGGGGATACTGAACAAGGACTACTGTCACAAGAACAGTATTTAGAATTAGACTGAGATGAATGTGAAGTTTCATTGCAGCAAAGTTACTTTATAAACCTCGGTCAGTGTTGTGCCAGAGTCCACTGTGCCTATCTCTTGGCAGTTTGAAATGAGACATAATGGGAGTATTCACAACACAGAATCAGCAGATGCTACAAGTCGGGACTTTTTTACTCAAAGAACCAGTTGCTAAATATTCACCAAAACATTGATGGCTTCAGTTTTTACTTCTCTCAAATAGAGCTAATAACGAGCTTGGAAGTATTGAAAATAATCAGTAAAAAACCTAGAAAAACATTATACATAAAAAAGATACTTAATATCTGGTAGGTAGCGATATCATTATAGTATTACAAACATTGTGGTTATAAAAAAGAAAGTATGAAGCAAATTATGGGGCAGAGCTGTGGCACAGCAGGTTAACACTGGCCTGAAGCACTGGCATCCCATATGGGCACCAGTTTGAGACCCGGCTGCTCCACTTTCAATCCAGCTCTCTGCTATGGCCTGGGAAAGCAGAAGATGGCCCAAGTCCTAGGGCCCCTGCAGCCACGTGGGAGAACCAGAAGAAGCTCTTGGCTCCTGGCTTCGGATTGGCACAGCTCCAGCCGGCCATTGCGGCCAATTGGGGAGTGAACTATCGGATGGGAGACCTCCCTCTCCCTCTCCCTCCCTCTCCCTCCCTCCCTCCCTCCCTCTCTCTCTCTCTCTCTCTCTCTCCTCCCTCTGTGTAACTCTGACTTTCAAATAAATAAATAAACCTTTAAAAAAAAAAAGAAAGTATGAAGCAAATTAACAAGCAATGAAATCAATTCTATAAAAATACAATAAAGCAGTGAACTTTCACTGGAGTTACCAGATCCTTCTGCATTTATAAGTGAAAACAACTAGGACTGGGCTGGTATTGTGGCATAGTGGGGAAAGCTCAGCCTGCAAAGCCATCATCCCATATAGATGCTGGTTCATGTCCCAACTGCCCCACTTCTGATCCAGGAAAAGCAGCAGAAAAAACCTGTCTGGTTCCCTGCCACCCACGCGGAAACCTGGATGAAGCAGCTGGTTCCTGGCTTGGACCTGCTCCAGCCCTGGCTGTTGCAGCTATCTGGAAAGTGAACCAGCAGATGGAAGATCTCTCTGCCTCTCCCTCTCTCTGTAACTCTGAAATTTCAAATAATACAAATAAATCTTTAAAAAAAAAAAAAAACTAGGACTGTATTCTATAAAATATCCTTCAATTAACAAGAACAATTTTTTTGGCATCTCCTATTTTCCAGGTTCCCTTTTTATGATGTCAGCCACTACTGTAAATTCCTGTAAACACACTTCTTCAATAGTAACTTGAATGGACTCAGAAAGCCACAGACAGATGAGGAAGCACTGCAAAGGGGAAGTCGTAGATAAAGGTAATCTGGTACCCCCTTCTGTGGTTTTGCTTTCCGTGGTTTAAGTTACTGCTGGTCAAACATGGTTTAAAAATACGAAACAAAAGCTTCTAGAAATAAACAATGCATAACTTTTAAATTGCATGGCATTCTGACTAGTGTGACGAATTCCGAGCTGTCTTGCTCTCTCTCTCACCTGCAGAGGTAACGTACTCCTTTGTTCAGCAAAACCACACTGCATATAGCTGCCAGCTATATAAATTATCACTTAGTCTAGCAGGGCTTAGATTCAAGTAACCCTGACTTTACTTAATAATAGCCACAAAGGGCAAAAAAAAAAAGTGATGGGGGCAATTTGGATATGCCAAAGAGAAGTCCAAGTGCTTTCTTCAAGCAACACAGGTAAAAGTCTTGACTTAATAAGGAAAGAAAAAAATCAAATGCTGATGTTGCTAAGTTCTATGCTAAGAATGAATCTTCTATCCATGCAGTTGTTAGGAAAGGAAAAAAAAATTTGTGCTGCTTTTGACACCACACCTCAGACTGCAAAAGTAATGGCCACTCTGCATGATAAATGCTCAGGATGGAAAAGGCAGTGAATTACAGGGTTCAGTACTCTTTAGTTTCAGGCATCCACTGGAGGTCTTAGAACATATACCCAACAAGGATGAGAAGGAACTACTATAACTATAGTCAAGTGTATAAAGACCTCTTAGGCAACTGACCACCTGTTCACCATATCTTCTGAAAGCAAACCAAAATTTTGGCTTCCATTGGAAAAAGAGAAATTTAATTAGGTATAGCAAAGAAGTCCCAAACATTATTCTGATGTTCAACAAAAGATTTTTCTCCCTCAATGGAAAAATTAAAACAGAACAGATTACAACAATTAGCAAGCAGAATAAGTGTGATATTCTCCTAAATGAGGAGGGAAGAAGAGAGAAAGCATGCGCAGTGATGCGTCTTGGACTGCAATCCCTGCTTCTGAACCTTTTGTCTTGAAGCTGTCATAGTTGCTTTTATTTAAGGCTGCAGAAATTCGAGCAAGAGCTCTTGCCAGTCATTTATATATAATAAACTGACTTACAATATCTCATATGAAAAGATCACTTGGTTTGACCTCCAAAGTGTCTCAAGGGGGAAAAAATGTCTCCAAATCTCTCTCAAGAGATGTTTTTACTTCGTCCACTAATTATTTGAATATTCTTTACCACTGCCTCTGTAAATGAAGTCTTAAATATATTTCAGATTATCACCATGTTGCACGCATCACCTAAATGAAATGTTATTAAAAATAATTTAAAATTTTTCACATTATTTTAGTGGTTAATACCCATATTTCCACTCATGGTCACATATCTGCTATTGATTATTACTTGAAGTTGAATTTTTATGGTAATCTAATGTCTAAATATTTTGAGCTGTTGGATAGAAGCCCTTATATTCCTTTTTTATTATTGATACAGATACTTTGAAGATCATCAATGCTCCTAAAACAAAAAATCAGTTCAATAAACAACACTCAACATAAACTTTGCAAATGTAACCACAGAAGAGATTAAGTGTGAGATTTAAGTTTTGCTATGAATACTGGGAATTATGAACACCGAGACTGGAAGTGTTCATCTAGTCTGAAACAAATTAAAATATAGGGCATTATCCATTAATCACAAAAAGTATTTGCAGGCTCCAGAATTATCATGTTCTGTGCTCAGTTAGTTATACTATAGTTCTCAGCTATTCCTTGCCTACTTCTCTGGAATCATCTTCCACTTCTCCTCCCCTTACTCTCCACGCTCAGCATTCTTTGCTTTCATAGGTTTTTCAAACCCACCATCCCTCCTGACTCTACTGGGTCTTTCCCATGCTGTTCCCTCAAACTAGAATGTTGTCTAAGGGCCCACTCCACTCAAAGATTTAATCGCAATTCAAATATCACTTCCTCAGAGTAGTCATCCTCTACCTCCCAGTGAAGGTACTGGTCCCTTCTAATATATCCTTTCTATTGAAAGCAGTTTATTTCCTTTATAGCTCTCACCAGTTTATAGTTACACATTCACTATCTGCTTCACAAAACTTTAGACTCTATGAGAGCAGAGACCTTGTCTATTCCTGCCCTTAATTATTTTTTTAAAAAGATTTATCTATTTTATGTGAAAGGTAGTTACAGAGAAAGGGGCGAGAAAGAGAGAAAGAATCTTCCACCCACTGGTTCACTCCCCAATGCTACAAGGACTGGGACTGGGACTGGGACAAGTAGGAGCCAGGAGTCTGGAACTCTATCTGTGTCCCCTTCTTGGGTGGCAGGGGCCCAAGTGCTGCTGCTTCTTTCCCAGAGCACTGACAGGGAGCTGGATCTGAAGCTGGAACAGCTGGAACTAGAACCGGTGCTCATATGGGATGCCCAGGCTGAAGGTGGTGGTGTAACCAGATAAACCGCAATGCCAGACCCTCCTGCCCACCATTATCACCTCTGCACTTAGCATGGTCTGTGACGTGTGGTAGGTGAATAAATGAATGTGTGAATGATACACATAGATCACTAAAAATTAAGCTGTAACAAACATGAATCAACACTGGATACAACCCAAGATCACAGCTGAGAGGGACATAATATTAGCAAAAATTAGGAAGACTACATCGAAGCCTACAAGCATCTCTTCAATGTACTAACTTCCAAAGACATAATTCAAGCTTGGAGTTTTTCAAAACATGAAGATTTTAATTCTCAGGCAGTATCACATATTGAATTCAACATACCATTTTCCCAACTACTTAGGTTATCCTCAGTGTTCTTTAAAAAACAAAGAAATAAAAGAAAACATTCAGATAAAGGAGTTTCTTGAAATGGAATAATTTAGATTGGTTTTCTGTTAAAGGCCTATACTGGTAAAAATCCTCTAAAACACACATTTGATATTATAACTAATATAACATGGCTTAACACTATATGGTTTCCAACTCTGATGACTTGGTAATATCTGCCTGAAGATCCTATGGCTGATCCTAAGCTCTGTGAAAGAAAACAGATTAATTTTTCTTTTTAAATTTCTCTGAAAGGTACAGAAACAGAGACAAAGAGACAGAGAGAGAGAGAGAGAAAGAATTTCTATCTTCTGATTCATTCACCAAATGCCTGGAACAGCCAGGCCAGAGCAGGCTGCAGATAGGAGCTCAGAACTCTATACAGGTTTCCCACATGAGCAGCAGGGACCCAAGCACTTGAATCATTACCTGCTGCTTCTCAGAGTGCCCATTAACAGGAAGCAACAACTGGAAACTGTACTGGGACTTGAACCCAGGCACTTCAAAATGGATGATGAAGCTATCCTAAGCAGTATCATAACTACTGTGCCCACACCTACCCCATGAGTGATTATTAATGAAATTTCAACCAAGAGGGCAGAAGCCCAGGAAAGCAGTGCCATCAAGTAATGGGTTTGCCCATCTAGGTTAAATGGCATGGGTTTACTTTATTCATGACATCATTCAAATTCTTAAACATTCTATGATTCACATTAGAATGTGTTCATCCTAATGTATAAGTGGACCTAAACACCAATAAGATAAAATACCATAAGTAAAAGGGCAATGTATTGCGAAGCCAGACAATATTACTGATTGTCCAGACGAGACAATGAACTGAGAGGGAAAGAAACCTCAACTACATCACCAGGTCAGACAAAAAATTTTTGGACTTAAGACATCTTTTAAACACTGAATTTTTTTTTTTAGCCTGAAAATAACCATCTTACTTTCTACTTAAATAGAATTGACAGTTCTGGTACAAGTTTTTAAATATTTGAGCCAAATATAAAAATAAAATATAAACTGCCATCACTATTACCACTATTTGAAAACGTAAAATATTGAAAAGGCTACCACATACCATTTTTGAAACAGAAGAAAAGTAATACCACACATAAATTACTTTCTAATAAAGATCACAGTATAACAGTATAGCAAAATAAGTTGCATTAATCAATTTAATTACCATTAAATAATGACAGCTACTATTATTTATGTATATCTTTTTTCAAAAGAATACTAATGTTTAAAATAAAAGGTTAACTCATAAAAGGGGGCATAATTCTTACACACACATGTGTTCACGTATATACAGACTATTTCTGGATGGATACAGTGGCAACAATTACCAGCTTTGGGAAAGAGACCTAGGACACTGTGGGGCTTAGTTAGGAAGTGGCTTTCCCTTTCATCACATACTTGTATAAACATATATAAGTTTAAAATTAGTGTTTTCCATGCTTGCATATGACTTTGCCGTACAAAAACTAATAAAAGCTTTCAGATAAGTTGATGTGTGAATCATTCCTATAACTTAACAAAAAGAAAAAACAAGTTCATGTTTAAATCATGAAAGTGAAAGGAACCTAAGAACCTTCTTTCTCATTTTATTAATGAGAAAATTAAGATAGAAATTTTGATAACTGTTATTCCAAAGTTAATACTCCAGTTATCAACATTAGCTCTAAATCCAGCATCTCCGGATACTCAATAATACGTCATGTACTGTATGTTTAGGATTCTATATATTTTATTTATAAAACAGTGAACCTCATCTAAAAGTGTCTGTGACTCTAGGTAATAATACATGGCAATCAAAATTTGATAGTAATTGTTATGAATTTCAAGAGAGGCAACTCAGAAGCTGAAGTCTGGCAAGGATGATTAGTTTCTAAAGCAATCTCAGGAAGGCTCTGAATTTAGCTCACGAAGGAACTAGCTACTGCCTGCGATTGTCCTAGGAGAGTAAACGCCAAAGTCAAAGTGCTCACGCATGAACTCATTACACCACAGATATCCAGAGGCAAAAGCAGGAAACCAATTAACCTCTCATTTCTTATCTGTTTTGGCCCTCCTCACTGATTTAACAATAACTCATCTCCAACACAACCTGATCATTTAGGGAATTTGATCTGGAAACACATAAAACTTCATCTAACCTACTGAAATCATTTTATCTTAGGTGCCACCCTGATAAAAGAAGCCCCCATTAACTTTTCTTCCTGCACACCATCCTTGCTTGGAAGTTATGTGAGGACATCATTCGGGTTATGTGCTAGAAAACATACTTTTTGACACAGTAAAAACTAATGAAAGCTTAATGTTACAGCTCATATACTCATATAGCAAAAACTGTATTACTAAGTAAATATTAATCATGGATGGCAAAAGGAAAAATGAACAATATTAGAAGAAAGACTACTGAAACAACTCCCAAATAGTTAGGATACAAATAGAAAGATGGAGGGACATGGATATTCTAAAAATGACTACTGCCATCAAAAAAGATACTATATGACCTAAATTAAACAGTTAGAATATATAATAATACTGTTGACACTTTCCTGGGGAGAAAACATAAACTATTGAAAAGGCTACCACATACCATTTCTGAAACAGAAGAAAAGTATTACCACACATAAATTACTTTCTAGTAAAGATCACAGTATAGGCTGGTGCCGTGGCTCACTTGGCTAATCCTCCACCTGTGGTGCCAGCACCCCAGGTTCTAGTCCCGGCTGGGGCTCCGGATTCTGTACCGGTTGCTCCTCTTTGAGTCCAGCTCTCTGCTGTGGCTCAGAAAGCAGTGGAGGATGGTCCAAGTGCTTGGGCCCTGCACCTGCATGGGAGACCAGGAGAAGCACCTGGCTCCTGGCTTCAGATTGGCACAGCGTGCCGGCCACAGCACGCTGGTCGTAGCAGTCATTTGGGGGGTGAACCAACAGAAAGGAAGACCTTTCTCTCTTTCTCACTGTCTAAATCTGCCTGTCCAAAAAAAAAAAAAAAAATCACAATATAACAGTGTAGCAAAATAAATTGCATTAATCAATTTAATTGCCATTAAATAATGACAGCTACTATTATTTATGTACATCTTTTTTCAAAAGAAAGGGAAGAGGGTGAAGTTAAGAAAGTCTTTCAGGGTCTGACATGTGGCACAGCAGGTTAAATTGCTGCCTGTGACAACGGCATCCCATATGGGCATCAGTTTGAGTCCTGGCTGTTCTGCTTCTGATCCAACTTCCTGTTACGTGCCTGGAAAAGCACCAGAGAATGGCCCAAGTGCTTGGGCACCTGTACCCATGTAGGAGACCTAGATGGAATTCTTAGTTCCTAGCTTCAGCTGGGCCAGCTCAGCTCTAGTTCTAGTTGTGATCATTCCAGGTGTGGAACAGTGGATAGGAGACAGAGAGAAAGAGAGAAAGATTTGGTCCCGTATATCTACTTCTGATCCAGTTCCCTGCTAATGGCCCAGGAAAAACAGCGGAAGATAATGCAAGTGTTTCAGTTCCTGCCACTGATGTGGGAGACTCAGAAGAAGCTCCGGCTCCTAGCTTCACCTTGGCCTACCCCTGAACATGCAGCCATCAGTGGATCAGCAAATGAAAGAGCACTCGCTCTCGCTCTCTCTTTCAAATAATTAAATAAATCTCTTTTTAAAATGTTTAAATCTTTTCATTTTTAATTTTCTCTTTTAAAATGTTAGGCTCAATTATAAATATTTGCTTTTCATATGGATATCCCAAAAAACTTTATCCAATGACTTAAATTCCTCTCCTGTAATGTGAAAGGATAAAAACCCAATGACAATATGTTATTCTGTTTCTGTTTTGAATTTTTGTTTTCTTCATGGTGAAAATATTCAAAGTCCTCCCTTCTAGTTTTTTAAAAAACCTTAGAGAAATACACATTATCATTATGTATAGTCCATTTACTCTGCAGTGTAACATCAGAATGTCTTCTTCCTAACTATAACTTCATATCCATTCATCAGCCGGGCCGCATGCTTTCCTCCCCCTACTCTCCTAGTCTTTCATAACCACCATTATCCTCGCGACTCCCATGAGATCAACCTTTTCCTATTCTACATGAATGAGATCATGAATTACCTGCCTTTCTGTGCTTGACTTCCTTCATTGGACACAATGACCTCTAGTTCTACCCATGCTGGGATGTCTGAATTTTAATGCTACAGTTTCAAAATATCCACATTTTCAAAAATTCTCAATTTCAGGATTTAATCCTTACCTCCTCTGGTCGAGAAAAAGAGAGACATCGTGGTAAAAGTAAGTCTGCAATAATCTTAGTCAAGCTCAAGGAGTGCCACTGTGCTCCAAGGTTCATAGAGAAAGACTCTGTCATGACCTCAAAGACTCCTTAGAAGATCCACTGAAGGCAATTTCCCCAGGAAAAACATGCACTTAAGAACACATGTGGCCGGCACCGTGGCTCAATGGGCTAATCCTCCACCTTGCGGCGCTGGCACACAGGGTTCTAGTCCCGGTCGGGGCGCCGGATTCTGTCCCGGTTGCCCCTCTTCCAGGCCAGCTCTCTGCTGTGGCCCGGGAGTGCAGTGGAGGATGGCCCAGGTGCTTGGGCCCTGCACCCCATGGGAGACCAGGAGCAGCACCTGGCTCCTGCCTTCAGAACAGCGCGATGTGCCGGCCGCAGCACGCCGGCCACGGCGGCCATTGGAGGGTGAACCAACGGCAAAAAGGAAGACCTTTCTGTCTGTCTCTCTCTCTCTCACTGTCTACTCTGCCTGTCAAAAAATAAAAAATAAAAATAAAAAAAAAGAACTCATGTATGAATTGTATAATTTCAGAGTATCCAAACACCAGGTTAGGATGCCTACCCTAAACAAAGAATAACAAGTTTATGCTTTTTCAACCAAAACAAATGCTACAGTCAGATGCTCCATTTATTCTATGCAACCTATGATAAAGATCATTATCTCTAGAAACATGAATACCAAAAATGGTCCTACCAGACATTCATGTAAGTGAAAATTCATTCATAATTATCTAAATCTAACAACGCCTGTTGTGGCAGGCATTTGGGGAATGAAATCACCCAACAGATGATCTCTGACTCTCCTTTTCCGTCACTCTACCTTTCAAATAAATAAATAAATAAATATTAAATAAAGATCATGAAATATGAATGAAGAGTTTATCTTTCAGGAAAAAATACAAACAAAATAAGCTTAAGAAATTAACACAGAAGAACCAACTCTACGAAAAAGAAGAACCATCAGAGAACTGTGCTTGAAAAGTATGCTGCAGGGGCCAGCACTGTGGCGCAGATTAAACTTCTGCCTACGGCATTGGTATTCTATGTGGGCACCAGTTCAAGTTCTAGCTGCCTGTCTTCCAATTCAGCTCCTTGCTAATGGCTTGGAAAAGCAGCAGAGAATGGCCTAAGTGCTTGGGCCCTGCACTCATGTGGAGACCTGGAAGAAGTTCCTGTCTTTGGATTGGCTCAGCTGCAGCTGTTCTAGCCATTTGAGGAATGAACCAGCAGACTGAAGACCTCTCTGTAACTCTGCCTCTCAAATCAATCAATCAATCTTTAAAAAAAAATATGGGGGCCGGGTTCTAGTCCTGGTGGCTCCTCTTCCAGTCCAGCTCTCTGCTGTGGCCAAAGAAGGCAGTGGAAGATGGCCCAAGTGCTTGGGCCCTGTACCCCATGGAAGACCAGGAAGAAGCACCTGGCTGCTGGCTTTGGATCGGCGCAGCGCCAGCCGTAGCGGCCATTTGGGGAGTGAACCAACGGAAGGAAGACCTTTCTCTCTGTCTCTCTCTCTCTCACTGTCTGTAACTTTACCTGTCAAATAAATAAATAAATAAAAATTTTAAAAAATATGTTCTGAATAGAAGAGAGCACTTCAAATAATTACAAGTATGAATAAACATGAAAACTATTTTAAACTGCCTAAAAGTCTGCTCCTAAGTAGATACTGCCTTTTTTTTATTATATATTTTATTATAAAGAAAGATTGAACTATGACACAGCTCTTCTCACAAAAGTAGCTTTCTCTTTCATGCTCCTCTACTAAAACATAAGTGCGCTGTATCTTTACACACTACATCTGTTTTGGTGGGGAGGGAATCACAGAATTTCTCTATCTCAATTTAGCTAGTTCCTGGGACAATTCATCAAATCTTCCTAAGTGTTAAAACAGGAAAGTTTTAATCTACTTTATAAATGCTTTATTCTCATTCTCCAGGCAACAATTTATCTCTTTTAAAAAATGCATTTGAAAGTCAGAGTTACGGTGGTTGAGGTGGAGGGTGGGGAGCAAATGAGCAAGCAGAGACAGGGAGAGACCTTTCATTCCCTGGCTCACTCTCAGATGGTCGCATGGCCAGCCAAAGCCAGGAACCAGGAGCTACCTCAGGGTCTTCCACGTGGATGGTAGGGGCCCAAACACTTGGGTCATCTTCCACTGCTTTTCCCAGGACATAAGCAGGGAGCTGGATTAGAAGTGGATTAGCCCAAACATGAATAGTCACCTATAAGGTACGCTAACACTACAGGCAGTGGCTTTACCCACTACACCACAACACTGGTCCCGGCAATTTACTTTTTGTGAAATGCAGGTCAAGGACCCACCCTTGAATCTCTCAGGTCTTTTTTAGCAACCAAGCAGAGAGTTTTGCCTATTTTCAGTTTATCAAATTCAGAAATGAAGAGCAATTTAAACCAAACAAGACAAATCTAAAATAAATGGGATCACAGATAGAGAAGGATAGAGTCAAGCACTAAGAAACTTCAAAGTGGAAATAAATGCATTCATAACCACTCAGCCAAACTGCCAATCTATTTTAAACCTTCCATGGTTTATGTCTATTTAAAATATAAAATGGAATGTTGGGCCGGCACCGCAACTCACTAGGCTAATCCTCCACCTGTGGCACCGGCACCCCGGGTTCTAGTCCTGGTCGGGGCGCCAGTTCTGTCCCAGTTGCACCTCTTCCAGTCCAGCTCTCTGCTGTGGCCCGGGATTGCAGTGGAGGATGGCCCAAGCGCTTGGGCCCTGAACCCGCATGGGAGACCAGGAGGAAGCACCTGGCTCCTGGCTTCGGATCAGCGCGGTGCGCTGGCCGCAACGCGCCGGCTACAACACGCCGGCCACAGCGGCCATTGAGGGGTGAACCAACAGAAAAGGAAGACCTTTCTCTCTGTCTCTCTCTCTCTCACTGTCCACTCTGCCTGTCAAATATATATATATATATATATAATATATATATAAAATAGAATGTTAAGAAGGCAGCTCTTTGGAAAGCAGAAAATCCTAGTAATTTTTACAAGTTACTTTATGGTAAGGCCCACCCACCTAACTGTACTCCTATTTTAAAACTGTGCTGTCCCCAATTAAATATCATTGCCTTCATTTTAAAGGTTCTAAGAAGAATTGTCACTGTTTTCTACATTCAGAATTCAGCATATGGTTTCACACTCTATAGGGCTAATTCCAATGATAAATAGGATGGTTGGGAAAGGCACAAACTTAAGAATTGTAGCAAGAGCTCTTCAGTTAATAAGTGTGACATAGGCAGGACCAGAAAGACATCTTCAAGGATAAAAAAATAAAGATAACCTCTGGGATCTATTTGATGGCTAGCATCTTCATTATACACCCAAAAGGATACAATTAGTGTCAATAGTAAAGACGAAAAAGAACATCTTTTAAAAATGAACTCAATCAATTAAATGAACCCATTGAAATGTCAACCAAGCTCTTGTCTAAGACACATAAAAACAAATGGGCATGTCACCAAAATAAAATCCTCTAATAAGAACTGTCACCAAAGATCACTTGGGGTTTTTCTGAACTGTGTGAATAAAATCTGTCAAACATAAAGGAAATAAAAAGTAACCATCACAATTAAAGAAGACTTGGAAATATTCAAATATATTGAGTATTTTTTAAAATATATACGGGCTAACTAAGTAGCCGTTAAAATGTCAGAAAATTGGGGCTGGCGCTGTGGTGCAGCAGGTTAAAGTCCTGGCCTGAAACGCCGGCATCCCATATGGGCAACAGTTCGAGTCCCAGGGGCTCCTCTTTTGACCCAGCTCCTTGGTAATGTGCCTGAGGATGGCCCAAGTCCTTGGGCCCCTGCACCACACGTGGGAGACCTGGACGAAGCTCCTGGCTCCTGACTTCAGATCAGCTCAGCTCCAGTTGTTGCAGCCATTTGGGAAATGAACCAGTGGATGGAAGACTTCTCTGTGTGTCTCTCTCTGTCTCTACCTCTTTGTGTAACTCTTTCAAATAAATAAGATAAATATTTTAAAAAAAGAAAATTGACAAACTGAACATTTTTAAAGCAGGAAACTGCATATATCAAAATCAAAAATAATTTTCTGATTAAAGATGACATCATCTCATGCTCTCATACACAATAATTATCACTATCAATAAAGATGAAAATTAAGGGTAACTTCATTGATCTTCCTTCAATCATCAAATTTTTTAATTTCTTTTTTTTGGGGGGTCCTAAAGTCCATGTCCTCCCAGACAGAGGTCAGAACATGGGGGAACAGACAGAGCTGGGGAGGAGGAGATGCCATCCATCCCAGGGCACTTTTTTTTGAAAAGCAGAGTGGACAGTGAGAGAGAGACAGAGAAAAAGGTCTTCCTTTTTTTCCGTTGGTTCACTCCCCAGTGGCCGCTGCGGCCGGCGCACCGCGCTGTTCTGAAGGCAGGAGCCAGGTACTTATCCTGGTCTCCCATGGGGTGCAGGGCCCAAGCACTTGGGCCATCTTCTGCTGCTTTCCCAGGCCACAGCAGAGAGCTGGCCTGGAAGAGGGGCAACCGGGACAGAATCCGGCGCCCCCACCGGGACTAGAACCCGGGGTGCCAGCGCCACAGGCGGAGGATTAGCCTAGTGAGCCACAGCGCCAGCCCAAATTTTTTAATTTCATTATTTAGGTTTTTAAATGTATTTTTCATTTAAAGATTTATTTTTATTTATTTGAAAGGCAGAGTTACAGAGATCTTCCGTCTGCTGGTTCACACCCCAAGTGGCCACAACAGCCAGGGCTGTGCCAGGAAGAAGCAAGCTGCTTGGAGCTTCTGCAGGGTCTCCCACATGGATGCAGGGGCACAAGCACTTGGGCTGTGTTCTGCTGCTTTCCCAGGCCATTAGCAGGAAGCTGGATTGGAAGGGGAGGAACCAGGCCTCAAATAGGGGCCCACATAGGATGCTGGCGCCACAGGCAGTGGCTTAATCTGCTTTGCCACAATGCTGGTCTCGGAAGTTTTTATTAACATAAAATACCTGTACATTCCTACAGAGTATCGTCCGATATTCCAACACCTTACACAGCATAAACCTGTCAAGCCCAGCAATCAGCCTTTCATTTCTTACATGTCAAGAAGAGTTCTCTGCAGGGAACAGGCATTTAGCCTAATAGTCAAGATACCAGCAGTCCACATCCAAGTGCCTGGGTCCAACCCCGCCTCTGACTCCTGACTCCAGACCCCAGGCAGTAGCAAGGATGGCTCAAGCAGTTGGGTTCCTGCCACCCATGTGGACGATCTGGGTTGAGTTCTAGCTCCTGGTTCCTGCTTCTGTTTCCAGCAGAGCCCCAGTCAGCTGCAGACATCTGGGGAGTGAACCAACAGAACGGAACTCTCTGTCTCTGTCACTTCTCCTCAAATAAAATTTAAAAAGAAATGCAATTTGGCAGTCAAAAGAATGAATAAATTTACACAGTCACAATTAATTTGAACATTATCATACATATCCAAAAGCATACTAAAATTAGGCTTTAGTTTCCACATAGAGTTAGGTAACTAACTCTGAAATTCCTAGCAGTAATAAGAATGACCGTGAAGAATTCCTTCTGTGCAACTACCCACTCCTCGTGTGATAGTGCACACAGCCCTACTGACTGCTATCGGGTTGAACCTAAGCTTTGGGATAACTCTCAGAGATTATACACTTCAACCAGCCAAGGAGCTTACAGTGCTACTGTTGAGACCCTGTGGCCACAGTAAAGAAGGAATATATCACAATCTCAATTTTTAAAATAAGACACCTAAATGTGACTGCAGAATATCATACTCCAAATAGGATTACCGGTAAAAGTTACTACACACTCTGGACCTATATAACATACCGTCAAGAGAATGAACCTCTAGAACTTGAGTTAAAGGTGTGAAAAGAAAAAAGTTCACAGTAATAATATTTCTGATGAATTTTCTCACTGGGGATACATCAATATACCTAATCCTACAGATACACACTCGTGCTTTGCTAGTTATAAGACACCATACTTTCTGGTCTATAGTTTTCTTCTTTGAGTTTATCACAGGATCTAAAATAATACAAACTCTTAGTTGTTTTATCTTAGTGTTTTATCTCCATTCTCAACTTTAATAAATGTGTTTGTTAAAAATGGAAAGAATATTTAAAAGTGCACAGAAATTTATAAAGACTAGAACATATGCAGGTGGGTGCACAAGGAATTTTCAGCCCACTTTGCCAGAAGCAGGATGCCATCTGGTTATGTCATGAATCAAGCTAACCCTCAGCCGTTCCCAAAGTTGACAGGAAAATCTGCTTGTTTAGTTAACATTGAAAACACACTGCAAATCCAAAATGAACTGTTACTTCTTAAAATATTCTTTAAAATATAAAAAAACTTACTTTCTCTTTAAAAGCAGCAGTCTGATTGTCTACGTGTTCCTTATACAACTATTTTAAAAAGAAAACTCGGGGGCTGGCATTGTGGCCCCAGAGGGTTAAGCAACCAAGGCCAGAATCCCATATGGGAGTGTTAATGTGCCTGAGAAAGCAACAGAAGATGGCCCAAATAGTTGGGCCCCTATCACTCATTTGGGAGACCAGGATGGAATTCTCTGCTCCTAGGTTTGGCCTGGACCAGTCCTGGCCCTGGTGGCCTTGTGGGGAGTGGATGGAAGATACATATCTCACTCTGCCTTTCAAATGGAAAAAAAAGAAAAAACTTAAAATCGATGCAAACCCAGTTTCTAAATAGTAGTCTCTACTATGAAACTGAAAATTGGGGCCGGCGCCATGGCTCACTTGGTTAATCCTCCACCTGCAGCGCTGGCATCCCATATGGGCACCGGGTTCTAGTCCTGGTTGCTACTCCTCCAGTCCAGCTCTCTGCTGTGGCCCGGGAAGGCAGTGGAGGATGGCACCCACATAGGAGACCAGGAGGAAGCACATGGCTCCTGGCTTTGGATCGGCACAGTTCTGGCCATGGCAGCCATTTGGGGGGTGAACCAACGGAAGGAAGATCTTTCTCTATGTCTTTCTCACTGTCTAACTCTGTCAAATAAAAAATAAAAATAAAAAAACCTGAAAATCTATTATTTTCATCCATTATCCCCAAAATAAGCACATCTCTTATATTTCAAATTATTTCTACCATGTATATATAGTACAGATATCAAAAAGAAAGAAAATACAGAAAATCATTTATATGACTATGTTCCACAGTAGCCAACTACAAAATAGAAATCTTAATTCTCTCATTCTGCTATTGCTTTATCTTTCTAATTAAACTTCAAGTCTTCTGGGTAAGGATAAAATCCACTGCCATTAGATGCTGTATATTTAAATAGTATAAAACACCAAACAGCTAATGGCTAGTGTACTTCTAACTTACTGTAGTATTATTTAAAAAAAAGAACGGAAAATATATTTTCAGATCTTATTAGGGACAAAAAGTTTCACTGTATAGATCAGGAAATTTTTTGTTTAATCATTTTGAGCAACATCAGGAAATATCTTTCACAGAACAGAGGTTATAAAGAATGGTAATAAAACTCTGAAAATCCATATAACTAAAAAGTTAATTTAAACTTAAAAATGACTCCCATTAATTGATTTTATGTAGTTATTTACTTGAGAGGCAGAAAATGGGGCAGGGGATGTGTGACAGAAAAGTTCCCACATACTGGGTAACTCCCCAGACATCCACAACATTTAGGAAAAGGGCTAGGTTTAAGCCTGGAGCCAGGAACTCAATCCATATCTCCCATGTGGGAGGCAAGAACCCAATTACTTGGGCCATCACCACTGCCTCCCAGGGTCTGCATTAACAGGAAGCTGGAATCAAGAGCTGGAGTGGGAAATCAGACCCAGGTACTGCAATGTGGGATACAAGCATTTTAACAACTAGGCCAAATGCCTACCTGTAACTGATTATTTTAAAAAATTAATTTGGGGCCAGAGCTGTGGCTTAGCGGGTAAAGCTGCCAGCTGCAGTGCCAGCATCCCATATGGGTACCGGTTCGAATCCCAGCTGCTCCACTTCCAATCCAGCTCTCTACTATTGTAATCCTGGGAAAGCAGTAGAAGATGGCCCAAGGACCATCTGCACCCACGTGGAAGACATGCAAGAAGCTCCTGGCTTCGAATCGGTGCAGCTCCGGCCGTTGTGGCCATCTGGGGAGTGAAACAATGGATGGAAGACCACTCTCTGCCTCTCCTTTTCTCTAACTCTGCCTTTCAAATTAAATAAATAAATCTTTAAAAAAATAATTTGGTTGTTTCTCTTTTGAATAAGAATACCAATAAGGGAATATCTAGCCCTGTGTCTTTTAAAGCTACTTAGAACTTTTAGCTACATCCTAGTCATGTTAGATACATACCTACCAGATTTTAATCCAATGAGGGTATATGCGGGCTTGTCTTGAGAGGCCTGCACTGCCAGGATGCTGGGACATTCTGTTCTTTGACAAGAAGCACTTTCCGTGAACATGTCCGCTTATTATCAAGCACACCTTTTAAAGGGCAGGCAGAGGGGCACAGCTAGTTCAGGGCAACACTAATTCTATAGGATAAAGGCGATACTGGCACCTCTATGCTTCTCCAATCAGCTTGAAGGTCATGTAGCCTACATATCCTCCGAGGTGGTCCTGATGGGTCTGGGCTACACCCAGGAGCTATTTACCTGATTGGCAACAACAAGGAATGGGGGTTGGGAGGGTGGGAGAATGTGCCTGGGGCTCCTGCCACCTGCCAGCTAGGTCATAGGGTCCTTCCAGGGAGGCATGGTGTGCCATGCCCTCAACCTCCTGCATGGGCTAGGCAGGCAGTCTCCCAGCCAGGCACAGGATCAGCCACAGGTATCTGTCATTCCACAGAAAATCTGAACCGGAAAATTACTGCCATTTGGATAATACACCTTGAATTTCTTAAAGCATAGTCGCTGAAAAGTACATCAAGTTATCACACTAATATTGTTATACAGATATTATTTTTATACTTTGCAACACTGAGACTGACCACAAATAACCCATTAAAAAGATTTGTCCTACCTCCCTTGTTTCTAGCACAAGGAAAAAGAATTTTTTTTTTTTTTTTTTTTTTTTTTTTTTTTTTTTTTTTTTTTTTTACAGACAGCGTGGATAGTGAGAGAGAGAGAAAGGTCTTCCTTTTGCCGTTGGTTCACCCTCCAATGGCCACCTTGGCTGGTGCGTTGCGGCCGGCACACGGCGCTGATTCGAAGGCAGGAGCCAGGTGCTTCTCCTGGTCTCCCATGCAGGTGCAGGGCCCAAGCACTTGGGCCATCCTCCACTGCCTTCCGGGGCCACAGCAGAGAGCTGGCCTGGAAGAGGGGCAACCGGGAAAGAATCCGGCGCCCCAAGAACTTGTTTTACTTATAGAAACTGGGAACAGATCAACTTGGCTTTGGTGAAATCAGAGAACTCTCATGGGGAAACTGAGTTTTTTTTTTTTTTTTGACAGGCAGAGTGGACAGTGAGAGAGAGAGAGACAGACAGAAAGGTCTTCCTTTGCCGTTGGTTCACCCTCCAATGGCCGCCGCAGCCGGCGCGCTGATCCGATGGCAGGAGCCAGGTGCTTCTCCTGGTCTCCCATATGGGTGCAGGGCCCAAGGACTTGGGCCATCCTCCACTGCACTCCCTGGCCACAGCAGAGAGCTGGCCTGGAAGAGAGGCAACCGGGACAGAATCCGGCGCCCCGACCGGGACTAGAACCCGGTGTGCCAGCGCCGCAAGGTGGAGGATTAGCCTAGTGAGCCGCGGCGCCGGCTGAGCTTGTTAATACCATCAGTACTGGTGAGGAAAGTGGGTTTGGTGCACTGCCTGTGAGTATGTATGTATGCATGTCCACAAAGGCAGGGAAAAGGTGTAGATAAGAATGTGCGTCCACCATCCTATGGTTCTTTTTAGTTCCAAAAGTCAAACATTCAATGAATATCAATGTTTATTTAGGGAGAAAGATGAATAAAACATAGTTTTGCCTCCAAAGGTTGATTCAATAAAAAAATTCAATCACCATATTCACTATTCCTAAATAAAACATATATCGGCACATACTTATGTTTATGTGTATATACAGAAATATATGCACACATACACATACATATATACTCACTAATACATTTAAATAAATGTTTTAAGAGCAGAAGATGTCTTCCAAAAAATCAAAAACTTTAATCTCAGGAAATGAGAAAAACAAGTGAAATATAATAACACTCCCAAATAAGTGCTCTATCAATCACGGCAGAAGTTTTCAGTACCATGTTCAACACCCAGAAATGTGTACTTTTGTCTCCTCTAAAATACAGAATAAAATCCTCTAAACACAGAGGAAAAGGACATCAAAAAATGTGATGAAAGTTTATTTTCAGGAAACTTTAAGAAAAGAGAAATACAGTTTCACACACACACACACACGTATACACAGCTACATCATAATACTACTTCTCATTGTAATGTTTGCTTAGTTTAGTTGTTTAAATATTAATACATTTATCCTGAATATTTTGGGCCATTTGAAATAAATCAGCTTTTTCAATCACTGAAATTAGAAAATACATTAATCAGGGCTGGTGCGGTGGCACAGCGGGTAAAGCCACCACCTGCAGCATTGGCATCACATAAGGGCACCAGTTGCGGCTGCTCCACTTCCAGTACTGCTCCCTGCTAATGTGCTTGGGAAAGCAACACAAGATGGCTCAAGTACTTGGGCCTCTGCACCCACGTGGGAGACCAGATGAAGCAGATAGAAGATCTCTCTCTCTCTTTCTCTGCCTCTCCTTCTCTGTAACTCTTTCAAGTAAATAAATCTTAAAAAAATAAAGAAATCTTAAAAAAAAAAAAAGAAAATGCATTAATCTGTCTTACTATGTGTACAATAGTGATCATCACAATAGAAACAGAATGTTATAACTGAAGTGCTGAACATAGAAAAGCACGCCATTTTGCCCAGCCCCTAAAAATAAGACCTGAAAGTCGATAACTAAAATGAAGAATCTTGGAACTGATTTCTATGCCTACTAGCTGCTTTACCTTCCTTTTACTTAGTGGGATTTTTTTAAAGATTTTATTTATTTGAGAGGTAGAGTTAAAAAGAGAGGGAGAGACAGAGAGAGAAGTCTTCCATTGCTTGTTCATTCTCCAAATGGCCACAATGGCCACAGCTGAGCCAAATCAAAGCCAGGAGCCTCTTCCAGGTCTCCCATGCAGGTGCAGGGGCCCAAGGACTTGGGCCATCCTCTACTGCTTTCCCAGGCCATAGCAGAGAGCTGGATTGGAAGAGGTGCAGTGGGGAAACGAACAGGCACCCAAATGGGATGCTGGTTCCACAGGCAGAGGCTTAGCCTACTATACCACAGCACTGGCCCCCATAGTGTTTTGTTCTTTTTTTTTTTTTTTTTTTTTTTGACAGGCAGAGTGGACAGTGAGAAAGAGAGAGAGACAGAGAGAAAGGTCTTCCTTTGCCGTTGGTTCACCCTCCAATGGCCGCCGCGGCCGGCGCACCGTGCTGATTCGAAGGCGGGAGCCAGGTGCTTCTCCTGGTCTCCCATGGGGTGCAGGGCCCAAGCACTTGGGCCATCCTCCACTGCACTCCCTGGCCACAGCAGAGAGCTGGCCTGGAAGAGGGGCAGCCGGGACAGAATCCGGCGCCCCGACCGGGACTAGAACCCGGTGTGCCGGCGCCGCTAGGTGGAGGATTAGCCTAGTGAGCCGCGGCGCCGGCCGCCCATAGTGGTTTTTTAAAAGGTTATTTTTAAATAGTTGCAACTTATAGAAAAGTTAAAAGGATTATATAAAGAATTCCTATAGACTTCATATTCTCTAAATGGTCCCTAATGCCACATATATTTTTATCATTTTCTCTCATTTTTTAACAAAAGTATGAAAAAGAATAAATAATACACTAAAAAGAAGTGAAAGATTTGTGTATTAAAACTGCGAAACACCGTTGTAAAAAATTAAAGACATAAAGACATCTCTTGTTCATGGAGAAGATTTAATATCATTATAATGGGAATACTTCCCAAACTGAACAACTGGGAAACAAAAAATTCCTGTAAATTCCCAACTGATTTTATTATTTTTAGATTAATTTATTTGAAAGCCAGAATTACAAAGACAGAAGGAGAGACAGAGGGAGAGGGAGAGGGAGAGACAGAGGGAGAGGGGGGGAAAGGGGGAGGGGGGAGGGGGAGGGAGGGGGAGAGTTACCAGATGACCCAGACATCTCACTCCTAGGCATATATACTCAAGAGAACTGAAAACATATGTCAACAATAAACTGACTCACAATTGTTCATATTATCAGTATTCCTAACAGTCAAAATGTGGAAACAACCCAAATGTCCATCAACAGATGCATGTGGACTAACCATACAACATAATACTTAGCCATAAAATGGAATGAAGTACTGATGCGTACTATAATATGAACACACCTTGAAAACATTATCCTAAGAGGAAGAACCTACATTTTATGACTCTTTATATGACATGCACAGAAAAGGCAATTCTATAAAGAAAGAAAGTAAACTAATGATTGCCTGAGACTGGAGAGTGAGGGAAATAAGCAATGATTATTAACACTTCAGGGGTTTCTCTTTGGACAATCAAAATTCTGGAATAAGAAAGCAATGACTGGGGGGGGGCGGGTGCTCTGGGGTTCTTGATATGCCCCCACAAAAAATAAAAATAGAAAAAAAAAAGCAATGACCAATGGACCAATGCATGAGCCTTTGTTCATTAACACTTCACTGTGCATTTTAAGAGTGAATTTTAAGGTATGCGAATTACATATCAATTTTTTAAAAAGTATTCATGGAAAAGAAAGGGAAAACAATGTTTTTGAGATCTTTGTGGATGATGAGACAAAGAAAAAGTAGGATACACACTTGTGGGAAGCTCCACTGGTGTGCAACAACAGGAGAGCGTGGCTTCAGAATCCATCAGAGAGAACCTGGAGTTTGTTCTATACTTAGAACACCACAGCAAGCAGTAGCAGTGTCAAATTCTTTTGGGAAGGATTCTGAATGATGAACAAGCTTAACGTGAGTCTCACCCAGCTGAAGTTCTCTCTCTTAACAAGAAATCTGGTTTCTAGTTAGCCCTCTTTCTCTAGATGGGGCCGATCCTGTCCGTGATTTTGAAAGCAATCAATGTACTTTCCCTTCACAATGCTCCAGAAGTCAGACTCTTCAATGTCTGTTTAGTAAAAGTTAAATCAACAGATTTAATATAAATGGAACCCCTTTATTACCAGCCTGATCTTAATCTCATTTCATGAGCTCAGCTAACAAAAAAAATCTATTCTCTTGACTATCTTATAAAGTGATAATTGTATTATTTTACTGTTTTTACTAAGTCATCACGTTTCTTTTTGTCCTTTGCACTAGTTCTACTGTACTTTTCAAAACCACAGAACAATTTTCCCAGAGACTGACCAGCATTTAAAAGTGCTGATCATTTTTATTTTTGCCTTATTTTTGCTCACCTACAGTGATACTTTAGAGAATATATGCAGAAGAGCAAAAAATGAAAGTTTTTTATTTTTTAATTCTTGTCCAACAAGTGAGAACATTTTAGCAAAGAACAGGTGGGTGAGTAAATCAGTCTGCTTTGAAACACTTCCCCGACGTCACGTTTTATTTTATTTTCCAGGGCATCTGAAACTGTTAGGGAGTAAGCAGACTGTTTGGCCAGCTGAGACAAAGTCCTGGCACTGCACTGAAATAAGATCGCTGAGTCTGTCCTTCTGTGTTGTGTGACTGACCTACTTAGGAAATGCATATGCACGATGGTCAGGAGAGACGCCAATACGGATACTACTGTGTTGTCATCCCATGAGCGGTATTTCTTGTGTCAATGATACACAAGTTACAAAAAAAAGTAAAATAAGAACAATAAAGAATTCAAAAATGAAACTCAAAATCTTTGGTTTAACACCAATAGCACAGGGGCTGGCGCCGTGGCTCACTTGGTTAATCCTCCGCCTGCAGCGCTGGCATCCCATATGGGCACCGGGTACTAGTCCCGGCTGCTCCTCTTCCAGTCCAGCTCTCTGCTGTGGCCCGGGAAGGCAGTGGAGGATGGCCCAAGTGTTTGGGACCTGCACCCACATGGGACACCGGGAGAAAGCACTTGGCTCCTGGCTTCGGATCAGCATAGCTCCAGCCATAGCAACCATTTGGGGGGGGGGGGGGGGGTGAACCAACAGAAGGGAGACCTTTCTCTCTCACTGTCTGTCAAATAAATAAATAAATTTTAAAAATACCAATAGCACAATTTATTCTGAAAAAAAAAATTTTATTTGACAGGTAGAGTTACAGACAGTGACAGAGAGAGACAGAGAGAAAGGTCTTTCTTCCATTGGTTCACCCCCAAAATGGCCATTATGGCTAGCTGCTCCACTTCCAATCCAGCTCCCTGCTAATGTACCTGGGAAAGCAGCAGAGGATGGCCCCAGTCACTGGGCCCCTACACCCATGTGGGAGACTTAGAGGAAGCTGGCTACTGGTCAGCCCAGCTCCAGCCATTGTAGCCATCTGGGGAGTGAACCAGCAGGTGGGAGACCTCTCTCTTTCTCTCTACCTCTCTCTGTAACTCTTTCAAATAAATCTTAAAATTAAAAAAAAAAAAAAACTTTTAAAATGCTATTTTGGGGGCCAGCACTGTAATGTAGAAGGACAGACCTCTGCCTGCAGTGCCAGCATCCCATATGGGCACTAGTTCGAGTCCCAGCTACTCCACTTCTGATCCAGCTCCCTGCTGATGTGCCTGGAAAAGCAGCAGAAAATGGCCCAAGTCACTGGGCCCCTGCACCCACGTGGGAGACCCAGAAGAAGCTCCTGGCTCCTAGCTTCAGATTGTCCCAGCTTCAGCCATTGCAGCTGAATAAATAAATAAATAAATAAATAATAAAAAACCAGTATTTTGTCAATATATAGCTGACAAAGTAAGTATTATCAAGTAATCTGAACCAAAGCCTTGGAATCTAGATGTTATCAAGAAACATTTCTATTACAATACTTTCATACTTACATATCGTCCCATGCCTTGTAACCTCAGAAATATCACAGTGAGAGTGATGCCAGTTAAAAGAGAACTGCAGTGCAATTATTTCTCTGCTAAGAAGAGGAAACATCAAGTAAATTATAAAAGAGGAGGCCATATATGTATTTCCCAAAGAGCAGGTTTGGGGTTTGAATTATGAGAGAGAACATGAGAGTAAAGCTTCTTCTGATATTCTGAGAAAGCGTCTATGAAACTAGTGGCAATCTAGGATGTCTGCGCTGCCCCATCACAGGACACAGCACAGCAATGATATTTACAGCACTGCCAGACCCAGTGCCTACGCTAAAAAAAAAAAATTCATGTCAGTGGTCTGGGACGAGAAGTGCCACAATGCAGCAGTTCAAACCTAGCAAAGTTAAGGAAAGAGGTTCAGTTCCACATGCAGAAAGGAGTACAGGAAGGTAATGTGTAAGGTTCAAAAACATGATTTTTATGAACGTCAAAGCCTAGGGAACATGTACTATCACTGGAGGTTACCCATGATGTCAGGTGTTCTAAGAAACAATAACACATATACATAAGTAGTTAGGCTAAACAGAATTGCTGACTCATACACCCACTGCAGTGCTCATGAAATGACACTCCCAAGATTCCTCTGTGGCTTTTGCTGTTGTTGTTGTTAACAGATTCAATATAGTTCATAGGTATAATTCTAAGAATATAATGATTTTCCTTTTAACCTGTTCTAATACCATATTGTCTTCTATTTTAATTAGTATTATCCACCTATATACATCACTGTTTTAGGTTTTCAGCACTAACTTTTTTCAATGTGCTTTTTAAGAATTGTATTTATAAGAAAGTCGAATAATGTTTTATACTTTGAGCTCATTTGCTCTCTTCTCTACCTACTCAACAGAATATGTCAGTGCCAACCAGGAAAAAACCCACCACTTACTCTGAACACTAAACACTTTAGAACACTTACGTGGCTCTAAAGGAAATTCAGTACTTTAATTGACAACTGCCACTATTCCATGTACAGACACTTTCTTATCTATTGTTCAAATAAAAAATTATACATCTGAGCACAGTTGACATCCTAACAAAAAATATACAACTCCCTTAATCTCACTCACAACTTACTGTTATAACCACAGAAGTGTCTCGTTAATACACAATTCATGTTCTAAAGTTATTGTTTATAAAGAATCTACTAAATTAACTCATTACTTATATCTGCTCCAAAAGTAACTGATATAATGAGAAAGAGGATAGAAATCATATAATTAAAGCTTAGAGATGGCTTTTATAATGTACAAAATTAAGATTACATCCAGATGAAAGAAAATTCTCAAAACAATAACTTAAATTGGTATGGTTCCTAAATCAATAGTTTTTCTTTGCATTTCCATATACATGTACACAGTATCTAATAAATAGTTTGATAGCTCAAAACATCTTTATTCTGCCTCAAATGAAATCTTCTTTAAGCTTCCAGTTAGACATTCTTGAGCTGTAAGATTCTATCAGAAGGCAAGCTCCCTACTATGCAGTATTACCTGAACAGAACTCCTTAGAATAACCCTTACAATTAAATACATAGTAATCATTAAACAAGGCAAGAAATATGTAGTTTGGGAGGAGAAAACAATAAAACACAATTTTCCAAGGAGTTTCTAAAAACTATGAGCTCAAAAGGCAGATCACTTATTATTATGAAGAACAGGTATCTTGGTTCTAAGCATTTCTGTAACAACTTAAGATACAGAAGGAACACAGCCCATCTAAATTGTTTTATGCACAGAACAGAGGTGTAATATTCCCACTGAAGGCCTGGAGAGTACACACACAGTCAGCTGAAAGACAGTCATCAAAGGTAAAGTCATTCATGGGGGCTTTAAGTGGAACTCAAAGAGGAAGTCCAATATATTCAGCATATTCTCTAAAGAGAAATAAAAAGAATTATGATGGCAGGATGATACAGATACAGCAAGATCTGTCTCCTAAATCACAAAAGATGTAGGAGGTTGCTTTGGAATGGACTAAAAAAATTCCCTGGAAGACAGTAACAGATTTTTTTAAAGACAGCATGTAAATTATTACAACAGGATGTCACCACCACACTATAAAAAACTTTTTTTTTTTTCTGAGTGAGCTACATTTCTCAGGAAGGAAAAATCTTTCTAAAAATGTCTTGAATCTAAAACATGGTGAGGGGGGAATTATCAGCAAAAATATATGTATATTAGAATTAAGAAATTTTGTAACACAAAATTGACCAATGTATACCACAGTGGTATTTGTGTCCTAAAATATTCTAAAGACCTTTGGAGCAATAGAAGAATTTAGAATAAAAGTTCTGTTCTCTGGTATTACATCTAGATGATCTGTCTAAACTCTCCTTTATAGTTTATAGAACTGCATTTTTGTGGAGAAAAAGACTGAGTCAATGACAGAACCAAAATGAATGACTATTTATTTCAGCAATATAATCAGTTATCTAGTTTCTTTTCCTTTCTTTTATGCCTTATAATAAAAACTAAAACCGAAAAAGACTTCCTCCAAATATTTCTTATCTAAATAGCATAGTATCTCTCCCAAATATTGACTAATAACATGGTAGACTTTAAATATGTTCCAAAATTCCTTAATATTCCTCCTCCTGGACATCCTGTGACATTCCTCTCCCTTTGAATGTGGGTAGGACTTAGTTACTTGCTTCTAGCAAGCAGACAAAGAAAAAGAAACAGAACTATGGCAAAGAAAGGTGACTCTACCACTGATAAAAGTCAACATCATCAGTGTGATGTTGGTGTCCTTTAATATGACACAGTAAGATTTCTTCACCTTTGTGGTGTTCCTCTTCAAACACATAAGCCCAGTGTCAACAGCACAAAAATCAGACAACCCCAAACTGAGAGATTTTTCTCAAAACTAACCAATACTCTTCAAAGGTGTCAAGGTTGTAAAAAACAAGGAAAACCTGAGAAATACTGGGGAAGACCAAGGAGGCATGACAATTAAATGCAATGTGATTGGCCGGCGCCACAGCTCACTAGGCTAATCCTCCGCCTGTGGCGCCAGCACCCCAGGGTTCTAATCCCGGTCGGGGCGCCAGTCAGGGCCCCCGGTTCTGTCCTGCTTGCTCCTCTTCCAGTCCAGCTCTCTGCTGTGGCCCAGGAGTGCAATGGAGGATGGCCCAAGTCCTTGGGCCCTGCACCCGCATGGGAGACCAGGAGAAGCACCTGGCTCCTGGCTTCGGATCAGCGAGGTGCGATGGCCACAGCGGCCATTGAGGGGTGAACCAACGGAAAAAGGAAGACTTTTCTCTCTGTCTCTCTCTCTCACTGTCCACTCTGCCCGTCCAAAAAAAAAAAAAAAATGGCAATGTGATATCCTGGCTTGGATACCAGAACATATTACTGATGTAGAAAAATAGGTGAAATCCAAATAAAACAGCACAGAGTCAATGTTAATCTCTTAGCTGTCACAATTATATGATGGTTATAAAAGATCTTAACATTAAGGGGAGCTGGGTGAAGTGTATAATGGACAACAAGTATCTGTTTTTGTAACTCTTACATAAATCTAAAACTTAATTTTTTTTCAATTTCTAACCATATCTTTCCTGTCAGAAAGCCACCACCCAAACCCATAAGCTTTATCACAATCATTGAGGTTCTCCAGAATCCCACATCTTTAAGATCTGTCCTCTACTTTATAAGGCACATACTGAAGGATTAATCTTAATAAACTCTATCAGCTCCTAACTCAAAGACTAGATTTTGCTACTCAAAATGTGATTTCCCAGTGCCTCAGTGATATTTATCACTGAATTTTTCATCGTAATGCATCTACAAAGCAATAATATACTGCTTACATGAATTTTATCTTTAATTATATACCGATAATTTAAGCATTTTCAATTCAATAATAATCCCAGGTATTCCTAGACAATAATAGAGAATTTAAAAGAGCTAAGTATGGCTTTTGCATTTAAAATTTAAGATCCTTCCATTATTTCACATTGTCCTTCAAATTATGTTTGAGGTGAGCGTGGAAATTACCATGTATTGAGGTTCAAGGGTCCTATTTTCCTGGATATGATTTTCAAGACAATAAATCGGGCTCTTTAGACTCCTTATAACAGAGGGAAAAGACAGAGGGAAGGATAAAGATTCTATGGCTCACTCTCTGTTTGGCGTTGGAGAAAGACTTCATCAAGAGTTGCGGACACTAGACAGTTCTGAGCCAGGAGGCAGGGGATGGATGCTAGAACCCTCCTCAAGGAATTTCATGAGGAAAATGGTGTATGAGACGAACCCATCCTCTGGAACCATGATAAAGCGTCAGAATCAATCAGCTGAGTTTAGTCACATTCTCCTTGGAGAAATCAAGGCTCACCAGATCAGCCATGCCCTCAGAAACACCCAAACTATATTCTCAGTAATCTGGATCTCCAGCCTGGGCAGATGTTTCTTGCTGTATTCCCGTCCATCAGCATGAGCACTGTATGTAGATAAGCTGAATGAAAAAATAAGTAAACTAATTGCTGTGTTTTGTGACTATACACAAACATACATATGCATGTGTTCACTCAGAAAGCAAAAAATAAGGTATATTTGTGTAAAGATCATAACAGTATGTCATTCCAAACGTTCTTTTCTCAGAATAATATAAACTAATTCTAAAAAGTTCTTTTTAATATTTTTTGGGAATTTCAATAAAAATGAAATATAAGCCCAGTGTAGAATTAAAGAAAAAAAAAACTCAGTGATCTTGTTAGGTAGATGATGATTATTTATTTTTTATTTTTATCCAATTTCCCATAATTCCACTGAACTATTTTAGTAATTTCCATAGGTTTTGTGCAAATGACCCATTTGTTTTCTAAATATTTCATATCTTCTAAAATATTTCATATTTTCCAGTATTTCCAAAAATGTCTGAGTCTAGTTTTCTTCCCACTCTTTGAAAACACTGATCAAATTCTCGACAATGACAAGTGATGACATGATGGCACAGCAGAGTCTCAGCTGACCTGGAGAAGAGGAAGTCGCCGTGGTTTCCCAAATTTCATCAACACAACCCAGCACTCCGGGATGCTTCTCAAGAAGCTTACTTGCTCCTTTTCCAGGAGGCTTTTTCAGTTCATTTCAATGGACAGTCTGCTAACTCCCTGCCTTAAGAATATTTTACAGGGGCTGCTGCTATAGCATAGTAGGTTAAACTTCCGCCCACAGCACCAGCATCCCATATGAGCTCTCTGCTGATGACCTGGGAAAGCCATGGAAGATGGTCCAAGTGCTCGGACCCCTGCATCCTCCTGGGAGACCTGGAAAAAGCTCCTGGCTCCTGGCTTCGGATCCGCCAAGCTCCGGCTGTTGCAGCCATTTGGGAAGTGAACCAGCAGATGAAAGATCTCTCTCTCCCTCTCTCTCTCCATAACTCTGCCTCTCAATTAAATAAATAAATCTTAAAAAAAAAAAAAAAAAAGAATATCTTATGGGCTGATGTTACAGTTAGCAGGTAAAGCCACCAACTGCCATGCCTGAATCCCATATGGGTGCTGGTTCCTGTCCCAGCTGCTCCACTTCTGATTCAGCTCCCTGTTAATGTTCTGGGAAATGCAGCGGAAGATAGCTTAAGTGTTTGGGCCCCTGATACTTACATGGGAGACTTGGATGAAGCTCCTGGCCCCTGGCTTCTGCCTGACCCAGCCATAGCTGTTGCAGCCATCTGGGGAGTGAACAGTGGATGGAAGATCTCCCTCTCTCTCTATAACTCTCACTTTCAAATAAAAAAAAATAAATCTATACGTATATAAAAATGTTTTATAAATATGTAATGTACATGGAATATATTCTTACCTTATAACTGTGTTTATTACTTTGCTTCCCCTTCCGTTTTCATTTGACCTTACAAGGCAGATTAAACCCAAGTATCCACACCACCTCTGTAAATCACCTGATCTCTTCCACATTATCCTTTGTCTCAGTTCTGCAGATGCAGGACAGGATACTGGTGAGAGTCAGGCAGACTGGGGTATGGACCTGACTCTCCCAAAAACCTCACAACTTTTCCAAGTCTCACGTCCTTCATCTACAAAATTAATTATATGGACCCCCTGGTTTCTTCCAGCTCTAACTTTCTACAATTTTAAGTTAGTAACAATAGAATCAAAATATATGTGCTTGAATTCTGGGAAGATGGTGACCAGCGCTACATACTTTTCCCTAAATCTACTCCCCCCAACATAAAAAAGGGCATCTAAGATGGCTAAGCCAAATACCCATACAAAACTAGAAGCTAAAGAATTCTTATTAGACTCAAAACATAAGCGACCAAGGAAAACCATCAATAGCTACATGTGCAACAAATGACTCCATAACAAAAACAAACTGAACAGCAAGTGTAAAGGCATGTTGAGAACACTGCTCCCTTCTGGGAACACTGTTCCCTTGAGCCCTTCCTGAGAAAGTGTGCGGTCTTAATGTCTGCAATGATGGAAACGTTCTCTTTCTGCAACGCCCAAACACGGGCAGCACTGAATGTAAACAACTCCGTGGCTAGTTTTCAGTGGTACAACTACAGACCTAGCATCAGACAACTGAAATGACCAGCATGCCACAAGGATAAGCAAAGTATTCCAGAGAATAAATGAAAAAGGAATGACAGAAATCAAATCAATGAATAAATGAATGAATTAAAAATGCACCAATGCCTGGGACCAGTGCTGTGGTGTAGCAGGTAAAGCCTCCGCCTGAAGCAGTGGCATCCCATATGGTACCAGTTTGAGTCCTGGCTGCTCCTCTGATCCAGCTCTCTGCTATGGCCTGGGAAAGCAGAAGAAGATGGCCCAAGTCCTTGGGTCCCTGTACCCACATGGGAGACCCAGAAGAAGCTTCTGGCTCCTGGCTTTGGATCAGTGAAGCTCTGGGCATTGCAGCCAATTGGGGAGTGAACCAGCGGATGGAAAACACCGCCCCCCCCCCCGCCTCTTCTTCTCTCTGTGTGTAACTCTGACTTTCAAATAAATCAATCTTTTTTTTTTTTTTTTTTGACAGGCAGAGTGGACAGTGAGAGAGAGAGAGAGACAGCGAGAAAGGTCTTCCTTTGCCGTTGGTTCACCCTCCAATGGCCACCGCAGCCAGCGGTGCGGCCGGTGCACTGCACTGATCCGATGGCAGGAGCCAGGTGCTTCTCCTGGTCTCCCATGGGGTGCAGGGCCCAAGCACCTGGGCCATCCTCCACTGCACTCCCTGACCAGGACTAGAACCCGCTGTGCTGGCGCCACAAGGCGGAGGATTAGCCTAGTGAGCTGCGGCGCCGGCCCAAATAAATCAATCTTAAAATAAGTAAATAAATAAATGTACCAATTCCTGATAACATCCTAAAGCACAACATTTCTCCAAAGATATACAAATGGCCTGTAAGCACATGTACATCATTAGTCATTAGAGAAATACAAATTAAAGCAACAATGTGAAATCATTTCTCACCCACTAGAATACCTAGAATCCAAACATCAGACATTACAATTGTTGTCAAGGATGGGGAGAAATTCGACCTTTCACACATTGCTGGTGGGAATATAAGATGGTACATCTACTTGAGGAGAGAGTTTGGCAAATTCTAAAAAAGTTAATCATAGAATCACAAAATTACTCAGTAATTTCATTTCTAAATGTCTATATACAAAAAAGGAACATTTGAACAAAAATACACAAATGTTTATAGCAGCATTATTCTTAACCAAGAAAGTATGCTGACTGGTGAATGACCAAACAAAACGTGCTTTATCCATACAACAGAATAATATCCATAACTTCTTCCTCAAAAATTCACTGGAATGGCTCACAGACTTCGGGAAAAACACTTTATGTGCATTTACCCTGTTATTATAAGGAATACGAGTCCAGAACAGTCGAATGGAAGAGATGCACTGGCAAGGTCTGAGGGAAGGGGCCCACAGAGCTGCCACAGCCTCTCAGGGATCCTCCCAGAACCTCCCTGTGTTCAGTCTGGAAGCTCACCCCACCCTGCTGTCCAAGAACTCCCCAGACCTCCATCTCCAGTTCCCCTACTTCCCTAGAGGTTGAGGGGTGGGAACGAAAGCTCCCACTTTCTATAATCATGTGGTTTTTCTAGTGACCAGCCTATCCTGAAGACATCCAGCTGTCCCACTCTGTCACCTCACCAGCATAAATACAGGGCTGATCAAAAGGGGCTCATTATGAATAACAAAAGTTGTTAAAAACAACTCCAATGAGGACTCCAAGGGTACTAGGAACTCTGTGACAGGAATGGGGGACGAAAACCAAGTAAACATTTTCACTGCCCTTCAGCCAGGGTCCTCTCTTCCTCCCTAGGTGAGCCTCTCCACAGAACTGCTCCAATGGCCTCTGGGTACAGAAGCTGGCTTCCCCCAGAGACAGCAATCCAAGCTCCAAGGCAAAAGTCTATAATCCCTGTCATGATCTGGCCTCAGAAAACACAAAGCACTTCCACTGTATTGCACTGATCACACTGCGCCAGGAGGCTGGCTACTTCAACATACAATCAATTCCAGCTATTTGCAATAACTATATTCTATAAATTCATGTCAACATTGAGTTAGTGAAAGTTGAACCACAGCTCCTACGGGAAATTCAAGATTAGGTTCCTGTGAGCTCTGGTACCATTTCTACAACTGAACTGTGTTTGGCATGTGCTTCTGCTTAAAGCACCTTATTTAGTATGTATTAGTGATTCAGTAACATTGAATTCACGGACACAGCACTGGAACGCATGCCTAAATGGAGCTTATCTAATACATGTATGTTCTCTGAAAGGTACATCTCAGTCTTCTGGCACGCAAGATCACGGGAGAACACTTCAGCACAACACTGGGGTGCCATTTTAAACAGTGAAATCACCAAAAACCACAAAGATACGAGAAAAATGTGGCATTCCATAGGCTGCTGCTTCATAAGTTGGGAGCTGAAACAAGAAGGTAATGTGCTGCCTTCTTCCACCTCAGCTCGGAATTCACAACAGGAGAATGCAATGTTTTGCTGCTTTTTGAGGGGCCATGAAAACACAAGTACTGATTTTGAGATTACATATAAAATTTAGCAAGTAGGCAAATTCCCAAAGGCATAATTGTGAAAAATAAGGATCAACTGTATATGCAAAGCTATGGGAAGAAAACATTAAAAAATCTTCTTTTTTAACTGTCTCAGATAATATATCCATTTGGAAAATTTCAGAAATCATCTGTGTTTTTCTAAATAATACATCTCCAAGGAGAATGGTCTAAAATGTTATATTCTAAAAGTGCTTAAAGTGACAAAGAGCAAATTAAATAAAGCACTTTAACATGAGAAAATTCATCAAATTAAACTAGTATTCCCCTGCAATTTTAGAAGAAACCAGCTGTTTCTTATTAATACTCATTTACTTTGGTATTTTTAACCTGTGGTAAAAATCTTGTTTTGATGTAAATATTCATTTTATTTACAGAGAGAGAGTGTGAGAGAGACAGAGAGAGAGAATGCACTCGTACATCTACTGATTTACCCTCCAAATGCCACCAAAGCCAGGAAGCGAGAATTCAGTCTGGGTCTCCCATATGGGAAGCAGGGACCCATCATCTGCCGCCTCCTGCAGGTACAGACCAACAGGAAGCTGGATCAGAAGCAGGGGAGCCAAGACTTAACCAGGCACTCCAATATTGAAGGTAGGTGTCCCAAGTGGTGTCCTAGTCATCACACCAAATGCCTGCCCCTGTTTTGGGATTCTAAGAAGCATTTAAGTTAGTAGGTTTTACCTGTAAGTCCTAGGTAGCATTTTCTACAATATTCACAACTTTAAAAAGCAGGAAAAGAAACAAACAAAAAGACCTAAAATAAATTCCCCCAAAAGTAACATCGCAACCTAACTACAGCTTTATACACAAACTCCACAGTGTCAAATCTTAACACAATAACACATTTTAAAAAGAAATCAGAAAGTTACATGTCTTTAAAACTGCTGAGGCCATTTAAACCGTGTTTATTACACTACTCTAGGAAGAGCACTGGAACTACATTCAGGAGACACGAGTAACAGCACTAGCTCATCTTATGTCAGCTCTGGTCACAGTATTTTTCTTCTCTGGACCTCAATTTCCTTATCTTTGAACTATAAGAAATGATCTATAATGAGAATCCTTGCAAATCTACAATTTTATAATTACTTCCTCCTAAGTTATAATACAGCAAGAATCTTTAACCTAAAGAGATTTCATTTAAATACTGAAACTCTATCTCTAAGCCAGCTGTTGCCTGCCATACTCATCTCTACAAAGAGTGCCCAAAAAATTTTCAGCAAAGAAAACCTCTCTCCTCCCAGATTTTTACAGACCTCCTTCATTTTCTCTTCGCCTTTCCTCCACTCCCATAATTTCAGTGAGACAGAATATACCAAAGGACTAAAGGGCCTTAAAATATGGCTTTAAAAAAATGATGATGGTGAGGTATATTGGAAGTCTGTATTACAATCTCCACATGAAGCAACAAGGTTTAAAAGTATTTAATCAAGTGGGACCTGGGCTGTGCAGCTGCCGCCTGCAGTGCAGCATCCCATGTGGGCACCGGTTCAGGTCTTGGCTGCTCCACTTCCAATCCAGCTCTCTGCTATGGTGTGAAAATGCAGCCGAAGATAGCCAATGTCCTTGGGCCTCTGCACCCATGTAGGAGACCTGGAAGAGGCTCCTGGCTCTTGGCTTCAGATCAGCCCAGCTCTGGCCATTTCAGCCATTTGGGTAGTGAACCAGTAGATAGAAGATCTCTCTGTCTCTCTGCCTCTACCTCTGTAACAGCCTTTCAAATAAGTTAATAAATCTTTTTTTTTTTTTCAAAGTATTTAATCAAATAGCACAATACACGAATTTAATCCTTAACATGCACATTAACAAAACTGCAGGTGACATTTATGGTTTTTAGGAAAAATAACCAGTGCATTTCTATTTAGACTTAAAAAATACAAACACAGGGAAGATGCTTGAGGCTGTTAAGATGCTGGGGACTAGTCCCAGTTGCTCCTCTTCCAGGCCAGCTCTCTGCTGTGGCCCGAGAGGGCAGGGAGGATGGCCCAGGTCCTTGAGCCACTGCACCTGCATGGGAGACCAGGAGGAAGCACCTGGCTCCTGGCTTCAGATCGGTGCAGCGCCAGCCATGGCAGCCATTTGGGGAGTAAACCAACAGAAGGAAGGCCTTTCTCTCTCTCTCTCTCACTGTCTATAATTCTACCTGTCAAAAAAAAAAAAAAAAAAAAAAAAGCTGGGGAAGGGGCTGGCATTGTGGCATAGTGGGTAAAGCTGCCACCTGTGACGCCAGCATGGGCCATGGGCGATGGTTCCTATTCTGGCTGCTCCACTTCCTATCCTGCTCGTGCTAATGGCCTGGGAAAAGTAGTGGAGGATGGCCCAAGTGGTTGGGCCCCTGCTACCCATGTGGGAGACCTGGAAGAAGCTCTTAGCTCCTGGCTTTGGTCTGGCCCAGCCCTGACCACTGCAGCCATCTAGGGAGTGAGCCAGCAGATGGAAGCTCGCTCTCACTCACTCTCTGTGTGTATGTATGTGAGTGTCCCTCTCTAACTCTTTAAAAAAAAAAAAAAAAAGATTTTTTTTTTTTTAAAGATTTATTTATTCGAAAGGCAGAGCTACAGAGAGGCAGAGGCAGAGAAGTCTTCCATTTGCTGGTTCACTCCCCAGATGGTCGCAAAGGCCAATGCTGAGCCAGTCTGAAGCCAGGAAAAAAAATAAATACATCTTTAAAAGAAAGAAAAAAAAGATGCTGGTGAGGATGCCTACACCCCATATTGGAGTGCTTGGGTTCAAGCCCCAGCTCCTCTCCTGATTCCAGCTTCTGCTAATGTGCACCCTTGGAAACAGCAGGTAATGGCTCAAGCACTTGGGTCCCTTATGGGAAACATGGATTAGGTTCTGGTCTCTCATCTTCAGTCTGACCATTGCAGATATTTGGGAAGTGAACCAGCAGATGGGATCTTTCTCTCTTTCTCCCCCTGCCCCTCACCTCCTCTCTCCTTTCCTCCATCACTCTGTCCCTCAAACAGTGAAAGAGAGTTGTCTGTTGGCTCCTGGTAGTCTTAAAAAAAGAGATCAAAATCCCTAACTAGTATATTCTCTTGTATATAGCAAATACTCGAAAAATCTAAGAACATAAATTCCTCCTATCTTATCTATAAATTATGAATGTCTGAAAGTCTTCTTAATTTTCACATCACTAACATCCAAATGAATGGTTTTGAGATGATTTATGTCCTGCAATAATACAGCTCTACAAGGATATGTTTTACACTGGTTTAGATCATTCATATGACATAATCCTCCTTAATCATGATTAAATATTAATCTTTCAATAGTCAAAAGAAAGGAAGGAAGGGAAAAGAAAAGCAAGAAAGAGAATGAGAGCCAAGAACCCAACTATCATAATATTTCTGTTTTCTTTCCAGATGAAAGAAAGAAGAATGGGAAATTAAACAGTTTGCAGAATTACAAAAGCAGTCTCCAAGATTACCTAAACAAGCCCACATATTTACATATTGAAATTTATGCAAGTGTAGAGTAACAGCTTTAAGCAGCCGTGGACAACTCCAAATATCTAAAACCAGCCGTGGACAACTCCAAATATCTAAAACCAAACAGTAAAGAGGAGTAACGATTAAGCCCATTGGTCATGCTTTTAATTAAATGTTATGTTCAAATTTACCACTTAAGAGACAGTAACTAAATGGCTTTCCTCCAGACAATTTATGTTGTATATATGAAACTTGTCCCCAGAGGGTCAAAACTAAACGTCAAGACAGTTTATTAAGGCTTATCCTTTTCTATCACTTGTTTCTCTGATGCCATGCTCATAGTTTTATACTCCTTCAAAAATAATAAAATAAGTGAATTTTGGAGAAATGCCAGTTACTGCAGTGAAAACACTTATGATAAACTAACAACTCAATTAATTCATAGTAAAGCTAGAATTTGAAATACACCTACCTTCAGGAATAAAGCTGTTCAGTAAGGTGCAGCTTCTCCTGTTGCACATATGTCTACAACCTAGCTCCACTACTTCAGGCACCCCAGACCACCAAGGGAAGAACATCTTGCCTTCTGTAATCTCATTTATTTGCACAAGGAAGGTTGTGTGCTCATATATTTTAATGATTTGTTCACATTCACTTACCCATTTTATTACTTATATAAACTAGCTCAAGATAAGGTAGGGAAAATGGAAGTCAGAGGCAAAGACAACTAAAATAGCTGATCCTTAGAATATGAAAGTTCAAAGTAAAACAGTTGTTTGCCATAGCATTTACTCTGGCAAAACCAATTTAGAGAAAGACTTTAATTACAGATGTAATTTGTAACTTTATAAATTACCCAAATTGTATGAAATAAATAAATCAATCTTAACAGTTGGAAACAGCCAAAGGCTACTCCTAAAAGAAAGCATTTTATGTTATTAAGTAACTCTGGCATTCATACCAAGCCTTTATATAGACATCTCCACCCACAGGTTAGCCTGACATACACCATGCTGAGACTAGATCGCTGTGGGAAAGGTTACTGCCATCCATCACTGTGAAAATTAACAGCTTTATATTAGTGGAAAAAAATAAAGGTATGGCACAGCAACACTGCAGCAAACACAATTTGCTACCCAAAAAGCGTAGGCAAAGTCCATTCATAACATTCCCTTCCCATGGCCACCTACATGTCAATTCATTATTCAAATGCCAAAGACAGCAGCAGGCACACATACTCAGCCAATAAGTCACCATTAGCTGCATAAACATTTCCAGCTCAATCATCTAAGAATAACAGAATGAGACAGGAACATGTTTTCTAAGTATCTCTGCAATAAAACTTGTAACAGCTTTGAAAACAACATGATAACAAGCAAAAATGGCCCCAACTAAGAATTTTTTAATATCTTATGGAATAATTGATCTATTCCAAGTTTTCTCTAATTTTTTTAAAATCAGAAAACAAAGAACACAATTTGACTAGAATTGGCAACCATTAAGTAGCTAAATAAAATTTATAAGGTTATATCTACATCAATTTGCAAAGGATAATGTCAGACTCCCTTGTGACTCCAAAGCTAAATATGAGGAGTAAAAATGAGGAAGATCATTCCTCTCGATAGGAAAAAAATCAAATAATATCTGTAATATTTCCTACAAGTACTTTTTAAAGCCCTCTGAATACAAACCCACAGCAATTGCTTGTCTTCTTTCCAATAAGAAATTTGTAAGTGAAATTTTGCTAATAGATAATTAAACTTACTTCAAATTTGCAATAATCAACAAAATTTTCAGAATTGCCTATCCTATCTCAGTAAAAATATTTAGTTCCTCACTGTGGTACACAATGCTACTTTCGTATCCAATATGCATTTTTTTCTTCCTTTCTCAATAATTGAACCCCAATTTTATTTGGATCAGCAATGGACCTAGCTTAGTTTCCTAGTACTGCTTACAGCTAGGGACAGCCATGGTTAGTTAGTTCTGGGTAGAAGTGAAAATGTTCTGTGAGAGTTTCAGGGCAAGTTGCTTACAGGTAGTTGGCTGAAAGGTGGCGTCTGTCAGTCTGTTTCGTTTCCTCTTCAGTGCCACCTGGAATACGGGCACAATGGCTATTTATAGGTGTAGCCGTTACGTATAAGTCCATGAGCAAATCTCCTAGGATGATTCCATTTATGTTAGAAAAAAAGTTTAAACCACAGTTCTTCTCAATACTCAGTAGTAATTATTTTGTTCTTTAAAACTGGTACCATTAACTTCATTATTCCAACAACACGCTCTCACTTATAAACAATAATCTGCTCACTAGTCTTTTAACATTTCCTCTCCAGTTCCTTTATCTCACTCAAGGAGAGATGGCAAAACCTACATCAGTCACATAAGGAAGAACTTCAGCTGTTGCGGCCATTTGGGGAGTGAACCAGCGGATGGAAGACCTCTCTCTCTGTCTCTCTGTCTCTCTCTCTCTGTAACTGACTTTCAAATAAATAAATAAATCGTTAAAAAAATTCATAACCACTGTTATCACCCTGGAATTTTCTATTTTTAAGTCAGAAGCAGTATGCTGTGAGTATAAATATGTGAATTTGAATTACAAATATAAAATTGCATATACTTAATTAAATGAGGGTACTTCATAATATTTGTGAAAACGGAATTAAAATAAGTTTATTTTGGTGTAAAAACATTTAAGATCCATGCAGTTTTTTCCATACTATATATTTTCCATGAGCTTTTTAAAGACCATGTGCAGGCAGGATTTCAAGGTTCTTTTACACCAAAAAACCTTATCTTTCAAGTCCATTTTCCATGAACATTTTGTAGTACCCTCATGTATTTGAGCACACACATATGCCAGGAAAGAAGCCAGTAAAAAAATTACAGCAGTAATCAGATAATGACCAACTACACTCATAATATTAATCCATTAATTTAGTCCAGATCTTCTAAAAATTGCAATTAGAACAAAAATTAAAGTGCTCTATTTTTAACAAATCGGATCTCCTCAGAAAAAATTTCCTAATTCCCTTCAGAAAGAGAAAGAAATCTAGTACCACTAAAAATTAATAATCTTCCAAAAAGTCCAATATACTATTTTCTTAAAATCTACTCCCCATTATTAATATTGGAAACACACATAACAGAAACTCAGATTTCTTGTATGAAATATAAATCTTACAGCCTTCTTGGTATTACCATTTTATCATCCTCATTTATTTCCCTCTTCTACTCAAAATTTAACTTTCCTTTGTTTTATTAACTCTCTAAAACAGTGAGGAATTTAGTTTTATTTTTCAAAATGCTGAATATAAAATGTGCTCCACAAAGAAAAGGTGTTACATAATCCTAAAGTTATACATAAGTCAGCCTATCACTATTGTTATACTTCTCCTATCCAAGCACTAACCAAGCTCAACCCTGCTTAGCTTCTGAGATCAGACGACACTGGGCGTGTTCAAGATGGTATGGCCACAGACATGTTGTCATATTTCTAATAGATATTTCTTAAAAACTGCTAACACATATGTGATATTGACAAAGTGGCAAGTACTTTTCTAAGTACCTTGTATGTGAAATAAACACATAAACAACCCTCTGAGAGTATTTCAAAAAGTTCATGGAAATATAGATACAACAGATAATGTACATTTTCCATGAGCTCTCAGAAAACACACTGTTCTGATTTTCATAAGGGTCCTCTGAGGTATATACTAGTCAATCTATGAGGGTCACCATAAGCAGTGATCCCCCTAGATTGTAAATTACAAGATTTTCACAAATCCCATCTCAGCAGCCATCTGGCTGGCTCTACGTCAGCAATCGCAACAATACATCCTGATTTCAGGACGCTGCAAATATGAAAAAATGGTTGCAGCTCAGAATCCAATGAAATGCATAGCATGTTGTTGCATTTCAGAGATGAGGGTACAGAGGAAAAAAGAGATTATATAATTTGCTCAAGGTTACAAGGCTCATAGACACAATTTTACCAATACTCTGTTCTGAAAAGAGACCAACATAACGATGTCTATAATGCATTTCAGACAGCATGCATGAGAAAAATCGGTTCTAATTCAAGGAGCTATTCTGAGAATGCATTCTGTATTTAACTTTCACATTTAAAATATAGCCATAAGAGGGGATGAAGAATCACCATTATGACAGCAAGTATATGAGTACATGACGTATCCACACAAACAAAAAATGTTCAGTATTATTCATCTGGTGATTTCAGGGAACTTGAGGAGAATTAACTAATGACTTTAGAATGTTTAATAAGTTTTATTCTCTCTTTTTAAAAGATTCGTCCCCAAACCCAGATGACAGAATCATAGGTAACAGAATCCTGTTAGAAAAAAGAGGGATGTGAGCGTATATGTCTTTAGAGGCATTCTAAAAAATCCAGAAAAAAAAAAACAACAGAGGGAGACAACAGAAATCACTTCAAATGGTCAGTCTCTAACTTGCTTTAAAATGCAATAACTGGGAGAAAGAGGACAGGGGAAAATTAACTTATAATAAGCATTGTGGCATAGTGGGTTAAGCTACTTGGGACACCCACATGCTCTATCAGAATGTCAGTTCAAGTTCTGGTTACTCCACTTCCCATTCATCTTTCTCCCAATGCTCCTGGGAAGGCAGCATATGATGGCACAAGTAGCTGTGCCCCTGCCCTCCACATGGGAGACCTGGATGGAGCTCCTGGCTTCAGCCTGGCCCAGCACTGATTATTTCAGGCATTTAGAAAGTGAACCAAGTGGTTGGTATAGAGGCCTAATATGTTAAGCCTCTGCCTGTAATGCCGGCATCCCATATGGGCTCCAGTTTGAGTCTTGACTGCTCCACTTTCAATCCAGCTTCCTGCTAAGGGCCTGGGAAAGCTGCGGAGGATGGCCCAAGTGCTTGAGTACCTGTACCCACGTGGGAGATCCAGAAAAGTTCTTGGCTCCTGGCTTTGGATCAGCCCAGCTCTGGCTGTTGGGGCCATATGGGGAGTGTACCAGCAGATGAAGACCTCCCTGTCTCTCCCTCTCTCTGTAACTATGTGAAAGGAAGAAAGGAAGAAAGGAAGAAAGGAAGAAAGGAAGAAAGGAAGAAAGGAAGAAAGGAAGAAAGGAAGGAAGGAAGGAAGGAAGGAAGGAGGGAAGGAAGGAGGGAAGGGAGGGAAGGAAACCAGCAAATGAAAGATCTCAATCTCTCTCTCTCCCCTCCCCTTCCATCCTCCCTCCCTCTCTGTCACTCTGCCTTTCAACTAAATGAATCTTTAAACTGTTTATCTCTGGCTTTTGAAAAAAAAAAAATACTTTTTTTAAGATTTATTTATTTGAAAGGCAGAGTGACAGAAGGGAGAGACAGACAGCAAGATCTTCCATCTGCTGATTCACTCCCCAAATGGCCACAACAACCAGGAACTAGGAGCTTCTTCCAGGTCTGTCACATGGGTGCCTCCACTGCTTTCCCGAGCCATTAGCAGGGAGCTGGATCAGAAGTGAAGCAGCTGGGACTCAAACAGGTGCCCATATGGGATGCCAGTGCTGCAGACAGCACCTTAACCTGCTATAGCACTACACTAGCCCCAGAAAAATAGGAATAGTACATCAAAATCAAGTAATAAACACTAAATTTTCAAATCCTGAATATTAAAGAGAAAAAATAAACTCATCTACTAGGGTCAACTATAGCCTGTTGTCTCAAAATTTGGGAGTTTCTGCCCTATGGATTTAAATTCCAATGGCTTCAACCCTACTCTGAATTAAGTAAATTAAGGACCCTAAGATCTGGCTCCTCTCTCCAATCTAATCCCTACTCAGTGTCCATGCACAGAGATGTCCAATATTTGTTAAAATTGCCAAGTTCATCACATCATCTAGGGTTTTATACGTACTGTTCCCAGCACCTAGGCACGATAGGGTCTTCTGTTCTCAGTTTAAAAATATTTCTTCAGAAAAAGCTTTCCTAGTACCTTACCTTCTCAAAATCCTTTAAGGGAAAAGAATATAGGGGCTGGCACTGTGGTGTAGAGGGTAAAGCCACCGCCTGCACTGCCGGCATTCCCATATGGGTGCCAGTTCGAGTCCCAGCTGCTCCACTTCTGATCCAGCTCTCTGCTATGGCCTAGGAAAGCAGCAGGAGATGACCCAAGTACTTGGGCCCCTGCACCCACGTGGGAGACCAGGAGGAAGCTCTTGGCTCCTGGCTTTGAATCAGCACAGCTCTGGCCGTTGCAGCCATCTGGGGAGTGAACCAGCGGATGGAAGACTGACTCTCTCTTTCTCTCTGTCTCTCCTTCTCTCTGTAACTCTGACTTTCAGATAAATAAATAAATCTTCAAAAAAAAAAAAAAAAAGAAAGAAAGAAAGGAATATAAAGAAGGTAACTAAGATAAAATACAAACAGAAGAAACACTGGGAAACTTCATGTGATTTCATTCGATCTTTACAATAAACCTCAGAAGTAGGTACTTTTCTAATAGAAGAGGAACTGGGTTCACAGATTAAATACCGTCTCCAAGGTTTCTCGGGTAAAGCAAAGATTAGAACCCAGATTTGTCTAATTCCAAACCCACAACCCCTCTGCAACACTGCACTAACCCATCTGGGAAAAAGGAAACTATCTTACTAGAAGCAAGTGCTGAGAGCTAAGTGGCAGGGGGACAGGGTGCATTTCCTGGTTTACATAAACATCTATGAACTGACAGTCTGGATAATTAAGCCAATATTCAGAGCTTTCATTTGGTATCTGTATTTCTTTTACATTAGCAATTTGCTAAGTAGGATAATTTTAGATTAAAGAACACTGGTTAGTTCTAGTCTCAAAGAGTTCAGAAGGTATATAAAATGCTACGACAGCATTTGGTGCCGCCGTGAAGATGCTGCCTATCCAAGCGCCTGGGGTTGTGTCCCAGTTCCAGGTCAGATTCCAGCACACTCTGGGAGGCAGCAGCTGTGTTCAAGGACTTGGGTCCCTGCCATCTACATGGGACACTCAGACTGAGATCCTGGCTTCAGCCTGGCCCTGCCTCACTGTTGCATGTATTTGGGGGCGCTCTGCCTTTCAAATAAAATGAAAATTAAATATTGTTTCAATTAAAAATAAAATACTGTTTCTGGATAGGGCAGATAAGATGCCAATGACTATGCCTGCACCCCACATTAGAGTATGTGGATTTCAACACCTAGCCCCACTCCTGACTCCAGCTTCCTACTAACGCAGACTCTGTAAGACAACAAAGGCTCAACTGACTGAGTCCCTCCACCCAAGGGAGATGTGGATTTGGCTGCTGATTCGGGCCTGGGGCTGTTGCGGTCATTTGGGGCATGAACTAGCAGACTGGAGTGAGTTCTCTCTCTACCTCCCTCCCTCTAACTCTCCCTCTAACCTCTATACTTTATACACTTTGGTAATCAAGTAGTTATAGAATTCCTAAGGTTACCCTAAGGAATTCAGCTAATAAAAACTGAGGAATGGCTAGTTTCATTCTTTTGTTTTTAATATTTATTTATTTTATTTGAGAGGCAGATTTGGGGGAGTGGGGAGAGAATGATTATCTTCCATCCACATCCACTGGTTCACTCCATAAATAGCCACAATGGCCTGGGCTGGGCCAGACAGAAGCCATGAGCCAGAAGCCCTCCTCCAGGTCTCCTGCTTTAGTGCAGGGGTCCATGCACTTGAGCCATCCTCCTCTGCTTTCCCAGGCACATTAGCAGGAAGCTGAATCAGAAGTGGAGCAGCCAGGACTCAAAATGGGTGCCCATATGGGATGCCAGCACTGCAGGCTGCAACTTAACCCACTATGTTATGGCACCATAGCTTTTAATGAACAGATAAGATTTCAGATTAGGGTAATACTTTGGGATAATATTTAAGCTATGTTAATTTGATAAAGCAATTCACAAGTATTCTGGAGATATATTTATCACATGTTCTTTTTATTTACAAACATGCCTAACTTTCCTAACAACATATAAAAATTTTTCTAAGATTTATTTATTATTTGAAAGGCAGAGTTACAAAGAGAGATGGGGGGGCGGGGAGAGAAAGAAAGGGAGGGAGGGAGAGCGAGCAAGCAAGTGAGCTTCCACCTGCTAGCTGACTCTACAAATGACCACAATGTCCAGGAGTGGGCCAGGCAAAAGCCAGAAGCCTGGGACTCCATCAGGGTCTCCCATGTGGATGACAATCTTCTGTCACCTTCCCAGGCACATTAGCAGGGAGCTGAATCAGAAGTGGGGCAGCAGGGACTCAATGACAGTGTCACAGGAAGTGGCTTAATCCTCTGTATCACAACTCTGGCCCTCAAATTTTTGAGGGCAGCATCTTTAATTTATATACATATCCATGATACCATCCATATATTTTTACATCCCAATCACTAGAAAAAAGAAATCAATTTTTGCATACCCTGCTATGTTAGGTTTAAAATGTTAATTATGCCACAGGTTTTTGTGGTTTTTTTTTTTTTTTTCATTCCTGTCATTAAAATATGAAGCCTAATTCTCCTCCTCTAGTGGGTGGCATGGCTGAGTGACTCCCTTCCAGGGAAGAGTAAGGCAGGATTGACAGCATGAGATTTCTAAGACTAAGTCATAAACATCATCACAGCTTCCTCCTAGCTCTCTTTCTTGGACCACCCACTCCTGCAGAAACAGGCAGCCATGTTTTCAGATCTAAAGAGATATCCTTGTTTCCAAGGACTAAGGCTTTCTGCCAACAGCCAGTGAGGAAATCAGGCCTCACTGTCGTGAGTGAGCCATCCTCCCAGCCCAAACAAGCCTGCAGATGGCCACGCCCAGCCCACATCTGAACTACAATGTTCTGAACAGTCCCTGAGCCAGGACCACCCTGTGAACACAAAACTGTGGGAAATAATATGACTAAATGTTCATCATTGTTGTAAGCCACTAAGTTTTTGGGGTGGTTTGTTATATAACAATAAAAAATCAGGGAAAAAAAACTCAGTTACTCACATTTTTTTCCTATGAACATCTGTCTCAACCTTTCTCCATTCCCAGTGCTCATTAGAATCTTTTTTTTAAATTTTATTTAAATTATACAAAAATTTCATGTATTTGCTCATCAGAATCTTAGTTCCCCCCATATGATCCTGTCACACACTCCCTGATTTGACAGTCACTGATAAAGAACATACTTAGCTAAGAAGAAATGATATTGAGTACAGTAAGAAAGACCTAGAGAGCAACCAGGCTCCCTTCCCTAGGACTTACTAACTAGTAGGACTTATTTAAACCTCACAGTGATTCCTCCACTCTCTCTGTCACGTGTGTACTATCAAAAGCCTTTCACTGGGAAGAAGAAGAGTCCCACCAGAATAGTTGTGGAAATTCTCATACCTAAGTGCCTAATCACATATGATAAGACAAATTTCAAAATCCTGTTAGTAAGTTACAAAGCAACTTAAACTACCAGACAAAACAATTGCTTATAAAAGCCCACTGATAGGGAATGGTTGTTTCCTGGTCACACTTAAGATTGAGAAAAGTAAATAACCTTGCACACATTCTTATCTGTGCTGATATTCACAAAGTTTTCGGATTTATTTGTGGTTTAATGTCACCAAAGTGATCATAACAAGGCACATGCTGGGCTTTTTTGTCTCATGGCATGGCAACATTTAGACCAAAAAAAAAAAAAAAGGAAGGAAGGAAGGAAGGAAGCAAACACCTAAGAGTGAAGCAGCTAAATTCTCAGGCAAGTTGCCCAAACGGCTGAAAGTGACAAAGAAGATAGGGAAGGCAGTAGAAGAAGAAAGATGACAGAAGACAAAGCACTAAGCTCTAACAGAGCCAAACTGTTCTGATTCATGGATTTCACTTTCTAGCCAGAACCAAACCCTTCTAACAGTATCACTTAAATTTTTGAATTGTAAGGTAAGTAAAAGAAACAAAAGACACATAAATAAAAGTTAGTAGCTTGCATCCTCCAAGCCCAGGAGCAATCTCTTTGTTTTTTATTTAAAAAAAAAAAAGATTTGTTTATTTATTTGAAAAGCAGTGTTACAGAAAGAGGGAGATCTTCCATCTGTTGGTTACTCCCCAGATGGCTGCTAACAGCCAGGGCTGGGCTGGTCCAAAGCCAGAAGCATCTTCCGGGTCTCCCATGTGGGTACAGGGTCCCAAGCACTTGGGCCATCTTTTGCTGCTTTCCCAGGCACATTTGCAGGGAGCTGGATCAGAAGTGGAGACACTGAGACTCAAACTAGAATCCATATGGGTTGCCAGTGTTACAGGTAGTGGCTTTATCTGCTATGCCACAATGCCGGCCCCCAGGAACAATCTTGTGGTTCAGTTCTATCTCCAAGTTAAATACAAAAGATTTCCCCTCAACTTTAAGTATCACTCAAAATCAAAACCAAAAAGGGCAGAGGGTATAATTCATTATCTATTTCCTTGGGGCAGTGCTTCTACCATAACACAGGCCTGCTGCTTAAAGTGACTATTGTTATTTACTTTTTCTGTTGAAGGATTTATTTATATTGTGAAAATAAACATACAGCAAAAATTTCAAAGTACAGAAACTTAAACATCCCCACATCCAGACCTTCGTCCCACTTGTCAATGCTAGTGGTCATGCAGTTTCTTATGTAGTCAATTAGAAACCACCTACTTGTCACATGCTTGTGTTCTGTTTCTTCTAAAGGAAAAAAGGAATGCTTTACCCACCACCTTGCACATACAGGAGTAGAAAATGTTTATGGTTTTGATTTAATGATGACCACAAGGCACCTGCTGTTCATTTATACCCAGAATTAACAATTCCAATAAACAAAGTTGGCTTGTTCACAAATATTTCACATAAACTGAAGGGAATACACAAAAATCATGTCATTCTGCCAACAAAATAACTAGAACTTTTTAAAAACTATATATTTAAACATAATAATAAACTATTTAATCCTTCTTGAAAAAAAATCCTATGTAGCATCCTACATAATATCTTATTAAACAAACACCTTGCATTTATCTAAAGGTGAATTATCTGGTACCTTATGTAACTGCCATTCATAATGCATTCTCTTTTAGATTAGAAACTATACTAACAAGCTTACTCATATGATCTTTTCAAGCCCACAGAAGATCAGAGAGAAATAAGATGGATTAAAATAGGTATGTGACTTTGACAGTAGTAAATTATTTTTTTTTTAAACCAGACAACAAAAAAAGAAACAAAAACTATAAAATGCAGCTATCAAAACTCAGAGCAGGGGCTGGTGTTGGCAGAGGAGTTCCGTCACTGCGTGGAATGCGTGCATCCCATGTCGGAGTGCCGGGTTCAAGCACTGCCTCCAGCCCCAGCTCCAGCTTCCTGGGACTGCACCTCGGGGAGGCAGCAGGCAATGGCTCAAGTGACTAAGTCCCTGCCACCTGTGCGGAAGAACCAGATGGAGTTCAGACTCTTGGCTTCCACCTAGCCCAGCTCCAACTCTTGCAGACATTTGGGGAGTGAACCAGAGGACAGAGGATCTATGTCTATTGTTCTGTCTTTCTCTCTGCCTTTCCAATAAAATGAAAATAAATAAAAATTTTAAATAAAAGATTCAAACTAGGAATGGATGTTTAGCCTAATAGCTAGACACCACCATCCCACATCAACATGCCTAGCCAGATCTGAACCCCGACTTCAGCTTCTGGCAATGTACACCCAGGGAGCCAGTGGTAATGGTTCAAGTAATTAGGTTTCTGACACCCATGTGAAGACCTGAGTTGAATTTCCCGCTGCTGGCACTCTCCATACAGCCTTGGCTGTTGCAGGCATCTGGGACGTAAAACAGTAGATGGGAGATCTCTCTGCTTGTATCTCTTTCTAAGCCTCTCAAACAATTAAGACAAGCACAAACTTCAAAAAAGAATAGCCACGTCAGAATTTAAGTATAAACAGCCTCATTATGTCAAAAATGACTAGGGGTAGAGGGGTGGGTATTTGATCTGTGATAAAGACACTGGGTGGGATGCCCATGTGCCATACCAGAGAGCCTGGGTTTGATTCCCGGCTCCAGATCCCAATTCTAGCTTCCTGCCGATACCCTGGGAGGCAGCAATGATGGTTCAAAGTAACTAAGTTCCTGTCACCCACTTGGGAGAGCTGGACTGAGTTCCCAGCTCCTGGCTTCAGCCTTGTCTGGTCCCTAGACACTGCAACCATTTAGGAAGTAAACAAGTGGATGGAGGTGCTCTCTCACTCTCGCTCTCGTTCTCTCTCCTACGTTCCTTGAATAAATAAAAGCCATTGAGGATGTTGTTGTAGCATGTAACTGTTGATTTTTTAAAAGCCATCTGACTTGGGGATGTGGGGACTGGCACTGAGGCACAGCACGGTAAGTCTCTGATAGGGATGTCCACATCTCATATTGGAATGCTGCTTTGAGTCCCAGCTACTTTGCTTCCCACCCAGCTTCCTGGTTATGCATCCTGGAAGGCAACAGATGATAGTTCAAGTATTTGGGGCCCTGACACCCTCAAAGTAGACCCAGATGGAGCTCAAAGCTCCTGGCTTTGGCAGGGTCCAGCCCTGGCTGTTGAGGGCATCAGGGGAGTACAGCAGCATATGGAAGGTGTCTCCCTCTCTTCTCTTTCTCTCTATCTCTCTCTCTGCCTTTCAAGTAGATGAAAATAAATATCATTTTAAAAATATATCTAATTTATGGGTGATAAAGAAATAAGGTAATTTACACAAAGTGCTAAATTAGGGGTCAGCACTGTGGCATAGTAGACTAAGATTACACCTGCGGCACCGGCATCCCATATGGGTGCCGGTTAGTGTCCTGGCTGCTCCTCTTCAGATCTAGCTCTCTGCTTATGGCCTGGGAAAGCAGCGGAGGATGGCTCAAGTGCTTGGCCCCTGCACCCACATGGGAGACTCTGAAGAAACTCCTCATTCCTGGCTTCAGATCAGCCCAGTTCCAGCAGTTACAGCCATGTGGGGAGTGAACCAGTGCATGGAAGACCTTTCTCTCTGTATCTCCTCTCTGTCTGTAACTCTACCTCTCAAAGAAATAAATTAAAAAATCTTTTAAAAAATATTAAGTTTTGATGTATACTTTCCAAAGGAGTGAGAAAATGAATTTAAATATTCCCAGGGCATTAACCGCAGCGGGTTAACGCCCTGGCCTGAAGCACTGGCATCCCAAATGGGTGCTGGTTCAAAACCCAGCTGCTCCACTTCCAATCCAGCTCTCTGCTATGGCCTGGGAAAGCAGCAGAAGATGGCCCAAGTCCTTGGGCCCCTGCATCCATGTGGGAGACCCAGAAGAATCTCCTGGCTCCCGGGTTCAGATCAGCACAGCTCCAGCTGTTGCGGCTAATTGGGGAGTGAACCATCAGATGGAAGACCTCTCTCTCTCTCTCTCTCTCTCTCTTTTTCTCTTTGCCTCTCCTCTCTCTGTGTAACTCTTTCATTGGAGGGTGAACAAACGGCAAAGGAAGACCTTTCTCTCTGTCTCTCTCTCTCTCACTGTCCACTCTGTCAAAAAAAAAAAAAAATTTTAAATATTCCCATCCAACATGCTTCCCCTTAAAGGGGGTCTTGGCTCTTAATAAATTATGTTTTAATTACCTGGAATTTAATAATATGAATTCATCTCATAACGTGACAATAACAAATTAGAAATGCTATTTTTAAGTGGAAGGAAGGAAGGAATAGATGATAAAGTAGTTAGTCCTCACAATAAACTAACAAGTACATTTCTATTATTATCTCCCTATCACAGAACAGGAAATAGACTCAAAGCAATTAAGTAATTTGTTGTTCAGTTAGGGGATTGGAACTCTAGTTTGTTGTCATACAGAAAAAAATTAAAAGGTACTTATTTGTTCATTAAATGCAGATTCAGTTTTTAAACTGAAGTTTTTTAAAGGAAAAATTCTTTAGATACTGAAAAGATCATAAATACCAGGGTAGTGTTGTCAAAAGAACACTTCATTAAGGTCACAAGTCCTGATTGATAAACCTTATGTAAAAATGAGGAAACTGAACTACAGTATCTCTAAAGGCCCCTTCAATTTTGTTCCACAAAATTAAATGTCTTTCACAGAAACTCAGGGCATTTTTTACCACTAGTTTTCTACAGCTTTAGCAATTCCGCAAGTGGAGTGAGTGGAGCAATCATTTGTTCCCTCCTACTTTTTCATTTGCTTTCATGGGCAAGATAGAGGAAATGCTCTCAATCTGGTCCTCTCTTCCCACTATTCATTCACAGTAAACTTCTACTCTTTAGAAATAAAGTAACAATGATAGAATGTAACTGAAAAGATATATAAATCAATCTGATTAGAGGTTGGAAGGAAAATGGACCTTTGGAAAGTCTAGATTCTAGAATAAGTATGGAGAAAACAAAAATTAACATACATATGGCCTTTTAAAGATCAGAAGATTGCCACAGAGAAATATATCTCTAGCCTAAAAGTAACAGTTACAAAATGGAATGTCCACTCTAATTCTTTTATAAACCTTGAATTCTGTACCTGTCACACAATCCTCTCAAATGTGAAGTTCCAAAAATGATGTGTTCCTTCCAAATAATCCGTCTGTGAAAGTTTAAAAATCAGAGAAAGCACTATCAATGGCAAAAGAACACTGTATTATGAATGCTTACTACTCAAAAAATGGCAAGGAAAAAGTTAATGCTGTATTTATTATCATAGAGGGGGGAAAAGGGGATTCTGATCACCACTTTCTTGTGCCTTTAAATTCTCACATTGCAGAGCAGAAAACACTTTTTTTTGAGCTACCTAATTTTTCAGAGACTGGATCTCACTAAAATTCAAGAATAAATCGAAATCAAGAGAAGATATTGAACTTAAACATACTTGAATATATTAGCATTAAGCACTGGATAATGGCAGCTGTTGGTAAACTACTTTAAAGAACATGAATAATCTTCGATAAGCCTCTGTCTTCAAACCACAATAATGGGGCACATTCCACACTCTGGGAATATTAAAATTGGGCATTATAGGCTGAGTTTATTCAATCTATAATTTGCAGGTCACAATATGACTGAGGAGGGAAAAAAAGCTATAAAATGAAGTACCAAAGAATTATACAGTGACCCTACCTTAAGTATCTCCAAAACAGAGACAATATTAATACTCTAACTGCTCCAAGTAGATAGTTGCTTCCCCTGTGCTAAAAGCCAGGCCTCATACCACTGAGTCAGTTTTACTCAGAGAAGTCATGAGGTGGCAGACTGGACGTGACAGCATGCTGTGTAATGAATGACACATCTTGTTTCTGAGCGTAGGCCTGAAGCACTAAAATAATGTTAATAAACATCCTTTATGGGAGTGAACAAACACATCTACTCCCTTCTTCTTCCTGTCCCCCAACATCTCCCATGGATAAGGAGAACAACTTTAAAAGGGTACAGCAAACAGAAAACCCTTAAATAGGCAGCGAGGCTGTAAAATGGACTCACTCTTGATGCTTTCCCTCACTTTAAAATAGGTTTCAAAAACAAGCAGGGGAATCTTAATGAACTATTCAACATCACTACGTTCACATGGCTAAACTCTGAAAAATAAAAACGTACTGACTAAAAGTTGTTTATTTAAATCCTACTCATACTAAGTGCACAGTGTGTAGTCCATCCCAGCTGCTCAAATGCATTAACCAGCAATATGGTGGGAGTCTAGAATCCCAATTCTGCCTTGTTACGGCAATCCAACTGAAAGATTGGGCTCAGCTTTCTACCTGTCGTATTTATTTACAGTCTACAACCTTTTAAAACATATATATCTTTCCATGTATCTGAGACTTGTCACCTTGACTAGACAAAAAACTATTTCAGGGCAGGAACCACGTCTTCTACTTTCTTTAAAAGTACAAGAACACAGGCTCTGCAGTCATACCGATAGGTCACCAACCCAAGTTCTAGCACCAGCTTTGTGACCCTGGCCAAGATACTTGTCCTTCCTATGCCTCAGTTTTCTCACCTGCAAAATAGGGATAAAGGCATATGATTGCTGAAAAATTATGAATGAAGTGAATACCTAAAAAGTGTCTGGCATAAACAATATGAAATATTAATTATGATAATTATCTGTATCCCTACCATATCTAACACCAAGCCTTAATCCTTTATTAGACGGTCAAGGATCTGTCAACTGATTTCAAATGGTATACAATTGTATCAGCAATACAATTTCTCTCATTATCACCATATAACTCATGAACAATGAAATTTTTACTGTTCTAGAAGACTTTAACACTTCAAAATGTTTATTACTTCTAAAATATCACATCAAATATTCCTACCTGAATAGGAATTGGAAAATCAGTCACAGAACAAATTCTTAACTAGTTTCTGTACTTGTTCAACAGTCTCAGCTACTAAGTGTGATAAAGAGGGAAATCCTGGCCAATGCAATTTTAAACTGGTCAGAATAACACAAATGTGATCAGAATATAACATTATTATTTTTTGAAAATTAAGTTCCTAATTTCAATAGCAAAAAAAAAATAAAATAACTTTTGAGATTTTTTTTATAATGTACAAAATATTTTAGTATAAAACCCACAATGAGACCACATTGTGACTATTACAATGGCCATTATCAAAGGAGAAAATAACAAGTGTTTGTGAGGTTGTGAAGAAAATGAAGCCCTGTGTATTGCTGATAAGAATATAAAATGATGCAGCTACTGTGGAAAACAGTACAGTGTCTACTCAGAAAATTAAACTTGGAATTAATATATGATCCAGCAACTTGTTCCCAGAAATACCCAAAAGAAAGAAAAACAAACCTGAACAGATACTGTATACCAATATTCATAGCAGCCAAAGGGAAGAAACAATCTAAGTGTATATCAACAGATAAACAGGTAAACAAAATGTGATATAGATCATGAAATACCATTCAGCTGTAAAAGGAATGTAATTCTGACACATGCTCCAACATGGATGAACCTAGAAGACACTATGCTTAGGGTCTGATTCCATTTATATGAGATTTTTGGAGTAGTCAAATTCATAGAGACCAAATACAGAATAGCCAGGAAGGGGTGGAGAATGGTGTTATTACTTAATAGATAGAATTTAAGTTTAGAAAAACAAAAAAGTTTTAGAGATGGATGGTGGTAATGGCTACACAATCATTTAAATGTACTTAATGTCACTGAACTACATCCTTAAAAATGGTTAAAAGAGTAAATTTTATATTTTTCCTACGTTGCCACTACTTTATGTTCTACTTTTATACACATTTATAAAATTCTATTTTATATACATTATAAAATATATTTAAATGTGTTGTAAACATGTATTATTTATTCTATTTGTTCTGTTTTATATATGTTCTTTACATGTGTGTATGTACATACACAGACATATATAGATATATAGACTCTTTGGAAAGCAGTTTCTTACAGCATTCAACACATCTTTCACCCCATGAACAAGCAACCCCATACTCCCAGGTAGTTGCCCAAGAAAAATAAAGACATATGCCCACACATAAATCTAAATAACCATTACTCCTCCTCCTCCTCATTATCAAAAACTGAAAATAAATAGAATATTCATCAACTTGCAAATGAACTAATACAGACATATAATAGAACACTACTCAGTAATGAAAAGGAACAAGAGGGAAATATGAAAAAGTTAAAAAAATTTAAAACGGAGTACCTTATAAATATTGTGCTAAGTTAAAGAAACCAGACATACAAAGTTACTGTATTATTCAATTTCTAATACATCTTGGAAAAGACAAAAACACATAAAAGGACAGAAATCAGGTAAGTCATTGCCAACATCTGGTAGTAGAAAAGGCAGACTGACTCTAAGGGGCATGAGGCTGCTTCCTAGGATGATGAAAACATCCTCTCTCCCCACTGTGGAGGGAGGGAGTTTACATGACTATACAGTGTGTCAAAATTCATAGGTCTGTATACATGAAAGGGATAATATTTACATATGTAAATTATAATGTAGAAATCAACAAAGTCAGAGTACTAAAAACAACTTAAACATTTGCTTCCACAGTAAATATTTTTAACAAGTATTCAACATGTAGACCAAACAGCTGACCACCTAATTTTGATGTTGCTTAATATTTATTTTATTTACTTGAAAGACAGTCAGAGAATTATCTCCATCTGCTGCTTCAAATCCAAACGGCTGTAATGGCTGGGCTGGACTAAGCTGAAGCCAGGAAACAGGAACTCCATCCAGGTCTCCCATGTGAGTATGGAGGCCCAAGTACTAAGGCCATCTTACAGTGCTCTTCTAGGGGCATTAATAAGGAGCTGGAATAGAAATGGAGCTGCCACTTGAACTGGTGCCATTATGGGAGGCCAGCATCCCAGGCGCCAGCTTAACCCACTTGTGCCACCATGCCAGTCCCATGAGCACATTATTTTGTACCAGATCTTAGGTATATCACTGCAAACAGAACCAAAGTGAAAATCATGTTTTTAGTTTTATCCTCCAAATATGCATTTTACTTCCAAAAAAACAATGAAATTAATATATAAGGGTTGGGGCCAGCGCTATGGGGTAGCGAGTTAAAGCCGCCACCCGCAGTGCTGGCATTCCATATGGGCATTGGTTGGAGTTCCGGCTGCTCCACTTCCTATTAATTCCAGCTCTCTGCTATGGCCTGGGAAAGCAGAAGATGCCCCTGCAACAGTTTGGGAGACCCAGAAGAAGCTCCTGGCTCCTGACTTCTGACCAGTGCAGCTAAATGGCCAATTGGGAAGTGAACAAGCAGATGGAAAACCTCTCTATCTCCTGTTCTCCTTCTCTATCTATGTAACTCTGACTTTCAAATAAATAAATAAATCTTTTTAAAAAAGAAAGAAACAAATTGCTCTAAAAAATCCATCAGGGCAGTACCCATACTTTAGAAATAATAACAGTAGGGGCAGACACTGTGGCACAATAGCTTAAGACTCCACTTGGGACATCCTCATCCCATGTCAGAGTGCTTGGGATCAAGTATGACCTTTGCTTCCAATTCAGCTTCCTGCTAATGTGCCTGGGAGGAAGCAGATGATGATTCAAGTACTTGGGTCCTGGCCACCCATGTGGGAGACCTGCATGGAATTCTTGGCTCCTGTATTTGGCCTGGCCCAGCCCCAGCTGTTCCAAGTATTTGGGGAGTAAACCAGATGATGGGAGATAGGTGGGTAGGTACGTAGGTAGGTAGACAGATCAATCAATAGAGAGATAGGCAGACAGATAGAGAATCTCTCCCTTCCTCCCCCATGACTCTGCTTTTCAAATAAATAAACTCTTCAGAAAAGAAATAACAGTTAATACTGGGAAACAAATTGAAAAATGGGTTATCACAAGATAAGTAATTCTTCTTTGGAAACTTATCTTACAAATCACAGTAATCAGATACAAGTGACATATCATTAATATTAACTTTTATACCACATTGAGTAAGAAAGCACATTTTATCTCTCTTTGCTCTTTTTATTTTGTAAATCAAGGCCAATTTTGGAAAAACTGGAGGAGCAAAAGGAGAAGACAGGAAAGAAGACCAGAAGGCAAGCTTAATGTGTGTTTTATCTGTATTTCCTCAGTTCAACAAGAACTGAAATGTAGTTTTTAGAAGCAATACAATAGTTTCTACTCAGCTTAAACAGATATTCAAAGCTCTGAATTATAAAATTCAACTCCAAGTTTCACCTTTAAGAGAAACTAATAAATGAAATTAATGCTGTCATTATACATTAGCTTGGTTTTGAAACTCTAAAAATCTAATGCCTAAATGGAAAAATAGATATCTTTTCTCTCTTCCGCCTTCAAAGATCTCCTAATTTAACCATCTTAAATAGGAGAGCAATATGTAAAACATGTTCAATCTTCTATTTCAGGAGATCGCAAATTCTAATGTGCAAACTGCCTAGGTGCTTGTTAAAATGAAATTCCTGGGCATAGCTCCCCGAAATTTTGACTGATGGTAGATGAGAGAAGGAAGGGCTCATAGGATCTGTATTTTCAACAAGTATTACTGATAATTTCTATGTAGACTGCCTTAAGGTCTCATTTTGAAAAACACTGGTCTATATGCTGAATTTGGTTCCCATATGATACAGTGTAATCATGAATTCTAGCATTCTCTGTTCATAGACTACACCACACTTGGTATTAACACTAGCCTTTGTCAACTCACCTAAGATCTAAAAGTAAATTTAAACACCATATAATGATCAAATACGGCTGGAGTAAAGAAATGGAAAATAAATGTGACAGACTCATTTTTTGATGAAGAGCTAGACTATAAAATGACAAATTCATTTTTTATTAACATTTCCCTCATGCAAAAATTAGTTACATGGCTACAATTTTACATACACACACACACACACACACACACAGCCCTTAACTGGTTAAGGAAATTATCTTTAATAAAGGTTTTTCATGCACCACAGACATACTTGCTTCTTACAATTACAACAGTCACTTCACGAATCAGTCTTTTTTTTATCTTCTTCCTGGACACACATTAAAACAAGGCGCTAGGATGCAAACAGATAAATGACTTCTTGCTTCACTTTTTAGATCCATTCATTATTATCACATTTCTACTCCAGTCTGTCTTTATCCCTGAAGACTTGAAAATACTTAAGCAAATGGCCACATCAATTTCATCTTTTCCATTTTTGACTTAAGCATAAAGTAGACAGCAACATGTTCTTTTTGACGTAATACGCCTCAAAAAATACTCAAATTTTCCAACTCTGCCATTGGCTTTATAAAATAGAGGAACAATCCTACACTTGTCTTATTTTTTCTTATGCCAGACAAAAATCAGACTGCTGATAAAGCACACTGATGTTTTTCACACTTCACCTAACATTCCAAAGTGATTCTGTTGAACATCTCATGACTGTCAGGCTGGTGGTACATTCAGTCATTGAGTATTTCCGCAGTAACAACAGGAGTCGGCTCCATGGATTCCAGGCTCCTTTGAGAAGACTCAGGGTGCCCTTTGTCTTGAAGGTACAGAACACCATAAATAACACCGAGGCAGGCCAACAATGACTTAGTCCCAGAGCCAGGCTTTGCTCTTAAAGAACATCCATCTCTAAAAGCTTCCACTGAAAGAGAAGAAAAACAGTACCAGGAGGACTACAAACAAAAATGAGGTTGATATTATAGTAGAAAATGCTAAGGGAAGCAAACTGGAAAAGTAGGGAAGCATTTCTATTTATTTGCTCTTGTTTTTGCTTTAAGCTATATACAGACCAATATGAACAAAGCAGAGGGAGACCTAGGGTCTGGAGGGAAACACTGCAATGTCAATGAGAAAGCAGAACTGGTTGTTTTCTATTACTAGAGAGCAGATCAAACACTGAGCTAGAGTCTAATTCTAAGCTAGTCACAAGGGATTTTAGCATAGGTTTCTTCATCTGTAACCTTATCTATTTCACAAAGTTGCTACGAGGAATATCAAGGAAAATACATATTATGCATGTCCAAGTACTACATAAACACGAATTTATAATCCTTTGTTGAATAAAATTAAAAGGAAACTGGGGGGTCGGTACTGTGGTGGAGCAAGAAAAGCCGCCACCTGCACTGCCAGCATCCCATATGGGTGCCAGTTCGAGTCCTGGCTACTCCACTTCCAATCTAGCTCTCTGCTATGGCCTGGGAAAGCAGTAGAAGATGGCCCAACTTCTTGAGCCCCTGTACCTGGAAGAAGCTGTTGGCTTCTGGCTCCGGATCGGCGCAGTTCCAGCTATTGTGGCCATCTGGGGAGTGAACCAGCAGATGGAAAACCTCTTTCTCTCTCCCACTCCCTCTCGCTCTTTCTGAATCTCAAACACATAAATCTTTAGAAAAAAAAAGAAAAAGCAACCCTCCCACCCCCCCCCCAAAAAAAGGACACTGGAACAAGTGATAAGAAAGAATTTATGCACACAGCACTGACAGTGATCTTAGAAAAAGGCAATATTACACTGATGTTCATGAAAGCAGTTAAGCACAGATTTTGGAAATTACAGACCAGTCAGTCTGCTGCTCACTTGGAAGACACGTGAAGATGTACCATGAAACCAATGATGTATGAAACCTCAGGGGAGGCCGGTTACTAGGATTCTGTACTGATGCACTACAGCAAGTTAAAAACATGAAAGAATCATATTATCACATTATTTCTTACTCCACCCGGGCTGCTATAACAAAATACCTTGGCCTGAGTAATTTATAAATAACAGAAATTTATTTCTCTCATTACTGCAGGTTGGAAAGTCCAAGATCAAAATGCCAACAGATTCAACGTCTGGAAAAGGCTTCTTCTCCACTTCTGGTACCTTTTGCTGCATCCTCACGTGGCTGAAGGAATGGCTCCCTGGCACGTCTTATAAATGGTCACAAATCCCACACATGCAGGCTCTACCAACTAACTTCATCAACCCCTGAAGGCTCTAACATAAAATTCGACAGGACACTAACATTCAGATCATAACATACCCCAAATCCTACCTGTGCTTTATGAGAATTTGCTATGTCTTTCAGTTAAGTCCTATTTTATTTTTAAACATAAGTAAATCTAATTCAAACTGTTACTTTACTAATTACTTGGAAGACAAATTTAAGGTCTTTTTAACTAAAATATTAAACCATCATAAAATGCTCAAACAGAATGGTCAGAGTTGGAGTTCATCTTAGAAACAGAACCTGATTGAGAGGCTAACCCAAAAAGCTACTCAGATCAAATCATTAAAATATATATATATATTTGTTTATATATATTTATACACTATTTACATCAATCACTTTATTTCTTAAAAGCAGTCAGTTAACTCCATTACAGAAAGTAAAACTTATTTTATATATATATATATATACACACACACACACACACATATATATATAAATAATTTGGAAACACAAAATATAGTCTCATTCCAACATCTTAAAAAGTGTTCTTCAGGGATAGGTATTGTGGCACAGAAGGATAAGCCATCGCTGGAAATACAAACATCCCAAATTAGAATACCTAGGATGGAGTCCCCCTCATCACTCTGCCTGTCAAATAAAAATGAATAATTTTTTAAAAGTATCCTTCAATATGGGGCCGGCGCCATGGTGCAGTAGGTTAATCCTCCACGTGCAGTACCAGCATACCATATGGGTGCCAGTTCTAGTCCTGGCTGCTCCTCTTCTAATCCAGCTCTCTGCTATGGCCTGGGAAAGCAGTGAAAGATGGCCCAAGTCCTTGGGCCTCTGCACCCACGTGGGGGACCTTGAAGAAGCTCCTGGCTCTGGCTTCGGATTGGTGTAGCTCTGGCCGTTGTGGCCATCTGGCGAGTAAACCAGCAGAAGGAAGACCTTTCTCTCTGTCTCTACCTCTGTCTGTAACTCTACCTCTCAAATAAATAATAAAAAATCTTTTTTAAAAAAGTATCCTTCAACATACAACATGTATTGGTAAAATAAGAACAATATCTATCATACCTATGTACAGGGTTGCTATGGGAATAAAAAATTATATATAAACATATTTTGAAGCTATTAAACCGTATGTAAAAGTTAAGCATCATATAAGTCTATTTTTAGCTCTTCAATTTCAGACCGATGAATTAAATCAAAATCCTAAATGTGGACCTTGTGTTTAGCCTAGCAGTTAAGAGTGCCTGAGTCAATTCTCAGCTCTAGCTCCTGATTCCAGGTTTCTCCCACTGGAGACCCCAGGAGGCAGGCAGCAGTGAGGGCTCAAGTAGCTGGCTTCCTGCTACCCACATGGGAGACCAGAACTGAGTTCCCAACTAGTGGCTCCAGCCTCAGCCAGGAGTGCCAGCTGCTGTAGGCATTTGGGGAATGAACCAGTGAATGAAAGCTCTGTTTGCCTGCCTGTCTCTATGTGTCTCTGAAACAAAAATAAATTTTTAAAAGTGTTCGGGGGTGGGCATTTGGCTAGTAGTTAAGGTGCACACATCCCATATTCGAGTGCTTGTGCTGGTGTTCCAGCTCTACTCCCAACTCCAGCTTCCTGCTAATGTGCACACTGGGAGGCAGCAGGTGATGGCTCAATTACTTGAGTCCCTGCTGGAGTTCATGGCTGCTAGCCCAGCATCAACCAGCATTTAAGCTAGCAGCTAGCATTAAGGGCATTTAAGGAATAAACCAGCAGATGGGAGCACTTTCTGCCTCATCTGTCTGTCTCTCTGCCTCACAAATAAAATAAATACACAAATTTTAAAGTAACAATTTTTAATCTAAACTTTAACAACCTATTGCTAAAATCTGAACAGACAGCATTCATATTTAAGTAGTTCCTTTCTTAGAAAAAACAGTAAAGTTAAATAATGGTTAAGAATCTAAATAATAGAGAATCATGAAAGACCTTCCTATAATTATATTACATTAGTGAATTCTTCTTATACATAGAAACCTCAGTGTGCATAAGCATTTTGCTTTACTGAAACGGTTATACTACCCAATGAAAACCTGACCTCCTGGGCAGGCGCTGTGGCTTAGCGGGTAAAGCCGCTACCTGCAGTGCCAGCAACCCATATATGGCACCGGTTTGAATCCCAGCTGCTCCATTTTTGATCCAGCTCTCTGCTATGGCCTGGAAAAGCAGTAGAAGATGGCCCACATCTTTGAGCCCCTGCACCCACATGGCAGAAGAAGCTCCTGGCTCCTGGCTTCAGATCAGCACAACTCCAGCTGTTGTGGCCAACTAGGGAGTGAACCAGCAGATGGAAGACCTCTCTCTCTCCTTCTCTCTGTGTGTAACTCAGACTTTCAAATAAATAAACAAATCTTAAAAAAAAAAAAAAAAAAAAAAAGGCTACAGGGGAGCCAGCAGCCAGCATTGTAGCATAGCAGGTAAAAGCGCTGCCTGAATACCAGTATCCCATGTGGGTGCCACTTCGAGACCTGGATGTTCCACTTCCAATCCAGCTCCCCGCTAGTGCCTGGGAAGGCAATGGAGGATAACCCAAGTGTTTGGGCCCCTGCACCCATGTGGGAGACCAGGATGAGGCTCCTGGTTTCAATCTAGCCTAGCCCTGTCCGTTGTGACCATTTGGGGAGTGAACCAGCAAATGGAAGATCTCTTTCTCTCTATAACTCCGCCTTTCAAATTAAATAAATAAATCTTGTTAAAAAAAAAAAAAAAAAAAAAAGACTACAGGGACCAGTGTTGTAGCCTAGCAGGTACAACACATATGGGTGTCGCCTGGTGTCCTGGCTGCTCATTTCCAATCCAGCTCCCTGCTAATGCACCCGGAAAAGCAGCAAAGGATGACCCAAGTACTTGGGCCCTTACCACCCACACAGGAGACCCAGAGGCTCCTGGCTTTGGCCTGGCCCATCCCTGGCTGTTGGGGCCATTTGGAGAGTAAATCAGCAGATGGAAGACCCCTTTCTCTGTCTGTCTCTCCCCCTTTCTCTCTCTGTTGTCACTCTGACTTACAAGTTAAGTAAATCTTAAAAAAAAAAAAAAAAAAAAGCATTAACTATTGATAAAAGCAACAGGAAAGATGAATCTCAAAATATATTGAAGAAGCCAGACCAGAAGTTAGTATACTCATATATCATATATTTTCGTTTATATAAAATTCTTGAAAATCCAAAGTAGTCTATAAAGACAGGAAGTAGATTAGTGGGTATCTGCTGATGGAGTAGGGGTGGTGGTGAGGATTACAAAGCAATGCAAAAAACCTATCTTTTTTTTAGGTTTATTAATTTATTTGAAAATCAGAGTTATACAGAGAGAGTTCTTCCATCTGCTGGATTGCTCTCAAAATTGCTGCAACGGCCAGAGCAAGGTGAGACTAAAGCCAGGAACTTCTTCCAGATCTCCCATGTGGGTGCAGGGGTCCAAGCACTTGGGACATGTTCTGCTGCTTTCCTAGGCACATTAGCAGGGAGCTGGATCAGAAGTGGAATAGTCATGACTTGAACTGGCACCCATATGGGATGCCAGGGTCACAGGCAACAGCTTTACTCACTACACCACAATGCCAGCCCTGCAAAAAACTTTTTAGATAAAAAAGACATTTCACTTCCTTGACTGTGGTGATGATTTCATGGTTATTTATCTATTTCAAAACATATCAAATTATTTAAGTACCTGTAGTTGTTGCTTCAAATGTCTTCTTAAATATGTTTTTTTAAGGAATGAATGCTCAACCATGAGAAGCAGTTCATAAAGTAGACTCATAGAATGACGATCGCTTTAAGTAGCACTCTGACCTCAGAATTAGCCCTTAAGGAATTCTAGTCTGGCTGAAAAGCCCAAGAGAGCATTTCAGGCATGGAAAGCCAAGACATTGTGACAAAAAATGTCCTACATGAAGGACCTCTGTGGGTGAGACCTCAGTGGAAAGCAGCAGTCATCAAAGGAGATACTTTTCTCTGAAGACTTTGCTTACAGTCTTGTCTAAATACTGACAGAGTTTGTGTATTCAAAAGGCTTCCACAGTCTAGGTAGCTCATGTCAAGAGCCTCAGGTGGTCACTGACATCATACCTAAGAGTGTTAATTGTTAAATTAACAACAGGAGTCACTAAGCACTAACTTCCCATGCAGGACCTCTGTCCTCAAAGAGTTATATTACGAGAGTTAACAGTAAGACTTGTTCTCAAAGATTGATTACATTTTAGTGTATTAAATGGAGGATATTCTTATGTCTCATAGGTTTTAGTTATGCCTAAGTGTCCAACTCCATTGCTTGTTTTCTTAGGTGCTTCCTTAATTAATGATAAAACTTGTTGTCAAGGACTTACTGTCTTTTAATGTATTAAGTGGAGAATTTTCTTATGTCTCATAGTTATGTCTAAGTGCTTGCAAAAGATGTATCATTCTTGGGTGCTTCTTTAAAGTTAAGTTTTTAAAAGAAAGAAAGAAAGGAAGGAAGGAAGGAAGGAAGGAAGGAAGGAAGGAAGGAAGGAAGGAAGGAAGGAGTGAAATTAACCTCAAGATGCAATAACTTTGAATAGCCCTTGTCTCGACTATTGAGGAACAGGTTTTTGTTTTGTTTTTTGTGCAAATTGTTGAACTCTTTACTTAGCATAGAGTTGGTCTTCTGTATATAAAGTTAATTGAAAGTGGGTCTTAATGGAGAATGGGACTGGGAATAGGAGAGGGAGAAGGAGGTGGGTGGGTATGTGGGTAGGAGTGCAGGTATGGTGGGAAGATTCACTATATTCCTAAAGTTGTACTTACGAAATGCATGAAGTTTGTATTCCTTAAATAAAAGATTTCTTTGGGAAAAAAATCAAAAATAAAAATAGATAAAATCTGTTTTATATAAGAAAAATGAATTTATGAGAATATAAGACTACAAAAATCACTTCTCATTGCTAAATTTTCCATACTTCAACAGAATCACAGATTTTGAATAAATGCAATATATTATCAAGAAATCATATTAAATTTCTGGGGCATTGTGCCATAGCAGGTAAAGCCCCACTTGCAATCCTGGCAATCTATATGGGCACTGGTTCATATCCTGGCTGCTCCACTTTCAATCCAGCTCCCTACTTATGGCATGGAAAAAGTAGCAAGGATGGCCCAGGTCCTTCGGCCCCTGGCAGCCATATGGGAGATCCAGAAGAAGCTCCTGAGCTCTGCCTCACCTAGCCCTGGCCATTGTAGCCATCTAGGGAGTGAACTAGTGGATGGAAAATATCTTTCTCTCCTACTCCTCTTTCCCTCTCTATAACTCTTTCAAATAAATAAATAAATCTTAAAAAAAGGATGTTAACTTCAAAAGTGATTCAGAGTTTACTGCATATGAATCATGCTTTTAAGCCTCTGAGTTTCTGAATTGCAAACCTTGGGATATAAATTATAAATGATAAAGCATATGCACATACATAAGTATAGCCTAGTTCAAGAGAAACTAATATGAAAATGAACCAATAATATGTACAAAGTTTTTACCAGAGGTGATGAAAAATTCTGGGGTTTAGACGGTGGTGATGATTACATAATATTGTAGATGTTTTTACTGGCACTAAATTGTACATTAATTAAAGTTTAAAATGAAATTTTGCTATGCATGTTTTACCACAATAAAAAATACTTTAAAAAATTATTGGTTAGTCTGTCTAGTGCCCTCACATGTATTCCTACAGTTCATTGATGAAAAATTCAGTATCCATTTTTAAGTATATGGCTCTGGGAGACAGACAGAAGCTAGGACAGGACATAATGCTAAATTCTAAGACAGCTTAGAAAAGCATAAAAATGCTACTTTAAACAGCTTCTGATGCATTTTAACACAAGTACATTTAAATGGAAACAGTAACTATGAACTCAGATAACAGAGAGGATAATCTTTCAAAAGAAAACTACTGGATTGGGACTCAGATAGTGATTATCTCACTTTATCAGGGCTCTTTAGCAGGAATCATTAGCTTTTTCACTATTAATGATTTCCCCTATAAAATGGAGAAATGACTTACTATGTTTCATAAGCATACTGAAAGAAAAATACAACACAGGGTATTCTGAGATTGTAGTGGAAAAAAGCAACTTTACAAAAACATAAGTTTTTATATAATATACTAGAAGGTAAATGGAATGGTATTACTGGTTACGTAAAGGAAAAGTTATTATTGCTAACCAGAGGCTTTCCTGAATTTTATAAATACACATAAAATTGTACACAGTTAAGCCAAAGCAGAGTATGATGGGGGGAAAGCTGGAATTGTGGAAGAGCTATACTTCAGAACAACCTAGAATACACAAATAGACTGTAGCCCAGCAAGGGGATATTTTACGCTGTCAGTCACTGCCCTGGAAATAGTGCTAATTCTATCCTTTTTGAACATATGTTATATAAAATGTGACAATGAAAAATTTCTGTTAGAAGAACTAAAAAATAAGACTGTCACCATCTCAGTATATCATTAAGCCCAAGACTGCTACAAATTAATTCCTAATAATGACGTGATCTACATTGATTTCATGTTTCCATGAATTAAATTAATAAAATATTTAAGGATTACCACTGAATTTTGCTGAGTTCAAAAAGAAAATTTGTCTAGTAATTTCACACACTTCAAAAACAAATATAAATATTTTGCTCTAACTTCCCATTATATCATATCCTTCATGTCTTCATTATTTATTTACATATTAAGATATTTATACATTATATCCTGCCCAAATTTAACTCAATCTAAACCTCCAGAGTAGTAACTGGATATGGAATATTTTTTTCATCTCATTCCAAAATTGCTCTATATCATTGCTGAAAGTTAAACTACTTAATTCTTTTCTAAGTTTGCTCCATTTTCTAAATATGCCACCAATCTATGTGCTTCTTGGAGCACCTAAAGCATTCCATGTCTGTGTCAGGTCACCTCAGTTGCCCCAGTCAGGATCTGACCTTTAACAGACCAACTGCTTTGGCTCTGCACTCCTGCCCTTCCCTCATTCAGTTGGAGATGTGCCATTAATCAAAGGAGAAGCCCTGGAAAAAGGACTCTGAAGGACAGTTTTAAAAGCATTAGAACTCCAGGGGCATCTAGTAGGTGCTAAGTAATGTCTAAGGAACTCCATGAAATTTATGTCAAAAGGTTTCAATATGTTGAAAACAGCAAGATGGCAGTAGGACTTAAACTTATGAGCTATATTTCATATACTAACGACAGAAACTGCTTTCTAGGAAAACTGCACCAATTTGGCACTAAGTTTCAGGCCTTCAAAAACATTTTACTCTCTTCTAGGAGTTCAACATAAGGAAACAGGTGTGTGTGCTGTGGCACAGGGGATCAAGTCCTGCCTAGGATGCCAGCATCTCATATCACAGTGCCCAAGATGAGTTCTGCCTCCTCCACTACTGATCCAGCTCCCTGCTAATGTGCCTGGGAGGCAGCAAATGATGGCTCAAGTACTTAGATTCCTGCCACCCACATGGCAGTCTCAGATTGAGTTCCTGGCTCCTGACTTTAGCCTGGTACAGTCCTGGAAAATCTCAATCTCTCCCTCACCTCCCATAATCTCCCTCCCTTCTCCCTCTCTCTGTTTACTCTGCCTTTCAAATATTTTTTAGAAAGTTTAGTTCAAGGGCCAGCGCCGTGGATAGTAGGTTAAGCCTCCTCCTGCAATGCCAGCATCCCATATGGGCAGCAGTTTGAGTCTCGGCTTCTCTACTACCCATCTAGCTCCCTGCTAACAGCCTGGAAAAGCAGTGGAAGATGGCCTAAGTGCTTGGGTCCCTGCATCCCTATGGGAGACCAGAAGAAACTCCTGGCTCCTGGCTTTGGATGGGCCCAGCTGGAGCTGTTTGAGGCCATTTGGGGAATGAACCAGTGGATGGAAGACCTCTCTCTGTCAGTAACTCTATCCCTCAAATAAATAAATTAATTAAAAAAAAAAAAAGCTCAGTTCAAACAATTGTGCACAAAGAGGTGCAACTTGTTTTTTTGTTTTGTTTTTCTTTTTGAAGATTTATTTTATTTATCTGAAAGAGTTACAGAGAGAGGTACAGAGAGAGAGGTCTTCCATCCGCTGGTTCACTCCCCAGATGGCTGCAACAGCCAGAGCTATGCCAATCCAAGCCAGGAGCCAGGAGCCAGGAGCCTCCTCCGGGTCTCCCATGTGGGTGCAAGGGCCCAAGGACTTGGGCCATCTTCTACTGCTTTCCCAGGCCACAGTAGAGAGCTGGATTGGAAGAGAAGCAACCGGGACTAGAACCAGTGCCCATATGGGATGCCGGTGCTTCAGGGCAGGGCTTTAACCCACTGTGCCACAGCGCCGGTCACCAAGAGGTGCAACCAGTAAGGGATGCAATTTCCCTTGACCCAGCAATTCTAGTTGGAAGCATTTTCCTTACAGATATACAGCTAGAGCACCCCAACCCAAAATCCAAAATTCTCCCAAATCCAAAACTTCAAAATTTTGGATTTTCATGTTAGAAAAGCACAACTGATACATAAACTGAAAGCAGATCATTGTAAAAATTAAGAGAAGGAATAAGAGAGGAAGGAGAACAAAGGGTGGGACCATGGGTGGGAGGGAGTGTAGGATGGGAACTATCACCATGTTCCTAAATCTGTATACATGAAATTTGTATGCCTTAAATAAAATTTAAAAAACAATAAAGTATAGGGGCTGGTGCTGTGGCATAGTGGGTAAAGCCACTGCCTGCAGTGCCGGCATCCCATAAGGGTGCTGGTTCAAGTCCTGGCTGCTCCACTTCCGATCCAGCTCTCTGCTATGGCCTGGGAAAGCAGCAGAAGATGGCCCAAGTACTTGGGCCCCTGCACCCACTCGGAGGACCCGGAAGAAGCTCCAGGCTCCTGGCTTTGGATCAGCCTAGCTCCGGCAGTGGCAGCCATTTGGGGAGAAAACCAGTGGATGGAAGACTTCTCTCTCTCTCTCTAACTGTGCCTTTCAAATAAATAATCTTAATAATAATAATAATAAAGTATGCAAACACTCAAGTCCAAAAAACTCTAAAATCTGAAACACTTCCTATTCCAGGCATTTTGGATAAGAGACGATCTATAACTGTATACAAGCAAATGGTTTACATTCAACGTTATTCACTGCAGTACCATTTGTAATAGTAAAACTTAGAAACTGATTAAATGAATTATGGTTCATCCAGGCATTAGGCAGCCATAAAAAGAGTAAGGAATCTCTTTATGAAATGGCAGGAAAATAAATTGGAGTTACATTGATAAATAGGGGTAGAGAGAGAGGAAGGAATGACTCCAGCTACAGATCAGATCAATTCTCATAATGAGTTACTGTATGTGTAAAACTGTAGAAAATGCCTATGAACAGTAAAAACCTATGATAATATCAATTCAAATATAACACAATTAACAATTAGCCTGACAGCCAGAACTCCCAACCATCTTCCTTTGTAGGTTTGATCCAGCCATTTCATTAACCTCACAAAAACAGGTCCTACATTTTTCTAAACTAAATTGCCTGGATCCCACTCATGGCAGAGTGTTTTACACACATATCTATCTAATTATACATTTGCACCTATACACATGTAATAGGTATGGAAGGAAACATAAGAATTTCAAAAAATTACTGACTTTGTTGGTGGAAGGGACAATAATTGCCTGCCAGATGGCAAATGGGATGGGGATTAGATGGACAGGCAGGGAGGAGGGGTGAGAGAGATCTCATGGACTATCCTTTTATACTTTCTGATTTTTTCCAAATTATCTATGCTTTAAGATAAATTTTTAAATTATAATTATATAAATTAATAAAAAGAAATTTAAAATATTTTAAAGTGTAATAGTTTTAATAACATGAGAAAATATAATGTTAAGATAAAAAAGTGGGATATAAAATACATGCAGGAACAGGCATTTGGTACAATGGTTAGGAAACCACTTAGGGTATCTACACACCATATGGCAGTGCTCCACTACCCATCTCATTCCTGCCAATGCACACCCTGGGAGAGGGCAAAGGTGATGCCTCAAGGACCTGGGTCTCTGCCACACAAGTGGGAGACCCTGACTGAATTCCCTTCCTGACACTAGCCTGGCCCAACTCCAGCCATGAGAGGAATTTGGAAAGCAAATCACTAGACGGAAGATCTCTGTCTTATCTGTCTGTCTGTCTCCCTCTGTCTCTTCGCCTTTCAAATACATAATACAAATTTAAAAAAAAATAAAATACTGGGACCAGCATTGTGGCCTAGTGGGTCAAATTGCAGCCTGCAATGCCCATATCCATATGGGCGCCAATTTTTTCCTGGCTGTTCCATTTCTTATCCAGCTTCCTGATAATGTGCCTAGAAAAGCAGAGGAAGATGGCTCAAGTACTTGGGCTCCTGTATCCATGTGGGTAACCTAGATGAAGCTTCTGGCTTTGGCCTGGCCCAGTCCTGGTCATTGCAGCCATTTAAGGAGTGAACAAGCAGTTGGAAGATCTCTGTCTCTGTCTCACTCTCTCTTTGTAACTCTGCCTTTCAAATAAACAAATAAATCTCTTCAAAAAAAATGCATGTAGCATGACACCATATATGTATAAAAATAGTATAGACAGGAATAAAATATAATGAAATAGTAAAAGAACAGTTATTTCTGGAAGAGGGATTACAAGCAGTTTTAATTTTCTTTAGACTTTGATAAAATTAAAATTTCTCACTTTAAGTGCAGATTATATTAATAATCAGAAAAAGGGTTTAATTTTTTACGGTAAGATTCAGAGAGGTTAGAAATGAAAGGGGAAGGTAGAAAGTTATTAGGTATCCTAAGGGTGCTAAGCATCACACACAAAACACTGAAATTTATTTAAAACATCACTTCCAATCACAGTATAAAAAATTTACGGAGAAAGAACTGAGACAAAAAATATCTGTCATCTGGTCTAACTCCTAAGGATCACTATGAGATTACTGCCATCCTCATAGTCTGCGAATGTTTTGTCCGTTTTTGTTTTCTGTTACCTAGGTAATGGTACTTCCAGCATTTCCCTTAAAGACTGTGAAACTAACAATCTGGTATTTCTCACTGTCGACTTTTCCTGACCTTCAGCTTTGAAAGGTCATCTCCCTAAGGGAAAGCAGTAAGATCTACAAGCTAAATCAAGAAACTAAGGAATCTGAGGTTAAGAGTTCCAATCCTGACAAACTGAAATTTGTCTCCAATTTTGGGAATAAGCTACACTTCCTGAGCTATTTTCTTTAATGGGGAATCCTAAAGGATTGTTTTAAAAAATATTTAGGACTACTGACAAGGTTATTTTTTTTTTCCACACAATTCTAAATTTTGTTTTCCTGTCTTATGTTAAGTATTTTTCTCTCTGAATCTATATTCCCCCCATCAGTACTTGAAAGTACCACCAATTCCTCAGACTCAGGGATGGGAGTAACGGGTCAGTTTGGAAAGCCTACCTAAGGTGACACAAAGTAAAAAGAATGTGAGCCATGTTGAAGACTTTTGGGGGAAGAAAATTTAAACTAGACCTTTGCAAAGTAGATGAAGACAACCAATTAGGGTTACTACACTCAGTCTGCTCATATCTAACACCGGCTACAGCCAGCCATAATAAAGATGGTAAGTTCAATATCATAGTCTAACCAGTGACGCCTTGTTATACCTTCAAGGGTTCTGGTTTTATTTCTTGTGTTTACCTCATACTAACAGCACCGTGCTGGGCCTCAGGACTTCCATCTGCTGGTCATGCACCTCCATTGATGGCTACCTTCTCACAAGGAAATGAACTAGATTAGATTGACAAAGGGTCCACTACCTACTGGCACCTGACAAACATCAGAGAGCGATCATCCCTCTGCCAAGACAGTGGGAAGCCCTTTCAGTAGTGCCTTCAGCAGGCTGCAGACTCCTCCTCTGGCTAACAAGACCAAACACCTCTCTAGCTACTCTAAAGTTTTTCCAGTGGGGAGGGACAAGCAAGCAAACAGCTGAATTTTTTCTGGATTAACTCATTCATTAGTTGAATGCCTTTTTGTGGTTCACCTACCTAAAAGGTGATCAAATCGCTTTGTGCTGCTGAAGAGAACAATTACATAAACACTCTGCTCTGACTTCCCTCATTCTTCTTTCTAATGAAACAAAGCATCAGAAACCACCTTCCTGCCTTGACTTCCTTAGTCATCTCAATAAAGTCTACTTTCTTTTTCATGTGAATACCTTCTCTCTTCCTTAGCAAATCACAGAAATGTTCTTCCTAAGACACAACAGTACATCATTTTTTAAAAGTGTGCACTGGGTGCTGGCATTGTGTTGCAGGGGGTTAAGCCACCACTAATGCCATGGCCATCCATAAAGGAGTGCCCTTCAAGTCCTGGCAGCTCCGTTTCTGATCCGGCCTCCTGCTAACAAACCTGCAAAAGCAGTGTAAGACGGCCTAAGAGCCAGGGCCCCTGGCACCCATGTGGGAGACCTGAAAGAGTTCCAGGTTCTTGGTATCAGCCTGGCCCCCAGATCTGACTGTTGAGGCCAGTTGGAGAATGAACCAGCAGATAGAAGACCTCTCTCTCTCTCTCTCTCTCTCTCTCTGTCTTCCTTCTCTCTCTGTTGCTCTGCCTTTCAAATAAGTAAATCTTTAAGAAACAAAAAATGAAATGTGTACACCATGTTTTATTATCTGAAAAAGCTCAAGGCAATCCTTAAACTATTCTTTCCTTATAAACGAAGAGCAGCATTCTACAACTTTGTATTATTTGTTAGAAAATTTGTACAGATCCTCAATCCCGTATCAGCAATAACCAAATCAAAAGAAAAGTGAAAACTGAAGTTTTTTCATAACTTCTCTGACAATAAAATCTGACCTGCACTGACATATAGCTATTTATATAGTCTTTATACCAATTAGTGTGAATATACATTTATTTACATGACAGATTCCTGGCTGTTGCTACAGACTCCACTAGGGAGGTTCTGTTACTGTATATATACACCATATTCATTTTCTAAAATCAAAACATTTTAAATTTTGAAACACTCTAATCCAGTTGGTTTTGGAAAAAAGATTATGGACATATAATTCTAATCTTCAAAAATATTGTCATTGTTTGAAAGTACAATAGCAAGAAATCAACAGATAAAGGGTAACAAATACTAAGAGGTTATCCAAAAAAATACTAATATGTTATCCATCATCTCAGAACATTAATAGAACAATTTAAATAGGATGTACAAATTTCCTCTCAAAGGAGAAAAAAAAGGTTTAAAATACACAGTAAGTTCCTAGGCATGCTAGGAAGTTCTGGCTTCAGTGAAGAACTCTCTACTCTTAATGTGTATAAAACATATTTGGAGATCATGGGAATTTAATGTGCCAACATTCAAAACCTATGCCACATCCTAAGTATTAAGCTTAAGATTCCAAGAATTTCTAAAATATTACTACACATTTGTAAAGGTTCAACAAACAGCATGTGAGGGAATTAAAACACTTATGTAACAGGAATACGTTTGGGGATGTATTTGATAGACATTCACTGATTTTCCTTTAGCAATCAACTAACTAGAATACACAAAATTTTTGGTCTCAGTTGAATTTCATTCATCCACACAATATTACAAAAGGGGGCACATATTTAAGAGGTGTAAGGATGAATAATTCACTAAGACTATCCAAAGTTAATTATATTAAGGACATTCTGTGTAAGGCCAGTGCGTTAGTCATCTTTAATTCAGACAGAATCAAAATGAAACAACTTCCTGAACTTGTTATTGGTTGCAACAGTTTACCGCATATAGAGACATATGCTCTAGAAATGCAGTCAAATCTCATCTCATCCTCTTAATTCATAATGCAGAAGATACAACACAACTAGATAAGACTTCTGAGCCACCAGCCCATCATGCTCAGTTCATGAGACATTCTTACGAAATTCCCATTGTCACATTTCTGGAATTATATGACACTTGAGGAAGTATGGCTAATTCCCTTTTTTCTTCTTTTTTTGCTGAAACAGTACTAGCCACTAGAAATTTTCCATCAAGTCCCTGTGTCATCAATAAACAATGAGAAGTATACTAGCTTACTAAAAATAAGGTTGCTACCATTTTATTAACCGAATAGTTTAGAGAAATCCTGCTAATACTACCTAAATCAAAAAGTGCAAGTTCTTATTAGATCTCTTCTTGGGCTCCCCGTAGCTGCCCTCTAACCCTCCAAGGGCTTCTCTGTGCACACACTTGCAGACCTGTTGGGCTTCTGGGTGCAGAGCTCCACGGCAGGCAGTTTCAGAGAACTGATATCTTGAATTGCTCCCAAGGAGTGTCCTACAGTCACCATCCATTCATGGTAAAGCAGTTAATTTTAATGTTCTCATTGTTTACCAGAAAGAACAGACATTGAGGCTGGCTTTGCCGCTCCCGTTTCCTTTTGCTCGGCTGCTGAGCTTTTTCAGCCAATTGACTGCTTTGAGGCTATAAATATCTGAAAAATGTTCTGCATTTGATGCTCTTGGATTCTGTATCCATATTTAGCTGTTTGTGGCATGCCTTTGTTTAAGCGACTCCATCACCCATACAATCAGTCAGGTGGAGACCTAGCTGGTGAGAGGACAAAGGGATCCACATTCAGCAGACACTTACTGTGAGCCATGCACCTATCTGCTAGACACAGTGACAAGGAAAGGGGTAGCCAAGACAGGACTCTAAAGAGGAACAAGACAGACTCCCTGATGTCAACATTTGTACAGTCTTGACAGGGCCCGGGCACAATTTATTATGCTACTGGGATGAAACAAATGAAACATCTTACAACTCAAAGAAAACAAAGGGTAGGACAGCATAAATATTTTCTCTTAGCTCTGTCTCAGAGACATGCATTTGTTTGTGGTCTAAATATAGATCTACCTATTAAAAAGCTCTGACCATACTCCAAAAAACTTTTCCAAATCAAGGCAATACACGGCTCCGGGTACATATATGTAATCAACCAGAGCCAAACCTGTCAACTGCAAACTCAAAACTTCACTCGGTCTTCAAATTATGTGAGGCAAAGAAATAAAAACTGTTTATTGAAGTCTGCATTACAGATATGGGGGGGTACTTTTGCTGCTGTTTATTTGCATTGCGATTTCAAACAAAAAGTATACTGCAGAGAGTGTAGTCGGTAGCCAGCTGTACTTAATACAGCTCTTCCTTATACCCTGTCTTTAAAATCCACATGGCTATTTTAGGTGAGGTATCAAAAACTGAATGAGCTAGACCTGAGCACCCTCTCAATACCCACCTTCCTATCTTGTGAAAACATTCCAGGCACATGTACATCTGCCCTGAACATTCCTTCTTCCCAAACTCAGTTCCCTGACCTTTTGGTCAAAGTTCTCCCCAGAACCCCCTGACAATCATGATTTAAATGCATGCAGTTAAGGACTTGTCTGACGTCTGGACCCGAGAGTCAAGATGGAATTTGTAGGCCACTGGAGGTGAAACAGTGGAGCATGCCCAAGAATCAAACAACTTTAAAGCTAAATTGGACCACAGATACCAATTACTCCAAATTCCACATTATGCAGAAGCCTAGAGCCAGTGAGTTAAAAATACTCACCCAAAGTTAGCCAACCAAGTTGCAGCAAAGCCAGACTGAAAACTGGTTCTCCAGTTGTACACACTAGACTGGGTTCTCAGTTTGTGGATTTCTCTAAAACACATTAGTCCATATTCATCAACATGCCTTTAAATTGTGTAGATGGTCCAAGATAATCAAACACTAGAACATACTAGCATTGTCTAAACTGATTGTCTACTTGCTACTATTTTTATTTCAAAGATTTTCAGAGTCAGAACAGTCATCTTAAAAACAAAAGGAGACCACAGCCAAGGGTCATTCAGATAGTTTTTGGAATATTTGCATCAACAAAACAGTACCCAGGATGAACTATCTTGGAGGAAGGAAAGTAAGAGTACTAAACAGAGTAAATAAAACACAACTTCACATTAATCAATAGGGCAGACAAAAAAAGTTTGTGTACAGTGGAAATTCTCCAATTTGGCACAGAAACGCACAGTATGTATGTGTATACCGACTACTACAAGCTCCATTTTCAATGCAAAAGCCTAGAAGCAGTGAGTTAAAAGTGCTAACCCAAAGACAGACACAGTGAAAACCTAGCTTCTAGGGCCAAGCATTTGACCTAGCAGTCAAGACATCCACAGTCCACACTGGAATATCTGAGTTCGATTCCCAGCTCCCAAACTCCATTCTTGATTCCAGCTCTCTGCTAATGTGAACTCTGGGAGGCAGCTGTGATGGCTCAAGGAGCAGGGTTCCGCCATCCACATGGGGGACCTGGATTGAGTTCCCCGGCTTGGCCAGAGCCACTGGAGATATTTGGTGGGGAACCAGTAGGTGGTTGCTCTGTCACTCTGCCTCTCAAATGCAAAAAGAAAAGAGAACATGGGTTTTCAACCCTAAACTCTATACTCTAGACTGGGTCCCCAGTTTCTAAATTTCTTTAAAACATGTCAGATATACACAGGCACATACATACAGAAGTGTATGTGTGTTCTAGAACAAACTAGAAAAACAATATATATAGAAATAGGTTACATGCAAAGAATAACAGTTAATATGAGGGTTACAAAGCCCAGAGTTTTAGACACTAATTGTCATACATACTTATTCTTTTAGTAACATGGCCCTATCTCTAATGTCATAAAAAAACAGAATACACACACAAAGACGTAAGGGTAGAAAGGAAGACAGAATAAGAAAATGCTGTAACCACAACATATTCTAATTCATACTCATTTTCAGATTCTCATCAGGCTATGTCATAAGCGATCAGCTAAATAGGATTAGCAGGCAGATAGAAAATCAGGCACCAAAGTTTTTAATCTCCTCTGCTGAGAACAAACTAGGTGACCTTGCGTCTTCTCTCACTCTTGTGCTTTAATTCTTCCAGTGAAATAGAATAACATCAAGAAACACTCAAACATGGAGCATGTACAAAAGTGGTACATAACAGAAATTCTTAAGAACTGGTTATAAGAAGAAATGGTTATTTTTATGACTAAATGAGCCATTAGAGATTATCTAACTCATTTTAGAGATGAGGAATCAGAGGTCAAAAAAAAAAAAAAAAAAAGACCTAACCTGCCCCAAATTACACAGCTACTTAGCGACAAAACTGAGGCACGAACTCAGATCTCTGAATTCCTAGCTCTAGGATCTTTCTGACAGTGACAGACATGAAGTCTTGAAACCAACTGAGCTATCCAAAAAGACAACTTGCCAGGCTTGTCACTCTGGAACAGCAACCATATGCCCTATTCGGGAGGATGAAAGCAAACAGTATAATGTACTTGATCACCACAGCCTTAGATGCACACGACTGTAGAACAGTATCTCAGTACTGCATCGGATCCCAGGTACTCGAAATTTCCCATTTTCTACCCAACCACAGTTGGTTAGTGGTCACGTGAGGTAAAGGATAAACATCTTGCATTTCAAACTTTTGGAAAGCCATAGCTCAGCCCTGAATGCCAGACTATAAATCCTTGGGCTATGAGTTTTCAAACCATCATGGTTTTAATGCTGCCACAAGGCTCACCCTAATAGAGTCTCATTCAGCTTTAATTAAAGAGGTGGTTACTAGGAATGCAGAGAGGGAAAGTTTTAGTGTGTTCATCACTTTCAACCTGCTGAGTAGCAACCCAGGCACTCCACAGTGAGAACCAGAAACAATAGTGTAATCTGCAGCGATCTCCATGCCCTGGGATAACTGATCGCCTCTGGAGTGTGAGGTTCAAGAGGTTACAGATAAGTCAGTTCCCAGCAAATAACGCGTTTGGCTTTTGTCTTAATTTCATTCATTTGCCTTTCCTCTACTAAGCTCTGGTGGTGCTGTGCGCTCTTTTTTTTTTGGGGGGGGGGGTGTCTTGGTTTCCAGCCTTGCCCCACTCGACCACAGAAAGAGATGCAACCCCATCCCCTGGTTTCCTGGCGTGTTCCGTCATCCCTGCTCGAGGATCGATCGGCGGTTCCCTGCAAAGACTCGGCTAAGGATTATGTCTGAATAGTCCAACTCCACCTTAAACTTCCTGCAGGGTTCCCAAGAAGTCCAAAGACCACAGTGAGTCACATCGCTAACCCCCAGTGCTCGCTCCTGCGGGGAAACTTGTCAGAAACGCACGCCCGGAACAAAAAGGGGTATGGGAAACTGACCCGGGACGCGCGGGCACTGGGAATGAATGTAATTCCAGCCCAGGCAAAAGCAAGCACACACCGGCCTGCGGTCCTTACCGTACACCCGAACCCAGCTCTGCTGCTGGCACACGGACTCCAGGAGGATGCGATCCAGCATGCCACCAGCCACAGCCCCGCTGACCGGCACCGCCGCGTCCAGCTCCTCCGGGGGCAGCGGCGAGTCGGACTCCAGCGCCGGGAACATCTCCGGCCAGGACAGCGCCTCGGCGGCGGCGGCTCCTCCGGAGGCCGGGGAGAGCTCCATGGTGCCCGGGCGGGACGAGGCGGCGGCGGCGGGGCGGGCGCGCGGCTCCGCGCCCTGCCTGCGGGGAAGGGAAGGAGGGCGCGCAGCAGGGGCGAGGACCCGAGCGGCCGCCGGCGCGGGCGCCGCTCACCTCGCTGCCCGCGGACCGGGCGCCGCAGCCCACCTGCCGCCGGCGAGCGGGACCCGGGCCGGCGGGCGGCTCCAGCGTGGCCGCGCGCTCCGGTGCGGGGGTCCCTCCCGGGAGGGGAGGCTGGCCCTCCCGCCCCTCGGAGCCGCCTCCGTCACAGCCCCGCCGGGGACGAGCGGGGCCGGGCCGGGCTGGGCTCGGGGGCGTCGCCGCCAGGGGCCGCCCCCTCCGACCGGCTCCCGCCGCCGCCGCCGCCGCCGCCGCAGCCGCCTCAGGGGCTCCGAGCGCTCGCTCCCCTCAGCCCGGGAGGGGGCGGGCGGGGGTCGCACGCCGGTCCGCAGCCCCCACCTCCGGAAGGAGCCGGCCCGCCGCCCCCCAGCTCTCCGGCCACGGCTCCGGCTCTGCCTCAGCGTTCCGCGGCGGCTCCCACAAGCCCGGCAGCCGCGGCGGCGGCGGCGGCGGCGGCGGCGGTGGCGGCGGCGGCAGGCGGCATCCCAGGGTGATAGGCCGGAGCAATCGAGGCCCGAGCGCCGGGCCGCGTGTGCAGGCGAGCAACCCAGCGGAGGGAGGCTCTGCCCCCGAAGACAGGAGAAGTCGGACGCCGAGTCACTCGTGCGGCCGGGCCCGCCCACTTTCCCAGGGCCGGCTCCCGCGCCGCCCGGCGGTGCGCGGTCCGAGCCGACGCGGCCCGGGGAGGCGGGGAAGCCGAGGGGTGCGGGAAATTTGAAAAGAGAGCTAGGGCGCTTCCCCTTCCTCTCACTGCTTTCCTGTGTATTTGGAGTAGGAGGCGGGAGAGAGGCCGCTTGGCTTTACCACGCCCTGGGGGAGACTGCGTGCGTCCCCGAAAGCGGGGCCGTGCGGTGCGGTGCGGTGCGGGGCCGCGCGGGAGCCGGACTCCTCCGTTCGAACAGCGTGCTGACGGAGTGCGGTGTGGACGCACGGACGGGCCTACGCGCGGGGCGGGTGCTCCACAGCCCGGTACGCACGGACCCTGCGGTTCCTTGGCGGCGCTGAGCTCGCTGCGTCTCCGTGGCGGCTTTGCCCCGAGGATGTCCCCGGCGCTGCTCCCTCCGGGACCTGGCTTTGCCCTTCTGCGCGCCCGAGGCGGGACTCACCAGTTAGGGGGGAAGCGAGGATGGGCAGATAGACTCGCCACTGACAGTGTAGACCACGCTTTCCTCGTCGGAGGTCTTCAGCAGTGTTGTTCCCTAATGCGCGACTTTCTGCAGTTTCTTCCCATTTCTGTCTGCTCTGCCCAGAGCCCGGTCGACCCGGGGACGTCTTAGTCTTTCTTGGCTTTGAGGTCAGGCGTGTTTTGGGGGCTTACTGAGTATTATGAGGACACGTGTTGTAGTCTTCCCCCACGGTTATTTAGAGTCATAGTATTTTTTTCAAGATTTTATTTATGTTTTTGAGAGGTAGAGTTACAGAGAGTGACAGGGAGAGACAGAGAGAAAGGTCTTCCTTCCGCTGGTTCACTCCCCAGAGGGCTGCAGCGGCCCGAGCTGCGCTGATCCTCAGTAGTATTGCAAAGTAACAGTAACCTTAGGGCTTTTTTGTCCTGCCTGGCCCCAGGGTCAGGTTAAGTGGCAAGCACCCACCGCGCTCAACAGTGAGGACTTCGACTTTGTTCCTTCAGGAACGTGCTGTGATTAAGTTTGCTGACCCCGCGGCTCGGTGGTGTATCAGAGTGGTCATTTCCAAGAGCTGGAACCCTGCTGGCTGGCTATGACCAGTCCTCCAAGTCTGAGTCACTGCAGGTGTTTCAGTGGGTGAGGGACGGTGTTGAAGCCAGGTGACAGGACTTGGCGCTGTTGAAATCATGATAACCTAAGTCCAGGAATGGAACAATGGATGTCAGCTGTACAAGTATTCCCCTCATTGGTCAACATGTAAGGAATCAACTGCCCTAGCAATTATTTCAAAAGCAGCTCCGGCAGTAGCAGATGAAACATTCATAGAATCTGTCAAAACTTGCTCTCTCCATGGTGTCATCGGTTCTTGAGCTAAAGAAAAAGCCTCTGGCCACTCCCCAGGAGCCCTCCTTGTTCGGTAATCCTATTTTCTTCACCCAGACCCTCTAAATAGTGCTCCTTACCTCACCTCTACATCTTGATCCCAGACTAACTGTAGGTCATTATCTAATTGCCTGAGTAATTGTATGTCTAGGATTTATCTCATGTTCATAACTTTAACAGAAAATTTTTTCACAACCTGGACAATAACTCTGTAAGATGAGCAGGACAAGTATTGTTTAAATTGCCAATGGGAAAAAAATTAACACACAAAATTCTACTAAGCAACCCACCTAACACATAGCTGATTAGTAAACTGTGAGAGTAAACCCTAGTCTCCTAATTTTTAAAAAATTTATTAATTTATTTTTATTTTATTTGAAAGGTACAGGGGCAGAAGGAGAGAGACACAGTCATACAGTCAGAAAGATCTTCCATCCACTGGTTCACTCTCCAAATGCCCACCACAGCTATGGCTGGGCCAGACCAAAGCCAGGCAATCAGAACCCAGTCTGGGTCTCCCACATGGGAGAACCATCACCTACTGCTTCCCAAGGTGTACGTTAGCAAAAAGCAGGAACCAGAAGCCAAAGTGGGACTCGAACCCAAGTACTCTGATCAGAGCTGCAAATGGGCCCCAATCAGTGACTTAACTCCTGCAAGAAATGCCTGCGCCTGCTTTTAAGCTTCAGTAATGGATCTGCAGTTCTTAAGAGTTTTTCTTTCGCTAGTGGAGTTGTCTGACATTCGTGCACCAAAAGTAAACACTTCTTGGTTTTTGCAAATTCTTATCACTTAAGAGAAATATTGAAGAAAAACAAAATTTTTAGAAGTTATAAACCAATTTGTGTTCTGGAGGCATTTAATCCTACTTGGACTTATACCAGTGGTAGCTTCCTGCTATAATCCCAGATTTCAAAGTGAAGATAAATCCTTGGCTGAGAAAGTCTCAGTTTACGTTACAGTTTGCAAACAGTTCTCTGTGTGTGAACTGCAACAGAGCTCAAGTCTGTGTCCCTGCCACCCTCCCCCCTCCTCTTCTTCCTGGCTCTAGAGTGCTGGACGCTCAGAGGTGATCTACAAATTTACTGTCATTGGAACACATCACTCCAAGAATCAAACCCCAGGACAAGTGAGATCTAAAAATTGGGGAACAGTGGGAGGGGAGGTAACAGAATTCCCTAGCTAGGAGTCTGAAAAACAAAGGCCAGCAACAATCTGAGATTTCCGAAAGAAAGACATTTTGATTCTGTGTGCCATAATCAAGGAGACAAAGTGGCCTTGACTGTCAGAATCTGAGGACCAAGTGCTTGTCCTATGTTCTCCTCCATTCACTTGCCAGAAAACACACACGAGGTTCCCTCTTCGCAAATGCTGTGAACTATTTTCCTGTAGTCCATACCTTCTAGGCAGTCAGTCCTCAAAAAAGCAATTCAGGGGTAGCACGGTGGTGCAGCAGGTAAAGCTGCCACCTGCAGTGCCAGTATCCCATATGGGTGCCAGTTCGGGTCCTAGCTGTTCCACTTCCAATCCAGCTCTCTGCTAACGTGCCTCAGAAGGCAGCAACAGATGGCCCAAGTCCCTGGCCCCCTGCAGTCCACATGGGAGACCTGGAAGAAGCTGCTGGCTTCTGTCTGGCCTAGCCCTGGTGTTGCAGCCATTTAGGGGAGTGAACCAGTGGATGGAAGATCATCTCTCTGTCTCTCCCCCTCTCTTTGTAACTCTGCCTATTAAATAAATAAATCTTTTTTTTTTTTTTTTTTTTTTGACAGGCAGAGTTAGTGAGAGAGAGACAGAGAGAAAGGTCTTCCTTCTGTTGGTTCACTCCCTAAATGGCCGCTACGGCTGGTGTTGCGCCGATCCGAAGCCAAGAGCCAGGTGCTTCCTCCTGGTCTCCCATGTGGGTGCAGGGCCCAAGGACTTGGGCCATCCTCCACTGCCTTCCCAGGCCACAGCAGAGAGCTGGACTGGAAGAGGAGCAACCGAGACAGAATCTGGTGCCCCAACTGGGACTAGAACCCGGGGTGCCGGTGCCGCAGGCGGAGGATTAGCCTAGTGAGCCATGGCACCGGCCTAAATAAATCTTTTAAAAAAGGATTAATAATGCCACTGCTAAACTGTGGTTCACGGCCATTCTCTTTCTGTATTCTCTTCCCTTAGGCATGCTGATGTAGCACTCTTCTTGATCTGTAACACTGACCATGCCCAGTTCATCATGGAGGAATACATTAAAACATTTCCCAAGACTGTGGTGTGAATTCCACCCACCTCACTTTCCAGTTCCCTGGATCCATCTACTTCAGCTCTAACTTGGGTAGCGTTGGCATTGGGACACCATCTCTAGTCCCAGCCGTAGTACTGAGGTCCAGTGAAGGGATTGGAAGTGCACAGCACCTCCACCAAGATTTGCTTCTTGGGCTTCAGACTTAGGCATGGGCAATGACCTCTTTGTGTACCCTTTTCTCCTTATCCGAGCACCCTTCCTGTCTTGAATTTCCTTGTTATGTCATTGGAACTGGTAGCTTCTACCTGGAATTGCCTTTGAGTCCTCTCCTTTCCCCTAGTTTGCATACGTCCACCCCAGCTTCCCTGTCCTGTGGACCCCAGGTTTGATTAGTTTTGATCAGGATTATTGCTTTCACTTTTTAGCTGCCTCTTCTACCCTGATACTTCCTGTTTATCCTGCATCCCTCTATAGGTCAGTTATCCTAAAGCACATTTTAGACTAGATCACATCTCAAAAAATTAATAATGAATAAAAACCAGCCAGCTGACGCCCACTAGGTAAAACGCATGCTTTACTAAACTTCAAAGGGCTCCCCAAATGTGACCCAAACCATCATTGCTGCCACACTGTTGCCCGCTGGGCTCTGGCTACCCAGTTAGCTTACTGTTTCCCAAATACTTTCCTTGCTGCTTGCCTTTGCCTGATTATTTCTTTGTCCTGGAATGCCTTCTCTTCCTTCTGTGCATGTTAAAAATCTAACCTCCAAGGGCCCTGTCAAATGCAAATGTCCTCTTCCATTGTCTTGCCTATCCTCCAGTCTGGCAGTGATCTCTGCCTGTTTGGAGATGTAATTTCTGGAACCCACCACCGTATATGTGTGGAATAGTCCTTTGTGTAACTCTTAACATCTACTCTTAGGTTGTAAGCATCTTAAAAGCAGAGACTTTATGTGTTACCTTTGTTTGTCCCCAGTAATGCCTTTCACATAACAACTCTTCAATGACACCAAAAGCCAGGAAACAAATCAGACTAAAGGAAAAAAGAAAACCTGGATTTGTTCCTAAAGATTTTGGGGCTCCACAAGACACTAAAAAAAGTTTAATAAATTCAGTCTCCCTCTCTCACAAACAGTTGTTTTTTTCTCCTGCCTCTCCCCATTTTAAAAACCAACACACCTAGACTCAGGAAAAGGACTTGCCCAAGATCCCACAACCAGTAACAGAGGAAGGGTTAGAATTCAGGCCTCTTACATCTCCATCCATCAACCCCATCAAAAGTTTGATTCTTTCCTGCCTTTTCCTCTCCTTCTCTAAATGGATATTTTCTTGTTGATAAAAGTTTTCTCAGCAAAGTAATTTTATTCCTTTCCATATTATTTAAGCTTAAAGCATTTGTGCCACATTCCTGGCCCTACATATAATTTTAGCAAAATTATACTTTTTTTTTCTAACCAAAGGACCAAACAGAGACATCAGAGAAACATCTGGTCTGATTCATCAGAAGAGCAGCAACATTTCTATTTATACATGAGCACAGCCCTATCTTTGTAGCTCTCAGCTGTTGCTCATTGCTCAGTATGTTCCCCACTTCAACCTTGTCTGTCCCTCATCAAGATAGCCTCCTGCATCCTGAGTCTTCAGCAGAATCAAATGCAGTAGAACAAAATACAGTCCCTGCTCCCTGGAAGGGGACGGTCTTTCAAAGGAGCTGTTTCTCTGTTTTCTCAGTGTCTTTGCTTGAGACTATAGGACAGCAAGCCTCAAGGGGTTGGGTGCCTGCCGTTCACTCCATGGCACTCTGGGTGGAAAGAAGTTGGAAAAAAAACCCAAAGCTGTGACAGAAGTCAAGTTTGGAAGCAGGTCAAGTAGAAAGGACCTACTTTAAATGGGGAAACTGAGGTTAATGTGGAGAATTTAAGGAGAACTGACTCTGTCATAGCAGCATCCCATAGGGATTATAAATCAGAAATGTACATGATTTTAAGCAGCCATCAGTACCGAAGAAAGGCTTAGGCATCTTCTTGGGTATTCTGAGGGGCCCCATTTTTTAATATATGTACACCTGATCTGAGTACCCTAAAAGGAAGCCACTGTTGATACCGACCAATTGCAGTATTACTTGGGGAAGCAATGGGATAGGCCAGAAACAAACCTCCATCAGTCACTTCTTGACAAAACTCCTCCAAAAGTATGACCTCACCTCTACATTCAAGTACAGGAATGCAGAGCAAAAGCTCACAGGTGAGACCACAATGGCCCCAGCACCAGGCTCTAATTAAAACCATTAGACGTCTAAGCATGGAACATAATAAGGTGCCCCACCCCATGTAATTAAAATTGTCAAGTGTTAGGAAAAGCAACAAAGTTCTGATTGTTTTTTCAGCAATGGCCAGTAGAATTTGTTTCAGAAGTGACAAAGATCAAACTTGTAAAAGTTTTGTGCTTTTGTGTGCCCCTCTCTCACCAGCTCTCCAAACACTTTATTTATTGAGAGATCCAGCTTTGCTTGGAATGCAGAGCCAACCATCCAATAGAGAACACGGACAGTGTAGCAAATTAATTTTTGTGTCCTTCTAGCAATTATAGAAACACAAAGTTATTTCAACCCAAAGAACATGATCATTTCTACAACTTGATGATTCTAATGAGTCCCCAAAAGATAAAATAAAAAAAAAAAAAACAGAACCAAATGATTCTATAAGAGGGATTTAAAAACAACAACAAACAGTTCCATTGTCCTCATATTACCCTGAGAGCAATATTATAATAAGTGGTCAATATGTGGAGCTTACACTGATGCATTTTCATCTTGTCTCTTGCTTATACACCTTTATTATTAAAGGTGTCAAGACATCGGTTCTAATAGCTGGAGTTATGGTAGACTCTTAAGAAAAAAGACAAAAAGTATCCAAGTGTCTTCTACATGCGAATGAAAGACAATCATAGCAGCACCTGAGATGTCTCCTCATTATTTTTCAGAATTGTTAATGTTGACAATAGGAAACTTAAAATGTTTTCTAAAGATATATTGTATTTATTTATTTGAAAGGCAGAGATTGAGGGGGGGTGGGGAGAGAGAGAGAGAGAGAGAGAGAGAGAGGTTTTTTATCTGTCGGTTCACTCCCCAGATGCTTGCAATAGTTGGCGTTGGACCAGGCCGAAGCCAGGAGCCAGGAACTCCATTCGGGTCTCCCACAGAGGTGTTAGGGACCCAAGTATTTGAGCTGTCAGCCATTGCCTTCCCAGAGTGCTCACTGGCAGGGATGCTAAACTGGAAGCAGAATAGTGGGACTTGAGCTGATGGGTGCAGGCTTCTCAAGCAGTGTTTTAATCCACTGACCCACAACGCCCTTCCTCCTGGCATGTTTTTCTGTGATTTTTCTGCTCGTCCCTGACAGGACATCCTCAGAAGAACAACTAGAAAGAAGCTGGGTGGCTAGAAGCAGGTAGATGGAACATGACACACTGGAATCTGGGATTGCTGGTATAAAATGTGGTCATGGGAAAGGGGTAACTGACATTGATCAGAGGGCTAAGGATGTAGAAAGGGGAGGAAGCTCAGTTTTTGGATCAGTTGTTGACCCGAATTCCTAGGAGTGGGACGGAGAGGACAACTGTGGGTGAGGAAGTCCCAGAGTCTTTGAGGGAATGAAGAGAACTAACTAGGAGGCTGGTTAGTGGCAGGGAAGAAGAGGAGTAGGGGGAGGGGACACTCAGAGAGGCTGAGCGCTTCCCTGACAGTGAGAGAACTGGCCTGTAAGGAGCCACTGGAGTCAGCTGCGTGCCACCCCCGGTGCCCTAACTCCCTCTACAGTTAGTACAAAGTTCATGGGGGGCCAGACGTTTGGCACAGCAATTAAGACTCCCCCTTGGGACACTCACACCCCCTGTTGATGTGCCTGGGTACAATCCTAACTCTACTTCCAACTCCAGTTTACTGTCAAGTGCACCCTGGGAGGCAGCGGGTAATGGCCCAAGTATTCGGGTCTCAGCCACTGACATGGGAGGCTGGATTGAATTCCAGCCTCATGGCTTCTTCCTGGCCCATCCTTAGTTGTTTCAGGCATCTGGGGGAATGATCCAATGGATGAGAGCTGGCGCTCTCTCTCTCTCTCTCTCTCTCTCTCTCTCGCTGCCTTTCAAATGAATTGTTTCTTTTTAAAGTTCATGGGAGAATGAACAGCCTCAACTGGAGGAATTCGTGAGACAAATCCTAGTAGAATAATTCCAGATAGCTCCATGGAAAGGATGATTACGTAGTTTGCTGTAATGGGCACAAAAGAGGAGGAAGAGCAGGAGTGGTAAAGTGCAGCAGCATGAGCAGGTGCATGCAATGCCAGCATTCTGTGTTCTGCTTCCTATGCAGCTTCCTGCTATGTGCTACGGGAGGCAGCAGATGGTGGCCTGGGTGCTTGGGTTTCTGCCACCCAAGCAGAAGACGAGGACAGAGTTCCTGGCTCCTAGCTTCAGCCTGGCCCAGTTCTAGGTGTTGCAGGCATTTGTAGAGTGAACCAATGAGTGAAAGATGTCTCTCCTCTCTCCTCTCCCTGTCACACTGCCTTTTTTTTTTTGAAAGAAGGCAAGGAAGAAGGGGCTTGTCGTGACAGGCAGAAGTGAGAAAGCACACTGAGCCACTGAGGGGAGGATGTGACAGCACAGGTGACTGTGTGTCTTCATGATTTTGTTCTTCCAATCTTTTAAAAAGAGATAAAATATCATAAATATAGCTGAAGTCTCCTTACACCCCATCCAATCTCTTTCTCTCGAAATAATCCTTTGATTATTTTTTCCACTGAATTTTTGTGTTTTTTTTTTTTAAATAAAATTAGCATAGCTGGAATATATCCTAGAATTTCCCTTTTGCATCTGATGTTTCATTTTCAAGACTGATCTGTGCTGATCCTTCTGGATCTCCTCCATTCATTTTAACTGCTGTGTGGCTTTGCTTCATGTAAATAGTGCACATTATCTCTTTAACAGCAATGGGGTTATGCATGGTTGTTTCCAGTGTTTCACTCTTTCAAACAATGTAGCAGTGACCATCCTTAAGGCACTTTTCCCTGTGGGTAAGTGTGTTTCTCTAGATACATATGTCCAGGAACTAAATTACAATGTAGCAGGATACTCACATAGTCCACTCTTCAAAGTATTGCCAACTTGCTTTCCATAGTGATTGTACTGATATCCCTTCCCAGAAGCAGAGTCAAAGAGTTACTTTCTTTACATCTTTGCCATCATTTCTTTTTTTCTTTTTTAAGATTTATTTATTTATTTGAAGGTCAGAGTTACACAGAGAGAGGAGAGGCAGAGAGAGAGAGAGAGAGAAATCTTCCATCCAATGGTTCACTCCCCAGTTGGCCGCAATGGCTGGAGCTGCGCCTATCCGAAGCCTGGAGCCAGGAGATTCTTCTAGGTCTCCCACATGAGTGCAGGGACCCATGACTTGGGCCATCTTCTACTGCTTTCCCAGGCCATAGCAGAGAGCTGGATTGGAAGTGGAGCAGCGTGGTCTTGAACTGGTACCCATAAGGGCTGCCAGCGCTTCAGGCCAGGGTGTTAACCTGCTGCGCCACAGCACTGGTCCATCCTTTTTTTTTTCCCCCCCTATTACATTTTTGTCTTTCTTCTTACTGATTTATTAAAGTCCTAGTTATACATATGCTGTGCCCTAATCTTCTTTTAGTTTTGTGAATCACAAATATTTTGTCCTAGTCTTATCTGTTCACATAGTTTATGGTATCTTTTCCCATGTGGGAATCTCACTTTTGATTTATCATTGTTTTATGATTTAGGTTTGCAAGCCTTAAAGAAGTCTTCCCTATTCCACAGTCATGAATATACCCGCCTCTATTCTCTTCTGAAAACTTTATTAGCATGCCTTTCATATTGAAGTCTTAAATTCACTGGATGCTGTTTTATGTGGACAGTGCAGCTTTTCCCTATATGGAGAGTTATCCACCTAGCACTGTTTACTGAGCAGTCCAGCTCTCCCTGGGTGTGCTCTGTCACACACCGAGTTCTCACCCAGTGCTCTCATTCCTGTTCCACTGGGCCATTTCTCTGCTTATGCTCTGGCGTCACACTGTCTTTATTCTTCCCACTTTGTGTTCTTCTGTTTCACAATTACCTTCTGTTTCACAATTGCCTTCTCTGTTCTTGGCCCTGAACTCCTTTGTGGGCTATTAGAATCATCAGATCAAATTCCACAAAGCATTCTCTTGAGATTCTAAGATGTTAAATATATACATTAATTAGGGAGAGTTGCCTCTTTACAATATTGAGTTTCTCTTCAAGAATATGGTATATTTCTTTTATTTTATGTGCATCAATACAATCTAATTCTTTCCATTTAAGTCCTGGGCATTTTTTGTTAGGTTTATTTTGAGTACCTTATGATTTTTGTTGTGACTACAATGTAGACATTATTTTCTCATTGGTTTTTGCTGATTGCTGATATGTAGAAACATTATTGATTTTTCAATATTTAAATTTATTTGAGAAGCAGAGAGACTGAGAAGGACAAGTCCTTTCTGCTGGCCTGCTCCCCAAGTGCCAGAAACAGCCAGTAGTGGGAGGGGGGCTAGCCAGGCAAAGCTGGCAGCTGGGAACTCAGTCCAGGTCTCCCATGCAGGTGACAGGAACCCAACTACCCAGGCCGTCACTGCTCCTCTCAGGTCAGCATTAGCAGGAAGCTGGAGCCAGGAGCCAGACCTGGGACTCCAACCCACGCACTCTGATGTTGGGACACGGGCTTCCTAAGTGGAACCTTCACTGCTAGGCAGAACACTCACCCCACTAATGATTTCTGAATATTGATTTTGTGCCCAGCAACCTGGAAGAACTCCTATAAGTGTAGTAACATATCAAAAGATTGTCTTAAATATCCTGTGTAGATAATCCTATTATTTGCATATAATGATTATTTTGTTTCTTACCTTCCAATCCATTTTTTTTTCTTGTTAGGACCCCCAGAACAATAGGAAATGGATACAATATCTGTGTCTTGTTCCTAACTTTGAACACAAGGTAGCCATGGTTTCACAGTTGAGGCTATTGCTTTAGGGTTGTTGGAATTTTGTTGGATTTTTGTTGTTGTTGTGATTTTTCATATTTAGGATGATCTAGTTTTCTAAGAAAGGTATTTTAAAGTCATGAAATGAGTGTTAAACTTTACTCTTTTTTTTTTTCCAGTATTTATTAATGTGATCATTTAATTTTTACCCTTCTTTGGGTATATTAGTGAATTGTATTAGTGAAGTTAAATAAATGAACTATTTGGGTGGTTGTTGTGACCCAGTGAGTTAAGCTTCCACTTGAGATACCCATGTCCGATATCTGCGTGGCTAGAATCAAGTCCTGCCTCTGCTTTCAATCCAGCTCTCCGCTAATGCACCTGGGAGGCGGCAGATGATGGCCCAAACTTGGGTTCTTGCTACTTACATGGGACCTGATTGAATTCCTGGCTTCCTGCTTCAGCCTGGCCTAACCCTGGCTACTGTGGGCATTTGGGGAGTGAGTCAGCGATGCAAGATCTCTGTCTCTTTCTGTCCATCTCCCTCCCCCTCTCTCCCTATCACACCAATTTTCAAATAAATAAATTACCATTTTTCAAAAATAATGAAGTATTGGCTTTTTGTGTTAAACCTTCCTTGAATTATGTTGTAGTTTCAGTCAGTAGCAACTATTTCATTTAGTTTTTGTGTCTCTGTATTTATATATGAAACTAGCCCATAATTTTTCTTTCTAATAAGCCCTAGTCTGGTTTGAGTATTCTCCCTGGATATTTAAGGGAGATGCCACCCTACTCTCTTTTCTTTCTTTCTTTCTTTCTTTCTTTCTTTCTTTCTTTCTTTCTTTCTTTCTTTCTTTTTTAAAGATTTTTTATTTATTTATTTGACAGGTAGAGTTACAGACAATGTGAGAGAGAGACAGAGAGAAAGGTCTTCCTTCCGTTGGTTCACCCCCCAAATGGCCGCTACGGCCGGAGCTATGCCCATCCAAAGCCAGGAGCCAGGTGCCTCCTCCTGGTCTCCCATGCAGGTGCAGGGGCCCAAGCACATGGGCCATCCTCCACTTCCCTCCCAGGCCACAGCAGAGAGCTGGACTGGAAGAGGATCAGCTAGGACTAGAAGCGGTGCCCATGTGGGATGCTGGCACTGCAGGCAGAGGATTAACCTAGTGTGCCACGGTGCCGGCCCCCTTTTAAAAAAAAATGTTTTTTTCTACTCTCTTTTAAACTTGCTACTCTGTAGCAGCAGATCTCAAAAGGACTTGGAAGGGGATACATGCATTTTCCTCTGAGTCCTGTAGTGCAACACCTCTGTTACATTTAACACAACTTAACACTTCTTTCTAAAAATGTATCCCTTATTATAATGACGCCCTATCTTTTCTCATTCTCTCATAAATTTCATCCTCCCTTCTCTCCTTGGACTCTACCTTCAACCTTCCTTGCCCACCACTCCTTTACTCTGCAGGATGCTCCCTACCCCATCTAAAGGATCCTCAGTGTCTCAACTCCTCAATTCTGTACACTCACTCCGGATCCCTCCCACGTCTAGTTTTGCTGGCTCATTCTGGCCGTCCCAAAGGAACTTGGGACTTCACGTGTTTAAAATGGAATTCCTCTCTCCTCCTGTGGACACAACTGTCGTTTGTTTATGACCCCATCAACCACACTTGTCCAAGAGAGAATTCTGTGGTAGTCATTCTGAAACTCTCAAAACCAATCAGTGACCGTGCCCTGGCCCTGTAACTTCCTAAATGTTGCTGGACCTGTTCTTGCCGCTCCAGCTTTGCTCCGATGGGACTTTTCTTAATTTTTCACCTGAAATAAAAGAATAATTTTAAATAATATTCCCTTATTTTTTCTATCTTGAATGTAGATACAACTACAGGTGCTAACTGTTCCTTTAGAAATAATTTACTGAGGGGCCAGCACTGTGGTTCAGCGTGTTAAGGCCCTGGCCTGAGATGCCGGCATCCCATATGGGCACTGGTTCTAATCCTGGCTGCTCCTCTTCTGATCCAGCTCTCTGCTATGGCCTGGGAGAGCAGTGGAAGATGGCCCAAATCCTTGGGTCCCTGCACGCACGTGGGAGACCCAAAGGAGGCTCCTGGCTCCTGGCTTTGGATCGGCCATTTGGGGAGTGAACCAGTGGATGGAGGACCCTTCTCTGTCCCTACCTCTTTCTGTAACTCTTTCAGATAAATAAAATAAATCTTAAAAAAATTTACTGAAAACTATAATCTTACCTGTCCACTTTTCTGCCTTAAAACCATTAGCTTTTCTACTTTTTTTTTTTTTAATATTTATTTAAAAGGCAAAGTTACACACATGGTGGGGGGGTGGGGTGACAGAGAGAGATAGAGATCTTCCATCTGCTGGTTTACTCTCCAAATGGCCACAAAGACCAGAGCTGGGTTGAGCCAATGCCAGGAGCCAGGAGCTGCTTCTGGGGTTAACACTGGGTGCCAGGGCCCAAGTACTTGGGCCATTTCCTGTTGCTTTCCCAGCCACATTAGCAGTGTCCTGGGTGGGAAGTAGAGCAGTCGGGACTCAAGGGACTCAAACTGGTGCTCAAAGTAGCTGTGTTCCTGCCACCCATGTGGGACACATGGGTTTATTCCTGGTTCCCAGATCCTGGTTTTGGCCTGGCCCAGCCCTGGCTATTGTGGACATTTGGGGAGTGAACCAGCAGCTGAGAGATCGTTCTCTGTGTCTGTCTGTCACTCTTATCAATCTGCCTTTCAGATAAATAAATAAGTAAATTTTTTTAAGCTTTTTTTTTTTTTTTTTTTTTTGGACAGGCAGAGTGGACAGTGAGAGAGAGAGAGACAGAGAGAAAGGTCTTCCTTTGCCGTTGGTTCACCCTCCAATGGCCGCTGTGGCCAGCGCACTGCGCTGATCCGAAGGCAGGAGCCAGGTGCTTCTCCTGGTCTCCCATGGGGTGCAGGGCCCAAGCACTTGGGCCATCCTCCACTGCACTCCCTGGCCACAGCAGAGAGCTGGCCTGGAAGAGGGGCAACCGGGACAGAATCCGGTGCCCCGACCGGGACTAGAACCTGGTGTGCCGGCACCGCAAGGCGGAGGATTAGCCTGTTGAGCCGTGGCGCCGGCCTAAATAAGTAAATTAAAACTTTAAAAAGTATGCCCTTCGCAGAAAATCTTTAATTTTCCTATTGTTACCTAACATGTCGTTTTCACAAGTCTTCTACTACATAGACTTTATAAATTTAATTTTTATTGATTTGGCTAACAACTCTGATAACAATAATAATAAAGTGACTTACCAGTGTGGCTAGCACAGTCTAGTCTGGAGTATGGAACCACAGGTTTCATGAAAAATGGAAACCAATAAAGTAGGATAGAATGTTGAGGATGACAATAGAACTATGAAAAGAGAGAACAGAGTTGGAATACATACTCTCTATTATCCTACTCTGGAAGGGCTGCAGGAACAAATTACCATCGACTGTGTGGCTCATAAAAAGCAGAACTTGCTTCTCCCAGTTCTTTAGGCTAGAGGTCCTAGATGAAGGTAAGGACCTGGTCAGGTTCTGGGTGGGAGAGGCCCCTCCATGGGGCTGCAGGCTGCTGTCTTGTAGCCTCCCAGGGCAGCAAGAGAATGAGGGAGTGCTATGAGATGCTTTTTCTAGGCACACCAACTCCACCTGATCACCTCCCAAAGACAAGACCTCCTAATAGCATCACACTGGAGGGCAGGAAAAACCTACGAACCGGAGAGGCAGGGGACACAAACGTCTATCATCTCCTACTTTAGTTTCCACACACACGGTGGCGGGGAGTGATGAGTGTGCATCGGCAAAAATCTTCGTGGCAGTGTCCCCTGGATTATTTGCGAAGTCAAACGTCACCATGCAGTTTACACAGACTTCTCTGGAGCCTCTACCATGTCCGGTGGGGAAGGCGACCCCCGCCCCCCCACCCCCCCCACTCCCCACACGTCTTCTGGGCTGGCCTGTCTCTCAGTAGCACCAGGGTTTGATTTCTGGCCTCTGCTGACTTCTCATTCTTCCCCCTGAATCTTGCAGCTGTTCCCTTTATCTTCTTTTGGCACTAGCCCAGTGGTGGGTGGCAGTCCCTCCTCCTTGGTTTCCCACTCCAAATTCATGCGAGGCAGCTGTGCATGGTGGGCTCTTCCTGGAAATCAAAGCTACGCAGCAGCCAATTTAAACGGGAAACTCCATTTCCGTCACCCCAAGCATGAGCCTCCCAGCATTGGGATCAGCGCCTCTTGGACTCTTCCCCTCACTTACCTCTTCTTTCTTTCCCCCACATCACTAAATAATTTATTTTTTTTTAATTTATTTATCTGAAAGTCAGAGTTACACAAAGAGAGGGAGAGACAGAGAGAGAGAGAGATCTTCCATCCACTGGTTCACTCTCCAGATGGCTACAAGAGCCAAGGCTGGGTCAGGCTGAAGGCAGGAGCCAGGAGCTTCTTCCAAGTCTCCCACATGGGTGGCAGGGGCCCAAACACTTGGGCCATCTTCCACTGCTTTCCCAGGTGAATTGGCAGGGAGCTGGATTAGAAGTGGAGCAACCGGGACTCGAACCGGCGCCTATATGGGATGCAGGTGGCAGCTTAACCCACTACATCACAACGCCGGCCTCTCAGTAATTTCTTATGCAGATTGATTTTGGATCTTTCTGTTGCTTCTTCCCAACCCATACGGAACCTCAGTTGCCACCCCATAGGCATCACTCAAAGAAAATTCCTTACCTAAAAGGAACTCCTGTGGCAGTTTGCAAAAATAGTATTTTACTCCTCCACTACATTTCTATTAACCATTTATGACTGTTTAGGTTGCAGTTAAGAGGATTACTTAGTAAATTCAATATTGATCATTGAAGTCCAGGTGATTGGGGCTGCTCTTGTGGTGTGACAGGTTAAGCTACCTCTTGCGATGCCAGTATCCTGTATCAGCGTGCTGGTTCAAATTGTAGCTGCAACACTTCTGATCCAGCTTCCTGTTAATGGGCCTGGGAAGGCAGCAGATGATGGCCCAGGTACTTGGGCCCCTGCGTTCCATGTGGGAGACCTGGATGGTGTTCCAGATTCCTGGCTTTGGCCTGGCCTAGCCCTGGCTGTTGTGGCCATTTGGGTGTGAATCAACAGAAGGAATCTCTCTCTCTCTCTCTTTCTCTCTCTCTCTCTCTCTCTCTCTCTCTCAATTTCTCACTTTTTCTCCCCTTCTCTTTCACTCTGCCTTTCAAATAAATAAATCTTTTTAAAAATTCGTGTCATTATTGTTTCTCAATATTTTGTCATAAAATTTTATACAAAAGAATATCTTTGGGGGCCAGGGTTGTGGCATAGTGGGCTACACTGCGACCTACAGTACTGGCATCTCATATGGGTGCCAGTTCATGTCCAGGCCACTCAATTTCTGATCCAGCTTCCTACTAATGGACCTAAGAAAGCAGCAGAGGATGGCCCATGTGCTTGGGCCCCTGTACACATGTGGGAGATCCAGAAGAAGCTCTTGGCTCCAACCTTCAGCCTGACCCAGCCCTGGCCATTGCAGCCATTTGGGAAGTGAACCAGAGGATAGAAAACCTCTGTTTCGCTCTCTGTTCTTCCTTCTCTCTCTCTCTCTCTCTCTCTCTCTCTCTCTCTCTCTCTCTCTGATTCTGCCTTTCAAATAAATAAAATAAGTCTTTAAAAACTACCTTTGGTTATAGCTCATGATTGGTGCCTGAACCAGGTGATACCAATCAACACGGACAGTCCCACAGGTGTTCAGGTTGGGTTGATCTGATTAAATAGTAAGCTTTATGGCATTAAGTCTGCACTACCCCTCAGAACATTCTTGATGTATTACCTTTAGATAAATATTCTATTTGCCTGGAACATGTGTGTATTATATGCATATTTTGTATGTAGTGAGAAAAAAGGCAAGCATCAATTCTTTTTAAGATTTATTCATTTATTTATTTGAAAGGCAGAGTTACAAAGATACAGAGAGATCTTTCAACCTCTGGTTCACCCCCAAATGGCTGCAATGATGAAAGCTGGGCCAGGAGGAAACCAGGATTCAAGAGCTCCATGCAGGGGTCTCAAATGGGTGGCAGGGTCCCAACCACTTGGGCCTTTGTTGCTGCTTTCCCAGGTGCATTAGCAGGGAACTGCATCAGAAATTGAGTAGCTGGGACTCAAACCAGTACTCCTATGGAAGGCCAGTGTTGCAGGTGGCAGCATAAAACCCTGCCCCACAATGTTGGCCTCCAGGGATCACTTTTATTCTTGTGGCTTGAGAGTCTATATAGAAGTGGAGAAGGCTAGAGGAAGAATAAGTTTGGATAGGGAAATGCAGTGTTCCATTTGGATCTATAAATTTGAGGTGCCCCTTGGACATTAAAATGAAGACATTGGGATATATGAATCTGGGGAGCAAGGGAGAGATTGTGATGGAAAATGTACATTGGAGTCATCAGCACATCAATACTATTTAAAGCCACAGAATTGAAGGAGATCTTATAGGGAGAGAATCATATTTAGAGACTAGGGCCCCAGACAGAGCACAGAAGCACACCAACATTTAAAAGTCAGGCAGAGAAATGGGAGACAGAAAAAGACTGAGAGAGAGAGAGAGAGAGAGAGAGAGAGAGAGACCAGAGGGACAGGAAGCAGCCAAGACAGTGCAGCACTTTGAAAGTCAAGGAAGAAACAGTCAGCAGTTAAGTTAGCGAAAGAGAGCCATATCTACCAGACGTTATTTCATGTCCACCGCAGGGTTCCCCAGTCCACCCGACTTTAAGGTTTCTTAGCTTGAAGATGCAAGTCAAGGAAGACTGCTAACATCAAACTTTCCAAGGAAGGTTTTGCAACCTACCTGGGTGTCTGAAGAGGTGGTAGATCAGGAAATTAGCATGTGTTATGATCTTTCCAGGCTTGTGATCAGACATGTAGACGTAGGCAGTGAGCAAGTGGCTCAGAGCTGCCTCTAGGTTGGCATAAATTTGTTGGCTGGCTCTTAGTAGATAATTCCAAAACATATTTGTGATGAGAACAAAGTGTAAAGGCGTGATTATAAAATTAGTATGGGAAATTTCACAATTTTCATGGTAAAAGCAGGAATTTTCTTTGCTAATTTGTATCTCATTCATTTTTGCAGAAGCCGTTGAACATTAAAAAGAGCGGTGCCTCTTTGTCATCCAATGCATAAGCTCTTTGTGCATAAGTTCAGCTCCCAGTTCAAAGTGGAAGCACTGGTGGAAAGAGACGCAAGTCTTCATTTTTATCTTACTGGAAACTGCAATGCTATTCCAGAAAGAATCCCCTTGATGGCAAGCCCTACGCTAGTGCAGTACACAGCCATTTTGTCATAGTCAGTTTGCTGACACAGTTTTGTCAGAGTCATTTTGATGCCAGGAACATCTTGATGTGGCTGCCTTGATGTGGCTGTTTTGATATGGGAACATTTTGACTCTGTCTAAAAGTGAACCAATAAACTTTTTCACTTACAGAAAAACACTACCCAGTAAAGTACTTCCCAGATATCCTCACCCTCTCCCTGGGCCCTATCTCATCCTTTATCCTCCATAGTAGAAGCCAGACGGCAGTGGTGGACAGCGTGACCCTGGACAGGGAAAAGTCACCGTGAGGGAGGGAGGAGACCGGAGCAGTGAACCTGACTCAGCAGCACAAGCTGAAGGGAGAGAGGGAGGATTCCAGTGAAGCTCGACTCTTCTCTTACTCACCCAACCCCATTCAGCACGGAAAGGGGATTAAGGTCCTCTAAGGCAGACCCCTGCTCCTCTCTCAAGAGCTTGCAAGAGCTGTGCATGCATTTTTTTTGGACAGGGTATGCACCAGTGGATGACGGGCAGTACCACTGAGCAGCATGGTTAAAAGATCCACACTACCACACACCTGAACAGGAAGCAGCAGCTTCAGGCTACCAAGTGCGAGACGGCGTGGACGAGTCAGATGGTTGGAACTGGGGTTGATCCAGCATTGACACCTTATCATTCAGGTGAGACAGACCACAGGGCAGGCAATGTAGAAACCTTGGCCTCATTTATAACATCTTACTTATAGTGTCAGCCGTCTAACTGACCCATCTTGTTGCCCCTGCTTCCTGCAGTTGAATGAAGACTATAAAGTGATAAATCCTTTCTCTCTCTACTAATTTTCTAAGTAACAACAGCTGAAACTCTTACATTGGGAGGCCAGCTACATCATTAATATGATTAATGGCTTAATTTCTCCAGCACTGGGTGTTGGTATCACTTAAGCTCGTGAAATGAAATATTAAATATTTTCAAAAAGATGAATCACTGTCTATTTCTGTCACTAGTATATCTTTAAAGATTTGAAATGCTATCTAATTAAATTTTAAAATGTTCAGGGAGGGGATTAAATGGTATGTTATATGAAAATCTACCCAGTGTACATGACTTGTTTCCTGAAAATGTGAATTTCTCCTCTTCCCAAACCCTTTTATTTTCTCTTCCATTGCAGAGATTTTCTATTTTGTTTTAATTTCAACCCTTTCCAAATATTCTGAATTTTTTAAAAAATGATTATTTATTTGAGAGGCAGAGTGAGAGAGAGAGAAAGAGAGAGAGAGAGAGAGAGAGAGAGAGAGAGAGAGATTGGTCTTCTATCTGCTGGTTCACTCCCAAAGCAGCTGCAATGGCCGGAGCTGGGTGCATCTGAAGCCAGGAGCCAGGAGCTTCTTCCAGGCCTCCCACATGAGTGTAGGGGCCCAAGCCCTTGGGCCATTTTCCACTGCTTTCCCAGGTCATCATCACAGAGCTGGATCAGAAGTGGAGGAGCCAGGACACAAACTGGTACCCATATGTAATGCTGGCATGCCAGGTGGAAGCTTAGTCTACTACGCCATACACAGTGCTGACCCCAAACTTCTCTGATTTAATATGCAAACACATATTAAATACTGTTGTATACTAATTAACTTTACTAAAGAGTACAGGGAACAAAAATGTGAACATGAAAAAGACCTAACTCCTATCCTCAGGAAATACATTGTGGGAGATAGACTTGACTATTAAAAAAATAAAAAACAAATAGAACTATTACCAAGACCATGTCTTTTGCATTTAAATATCATCTGGCCAATACTGGTACCATAGGGGCTGGCGTTGTGGTGTAGTGGGTTAAGCCACTGCCTGCAGTGCTGGCATCCCATATGGGCATTGATTTGTGTCTGGATGTTCCAGTTCAGATCCAGCTCCCTGCTAACGGCCTGGGAAAAGCAGTGGAAGATGGCTCAAGTATTTGGGCCCCTGCCACTCACATGGGAGACCCAGATGAAGCTCCTGTCTTCAGCCTGGCCCAGTGCTGGCCATTGCAGCTCTCTGGGGAGCGAAACAATGAATAGAAGATCTCTCTCTCTCTCTTTCATTGTGTGTGTGTGTGTGTGTGTCTTCTTCTGTCTCTGTAACTTTGATTTTCAAATAAATAAATAAATCTTCAAAAACAATTAGGTACCATAAACCAGCATAATCAAAATTATTTGGGACCACAATGATTGGAGTAGTGAACTCTATTGAAAGAAGGAAAGGGAAAATAACATTTCACCACAAATCTACTCCATGATAAACACTGTGTTAGGTGTTTTAAAAATTCCATTTCACTGGGGTTGCCAGTGGTGTGGTGTAATGGGTTGAGCTGCTACCTGCAGTGCTGCCATCCCAGATGGGCATAAATTTGAGTCCTGGCTGCTCAGATTCCAATCTGGCTCCCTGCTAATGGGCCTTGGAAAGCAGTTGAAGATGGGCTAAGTGCTTGGGCCCCTGCACCCACGTGGGAGACCCAGATGGAGTTCCAGGCTCCTGGCTTCAGCCTGGGCCAGCCCTGGCTATAGTGGCCATTTGGGGAGTGAACCATGAATGGAAGATCTCTCTCTCTCTCTCTCTCTCTCTCTAACTCTGCCTTTCAAATAAATAAAAATAAAATTTTTAAAGAATTTTACCTCATTTACTACTGATAACAGCCCCATTTACAAACAACAATTCAGCAACATCAGGGAATTCCCCCAAGGTCACGTAGCTCAGAATTGGTATAAAGGCTACGTTCAGATGTTCAGACGTAGGAAGCCACACTCTTTACAAGCTGCTCAGGGTAGGCAGTGCTATAGGCTACAGAAGAGGTCAGAGGAGAATTGTCAGCTTCTGATTTAGGCAGGAAGAATGACTTTGCTTATTTAATTTATAAACAGAAGGCAAAGTAAATAGTCATAATTGATCTAGAGCCATGTCTGACCACCAATTGAGTAGGCACATGGATCAAACTGCCATTTTTTTTTTTGACAGGCAGAATTAGACAGAGAGACAGAGAGAGAGAGGTCTTCCTTCTGTTGGTTCACCCCCAAATGGTCACTACAGCCAGAGTGCTGCACCTATCCAAAGCTAGGAGCCAGGTGCTTCCTCCTGGTCTCCCATGTGGGTGCAGGGCCCAAGGGTTTGGGCCATCCTCCACTGCCTTCCTGGGCCACAGCAGAGAGCTGGCCTGGAAGAGGGGCAACAGGAACAGAATCCAGTGCCCCAACTGGGACTAGAACCTGGTGTGCCGGCGCCACAAGCAGAGGATTAGCCTAGTGAGCCACAGTGCTGGCCAAAACTGCCATTTTTCAATATGACTTTTTATAAATTGTGTCAGGTTGTTAATGAAGGTAACAAGAAAGAGTAATGTTTACCTCTCTCTCTCTTTTTTTTAAAGATTTATTTATTTGTTTGAAAGGCAGAGTTACAGAGAGGCAGAGGCAGAGAGAAGAGAGGTCTTCCATCCGCTGGTTCATTTCCCAAATGGCCACAATGGCTGAGCCAGGCTGAAGCCAGGAGCCAGGAGCTTCTTCCAGGTCTCCCTCATGGGTACAGGGGCCAAAGGACTTGGGCCATCTTCTACCACTTTCCCAGGCCATGGCAGAGAGCTGAATCGGAAGTAGAACATCCAGGACTCAAACCAGCGCCCACATGGGATGCTGGCACTGCAGGCAGAGGCTTTACCAACTGAGCCACGGTATCAGCCCCAATGTTTATCTTTCAAAATGACTGTACTTGGGCAGACATTTGACAGAGCAGGTGCCACTTGGGATGCCCACACCCCATACTGGAGTATCTTGGTTCAAGTCCCAGCTTTGCTTCCAACTCCAGCTTCCAGCTAGTGCACATCCAGGGAGGCCACAGGTGATGGTTGAAGTTGGGTCCCTGATAGCCACATGGGAGACTGCATTGACTTCCTGGCCCAGCCCTGGCTGCTGTGGGCATCTGGGGAGTAAGCCTATGGACGGGAGCTCTCTCTGTGTCTCTTTCTCTATGCCTTTGAAATAAATAAAAATTTTGAAAATTATTTAAAATGACAGCAGTCGTTCTTTAGTTTTTTGACTCTAGAAAGTTACCTTTTCCTTCGATGAGAAAATGTAATAATGAGATTGTCTGAATGAACACTTAATAATGGCAGGCTCTGTGCTGAATACAAGCACACTTGTAAAATAGAGAGTTCAAGATCGTGGATTTAGAACCACATTGAGACTGGCGCCGCGGCTCACTAGGCTAATCCTCTGCCTGCAGCGCCGGCACACAGGGTTCTAGTCCCGGTTGGGGCGTCGGATTCTGTCCCGGTTGCCCCTCTTCCAGGCCAGCTCTCTGCTGTGGCCCGGGAGTGCAGTGGAGGATGGCCCAAGTGCTTGGGCCCTGCCCCTGCATGGGAGACCAGGAGAAGCACCTGGCTCCTGCCTTCGAATCAGCGCCGTGCGCCGGCCGCAGCGCACCGGCCAAGGTGGCCATTGGAGGGTGAACCAACGGCAAAGGAAGACCTTTCTCTCTGTCTCTCTCTCTCTCTCACTGTCCACTCTGCCTGTCAAAAAAAAAAAAAAAAAAAAAAAAAAAAAAAAAAAAAAACACATTGAGAGGCTTCAAATCTCAATGTTGCCACCCATTCACTAACACCTTCCCCAAGCTACTTAACCTCCTCGGGCATTAATTTCCTCATCAAAAAGGAGAGGATAATAATATCCACTTCATAGTGGTTGATAAACAAACAAACAAAAATAACTATTGCACAGCACGAGTATGCCAAATAAGCCCCGGATGGGAAGGGAGCTTCCTGGGCACACCTGGCATCCATCCCCTTGGGGTCATGCAGTAAGGGACGCAGGAACAAGTGAAGTCTTAGAGCTTGGTGGCCATCACTCCTGCTGGAAGGCCCTGGGGGTGAGGGGACGCCTGCTGTTGAAGTCCTCAACTAACACCAAGGAGAAGTTGAGCCGGCAGAGCCACGGAGGCAGAACAAACCCCAGGAAAGTCAGGCAGTCAGCTCCCACTGTGCCTAGCTGTTCTAGCAGTACCCCCAGGGAAGTCAGGCAGTCAGCTCCCACCGTGCCTGGCTGCTCCAGCAGTACCCACCATGGAATCTGACATATATCTCCCCCAGTAGTCCCCAGCTCCTAGTATTCCCATGCTCATACAGACCCTTCCACTCTGTACCAGGGTTGGTAGGACAGAAGACTGCAGCAGAAGGGATGGTATGACACGTCCAAGAGTAAGTACCATAAGACACATGGCTTCTGTCTTGGCCTCTCTCCTCTCCTCCTTGACTCCCTTCCCTTCACCTCCTCCCCTCTCCTCTCCCCTCCTCTCTTCTCTTTCCTTCCCTCCCCACTTCTCCCCTCCCCTCCTCCCCTCTTCTCTTCCCTCCCCTCCTCTACTCTTTCCTCCTCTCCTCTCCCCTCCCCTCCTTTGCTCTCTTCTCCCCTCCTCTTCTCTCCCCTCCCCTCTCTTCCTCTCCTCTCCCCTTCTCGCCTCACCTCACCTCGCCTCGCCTCTCCTCTCTGATCACTAACTCTGGGGGAAAGCAGCTGTCATGCAATGAACAGCCCTGTGGAGAACCCCATGTGTGAGAAACTAAGCCCCTCTACTGTTGGTCCTGTAAGTGATCTGGGAAGCCAATCCTCCAGCCCCAAACACGCCTGCAGATCCCTACAACCCAGGGACCCTGAGCCAAAAACATCCAGTAAACCCACTCTCAGACTCCTGACCCCAGAGCTCTGAGATGTTTGTTCTCTTTGACTCAAACGTTTTGAGGTAAATTGTTACAGAGCAGTAGATAATCAATAGTGTGTCCCCTTCGATGAACGGTCTGTCATGCCTGTGGGCTGGGTTCTGGGGAGTCTGGACTTCTCCCCAGTGAGTCTGCACTCCCCACCCCCCACCCCTGCTCTCTCAGCTCATTTCTCTCCTCCCCAGGAAGGAGAAGACCTTTGCTAACTTCTCTAAGACAGTCAATTACCCCAGAGAAAATGTCTCTTGCTATTGGCTTCAGCAGTACTGCCTGGCATCTCTCTCTTTCTCTGTAAACAGGGAGAGAGACAGAGAAACAGACACAGACCACAGATGCAGAGAGGTCTCATCTGCTTGTTCGCTCCCCAAATATCTGTGTCATCCAGGGTTCAGCCAGGCTGAAGCTAGGAGCCCAGAACCAGTTTGGATCGGATTCCTGAATGGCAGGGAGCCGTCGTTTGTTGCCCCCCAGAGAGCACATTAGCAGGAACCTGGTTTGAAAACTGAGGAGCTGAGACTCAAGCCCCTCTTCCCCATGTGGGATGCAGCATCCCAAGTGGCATCTGTAACTTTTGTGCCAAATGCCCTCCCCATCTTCTTTCATTCTCACTTGCTCCAATCCCTCGTCCCCCCGCTCCATTTTAAGGAACAGACCAAAAGGAATAGTTCCAGGAAGAAAATTACCTGAAAATATCAAAAACATTGTTCCTCCAACTGTTCATGTTGTATTCACATCATTCTCATTTTACATTTTACAAAGGCAAGAGATTATCTTGAGTTTTAAAAAATTGATTTACTTATTAGAGCTTATCAGTCTCAATTTTGCTGGCATTTGCAGAGTGAACAAGTGGATGGGACCTCTCTCTGTCTCTCTCCATCTTGAATAATTTTTTTTAAAGACTATCAAGCCAGGCAATTCTCCTGAAGCCAAAAGCAAGTGAACGGGAACAATCCAGATTTTCCATGTGGGTAGCAGGAACCTGATTCTTGAGTCATCAATTGCTGCCTCTCAGGGTGTGACTGGCAGGAAGCTGGAGTCAGGAACAAGAGCTGAGAATGAAACCCAGGCACTCCAGTGTGGGATGTGGGGATCGTAACCAGCAAGCTAAACACCCACTCCTGCTATCTCGCTATCCCAAGGCCTGTGAGCAGCCCAGCCAACAATGAACACCCAATTTGACAGAGCCTGTGTCTAACTCTCAAGCAATTCCACCTCTTTATGAGAAGACAGTTTGTGTAGTCTGCATATGCAAGTAAACAGAGCACTTGCAATGAATCATTCACGAATATTAATTTCAAGAAATGTTTGTTACGGCTATGTGCACTCACGTAGCTGTCTACATAGGCTTCAGACTCAGGTGTGGAGCAGGACGAAGTGCTTTCCCAGGCAAGTTCCTTGGTGTAACATACAGCAGGAAGTCTGGTCAACGTGTAGGTCACGGTCGGGGAGGTTCTCCGACCTTACTCCAGCCCCAGCCAGGACCCTTGTAACACGTTCCCCTCCAGTCTCTGAAGCAGCTCTCGCACGTTCTCCACTCTCGGCAGATCTTCCACTATCCCTCCCTCCCACACGTGTCACTTCCCCTTCACTCTCAGCAAATGACATAGGGCAAGTGCAAGCCACCCGCTGGTACCCACCCCTGCTTCCCGCCACAGCATCAAGCCTGGCCTCCCACCAGACAATGGCAGCTTTCTCGTCTCTGGGGCTGAAGCCCCTGGCTTTCATCAGTGTGTAAAACAAACAAAAGCCCTTCCATGGCCTCTATGCCTTCTCTTTCTTCCCTTTCTTAGCCCCAGTCTTCAAGAATCATCGCTGCTCAGCTTCATTACTGCCTTACCTCCCGCTCCCATCTCATCTTCTGGGTTCTTGCACAAAGTGGCCAAGACCAAAAATGTAGGTGCCATTCTTAAGTTCTCCCTCATGTGTTTCCCAAGGCCAATCAAGTCTGAGCCATGTAACTCTTCAGTAGGTCCAGAATCCAACCACTTATTTCAATTTCTACTAGTCCTGTCCTCAGCCAAGTCCCCCTCTCCTCTAACCAGGATTACTGCAAGCATCTCCTGACTGCTTTTGCCTCCAGCCTTGTCCTCTAATCCATGCTCCGTCCTGTAGCCAGAGCTGTCTTTCTAAAGTACACGGCCATCAAGATAAAGCCCTAACTGGCCTGGCATGGCTTGTGTGGCTTGTCAAGAGCTGGCCTTCTCCCAGCAAGCTCTCCTTTGCTGCCTTCCCTCTTTCCTACCCCAACTCCCTAGTCTTCTATCCAGCCTTGGGGAACTGATTCTGAATTCTATGCTGGAAAGCTGTCCTCAGTCTCAATAAGACTAAGTCTTGCTAACTCCCCCTTTGGGATACTTTCTATGCTCCACTAATCTGTAAATCTGCTTCTGTTCCTACCTTTTGTGGATAAAGTTAAAATACTTCCCCGAACATGCTCTTGAGTCTCATGTAATGCAGGGAATTTGGTTAAAAAAATATGTGTTGGGGCCAGCATTGAGGTGTAGCAGGTTAAGGCACTGCCTTCAGTGTCGACATTCCAAATGGATGCTGGTTTGTGTCCCAGTTGCTCCATTTCTAATCCAGTTCCCTGCTAATGCACCTGGGCAAGCAGGTCCTTGGGTCCCTTAACCCATGTGGGAGGCCCAGAAGAAGCTCCTGGCTCCTGACTCTTGACTTCAGCCTGTCCCAGCCCCAACTGTTGTGGACATTTGGGTAGTGAACCAGCGGGTGAAGGATCTCTCTCTGTCTCCCCTTCTTTCTCTCTCTGTATCTATGCCTTTCAAATAAATAAATAAATCTTTTAAAAAATATGTGTTATGGTGAGTAGTTTAGATCACTATGTCTTACTGCTCTCTGGCTTCCTATACTTCCTTTTGCCATAGCAAATCTGGCTGTCTTCTCTCTTTAGACTCCAAGGCATGTTATCCCATGGCAATCAAGTACAATTGGTTAAGAATTTAAGCTATAAAGAGTGCCTGGGTTCAAATCCAGACTTTGCAAAATTCTGGTTCTGTAACCTTGGACTTGCTGATGTGTGCCTCAGTTTTCTCATTGGCAAAATGGAGATTATAACAGCAGCTATCTCATGGGCTTGTTGTGAGGATTGAGAAATGCTAAGGGAAGCATTTAGAATGGTGCCCGGAACATAGCAAATGCTCAATAAGTCGATTGTTCTAACTTTAACAATTATTTATTTGAAAGGTAGAGGGAAAGACAGAGAGACAGAGATCTCCAATGTACTTTATCATTTTCCAAATTCCCACAACACTCAGGGCTGGGCCAGGCTGAAGCCTGGAGTGAGGAACTCCACCCAGGTCTCCCATATAGGTAGTAGGGACTCAAGTACTTGAGCTGTTACCGGCTGCTTCCCAGGGTGTGCATTAGCAGGAAGCTGGAAATGGGACTCAAACCCAGGTACTCCGATACGAGAAATAGGCATCCCAAGAGGTGGCTTAACTACTGTGCCAAGTGCTTACCTTTGTTCTTACCCTCGAAGGTAGGCACTGTTTCATTTATCTCCAAATAGCTACTGAACATAACACCAGAATTCCTAACACCAACCTACAAGTGAATATTCAACATGTTGCAGTAAGTGCCTTGCATAAAAGATGTACCAACTTTGTTGCTGGTCACTTGGAGCTTTTGGGAAATGAGGTCATTCTGTTTCTAACAAGCACTCCCCTGAGGATGGAGGTCTGAATCCAACAGGACACCTCAAGGTTCCTGTAGGTGTCGTCACTGAGGCTGAGGTAATGTCTTCTCCACAGAATGTGACCGAAAAGAAAGCAAACATTAAGGAAACTGTTACAACTTGTTTTCCAGTCATGCAACACTACTGGGTCCTCTGTTCTTTCACCTGTAATTTCTTTCATCCTGCCCTAGGGGAGGCAGCTTCTGTGGCTGCCCAAGTTCAAGCTCACAAGCTTGACTGATTTAAAAGCCAAATTTTAATCATGGAAGCTGTGCCTCCCGGGGCTTCGTCTTTTTGGTCAGGGGAGACACAGAAGCAGGGTACCATTGTTTAACAGACGTGGATTTATTTCCAAGGACACAATCTCAGGAAGAACCGAGGGGACTCAAAAGAAGTTTCAGAATAGGAAAAAAAAAAAAAAAAAAAAAAAAAAGAGCTGCACCAGCCATATTTATAGCACCAACCTGCAAAATATATTTCTGAATCGACATCTATATATTTTAAATTAACGATATGGAGTGGGCATTTGGCTCAGCAGTCTGGACGCTGCTTGGGACACTTGCATCCCATGTTGGAGTGCCCAGGTTCAAGTTTCTGCTCCACTTCCAATCCAGCTTCCTGCTAATACACAGCCTGGGTAGCAGCACGTGATGGCTGAAGTCCATGGGGCCTCTGGCACCTGTGTGGGAGACTGAGACGGAGTTCAGGGCTCTTAGCTTGGACCCACTCAGCCCCAGCTATTCTAGGCATTTGAAGAATGAACCAGCAGATGAAATTTCTCTCTCTCTAAGTTTTAAAAATGGAGGGACACCATAAAAAACAGAAATGGGCACCTCATTCTTATTACTGCTTCTCTTCCTCATCGGCCCCTGTGCCCCTGTAGGGACAGACACTGACACAGTATTTCTGTCTTTGTAAAGAGAGGCTAGCACCTGGGGAGATGACCTTGAGATCCTGAACTGTAAATATGATATGATTCAGAGCAATTTGCTCCTCGTTGTGTCTCTTCGCCAGTATCCCGAAGCAACACTAGGAGAGAGGGGCAGGAATGTTCTAGCCACTGAGTGAGTGTGAACCTTAAGGTCAAACATTCTCAGAGAGTCAGTGACTCAAGTCCTGCCTCCGAAGCAGGTTATTTCCCCAAGATCAGCTAAATCCGAGAAGATCCTACATTCAGTGTCTCTGTGCCAAGTGGTCTCTGCTGGGTGTCACAGAGCAAGACATTTAACTGGACACCTTCGCTCTTAAGAGCAGCAACACAACCCTTACTCCTGGGACAGCCGTCTTGTGGAGAGCTGGGCTCTGGGGAGTCCTGGGCAAGGAGGAGGGACAATGAAAAGTGAGTACCAGTCTATTGTCATTAACAAGAAAAACAATCACAGTCTACTGGCAGTGAGAATCGCCCATGACATCAATTTGTCCTACATTCTCAGTGGGCATGAAAATAGTTTTATAGAATAAATGAATGTCCATATCCAAAAGACCCCACATTAATGTCCTATCCATAAATCTCCTCCAGTGCCCACCTGGTTCAGCATCCAGCTTGAACCACAGAAAGGGGAGCCCCTGGTCTCCCCCTCCTTGTGTAAGAGCCTCAGAGGCCAATTTAGCTGCTGTCTTACAAGTCAAAAGCTGCCTCCACGTGAGACTGGAAAATTGAGCAGCTCTTTCCCTGCCTCTATCGACCTGCTGAGTAATTAAGGTTTGTGGAGTGGCTTTGTTTCTTTCTCCTTTTCTGTTGTTTTTAAGTCAGAAGGAAGCTGATAGTCTTCCTGATGATGATGAGGAGGTCATGGGCAAGTTAGAATCCACCCCCAGCTCTCCGGGGAACAGAGCAGCAGAGGGGTTCATTCCTATCAGCAGGTGTGAGTCAGACACACAGGGAGAAGGAACACTGAGGACGAAGGTGCCATTTTGTCATCACTGTTCCCACCACCGCCGCATAGAAATAAATAGTTTGGGAAAAGGACCCAGGATGAAAGAACGATCCGGGTGGGAGTGAGACTGAACAGAGAGTCCCCAGTGCGTGCCGGTTCCACGCAACCCTTTCTTTCATGGAAGGATTCCCACTCTTGTGGAAGCAACTGTGACGAGGAAGTGCTGACAGCCCTGGGAACCAGCCGTGCTGGTTTCATTTCACACTTTGAAATCCAGTCCTATCACTGCATCTTTAGTTGAGTGTAAGAAAGAGAATTTTTTAAAAGAAAGTATTTTTATTTACTTGAAAGGCAGAGAGAGAAAGCGGGAGAGAGAGAGAGAGAGAGATCAATCTTCCATTTGCTGCTTCACTCCCTAAACACCCACAGGAGCCAGGGCTGGGCCAGACTGAAGCCAGCAGCCAGGAGCTTCATCTGGTCTCCCACATGGGTGACAGGGGCCCAAGCACTTGGGACATCTTCCACTGCTTTCCCAAGTACATCCTCAGGAAGCTGGAATGGAAGTGGAGTAACCAGGACTTGAACTGGCACTCTGCTATGGGGTGCTAGCATCCCAAGTAGCAGCTCAATCCACTGTCCACAATGTCGGACCCCATAGCAGTGTTCCACACCATCTATCATTTCCATGTGCTTCAGTGTTAACTGGGAGAGCTATATATAGTTGATTCAGAAAATATTTTGAAAGGAGTATCTACTCTAGTGATAGAATTGTATATGTGTATACATATGTTTATATAAATGCTTTCTCTTGTTCCATCCATTTTTTTAAATAAAAAATTACCCCAAATATCATTTGACAATTCAGTGGTTTCCCACCTATCACAGAATGCACCACTAATGCCGCTGGGATTCTCTGGCAAATCTAATTGACAAAGCTGGTCCAGGGGATTCTGATGACATTCTTGGATAAGAACCACAGATAAAGTTGATCAGATCAAATGGACCCTAATGGGCCCAGCCTTCCCTTCCTCTGTTTATGTTTTTTCCTTCCTTTCCGTCGCTCAGGCCAGAGGTCTTGGAGTTGTCTGTGATTTAACCCTATTGTCATACCCCACATCTAATGTATCAACAAATCTTCTTGGTTCTACTTTCAAAATGCACCCAGAAAAAAATATATACCGAAGATTCATGACTTTTGCTAATATCCTGTCATAGCTAACCATCTACATAGCAGCCAGGGTGATTTTGTTAAAACTCAGATCATTTTAATTCCTTTGTTCCAAAACCTCCCTGAAGGCCAGCTTTGAGGGGCAGGAGCTCCAGCCACTGCCCATGACGGCAGCACTTATGAATGCCAGTTCAAGTTCTAGGTGCCCCACTTTCTGATCCAGCTCCCTGATGCTAAGTCTGGGAAAAGCAGTGTAAGATAGCCCTAGTACTCAGGTCCTTGCATCCACATGGGAACCCCAGATGGAGTTCCAGGCTTTGGTCTGGCCCAGCCCTGGCTGTTGAGGCCATTTCAGGGGCGAACCAGCAGATCAGAGTTCTCTCTCACACTCTTTCCAACCTTGCCTTTCAAAAATTTAGAAATAAATTAAAAAAAAAAAGTCCCTCACTGTCAATACACACAGGCTCCGAGGTCCAAAGCCTGTCACCTCCTTGCCCTCTCCTCTTATGCTCTGCAACTCCAGCCTTTGTGGCCTCCTCATTCTAGGCATGTTCACGTGTCAGGGCGTCTGCATTGGCTCTCCTTTCTTTGGAGAATTCTTCTCTATAGATGTCCATATGGCCACCTCTTTCACTTCCCTCAATCGTCGCTGCACAGCTTTCCCTGTTACCGCTATTTTGATCTAAGTTTTCTTCTTTCTCTAAAGGACTCATCACCTTTTGATATATAATCTACTTATTATGTTTTCTTTCTTTTTTTTTTTTTTTACAGGCAGAGTGGACAGTGAGAGAGAGACAGAGAGAGAAAGGTCTTCCTTTTCCGTTGGTTCACCCTCCAATGGCCGCCGCTGCAGCCGGCGCACCGCACTGATCCGATGGCAGGAGCCAGGATCCAGGTGCTTTTTCCTGGTCTCCCATGGGGTGCAGGGCCCAAGCACCTGGGCCATCCTCCACTGCACTCCCTGGCCATAGCAGAGAGCTGGCCTGGAAGAGGGGCAACCGGGACAGAATCCGGCGCCCCGACCGGGACTAGAACCCGGTGTGCCGGCGCCGCAAGGCGGAGGATTAGCCTATTAAGCCACGGTGCCGGCCCTTATGTTTTCTTTATTATCTTCCCCAGCTAGGCCTCAAGTCCCACAGGCACAAGAATCTGTTTTACCTACTGCCACATCCCAAGCGTGCAGAACACTACCCAGCAAACAGTAAGTACTCAGGCCAATACTTGTAGCATTTGATGGTTGAAGATTCTTGAATCAAAAAGGAGCAAACCAGGTAAGTGACACACCTTGCAGAATGCTGCCTCAACGCAGTTTGCTCCAAATTGGGCTTGTCACTATGGGGACACACACAATCACAGCTTGTATGATATTTTAAGATCTTTGTGGTGCTGGATCCTACAACACCATAAAATATGCTACTCCTGTTTTTCAAATCAAGAACTAAGAGTTGTTGAACCAATTCTGCACCAACAGCTAAATCATAATACTGGCTAGAAATTTCTCTTTCATGGCACATCTGTGAATGGGGTGTAACAGAATAAGGCATTCAGACTAGGATCTCCAATCCCACCAGGTCAGTAGGAGTCAGGGACTGAATCGCTGGAGGGCTATTGTCTAAAACAAGTTAGTAATAGAATAAATGGGGGGGGGGGATTTTACTTCGCATGTCTATTTTTATTTTATTGGACTTTATCTCCATCTTCCCCTGTAATGGTTAGCCCAGCAGGGCAGAGAGATGAAGACCATCTCAAGTGGTTGCGGCTGCCAGGTCACCCCCCCCCCCCCCCGTGGAAACAGCCCCGGCAGCCCTGCCCCTCCCCTCCCCACCCCTCCCCTCCCCTCCCCCTCCCAGGACAATGCTCCTCACCATATTTCCCGAGAACAAAAGCTCCCCACCCTTCACAGGAAGAGCTTTTACGGGAGCTATCTCACTGGGAAAGCGCCAGGCACACAACCACACAACCGGGAGAGAACATACAGGCTGTTCTGAGCTCTGCAGAGAGACACAAACCCTGGATTCTCTGGGGAGCCTCTGAGGTTAGCCGGGCACATTTTCCCTGCACGTGACCAGCATGTGCCTCACATGGCCTGCGGTGGCCAGCCTCACCGGGCCGCTCCTCCTCCCTCTCCCTTGGCCCCTCGCTGGGGTTAGGAACCTCGGGGGGTAGGGGCCTGGGGGAGTGGCAAAACCAGCTTGAATAATCTTTAGCTTGGAGCATCTGGGAAGCAGGAGGGAAGGAGCTGGGAGTTTATTTCAGGTGACAGACATACAGCAGGCCCCTATTTTTTTTCCTGCGACTAATAATATTCCTGGAATGGAGCTGCTTGAATCATATGCCTCTTCACATCGCTGTGTGGGAAGTCTCAGTTACCAGCCTGGTGACTGAAGACATGGTGGTGCTTTTAGGGCGCCATGGGGGGCCATGCAAAGCAGTCCAGAAATAGGCTGGGGGTGGGTGGTGTCGCACTGCCAGCATGGCTGGCCATTGAGGGCTTGCGGTGGGGGCTACTGCCTCACCTGAGCCTGTTGGAGGCCCAAAGCATGGGGGGGTGGGATGCTGAAAAGCCTCTCTCTCCACCCTTTGGATGTGTTTTTGAAAAGCACAGAGGAAAACAAAACAAAACAAAACAAACGTTATTTAAGTGCCTCTTCCTGAGTAAGCTCACTGTCAGGAAAGGAAAATCCAAACGCTCCAGTATTCTATTTTTGGGCCCAGAGGCTCCAGGCCCTGAGCAGACTCTTCCTCACTCTGCAGGAAAGGAAGCTGGCCTGGGGCCTCCTGGGCCCAGAGGCCGGCGTTAAGGAACCTGAGTTACCCGAAAGGCCTGTTCTCCGTGCTTTGGCTTCCCTTTCAGGGCAGGAGGATAAGGGGCAGGCAGCTCTGGAACAGGCCTGAGGGTGGGGTTGGTTTAAAAACACAAAACTGCTTCTCCAGCGAACGGAACCGGGAAGCAGAGTTGAATTAAATGGAGAGTTTTAAGCAGCCACGGGAGGGGCAGGTGTCTCTTGGTCATTAAAGTTTACAGCCAGCACCTGCTCTCATCCTCGGCTTGGCTTCTTGGCTCTCCCATGTAGATAAGGACAGGGCCTGCTCCTGAGTCTCACACTGTGATGCGTGGGGGAGTGAAAGTCCCAAGGCAGTAATAGGAGCAATAAAACGGCAGAGCCCTGGGCAGATAAAGCTCTCTTTGAGCACTCTGCATATACTCTGTGCACTGAGCCCTCAGTCTGGGTGCTGGCCCCCACCCCCACAAACCCCGCATGCACGGCCTGTAAGCACTGGGGAGCGCTCAGGGCATCCTGCCTGGGAAACTGGCTGCAGCCCCTCTCTTCCTCTGCCTCCCTCTGCACTTTGCCAGAGGTCGCCTTCTGCGAGGCCTTGCGCAGGCACGTTGGGCAGGGCTGTCCAGCTTGCTACCGTCCCTCTTGAGGGCTATTCCTGCCTCCTCTGCTCTTCACAGGAGGCAGACCTTAAAAAGAGACCTCTGTTTTTGAAACGGTTTCAAAGGAAGCTGATGAATGGGGACAGAGGAAGGAAACCGGAAAGGTCCAATTAAAGGGAGAGACTGATGCCTTGGCTTTGCTTGTTTATTAATATTCCAAGGTAGCACTGACCTTGGCACACATCGGTCCTTCTAAAATGCAGATCTGATCCTGGCACCTCCACCACCCTGCTGTTAACCCTTCAATGGCTCTCATCAGGATTTACAAGGCTCCTCCTGAGCCCCCGCCTGCTCTGTGCCCTCCAGCACTGCTGAACACACCCCTAGTTCCCCAAAAATGCTTTGCTGCTGGGGCCAGCACCATTGCATAGTAGGTTAAAGCCTCCGTATTCCGCATGCAAACAGGGCATCCCACATGGGCGCCGGTTCAAGTCCCTCCTGCTCCAGCTTCCTGCTAGTGTGTCTGGAAAAGCAGTAGAAGATGGCCCAAGTGCTTGGGCCCCTGCACCCACGTGGGAGACCCAAAAGAAGCTCCTGGCTTCGTCCTGGCCTAACTCCAGCTGTTATGGCCATTTGGGGAGTGAACCAACAGCTGGAAGATCCCTTTCTCTCTCTCTTTCTCTCTCTCTCTCTAACTCTGCCTTTCAATACATACATTTTTTTTTTCTTCAAAATGTGCTTTGCTGCTTCTCTTCCCCAGCCAGATGTCAAACTCGTTTTTCGTTCTCTCTGCTCCTAACTTCTCCTTAAGCGTGTCCCTGGGACACATCTGCTCCGGGCAAGCTTCCTTCAGCAGCCTGCCTCTTGGGTTGGGTTTCTCCTGGCAACCTCCTTCTCTACCTGTCCCTAACACACTGCTTTGTTTGTAAGTGGAAGCACCCAAGGGCAGCCCTAAGCCTTGGTCTTGTCCAATGCAGAGTTCCTAGTGCTTGGCTGGTGACCGGCAAGTGACAGAGCGTGGCACTTATTTGCTGAATAATGGCGACTGGACCACATGACCACTGAGTCATGAGGAAGGGCCCCAAATTAGAAAGCCTTGTGTGGTGGGTGGGTGGGCTCCGCAGACCCCCTTCTTCTCCCTTTCCTTGCTGGTTTCTCAGGGACCCTGGTCTGCAGTTACCCCATTCTGCTTAAGGGCTACCCGTAGACCTCCTTGTTTGTGCACATACTGGCACCTGTTAGTAACTGGCTCAGGTTTCTAATGATTAATCTGAAAATTATCAATTTTAGTGATTTTTACTATTTTATTATTTTTTAAATTATTTGTTTGAAAGACAGAGTTATAGAGAGAGGGAGAGACAGAGAGAGGAAGATCTTCGATCTGCTAGCTCACCACCCAATGCCCGCAATAGCCAGGGCTGGGCCAGACCAAAGCCGGGAGCCCAGAGCCCCATCTGGGTCTCCCACATTAGCGGCAGGGGCCCACGCACTTGGCTATTTCTGCTGCCTTCCTATGTGCATTAGCAAGGGGCCGGATGGGAAATGAAGCACCCAATACTCAGACCGGTGCTCGTATGAGATGCTGGCATTGCAGGCATTGGCTTAACCTGCTGTGCCACAATGCTGACCCCGTCATTGCTTTTAAAGTGTTTAGTAGTTGTTTTATTTTTCGCACATTTTTCTTGAGTAGGAAGAATTGTCTGTTTTATCAGTTCTTTCTATACCTACTGTTTCTGTGGCACACAAGCTGTAAGTATTTAATAAATAAACACAGAATGACAAAACCTAGTTACTCTTTAGAAATTGAATTTACTACAGTGCCATTGCAGAAGCGCTTGGAGGATATATTTGGTGATGTGGCAACTGGACTACGTTTCCTAAAGGAAACTGTGGCATTAGAAGCTGCAGCCCAGAATTGTGTGGGCAGCACGGTGCTGCTTGGTTGGCTGGGGCAGGAGGCCTGCAACCTAGGGAAAATGTTGTTCCAGGGTGCCCCCTAGTGATGCACTGCCCAGTGTGTCCCTGGGTCAGAGGCAGGGCCAGAGAGGCTCTTGGTCTTGAGCAGGAAGGAGAATCAGCGGGGGGGGGGGGGGGGGGGGAGGGTGGGGGGAGGGCTGATGAAACTATAGGTACCAGCGTCTCCCACAGAATGCCAAGGCAGCTGGGAGATTCCTTTTTTCCAAAAGTTTATTTATTCATTCATTTGAAAGGCAGAGTGACAGAGAGAGAGAGAAAGAAAGAGAGCGAGAGAGAATCTTCCATCCACTGCTTCACTCTCCAAATGGCTGTTCTAGCCAGGGCCAGACCTGGCCGAAACCAGGAGCCTGGAACCCCATCTGTGTCTCCCATGTGGGTGGTAGGGAACCAGGCACTTGGGCCGTCTTGCGCTGCCTTCCCAGGTGTACTAGCAGGGAGCTGGAGCAGAATTGGAGCAGTCAGGACTCCAGCAGGTGCTCCCATATGGAATGCTGGTGTTCTAAGCTGTGCCGCTTGATGACCCTGAGATTGGCCCTTTTAACCAATATCTCCAGCACATGGACTTTAGAATGCGGTATGCTCATCAAAAAAATAAATACGAATCTCCAGCCATGTAATCCGAGAACAGCCAAGCTCACGCGTGTGCTCCTGGGGACGGATCACGGGAATCTGAGATGAAGAGAGCGCGAGTGTGCTTTGCCTTCCAGTGTGAAGCAGTCGGGCACACGATAATAGGAAGCTCCCCCCAAAGGGCTGGAGCATTGAGCACGTATTTTAGGAATGTGTCTCCCTCTCTTGATGTTGTCTCCAAGGCAGTGGGGCGGGTGGCTAATGAGGATGGGCCCCTCTCCTCTCTTAGCTCCCTCCCTAGCAATGAGGGTGGGCAGGTGCCTGTTTCCGCCCAGCACACACTGTCCGGCCAGCGCCGGGTCAGGCTCTTCGTTTATATCATCTCTGAGTGTCCCTGGAGTGAGAGCGAGGAAGGCATTCTTGGCGCCACCCAAGCGCAGGGAAGCCTTGCCAGACAACTGTGTTCAAGCTTCGGCAGCAGCTAGCATTCACTTTCGTGTGTCTGTAATTACCTTGTGTTAAGCGAACTCCCTGGAAAGATAAATAAAGCAACAGCCACATCTTTTCTCTACCATAAAAGGGCCAATTTGTGTTCAGTAATCCAGCAGACAGTGTCCATCAATGGCAGAGGAAGTGCATAAGTGCATCTCAGCCCCCACCCGGGCTGTTCTTCCCACCCCCACCCCCACCCCCCTTCACTGAAGGCTGCTGCTTTAATTAGGGGCTGTTAGCGCTGTAAGCTGTTTGTTGAACCTTGTAAGGTGATAAGTTACTCTGATGCGCAGTTTAGCACTCACGTCTCATTCCTTTATATCCATTTTCATGTACTAACTGCACCCAATGAAAGCGGCAAAAAGAGAAAACCACACGTGGTGGGACTCTGTTGTGGGTCTGGACACCCTGGTGCCCCTGGAAATAAAGGAGTGTGGATCCCACCGAAGTCAGAGCAGCCCCTCTCTGATGCGGTGTGGCGGGTGCCCAACTAGAAATGAGACCCCAGGGCTGGGGGAGCAGGGGCTAATGATCTCTCTCAATGGGAACGGGCTGAACAGAGAAACACAACCACACACTTGCACACAGACTCTGCTGTTCCAACAGTCGATCACGTTTGTATTTTCATGAGGGCTGGCCCAAATCACACCGTTCGCAGATTTTCTTGGACAAAAGAGTTACTGGATCTCTTTTCTCACGAACCATATTTCCTTTTAGGACCCTCCCCGCCTCCTGCCCTGCCCCGCCCTTTCCGCTATACCTTGGAAACAAACGATGTGGAGCCGGGATGTTGCTGTCTGATTTGGACCCTGCTTGTTTGCATGCAGGAACATCTGAAGCCTAGCCTCTCGGGACCCTTAATGAGAAAGCTCGTTAAAAAGCCATCTGAAAAACAGCGAGACAAACGCCATCCACAGCGCAGGCCACTCTTCCTCCTCATTTCCTTCTCCCCTTTCCAGACAGCCGGGTTCCAAACGTCAAGGTGAAGTGAGTCGGTTGTCAGGCCGGGAAGAGGCAGCTCCGAGCCCACCTCGCCGCTTTGATGACATTTCTCTTGCTTCACTGCCGCACTACAATGTTGCCCAAACAGCGGGAGGGCCCTGTAGGCTTAATGATGGCCTCGGTGAAGCCTTTGAGTGTGTGTATTTGGGTGGAACTTGATCTTGTAATTGGCGAGTGCACACATTGTCTCATCTCAGAGCCTGTCCCTGGGAAGCTTGCTTGTTCCCGGGGAAGGCGACTTCTCCTTCCTTTCAGGTGTCTCTCCAGCCCTGGGTGACGGTTTCGTCAAGAGTGGTACTGCAGGATGGCGGAGATCATCCCCCGACTGGCCCCGACACAGAGCATCCCATTAAACCACTCCCTACCCGTCTCTTTCGTGAGGAAAACGGTAGCAAGCTGGGGCTTTGTGAGCTGGGGTAGGCTTCCTGGCTTCCCAGAAGTGATGGTGGTAACTGTGCAGAGGAAGAGACAGGAGGTGGGTCTCTCTCTCTCTCTCTCTCTCTCTCTCTCCTCTTTATCCTGGAGTATGCAAACGGCAGGCTACACATGCTAAACAATTCTTCCACACCTGGTGGCTGGGACAAAGGAAACCCTTCCCGCCTTCTTGCCCTTTGATTGACAGGACTCACTGTGAGGCAGCACTTACTAAATGCTGGTACCATTGCTCTTTTCTGTACCGATGCATAGAGACCCCATCCTTTAAAGTCAGAAGACTGGGGTTTAGGGCCTGTCCTTGTCATTTGCTAGCTGTTTGACTCTTGACGGCTTTGCAAAGCACCTCCAATTTGAGGTGCCTACCATGTGCTGGGTACTGAGCCGGGCCCTGAAAATGCAAAATTAGGGAAATCATTGCCTCCGCCCTGAAGTGGTTCATAACCTCCTGCGGAAGACAGCTATGGCAACAGCCACATGTTGTGGCGCGTGCTGCACTGAAGCTATGGGAGAGTCGTTAGTGGAAACAAGAGGAAGAGGATTGTGCAATCTTTAGAAGACTGATTTCATTTATTTGAAAAGGCAGAGTGATGGAGAGGGGAAGAGACTCCCAGAGAGAGAGAGAGAGAGAGAGAGAGAGAGAGATGTTCCATGTGCTGGTCACTTCCCAAATGGCTGCAACAGCTTGGGGTGTGCCAAGCCAAAGCCAGCAGCCTGCAGCTCCATCTGGGTCTCCCACATGTGTGGCAGGAACCCAAGCCCTTGGGCCATCTTCCTCTGCTTTCCCAGGAGCATTAGCAGGGAGCTGGATTGGAAGTGGAGCAGCCGGGACTCGAATTGACAAGCAGAAGGGATGCTGATGTTGCAGGCATCAACGCCAGCCCTGATTGTACATGTTTTTGAGGTGGGGGAGAAAAATGAGAAGGTGAGAAATGGTAAGGCCAGTGGTTAGAGGATGGCTCACAAATCAGAGAGGTAGAGACAGACGGCAGCACACACGCACGCACGCGCACACACACACACACACACACCCTCTGGGTGATTATGTTAAGAGATGGTAGAGGAAACCTGAGAACAAGGAGGAGTAGGGTAAGGACAGTGGAACGAGCAGCGAACAGCTTCAGATGCTGCCAAAGCCTTGGGGACTGATGTGCATCCCTTGGACGGGATAAATGGGCAGTCCCTGGTGACTTTAGCAGGAGCAGGTTCACCCACACTCGGGGGATGGGTGGGTAGAAGGGGAGCAATGGAGCTAACAGACTGTTAATGTCTAGCAGATGTGGATGTGGGGAGAAAAGAGGGTGTTGGCAAGAGGGGGATACAGGACAAAGGAAGATTCTCCTGGTTTTTGTTTATGGCTGAGTCTTGGGCACAGTTACATGCCCTAGGAAGGAGGCAGTGGAGAAGAAGGAGTTAATTTAAAGGAGCGAGGGATGGGATTACACCAGGTTAATTCCTACCTCAAAGAGCCCTTCTAAGGATTAGATGAGATCCCCTTGGCGAGCCCTTTCTGGAAAGAGGTATACACATGTGAAGTGCATTATCCTGCAGTTGACATAAAACCTCCAGGCCTCAGCAGGGCATTTGAGCTCACTTATCACTTGGCCACCAGATAGGCAAATGGCCCTCTCTGTAGCCCTTTTGTGTGAGGTTGCTTTCCTATTTCCTCTCCCTGGGCTTTAGACCTCAGACCCAAGCAAGACTAGAGCCCTCCTTGACACTTCTTCCTGCCAAACAACACAACCCGCCCATTCCCCTGGATCACAACAGGAAGCTGGGGCCTGATAAGTGGGAGGTGATTAAGGCACCGGACAAGAGCCTTCTGATCGTTATTGCCCAGTGAGACAAGAGTCCGATCCCTGGGCAACGTTATTTTGCCAGGGTGTCAGCTTTTTATGGGAGGACCTTGGAGCCACAGACGCCATGAAGTGGACGGACTCCCTCGCAGACACCTGGGCCCGTCTTTCCATCTTAGTTCAGGGACTCTCAACCCTAACAGGGCAGAGATTTTTTGTAAGATTTCATTTATTTATTTTGAAAGAGTTACACAGAGAAAGAGACAGACAGACACACACACACACATACACACACACAGAAATCTTCCATCTGCTGTTTCACTCCCCAAATGGCCATATGGCCAGGGCTGAGCCAGGCTGAAGTCAGGAGCTAGGAGCTTCCTCCAGGTCTCCCACATGGAGGCAGGGGCCCAAACACTTGGGCCATCTTCTGCTGCTTTTCCCATATGCATTAGCAGGAAGTTGGATGGGAAGCGGAGCAGCCAGGACTTGAACCCATGCCCATATGTGATGCTGGCATTGTAGGCAGCAGCTTCACCTGCTACATCACCGCACCGGCCCTGTGCCTGCAGTGTGACTGACCCGAGGTCATCTCCTCAACAGCAGAAGCTGGGCAGAGGGAAGGCTTTTCCGCTTAGAGCCAACAAGCTCTGCGGCTCTGACCTCCTGGCTTTCCACAGGGAAACCAATGCCACTTGTGGGTGACTGGCCTGTGGGGTCTCCTTGATGGCCGGTCACTGTGTAAAGCCACCTGTCCTTACGTTGCTCTGGCCGCCTAGCTTGCTCCTCTTCCTCCTGATCTCTGTTAAAGTAGAACACAGAGGAAGGCTTTAAGAGGATGCGAGCCGAGGGGCTGAGCATTGTCTTTGGTGGTCATGGGTCTGTTCTGACAGCATTCTTCCTGTGAGATAAGACGATGCCCCCGAGGAGGTCAAACATGATGACCACCTTTTCTATAAATTTTGGAGACATTAGTAAAACTTTTTCTCTCTCCCTTAGTTTGGTTTGAAAAAGGGAGGTTTTGCTTTTTTACTGTGCCCATGGCCAAGTAAATCTAGACATGAAATTATAACTTAAGCTCTCCTTTAGGCTATGCTATTTGGTCTTCCATATGTGGCCAGGCTATTATTACAGAAAAATGTTAGCTATCTCTTTTATAAGGTCTAAAGGTCAAACTGTACATCCTGATGGAAAGTCCTCAGAATAGAATCAGTTTTTCTTCTTGAAGAAAACAGAGAAATGAGGAAACAAGTCAGGCTTCCCAGATCACTCACTGTCAATAACTTAATATCAAGTGAGAAGTTAGCAAGCAATTTTAACTGTCAAGTATATCAACTTGGGAAAAGATTTACCAAAAGGTCCAAGGCCTTTCATAAATTTTAAGACAGTACTCTGCATTTGGAAACAGCGCTTAAATATCTTTTTTTTTTTTTTTGACAGGCAGAGTGGACAGTGAGAGAGAGAGACAGAGAGAAAGGTCTTCCTTTGCCGTTGGTTCACCCTCCAATGGCCACCGCGGCCAGCGTGCTGCAGCCGGTGCACTGCACTGATCCGAAGGCAGGAGCCAGGTACTTATCCTGGTCTCCCATGGGGTGCAGGCACCCAAGCACTTGGGCCATCCTCCACTGCACTCCCTGGCCACAGCAGAGAGCTGGCCTGGAAGAGGGGCAACCGGGACAGAATCCGGCGCCCCGACCAGGGCTCGAACCTGGTGTGCCGGCACCGCAAGGCGGAGGATTAGCCTAGTGAGCCGCGGCGCTGGCCAGCACTTAAATATCTAACAAAAGTGTAACTTGTTTGACCAGCAAACCCAAGAAGAAACATGTCAATGAGACATTTTTAGTTTCTTTCTACCAACTAATTTAAAACACTTGATACAGAGATTTATCTAGGTCACATGAACCAAAAATGTATATTGGGTTAATTTAGCAGTTTAAATTTGTATGAGTAATCTTTTATCTATAAGCCAATTAAAACAGAGTTCTTAATAAATTTTTCATGTAGACATACAATAGGTACACAAGTATAACCCATGCATTAAAGGATAGAGTGATAAAGCAGTTTCAGTAATAGCTTCTCAAAATCTTTAACTTTTTAAAAAATTACCAATTGATTTGAATTACTTCCTGTTCTTAGTGACTTGAATTAATCATAATTTTCCTCAGTTGGAAAACGTAGTCCATTATTGGCTTTATCTGTTTACAGAACTGTCCCAAAATACTGAACAAGAGAGGTCAAGGAAAAAGAAGTCCTTTGGAACCTAAAAGAGGACACATTTAAACACAGAACCAACGATGTTTTAACTTCCATGTGCAGTAAATCTGAGTTTTAGTGTTTGGAGAATACAAAACTGTGGATGACAGAAGGCTTTCAATAGCCATGTTTAAAATTATAAACTCAGGGCTGGTGCTGTGGTGCAGCGGGTAAAGCTGCTGCCTGCAGTGCCAGCATCCCATAAGAGCACTGGTTCAAGACGCTGCGGCTCCACTTCCGATCCAGCTCTCTGCTAAGGCTTAGGAAAGCGGTAGAAGATGGCCCAAGGCCTTGGATGACTGTACTCGCTTGGGAGACCAGGAAGAGGCTCCTGGCTCCTAGCTTTGGTTCGGCGCAGCTCCGACCATTGTGGCCAACTGGGGAGTGAACCAATGGATGGAAGACCTCTCTCTCTCTCTCTCACTCTCTCTCTCTGTCTCTCTCTCTTTCTGCCTCTCCTTCTCTCTGTGTAACTCTGAATTTCAAATAAATCAATAAATCTTAAAAAAAAGTTTTAAACTCAGTAACCAACAAGAAGTCACTTGCTTACTCCACACAGTATTTTTGAAAGAATCTGTAGGATTTTATAAAACATTTAGCCCTTTTAGGCCTCTGAGCCTTTCTCATTAAGATAACCATCACATCTGATAGCAACACAAAATTTTTAGATTTTTATAACTTTTCAATATTTGTATCAGTAGCATTTTACATCATCATAACTTAAAATTTAGCACTTCACATCTTAGTACCTTTAATATGATTTTTTGAATGCTTGTCAAAGATGCCAAGAAGGTTTAAAATATCTGGTAGAAACAGGATCCCTAAACATCATGACATAATATAGACCATGTTTGATCATTGTTATAAAGTGATCACCCAAATGCTTTAGAATAAGTATATATGCAAACAAAACATAACTCTTTTTAATAAAGACTCAGCTGTTTTTAACCAATCAGAACAGAGTCAGTAGACAACACAATAGATTCAACAGAACACAAAATCTGTGTCTCTTTGGTTTGTTACCAAAACGAGAAATGGAAACCTTGAATAGCAGAGCACATAGAATCTAGTTCTGACTTTGTTAAAAGTGTTTAAGTTATGAGACCTTGCTGGAGCTGGAAACTGAGTCACTAATAAACAAAAACTATTAAAAAGAGATGCTGCAGTTTTAAAGCATTTTTAAAGGTGATTTCAAAATATGTACATATATATGTAAATATATATACATATATATATACATACATATACATATACATATATATAGCAAAACCCTCAGTGCTGTAACAGAGGATCAGATTCTAATCCTATGTCAAAGAAAAATAGATTAATAGCTTTTATTTTTGACAGGCAGAATTAGACAGTGAGAGAGAGAGAAAGAGAGAAAGGTCTTCCTTTTTCCATTGGTTCATCCCCCAAGTGACTGCTACAGGCGGCGCGCTGCGTTGATCCAAAGCCAGGAGCCAGGTGCTTCCTCCTGGTCTCCCATGCAGGTGCAGGGGCCCAAGCACTTGGGCTATCCTCCACTGCACTCGCGGGCCATAGCAGAGAGCTGGCCTGGAAGAGGAACAACCGGGACAGAATCTGGCACCCCGACCGGAACTAGAACCCGGTGTGCCGGCGCCGCAGGCGGAGGATTAGCCTATTGTGCCCCGGCGTCAGCTGATTAATAGCTTTTGTTTTCAAAAAATTCTTTCATAAACTTCTGTGACCTCCTCACACCTTCTGCAATTTATTTAAACATTTCTATCTTTTTTCTTTTTTAAAAAGATGTATTTATTTATTTGAAAGGCAGAGTTACAGAGAGGTAGAGACAGAGAGAGAGGTCTTCCATCTGTTGGTTCACTCCCCAGATTGCTGCAACAGCCGGAGCTGTGCTGATCTGAAGCCAGGAGTCAGGATCTTCTTCTGGGTCTCTCACTTGGGTGCAGGGGCCCAAGAACTTGGGCCACTTTCTATTGCTTTCCCAGGCCATAGCAGAGAGCTGGATCAGAAATGGAGCAGCTGGTGCCGAGGCTCACTAGGCTAATCCTCCGCCTGCAGCGCTGGCACACCGGGTTCTAGTCCCAGTTGGGGCACTGGTTCTGTCTCAGTTGCTCCTCTTCCAGTCTAGCTCTCTGCTGTGGCCCGGGAAGGCAGTGGAGGATGGCCCAAGTGCTTGGGCCCTGCACCCGTGTGGGAGACCAGGAGGAAGCACCTGGCTCCTGGCTTCGGATTGGCACAGCGCTGGCTGTAGCGGCCACTTGGAGAGTGAACCAATGGAAGGAAGACCTTTCTCTTTGTCTCTCTCTCTCACTGTCTAACTCTGCCTGTCAAAAAAAAAGTACTTAAGTTTATATTTAGACACATTTATCTCATTTATCTTTACCCAATTTACACTTAGTAATTACACCAAATGACTTCTATGATGCTGATATTATATCATACCTTTATATGAATTAAGGTCAAAATTACATTTATATGGAATTTATTCCTGTTTGTAAAAACTCTAGCTGGAAATCAGTGACATAAGGCAGAGACTGCAAAATTCACCTTAGGGGATATAACAAGTGATGATTACCCATTGCTATTTCATTGGAAACCTGTTAAACCAAGTTGCAAAACATGTTTGGCAAGTTAGAAAGCCATTTTTGTAATGGCAGTGATCTTCCTAGATTCAAAATAGAGACATCCCTTTAAACCCATGTCCAGCTACAGTTGAACCAAATTCTCACGCATAAGATTGTTATTTATCAAGTACGTCCTTTAGATTTCAGACTGAATTGGAGCCTAGTCTTTTACCCAACAAGCACCTTAGGCCAACCAAGTCAACGGTCAGATACCTGGGACCATCTCTGAAACAAACATGTGTTCAGGCAGCTGCAAGACAGGTCCCCAGGGTGACTGTGGGCCAGTGGCCTGTGTGTCACAGGCAAGAAGCCCACTGGAAATTGCCAACCTACATTCAAGAGACTTTTAGGTATCACTGTCCCAGGCTGAGAGACAGGAGATCTTCCTCTTCCCTGCTCCCTCAAAGGGGTGGAGTTAACACACCACAAACCAAAGAGAGAAGAAAAGCCTAAACTGCCTCTCTCTCTCTCTCTCTCTCTCTCTCTCTCTTCTCCCCAAAGAAGGTACAGGCAGAGAGCAGGGGAGTGGGGTTTAACCGTTCAGGCTCTTGTCGGAGCACTGCCCTTCCTGGGACACACTTCGCTGTGCCCTCTGGCTGGCTACTTCTGTTTCATCCTTCTGCAAGGCTTGCCTGAAATGATGCACTCTGGCAGCACCGGTTGGCTTTGCTCCCTGCTCCCTTCCCCCTCCCCAGCTCTCCCTGGTGCAGGCTTTTTAGATGCTTATCTGTGTGAAGAGGCTCAAGGAGAGGGATTGCGTCTTTTTAACAAGAGGTGCTGTTTATTGAGCCTTAAGCCTAGCTCCACAAACTTGCTTAATTCTCACAACCACCACCTGCAGTGGGTACAGTGCATGCTGGCTTTACAGATGAGGAAATGGAGGCTCAGAGAAGTTAAGGAAGTTTCCCAAGGTCACAATGAGCAGGGAACTAAGCCAGGAACTGGATGCTGACACATCCGACTCCAAAGTCTTCTCACATCACTGTGCCGTCACTAGAGTCACCCCCAGCCCTGATGCTCAGATCTTAGCTGTGGGACAGATGAATAACTTGCACCTAAACAATGAGGTTAGCGAGCTAATAGAGGTTTGTACAGAGTTCTTTGAGGGGACATTTATATGGAAGGGAAGAATTTGTTCTTTTGGGGGGAGATGGGAGATTTGCCAGAATGCTTGGGAATTTGTTAGCTGGTTCCACAATGAAGGTTCGAGGTGGAAAATAGTTTTCGGCAGCAAATGCTGGTGGTCAGTATTGGGGGCCACAGCAGCCATTGTCCGGGTCATCACTGCTTCCACATTGGTCAATCTGGGTGCCAGGGATTTAGCCCAAATGCCTGCTGCTACCTGCTTAAGTGATGGCTGGTAACTAGGCAACCCAGGCAGTGCTTTGGTTCGTTAAAATCATATTTGTGTGTGTGTGTGTGTGTGTGTGGGGAAATGACTTTACATAATCACAGTTTTAATCTTACACAATCTACTTGAAATTTAAATGAAATCAATGCACTTTCCAGCTCAGGGCTATATGGAATAATAGGGCAGTAACTCCTAATTAGGTGTTAACTTCCCTCTTGCTCTGTCCCTTAACTGCAGGCATCCCTGGAGTTGCTTTCTCTATATTCTCTCCTTCAGGGAATTAATCTATTTTTTAGGCTGGAACAACTGTAAAATTCTAGAAAATTAAGCTTAAGACTACAAGCAGAGCATGGCTTTAAAATGGATCACACAATACCTTCTTTGTCTGCTCCAGAGGGCATTTGTGGGGGAAGCTCAGTGGGCGGCCGGATACTGTTGGAGGGGCTCTGGCACCAGGCAATTAAGATGATTCTGAACTGCCCCGTTTCCCAGCCGTGTGGCCTTGGGCGCATTACCTAACCTCTTGCAGGCTACATTCCTGGTCCATAAAAGACTGAAAATAACAGGGCTATTGTGAAGATGGATGACACCAGCAAAAGCACTGGTTTGTCTTAAGTAACCAGAAAGTGCTGGTTGTAATGATAATTATTACTCTCATCAATAGCTCGGTGAGGCAGCTTGGATGACAGTGCTTCGAAATCTATGAAGCTCTATGAAGATGCGAAATATTTTGATTATGGTGTGTTCTGATGAGGATTGAGATCCAGCATGGTGGACAGAGCAGCAAACAGGAAACCAGGAATATTGCAATCTGATGCTACCTCAGGCTCTAACCAGCACTGTGGTCTCGGGCCGGCCTCTTTCTGAGCCTGTTTTCTCACTTGCAAATGAAGCAATTTGATTAGATTATCTCGCAGCTCCATAGGACATACTTGGCAAATCTTGACGTTTCTGGATTAGAGTGGATGGTCAATATGCATTATAGATCAATGGCCAAAATACAGTTTTTTTTTTTTTTTTTGACAGGCAGAGTGGACAGTGAGAGAGAGAGACAGAGAGAAAGGTCCTCCTTTGCTGTTGGTTCACCCTCCAATGGCTGCCGCGGCTGGCGCGCTGCGGCCGGCGCACCGCGCTGATCCGAAGCCAGGAGCCAGGTGCTTCTCCCGGTCTCCCATGGGGTGCAGGGCCCAAGCACTTGGGCCATCCTCCACTGCACTCCCTGGCCACAGCAGAGAGTTGGCCTGGAAGAGGGGCAACCGGGACAGAATCCGGCGCCCCGACCGGGACTAGAACCCGGGGTGCCGGTGCCGCAAGGCGGAGGATTAGCCTAGTGAGCTGCGGCGCCGGCCCAAAATACAGGTCTGAAGTTGATAGAAGTTGACTCCAACTGCAGGGATCAGAAAGAGCGATCGAGGGGACTGCATTGACAAGGGAAACTGTTCCTACACACCTCAGGAATTTAAGAGGACGTGGCAGAAGATAGTATTTTATATCTGTAACAGCAATATTGAAGGAGTCCAGAAAAAGATCCAGTTATGCCCAGCAGTGGTACACTGAGGAAAGGGAGTGGATGCAAGCGTCATTTTTTTTTTTTTTTTTTTTTTTGGATTTGGGGCTTTGGATAGTTACATTGTTCTGGAAGCTTTCCCACACAGCTTTTGGGGCTTTGGCTCCTGCCTTTCCAGCGTTTACTGAGCACCCACTATGTACTAGATGTGCTGATAAACTCTGAGGCCAGGGGCTGGCTCTGTGGCCCTGTAGGTTAATCTTCCACCTGTGGCGCCAGGATCCCAGATGGGCTCCGATTTGAGATCCAGCTGTTCCTCTTCCGGTATGGCCTGGGAAAGTAGTAGAAGACATCTCAAGTGCTTGGGCCCCTGCACCTGCATGGGAGACCCGGAAGAAGCTCCTGGCTCCTGGCTTCGGATTGGCCCAGCTCTGGCCATTGCAGCCATCTGGGGAGTGAATCAGCAGGTGGAAGACCTTTCTTTCTGTCTCTCCCTCTTAGTCTGTAACTCTACCTCTCAAATAAATAAATACAATCTTAACAGCAAAAACAAACAAGCAAACAAAAAAATTCTGAGGCCAGTGGAACACAGGGTGTATTCTCAAAGACCTGGGACTCTCCCGGGTGCCTTTTAACTGTGGAGGAGACATTGTTCATAGCTGGCCTATTACTCTGTGAAAACAGCGCTGCTGGTGTATTCCGCTTTGGCTTGCTTCTGCACCCTCAGCCCTCCAGCAGCTTCTGGATGTTAAATATTATCTCTTCATGTGAGTGGTACCAGAAGGACAGTCATCTGTTGCTCTTTTACTTCCTTAATGAGCCCTCAAGTTGGTGTGCAGGGCAGCCATGGATCCGTCCTTTTTCTTCCCAGAGGACTGATAAGTCGATTTTCAGCTCCTTGGTCTTATTTTCCCTTAGGACTCAAATGTCATTCTTCCTGTCCCCTTCCAATTCAGTCCCAAATAAAACAAAGTAACCAGAAACAGGGGCAGCCAGGGTTTGCAAAGTGGTTAAGGCAGCCTCTTGGGACACCTGTGACCCCTTCCCAAAGTGCCTGGGTTCAAGTCCCAGTCATATTTCTGATTCTAGCTGCCCGCTAATGTGCAGCTTGGGAGACAGCAGGTGGTGGCTCAAGTGTGTGGGTCCCTGCTGTGTGAGAGACCTGGACTGAGCTCTGGGCTTCTGGCTTTGGCCAGGCCCAGCCCTGACAGTTGTGGGAATTTGGGGAGTGAACCCAAAAGAGTCTCTTCCTCTCTTCCTCTCTCTCTGTGTCTCTGCCTCCCCCCCTCCCCCAAATAACCACATTAACTATTTTAAAAAATAACCAGAAACAGTAACCAAAAGTAGAAGTAAGGTGTGGTGGCAGCACTTTGATGGATAGGTTAAATACCTCTTTTGCTACTATAGCAACTACTATTAAATGCCTTGTCATTTACCTTTGACTGTCCTTTGGAAATATGAAAATTGGTTTGCATCTGAATGCTTAAATCACCTCAATTTCCTAAAATCCTTTCATCTCCCTCCATGATGCTTCTTACAGGGACTTCCACCCTTTCCTTCAGATATTTCCATAAATTAGAATGAAGTATTGACAGATTTCTCCAAACTCACTGTTTTTCACATTTCCTGAGAATGACAAGAATGTTATGAAAATCATAACAGAAAAAATTTCCATAAAAACATTTAATTAAAAATAAAAGACTTGGTGCTTAAAGATACTTCCAATTTTCTGGAGAATTGATACCACTGAGTGCTCATTCAACAAATTCGTTAGATAAACAGCTATTAAATGCCTGAAAGTGTCAAGTATTATGCAAATACTGCAAACACTGGGGAGCTGAAGGCATGGCAGCTATTTGCAAGGAGCTCAACTAAAAACTGCTCATGGAGCTGAGTCGCAGTGCAGTGGGTTAATCCCATATGAACATGGATCTGAATCCCGGCAGCTGCACTTCTGATCCAGCTCCCACTAATGCACCTGGGAAAGCAGTGGAAGATAGCCTAAGTGCTTGTGTCCCTACCACACATGGGGAAGACTTGGCTCCTGACTTTGGCCTGGCCCAACACTGGCTGTTGTGGGCCTTTGGGGAGTGAACCAGTGGCTGTCTGCCTGTCTTTTACTCTCTCTGTAATTCTGCCTTTCAAATAAATAACTCTTAAAAATGCTTGCTTTATGTCTTGCTCACATTAATATCTATATAGGGGCCAGTGCTGTGGTGTAGTGGGTAAAGCCACTGCCTGCAGTGTTAGCATCCCATATGGGCGCAGGTTCAAGTCTTGGTTGCTCCACTTCCGATCCAGCTCTCTGCTATGGCCTGGGAAAGCAATGGAAGATGGGCCAAGTCCTTGGGCCCCTGCACCCATGTGGGAGACTTGGAAGAGGCTCCTGGCTCCTGGCTCAGTACAGCTCTGGCCAATTGGGGAGTGAACCAGTGGATGGAAGACCTCTCTCTCTCTCTCTCTCTCTCTCTCTCTCTCTCTCTCTGCCTCTCCTTCTCTCTCTGTGTAACTCTGACTTTCAAATGAAAAATAAATCTTAAAGAAATCTTTATAGTGATTTATCTCAATATTTTATAACACACTTTCCACATGCAACAACTCATTCCATTTTCAGATCAATCCTGACTTCATGCTTTACACATTCGACGCTTCTCGTTGTTCATGTTTGGCAGCCGGAATGTTCCTTCTGATTATGATGTTGGGATTCCTCCATTATTCCTGCCTTCACTACTGTACACCCAAGGTGGGAATGGGTTCTTAGATGTCTTTCCCACCAAAGCTTTTAGGGAATAAACTCAGAAGTTCATTTCCTACTTTATTTTTGTTCTCCATTTTTGCTTATTCCATTCCTGCTCATGCCTTTCAGGTCATTTTCTATCTTGAAATATTGCTTTTCTCAAAAGACCGAAACAGAGGGGCCGTTGTGGCCTGGTGGGTTAAGCTGCCTCTTGGGATGTAGGCATCCCAAGCAGATGGAAAATCAATCAATCTCTCTCTCTCTCTGTCACTGTGCTTGTCAAATATATATATATATATATATTTAAGTATATATATTATAAATATATATTTAAGTATATATATAATATATAAATATATTTTTTAAGTAGAAACAGAGTTGGCCAGCCTGGGGATTATCCTCTCAGTATGCACTCTTTAAGAGCCGCCAAGCGCCAATAACAATGCCACATAAATGGGTGGCAGAGGTGGGCTTGGGCCCGAGACCTGCGCTCTGATCAGATGTCTTTGGAGACATCTGTGTTGTCTTTAAATGCCATGTGTGCACTGAAACGCCCTTGCCAGGAGGATGAGCTTCTCTGTGTTGCTGGAAACATTCGGCTCCTGTTGCCACCAGGGCCTGTGTTACAGTATTTCAGATAGCATGGCTGTGTTCACTTCCAGCGTGCACACATCCGTCTAGGAATTATGTGGTCACTGCGTCAGCATTTACCAAGTCGTCTGCTAAATGCCAGGCGTCAAACGGGCATTGAGAACACGAAAACCAATAGGCTTTGGCTTGACTGGATATTGGAAGTATCTTGGGAGCTTGGTAGTGACGGCGCAGGTCTACTGTGAGTGATCCTACAAACGGGAGACAGTGAGGAACAAGAATCGAGCTCCAGCGATGCAGATACCGAAGCATTTCGCACGTGGAGCATTCTTTATCTTTCTCCTGGCCAGCGGGCTCCACATCCAGGGAATCCTGGGGGAACCAGAGGCTCGGAGACCTCGGGGTCCAGGCCTCTCAGCCAGGCCCTGGCAGCAGACCCCGAGCGCAACGCAGACCCCACGGCGCTCCGGCCCTCGCCGGGGTAGGGCTGCGCCTTCCCTCGGCCTCCAGCCCGGGAGGCCTCTCGGCGCTCCTCGGGGCGGGTCCCGCGCTGTCCCGCCCTTCCTGCCCTCTCTGGTCACGCCTCCTGGTGACCCACGGAGCAGGGCCATGGCGGCGGCGGTGTGCAGACGGCGTCTTCCCTGGGCGTGGCTGTGCAGGTGCACCTGCTACTCTCCCCCGAGACCCCCGGGCGGGCCGGGCGTGCGCTCGGAGGGGCAGCCCGAGTGACGCGGCCCCTGTTCCCCGTTGCAGGAGCGCCGGGCAGGAGGTGGGCCGGCACTACCGCGCCGCGGTTTGCGCCGAGCTGAAGCAGCCCCTGGCCATTAGAGACGTGGCCCCTCGTCCTGTCCGGCCTCACGAGGTAGGGTGGCTGGCCTGACCTCGGGTCCCCTCCACCTCGCGCAGCCAGCTGGCTTCCTTCCTGAATCGAGTTCCGGGTTCCCAAGTTTTGGAAGCGACCCCGATGCTGGGGAGCGGCCACAAGGGGGCTGGAGGGTTCCCAGAAAGACCAAGAAGTAAGAGTGTGTCCCCAAACGCACCTGTGGGCCTCTCTCTGAAGGCTGCAGGTCTGGTGCCTTAGAAACACGTGACTGGGCGGAGCCACCTGCACCATTACTGCTGTTCCAGGGCAAATGGACCCTGCCCCTGACATCGTTCTAGCCCAGCGTCTCTCCGTGGGACCCAGCCTTGGCCTAATGCAGCAGTGGGGGATGGGTTAAGCTTAGGGTAGCCAGCAGTTCCCTCCCCCTCCCCCGGAAGTTGACCACTGTGGCCACACGGGTGTCATCTGCTGTGGAGATGGGGACCTCAGTGCTGGGGGCCACTGGGGAGGGGGAGAAAGGCAGCTGCCGTCCTGGCGTTGTCCCTCGTGGGGGACCTGCGGCGGGCAAGGCTTGTTCGGTGAGCACACCATGGCAACCTCTCAGCTCTGCTTCCTGGCGTTCCCATGCTGCAGGACAGTCACCGTGAAGTTTCCTTCAGTCCAGGTGGAGTGACTTGAGAAAGCGTGTGTACCCCACACTTGTCACTAACTCCTGTGTCACGCACAGAAAGTGCACAGCTGGGCCTGGGTTTCTTTGTTTTGTTTGTCCAGACACCGCATTGTAGGGAGTTAGCTCAGGAGAGCTGACTTGGTGAGGTGTTTGCTCACTTTTTTTTTTTTTTTTTAAGTTTTTTTTATTTGGGGCTGGCGCTGTGGTGCAGTGAGTTAAAGCCCTGTCCACAGTGCCGGCATCCCATATGGGCACCAATTCCAGTCTCGGCTGCTCCTCTTCCGATCCAGCTCTCTGCTATGGCCTGGGAAAGCAGCAGCAGATGGTCCAAGTCCTTGGGCCCCTGCACCCACGTGGGAAACCCAGAAGAGGCTCCTGGCTCCTGGCTTCGGATTGGCACAGCCCTGGCTGTTGCAGCCATCTGGGGAGTGAACCAACAGATGAAAGACCTCTCTCTCTGTTTCTACCTCTCTCTGTAACTCTTTTATTTATTTATTTGAAAGGCAGAGTTACAGAGAGGCAGAGGCAGAGGTAGAGAGAGAGAGAGAGGGCTTCCATCTGCTCATTTACTCCCCAGATGGCTGCAATGGCCAGAGCTGGGCTGATCTGAAGCCAGGAGCCTGGAGCTTCTTTTGGGTCTCCCACATGGGTGCAGGGGCCCAAGGACTTGGGCCACCTGCTGCTGCTTTGCCAGGACATAGCAGAGAGCTGGATCAGAAGAGGAGCAGCCGCCGGGACTTGAACCGGCGCCCATATGGGATGCTGGCACTGCAGGTGATGGCTTTACCTGCTATACCACAGTGCTGGTCCCTTGCTCATCATTAAACCCTGTAGTGTGGGATGGTGCCTGGCATGCTCTCTAGCATAAAAAATTGTTGCAAGAATGAATCGTGCAGATGAAAATGTATTCTCACCCACACAGCCATCTCTGTACTAAATTTACACAAACAAATATGGGTTGGGTGTTTTGCAACCCTTGCAGGGATTGCGGTCCATGATGATGATAGTTTTCTGGGTGCATCAGGGTCACCTGGGGCTTGTTCAAACAGTGGGCTTCGTCTCCAGGGTTTCTGATGCAGCACTTTGAATTCCTGGCAGGTTCCCAGGTGACACTGATGCTGGTGGGGTGGGACCACACTGTCGGATCCACAGGCTGGCCTGGAGAGCCTGTGGGCTACGCTCATGCAGTCTGCCTCAGCTGTGGCACTGCCATGAAACACAAAAACTGAGGAGCCAGGACCAGCCTCCAGGAGTCCAGATCCCCCAGACAGCTGATCATGCTACCCTTCTGCTTAAAACCCTGTGGTGGCTTTGCCCTGCGGCTACTCTGAAGGCTGAGACCCTCAGTGAGACCTGCACGTCCCTGGCCGTGGGGTTCCGGCTCTTGCATTCTAGCGTCATCCCCCTGTGCTCTCAGCCCCTGCTGCAGGGCCGTGCTCTGTGGCCTTGCGTTTGTTCTTGCCCTCCTGTCTCAAGTAGTTCACTTTCACCTGCTATTAGTTCAAGTGTTATGTTCTTTTTTTTTTTCTAGATGGCAAGTATTTTATTGGTGAATGGTGATCTTCTAAATCTGTGCCCGCAAATTCCAAATTCTACTTCAAAAAGCTCAGTTATTTTTGCCAACATTCGATACTCTTATAGAACATAAAATAATAAAAACCCAGTGGGACCAGTAATGCTAGGATGTCAGACTACTGTGCAGGTGGTAGCGTCTCAGTGGTGTTTTTCCTGACTCTGCAGAGAAGTCGGATCCTCCCACACGTACTTTCCCAGCACCCTCGATTGCTGTCTTGAACATTTTGTATTGGAGTTGCAATTTAATGCATGCATCTTCATTATGTTTGGTTAACGTCTGTCTTCTCTACTGTATGTTTAGCTCCGCCGAGGCAGACACCTTGTCCGTTTTGCCTCATGATCGTACAGTGGCTATCAGTACAGTTCCTGGCAGGTAGCCACGGTCTGGCAACTATTTTGGGATCCTTGAATGAACTTTGTCTCCATAGATGCGTACTGCTGTGCTTTGCTACTCTATTTGCTTTGCAGGTCAGAGTGGATGTGTATTTCTGCGGTGTTAACTTTGCTGACAATTTGGTGTGCCGTGGTCAGTATCAGGAAAAGCCCTCTGTTCCCTTCGTACCTGGTGAGTATCGGGGCACTAAGTGACCGGAGGTTCCAGAACCACACTGTTCTTCCAGGCACACCCTGTAGTGCTTGCCTGTCACCAATGATGTTTCCATTTGATATGTCGGTCTCCCTGTAATTAGAATCCCTAGACTGTGAATTCTTTGAAGCCAGTTCTATGCCTGCTTGGCTCACCATTATATCTCTCCAGCTTGATGTTGTTTCTGGATTATAGAAGATGCACAGTCAGTCTTTAAAAAAATGAAGAAATGAGCAGATGAGTGTTCACCTGTTGTTATGTCCACCAGAATTCTTTTTTTTTTTTTTGACAGGCAGAGTGGACAGTGAGAGAGAGAGAGAGACAGAGAGAAAGGTCTTCCTTTACCGTTGGTTCACCCTCCAATGGCCGCTGTGGCCAGCGCACTGCGCTGATCCGAAGCCAGAATCCAGGTGCTTCTCCTGGTCTTCCATGCAGGTGCAGGGCCCAAGCACCTGGGCTATCCTCCACTGCACTCCCAGGCCACAGCAGAGAGCTGGCCTGGAAGAGGGGCAACCGGGACAGAATCCGGCACCCCGACCGGGACTAGAACCCGGTGTGCCGGCACTGCTAGGTGGAGGATTAGCCTATTGAGCCGCGGTACCGGCCTGTCCACCAGAATTCTGTCAATCAGACTCATCACTGGCCCTAATCATTCTCTGACGTTCCTTGTTATTGTCTTAATTTTGGTTTTTCACAAGCATGAGTTCACACCGCAAACTTTCAGCCTCATAGACACATTCCCTGAGAAACCCTAGAGCCAGAGGATCAGAACGAAGAAGAAGAAGTTTTTAGCAGCCCGCTCTCTGATTTTCATCATGTCCAATCTGATTACTTCTAGTTCTTGAATAGAGGGACTAAAACTGGCTTTTGTTGCCAGAATTTATTGGATGAGCTAGACAAACAGCTTAGTGTGTCTATAGCACATGTTTATTTTATAAATGTATACTATTATGAATGCAATGATTGCAAAATAGTTGCTGTGTTTTGATCTAAGGATATTTAGTTGTGTCTTAGTAGTTGGAACCGTGTCCTGTTGGCATGAGTTATTCCTCTGGCAGCTCAAAAGGAAATGCACGCTAATTGCATTCAGAAGTTTCGGAGGTGGAAGAAGGAAGGGCAGACAGCACTGATGAGGCAGTTGAGCCACGTTCTTGAGGGCCTCGTGGTCCCACAGAGGAGATGTGGAAGTGAAATCTTCTATGGTGAACGTGGGAGTTGGGGTGCTGGGGTAGCCGCAGGCCCCAGAAATCAGGGTCAAAGTGCTTGTGCTCCTGTGATTCCCAGTGCTTGGGTCCATCCTTGAAGTCTTCACTTGTCTCACCAAGAATGGGTGTGCTGTAGCTTCGCAGGATGTGGTCACGAAGTCACACTCCTGTGCTTTGGGTACAACACACTGACCCTTCTGCCTAGGCGTATGTGTTGGGGGATGAGTGGTACCCAAAAGCTTCCAAGCTCCATAAAGCTAGCGAGATGGTTTGCTGCTCAGGCCCTTCTCGTCTCCGTGGTGTTGTGCTGTTCAGAAACCTAACCTTTAAACACTGTGTTTTAGGGATGGAGTTTTCTGGCGTGGTGCTGGAAACAGGTGCAGATATCAACACGGTCAAAGAGGTAAATGGGTTGGAGTCGATGTGTGTGTGGCTGTGGGAAATGTGCTCACCTCATTTCTAGCCAAAAGATCTTGGCTTCTTCTGGCCATTGCCACAGACGCCAAAGGGCAAGCGAGGTGGAAGGGGAAAAAGCCGGGGCTGGTGCTGAGGCATAGTGGGTAAAGCTGCCATCTGTGATACGTCTCATATGGGCACAGGTTCAAGTCCTGGCTGCTCCACTTCTGATCCAGCTCCCTGCTGATGCACGTGGGAAAGCAGCGGAGGATGGTGCAAGTGCTCGGGCCCCTGCACCCACGTGGGAGACCCTGAGGAAGCTCCTGGCTCCTGCCTCTTGACAAGCCCAGCTCTGGCTCTCGTGCCATTTGAGGAGGGAACCAGTAGATGGAAGATCTCTCTCTCTTTTTCCCTCTCTCTCTCTCTCTCTCTCTCTGTTCCTCCCTCTCTGTAACTCTGTCTTTCGAATAAGTAAATAAATCTTTAAACAAAAGAGGGATGGGGTAGAGAAACTAACTCTGAGTTGGGGGAAGGGATCTGGTGGGAGGTCCTGGCTTCCTTATACTTCTAGGAATAAAAGGCAGCACCGTGATCTTTGGCTACTAAGAGGACAGAGACTTCTTGAAAGAAATGAATGCTGGGATTCTAATTCGTACCACCCCTTCCCATCATCGAAAATGTGCTGGCACGGGCTTGGCAGCTGCGGCTTTATCTCCTAAACACTGACTCTCAATGGATGTAGAGACCACCCCTGTCTTATGAAGGGTCAGAGATGTGTATTTTCTTTCCTTTCCTGATGAATTCAGGAAGAGGGGAGTGCGAGGCCATGCATTTAACCGCATCTTCAATGCTGTTTTCCCTCCAGGGAGATCGAGTTATTGGCATGAGCTCCTTTAATGCTATGGCTGAAGAATGTATCACTGACCAGAAGGTATCCTCTTCCTCTCACTGTTAATGCTTGGAGAATTTATTCCCCCCTCTCTTTTAAAATTTTTTCCCCACCGATTCCTTGTTCCTCATTCTCTCCCCATTTCTTTGTATTTGTTTGGCCATATCTTATTTCTCAGCCACGCACTTCTTTCTCTTGAATGTGAGAGCCTTCTTGTCCTGCTGGGACGACCTTGCAGAGAGCTCTGTTTGTGTTGAGTGTTTCAATGAGGGAGGGCATTCTCTTTTCTGAGTCCCTGACCAATCGGCTGGCCGTCCGAGTGGACCCATAGATGGGTAGTTTTGGTAGCAAAACTGGTTTGGGGCATTGGACCGCATGTAACGGGCTCCTTTCCCACACAAAGCTTGTGAAAGAGCTACCCCTGGGAATGGAGCCAGCTCCCCGGGGGGCCTGGTGTGGCCTTGGAGATGTGAATGGTGCCCCCTTGCGGTGCACAGTTCGCAAGTTCCTCCTCACAGCTTTCTCACAGCTCACCCATTTTGGTCCAGCCGTCTGCTCTGTTCTTCCTGAGCCAGACGTCGGCCGTGGAGTTGTGAAGTGTGGCGCACCCACGTCCCGAGCTCGGCTGTGGCTTGCGTGGTTGACTTCCCCCGGGCTTGGTTGCAGGCGTGTGTTTCCCTTTGCCCATCAGCCCGCTCAGTCCAATCTTCATTTGTACTGAGCAGCCTTTGTGACCGGGCACGTGTGTTTAATTCTTAAGTCCCTGCCATCTCTTTTTGTAGAGTCTGTGGAAGATTCCAGAAGAGGTCTCCCTACAAGAAGCTGCTATTCTGCCTGTATCTTATGGCACTGCTATTTTGGCGCTAGAGCACCGGGCCCGGGTCCAGCCTGGGTAAGTAAGCGCTATGTGGACAACAGAATGTAGGTGGGACCCTTCTTGGCTAGTGCCCAACAAGTACCCCTAAGCACATGTTCATTTTGACCAAGGGGGGGGCAAAGGGAGGTGGCCGCTTGAGACTGGGGTCAGGTGACTGTGGGGGCCTCCTTTTGTTGGAGAGGGAATGGTGGTCTGTGAAGCTGGCAGATATGAATTTGGAAGGCTCTCTCCTAGTAACCTCTGCTGAGGTCACTCCATAGAAAGCCTCGGTGTTTCGAGAACTGGCTCATGTGCGCTGACTCCACTTTGAGGCAAAGGGAGGCCCAGCTATGGTGTCCGTTTCCATGAGGATTGGTTGGGTGAACCACGCAGGTTATTTTATTTCAAGCTCAAAGGCACTGATGTCTTTCCCTGATCATTCCTGAGTGCTGAGCCTCTGGGTGGCTCTGGGCTGGGGGTTTAGCTGAGCGGTGGCCGTTATGTGATCACCTAACACCGGGCAGTGTCTAGCCTGAGGACAATTTTAGAATTTCTGAAGCTTACAGTTGGGGCGGGGGGTGGCTCAGATTACGGATCTTCCTGGGAGATCTTCAGAACTGGCCCGTGCTGGCTCTGGTGCGGGAGCTGCATACACAGCGCCTCCTAAAGACTGCATGACAAGAGGTTGAGTGAGGTGACCTCTCGTTGTAGTTTGTTAAATCTCCCTGCTGGATGCTTTCGGAGAGCTTGTTCAAGTGACGCTCATCTTTCTCTGGCACAGAGAAACGGTTTTGGTGACGGCGGCAGCTGGAGCCACAGGCCTCGCTGTGATGGATGTGGCAACGAATGTTCTTCAGGCCAAGGTATTTGCACGTCAGTGTCTCTCCCTGAAAAGTCATCCCTGCCATTTTCAAACAGGAACACAGTCATTGATTTATTAAAAGTCACGTGCAAGGCACAGGGCTTGTTAAGTAAGCTTGAACAGGGTCTTGCTACCCATTTGCTTACCCACTAGCAAGGAGACCTAGAAGGAATTCTCTCATCCTTGTCCTTCCAGTAACCAGAGCTTGGCAGGGTCTGACCCCCTGCAGGGCTTCGGCAGGTGCCGTTTCTCTGGACCTGTCATTCTTTGATCTGTTTCCTGCTGCATTTGCGATTTAAACTCCAATGTGATTTTCTGCAGAGAAGTATGCTCTGTCCCTCAGGCCAGGTCAGTCCTCTCCCCCTTTGTTCATTTGTGTGTCATCTCAAAGAGCCCCGTCCTGATCACAGCACACCCTCCGTGTGTGCCTCCTCCTTTACTGTGTCATCATGGGATTCACGTCTCTCTCTCTCCCTGGTCTGCAATCCCCATGAAGGCAGGGCAAGTGTCTGGTTCATCGCTGTAGGCCTGGCACCTAGCATGGTGCCTCGACCATAGTGGCACTCAAGAGCCAGTTCCTGAATGAGCGCACTAGCAAATGAATAAGCAAATGAAAGGATGAATCAGGTTTCTCCAGGGGCATCACCCCGCGGCTGTGAGTGTTGGAGAAGGTGGACTTCTTTGAGAAGATAGATTTCCTGGACTAGGTAGACACTTAGACTGACTTTTTTTTTTTTTTTTTTTTGATTTATTTGGAAGTCAGAGTTACACAGAGAGAGAAGAGGCAGAGAGAGGTCTTCTATCTGCTGGTTCACTCCCCAGTTGGCCACAATGGCCAGAACTGGGCCGATCCGAAGCCAGGAGCCAGCAGCTTCTTCCTGGTGTCCCAGGGGCCCAAGCACTTGAGCCATCTTCTGCTGCTTTCCCAGGCCATAGCAGAGAGCTGGATTGGAAGAGGAGCAGCTGGGACTCGAACCGGTGCCCATGTGGGATACTGGTGCCACAAGCAGTGGCCCTACCCGCTGTGCCACAGCACCAGCCCCTAGGCTGACTTTTGAGAGACTTGTAGCAGTTGAACTGAAGAGGAAGAGAAATGAAGGTTGTTGTTAGCGGCAGGAGACTGTATTAGAAGGTGGGGCGGAAGAACCAGCATGGTGCATTTCGGGAGTTGCGTCTCCGGGACACAGGGTTATTTGTAGCATGGTGGAAGGTGAATGTAGAGAGGTGGGCAGAGAGAAGATGTTGAGGGGCATAGTGTGGAGCCAAAAACCTCAGACATTTATTGGAGGCTGTCAGGAGCTATGAGAATTTAAACTAGGGAAGTGGCCCGATCATCTTTGCATTTTGAAACCTTCTCTCTGGTAGCTGTGGGGATGAGGGTGAGGGCTAGGTCAGGGTCGTCCGTGGAGGCAGCAGGGCAGGCTCTGGGAACAGCTCTAGCCAGGGGAGATGAGAGCTGCGCTGAGAAGTGGAGGCGGTGCATTGAGAGCTACGAGGTGAGAAGGAAAATAGAGACTTTAGTGACTGAAGAGCATCCCCCAGGGTTTGCTCTGCCTGACTTCAGGGCATCACTTGTACCCTAGTGCGCTCTTCATTGAATTGCTGTGGGCATATTGGAATCACACGTGCACTGTGCCTGTTAGAGGGTGCGGCATGTCAGCGAGAAGCTCTTAAGAACGAAGCCTGTTATTATTAGACTTGGAGTGGGAAGGAGGAAACTAGGTTAGCTGTGGCGTTGTCACTTACCAAGATTGAGCACAGGGGAGGAAATGGAGAGTTCGGCTTTGGACAGGTTGGGGGTGAGGTTCCTGTGGCGCCTGCAGAGGAGGCGTTGAGAAGGCAACTACATATGCAAGTTTGGAGATAACGGATTGGTCTGGAATTCCTTTTGGTGGCATTGCTGCTTTGTCACATGAGGTTCCTTTGGGGGAAGACGTGTGAGTTCTGCAAGCAATCTTCAATACAAGGAGGCGCCGTGTGGAATATGAACGCCCTTCATGTTAGCTCAGCGGGGAGAGAGCCTAATCGGTCCCCTTGTCTAGAGCCACGGGCTGTTTAACATTACTAGGACGACAGAACTCTGTCATTTGCTATAACTAGTTATAAGAGGTTAAATAGAAAATTTCACTTCTGATGCTAAAACTAATCTGAGCTGCAGTGGGCATTTCAGGACTGGGAGCCACTGAAGTGAAGAAGAAGGGAACTGAAGGCTATTTCGGGAGTGGGGTAAGCAGTTAATCTGTATCCCACATTGGTGTCTCTGGGTCTGATTCCTGCCTGTGGCCCCTAACTCCAGTTTCCTGCCAGTGCAGACTCTGGGAGGCAGTAGTTAATGGGCTCAAGTAATTGGGTTCCTGCCTCCCACGTGGGAGACCTGGGTTGAGTTCCTGGGTCCTGGTTCCCTGTTGCAGGTATTTGGGTAGTGACCCAGCAAATGAGAACCCTGTCTCTCTCAAAAATATAAAAATTAAGTTGTGTTTTCTTTAGCAGCCATAACAATAACAAAAGCAATCAGAAATAAAAACAGTGTTACCCTGCCACCTACTTGGAATCGGACATTATGATAACACCTTCCACCCACAGCATTTCCTGTTGTTTCCCAAGTGCTTCCACAGCAATTATTTTACCCTCGCTCCTGGGAGATGGGCAATCTAAGTGTTTGTTAGCCCTATGGCCCAGAGTAAGAAAGTGAGGACCGAGGGAGAAAATGACTCACCGCAGGTCTCACCGAGACCCAGTGAGAGTGTTGGGATTGAAGTCAGGTGCCTGACCCCAGCCTGGTGCCCGCCTCCTGCTGCGCTAGGTGCGAATGGTCCTCACTGACCTGCAATGGACCGGGGATCCCCCTGGGAGTGCTTGAGGATCGCCTTCAGTTTCAAATCCTTAAAGGCAAGCGTGGAATCTTTGAAGAGCACTGATGGTCTTGGGGTATTTGAGTGGCAGATCTCAACATCACCTTGGACCAAAGTACTTGAGCTGATGTGCGCCGCCCAGTGATGAGGTGATGCTTCACTTTTTGCAGCATTTTTTTTTTTTTTTGAGACTTCCAAAGCCCACACTTCCCCACAGGTGGCCCACAGCCATCTATGCCATCTGTGATGGGCCTTCGGTATGGTTTTCCTCTGTGATGTTGGAGTGGAAAAGTACAGGCTTTGGAGAAAGGCAGCCCTGGGTTTGAACAGATTTTCTCTCTCTCTCTCTCTCTCTTTTTTTTTTTTTTTGACAGGCAGAGTTAGACAGTGAGAGAGACAGAGAGAAAGGTCTTCCTTCCATTGGTTCACCCCACAAATGGCCACTACGGCTGGCGCTGCGCCAATCTGAAGCCAGGAGCCAGGTGCTTCTTCCCGTCTACCATACGGGTGCAGGGCCCAAGGACTTGGGCCATCCTCCACTGCCTTCCTGGGCCACAACAGAGAGCTGGACTGGAAGAGGAGCAACCGGGACAGAATCCAGCACCCCAACTGGGACTAGAACCCGGGGTTCCGGCGCCGCAGGTGGAGGATTAGCCAAGTGAGCTGTGGCGCTGGCCTGAACCGCTTTTCAATACCTACTGCTTGGATGGCCCCAGTTTGCTGACTTAACCTGTGAGCCTGTGTCTCCATCTATAGAATGGGAGCATTGACTTCCGCTCTGCAGTGTTCTCCTGAGGTTAAAAATAGCACAGATGATACGTGTGTACCGAGAGCTTCAGTTCATCTAGTACTTTGTCTTCCTAAGTGCTTCATTTACAGTGTCCCACTTACCTGGTTTTTTTTCTTTTAAATTTAGTTTCTTTCTTCTGAGTGCCATGACTTAAGGAAATGCCCCAAAGTTAGAGAAAGGACTCTGTTTTTTTTTTTTTTTAAAGATTTATTTATCTATGGAGCCGGCACTGTGGCATAGCAGATAAAGCTGCCGCCTGCAGTGCTGGCATCCCATATGGGCGCCATTTCAAGTCCCAGCTGCTCCACTTCTGATCCAGATCCCTGCTAATGTGCTTGGGAAGGCTGCAGAATATGGCCTAAATCCTTGGGCCCTTGCACCCGTGTAGGAGACCCGGAAGAAGCTCCGGGCTTCTGGCTTTGGATCAGCCCAGCTCTGGCCATTGTGGCCATTTGGCGAGTGAACCAACGGATGGAAGACCTCTCTCTCTATTTTTTTTTTTTAGAATTTATTTATTTATTTGAAAGGCAGAGATACAGATAGAGAAGGAGAGAGAGGGAGGGAAAGAGAGAGGGAGGGAGGGAGGGAGGGAGGGAGAGAGAGAGAGAGATCAGTCTTCCATCCATTGGTTCACTCCTCAAATGGCAACAACGGCCAGTGCTAGGCCAGGCTGAAGTTAAGAGCTTCATCTGGGCCTCTCACATGGGAGAAGAGGACCAAGTGCTTGGACCATCCTCCACTGCTTTCCCAGGAACATTAGTAGGGAGCTGGATCAGAAGTGGAGCAGCAGGGCCGGCACCGTGGCTCACTTGGTTAGTCCTCCGCCTGCGGCGCCAGTATTCCATATGGGTGCCAGGTTCTAGTCCCGGTTGCCCCTCTTCCAGTCCAGCTCTCTGCTGTGGCCCGGGAGTGCAGTGGAGGATGGCCCAAGTGTGTTAGGGCCCCTGCACTCATATGGGAGACCAGGAAGAAGCACCTGGCTCCTGGCTTCAGATCAGCGCAGTGCGCCAGCCGCAGCGGCCATTGCGGGGTGAACCAACGGAAGGAAGACCTTTCTCTCTGTCTCTCTCACTGTCTAACTCTGCCTGTCAAAAAAAAAAAAAAAAAAAAAAAAAAAAAGTGGAGCAGCCAGGACACAAAATGGTGCCCATATGGGATGCTGGTGCCGCACGTAGTGATTTTACCTGTTGTGCCACAATGCCGCCCCTCTATTTACCTTTTAAAACATAAAGACTTATTTTACTGTAAGTAAAATTTTACCATATAAGACTTATTTTGCTTATTCCACTGAGGTAACTGAAACCTAGAGAAGTTAGCAGGTAGTGCAGAGGTTTGAGAGTGTGCACTCTGGAGAGAGATTATTTGGGTTTGGATCTGTCTCCTTTTGACTGTTTGGCCTTCTTTGGGCAAGTTACTTAACTTCTTTTGCCTTGATTTCTTTACTTATAAAATGGAGATATTAATATTGTGTATTGGAGCAGGCACTGTGGCACAGTGGGTTAAGCCACCACTTGGGATGCCCACATCTCATATCACAGTTCTGGTTTGAGTCCTGGCACCTCTGCTTCCAATCCATCTGCCTGCGAATGCACTTGGCAAGCAGCACATTATGGCCCAAGTACTTGGCTTCCTGCCACCAAGGGAGACCAGGAGGGAGTTCCTGGCTCCTGGATTTGGCTTGGTCTAGCCTTGGCTGTTATAGGCATTTGGGGAGTGACCCAGCAGATGGAAGACCTCTCTCTCTCTCTCTCTCTCTCTCTGTGTTTCACTCATTTTCTTTATCAGTCTGCCTTTAAAAAATAAATTTGTAAAAAAAAAAATCCAGTGTATTTCACTGGGCTATTATGATTACATGGGTTTTTAAAATATGCAAGATATTTAGAATAGGGCATGGGAAACAGTAGCAGAAAGTGTTAGTTGTTACTAAGTCGTTTGCCTAAAGTAATCTCGTTAGTTAGTGGCAGAGCCAGGATTTGAACTCATTTGTCCAACTTCAAAATCTTGCCACCGAATCATGTTGTAGGCTTTGGGGAGCCGCTTCTGAACTTCTAGCTTGGGGACGTGCGGTGTGCACCTCGGGAGCCCTGGGTGCTCCTCCTCATCACACTGCTTTAGCTTGCTTTCTTGATGTTTAGCTTCACATCTAGCTTATGTCCTTACAACTTAACTCACAGTCGGTACTTGAGAAATGGTGGTTTTCATTTGCATTCGGAGATTTTCTGAATGCCTCCTGAACCATCTGCTAGGTAGATCTGTTATGTCTTTGGGGATTCCCAGAAATGTGGCCAATGAGGAGAGGCCAGTGGGGAATGGACAGGGGGCCGAGGAATGTGCACTGGAGGGTGACACCAGGCCAGCAAGGACACACTGGTTTCCTGGAGTTGTACCCTCTGGCTGCAGATCCTGGGACATGTCATGGACCGTTGGAAGTCTTGTGTTCTTCTTCTAGGTCATTGCTGCTGCTGGAAGTGATGAGAAATGCAAGCTGGCGATGCAGAGGGGCGCACAGTCCAGCGTGAACTACACCCAGGGCAGCCTGAAGGAGGCAGTGAGGAAGCTGGTGGGCGAAGGTGGGGTGAACGTGGCCGTGGACATGGTGGGAGGAGATGTCTTCCTGGAGGCGCTCCGCAGGTGCGGGGAGTGGTCTGTCCAGGGCGGGCTGAGCTGGGGCTCCGCTGGGCATCTGCACAGCCCTCCCTTCCTTCCTGTTGGCCTCGCTTCTCTCTCTCCTCTCTGCTGTTCACTTCTCCTCTCGGCATCGACATCAGCATCGGCATCAGCGAGAACAGCTGAGTGGGCGGGTGCAAGGGACTAGAAGCCGAGAAAATCAGGAAATGCTTAAATATAGCAAAAACAAAATACCCGGCTGGAAGATGTCCAAAAAATGACTGCAGACTTTAGCTGGCAATGTCAAGTGCTTTAGAATTCATACATGTGTTAAATTCAGCTCTGCCGGCCCCCATAGCTACTTTATATACGAGGATGTGGGGGACTTAGGGGGTCACTGCTCAGCTGTCAGGGCCATGGGGGCGGCAGGGCCCCTACCCTGCTCTGTGCTTCCAGGTACAGGCTTTGCCAATCTTGCTGGCTTCGGAAGCAGCCAGCTGTGTCGTTGTTCCCTTGATTTGTTTTATTGAAACCAAAATCCTTGCTGATTCACTGGGACTCTTGTTTCACATCAGTTCTCATTCTGTTTTTTTTTTTTTTATTATTGTATATTTTCATTTTATGTGAAAGATAGAGCGAGATGGAGGGATGTCTTCCGTCTGTGGGTTCACTCCCTAAATACTCTAAATAGGCAAGGCTGGGCCAGGCTGAAGTCAGGAGCTGAGAACTGAGTCCCGGTCTCCCACGTGGGTGGTGGGGACGCAGGTGCCTGGGCCATTGTCTGCTGCCTCCCAGGTGTGCGTTAGCAGGAAGCTGGAGTAGCCAGGACTCAAACCGTGCACTCTAAAGTGGAATGCGGACATCCCAATCAGTGACTTAGTCATTACGTCAAACACCCACCCCCAGTCTGTTTTTAACCAAGGACTCCGGAGTATTCTGATTCTATTGATTTTTTTCTCATGTCATTCTGGTAGGAATCATGTTGTGGTTTATCTCCATTTACAATAGAAGGAACAGAGCACAGACAGCGGCCCAGCCACAGAGGGGCTGGTTGGTTCTAGAGCCCCTGAGCTGAGAGTAGGCAGTGTTTATGCTTGGTCATCACTGCACTGTGCCCCAAGAAGAAGCAGCGGAAGGGGTGTGTGGACTAAGTGGAGAGCCAGGACGGACAGAGAGCTGGTGATGCTTGCCCTCCGCTCGCCTTCTGGGTAACTGCATTTGGAGAACAACCTCTCTTTGTCTTCTGAAGAAGAAAAGCACCAAGTGAAAAACCAACCCGGGCCGGCGCTGTGGCACAGCGGGTAAAGCTGCTGCCTACAGTGCCGGCACCCCATATGGGCACTGGTTCGAGTCCTGGCTGCTCCACTTCCGATCCAGCTCTCTGCTATGACCTGGGAAAGCAGTGGAAGATGGCCCAAGTCCTTGGGCCCCTGCACCCGCATGGGAGACCCAGAAGAAGCTCCTGGCTCCTGGCTTCAGATGGTGCAGCTCAGGATGTTGCGGCCAACTGGGAGTGAACCAGCAGATGGAAGACTCTCTCTCTCTCTCTTTCTCTTTCTCCATATCCACCTCTCTCTAACTCTGCCTTTCAAACAAATAAATAAATCTTAAAAAAAAGAAATAGAAAAAAAAGCAACCATACATATATATATATATATTTAATTTTTTGACAGGCAGAGTGGACAGTGAGAGAGAGAGACAGAGAGAAAGGTCTTCCTTTGCCGTCGGTTCACCCTCCAATGGCCGCCGTGGCCTGCGCGCTGCAGCCGGTGCACCGCGCTGATCTGATGGCAGGAGCCAGGTGCTTTTCCTGGTCTCCCATGGGGTGCAGGGCCCAAGCACTTGGGCCATCCTCCACTGCACTCCCTGGCCACAGCAGAGAGCTGGCCTGGAAGAGGGGCAACCGGGACAGAATCCGGCGCCCCAACCGGGACTAGAACCTGGTGTGCCGGCGCCGCAAGGCGGAGGATTAGCCTAGTGAGCCGCGGCGCTGGCCCAACCATACATATATTTTATATCAAAGAAATTTATAAAATTATTTTTATAACTCATTGCTTAGCATGGTCCATAGGGCATTCTTCGTAATGGGCTGCAGAAGTCTTGGGAGTTTTTGTAGAAGACCATTCAAAGTTCTCTTAAGACGCACAATAAATTACAGGTGTTTTCAAGCGAGTCTGTCTGAAGCCAATGATCCCCCGTTTCCACACATGTCCGTCTGCTGATTCCGCTTCCTAAGTTCAGAATCTTCAGCTGTGAGCGGTCTTCAAGTACAGCCTACGGAGTGACATTTGTTCAAACCCAGTTCCCTTCCACAAAGTGGTTAAGGCTGCTAAGTAGTCTGGATTCCCAAGGGGGTTCCCTTACAATGCTGACCTGTTCTGTTGGCCCCGCGATACCTTGCATATGCCTTCTTTTTCTGTTTTTCTACCCAACGTAGTAAAGAACGGTTCATCCTGGCCAGTTTGTAATATCCAGATGAGTTCCTGGCTGTGGGTTTACAATATGTTACTTTTTACAAATTGCAATAACACAACCGACTGCTGATCATTTTAACTGTTTATGAGTGTACAATCCAGGGGCATTAAATAAGATAACAATGCTGCGTAACCAATGCCCAGAGAAACCCTACACCCACTGAGCACTGGCTGCCTCTTTCCCTGGCCCCTAGTGGCTCCTATTCTGTTCTCTATCTTAGGAATTGATGTATATGGCTTTTTGAAAAAAAAAATTGCACTTTTAAAATTGTGGTTAAAAGCACATACTATAACATTTACCACCTCACCTGTTTTAAGGGTTTAGTTCAGTTCTTGTGCAGAAATTTCCAGAACTTTTCCATCCTTTGTCTCCATTAACATCACCCCGTTTCCCGCTGGCCTCTGCTCACCACATTCCACTGTCTTTTTCTATGAATTTGACTACTTTAGATACTTCATGTAAGTGAAATCTTTTTTTAAAAAATATTTTATTTATTATTTATTTGAGAGGTACAATGAGAGGGAGAGACAGAGAGAGAGGTCTTCTATCTGCTGGTTCACTCCCCAAATAGCCACAATGGCCAGAGCTGAGCCGTTCAAAAGCCAGGAGCCAGGAGCTTCTTCCATGTCTCCCACACAAGTGCAGGGGCCCAAACACTTGGGCCATCTTCCACTGCTTTCCCAGGCCATAGCAGAGAGCTGGATTGGGAGAGGAGCAGCCGGGACACAAACTGGCGCCCATGTGATATGCTGGCACTGTAGGTGGAGGCTTAGCCTACTACACCCCAGCACTGGCCTCAAATATATTTCACATTTTGTTTATCTGAATGTGGATGGACACTTGGGGTATTGATATGCTTTGACTATTGTGAATATACTATGGCTGTGCAAATATCTCTTTAAGACCCTGCTTCTGGATTGGGCACTGTGGCACGGTGGGTTAAGCTTGGGAACCTGCATCTCTCTTGGAGTGCCTGGGATCCAGCTTCTTGCTCATGCACCTGGGAGGCACCAGATGAGGGCCTAGGTGCTTGGGTTCCTGCCACCATGTGGGAGATCCAGGTGGAGTTCCTGGCTGCTGGCTTTCGTCTGGCCCAACCCCAGCTACTGTGGCGTTTGGGGCGTGAACCAGTGCATGGGAGATCTCTATCTCTCTTTCTGTGTCTCTTCCTCATTCTCTGCCATTCTGCCTTTCGAATGATCAGTCAATCAATGAAGCTTGAAAAGGACCCTGCCTTCAATTCTTTTGGATATACTCAGAAATGGAACTGTTAGACCTACGTTACCTGCTTGAGACATCTTCAAACTGTTTTCCATAGCAGACGCACTGTTTTATAGTCGCACCAACAGCGCACGAGGCTTTCCGTTTCTCATTACAGCCTCCCCAGCACTTTCCTGTTTGGTAATGGTGTGAGTGTGCATTGCTTCTTCTGATTTCTTTTCCTTCCCTTCTTTCCTCGCAGCCTGGCCTGGGAGGGCAGGATTGTGGTGCTGGGCTTTGCTGGAGGAAACATTGCTTCTCTGCCAACCAACCTTCTACTCCTGAAGAATGTCTGTGCCATGGGGCTGTACTGGGGACGCTACAAAGGCCACAACCCTTCCGTCTTCTCCAAGAGCCTGTCCTCAGCTCTCCAGTACTGCCAGCAAGGCCGCCTCCGTCCGTACACGGGAAGCGTGTTTAAGCTCGAGGAGGTAAGACGGGCTTCAGGGAGGTGGTGTGGAGAGTGCCAGGGAATGATAGGTGTGCACCCAGGGCAGAGTGGGTCTCTGGCTGCTACAGGGGCGAAAAGGTGAACTTGCAATACAGAATGGGGATGTCTCAACCGCTGAGGGTCATGGGATTTCTGGCCGTCTTCTGGGCTGAGTGTGGGTCGGGAGCTGTGAGGCTGAACCTGGAGGGCTCGGGCTACGTCTGTCTCCAACAGAGGGCAGCTGCGGGCCTTTGGCTCTGAACCCTGAACCACGCTTGACCTGAGATTCGATTTTAAAATGCAGGCACTTTTTTTTTTTTAAACTTTTATTTAATGAATATAAATTTCCAAAGTACGGCTTATGGATTACAATGGCTTCCCCTCCATACCGTCCCTCCCACCTGCAACCCTCCCCTTTCCCACTCCCTCTCCCCTTCCATTCACATCAAGATTCATTTTCGATTCTCTTAATATACAGAAGATCAGTTTAGTATACATTAAGTAAAGATTTCAACAGTTAAATTGCAGGCACTTTAAAGTACAACGAGATGATCTCAGCTGGGCTTCTGGGAGCAGAACCTAGAATTCATCCCAAGCCTGTCATTCGTCCATTAGTCACTGTAGTTAATTTTCCTGGCTTTTCACTCCCTTTTTTCATTCCCCCACAGTCTCATGAATGTGGCTTAAACTTCCTGCAAAGTGTAATTGCGTGTGTGCATATGCAATATCGTTGTAAATGCGAATCTGTTAGGCATTCACCGTGAACTTTTTTTAAAAATTTTTTTTGGTGTAAGTTATTTTAATGTTCAAAAACCCTGTTTTGCTAGCTCTAGGCGGCTGGCGAGGGAGGCGGTGTTTGGTGTGTGCAAATCACTGGGCCCAAGCTGCAAATGCAGACTTGGTGGCTCATGGGCTTCCAGTTGAGTGTGTGTGTGTTTCCTGTGATGAGACACATTCTCTACACACCCAGTTCACTTTCTTCCCCTTGCTTTTGGTGTGTGAGTCCAGATGATGGTGTTCCGTGGTAGAGAGGGCCTGAGGCTTGGATTCTGGTCCTGCCGTCCTCCTCCAGCCCTGAGGCTTGGCAGGAGTGACCTCGCCTCTCTGCCTTTCGGTCCCCACATCTCTGGAATGAAGGGGTAGGATCTGGCCGGCGGCTCTCAGACTGTGCCCCAGGAGTCACAGTGGCATGGCTGGGGTGGGAAGGTGTGGACTTGAGAGCTGGGTCCTGTGACTTCTTCTCTCTCTGGGCTCCAGGAAATGTAGAGTCTTACTTTTTTGTTCATCTTTTTTCTTTCCAGAGGAGGTCTTGTGGCTTAACAACGTGGAATCCAGCCATTTAAGTCCTTCTGTACCTCCTGGCATCTGAGGTTTTTATCGCGTGGTTTCTGAACTGAGATCTGCCTTAGCAGAGGCTGTGCCCGTCGGTAGAGGAAGGGAGCCGTCAGGCAGTGTGGGAGTAGAAGCAGGCGTGAGTTCCGGCAGTCTGTTCTCTCTGTTCTGCTCAGGCGTGAATGGAAGCTGCAGGTGGATGGTCATCTTCATTGTCCCCACTGAAGTTAATTCTTCTCTTTTTTATATTAAAAAAATTAAAAAAATATTTATTTCAAAGGTAGAGTTAGAGAGAGAGAAAGGGAGTCAGAAAGAAAAGTCTGCCTTATAATGGTTCACTCAACAGATGGCCACAGGGCTGGAGCTGGGCCAATCTGAAGCCAGGAGCAGGGAGCTTCTTCCGGGTCTCCCATGTGGGTGCAGGGGTCCAAGCACTTAGGCCATCTTCTATTGCTTTCCCAGGCACATTGGCAGGGTGCTGGATTGGAAGTGAAGCAGCCAGGACTCGAACCGGAATCCACATGGGACGCTGGTGCTGCAGGCATTGGCTTAACCCGCTATGCCAGAACTCTGGCCCTGCAATCTTTTTTCTTTTTTATATAAATTAACATTCTGGAAAAAATTATTCATCAGAACCTGTTTAGACCTGGAAAATGACCACTATACCTCACACACACACACACACACACCGTGTCAGAAACAAGCAACACTGGTGGTTCCTGGCTGGTATTTTCTCCTGTCTATGTGGGTTACAGATCTGACCATGATAGTTGCTGTTAAGAGGACCGTGAGCCTGGCCTCGTAGCCTTTGCAGTAGGCACAGCCTGTGAGCTTCTGCAGCCGTCTGCTGTTTCGTGTGCCTGTGACCTCTAGTTCCGTGTCAGTCCTTCCCATGGAGTATAAAGCCAGATGCTTCTGCACCTTTGTGTATCCAGCCACGTAGCTGTTGAGTGAACGACTGGCATTGTGTGGCTCTGGAGTTGGACCAGCAGGGTCCAGACCTCAGCTGTGGGCAAAGCCCACATCTTGTTTGTTTGTTTGTTTTTTATTTGAAAGAGTTACAGAGAGAGGTAGAGACAGAGAGCGAGAAAGGTCTTCCATTCACTGGTTCACTCCTCAAGTGGCCACAACAGCCAGAGATGAACCGATCTGAAGCCAGGAACCAAGAGCCTGTTCCAGGTCTCCCATGTGGGTGCAGGGGCCCACAGACTTCTGTGGATTTCCCAGCTGGGACTCAAACCAATGCCCATATGGGATGCCGGCACTGCAGTCTGGGGCCCTAACCCACTGTGCCACAGTGCCAGCCCCGAGGTCCACATCTTTATGCCTTGGTTTCCTCGTCTGTCTTGACAACAGTAGACCTCGCATCCTTGGGTAGTTGTGAAGATTCATAAAGATAACACCTGTACTTTCAGCCAGTGAATTTAGTTAACTATTTAAATGCGGAATGTAGCTGCTGATCCCACTTGCTTGGCATTTGTCTCTTGCAGTGGCTCAGTCCCTGCCGTCACACAGCCAGGCCACTGTCCCAGGACACGTCCCCTAGCCAGGGGATTGTCTCCTGCTCTCCCGAGGGAGGCAGGTCCTGTGTCTCTCAGGTGGGAGCTGCTGCAGCCCCCCTGCGCAGGTTTGCATTGCGTGGACCCGTTGAAGCCTGTGGCGTCCCCAGGAACTGTGTGTGGGGTCTGGAGGTGGCGGTGGTGGGGGTAGGGAGGTGGAGAGAAGTCCACCCCACTGGGCAAACTCACAAACGAAAGGCAGGAGACAAACGGTTCCCTTCTCTCTGGCCTCTCTTGTGAAGTCCCAGAGAACAGAGGGCGTCTGTGTGCCCTCCCTGGCGCTGTAGCCGGCCCTCTACACACTGCCGTGTGGTTTTTCTCTTTCTTCAAGTCATGCCGCTTCCCCCTCACCCCAAATGAAGCATTCGGATGTGAGTTTTGATGAGGCTTTATCTTCCAAGTCTTTCAGGCTGACACTTTTAAAAGTTACTCTTTTGTGTTTGAAAATACATTGCCTGACTTAAAAAATTATTGATTTCAGAGGCAGAGAGGGACAGATGGACGGACAGACTGAAACACAGATAGACACACAGAAGGAGCTCCCATCTGCTGGCTTACTCCCCAGATGCCCACAGCAGTCGGGGTTGGGCCAGACTGAAGCTGGGAGCTGGGAGCTGGGAGCTGGGAGCTGGGAGCTGGGAGCTGGGAGCTCAGTCCAGGTCTTCCACGAGGTCGGCAGGACGCAGCCACTCGAGCCGTCATCTGCTTTGTCTCCCACCTTGAACAGTCAGCAGGAAGCTGAAATCAGGGGCAGAGCTGGGACTCCAAACCAGGCACCCTGATGTGGGAGGGGGGCATCCTGTTAGACCAACTGCCCCCAGTCCCTGATTCTCATTTTAGAGCCAAGGTTATTGAGATATAATTTGCATTTAGTAAAATTTCACCCTTTGCAGGTGTGTGGTTGTCTGAGCTTTGACTAACGTGATTACCACAGGACAGTCAACACCTTACAACACCCCCGTCAGTCACCCCACAGAGTCCCCTGTGTCCCTCCCCGTTTCCTGCCCCACTGTCCCTGGCAGCTGCTGATCTGTTTCCTGTGCGTGTAACGCTGCCTTTTCCAGAATGTCTCAGAAATGGAATCGCACAGCAGGCCGGAAGCTGATGCTCTTAGCAGGGCACGCCTGACTTTATCAGTAGCCATTGCTCTTTGCCTCAGTTGCAGCTTGAGTCTCTCTATCCCATGATTTTGAAAGCAAGGCCACTGTTACTGCATTCCTGCCAAAGCCCACAGCACACATTTTCTGTGTGTTTTTTTTTTTTTAATGTATGTATTTTGAACTAGAAACTACTCCACCAGCATACAAATGTGTCCAAACTGTGTATTTTAACATTTTTGGGGATTTAGCTTGTGCTGATTTGCTACTATACATTGAATTTTTCATGAATTACCAAAATGGTATCCAAAGTGGTTCTACTGCTTTGCATTTCCACCAGCAACTGTGAGAGCTCCAGTTGCTAGGACTCTGCCAGCATTTAGTATTGTGAGTTGTTTAGTTGTAACCATTCCAACAGGTGTGTAGTAGCATCGGGTTGTGGGTTTAACGTGCATTTCCCTAGTGAATCATGATCTCCAGCATCTTTTCGTATGCCCATTTGCCATCTGTGTCTTTTTTGACCAAGTTGTATCAGAGATATGCGATGATGAATATAATTCAGCTACGCAATGAAGCACTGACTATAGGTTTTACCTTTTAAAAATAATCCCAGTCAGTCTCAGATGTATGCATTCATTCATAAATTCATTTTATTCATCAGGCATTCACTGAGCATGTTCGTGTGTCTATCCATAAAATGTAAGACTTGGTCCTGCCTTATGGGGTTTATTTTTCAGCTGGGAAGATCTCAGATGGTGTTATATGGGGAAGAGCCAGTTCCTAATGATGGAGTTGTTGGCTCCTGGCTTCTGCCTGCTCCAGCCCTGGCTGTTGCGGGCATTTGGGAAGTAAATCTGCGGATGGAATACCCACTTCTATCTGTCTTTTAAATAAAAATGAAAATAAGTGATAAGCGACACTCCCGTTTCAAAGTATGTGTGTTTAACCAGTGTCAACAGCACAACCTGCACATCCCAAAGCAGAAGCAATATTCTTCCTCTGCTCTAAGTTCCAGGTTGGCTGTCTCCAGGGACAGCTATAATTACGTGTTCATCCACCTCAAGGCAGCGAACCCAGGTGCTGGGGACCCCGTGTGTATGTCGGCATCCGCACCGTGCAGCCTCCCCCTGTGTACACAGCCTTAGAATGCAGAAGGAGCAGTGTCCCTAGGCAGCTGCAGCAGCCATCAGAAGGCTGGTCAGAGCCGTGCTTTGTGCATTTTGCTCTGTAGCGTCTCACTCAGAGCCTTATCGCCCTTAGTAAACTTCCAGTCCTTAACTCCACTGGTTGTTTTCCCAGCCCGCGTAGACACCACTAGGCAGCAAGGGTCAGAGTTATTTCTGGAATCAGCTACAATCACAGCAGAAGCGGCCGCTGGACACGGAGAGGTGACAGAAGAGCTGAGAAACACAGGCAAAATCATGGATGTGTAGGATGTTGAGATTCCTAAGTCACGGAACAGGACCGTTAGGCATTCTCCCTGGTATCATCTTGTAAAGGAACCAGGTAGATATGTGATAAAATGATCAAGATTCACACGCAAGATGGTTGAAGCTAAGCTTTGACAGTCGAAGGGACAGCTTTCTTTTTATGTTGGCACCTATTTGCAGGAGATTCTTCTTTTTCCTAGGAGGCCAGCTGAACAGCCATCGGTATCTCAGATAATACTTATTTCAACTATCTCATGTTGTTGGGCTGTGACAAATCTCTGGGGTAAGGCAGCTGAGTCACCTGGGGGTCATTGGCAGGGGCTAGGCTGGTACACACACCTGTCTTAGCCTTGCCCACCTCCGCTGAATGAGTCTAAGTAGGTGAACATGAGGAAGGTCTCTGTGAGGCATAAAGCCATGAAAGGTGCATTTTTTTTAAAAAGGTTTATTTATTTATTTGAAAGGCGGAGTTACAGAGAGGCAGAGGCAGAGGCAAGGAGAGAGAGAGAGAGAGAAAGAGAAAGAGAGAGAGAGAGAAAAAGGTCTTCCATCCTCTGGTTCACTCCCCAAGTGGCCACAACAGCCAGAGCTGTGCCGATCTGAAGCCAGGAGCCAAGGAGCTTCTTCTGGTTCTGCCACATGGGTGCAGGGGCCCAAGGACTTGGACCATCTTCTGCTGCTTTCCCAGGCCATAGTGAGACCTGGATTGGAAGAGGAGCAGCTGGGACTCGAACCAGTGCCCATATGGGATGCCGGCGCTTCAGGCCAGGGCGTTAACCCACTGCGCCACAGCACCGGCCCCATGTTTTGGAGAATTTCAATTGGAAGGGGTTGGTTAATCAAAATTCTCACTTCAAAGCTTGTCTTGATTGTTGGACCACACAAAGACCATCTTTGTATATTGACACATTTATTTAATACTGTACGTTCATTTTTCACTGCCTCTCTCCATTCTTTTTCTTCCTTACCAAGTCCGTTTCTGTAACATGTTTAATATGTCTTTGGATATACTTGTATATTTCACTGTGGAGCACACAGAATTTTTGTGGTGTGAACCATTTTTTCAGTTTTGTTTTTATTTGATGGAGACCATTTTTGTTAGGAACATTTAAAATATATTTCTTGCTTTTAATTAATATGTAGTAATTTCACCTATTTATGGGGGTTGCTGTATGGCTTTCAATCCATGTATACAAGTGTGGTTTACGTCAAGGGTAATTTTGGCACCTGTCGCCTCAGACATTGATTGGTCCTTTGTATTGGAAATGTTCAAAATCCGGTCTGCTCGATACTTTGAAGTGTTCAATGAATAGCTGTCGATCATATTTGGCTTGTGGTGCTATAAAGCATTAGAAGTTAGTCTTCCTGTCCAGCTGCATCCTGTGCCCATTAGCCATTTCCTTGCACGCCCTCTTCTCTTATATGCCTCGCGGTATCTGGTAACCCTCATTCTATTCTTTACTTCTCAGATTAACTTTCTAGCTTCCGCATGTAAGTGAGATCATGCAATGTTTGTCTTTCTGCGTGTGGCTTATCTCAGTCCATATAGCATCCTGTAATATCCATCCAGGTTGCTACAAATGACAGAGTTTCATTTTATATGGCTGAATAATATTCCATTGCTCTTATATACCACATTTTCTTTTTTTAAAAAATATTTATTTTATTTATCCGAAAGAGTTAGAGAGAGAGAGGGAGAGACAGAGAAAAAAAAGGTCTTCCATCTACTGGTTCACTCTCCAAATGGCTGCAATGGCCAGGGCTGGCCCAGGCCGAAGCTTCTTCCGGGTCTCCCACGTGGATGCGGGGGCCCAGGCACTTGGGTCATCTTCTACTGCTTTCCCAGGCCATAGCAGAGAGCTGGATTGAAAGTGGAGCAGCCAGGACACGAACCAGCGCCCATATGGGATGCTGGCACTACAGGAGAAGGTTAACCTACCACACCACAGCAGTGGCCCCCGCTTTCTGCTTTCTGTTCTATTTTTAGAATAGAATTGGTTCACATAGCTGTCCCTATACTAATATCAGGTCATTTTTACATTTATAGCTTTGATATATGTTGACTACATGGAAGGCTAACTCTCCCCCCTTTGTTCTTTTTCAAATGTAGCCCAGCAATTTATGGATCCTTATCCTTTTAGATAACTTTCAGGATACATTTGTTTAGCTCTTTAAAAACTCTGGGAAAACTCTCTCTCTCTTTTAAGGTTTATTCATTTACCTGAAAGAGTTACGGAGAGAGAGAGAGAAAGAGAGAGAGAGAGAACAGATAGAGGGAGAGAGAGAGAGAGAGAGAGAGAGAGATCGTCTCTCTGCTGGTTCATGACCCAGATGGCCACAACAGCTGGGTCTAGGCCAGGCCAAAGCCAGGAGCCAGGAGTCAGGAGCTTCTTTTGGGTCTCCCACGTGGGTGGCAGGGGACCAAGCACTTGGGCCATCTTCTGCTGCTTTTCCAGGTGTATTAGCAGGGAGCTGGGTTGGAAGTGGAGCAGCCGGGACTGGAACCGGTATCTGTATGGGATGCCAGCATCACGGGTGGCAGCTTTGCCTGTTCTGCCATGATGCCGGCCCTGTGGCTGAACTGTTGAATGGAGTTTCCTTGACTTTATATATTAAATTGGAGGAAAACTGGCATTTTTTCACTGTTAAGTTGGATTATCTGTGAGCAGGCCAATTATTCAGATCTTTTGTGTTTTTTGATAGAATTGATTTTTTTCTCCATAAGGTCTTGTAGATTATTCTTAGTTATATTAATGACCACTTTCCTATTTTATTTCTGTTATATTTCCTAGTTGATTTTTCCTGATGTGCAGAAACGTTGGTGATTTTTACAAGCCAGTCCTGTATCTCACAGTCTTACTTTTTTTGTTTGTGGCTTTGGTTAGTTTTTCTTCGTAGATTATTGTCTGCAAAGAATGACACTGTTTTCTAGTCCATTTGTTAGTTTCACTTTCTGCATTTTTCATTTATTTTCTTTTAATAATAGACTTTTAGAGCAGTTTCAGGTGTATGGAAAAATGCTAGCAGGGAGTATAGAGCGTTCTCACGTTCCTTTTCCCACTGCTGAGTTTCATCTTGCATTGGTGTGGGACCTTTGTTACAATTGATGAACCAATGTTGATTCATTACAGATACTATTTACAGCTAGCAGTTCACATTCAGTTTTACTCTGTGTTGTACACTGCTGTGGGTTTTGCCAAATGCATAATGTCATACGTGCACCACTTGGTGTCACCCAGCTCTAAAACACCCCCTGAGCACCACATATTCGTCCTCACCCCTACCCGGCCTCTCTGGCACCCACTGATTTCTTTGTACTGTCTCCATAGTCTGCCCTTTTTCTGAATGTGAGATGGTTGGAATCTTATGATGTGTAGCCTTTCCAGACTGGCTCCTTCATTTCATTATGAGCATTTATGGTTCCATCATGTCTTTTTTTTTTTTCTTGCTGTGGCTTGATACCTCATTTCTTCCTCTAACTGAATATTATTCCATTGCATATATATAGTAGTGCTTGTCCATTCACCTGATGAAAAATATTTGGCTCCTCCCACAGTTTGGCAGTTGTGAATAAAGCGGCTGAAAACATCCAAGTGTAGGTTTTTGTGTGGACATAACTTTTCGCGTTGTTTGGGTAAATATCTGGGAGTGTGACTGCTGATTCTAAGGTAAGGATATGTTTAGTTTTGTAAGAGAATGTCATCCTGTCTTCTAAAGTGCCTGTGCCATGCTAGACTTCCACTAGCAGTGCATGAGGGTTCTTACTGTTCCATATCCTTGCCCTTCTGGGTGTTACCCATTCCTCTAGGTGTGTCGAGGTGTCTCATTCTACTTCACAGTTCCCCAGTGACATATTCTGTTGAACATCTTTCATAGGCTGTTTTGATATTTGTGTATCTTCCTTGGTCACGTGTCTCTCCAGATCTTTTGCCTGCTTTATAATTGAGGTTTTCTTAATGGTTGAGTTTCAGGAATTCTCTGTATGTATTAATATAAGCTCTTTAATCAGTTACATGTGTTCCAGAGGTTTCTCCCCCCACCCCCATGCTGTGGCTGATTTTTTTATTCTTTTAACAGTGCCTTCTGCAGAGTAGAAATTTTTGGCTTTACTCAATTATTTAAATTTTTATTTATTTGTTTAAAAGGCAGCATGATGGGGGTGTGGAGAGAAGGGAAGGGGAGAGAGAGAGAGAGAGAGAGAGAGAGAGAATCTATCTTTCACCTGCTAGTTCATTCCCCAGAGGGCCACTGCAGCCTGGGCTGGGCCAGGCTGAAGCCAGGAGCTTTATCTGCGTCTCCTATGTGGGTGCAGGGACCCAAGCACTTGGGCCATCATCTGCTGCTTTCCCAGGCCAGAGCACAGAGCTGGATTGGAAGTGGAGCACCTGGGACTTGCACTGGCACTCATATGGGATACCAGCGTCATAGGCGGCTTAACCCACGGTGCCACAATGCTGGCCCCACACTTTTAAATTTTAATAAAGTCAACTTGCATTTTTCCCCCCATGAGTTGTTCTTAGATCTAAAAACTCATTGTCAAACCCAGGATGGCCTAGATTTTCTTCCTGTGTTTTCTTCTGGAAGTTTTATAATTTTGCATTTTATGTTTAGATCTATATCCATTTTGGGGTAACTTTTGAGAAGAATGTAAAGTCTATGTCTGGATTCATTTATTTTGTATGTGGATATCCAGTTTCTCCAGTACCATTTGTTAAAAAGACTACTTTTTCTCCATTGAATTGCTTTTATTCCTTTGTCAAAGATCAGTTGACTAAATTTATGTGGGTCTATTTTTGGATTCTCTATTCTGTTCCATTGATGTATTTTACTTTTTTTTTTTCCACCAATATCACACTTTCTTGAGTACTGTTGCTCCTTTTGAATTTATGTTTTGTAAACTTGTACCTATGAAATATGATTTTGAGATAGAGTGATTACAATTTCAATTATATATGAAATTGGAAAATTTTAATAAAAAGAGAAAAATGGTAAAAAGAAAAAAAGAAGTACTGACTCTTTTGCCAGAAGCTCCATTCTTTCAAAAGTGGCAACACTTTTGAAGTGGAACAGCTGGAAGAGAACTATTATAATAGAGCATTATCAGACCTGCGGGCTTTTTACCTCCTGGCATTTATCTGACAACATTGAAAAATTACAGATTTTGTAGGAAGAAATACTGAGGTTGGGTTATTCTCAGATGTTTTTGTTTTCCGTTGCGTTTATGGTGATTGTCCTAGTTGGTACTGCATTGGACTCATAGCTTAATGCTTTAGTTACTTTCCCAATGCAACCAGCAATAAATGTTTGCTGAAATACATTTATACATAAGTCTGATCACATTGTTTTGGATTTTTTTTTTTTTTTAGGTCAATGATGCCTTCCTCCACGTGATACAGCGCAAATCTACAGGCAAAGTGCTTCTGTCTCTTAAATAAGTCCTGGCCTAGCAGCAAGATCAGCATGTCCCAAGCCAAACCCCTCGTCTCTCCCAGAGCCCGCGTTCCCTCCTGTGTTTCTGAAGGCGTCCCCACCTTCCTTACTAACCCAGGTTCACAATCCTAGGGTCACCTCTGATTCCAGTTTGTTCCTGCTCATAATTCATGTGATCATACAGCTGACTGTCCAAACTTGGGCCTTTTTGAGAGTAAGAGAATGCTTTTAGCAATTACCCAGGAAGCTGGGTTCTAGGTAAGCCAGGAAGTGTGGTTACCCTGTTTATTATAACCCATCAGTTGCCACATTCTGTCATTCCCTCTCTTGGATGTCTCCCATCTGCACATCCTGTGTTTTTCATTCTCAGTATGTCTTGTGACATCTCCGCTGACCCTGTAACTGGCTTTCCTATGCTTAAACTACCCCTCTCTCTCCTTTTTATACATTTTTGCCCTGGTGATCTCCTGGAAGCGTAGCTCTATGTCTCATCTTAGAAAACCTACAGTGGCTCACGTGCCTCCAGGGTGGAGTTCAGACCCTGTGAGTAGCATTTCATCATGGCCGTCATCTCATCCCTTTCTCTTTTCCACCCTGCTGGTCCCTGGTGTGCTCGGAGCTTCTCCGTGTCCCCTGTTGGCTCTGCTCCTGCAGTTCTTTTGCGTCGGCCAGACGGAAGCCCTCACGACCCCCATGAAGGCCCTTTGCCCTGTGCCTTTACCTCAGGAGAGCAGTAATCTCGTCTCTTCCTCCTCTGTCCCCTGTACCTTCTCCTTGAGGAATTGCCACGTGCTGCCCTGTGTCATCGGGCATGGGCAGGGCAGTGCACACAGACTTCTCAGTCTCAGGGGTGGCTTTGAATCCCAGTCTCTCCCCTTCCGAGGTGGGTACTTGGGTCTCTGTGCCTTCATTTTCCTCACTGTAATATCTCTATCAGTATCGGTATCCTCACAAAGTTGTGGACCATTTATGCAACGATTGGGAAGTGCCTGGCCCACAGGAAGCAATTAGCAAACAATGCTGATTACGTTCACTTCTCTTCTTCTCCTTTGTCCAGTGTATCATCAGTTCCTTGAGAGCAGATGCTGTGTCTGATGCACTGTTGTACATCCCATAAGACCTATCATAATGAGTTACCCTTGAATACATGCCAAAGTCATACTTTGTGGGATTAAAGTGAGACTGTGTTGCCTGGAAACAACCCACATGTCCAACGATAAGTGAATGAATAAACAAAAAATAGGGAATATATGCACAGTGGAGTATTATTAACCCTGGAAAAGAGGTTAAATTCTGACACCTGCTATAACATGGGTGAACCTTGAAGACATCATGTGTGAAATAAGCCGGACACCAAGAGACAAACACTCTGATTTCTCTTATCTGAGGTCCTTGGAGTAGACAGATTCACAGAGATGGAAAATGGAACAGTGGTTGCTGGGGGTGGGGGACGGGGGCCTGAGGAGGGAGAGCTGTTTAATGGTACAGAGCTTCATTTTAGGAAGATGAAAAAGCTTTGGAAATAGGTGGTGGCGATGGTTGCAAAGCAGCGGAAATTTACTTAATGTCACTGAAATTTACACTTAAAAATGGCTTAGATGGTAAATTTTATGTTGCATATATTTTGTCACAATTAAAAAAGAATGTTATCCTCACTTCTTAAAATAATTAGTGTTGTTAAAGTTCACATTTTTTTTTAAAGATTGGTTTATTTCATTTGAAAGGCAGAGTTAGAGAGGGAGAGACAAAGAGAGAGATCTTCCATCTTCTGGTTCACTCCTCAAATAGCCACACTGGCCAGAGCTGGGCCAATCTGAAGCCAGGAGCCAGGAGCTTCTTCCAGGTCTCCCACATGGATGCAGGGGCCCAAACATTTGGGCCATCCTCCACTGCTTTCCCTGGTACATTAGCCGGGAGCTGGATCAGAAGTGGAGCAGCCAGTACTCAAACTAGCCCCCATATGTGATGCTGGCACCATGGTGGGTGCCTTTACCTGCTATGCCACAGCGCCAGCCCCCAAAGTTCATGTTAAAAAATTTTTTTATTTATTTGAGTGGCATAGGAGAGAAATCTCCCATCCACCAGCTCAGTACCCGAATGTCCAATATGGCTAGGGTTAGGCCAGGCCAAAGCTGGGCGTGGGAGATGCCATCCAGGTCTCACAAATGGTATCAGGAACCCAACCACTTGAGGCATCACCAGTGCCTACGACGGTGTTTATTAGCCAGAAGCTGGAGTCAGAAACCAGAGCCAGGACTTGAACCCAGGCTCTCCAGTGTGGCATGCAGGCATCTTAGCCAAATGCCCCCACCCTACCCTCACTTGTAAGTGAACCTGTTCAGGGAACAGAACTGAGTGCATATAGCTCAGGTTGAAGGAAGCTCCGGTCCCTGCCTGTGTCCTGGTCTGTGAGGAGAAGTCCTGTGTTTTTGCTGATGCTAAACAATGCATTCTGTTCCACCTTCTGCAAGAGTGATAACTCACAGAAACAAGGGAGTGGGCTGGGCTGGGCTGGGCTGGGGATAAAAACAGACACCCAGCACAACAGGGATATGGTCCTGCTACTTCAAAGAAATTTTAAATAATATATTTTCATTGTATTTGTGCAATGCAAGGCATGGGGGATGGAGGAGCCTGGGGGAGAGTGTTAGCTTCTACCTGCTGGTTCACTCCCCAAATGCCTGCAGCAGTCGGGGCTGAGACAAACCAAAGCCAGGGGCCTGAACTCAGTCTGGGTCCCTGTTGTGGGTGCTCGGCACTCAACCATGTGAGCCATCACTCGATGCCTCCCAGGGTGTGTGCACTAGCACAAAGCTGGATTGGAAGTGGGTTAGCCAGGACTCAGCCAGGCCCGCTGACGTGGGGTGTAGGCATTCCAGTCAGCAACGTGGCTGCTGTGACACCTGCCAGCCCCATGCTATGTATTCTTGATGGTGTCCTCTTTCGATAAACGTGATAAGTAACTGAGGCCATATAAAATCCTCTGTCTTCTCAGTTTTTTTTTCAATAGACATAAAATAGGGACAAATGTTGGGGGAGAGAACTTGAAGAACACAGATGCAGGAGGAAGGGCAGGTCTTCCACACGTCCTTGGTGGTGGGTCCATGTGTTGCTTCTGCAAGGGCCACGCTCATCCTGCTGCCGCCTGTGCCTCCCTCGGCGTACTCCAGGCTGGGGGGCCTCACGCCCTGTGATTCCATTTAAAGAAAAATCAGCAGCAGCTCTGCTTTGTTTTCATTTGAGTTATTTTTGTATTTGAATGAAAGCTGATTTGCAAAAAATATCAAGAAACTCCACATGAAGGCTAATTTCAGAAAATCCTGGTCCTTGTTGGCATCATTGAAGACCTGCTGGATAGATCCTGGGAGAGCGGGGAGAGGAATCAGGGTGGGAAAAGGGGCACGAGCCCCTCCAGGAGCTGCCTACTGCGTTGTCGTGCGACGTCAGGATCGATTGTCCCCAGTTTGTGGAGATGCAAAGAGGCAGAGGTTAGGGAGGGTGAGTTTCCCTCGATTTAGCAGTGCTGGTTAGAACCCCGAGTGGCCTGCTCTCTGCCTGCCGCCTTCCTGCCTCCCTGCAGGGATTTGATTTGGAAGCTTCTGACTCACATTTTAGTCACTGTTTGGTTGTTCCACCATCTGAGCCATGACTTAGTCTGAAAAAAGAAGTCAGTATGACTCCCGTGACGGTATTTATTCGGTAGTCATAGACTTTCCCCAGCCCTTTCTGGTAGGGCTGGTTGCTGGAGAAATCACTCCCACACACCTAGCTCTCCTTTTTCAGGAACCTGGATCTGTCCACCTGCGCACACCTCTCTCGACAACCAGCGTCAGGTTCTGTGCTGGCCGTGGAATGCTCCTGCCCACAACCACCGGCGTCTTTGCCCCTGCTCCTTCCTCTGCAATCCGCAAGTTAGTTTAGAAAACTCTTTGCTAGTTGAGCCTGGTAAAGACAATAAAGGCTTTATTCTTTGACAAACGAAGGCAAATTGAGGTGACTACATTATCCCTTGAATAAAAAAAAAAAACTTAGTGAACTTTAAAAAAAATAGTCTTGCTGTTTTTATTTTTCCTTCTAGAATTGTGTAAGGGGATCTGAGAGTGTGAAAGTCGCGGGAGGGAAGTCCTAATGAGACAAACTGGCATTTCCGATTGTTCTATTGTGCGTCGGCACTTACGCCAGACTGAAGATGGGGATTGGAAATGTGCTGCTTTCTGGCCTCAGGTACACAATGGCTATGGTGTTTCTTCCTCTCCGAGATCCGTTTCTGAGCTTGTGTGGATTGCATCATTCCTGCAGGACCGATATTGGTTTTTTTTTATTTATTTATTTTTAATTTTTTTATTTTTTTTAACAGGCAGAGTGGACAGTGAGAGAGAGACAAAGGTCTTCCTTTGCCGTTGGTTCACCCTCCAATGGCTGCCGCGGCCGCCGCGCTGCGGCTGGCGCACTGAGCTGATCCGATGGCAGGAGCCAGGAGCCAGGTGCTTTTCCTGGTCTCCCATGGGGTGCAGGGCCCAAGCACCTGGGCCATCCTCCACTGCACTCCCTGGCCACAGCAGAGAGCTGGCCTGGAAGAGGGGCAACCGGGACAGAATCCGGCGCCCCGACCGGGACTAGAACCCGGTGTGCCAGCGCCACAAGGTGGAGGATTAGCCTAGTGAGCCGTGGCGCCAGGCCCTTTTAGTATGTTTTTTACCCTTACCTGGTTCACGTGAAATGCAAATGAAATGTATATGAAGTATGTCGTATATTGTCATTTTCATAATAGATTACAAGGTTGCCTTGTACCAGTGTATTTAAATTCATTTCAGAGTTGAAGCAGAAAAAAAAATCTATATATAAAGCATATGCTGGACTGACGTGGAGCAAAAGGATGGTTTGATTTTTTTTAAAAGGCCTCTCAAATAGTTTTACATGTTGGCTGAAGTCATTGTAGTCTTACAGAAGAGCAGACACAGTGCTGGGGCCCAGTGGTCTGCTGTACCTCAAAGGCTTGCGGAGGCGGCCAAGGTCCAGGGAGGGGCACCCAAGTGGAGCAGGCGGGTGGAGTGCTCTTCGTGAGCACTGATAAAAGAATTAAGGCTGCATTCTGGAAAGGCACAATCTGAGCAAGGAATGGGGTTGAAACATAGAAAATCATGAGACTTGTGGGATAAAAATATGAATTATTAAATCCCGAGGAACCAGGGGCAATTGGCCACTTTAAAGAAAGACTTTTAGGGCAAAGTAAAAATAGCGCTTTTTAACACAGGAATATAAACGCATAGCACTTAACGACTCTCAACATTTGCTTGGACAAAAAACAAGTATTGTGAGAAAGATCTCTACTGTTAGTGGACAGATTCATAGATTAGCAAGGAAAACTCAAGCCGCTTGGTTAAGTCCCCTTCGGCTTGGAGAGTGACCACTGAGCGCTCCTGTCCCTCTCTGGCAGCTTTGTCCAGAGCATGCTCCCGAGGGGTGTGTCTGAGAGCAGGAACACAGGTTTGGGCCGGGAGAGCCTGGATGCAGTATCAGCTCTGTGACTGTGGGGGCCAATATCTTCTTTACGCATTGGTTAGGGTTGGGGGAGTAATAGCAACACGACACTTGCCTAACTATGGTGAAAGATTCCAATGAAGTGATTTCTGGAAATGCTTTGTTGTTAACAAACAGATAGTGCCCTTTTTTTTTTTTTTTTTAAAGATTTATTTATTTGAAAGAGAGAGAGAGAGGGAGAGAGAGAGAGGTCTTCCATTCACTGGTTCACTACTCAAATGTCCACAATGACTGGAGCTGGGCCGATTTGAAGCCAGGAGCCAGGAGCTTCTTCTGGGTCTCCCATATGGGTACAAGGGTCCAAGCACTTGGGCCATCTTTTACTGCTTCCCCAGGCCATAGCAGAGAGCTGGATCGGAAGTGGAGCAGCCGGGACTCGAACCGGCACCATATGGGATGCTGGTGACACAGGCCATTGCTTAACCTGCTGCTCTGGAGTGCCGGCTTCTGTGAATTTTCTGTTTTGCTGTAGCCTTTCCAGTCCTCTGCTGGCTTTCGCCTGGTCCTTCCCAACCCTGGCTTCGTTACAGAGCAGTATTTGCCAGCCCAGAAATGAGACATGACGACGGACCAGGAGCAGTCTCTTGTCCAACTCCAGGAAGGCACAGTGAGTGCAGACACCCCCACTCTCATCCCCAGCCCCTGTCTGGTGGGAGAGCTACAGACAGGGAGAGAACACAGCAAACACCTCTCCTCTCCTCTTCCTGGGATGTTTGGGGGAGCAACGTGGATGGAGAGTAACTGGGGCTTCCTGTGGATCTAGGAACCCCAAGAAGAGCCAGCACCAAGGCAGGCTGAGACCCAACACGGTGGCTGGTTTCTTACAGTGTCTCACATGTTTCAGATGTAAGAGAGAGAGAAGAATGGGATCGCCAGTTTCCCTTTCAAGGTGGCCCTCGCGGTTCACTGTGGCAATAAAGCTGGCGGAGAGGTGGGGTGAGAGGGTGCGCTGGCTGCAGGGCCCTCTGAGTGCCCGGAGTGTCTCCTGGGGGATCTGACCTGGCACAGGGCGCTGCAGCCGCAGGAGGAGGGAACTGGAGACAGAGGACTTCCCGTGTTGCCCAGAGCACACAGGAACTGCTTCTCCTGGCCTTTAAGCTCCGCATCCCATGCCCTTCCCTTGGCTTTGTTATCTGTGTACTGGAGTGCAAGGAGAACAGTGCACGAGCCAGGCAGCCCTGGGTCTGAATTTTGCCTTTGCCACTAGGTATCCGTGTGAGCCAGGTTCGGTTCCATAGACTGGTGATGCTAGACCTGCCCCCTTCTCAGTGAGGTCAGATGGGATTGTGCAGCACTTGGTGCTGTGGCCGGCACATCACAGACACTGAGTAAGGGCCAGTCTCTCATGACCCACCAGGTACCCGGGGCTTTAAGGAGACTGATTTCACAAGTTCTGTGAAGCCCTGGGTTAGAGATGCAATCAGGGAGCAAATTCCTTAGACCCAGGACCTATATACGGACACGTACTCCTGTTGCCTGGGGGGCCAAGGACAGGAGAGGGCGCCTCTGGCCTCGGACCAGAGAGAAATTTCCTGCTGTCACATGTGACATGGTAGGATGCTCTGCTCAGCTTCTCACTTCCAGGGGTCCCCGGAGACCTACTCGTGGGTGCCAGAGTTCCTTGTTTGTTCCTGTGTCTTCGAGCTGATGAGGAAGCAGCTGGGCAGGCATTTGTGTTACTGCTGATCTCTCCTGAACAGACAGCAGCCCTTGGATATCCTTCTTCTCAAGCAAAACGGCCTCCAGCTGGCAGTGGGTGCTGCTCTCACATAACAGGGCGACTGCCTGCGAGGTTCTCCCTCCTCTCCTTTGTTTCTCAGCTCTGCAAAATCCGGTGGCAGAAACACGGACGGATTTGCGGCTTTGCTTTCTCCTTCTTCCCGGAAGAGAGGAGCAAGGGCACTGCCTGAGGGCAGGTGCAGGGAAGCGCACCTGCACACCCGCTGCCTCCATTTCTGCTCCTTTCTGATGGGGCCTGGAGCCACTAGGACCCCACCCTGCAGCTTCCAAGTCAAGGTCAGTAACCTAGCTCTCCCTAGGGAACAGTTCTCTTTGGACTTCAGCTCGCAGAATTTCCCATTTATTTATTAGATTCTTGGACTTTTTTTCTCCTCTTTAAAGCTTATTTTTTTTAATGTTAAAAATAATGACAGGAGAACTTGTGATCTTCTTCTCAGTGACCCAGATAGTTTAAGAGCAGATATTTTTAAGACATTGACAGCAGGTTCTCATCTGGGGATATAGGCCGGCTCTCTGGAGCCAATGAGCTAAGCATAATAATAAAATATTAATCCTGTTTGCCACACGTGAAACGCTGCTCTTGCTTTTCCTTACCCGTCTAAGCCCTACTCATCCTTCAATGCATTGGAGAAGCAGCCTGGGACTTGAGGCTGGACTGCTGGGGTCCAGCTCCTGGTTTGGAAAGATATGAGCTCTCTGAGCTTGGATAAGTCACTTCACAGGACTGTCGGCCGTAGAACAGGTAGGCAGCGAATCTCCAGGAGCCAGGGGAGGGCTTAGGGTCAGTCAGGCTGGTGTCTGCAATGCAAAGAACATGATCCCCAAAGCCACACTCATCCAGCTCCAGAAATCCCAATTTGAGTCCCGGAATCATGAATCTCTTCCTCTTTTCTTTTTTTTAAGACTTACTTACTTATTTTGAAAGTCAAACTTATATAGAGAGAAGGAGGGACAGAGAGATCTTCCATCTGCTCGTTCACTCCGACAATGGCCAGCACTGGGCCAGGCTGAAGCCAGAAACCAGGAGCTTCTTCTGGGTCTCCCACGTGGGTGCAGGGGCCCAAATACTTGGGCCATCTTCTACTGCTTTCCCAGGCCATCAGCAGGGAGCTGGATCAGCAGTGGAGCAGCTGGGACACCAACCAGCTCCCGTATAGGATGCTGGTGTCGCAGGTGGTGGCTTACCCTGCGAAGCCGCAATGCCAGCCCCTCTTCCTTTTCTTGGAGTTCACATACTGTTGAGTCTATCTCCACCACAAAATTTAACAGTTCATTAAGCCTTGTCTTTAATATGTGGGTCTAATTTTTATTCCCCCATGTCCCGATCAGATGGACAACTTCTTTGTGAAAGGTGAGGAACACTGAATCTTTCTTGTGTTACACATTACAAGGCTAGGACCCTTGATCCTTGGTGATTGGCTGGGGGAGTACACTACATATTTAACTAAATGTGAGTTTTGTAGCACAGCACAGGGTTTTGCTAATTTGCATCCTTTTCTCTCCAGTTTGACTGCTTGCTGCTGATGGTGAGATAGCGGGAAATCTTGCAGGTTTTCATTAGCTTGTCAGTTTGTGGCTTCTCATCGAGTATATGCCACCTGTGTATTCAGATACTGCTGACTGGCTGCAAACACAAGTTTGGGTTCTTTATCCACTTTGAGGCTGGGTTTTCCCTGAGTCGGCTTTGTTTTCCCAGGCCCACCAAATAACTTTTTCTTACTCTTTGCACGGCTATTCTGCAACGCGAGGACCTCTGGCCTTTTCACTCCTCCAGTGGCCTGAGCGCATTTCTGCATCTGGACATGGACACTCATGGTCACTCTGCCTCCCACACCTCTCCCCACCTCCTGCCCTGGGATACCTCTCACTGGGTTCACCCTCCCCCGAGTCCTCTACCCAAAATGGGCTCCTGTGCCAGCCTGACATTTTCTAGCTTCAGGCTCTAACTTCATTTCTTTCTTTTTCAAAAAGATTTATTTTATTTATTGGAAAGGCCAAGTTATACACACACACACACACACACACACACACACAGAGTGAGAGAGCAAGAGCGAGAGCGAGTGAGCGAGAGAGAGAGAGAGAGAGAGATCTTCCATCCGCTGGTTTATTTCCCATTTGGGCCATGCCAAATCCAAGATCCAGGAGCTGCTTCTGGGTCTCCCATGTGGGTGGCAGGGACCCAAGGACTTGAACCATCTTCTGCTGCTTTCCCAGGTGCAGATTTCCCAGGTGCTTTCCCAGTTTGGAAGTGGAACAGCTAGGACTCTAACCGGTGCCGTATGGAATGCCAGTGCTGCAGGCGGTGGCTTAACCTGCTGTGCCACAATGCCGGTCCCTAACTTTGTTTCTTTTTTAAAAGATTTACTTACTTGAAAGATGGATGGAGAGAGAAAGAGAAGTGCACAGAGAGGGAGTGAGAGAGAGCTTTCTTCTCTCTGCTGGTTTACTGCCCTCTAGGGCTGGACAAGGCTGAACCCAGGAGCCAGGAACTCCACCATGGTCTCCTAAGTGGGTGGCAGAGACCCAAGGACTTGGGCCATCTTCTGTTGCTTTCCCAGGTGCATTGGTGGGAAGCTGGATTGGAAGTGGAGCAGCTGAGACTTGAACCAGTGCTCCAGTATGGAATGCTGGGGTCACAAGGGGCAGCTTAACCCACTGCCCCACAATGCCTGCCCCTCTAACGTACCAGCATGTGATGGGTTTGTTGGTGTTTGCTTGTCTCCGTGCCTCACTAGTGTGTGGAAGGCAGTTCCCTTTGGTCTGCCTGTTTCATCTCCACACCCCGGCTCTGTTCACATTGCGTGGCACACCCCAAGCTCTCAGTGAACGAATGACCAAAGGAATGGGTCTATTGTGGATTTTGAGCTGTTTACTTGGGAGGAAGGATAAACAGTGATTCAGAATTCAAGGTCAGAGCAGGTGTTGGTCACAGTGGTCAAGTTGCCAGGTGGGACCCCCACACAGCTTATCAGGGTGTCTGAGTCTGTGTCCTGGCTCTGCTTCCAACTCCAGCTTCCTGCTAATGTGCACCCCGGGAGGCAGCAGGTGCTGGCCCCGTAAATGGGAGACCTGCCTGGATTGTGTTCTGGATACCCGCTTCACCCCAACTCTTGTGCACTTTTGGGGGCTGAATCAGCAGATGGGGGCTGTTTGTCTCTCTGCTCTTGATCCAACTGGACCTGGAGGCAAAAGTGGTAGTTTTACCCATGCTAGCAGTGGAATGTTGAACAAACTACTCATGCTCTCTGAACTTGAGTTTTCTCATCTATGAAAAAAGGAGCAGGCTACAGGAGCTCCACCACAGGACATAAAATTCTATAGCAACTCCTTTTATGGCTCACAAGCATGGCGGCTGAGTTTGAACACCACTGTGTGAGATGTGCCTCCCTCAAACCTTGTCATGCCATTGGCGCATTTCCCATCTGGTATGAAAAGAAGAAAAAACATTAGAAAGGAAAAACATTCAGCACACAACATGATTCACTGTAAATACTCAACAAATGTTAAATAATAGAACAACAATGATTAGGTAAGAGATACAAACCATGGATTGCAGCATTTTCTTGTTTTTTTGAAAAATTTTAAAAAAATTATCTGAGAATGCCGGCACCGCGGCTCACTAGGCTAATCCTCCGCCTAGCGGCGCCAGCACACAGGGTTCTAGTCCCGGTCGGGGCGCCGGATTCTGTCCCGGTTGCCCCTCTTCCAGGCCAGCTCTCTGCTGTGGCCAGGGAGTGCAGTGGAGGATGGCCCAGGTGCTTGGGCCCTGCACCCCATGGGAGACCAGGAAAAGCACCTGGCTCCTGGCTCCCGCCATCGGATCAGCGCGGTGCGCCGGCCACAGCACGCCGGCCGCGGCGGCCATTGGAGGGTGAACCAACGGCAAAGGAAGACCTTTCTCTCTGTCTCTCTCTCTCTCTCACTGTCCACTCTGCCTGTCAAAAAATAAAAAAAAATTATCTGAGAGATGAGAGAGTAAGACAGGCAGAGAGAGAGAGAGAGAGAGAGAGAGAGAGAGAACACACTCCTATTGGCTGGTTCACTCTACGAATGCCTGTGATGGGAGCCAGTCCTCCAGGAATTGAATGCAGGTACTCCAGTGTGGGGACATGGGCACCCTAAGTGGTGGCTGAGCTGCCAAGCCACGCATCACCCCCACTGCAGCACTTTCTGAGGATTTTCCCAGAGTTGTTCAATTGCCCGTCATCAGAACCCTCCAGGCCGTTACTGTTAGCCCTGGTTTACCGATCAGGAAACCCATCCAGAGTTCCGTGGTTGACCTTGTTAGGAAAATGGTGCAGTTTTATCTATGGCGTGATCTACACCTTGATTTATATCCTATGCCCTGGCTCCCGCCACCATTGCTGAAAGCCAGGTAGCCACATGGCCCAACTACCTGTGCCAAGCTCCATCCCCAACCAAATGGGATTGGCTAATTCCTACTTCCCTGCCCGCCTTCCGGCAAAGTTCTAAAAGGGCCTGTTCTTGAACACGTGATTCTATTGGCTCCTCTCCTCTGCTCTCCTCCTCTCGTCTCTCTTCTCTCTGCTCGCTCTCTCCTCTCCTCTCTCTCTCATACTCTCCTTCTCTCTCCTTTTTCCTTTTGTCGCCCCACTCCTCTGGTCTGCTGGGTTTTCCCCAATAAACCCTTTCCCTTACTCTGTTTTGTGGCGGCCTAACAGACCTGACATCAGGGAACTGGAGAGTGACATAACCAGAGCCCCAGCCGGGCAGTGCGGCCTCGGAGTCCACGTGGGTAACTCGCTGGTACCCTGGCCCTGCTCTGAGGATGGACTGTCCACCTTTATACAGTTACTGTTTGGGAGCTCAAGACGTTTTGGTCTTGTGGTGGATAAACATGAGCTTTTTGGGTCTCTTGCAAATAAGTGACTGAGTTTAAGGAGTAAATTTCCTTCAAGGAGAAACGTTGCGACTTGTTATTTGTTGCTGTGGGTTTTGTCCAGCCACGTCTGGGCTAATACTTCCAATCTGCTGATGATCTTGGAAGGGACTTGCCTATGAGACTCTCAGGTATGTGTCTGGGAACATATTAGCCACTGCATTTCCCACTTTTTATTCAATTGCTTAGTTACGGCAGGCAAGTCTAGGAACTTCCTCAAGTTACCCAAGATGTCTGAGCCAAGGTAAATGCCAGGGCATGAATATGTATGTATATATGCTTTTTGTACATGGTCCAAATGTGGCTCTTTTTAAGTAAGAAAAATGTATTGGGAATGAAATTGTGAATTGCCTTAGGAGCAAGATCACAAGTCCCTCGGGAACTAAGGCCCAGAACTGTCAATCCTGGCCTGGACAATAGGGGATTCGCGGCAAAGGTGTACCATTCAGAGACAACACGCACCTCTCCTTTTAATTCCCTCCTCTTCCTTTCTCCATTGGCTTCTTTTCTTCCCTTCCCTTCCTGAAATTAATTTGGGTTCCTCTCTGTCTCCTGACCTCTTACAGCAGTTACTGTGGACATCACACACTGAGCAATTCTTTGCACTCTGTTTTTATGGATAGCCTGTTTATTTCCTTCATTTTATCTGGTTGAGTGGTTATTAACAAGATAAAGGAGAGACAGCAAATTGCCAGACAAGACGTCAAATACAGGCCACATTTATCCTTTGTATAAATCTAAGGCTTAAGCACTTTTTTACCCGCAAAGCATGGGTATGTGTCTTTTCTAGTTATGATAAACCAAGTTCAGCAGGATCTGGTCTGAATATTTGCATTGCAATGTGAGTTGACCTCTGAGAGGCAGCAGCCCCACTGTGTGACCTTGAATAAGTTATCCAACCTCTCTGAATTTTCACTTATTTTTATCTAAAATGATGGGCTGAAGTAGAGATCAATGCTGTGGGCTGAGCATTTGTGTTCTTCCCGACTTCGTTGCAATCCTAACACCCAAGGTGACAGTGTTTGGAGGTGGAGCCCTCGTGAATGGGATCAGCGCCCTTACAGAATAGGTCCGAGGAGCTAGACCAGCCCCCAGCCCCCACCCCCAGAGGTGCAGTGAACAGCAGCTGTCTCTGAAGGGGGTGAGCCCTTACAACACTTGGAATCTGCCAAAGCCTTGATCTAGAACTTCCAGCATCCAGGACTGTGAGAAAAAAAAACAATCTCTGTTGCTCATCAGCCAGCCAGGCTAGGGTGTTGTGTTGAAACAGCCTAAATGCACCAGGACAAGGTCCTGTGGGGATCCAAAACTTGTTAGCACTCTACTTGGGGTTATTTTATGGTGGGAGTAAATGAACGTTTCTTTTTAGGAAGTTGTTTTAGGAGTGTAGTGGTTAAACTGCCCCTGGGGATACTCACATCCTGTATCAGACTTCCTGGTCCTCTCCCACCTCTGCCCCACATTCCAGCATCCGGGAGATGCAGATCCCGGGAGGCAGCAGCTGAGGGCCCAAGTGGCTGGGTCCCTGCCACTCATGTAGGAGACCTGGGTACGGTTCTTGGGTCCTGACTTTGGCCTGGTCCAGCCTCAGCTGCTGTGGGCATTTGGGCATTGAAGCAGCAGATGGGAGCTTTCTGTCTACCTGCCTCTCTTTGTCTCTCTGTGTCTGTATCTCAGACTTTCAAAATAAAATACATAAAGAAATTTTTAAAAAATGCTGCTTGAAAGGAATTACGTAATTCAGAAATTTTACTGAAGTCAGACCTTTTCCTCACTTATGTTTAAAACTGAGAGCTTCCTCTATTCCAGGGTGATAGAGACATACAACATATACCTTCTGATTCACCAACCAAGGTGACTGCACATCTCGAATTTTCCCTGTCACAGTTAAAAAAATTCTGTGCTTTTGTCCATGCGATTCAGAGAATTTAACATCCAAGTATGCTCAAGCATCTCACTTCATTTTACGTCAGAAAGTATGGCCAGGAAGTACACCGTGACCTTGCCTGTATTCTACTTACGAAAAATGTGTTGGTTACTTGGGGTTGTATTTTCCAGTCTCAGGCTGTGTTGTTGAAATGCAAGTGTTGGTCGGCCAATTCCAAGTGCCTTCTTTTCCACAGTCCACATTTTCGCGGATGACTTGTGAGTCATCCCAGGAGGCACCCGCTGAGCTGGAGTGGGAGGAAGTGCGCTGTCAGCACCATCCCTGTGTAGCCTGTGCCCTGGGTCCCTCCCTCCGTGGCAGGTCCTGGGAGATGAGACCCACCTCTGACACAATCTCAAAGCAGAGAGGGCTGTGGGAGGTCTGGGCTAGACGAGTGTTTACACACGGCCTGACTGTCTCAGATAAGCGTAAGAACATCTTTAGAATTCTTGAGTGTGTTTGGAACAGAGAGAGGAAAAAATCCCGAGTCTGTTTAAGATTCAGCAGAGGGCTCAGACGCTCGAGAGCTTGGACATGTTGCCACTTGTCAGTGATTTTTTTTTTTTTTTTTTTTACGTAAGAAAAACAGCTTTATTCTTTCTTCTGATTACAGGAAGTTCTTCTTTCAGAAAATTGAAATATGCATCTGGAATTCCACCATTTAAGATATATAATTAACTTTTTTTAAACTTATACATAGTTATCCTGAAGCACACACACAACTCACAATTTTACAGGAATTGGATGCAGTGAGTGCTATTTTATTGTGAAACCTTTGAGAAAGGTTGCTTGTCTCCCTAGCTGCTGCCCTGCAAATCCTCTCCCCTCAAACAGAGGAAGTAGTATTAACTGCCAGGTATGTATCTTTTATATACTTTCGGAACAGCTTGTGTATAATGTTATATAATTACATCTAATTGTATGTACATAGGTATATGGGATAATTTAATTTTTTGCTCAACAATGTATTGCAGAAACCTCTCCAAACCAATTGGTGAAACTTACATTTATGTTTTGTTATTAGATATTCTAATGTTTCACAAGGTAAATGTCTCATAATTCATTCACCCATTTCCCTATTGATGAGCAAAACACTTTTCAATTTTTCGCCACTCCAAAGTCATAATATTTTCAATGAACTAATAATGCTAATAATAGTCCCTAAGTTTCCTTTTTTTTTTTTTTTTCCAATTTCTAGTCCCGGTTTTTTCTTGGTCAATTATTAACCTGGTGTCATGATTGTTTAGAAGGTCAACATTATATTTGAGGTCTGCTTGGAATCCTCGTTACACACCAGAAGGAATGTGTGTAGTTTCTTTTACTTGACCTTCCCAATATGGTGGGTAGATCATGTTTCCAGCCTTGGGACTACATACTGAACATTCCGTTCGGAAACTCTTGCTGAAACAGAAAGGTTCCGGGAGGCTGACGTGGCATCACAGCAGTGCCTGCCAGCTCTCACAGCAGGCTGTCACGATGGGCTGTGGCAGCAGCAGCAGCAGCAGCAGCTCCTGATGCAGGGACCAGAGATGTAAGTACTTATTTCCACCATTAACCAATTCACTCAAGCCAAACCCGAAGTGGAGAATACCAAGCCAGAGTACAGTTCCCTCTGAGACCCTCCTGGCAGACTCCCTGGAGAAACATCTGGTCTCATCCAGAGTAGAAAGGCACCAAGCCAGCACATGGCTTCAGCAAACCGAAGAACTCTTGTGTGAAAAAACTAAGTCCCACGGTGACGAGGCCACTTTTAAACGCGAGCTCCTTGGAGAGCCTGCGACCCCCCGGTGGGGGCTGTGCCCTGTGGGAAGGCGTGTGTTGCTAACGTGCGGGACGTCTGACTTCAACTTACGTCAAAGTTGTAGGCGAGTCAGATTGTGGTCAGATGAAAGGGGTCTGCATGATGACAGCATTTAGGGAGAGAGGCTGTTAAATATTTCAGGGAGGATCCAAGTTGGTGAAAGCTGACTTAGGGGCAGCGTGGAAACGTCTGCTCTCAAGCTCCATGGTTGAGTAGGGGTGTGGTGCCTGCCAGCCCTATAACAAATGAAACCCTGGCACCGGTCCCGTTAGCAGGAGATGGCTCCGTGGCTGCTGTTCCCAAGGCATCTAGGCTGGAAGTCACGTTCAGAATGTTTTCAGAGCTCATCCACCACGTGTTTATGGGTTGGTAACTGTTTTTGTTTTTTTTTTTTTTGTCTTTCTGTTGAGACTTTTTACCATAAAATTCAGCTCTCGCACAGGACCAGTAGTGACCCACTCTGAGTGTGATGGACTTATCAACAGACAGACATTTTTATGGCCACCTAAGTGGGGGTACCTAAGGGATCGAGAGGGAGAAGTTGTCCCCCTGGGGAATCTTCTGCCAACAGGAGAACAGGTGTTAGGAGAGGAGAGATGAGCACAGGCTGGGAGTGGGGAGATGTGGACAGGTCCTGGCATCGTTCCAGGGAACCATATGGCTCCGTGGGTTTCGGTTTATGTCTGTAAAATGAGTGCACTGGGGTGGATAAAGCTCTTCAGTCCTTGGCTCCTCACCTAGGGTGACTTCCTCCTGCTGAACAGCTTCTCCCCCAGCACTGTCTGGCTTCCCGTCAAATCAGGGCCTGGTGCTTCCCGTATGAAATGGATCTCACAGGGCACTAGCCGGGACTCATCAGATCCTGTAACATGTACCTGAAGGATCCTGGGTGGGCCCACGCGTGGTGTGGTACTGACAGGGTGAAAGTTTGCTTTCAAGAAAGATTTTTTTTTCAAGATTTATTTATTTATTTGAAAGGCAGAGTTAGAGAGAGAGAGAGAGAGAGAGAGAGGTCTTCCCGTTCTGCTGGTTCACTCCTTAAGTGGCTACAACTGCCAGGGCTGGGCCAGGCAGAAGCCTTGAGCCAGGAGCTTCATCCGGGTCTCCCACGTGGGTGCAGGGGCCCAAGCACTTGTGCTATCCTCTGCTGCTTTCCCAGCAGGGAGCTGGAGCAGAAGCGAAGCCGGGACAGGAACAGGTGCCCATGTGGGATGCTGGTGTCGCAGGCTGCAGCTTTACCTGCTACAGTCGGTCCCCCCAAAAAAGATTCCTAAAGGCAGAGATTCTGCACAGACTCGTCTTAAATATCTGAGTTTCTGTTTTCAAATGGCTGTTTATTGGGACAAGTACCTTTCCAACTGCTGCTGACTTTTTGTTTTCATTTGAAGAGGAGAGGAGGGAGGGAGAAAGAGAGGGAGGGAGAGATGGGGAGAGAGAGAGAGAGAGAGAGAGAGAGAGAGAGAGATTCCATCTGCTGGTTCCCTCTCCAAATGTCCACATTGGCCCTGGGCCAGGCTGAAACCAGGAGCTGGAAACTCAGTCCAGGCCTTCCACATGGGTGTTAGAAACCTGGAGCCACCGGCGCTGCCCCTAGGGTCTGCATTAGCAGGAGGCTGGAGTCAGGAGCTGGGGCTGGGATCTGAACCAGGCACCAATGTGGGACACAGGCGTCTTAGCTGCTAGGCTCAGTGCCCACCCCTGTTGCTGTCTTTTGAGGGACAAAGACAATAGCTTGACACTAAGGAAAAGGAAATTGCTTGAAATAAGTGACCCACAGGATTATGGCTGGAAAGAACTTCAACTGAGTCGAGGAATAAGCCAGGCTGCGGTTTCAAACAGAACAGGAAACATCGCCATTGGCGCCTGCGGCGGGTCCCAGCTTCCTGCAGCTCTTCGCCGGCAGCTCAGCCATTTGTGACTTGGAAGTGTGGGAGTCTCCTAACGTGTTTACGCAGAATGGTGGATAAAATAGATTTTTAAAACATCCTTAGGATATACACTTCCCGTCCATCTTGCCTAACTTTGCTCAAAATACCTATCTACACCGACAGTGTTACCTCGCTCGCGGCCTCCCTCCCTTCCCACAGTCAGGGGTGCACTTCCCGACCTGGGACCACTTCTTCCCCTGGACTCTCCTCCTCAGGCCGCCATGGTCATCACTCAATTCCTGGATTCCCCCTGTGTCTTCAGCCTCTCTTTACTCTTTTTCTACCATGGGAAAAGCGTGTTCCCGTGTATCCTATTTTGTTCCAATCAACCGGCCCGAGACCCAGCCCCATCCCTCCTGTGGCTCTCTTCCTTTTCCGATGATCCCTACCCCTATGGAATCCGGTAGATATTTTTTTAAAAAAGGTTTATTTATTTATTTGAAAGGCACAGTTACAGAGAGAGAGGAGGACAGACAGTAAAAGAGGTCATCTGCTGGTTCATTCTCCAAATGGCTGCATGGCTGAAGCTGAGCCAGGCTAAAGACAGGAGCCTGGAGCTTCTTCCGGGTCACCCACGTGGGTGCAGGGGCCCAAGGACTTGGCCATCTTCTGCTGCTTTCCCAGGTGCACTAGCAGGGAGCTGGATCAGAAGTGGCGCAACCAGAACTTGAACTGGACCCATTTGGGATGCTGGTGCTGCAGGCCAGGGCTTTGATGAACTGCACCATAGCGCTGGCCCCTTGTAGACACTTTCCAATTCTTCCAGTATTTGGTTCTCTCTGGCTCCCTGATGCTGCTACAACTCCGCCTTCTCACTCTTCCTTCTTTCTCTGCATTTTCCCTCATGCAGTTATCTTCTTTGGAAGTCCCTGTCAGGCTTGACACACACACGCCTATGCAGGAAGTTATGACCCGTGTACTGATAACTCCCGGGTTGAAGCCCTCACTCGTCTTCAGCAACGAAGCGCTGGATAAACGAGCGCACCCCGCCCACCACAGGCGCTGAGTATCTGCAGACTTTTCTGGAGAGATCCTGACTCACGGTTGCTGCTTTCGGATCCCCCTGTGCGCTATCCTGCAGACACTGCACCCACGTGTAGCCCAGAGGCTGCGACCCTTTCCTTACTTTCCTTTAGAATGAATGCCTGTCTCCATCAGGAACATCACCACCCCCAGCCACCTGTTCCGGCTGCGGAAGCTCCAAGATCTTCTTCCTTGTGCTTCCTTGCCTTCTCTTGAATCCGACATGCTCACCTGTGCTCACCTGTCCCCTGCACCAGTGCCTCAGTTTGGCCTGCACTGTCTTGAGGACGAAGGCTCACCCTGCCGGCAGGCATACCCCCAACCGTTACCTATATCGTGCCTTGCCTGGTTTCCAAGATGCCAACGTGGTGATGTCATCCACTGGCTTTGAATCTTTCAGGAGTTCCTTGTGGTCTTCAGCGGAGATCCAAGGCCTGTACACATCTGCCCCAGCTTGACCATCTCACCTCCTCTTGCCCTCGTTCCTGGATGGTTGAATATGCTGGGTCCCCAGAGCCTGCCTGCTGAGCCTCCTGCTGTGTTTCTGGAGTTACTGGCTCTCTCTGACCCGCCCCTTCCCTAAGTCACTTGGTTAAGGCCTCTGTTAAGATTCCAGGAGTGCTTTCTCCCCCAGGGAGCCTTCTATGCATGGCTGTCCCTGAGCAGCCCTGGGATTCCTCCCATGCCCAGATATGATCTGTGTGGGCTGGTGTTGTGGTGCAGTGGGTTAAGCCGCTGCCTGTGACACTGGCATCCCAAGTCAGAGTGCCGGTTCGAGTCCTGGACACTCTGCTAATCCACATCCCAAGCAATGCAGCTACGGAGGCAGTGGGAGATGGCCCAAGTGCTTGGGCCCCTGCCCCACATATGGGAAGAATTCCAGGCTTCTGGCTTTGATCTGCCCTTGGCCTTTGTGGTTACTTAGGCGTGAACCAGCACATGGAAGATTTCCTTCTCTCTGTCTCTCCATCTCTCTCTGTCACTCTGCCTTTCAAACAAATAAATCAAATCCTTAAAAATATATATGTGTATATATGTATATATATGTGTGTGTATATATATATATATATAATCTATATAACTTCTACCCTGACACTTACATTTTATTGAAGTCACTATTTATTTTATTTGCCTCTCCAGTTGATAGTGAAAATCTAAGGAATAGAATCACATCTTTGAATTTTTGTTTGTGTGTTCCTAATGCTTTTCAGCAATGTTATTCACTTATTTAGTCTTATTTATTTGAAAGGCAGAGAGAGAAAGAGAGAAAATGAGATCTCTCTAACACAATAGCCTAAGGCACGTAATAGTTATTCAATAAATTACTACTAAATGGAACAAATGATGGACAGATGGCTGCCTGCAGCTCCTGGCTAATGTTCTATTATCTCAACCGAGCCCCTGGAAGAAAGGCACCCTTCTTTCTCAGTAGTTCGAGCACGAATTTTGGGTGCATGCTTCGTGGACCCATCTCTGGACATGTGCTGACTACTGAACTAATCACAGACAGAGAGATGCAAGGTTGAAGGAAGCAAGGAAGTTCATCAAAGGAAAATCAGTGTTGGGCCGGCACCGCGGCTCACTTGGCTAATCCTCCGCCTTGCGGCGCCGGAACACCGGGTTCTAGTCCTGGTCGGGGCGCCGGATTTTGTCCCGGTTGCCCCTCTTCCAGGCCAGCTCTCTGCTGTGGCCAGGGAGTGCAGTGGAGGATGGCCCAAGTGCTTGGGCCCTGCACCCCATGGGAGACCAGGAGAAGCACCTGGCTCCCGGCTCCTGCCATCGGATCAGCGTGGTGTGCCGGTCTCAGCACGGCGGCCATTGGAGGATGAACCAACGGCAAAGGAAGACCTTTCTCTCTGTCTCTCTCTCTCACTGTCCACTCTGCCTGTCAAAAAAAAAAAAAAAAAAAAAAAAAAAAAAAAAAAAAAAGAGAGAGAGAAGAAAAGAAAATCAGTGTTTATCACTAGAAGCCAGAGAACATGATGCTGGGTGGCAGACACAGCAGACGTCCATCATCGGGGTGCACACAGCCTAGGTGTGGGGAGAGCTGGGGCCACACTCTCCTCTCTTTGGCTGGTCCAGGCAGCTGGGACTGGCTCTTCAGTCTCAACTCTCAACACGGGTCTTTGCATTCTAGGCTCAAGCCCCACTGAATGTAAAACCCACAGCGGACGCTCTGTATACACTAGGGCTTCCTTGCATCTCCATCCAGCGAAGAACTCATTCTCTCTAGTTCTCCTTCCCTGCTTCCAGCTTCCATGGAGACCGCTTTTCTGCTGGGCAGCCCTCTCTGCCTAGGGCTGACGGCTGCGCTGTCCGTCCCGTCTGCTTCTTACTGTCACTCTCTCCTGGCACATATCCTTGACATTGCATTTCACCTTGTCTGTGTGCCCAATAGGAAGACAAGGAACAAGTTCACCTTGTTCTCTTAGTGTGGCCTGAACTTTTAATAAATAAAATGATACTTGGAACACAGTAGGACTCAATAAATGCACAGTGAACAAAGTACTCAGTGTTCCACTTTTTTTTTTTTAAAAGATTTATTTGAAAGGCAGCATGAGAGAGAGAGAGAGAGAGAGAGAGAGAGAGAGATCTTAGATTTGCTGGTCCACTCCCCAAATTCCTGCAATGGACAGGGCTGGGCCAGGTCAAAGCCAGGAGTCCAGAACTCCATCTGGGTGGGAGGGGCCCAAGTACCTGGGGCTTCTGCTGCTTTCCCAGGAACCTAGCAGGGAGCTGGATCAGAGTGGAACAGCCGGGACTGGGATTGGAACTCATATCAGAAGCCAGCATCGTAGGTGACTGGCCAGCCCTCTGTGCCACAGCACCGGCCCCCAGTGTCCCACTGCTAAACTGGAATTGTAAGTAGGAAGATGAGTTGCTTTGAGTTCCATACATACAGTGCTAGGGCTTAGACCAGTGTTATTAGAGGAGCTATGGAGAGCCAGTTTATTTGGGAGAAACCCCTCCCCTTTTATCACAATGACTAATGAATTAATATTTGTCTAAAATATTGTTAAATGAGGAAAACTGTTTTTCATCCTGCCAGGGGTGAAGTTATACCTGTCCTAGTGACATCGTTTGTTTAGTGAGTGGCATCTGGACCAGCATTAGCACATGGTGCCGTCACGGCATGATGTCATGGGGCATATAAAGCATTGCATCTTTGGTGGAGAAGGGCACACCGTTAGCAAGCTTGCTTAGAAACCGCGTAACAGGGCCCCCGCTGTGGTGTAGCAGGTGAAGCCGCTGCCTGCGGTGCCAGCATCCCCTATGGGCACTGGTTCGAGTACTGGCTGCTCCACTTCCAATGCAGCTCTCTGCTATGGCCTGGGAAAGCAGTAGAGGATGGCACAAGTCCTTGGGCCCCTGTACCCACATGGGAGACCCAGAAGAAGCTCCTGGCTTCAGATTGGTACAGCTCTGGCCGTTGCGGACAACTGGGGAGTGAACCAGCAGATGGAAGACCTCTCTCTCTCTCTGCCTCACCTTCTCTCTGTGTAACTCTGACTTTGAAAGAGATAAATAAATATATTTTTTTAAAGAAACCACGTAGCAGAAGCAGTGGTGGGAGTGGCAGGGAGTGTTTACTTGGCAGGCAGAGTCTGCAACATGCATCGATGGGACGCTCCCAGCAAACGGCAAACACTGGTAGCTCCCTGTGATGACCGAGCCGTGTGTGCTGAGAGTAACATCTCCGTCTTCTTGTCATGTCCTTCCATGTCCTCCAGAACCTGAGGTTTGAACTTTGTGTTTCAGCGTCTTAATGGAATTTGTCCTGATGTGCTAAATTCAGCATTGGAGCAGCACTCCTGGGAACTTCGCTATATCTGCTGCCACTTCTTCCAGACTGAGAGAACAAGGGGTGCGAGTGCCACTCAACACGGGGATGCACCACACTGTGCGCACACTTGGGCTATTTCTGAACGTGGAACAGTGGGCAGAGGAGCAGAACACCGCGAAGTGGGATGAGCCTTTATTGGCTGACAAATGGGACAAGGAGAAAATACAGAAAATAGTCTTCGAGTTTTTGCTACTATAATTAAATCTCTCTCTGTTCATTCTCTCCATCATCAGGTTGAATGAACTTTTTTCCTTCAAAGAGATGGTAACCTTAAAGGTGGCAGTCACTATATTCACACGGAATGGGTTTTGAAATAATTGCATTTTTGTGTTAAATACGTACATGGCTATTACTAAGCAGTATGCTTTTCTTAGCAAGGGCATTGAACTAGAGGTCCTGTGATGGATTTTGCTCCACTGGTGACTGACCCTGGCACACAGTGTGAGTTTGGTGATGTCCCTTACCCTTTCTGCTCTTGCTTTTATTGCCTGTTACAGGGACAGACTCTCTGTTGATGCCGCTGGGTAATGAGCGCCGTGAGCGAGGGGCAGGCGTCTGTGGGGGACACAAGCTGGGAACGCGGTGGATGACTGTGATGAGAGAGAGGGCAGAATGAAAACGGAGAACGAGAGTGTCGGATTAGATTTACGCCGGTAATGGAGAGCAGCTGAGGTCAAAGTTAAGGATGAGCTGATGTGGTAAGAGGTAAACAAGAACATGAACCCTGAACAACCTAGCAAGTAGGTCTTCTGCACGGCTCTTTTATTTATTTATTTATTTATTTAAGATTTATTTTTATTTATTTGAAAGAGTTACAGAGAAAGGTAGAGACAGTGAGAGAGACAGAGAGGTCTTCCATCTGCTGGTTCACTCCCCAAAAGGCCTCAATGGCTGGAGCCAAACTGATCCAAAGCCAGGAGCTGGAGCTTCTTCTGGGCCTCCCACGTGGGTGCAGGGGCCCATGCACTTGGGACATCCTCTGATGCCTTCCCAGGCACATTAGCAGGGAGCTGGATAGGAGTGGAGCAGCTGGGACTGGAACTGGTGCCCATATGGGATGCCAGCACTGCAGGCCAGGGCTTTAATCCACTGCACCACAGGGCTGGTCCCATCACAGCTCTTTTAGACAGCAGTGACAACAGCTATTTGTGTTGAACACTGACTACCTGCAGCCTGTGTGCCCAGTGCTTTTCCTAGGTCACCCATTTATTTATTTATCAAATTGTTAATGAGTGTCCACACTCTGCCACGAACAGCGCATTATCTCTTTCATCCAACAACCACCTCGGGAAGGTATCTGTCCCCATGTGCACCTTTAACAAAGGGCGGTGCTGGACTGGCGAGGACAAATAACTTGCTCGATGGCTCACGGCTGATCTGCAGAGGCGTTGGGACTCCCATCCAGTTCCAACAGCAAAGTCTGAACTCTTGGCCTCTGTACGCATTAGCCTAATAGAGAGGGCAGCTCATCCCACCTTGAAGAAAATGAAAGGGACTTGAGAAATAAGGCCAGTGATGTACTGAAAACCCACTCCTCCAGGATCAGGCACTTCTGCTGGGGTTTCTCCTACCTCATCTCATTTCAACCACATCACATTCCCAAGAGGTACTCTGCAGATTTCATTTTAAAGCTGTGGCGTCTGTGGCTCGGAGAGAGCGGGTAATTTTTTCCAAAGGCACGTGGCTAGGGAATAGCACTGCTAAAACTCAATCCAGGTTTCAATTTCTGTTTTTCTTTCCCCTGGGCTTTTGCTAGTCCCCAAAATGATTAAGGGAGGGAAATTTTATATGGAAGCATAAACAAGATGGAGACTGCGCACCCTGGAGAGGAGGGGCTGGTGCCGAGGGTTGTTCTGCAGCTCGAAGAGTTGATGTGAGAGTCTGGGGCACTTATGTGTGTTATCCTAAGGGAAGGACAGCTTGACCCTGAAATACCAGGGTGGGTGTTCCGCTAAGGTGTCTGAGCACCTAGCCTCACTCAGAACAAACAGTCTCCGTCCCAGGTCAGCTGCGAGTCCCTGGACTCCTGAGGGACCCGTAGAGTCTTACATAATAGAGGGTTTTATCTTTCAGCAGAGAGCCTGAAGTGCTGCGTGGGGGTCTGTGAAGGAAAGCCAAACGCACACAAGGCCTTGGCTTCCGTCTTGCTGGCTCAGCCACTGCTTCACCTGCAGGGTGGATTCTTTCCAAGATTCTTTGCAGCCCATCGCTGAGTGTCTGAATGCCTGCTGGTGTTCACAATGTGTCTCTCAAACTCTGCCACTGAATGATGGGGAGTGACGTCTGGGGGTGCAGGGTGTGTGTGTGTGTGTGTGCATCCGTCCTGTGGCAAGTGGGGACATTCTCTGAAGTCTTAGGCTTCATTTTAAAAAATGAGCGCAGTGGGGGGTAGATGGGAACTCTTTGTACCACTTCAAAAATTTTGTTTTGTGAATTTAAAACTGTTCCGAAATAAGAAGCTAAGGCAGATTTGAATTTCACTCCAAAATATGTGTTTGTTCAAATTAAATTAAATAAGCTGTTGCTTGGGATATCTCTATGCCATATTGGAGTGCCTGGGGTCAAGCCCCAGCTCCACTTCCAATCCTAGCTTCCTGCTAACTTGTACCTTGGGAGGCAACAGGTGATGGCTTAAGTAGTTGGGTTCCTGCCAGTGTGTGGGAGACCCGGATGGAGTTCCTGACTCCTGGCTTTGTCCTGGTCATTGTGGGCATTTGGAGGGTGAACCAGCAGGTGAGAGATTTTTGTCTTTCTCTCTCCCTGCCTCTCAAATAAAGATCTTCCGGAAACCTTATGAGAATTAGCTTATAAAAGAACATTGCTGCTTGTCCAGTGGTGACCTGCCTTGTCCTGGGGCTGCAAGTATTCCAAGGTGAGAAGAAAGCATTAGGCTATGCTATCTTAGCCTTCCTAATTCTGATGTTCTCAATCATTCTTTGAAGTTATTATTATTACTATTATCGCTATTATTAGTTTTTACTTGAGAGGCAGAGAGACAAAGAGTTCCCGTCCACTGGTTTACTCTCCAGATGTCCGCAAGGGATGGGACTGAGCTGGGTCAGAACCAGGGACTGAGGACTGAATTGAGGTCTCCATGTGGGTGGCAGGAACCCGATTACTTGACCCATCACCACTGCCTTCCCGGGTCTACATTAGCAGCAAGCTGGAACCAGGAGCCAGAGACAGCAATTGAAACCAGGTTCTCTGGTTCGGTACATGGGTGTCTGAACTGGAGCCCACTAGGCTGAGCACCTGCCCTAAGTCATTGCTTTTCTCTCCCTGTGTAGTCCTGTGACCCAGTTTCCCCTGGTTTTCCTGGCTGATGGTGGCACTGGATTATGTGTCAAGTGGAGTCGTGGGTTGCCCAGTCAATCCCTTACTGATACTGGCGCAGAATACCTTGTAAGCGCTTGGCTGTATTTCCAGGAACATGGCCACTGACATTTATTGAGCAGTTATTATAGGCCAAGTAGTTTGTCGATTTTAAATCTGGGTTTGCCCTTGCAATAAGTTTGAAGTAGAAGGTTCCATTGTTATCCCTATTTCACAGATGAAGCAAAGGAGACACAAGAGAACTTCCGTAAGGTCACACAGCCAGCTGATGGGGAGGCTGGGATTCATACCCAGCCTCCAAGTTCATTGCTCCTCCGGGGGAACTTGCATCCCGCTGTTGTGCACTGGGAGAGGGCTCCAAGCACACTGCTGTCCTTCATCTCATTCCGGGGGCGTGTGAGTCACCTCTGCCTGGCGGAGCTGGATGAGGAGTCGGAAGTCATAGCAGCAGCCGTCTGCGGCTCTGCTCCTCCTGACTCAGGGGCTGTCCGAGACGGAAGGCAGGGCTGCTGCTGCCAGGCCAGGGCTCGTGGGGACGCCGGAGCCCTTCTTCTTGAATGGTGTCTGTCTTGTGTCTTGGTGGCAGAGGTGGGAAGTGGGCAGATCTGCAGGCAGCCAGGTCAGTAGCCTTTTGGTCCCAAAGGAAACTTGCACTGGGCTTAAATTCTCCATTCTGAAGGCTGAGGCTAGAGTAGCAATTGCAGAACCGGCACTGGTGGCTTCCGGTGCTGTGCCAGGCTGATTGTCTCTGGCACAGGTACTGTTTTCCTGGCACTCCTCCTCCTCATGACTGGCACTGCCGTCCAGGGCGTGCTGCCCTGCCTCGTAGAGCCCGCCACCGCTCCCCTGAAGGGAGGGGTCAGACCACCGGTGCCCGATCCCTGCCTGAAGCCGCAAGTTGCAGATCCCCGAGGATGGCTCCAGGGGGCGGCGTTGTGGGACTTCAGTGACCGCCGTGCACTTAACCTCCAGCCCTTGACTCACTTGGAGGCAGAGATGGGCCAGGCCTGCGGCTGGCAGAGCCCCCGTGCATCAGGTGTGTGCAGAGTAGCCAGCCCTCCCTATGTTGACTCAATTTATGATGATTACCTTGATTTAATGCTTTCCTTTCTCTGTCCTGTTGGAGTGCATCTTGAAGGTATAGTTAGGGACCTCAGTTTAATAAGGTAGGCAGAGAGTTTGTGTCTTCTGTCTCATTTATGTCCCATATGGCAGACATCCTTTTTTTTTTTTAAAGATTTATTAATTTATTTGAAAGTCAGAGTTACACAGAGAGAGGAGAGGCAGAGAGAGAGAGGTCTTCCATCCGCTGGTTCAATCCCCAATTGGCCACAACGGCCAGAGCTGTGCCCATCCGAAGCCAGGAGCCGGCTCTGAGTCTCCCACGTAGGTGCAGGGGCCCAGCCAGGACTTGGGCCATCTTCTGCTGCTTTCCCAGGCCATAGCAGAGAGCTGGATAGGCAGTGGAACAGCTGGATCTTGAACCAGCGCCCATATGGGATGCTGGTGCTGCAGGCCAGGGTGTTAACCTGCTGTGCCACAGTGCTGACCCCATGTGTCGCAGGAGGAAAGCCCCAGGCTGCCTTCTTTCAGAGAGGAGGTCTGGCACTGTTGTAGACACTGCAGACCTCGCACACACAGAGCACGGAAGGTCAATGTCTCTGCGTTGTTTAAAGTCAGTCTCAGTGTGCAAAGAAGACACCTGCTGACTGAGAGTCCACTCCCACTTTCCATGCTGGCCGTACCTAACTTCACCGAGTTTCTCTTAGCAAGTGCTTGCCCTGGAGGGAGTCAGTAGAAGGCAGAGAATTCTCAGGCCTCACCCCTGCCCGTCTTCACCTCCTTCACCCCTTTCTCTGAGGACAAGGAGCCCCTTTCTCATAGTGGGGGGTAAATGTTGTCAGCGGCTTTGGCCATCACATTTTTCTTCTCAGAGCTCTGGACAGTTGTAGCCAACTACTTAGTGGCCATAGTTATGTGTATGTCCCAGAGGTCCCAAATTGACTTCACCATCTTCTCCACCACACTGGCTCCTTTCCCAGGATTCCTAACCCTAGAAAAGGCAGCGTGGTTTCATCCCTACCGTCTGGACGTTTGGAATTGCCTTTGACTTCCCTTCTGCCTCCTTTTCTAGAGTTAACAGAGTATAAAATAGTATTTATTCTATTTTATAAGTACATATGTTTACATATACATGCATGTATATGTGTGTGTATCTTTCTATCTACTGATCATCTATCATCTGTCTATATCATCAACCCATCTATCTCTATCATCTCTATCTATCTATCTATCTATCATCATCATCCATCCCTCTGTCTGTCCGTCCATCCGTCCATCCCTCTATCCTACCTCCCGCAGCTGCTGCTGTGGCTCAGGCGTTCATCTGTCTGGCTTGATCCGTGGAACAGTCTTGTCTTGAGCAGCAGCCTCCCCATTCTAGTCTTGTGCTTTCCCCTGCGCTTCCTTCCACCGTGAATCAGTGATCTCCCCTGCGCTTCCTTCCGCCGTGAATCAGCGATCTCCCCGTTGGAACTGTGAGTGCGATTCCAGTGTCTTTTGGTCCACTGGATTGGGTGATTCTTTAGGGCTAGGATTGTATGCTATCCTTGTATCCCACTGCATGTGATAATGCTGGGCAGAGTAGGTGTTCAATAAACCTGGCTTCATGAATGAATGATTTGAACTCTACCCAGAATAGTTAATTAGTATTGAAAGCTTTGGGGAGTCACTACCCCATATTATCAACTGGATGCCTAATTAATTATTGATGTGACAACATACTTAGATATACTATTGATTAAAAAACCAACATTAGTTTGTTAAATCAACAACAGGAGTCACTGTGCACTTACTCCCCACATAGGACCTCTGTCCTTAATGAGTTGCACTATGAGAATTAATGGTAAAACTTGTCTTCAAACAGTACTCTATACTTTGTGTGTCTGAGTGGGTGCAAACTTTTGAAAGCCTTACTTAGTATAAAGCTGATCTTCTGTATATAATCAAAAGTGAATCTTAATGAAAAATGGGGTGGGAGAGGGAGTAAGAGGTGGGACGGGAGTGGGGGTGGGAGGATGGGTATAGAGGAAGAACCGCTATATTCCAAAAGCTGTACCTCTGCAATTTATATTTATTAAATAAAATCTTTCTAAGAAATAATGTTAGTTGGGATGGGTACTATGGCATAGCGGGTGAAGCCACTGCTTGGGAGGCTGCAACCCATATAGCAGTGCCTAAAACTGAATTCTGACCCTACTTCTCATCCAGCTTCTTGCTAATGCACACCCTGAGAGGTATGAGATGATGGTCAAGTATTTGTGTCTGTGTCACCCATGTGCAAGACCCAAGTGGAATTCTTGGCTTCAGCCTGACACAGTCCTGGATGCCACAGGCATTTGGGGAGTGAGACAGCAGATGCAAGATCTCTCTCTTTCTCTGTCTCTGCCTTTCAAGTAAGTAAAAGTAAATCGACATTAAAAAGTAATGTTAGTTGATTTTGTCCTTTAGCATAATTTATAATTGTTGAAAAGTTAGAAAAGGTGAACAAGCAAGAAGAGAAAACTAAAATCCCCCAAAGCTGCATTGTGCAGGAGTTGGAACTACTGCCAACACATTGATGCAGAGCTTCTCAGTTTATTGTCTAAATCTTTACTTTCAGTAAAGGAATTGGGTCAAGCCCCAGGATATCTCCTCTGCTGATGTGTCCCTTGCAAGAGTAGCCAGGCATCACAGGGCAGTGCTCAAGGACTCACGGCCAACCTGCCTGGATCTTAGTGAGTGTTCATATCCACCAGCATTAACCTACTGGCTAAAGATTGGGCAGTGATACAATTTTTGTTAGATGTCAAATGAAGGCAATGTCTTTGTCCAGGCTGCCATAACAGAAAACCATAGACTGGGTGCCTTACACCACAGACCTTTACTTCATACACTCTGGAGGCTGGGAAATGCAAATCAAGGTGCTGTGGGATCTGGTATCTGAATGGGGCTCGCTGCCTGGTTTGTAGATGGCTTTCTTCTGCTGTATTCTTACATGGTGGAGAGGAGGGGAGGGGAGAGGAGAGGAGGGGAGGGGAGAGGAGAGAAGGGGAGGAGAAGAGGGGGGAAGGGAGGGGAGGAGAGGGCAGGGAAGGGGAGGAGGGGGAGGAGGGAAGGGGAGGGGAGGAGAAAGGAGGTGAGCGGAGGGGAGGTGTTGCTGTGGATTTGTTTCTGAGAGGAGGAGCATGGTGGAGGCGAGAGACACAGAGTCACCACACAGACCCCGGGAGCCGGGAGAAAGCAGGCTAGAGGTGAGCAGCCCACAGACTCGTTTATCTCAGTTGCTACAGCTGCTTATATAGCCAAGGCAGCCAATCTGGTCAAGGGGCAGTCTATGCCCTAACCAATCACAGCCTGTTGCCAGGCAGTTTCCAAAGCCATCCAATCACAGCCTGCTGCCAGTTAGGCTCTGTTGCCAGGCAGTTTCTGAAACCATCCAATCACAGCCTGTTGTCAGTCAGGCTCTGTTGTCATGTGGTTTCCGAAGCCATCCAATCACGGCCTGTTGCCAGGCAGTTTCTGTTGTCAGCAGCCATCTTGGCATGACCTTTTCACCTTCTCATTCCACCACATTCATGACCTTCTCACCTTCTCATTCCACCACAGGGAGGGGAGGAAAGGGAGAGAGGAGAAGAAAGAGAGAGAGAGCGAGTTCTGGGTCTTTTTTTTTCTTTTTATTAGACAGGCAGAATTAGACAGTGAGAGACAGAGATAGAGATAATGGTCTTCCTTCCATTGGTTCACCCCCAAATGGCTGCTACGGGGCTGGTGTGCTGCACTGATCTGAAGCCAGGAGCCAGGTGCTTTTCCTGGTCTCCCATGGGGTGCAGGGCCCAAGCACCTGGGCCATCCTCCACTGCCCTCCCAGGCCACAGCAGAGAGCTGGACTGGAAGAGGGGCAACCGGGACTAGAATCTGGCACCCACATGGGATGCCAGCGCCGCAGGCGGAGGATTAACCAAGTGAGCCACGGTGCCGGCACCCATCTGTGTCTTTTTGTGTGGGCACTAATGCCATTCATGAGGGCCCTACTCTTGTGACCTAACAACCTCCCCAAAGTCCCGATTCTTAACACCATTGAATTGAGAATTAGGAATTTGGACATATGCATTCTGGGGGGACAAACTTTCAGTCCACAGCAGGAAGTTTCTCCTGTTTGAAGGAAGATCCTAGGCGGTGGTTGGGCATTTGTGGAGGAGGAGAGGGACTGGGCCAGGAACTCACATGGATTCGCAGGCTGCTGGGAACCAATGCCGCGGCTAGTCGGGAGGCAGAGCGGGAATGTGGGATGAGGACAGGGCACTTGGGGCAGGGATTCTGTGAACACTGCAGCTGTTTGGGCATGAGGGAGCCTACAGGATTATCCGAGGGTGATGCAACAGAACACAATGTGGCAAGATGAGAATTGAGCTCCTCATATACTGTCAAGCTGGTTGAATTTGGTTTAGAAACCAGGAGGCGTTGAGCTGTCAGGTGGAAAGACTTAGTAACTCTAGGTATGGGGGCTGGGGAAGGGAGGGACTGAGGGGTCCCAAACCCTCTGGGTGGTGAGATCCCACCACAATCTATTTTATTCTGTGACCCATATAACTGCTGTATGCCATATGTCTATGAAAATAATTAAAGCTAATTAAAATTAATTTTGGTTGGCGAGTATTTGAAAAGTTTCTTAATAACTCTGGAGATAATTAGAGATGCTTTGGGATGTCTCAAAACAAGTATTTTGAGGGACACAGAGAGATGTTTAAACCAGAGGTGCTCAGTGCAGGCTGGTAACGGAACAACAATGCTGCAACCGAAGGAACAAGAAGTGAGGAACTAAGAGTTTGGGTCTGAAGCAAGTAGGTTAGGAAACTGACTCTGAAACCAACCAACCAACCAACCAACCAACCACTGTGCTCTGCACCGTTTGCCATTTCTGTGGTGTAAGTACCCTCACCATGGTGGATTTCAGATTACCCATGGCTTAACAACTAGTGCGCACAATTCCTGAACACTTATTTATTTTTAAGATTTATTGATTTATTCAAGAGGCAGAGTTACAGAGAGGGAGAGACAGAGGTCCTCCATCCACTGGTCCACTCCCCAAATGGCCACAATGGCTGGAGCTGGGCTGATCTGAAGCCAGGAGCCAGGAGCTTCCTCTGAGTTCCCCACATGGGTGCCATCCTCCACTGCTCTCCCAGGCCATCAGCAGGGAACTGGATCAGAAGTGGAGCCGTCGGGACTCTGACTGGTGCCCATGTGGGATGAGGCAGAGGCCTAACCCACCATTCCACAGCGCTGGCTCCAATTCCTGAACATTTAATAACAGCTCTTGTAAATCCCATGCAAGACAGCTAAAGCACACCATCTGTATTCCTCACGGAACTTCTAGTTAGCTTTGCGATCTTGGGCAGATCATTTTAAATTCTGAATTTTAGTTTTATCATCAAAACATCCGATTGCTATAGCTCTAGGGTCCTTTCTAAAGTTACCATTCCAGGAGCGAAGCTGGGTGAAGGGCAAGAGTGATGTCATATAACCGTCCAAGGGTGACACAGCAGAACACACAACTGGGTATGGGCTGTGTCTTCCTCCAGGTTCTCACTCCTGCTGGCCATGTGCGTGTCCTTCTCCACGGCCTTTCCTTGGGAGGATTGAAGATGACGGTGCAGCCGCCGTGAGCCGCGCTTCATGGAGCATTGGTGAGATAGGAAGGCATTACCCACAGCCAAAACATCCCGCAGTCAACCGTGAGGTCCCAGGCATCAGCCGAGAGAAAATCTTACAGCTTTAGAACATGACCCTACCCAAGCACGAGACCCAAAAGTGGTGGCTTTCCTTGACTGGCTAATTTGGACACTGGCTCGAGTCCCGGCTGCCCCACTTCCAATACAGCTCCCTGTTAACACACCTTGGAAAGCAGTGGAAGATGGCCTCTGTTGTTGTGGTCATTTGGGGAGTGACTCAGCAGATGGAAGATTTCTCTGTCTCTCCCTCTCTCTCTGTAGTTCTTTCAAATAAATAAATAAATCTTTTAAAAAAAGAGATAATGCAGGGTCTGTGTATTTAAGATTTTTTTTTAAAAAAGATTATTTTATTTACTTAAAAGGCAGAATTACAGAAAAAGCGGGAGAGACAGAAGGAGAATCTTCCATCTGCTGGTTCACTCCCCAAATGGCTACAATGGCTGTGGCTGGGTGAGGCCAAAGCCAGGAGCCAGGAGCCTCTTCCTGGTCTCCCACATGGGTGCAGAGGCCCAAGCACTTGGGCCATCTTCTGCTGCTTTCCCAGTCGCATTAGCAGGGAGCTGGAGCAGAAGTGGAGCAGCCAGGACTTGAACCAGCGCTCATCTGGGATACCGGCACTGCAAGTGGAGACTTAACGTCCTGCACCACAGAGCCAGCCCCCGCGTCTTTCATACTGATGTGTGTCAGGTCCTGGGACACATAGGAACTCAGCAAGTCTTTGTTGAAAGTAAGAGTTGGGATTTTTATAGAGCAAATGCTGAATCGTAGAATATTAATTCAAAGGACAGGCAGTGTCTCCTCTCCGCGATTACCTTAACAATGGCCAAAGACGTATTTTTCCAACGCGAGAGATTAGGTTTCTGTTGTAACAGAACCCATTTCAGTGCCTTCAGTTCAACGTTGGGCTTTTCAGTCTGTCCTCCAGCTGGATAAGAGAATTGACAACGCCCCCAGAGCCCAGTGGAGAGGAAACTGAAAGAGAAAACCCACCCAGGCAGCTCGGGGTCCCTCCCCACCCGCGAGCACTCCCCTTGCTGGGCAGTGGCCTGTATTGGCGCCTATCTTTGGAAAAGAAAACATTGTTTATTTACAAAGCATACTTATTTCTTTTTTTTTTTTTTTTGACAGGCAGAGTGGACAGTGAGAGAGAGAGACAGAGAGAGAAAGGTCTTCCTTTGCCGTTGGTTCACCCTCCAATGGCCGCCGCTGCAGCCGGCGCACTGTGCTGATCCGATGGCAGGAGCCAGAATCCAGGTGCTTTTCCTGGTCTCCCATGGGGTGCAGGGCCCAAGCACTTGGGCCATCCTCCACTGCACTCCCTGGCCATAGCAGAGAGCTGGCCTGGAAGAGGGGCAACCGGGACAGAATCCGGCGCCCCGACCGGGACTAGAACCCGGTGTGCCGGCGCCGCAAGGTGGAGGATTAGCCTATTGAGCCACGGCGCCGGCCTAGCATACTTATTTCTGTACCATGTGTTACATTACCAACACTTGATCCTCATAAGGACCCACCTGAGCTGGGTGTTGGCATTCCCATTTTAAAGAAAGAGAAACTGAGACTCAGAGAGGCAGAGCCAGCCAGGGGCGGAGCCAGGAGTGCACACTACGGAGGGGGTGCTGCTTCAGGCCCGTGGGGCTTCCTCTCCCTCGTGCCTCTCTTCCGTGTTGGCAGTTGGGCTTTGGCTGCCTTCTCCTGAGAGTGAACCTGGCTCGGCCCGCGGCCAGGCAAACAGAAGCACCGGCCTCCGACAGGGTTCTGAGCAAACACACCAAGTCAGAGCCGTCCCGGCCGAGGGAGCTGGCCTGCACTTTGTCCCAGTGAATCAGCTGCACGGAGGCCGGGCCGTTGCAAAGAGCAGCACCTGGCTGGAAGTGAGGGCCAGGTGAGCTGGTACATGTGGCACCTGGACTTTGGCAGTGTCCCGGGGGCCCGGAGGCAGTACTGGGCCAGCTCCCTGGAGCAGCGCTGAAGGAAGGTGGGAGTCGTCTGAGCAGGTGTGTGGGGCGCGAGTGCCCGTCTTTCCCTGTTTTGCACTGTGCTTGCTTCGCTGTAGTTAGGAAAGGCAGCATGGCCCCTGCCCGGGGCCAGGGGAGCTCATGCCTGGGATTTGGTGCGGTGGATGTCATCCTGGCCCTTGGAGAATCTTCAGTGCTGTTCTTAATTGTAACCTGAGCTCCAGCTGCCTGGAGAGGATGTCTCTTGGCAACAGAATGATGTGATCTTAGTGAAGGGCTTGGGTGCTGCGCTCTGTGCTGGGGGACGGGCTGCCCCCCCCCCCCCCCCCCGGGAAGTGCTCTGGGGACAACGTGACAGTGGCTCTGTTCCTGCTCGGCTTCCTTTGTGTCAGAGGCTGATGTTTCATGGCCGTCACCAAAGGCCCTTCCACGGTGTCCGGGGCACCTGGCTTTCCTGGGAGGCGCTGGCAACCGTTCTCTTTGCACCTGGCTTTTTCGAGGAAGTGAGCAGACTGTAGTGTAGGGGAAGGCCCGTCTTCCCCCAAACGGTGACTGACTTAGAGGTGGAAGGCCCCTCTGTGCCCTGCTCGGCACATCCATTCTGCTGTCTCACAGCTCCTGGCCCAGAGCTGTGATCTGGCCCCTTGACTTTGAGCCGTGTGACATTCTGGTTTCGAAACACACACCCCTTTGACCTTTTGTCTGATATGAATATTCAGATGAAGCTGGGAGCTTCGGAGGTGGGGCTGGTTAAGGATGCAATCAGCGTTTGCAGCCTAAAATAGCTCCCAAGGAAGAACAAAGGTGGAAGTGGACGCGGCCAGGGTGCTGGGGTCACAGGAGACTCCGTGGAGGGGAGTCAGGGCCAACGTGTGCTGTCCCTGGGCAGGTGCGCCTCGGTGCTGTGGGCAGAGGAGTGATTTTCCATTTTGAGGAACAAGTGGTGACAGTGAGTGTGATGCAAGAGAGATGTTTAGGTTTTAAAATCTCTAGCCAGGAAGAACCCGGAGACCTGGCTTCCTGTTTCCTCCTGTCAGCCACTCCAAATGTGTATCTTCTTGGCTTGCTGGGAGGAGGGGTAGGCATGGGCACATCACAGGTCTAGTTCTTGCAGAAGGTTAAGGTAAGGATTCAGCAAAAGTGGCTCTTTCTCACTCTCTAAGATTAATTTATTTAGAAGCTAGGGTTACAGAGAGGAAGTAAGAGAGAGAGAGAGAGAGAGAGGGAGGGAGGGAGAGAGAGATATCTTCCATCTTCTGGTTTACTCCTTGAATGGCCACAACAGCTGGGGCTGGGCCAAGCCAAAGCCAGGAGCCAGAAACTCTATCCCGTATGTTTTCTGTGACTCTGCCAGATGGTAGTAACGGCCTCCAAATTACAGGTGGGAAACCTAGGGCTGACACTTGTAGCTGGTAAGTGGCAAAGTTAGGATTTGAACTCTGATCCAGCTCCCTCCAATGCCTGCTCTATCCCTGTCGTTTTTAAGATTTAGTTAATTTATTTGAAAGACAGATGACAGAGAGAGAGAGAGGGGTGGGGGAAAGGAAAGGGAGAGAGATCTTCCATCTGCTAGTTCATTTTCCAAATTGTCGCATTGGCCAGGGCTAGTCCACGCCAAAGCCAGGAGCCCAGGGCTCTATCCAGGTCTCCTGCGTGGGTGGCAGGGAGCTGGATCAGAAGCAGAGCAGCTGGGACTTGAACCTGTACTCTGATACAGGAAGCCACGTCACAGCAGTGACCTAACCCATGGCACCACAGTGCCAGCCCGGCCCTGTACCATTTCTATGACGCCGTGGGGGCATCCATAGTTGGTGTGAAATAAATATTTGCTGGTGGAGTAAATAAAGAAACTGTAATTGGGATTCCTTATAGCACCTTAGCCGCATCTATTGCCTTTATCCGTCTCCCACATCTGCTATCCCATATGTACTTCCTAATTTTTAAAACAACATCAATATAATTGTCTAGCCTGTTATTAAGGTCACGTTTCTGCTGGAGATTTTAGACTTCTCTAGGCTGGTGCCCATTTGGTTGGTTTTAGATCGATTTTTGACGACCATCACTGCTCTTTTCATCGAACCAATTCAACCACGTGTGTGCTCAGAGGCTTAAAATGCTGAGTTTTCCTTTTTCTGTTTGGTCTGCAGGAAGCTAAAATACCTACATAACTGACCCAAAACCCAAGGGAAATTCAGAGGGGCAGGAATGGAGCCGTGGGTTCCTCAGTGGCCCCCTCCATCTCGGGGAAGGCCCAGGTCGCCAGTGCCGGACTCAGAGCGAGGACTTCAGAGAGACGGATACCATCGGCCTGCTCCACACTCTTGGCACAACGGAGAGAGGCTTCCCCAATGGCAAGACGTCCAGGGGAGCCCCCAGCCACAGCAGGACCCCAGGGCAGGTCCCCAGCGGCCCCAGCACGTGCCCAGGCTGGGGGCATGGCAGCAGCATGCACCTGCGGTTGACTATTACGAAGGTGGTCATCGCGGTCAGTTGTATTCAAGGTATGGTTTTAGGGTCTGGCCTGAACCCGACTCTCCTTCACGCTTACGGACTCTCTTCCTTCTTCCTTCCTTTTATTTATCTTTCCTTCTCTACCCTACTGCCCTGCCTTAGCTAAAACCTATCCCTATCCATCCCAAAATGGTTTCTAGCAACTGAAGGCCATGTTTTCCTCCCCTGAATCTCTCCATGGAGCCTCCTGAAGAAGCCATCACAGTGGGGGCGGGTGTGAGGGGAGGGGTGGGGGCAGAGAATCAGGAGCGCCATGGAGGAAGACTGCAGGGAAGCTTTGCTTAGGGATTCCTGGAAGGAGTTCCTCACTGTCACTGGCCCAGTCTGACCCAATTAGTGTGACAACCCCAGCTCCAAGAGGAGTCTTTGTGCCTTGAATAGCACCTGGCGTGCAGCAGGAGCCAACAGGCCTGCACTGCATGAATGGGACTTTCTGAAATGTCAGCCTTTCCGAAAGGGAAGCAGGTGTAGACTCGCAGGCTCCAAGTCCAGGAGGAAAAGTCTCACGGCGAGGCCATGCGAGGCTGGAACGCTGGAAGGCATCCGTGTTCTCTTTAGCTTTTCCAGTTTGGATGACATTCACCGGCCTACAGATTGAAGGTTCAAATTGTGCTAATTATTGCGAAGAATTTTCCTCTATGAAGTATGAGCTGTTATTGATAAAAATATTAACAATGTGGTACTTCTTCCCCAGTCCTTTTTGGATTGTTGAATTCTCAAGGGGATTTGTGTTAAGGACAGCAGCTGTAACGGTGATCAGATTCAAGATAGTCCAACTTGAGTTTTTCATCTCATTTCTATCTGTAATGTGCATGAGAGTTAAAATAATGCAATGGATCCTTACACAGTCATATAGGAAGGACTTTTCTCTGCTGATGTTAAGATGGGGTTTTCTGGCCGGTGCCGCGGCTCACTAGGCTAATCCTCCGCCTTGCGGTGCTGGCACACCGGGTTCTAGTCCCGGTCGGGGCACCAGATTCTGTCCTGGTTGCCCCTCTTCCAGGCCAGCTCTCTGCTATGGCCAGGGAGTGCAGTGGAGGATGGCCCAAGTGCTTGGGCCCTGCACCCATATGGGAGACCAGGAGAAGCACCTGGCTCCTGCCATCGGATCAGCGCAGTGTGCCGGCTGCAGCACGCTGGCCGCGGAGGCCATTGGAGGGTGAACCAACGGCAAAGGAGGACCTTTCTCTCTGTCTCTCTCTCTCTCACTGTCCACTCTGCCTGTCAAAAAAAAAAAAAAAAAAAAAAAAAAAGATGGGGTTTTCTTTTGTAGTATATTATTTATGTATTTATTTGAAAGGCAGAGAGAGAGCGAGAGAGAGAGAGAGAGAGAGAGAACACTCCCACCTGTTGGTTTACTCCCCAAATGCCTGCAACACATAGGATTGGGCCAGGAACTCAATCCAGGTTTTCCAGGTTTGTGGGCGGCATGGGCCCTGGTAACAGGGACATCACCTGCTTTCTCCCAGGGTGTGCATCAGTAGGGAGCTGGATCAGCAGCTGAGCTGGGACGGGAAGCCCAGCACACTCCAACATGGGGGGTGGACATCCCAAACAGGGTCTTAATCACTGTGCCAAACGCCCACCCCCAGCACAGCACTTTCTAAGACAGCATCTTCTTGTACTGTTGGAATGAGTGTATTTGAGCAGTAAGAGTTTTACTCTAAAATTTAAAAAAAAAATGTAATTAAAAAAGAACTTTCTGGAAAGTTTTTTTAAAAACTGCTTTACTATAAAAATCCCAGCTGTGTTATGTAATAAAGGCCCTACTGCTGCTCTGATTCTCTGATCTGGATTTCCTGTGTATAGGATCTAGAATTAGCTGGGACTTTCCAGGCAGATTCTAGACTGGGGATGCAGCTCTGTCCTCCAAAGTCAAGTAAAGTCAGGTCTCACCCTGGAGTCTCTTTGCACACTCCCCTCCAACGACTGGCTCTTTGTGATACTTTAGGCCGAGTTATGAGAGCCTCTATCCAGCCCTGACGGAAGACTATGCTTACGGAAGCCACTACTACCATGGACACCCGCAGTGGCAGCAGGAAGGAAGAGGTACGGGATGACCTCCAAGGAACCCTTAGAGCCTCTCCTTGGGCAGGCGGGACCACCTCAGAAACACTGCTCCGAGCAGCCTTGAGAAGGGAGAAGGGCATTGTATGCATGTGTGGATGATGGTACTGCAACTGTCCTTATGTGTCCAGTGCTGGGGCGAGTTTGCCCTCCATCCTAACCACCAGGATTATAGGTTCTGACCAGGTAACAGTAAAGTCAGCTCTTTAGGGTATCCAGCATGTGTGGACTGTAATAAGGGTATGACCACCACTTCACTGAGCTGCGGCAAATGTGCACCAATAGGAGTTGTTGTTGTTTAAAGATTATTTATTTGAAAGGCAGAGTTACAGAGAAACACAGGGAGAAAGAGAGAGAGAGAAAGGTCTTCCATCTGCTGGTTCACTCTCCAAATGGCTGCAACAGCCAGAGCTGGCCCCATCTGAAGCCAGGAGCCAGGAGCTTCTTCCGGGTCTTCCATGTGGGTGCAGGGGCCCAAGGTCTTGGGCCATCTTCTACTGCTTTCCCAGGCCATAGCAGGGAGCTAGATCAAAAGTGGAGCAGCCAAGACTCGAACTGGTGCACATACGGGATGCCAGCACTGCATGTGGTGGCTTTACCTGCTTTGCCATAGTGCTGGCCCCACCAATAGGAGTTTTATCAACCACACTGATAGGTTTAGGGTGTGAACTAGTGGCAGAATCTTTTTTTTTTTTTTTAAGATCTATTTATTTGACACAGAGAGAGGGAGAGAGAAAGAAAGAGAGAGAGACAGAGAGAGACAGAGACAGAGAGAGATTGGTCTTGCATTCCCTAGTTCACTTCCCAAATGGCCTCAATGGCTGGAACTGCCCCAGGCCGGAGCCAGGAGCCTGGAACTCCATCTGGGTCTCCGATGTGGGTAGCAGGGGCTCAGATACTTGGACCTTCCTCTGCTGCCTTCCTAGGCACACTAGCAGGGAGCTGGATCAGAAGTGGAGCAACTGGGACACGATTCAGCGCTTCTGTGTGGGATGCCGGTGTTGTGGGCGGCAGCTTAACCTGCTGCGTTACCTGCTGGCCCCTAGTGGCAGCTTCTGACCTGCTAGGAAAGAGAAGTTTGTTTCAGTGTTGAAAACACACACACACACACACACACACACACACACACCCTGTCTCCACCATATGCAGTTTGGAGACTCATGCCATCAGCTGGGTTCAGGGAGGACCAAGGGGCATCTTAGGGACTTTGGTTGTTAGATCTCACCCAGCAATTTAATTCCACTGGGCTAAGGAGGTTTTGAGCCCACTATGTTCAGGAACTTGGGTTCACAGTTTGCTAGGCTCTTCCTGAAGGAAGCTGAGAAACAAGATGTGACCGCATTTTTTTGTTTGTTTGTTTTCTCTGAGGGTGCAGTGCCAAGGCAAGGGAGTCCTTATGTGTGGCACGACAGTTACCGGGATCAGAGACACCTCAGCGAACATCGTCCTGAAAACCAAAGCAGGACGTTCAGAAGAGATAGTGAAACCCAGTTCCAGTAAGTGTGAAAGGAGGGGCCGGTCGGACATGATGCAGCCCAATGTGGATTATGTCAGGCGGATTTCTGTTTAATGTAAAATACTGACTTATGTATTTGAAAGGCAGAGCAACAGGGAGACACATAGAGCTAACGAGCTCCCATCCGCTGGTTCACTCCCCAAATGGCAGCAGTGGTCAGCGCTAGGGCAGGTGTAAGCCAAAAGCCAGGGACTCCATCTGGGTCTCCCACGTGGGTGGCAGGGGCCTGAGCACTTGAGTCATCTTCCGCTGCCTTCCCAGGACAGGAGCAGGGAACTGATTGGAAATGGAGCAGCTGGGACTTGAACTGACACTCCTCTATGGGATGCAGGCATCGCAAGTGGTGGCTGAACCAGTTGCACCACAATGCTGGCTCCAGTGTCGGGCAAATCTTAGGGATTCTAATGCAGGTCCTCTGTTCTAGCCGCAGGGCTACGTGAGTAGCCCTTGATGGCCTGGCCAGCTGTTAAGAGGATCCTGGGTGGAGAGGCTCCGGGCTGAGCTCTGTGAAGTCACCCGAGGTCGGTGCTAAAGGACAGCCTGTTCTCTGGGGCCTCAGAACACAGGTGGCCTTGGAAAAGTGCTCCTGATTGGGTCCTCCTGTGGCTTCTCCTCTGTCCACTCCTGGGTGCTGAGAACGGCACATCTACCTGTTAAGGCTGGGCAGGGAAGACACTTTGAGCATCTACCTTGGAAGTGACCGACCCAAGTGCTCTGCTTTTTGGCATACCAGGACATCAGACTGCAGAGAGCAACCCTTCTCCCTGGGACCCGAGGTCACTTCCAGTGCCTGCACCGTGGAACCCCTGGTGCCCCTGTTTTTCTGTCTGAGGAAGTGAATTGGGGTGGGGGTCGGGGTGGGGGTGGATGTCAGGCACTGATTTTCCCTGTAGCACTTGGGTCTCCGACACCCACCCGCACTCGGAGCAGGGTAGCCTCGCTGTGTGCCCAGGCCCCTCTCACTGTTTCTGTTGTTTTTCTAATAGACGATCTAACAGGCGAAACCCTCATAAAGATGGCCCTGCCTCCAGCTCTGGGCAGGAGAGGCCCGGAGAGCTGTTTGCAGAGAGTCGGCTCAGCTGGGGCCCGACGAGTCAGGTGAGCTGCAGTGGTGTGGGGACTGCAAGCCCGTGGCCGGGCGTCACAGCAGCCCTGTCCGTGGAGGCTGGCAGGGCCCTTGAGGACAGGGTTTCCAATGTCTGTGGTCTGCGGGGCCCATCCCCCCATCTTGGCAGAGCTCCACTCACGCCTGCTCATCTCCTGGCTTGCCTGCTTCCGGCATATGGGTCTGAAGCCCTGAGGGCCCCTTTGCATTTTGGTCACAGCAGGAGGTTCAAAAAATGTCACCCAAGTCACCTCAAGGGGCTGAGGAAGACACGTGGAGCCACCAGTGTTAGGTGTTAGGGACCCCAGGAGGCTGGCCAGGTCAGCTTGGCAGGAGGTGGAAGTTGCTAGAACCCTCCAATTCAGGTCGGAAAGCAGGGCTTTTTACGACTTTCATGGCTTTTTCATCTCTTCCCACCAAAATCTTCCCGTGTGTACCAGCTGGCCACAAAATAGAACTCTTTATTTTTAAACCAGAGACCTTACTTTTGGAATAAGCATAGATTGATGGAAAAGTTGCAAAGATACTGTAGAGATGAACCATTAATTTTTGGCAGTCTTGTGTTCATTTTGTAGCCCTGGCTAGATGCGTATGAGTTTTGAGGACACTGTCTCTGTACAACTTGTAGCCAGCGACACAGGGCACATAGTATTATGCCTAAGGCTAACAACACAGTAACAGCAGCCACACACATACTGATAGCACTTGGCGGTGCACAAAGAGCTCCTGAATCTGTTGTTTTACTCAGCAGCCTCTAACAATCTAAGTTCAAGGATTTTTTTTTTTTTGGTACAAGGGAATGCGTAGCACATAGTAGATGTTCATTAAATAGTTGACAAATAAATCCATGAGTAAGGCCTTGAAGCATACAGGGCAGATATGTTCATCTGTGTCACAGATGAGGGATTGAGCTCAGAGAGCCCAGGTTCAGGGTCATGGCAGCAGGGTACTGGAGTCCAAAGCTGAGGTTTACAGCCCGCTGCCTCCAGGGCCCTAATGCATCCTTTATCAAACACCTGTCCGCTGAATGATCCCTTCTTCCTGCAACATACCCACTTTTACTGTATTTACTGCAAAGTTTAAACTTGTTTCTTTGAAGAAACACTCAGGAGGCCCCTGGCACCCTTCCCACATGTTTCCCTCGGTTTGGATTTTCAGCCGTCGTTGGGCAGCACGTCCAACCTTCTGCAGCAACGCGAGGCTGGTCTCAGCTCCAGCAGCTATGAGCTCAGTCAGTACATGGTGGACGCCCCTGAGCTGTATGATCCTGCCGCTGCAGCGGGCTGGAGGCCAGTCCCAGCCGGTGGGTACGGAAGTGTTCACAGGAGTTGGTTGAGTGCGATGGGGAAGGCTGGGTGGAGAGTTGTCCTTACCTTGGATTTCCAGGAATGGGTCAGCATATGCCTATTTTGGTCTTCCAGGCAGAAAGGCCAACTTTGGCTCCATTTCCCACTTTTTCTCCTAGAATAGAGATCGCATCTTGGCGGGTTCTTGGAATCGAATGCTGCCTTTGGCCATTGGCAGGCTGGGAGCTTTTAAGCTGGGCTTTTAAGTAACAGGTGACGACCAGGAAGAATTAAGCAAAGCAAAAACAGGGCCCAAAGGCTAACTGCTCGTCTAGAAGTAGGAGACTTGCTGTGAGTGCAGCAGCTCTGAGAGCCAGAGACTCCCTGGCCTCTCCACATTGCTGAGAGGCTGGGCTGGGCGCATCAACCTTGGGACTAAATTGCCAAGTCCTTACATTTTAGTCTGACATGTTCTTGGAGGCTTAAAGCTGCCTGATGCATGGAGTATAGCCCACCCAGGGTCTTATCTGGATTCCAAGTGGCATGTTTCTAAAGAAAAGCAGTGGGAGAGATTTTAAGATTTATTTATTTGAAAATCAGAGTTACAGAGAGAGAGAGAGAGAGAGAGAGACAGAGAGATCTACCATCTACTTGTTCACTCCCCAAATGGCCGCAATGTCTGGAGCTGGGCCAGTTGGAAGCCAGGAGCCAGGAGCTTCTTCCGGGTCTCCTACATGAGTGGCAGGGGCCCAAGCAGTTGGGCCATTCTCCGTTGCTTTCCCAGGCCACAGCAGGGAGCTGTATCGGAAGTGGAGTGGCTGGGGCTCAAACTGGTCTCCATCTGGGATGCTGGTGTTGCAGGTGGTGGCTCTACCCACCATGCCATAGCACCGGCTCCAAGGGGAGTGTTGCTAATAATGTCCATCTGTGTCTGTTGGTCAGAGGACGTCCCAGTGGCTGGTCCCAAGGCGCCCAAGAAGTTCTACGTCCCTCATGTGTCTGTGGGTTTTGGGCCAGGAGGTCAGCTGGTGTGTGTGAGTCCCAGCTCTCCCATGGATGGCCAAACTGCCCTTGTTGAAGTGCACAGCATGGAGGTAAACAAGACCCCGTGTCCCTGGGGTGTTGGCACACTGCTCACCCAGCTCCTCCCGACGCATGTGCCCTGCTTGCCTTGCCTGGACCTCGGCAGTCCGGGAACGAGTGCTCTGGTGGGGCGCTGGGCTGGAGGCTGTGGGAAGGGGTGGGCTCTTCTCCGAGGCAAGTGATGGCTGGAGTTCTGTTTCTCCCGCGATGCTAGCGGCTCACCTTCGGCATTCCGATGATTCATGTCTGTCCTGCCCTCACCTGAGACACTGAGCCGTGTCCTAGGGCCAAGGCCTTGGGACCTGGATGTGACTGATGGGCCCTTGGCTGGAACAGTCCTGAAGGCCAGATCGTATGTTCTGCAGGTGATTCTTAACGATTCGGAGGAACAAGAGGAGATGAGAAGTTTCCCGGGACCCCTGATCAGGTCAGTTATGTAAGACCTATAAGGTAATTACGTGAGCATAAGCATTTTTGAAATCTGAAAAGTCTTCCTGTCCTGGGTCAGCATTTTGCGAACTTGGAGCAGAGTCATTTCAACAAGGCGTTTTGATGGAGGAAGGACAGAAAGAAAAGTTAGCGTAGCTGTCAGGAAACTTGAAGTCCGTCCTGTGTTGTGGCGGTGGCGTGGTAGGGAGCTGTGGTGTCCCGTGTGCTTCACAGAGATGGGTAGGAAGGTGGCGTGCAGCCTGGGAAATGACCCAGAGGTGGGCTGCGGTGGAGAGACTGACAACAGCGGCTTTTTCTCTGGAGACAGGATTCAGATGCTGTGCAAGTCTTCCCTCTGCAGGAGTGAACTGGAACTGTTCACTAGGCATTCGGTGGTTGCTGGTACCGGTTAGGGTGCCCTTGTTGTGGAGAGTCCTGGCTGGGCGGCAGCTCCTGACTCCCAGGTCCCGGCGTCCTACTGACCAGTGGCACCAGGGTGGGCTGGTCACTTGGGCCTCTTGCAGCCTCCGTTTTCGCTCTGAGAAGCAGTGTAGCACCTGCCCCATTGCAGGCGGTGCCTGTGAGGCTCGGGTGAAATCAGGTGCAGGAAGGCTTTCAGGATGGTTGTCACTGCACAAATGTGTTCTTACCCCAAAGCTCCTTGCCAAGAAAATCCCCTGGGGGTATTGGACAGCTTCTTCAAGTGGAAATGAGCGCTGTCCCCCGCACAGCTATGCAGGTGTGGGGCAGAGAACCCAGTTGGGTATTCAAACACTTGGATATTGATGCCAACCTGGCTTTAATTTATAGCAAGTCCTCAAGAAGATGACTATGCTCATGTATTGACTGTGTAATATATGTCACACAGTTGCTAATTCCTTTATGTGTGGAAGCAGATTTTTTTTTTAAAAGATTTATTTATTTGAAAGGCAGTTACAGAGAGGCAGAGGTAGAGAGGTAGAGGTAGAAAGAGAGAGAGAGAGAGAGAGAGGTTTTCCATATGGCGGTTAACTCCCCGATGGCCGCAACAGCTGGAGCTGTGCCAATCCAAAGCCAGGAGCCAGGAGCTTCTTCTAGGTTTCCCATATGGGTGCAGGGGCCCAAGGACTTGGGCCATTCTCCACTGCTTTCCCAGGCCACAGCAGAGATCTGGATCAGAAGTGGAGCAGCCAGGACTTGCACTTGCGCCCATATGGGATGCTGGTACTGCAGGCAGTGGCTTTACCCACCACGCCATAGTGCCAGCCCCCAGATTCTTTTATTGTCACTATTTTAGGGAACAAGCTGAGGCTCAGAGGAGGTAAGAGACATGCCTCAACTGAGCAGTGGGCGAGCAGGTTTAGATCCAGGGTTATCTGTCTCCAACGTCTGGGCCACTGGCTGCTCTCCTGGGTGGTCACTGCAGGTCTCTGGCCTCAGTTTCCTCATCTGTAAAATGGGTACCCCTCCTTTTTGTTCTACAAGGAAGCGCTCTCCTGGAGATACAGGCTTTGCATCGTCAGGCTTCTGTCTCAGCCCCAGCCCAAGCACACCTGCACGGCTCAAGGGCGCCTGCGGTCCTGAACAGGGGTGGTGTCTGCCGGCTCACTCACTGCCCCCTGAAATCTCTCCGCAGGGAGGACGTGCACAAAGTAGACGTCATGACGTTCTGCCAGCAGAAGGCAGCTCAGAGCCGCAAGTCTGGGACACCGGGCGGCAGAGACTCTGCTCTTCTGTGGCAACTGTTGGTTCTCCTTTGTCGCCAGAATGGCGTAAGTTCTTGTGCTGATGGGGTAAATCAGATTTGGCATGATTCGGACAAGCAGGCGTAAAGGAAGCAACACATTTCCCAAGGGGAAAACCGCTCGGGTGCCCACGCGAGGTTCAGCCTCCGACACTTCCACTGGTGTCCTTCTACCCTGCCCTGGGATCCTCCTACATTTCCCGAGCTACCTACCGCGTAGCCAGATGGTTCACCTGTGACGCCACGTGTCTCCAGTGACCTGTGTGGCTCCCGACAGCAGAAAAGAACCACGATAGTGAAGCCAAAGTCTGAAATAGAGCAACCCAAAGAACAGTGTTGACATGACTGGCCTCCTTGCGAGAAAGCAGGTCCATGCCTGCTGCCTTCCTGCCTGCTTGGGCCGGCAGCACGAGGATTCCCAGGCTCCGCCCCCAGAATGCACCTGTTTGCCTTGCAGTCCATGGCGGGGTCCGACATCGCTGAGCTGCTGCTGCAAGACTGTAAGAAACTGGAGAAGTACAAGAAGCAGCCCCCTGTGGCCAACCTCATCAACCTGGCCGATGAGGACTGGCCGGTGCTGAGCTCCGGGCCGCGGAACCTGCTCACCGGGGAGACCCCTCCCAGTGTGGAGACGCCTGCGCAGGTGGTGGGAAAGTTCACTCAGTTGCTCTACTATGGAAGGAAGAAGGCAAGTACACCCTTCCTCCAGCCTCCATCTAAAAAGGGAAGCACCACTCCTCTCCCTCAGCCCCTCCTCTCTTACAGGAATAGCACACGCTCATTTTGGAGCATGTGAGAGGTTCATGCAGATGAAAATAAAAACACACCTACCATTGTTTTTAACCACTGATACTACAATAGTAGTGTAGTCCCAGCATTAGAAGATTACACCTGTTAACATTTTTTTAAAAATATCATTTATTTATTTATTTTATTTGACAGAGACAGTGAGAGAGAGAGACAGAGAGAAAGGTCATCCTTCCGTTGGTTTAACCCCCAAATGGCCGCTACGGCCGACGCTGCGCCGATCCGAAGCCAGGAGCCAGGTGCTTCCTCCTGGTCTCCCAGGAGGGTGCAGGGCCCAAGAACCTGGGCCATCCTCCACTGCACTCCCGGGCCACAGCAGAGAGCTGGACTGGAAGAGGAGCAACCGGGACTAGAACCCGGAGCCCATATGGGATGCCGGCGCCGCAGGCGGAGGATTAACCAAGTGAGCCACGGCACCGGCCCTATTTATTTATTTGAAAGTCAGAGTTACACACAGAGAGAAGGAGAGGCAGAGAGAGAGAGAGAGAGAGAGAGAGAGAGAGAGAGAAGAGAGAGGCAGAGAGAGAGAGGTCTTCATCCGCTGGGTCTCTCCCCAACGGGCCACAATTGCAGGAACTGTGCTGTTCTGAAGCCAGGAACCAAGAACTTCCTTTGGATTTTCCCATGTGGGTGTAGGGGCTCAAGGACTTGGACCATCTTCTACTGCTTTCCCAGGTATATTAGCAGAGAGCTGGATCAGAAGAGGAGGACCTGGGACTTGAACTGGCATCCACATGGGATGCTGGCACTGCAGGCGGTGGTTTTACCTGCTACGGCACAGCGCCGGCCCCCGTTAACATTTCAATACATTTAGTTCTAGCATTTCTAATATATACATGAAAAACGAGTGGCGTTCACAGGAGTTCCCCTTTACCTCTATTTTTTTGCTTTCTGTGGTTTCAGTTACTCAACCACTGTCTGAAAATATTAATACTTGGCTTGATTCTTTTGAGACCACATTCATATAAGTTGTATTGTAGCATGTTGTCATAATTGTTCTATATTATTATTAGTTATTTTGTCAATCTTTCATGGCAACTAATTTGTAAATTAAGCTTTATTATAGATATGAATGCACAGGAGAGGATACTTGAGGTTTTAGTCCCATGCATGTTTGCAGGCACCCACTAGGGTCTTGGGATGTATCCTCTGTGGAACGAGACTACAGGACAATTATAGTTGTTTACTACTCCCTTTTCACTTACGATTACACTTGGATGGTGAAATACCCAAAGGCATTAATTATACTCCAACAGCATCACGTAGAAAAACCATGTTTTATTTAATCATCTACTGTAGTTGAGTATAACTATTTATAATTTTGTCACCCATTATAAGTTATACTATTTGAACATCTTGTTATATAAGTCTCTGGCTGATCTAATTATTATTATTATTTTTTCAGAATAGATTCCAGGAAGTTTAATTACTGGGTTATAGAATGTGTGCTTTTTAAAAATATATTTATTTTATTTATTTGAAAGAGTTACAGAGAGAGAGAGAGAGAGAGAGAGCTTCCATCTGCTGATTCACTCCCCATATGGCAGTAACAGCCAGGGATGGGCCAGGCTACAGTCAGGAGCCAGGAGCTTCATCCGGGTCTCCCATGTGGTTGCAGGTGTCCAAAGACTTCAGCCATTTTTTGCTGCTTTCCCAAGCTTATTAGCAGGGAGCTGGATTGGAAGTGGAGCAGCCAAGACACGAACCAGTGCTCGTATGGGATGGCAGCATTGCAGGCGGCAGCTTCACTTGCTACGCCACAATGCTGGTCCCAAGTCTTGTTTACTTTGGAAGTTGCGCTTATGCTTTTCAAAACTCATAAAGTAGATTAAATTTCCAGAGATCTTCCATTGCACATACAATTATTTTGTTCTTGTGCTTCTTCGGGCATACCTGATGCCATTCCTGCACTTCCATTTGGTATTTATCAGAATATCTCAGAAAACATTATTGGGGTTGGTAAACTCTTTCTATGAGGGGACAGATTATAAATCTTTGGGCTTTGCTGGCCATTGGGTCTTTTTGCAACCCCTCAGCTCTGTGAAAGCAGTCAAAGACAGTATGTATGTGAATAGGTATGGCGGTGATGTGCTAACACTTTATTTATGGACATAGAAATTTGAGTCACATACAATTTTCCGTGTACAACTAAATAGTGCTTTTCTTTGGATTTTCCCCCCACCATTTAAAAAAGGAAAAATTGAGTTTCAGATGGTTTTTGCTGCCCTTGCTCTTTTTTTTAAAGATTGTATTTATTTATTTGAGAGGTAGAGTTACAGAAAGAGGGGAGGCAGAGAGAGAGAGGTCAGTCTTTCATCCGCTGGTTCACTTCCCAGATGGCTGCAATGGCCAGAGCTGGGCCGATCTAAAGCCAGGAGCTTCTTCCAGGTCTCCCACGTGGGTGCAGGGGCCCAAGCACTTGGGCCATCTTCTACTGCTCTCCCAGGCCACAGCAGAGAGCTGGATGGGAAGTGGAGCAGCCGGGACTCAAAGCTTATATGGGATTTTGGCATCGCAGGCAGAGGCTTAGCCCACTGCGCCACAGCGCCAGCCCTGCCCTTGCTCTTTACTGTCACCTTTTGAACACATAGCATCTGCATCACCGTCTCTGTCAGTTGTTGCTCGTTGCTTATGGCTGCAGGGTTTCCTGTGGATGCACTACAGTTCAGTGAAAGCCCTGTAGCTTGACTTTTAGGTAATTCTCAGTTGTTGGCTGTCAGGCAAAGCTGAATGAATCAGCATTGTCATTATGCTCAGGATGACAGCATACGCATTTCTAGATGTGGAAATGTTGGGTCAAAGGGTAAAAGGCTTACAATTTTGAGAGAGAATGAAAATTGCCTTTTTAGATGTTACAGTGATGCATTCCACGAGCAATCTACAAATGCACCTGTCCCCCACATTCTCACTATTCTCACCAACCAAAATGTTATTCAACTGTTTTCTTATGTGCCAATCTGAGAGAGAAAAATATAATTTGGTGTAGTTATTTGCTTTTATGAGTGAAGTTTTGTACATTTTATATCTGTTAAGTTTTTTTTTTTTTGCCATGAATTTTACATATTTTTCTGCTGGGTCTTTTTCCCTCACTTGTTGATTTGTTGGAACACTTCTTTTTTTAGGACTTGCCATCCAAAATCAGATTATTTTGAGTGGGGGATCATATTTAGAAAGGCTCCTCATACTTCAAAATTAGCTATAAAAATGAAGTTAAAGTCCTTTTGTGACTTCATCTTTGTACTTAAATATTTCTTCTCTTGAGATCTTTGTATATGGTATTTTTAAAATGAGTGACAGACACGATACTCAGTAAAAGTTAGTAGGATCAAATTATAACATATATACATATATATAAACACTCACTATATAGGAAGGACTTGTGATTTCACCAATGATTCATTTATTTAGTCAATATTTATTAGTAGTTTTTACTTATTCTTTTAAAGAAACCTATCTTTTAATTCCATCTTCCATGAGTTTTTTAAGAAATATATTTATTTAAAAGGCAGAGAGAGACAGAGGGATTTTCCATTCACTGGTTTGTTTCTCAAATGCTTGTATCATCTGGGACTGGGCCAGGTCAAAGCCAGGAGCTGGGAACACAATGCAGGTCTCCCACGTGGGTAACAGGGACCTGAGTACTTGGGCAACCACCTGTTGCTTCCCAGGGGGTGCATTAGCAGGAAGCTGGAATTGTAACTGGGGCTGGGACTTGAACCCAGGTACTTTGACATGGGATCCCAACCAATGTCTTAACTGCTGTACCAAATGCACGTCCAGCAGCTACCACTTCTAAAGCATTGAACCCAGTGGAGGATACAGAGCTAAATTTATGATGAACTCTTCTTCTTAAAAATTTATTTGAAAGATGGAGGTACAGAGAGAGGTAGAGTCAGAGATAGAGATTGAGAGAGAGAGAGAGAGAGAGAGAGCGAGAGAGGTCTTCCATATGCTGGTTCACTCCCCAAATGAATGGCTGGAGTTGGGCCGATCCAAAGCCAGGATCCAAGAGCTTCTTCCGGGTCTCCCACATGGGTGCAGGGGCCCAAGTACTTGGGTCATCTTCTGCTGCTTTCCCAGGCCACAGCAGAGAGTGGGATCGGAAGTGGAGCATCTGGGTCTTGAATTGGCGTCCATATGGGATGCTAGCACTGTAGGACAGGGCTTTAACCTGCTGCACCACAGGGCCAACCCCTGAACTCTTCCTCTATGAAAAGTAAATATTGACCCTATCCACAATAATAACAAAGCTAAGATTTAACAACACCTTCTATATGCCAGGCACTTGCTTACCATCTCTCATGTGTTATCCCATTCATTGCCATAGAAATCTTGTCAGTCAGGGTCTAGTCTTGATTTAATGTATTTGTAGGGCAGTTGGTTGGTCATGGAGCCAGCATTTAGAGCTTGGCAGCCTCATACCTGAGCCTCAGTTCTAAGCACCCCACAACCCACCCTTGACCAAAGGTAAACAAGGGGTAGATGGAGTCCATGAGTTCAGAGTGACTTGGGATAAGTTGGATACCAACATACCTTTAAAACCTTTATTCTTATTTACTAGGGTCTTATTTCTGGCATTGTGTACTATTGATACCTTCAATATAAGTTCTTGATAACTTCACTTATTCTAAAATTATGATTTTGGAAGAGCAGATTTCTGAGTAAGCTGGTGATTCCCAAACCACGCATTAGTAAGTCCTTTTAAAAATAAAAAATCATAGAGTGAGCATTTGGCATAGTAGTTAAGATGCCACTTGGAATGCATTCTGCCCATATCAGAGTGACTGAGTTTGAGTCCCAGCTCTGCTCCTGATTCCAGCTTCCTGCCAATGTGTGCCCTGGGAGGCAGCTGGTGATGGCTCAAGCAGTTGGATCCTGCCACCCATGTGGGAAAACTGGATTGAGTTTTTGGTTCTTGGCTTTGGCCCCAGGTCTTGCAGGCATTGGGAAGTGAACCAGCAGGTAGATTTCTCTCTCTCTCTAAAATAAAACATACAAGGGCCGGCGCTGTGGTGCAGTAGGTTAATCTTCTGCCTGCAGCGCCAGCATCCCATGTGGGCGCCGGTTCTAGTCTGGGCTGCCCCCTTCCAGTACAGCTCTCTGCTATGGCCTGGAAAAGCAGTGGAAGATGGCCCAAGTCCTTGGGCCCCTGCACCCATGTGGGAGACCTGGAGGAAGCACCTGGCTCCTGACTTCAGATCAGCACAGCTCCAGCCATTTTGGCCATTTGGGGAGTGAACCAACGGAAGGAAGACCTTTCTCTCTGTCTCTTCCTCTCACTGTCTGTAACTCTAACTCTCAAATAAAATAAATAATAAAATCTTTAAAAAAAAACATACAAAAACTAACTCTAGACACCATTTTTTTTTTTTTTTACTTGTAGTGGATGTGAGGCTGAGTTCCTTAACTGTGGCTATTATCTCTTTCTCTCTCTGTGTGTGTCTGTCTGTTTTCAATAGGATTATATGGGGGAGACATTGGGATGACCAAGGAACTTGTCACTTGGACGTAGAATGACCTCATTAGTGGCTTCCTCTCCAAAATCACATTATTATTTTTCGGTACCAAGGAAGTCATTAATACCAGCTAAAAACCTCACATACAAACTATACCCTTAGGAAACTATTCAGAAAATTGAATGAAAAGGTAAATGTATGTGTTTTAAAATTTGCGGCACTGACCCATCTCACCTAGTGAGTGATGTCACTTACTTGGCATATGCAGGTGTTTGATAGCTAACAAGCGATCAGTTACAGCATTAGGTGGGTAGGTTAGCTGCTACATATATCGACAAAATGATCCAGTTCCTATGCTAGGGCAGGGCAGGGGAGCCGCTGCATGGCGCTGGTTAGGGACTCAGGAGGTTGGACCCTCTCCCTTCTCCAGTCTAGAGTTCTAAGGCTTCTAGGGGTCATCTGCATGCCTGCCATATGGCTGGGGAACTGCATTTGGAGATTTGGAGCCCTGGGTGTGTGTGGTTGTGTGGGCCTTACCTGGAGGTGGCCTATGGCATTTCCACTTCCACCCCATGACCTAGAACTTGGCCACATCCAGGTGTCAGGGAGCCGGGGTGGGGGGTGTATCCTACCTCTTTGCCCAGGGAGAACATGGATTTGGGTGAGCAGCTCTCAGTCCCTGCCACAGCTGCTTAAAAGGGCACTGTTCCTTTAACACACCCTGAGAGAGAGCCTTTTTGTCCCTTTGGCTACTCACATTTTGAGATCAATCCTTGAGGTGAGGCGCTTCTCTCCCTTTTGGTACTTAGGTTCTTACAAGTGTCCTGCTATCTTCTGCTAAAGAGATAAACCTAACTGGCAACCATGCTTGAGGGAAGCTAATGAAATAGCTTCATGGATTTTGATAAGGTGAGGGCTGGAGAAGGGGACAGCCTAGAGAAAAATACTGAGCAGGTTAGCACCTGCGTCCCGCCACTTCTTCTTTGTGAATCTGTGGGAGGCTCCGCTCGATGTCCCGACTGCTCTGGGTGGGTGGCAGTGCTTGAGTGCAGGCTCCGTGGCTGCTGTTGGAGGCTCTGCTGAATGCGATGCTTTGGGTTTCAGGAGGCCCTGGAGTGGGCCATGAAGAACCACCTGTGGGGCCATGCTTTGTTCCTATCCAGCAAGATGGAGCCAAGGACCTACAACTGGGTCATGAGTGGGTGAGTCTGGGCTGACCGTGGAGTGGGGGTGCCTCCTTTTCCAGGGTCTGCAGGGGGGCCGGGGAGGAGGCCCACCCTGCAAGTGCCCTTCCGGTTTCTCTTCCAAGCTGCACACAGTATCTCTCGCCTCCAAGACTTACATCCGAGGCACAGAGACATCCTTCCTACCTGCTACCCCCGTGGTCACAGTGTCTGCTTTGTCAGCGTCTTCTCTCTTTGGGAGGGGCTGTTCCTTCTGTTTTGTGAGGGAACAGGTGATCACTTAGGTTGACCCGAGGGAGCCTCCTGCTGGAGGGTTTGGATGCGAGTAGCTGTCAGCTGCTTAGCCTCACGGTGGGGTTCTGGGTGCTGAGAAGTGCGGAGGGACATGGAGTGCCAGGGAAACGGGGTTACCAGGACTGGGGATGAGACCCAGCAGCGGTGGTGTTGAGACTGAGGGGGTGAGGGGGTGCACTTAGTAAGAAATCACATCAGCACCCCACAATCTGAGCACCATGGGTGGACCTCTAAGCAGGTCCAGACCAGAACAAGATAGAGGAAAGATGGTCCACAGGCCTGCGTGTGGAAGAGGGGGTATGAAACAGGAGGAAAGAGAACCAGGATCGAGTGGAGGCGGTGGTATGGGCATGCTGGAGAAGTGATCTGAGCGAGTCCTCCAGGCTCTGGCTAGCATGCGTGGGAGGCAAGGACCACATGGGGCAGGGCGACCCTCCTGGACGGGACCGGCTTGGTGGACCGTGAGGAGGATGTTCCCTCCGAATGCCTGTCTCCCAGCATTGGCTAAAGCTGGGCTGTGGCTCTCTCAGCTTAGGTTCCACTCGAGTTGGCTGGAAATCCTTTTGGGCAGAGAGTCGATGAGATGGCCACCTCCACTTTGAATTCTTTCCGTGGACCTAGGAACTGGCCCTTTTCCTGGGAGCCCATTCTTCCTGATTCCGGAACCCTCAGTCTTCCCAGGGACTAGAAACAGTGCCCTGTACTTTGTCATGCCCAGAGCTGGATGGCGAGTGCCCTGAGCTTGTATGGCAAGGGTGCTGTTCTGAGCGATGATCTTCCTTTGGGTTTTGGAAGTGAACATTCCAGCCATACACGGCAGCATACATCTCTACAGCAGAGTTTTGCTTTGGGCCATTGATTTTTGATGGGGCCCAGTGAATTGTGAGAAATCTCCCTAACCGTGTATGCTTAAGTCTCAAATCAACTGCGGAGCATATTATGTCCTTGTTAAGCACATCCCATGGATCGTCACCAGCAGGATCACTTCTGGTTCCTGTCCCACGCCTCTTTGCTTATTGAAAATGGCCAGTTAGTGGTTGTGAGTAAAAAAAGCACTCCAGACCCGGGCTTGTCATGAGCCACAGATGTGACACTGAGAGCTGCAGGCTTTGGTGTGGAGGAGGTCAGTGGCAAGTAGGAGCACAGGGCGGCTGGGATGGAGGGGAGCTTCCAAGCCAACTTCCGCAGCTCCCCCAGGAGCTGAGATGGCCCTGCGTCATCTCGGCGATAGTAGAAGGCCGACAGAAACGGATACTCAAGAGCCGGGGTGTCAGTGTCAAAGTGTAGAAAATACCTGCCAACCACGAGACGGGTGTGGGGCGTGTGCTGAAATGCCGTTCCTGCCAATCTCCCCCTGGAGGGTGAAGCAGAGACCCAGCAGGAACGCCCAAGGCCTGGAACCTCATAGCGTGTGCAAGGAGGCTCTCCGGGCCTGGTCCCCACGCACCGCCCCCTCTCTCTGCAGCTTCACCAGCACGCTGGCGCTCAACGACCCCCTGCAGACCCTCTTCCAGCTCCTGTCCGGGAGGATCCCACAAGCAGCCACGGTGAGCATTGTTCCACTGTTCCCTCCACCCGCAGCCAGCAGAGGGACAGCTCAGAAACGCAGTAGAGTTTCCAGGATGCGACACGTGTAACAGAAGTTCACCAGTCCTAAGTGCTAAGTGCTTCGATGCGAATCATTTTGCTTCACACATGGGGAAGGGCCGTAGAACCTGAGGTGCAAAGGTGTGGAGTGATCCATGCTCTCAGAGTTAGTGGGTAGTGGGGTGGGCACGCACCCAGTCTGTCTCAGTGCAAAGACCACGCCATTCCCCGTGCTCTCGCAGCGGCCGGCTTTGCTGCCTGGCACGAGCTGGTGGGCTCCAGATTTAGCCAGCAGGATGCCCTCCTTCCCCCACCCCCAACCAAGGATGGCTTTCCCCTGTGACTCCCCAATCCTTCAGAGCTGGACGGGGATGATCCTACGTGCTCCAGAGCTGACTGTGGCTGAGGGAAAGCCTGGGCCAGCTTCACAGCTTTGCCACCTTGAGGGACTGAATCTTTCGGTTCCAAGGAATTCCTTTTTTGTCTCTGAAGTCTCCTAGCTTCTGGAACAGATGGTGTCGAGTGTCTGGGCCTGTTTTTTCTTGGGGCATCCCATGCCCTTTTAATATGTACATTTGTATTGCAGAGTTCCAGAGAAGTCTCCTGAATTACACCCTCAGTATTTTTTTTGTTCCATTATTTTGACTTTATTTTTAGAAACTCCAGGCATACATATTTCATAGGTATAAAATATATGCACACTTGTATGTTTAGCTAATAAAACTTGCTGTTCTTTCTCTCCCTCCATCCATTCCTAGTTTCCATCTTTCTTTTTTCTCTTTTTTTCCTCTCTTTCTTCCTTCCTTTCTTTTTCTCTTTCAAATTTGCTTGTTTGCTAATTTGAAAGGCAGAGAGACAGACAGATAGACACACACACACACACAGAGATATCTCCCACCTGCCTGTTCACCCCCAAATGCCCCACAATACTCAGGACTGGATCAGCTGTCAGGCAGAAGCCAAGAGCCGAGAACTCTCTCCGGGCCTCTGAGGTGGGATGTAACCTTCCCAGGTTGCATGGCAGCTGTCATCAATCACCCACCCTTCTCTCCTCTGTCCCACACTCCCTTCATTTTTTCTCTTTCCTCCATCCTTTCTGTGCCTTACTGGGTTTTTACCAGTGTCTCTCGCTTCTGTGCCCTTCCCTGTTTGTCTGATCTTGGGCTTCTTCCCTTCTTCCCTGAGCTGTGCAGGTCGGGTTGTCTCCTCCTGCTGTTCTCCCTGGCTTTCCTGAGTTTTTAGGACCCAGCTTCATGCACTTGCTGCCTAGCAGTGATTGTTTTCATTATTGATCCTTTCACCCACCACTTCCCGTTTGGCTGTGGGTGCGTGGCTGTGTGCAATGTTCTCTCACCCGCCGTTTATTTTCTGTGTTACTTTCCTCCTCCTGCCTTGTAGGAGTTTTGTATTTTATTCTGGGCTTGTTCCTTAGAATTATGCACCTGTACAGGAGTTGAATCTTTCCGGGACTGGTGTTGCTGGGAGGTCTGAGCTTGGGTGGAAGCAGCTTGTCTGGCATTTCCCACAGGCCTGGGGTTTCCAGGGTAGGCCTGCTAGGGTCTGCTTCTGCCTAGCCCACGGAGAGACCTTTGACCTCTCCCCACCCGTGTCCATGCTCTGCTTCCTCCTGGGTATCTTTGGTATTTCTTGTATCGTGAGAGTATTTACTTATTTTTGCCGACAACTGGCTTGAATGAAAATGGACTTCATCCACACTTCTGCTTTTCTGTCATTATTGCTTGTGATGAGAGAGAACTGATGGTGTTCACACCCCATCACCAAACCCCTCAGTGGTTGTGGGTCACTGTGTACTGCCCAGCTCAGCACAGCTGTACCACGGCCCCAGGCACTGCACGCAGCCACCTAGGCAATCAGCCTGTGGATCCCTGGCTCACCCTGCAGTCGGAACTTAGCTTTCTAGGGGAGAAAGCTGAGAAGCCAGAGGTGCTGTGGCAGTGCAGTACTTGATCTGAGAGCCGGCAGTTTCCTGGCCTCCCCACACCTCGTCAAAGGCTAGATTTCAGTCACCTGTGATGAGCAGTGCATGGGCCCTGGACACCCAGGCGTGCGTTTCATCACAGGTGTAACCTAGAGTTTCTCCTTGCCGCTGTCTGAATTTGGTTTTGCGGCTTCATCTCACAGAGCCTGCCTCTTTGCAGGAGTTTTGGTGCCTAACCAGTAGAGTTATTATGAACAATTAAAGGAGAAAGAATATCTGAGCATATCAACCACGGAGCCTGGCCTGTTGAAGTTAGTTAATAAAGGACTACTCTTTCTCTGGCCTCCTAGACCTGCTTTATGCCATTTTTTCCCTCAAATCACCTAAGGAAGAGACAGAATAATGGCTTCCAAGGGTGCCTCCTTCCGAGGGATTTTATCCTCTTTGGCTTGTTCCTTTCAATTCAGCAAGAAGAGGCCTGGCTTACATGTCCAAGGGAGGGCGATACTCAGACGAAGCCCATGTGGTGCTGGTAGGAGGAATGCCTGGCAGAGGGTGAGGCTCATGGTCTGAGCCAGGTGATGAATGAGAGCTATTGTAATCATTAGATGTCTCCTCCAACCCCATCCACTGCATTGTCCAGTCTGGGTGGAGCAGGTGTGACGTGTAGCTGGGTGGAGCGTGTTTTATTCTCTGGGGTCATTGCAAGTGCCAGGTGACTGTGGAAGCGTTGATCTCAGGGCTTAGTTATTACTGTCAATCCTCTGGCCGACCCTCCCACACGACAGCTTGGAGTTAGACCGGCCTGCGAGCCGCCCCTTTCTTTCCCTCTGTTGAGCTTCCCGCTGTATGTTTGTGCTTGTGTTCTCATGTGTGAGGCACTTCAACAGATATGGGAAAAATAGAATGAAAAGATGTTTATCTTGATAAAAAGTGCTGAACTCCACGCATAGCTTCTTTTCACAGTGTTTATCATGAACTTTGTGACGAGCCCTTTATTCACACCTACATGTTATTCATAAAGTGAGAGCCAAGTGTGGCATACTATTCTGTGTTCCACATAGCTGTCTTCTCCCTAAATTGCAGCCCTGTACATGATCTCCATTCTAGAGACGAGGAAACAAAGGTTTAAAGCCAGTTGAAATTTTGCACTGGTCACACAGCTAAGAGGCAGGGAGTGGTGAGGGGAACGCTGGGCCTGTGTTGTTTTAGGACATCATGTTGTTTACTGATATTCACCCCCCAACCCAGCCACCCTGCTGTGCCAGGACCAGACTCTACCGGGAAAGCGCCCGTGGGCAGGGCTCTCTTCCCACTTCCCCTTTGCTGTTTGCTCTCTGCTGCCCCTGGTGGAGGCTGCTTCCTCTGCTTGGCCACTGCTGGGATGGGCACTGCCCTTGGCTGGGAGGGAAATAAATGGGGACTGACTGCAGGCTGGGCCACTTGGCTTGATTTTCTCATTCTAAAGGGCTGATAGGAATTAGAATACATGAGGTGGCTGTGAAGATGACATAAGATGATGTGTGTAAAACTAGGAAAACTTAACTTGACCTTGGTGATGGGCTAATGTGATTTCTACTTATGAAGCAAGGGTGTTTTTTTTTTTTCCCCTTTGACTTGACTAGCTATTTGGCATGGGGGTGCTGGGAAGAAATTTGATAATTAGTAAAACTCTTATTATGTGTCTATTTGTATTTACCTATCTTTCTATTGCTTGTAGGAATTTTGATTGGTTTATTTTTTTTTTTTTTGGTAAATAAGAGAACTTGAAACCAATGAATGGAAGCATTGCAGGCAGCGTGATGGACCTGTGTGAACTCCTCCTAGCCAGAAAGCAGCAGTCCTCTTACCAACACTCGTGTCACCATAAGTTCTGTAAGCTGTCATCATTTTTCTGCTGTTTTTCAGTGCTGTGGGGACACGCAGTGGGGAGACTGGAGGCCTCACTTGGCTGTGATTCTGTCGAATCAGGCTGGGGACCCGGAGCTGCGTCGACGTGTGATTGTCTCCATGGGGGACACCCTGGGTGAGCAGGAACCCGCACCACCCCCCTCCCCACCCCACAAGGGTATGCCTTTAACTTCGGGCCCTTAGTTTCTTAGATTCAGTGCAGGGCCAGAGTCTGGACCTCAGGGCATCAGTGTTTTGAGGGAAGAAACTTCAGGGAAAGGAATGTCCTTCCTGCCAGTTCACTGGCATCTCTGCTGCGAGCCAGCTCAGGCCAGGGCCCCGAGACCTGGTGCTCAGCTGCTGAACTTCTTCCTTGGGAGAGATTCCCTTGCAGACGGACTGGACGCCTGGGGACCTGGCCTCTAGCACCATCCGTCCCTCAGTGACCTTGCTCAGTCAGGGAGCAAGTTCTGCTTTTGCCGTAACTACCCTTCAGAATCCTGCTGCCTTTGTTTCTTTCATCTCTCTATGACCGTGGCCTTATAAACACACACCGGGTATTGAATGTTCCAGGTCAGTGGCTCTCAAATTTGGTCAAGAGGCAGAACATGCAGAGTTCATAGTGTTCTTTGAGGGACTTTGTAAAACCTTGCTGTGTTCAACTTAAAACAGCCATGCGTCAGAGTGTGCCATGTCAGATGTCAGGTTCTTGGGCATCCTGGAACCCCGGACCAAAGGGAGCAACATCTGCTGAGCCCTTCTTGGGTGCTAGGCACTGTGCTAGTGGTGTATCTATTTTAGTTAATTCAATTTTCAGCCAATGGAAAATGTATGGGAGTACCTTTTAACATTGGGAGCAATTTGGTTATTGATTTGATTTTTATGAGCGTGGGGGAAAGTCTTCTATTGTTTGCTGTTAGCGCCCTGGGAGGCCTCAACTAAGGACCCCCATTCGTGAGGGTCCGCTTCTCTGCTGAGGTGTGGGCCTCTCTTCTCACCTCTCACCCTCAGGAAGAACTCCAACGCTTGGAAAGGTTCCTAGTTACTTGTCTGTTATACAGGATATGAAATAGCTTCCTTTTCTGGCAGAAGAGAATTGAGATCAAATGTTTGAGGCCCAAAATGCCAGTGGGAGAGAGGGTGAGCTCTGGGGTCCATGACTCAAGCGTGTGAGAAGTTCATGTGTTCATTCATTCATGCACTCCCATGTGGCTTCTCCCCTGACCCGTGGCTCTGCCCTGTCTCTGTTGTCCTGCAGCCAGCAAGGGGCTGGTGGAGGCAGCCCACTTCTGCTACCTCATGGCTCAGGTGCCCTTCGGACACTACACTGTGAACGCGGACCGTCTGGCCTTGCTGGGCAGTAGCCACAGGTGTGTGACCTTCTAGGGGACGGAGAATGGCCAGGGATGCTCCCGGGGGAGCTGTGTGCTCCTCTGCTGGGTTTCACAGCTCCTATTTGCCATCTTCCTGTGAGCTTTCGGCTCTCGCTGGTGCCCTCCTCTGGTTAAATGCAGAATCTGCAGGCTTGGACCAGTAGATGCTCCCCGGGTGCCACTTCACACCACCAGGCGGCCGTCAGGCTGCATTGCGCCGCTCTGGCCACTGGGTGGCACTCTGGCTCTGCAACCAGGGATCAATTAACCCAATCAAACAAAAATAAGGTTTTACTTGTGAGGCTTCCGCTCTGTGTCAGGCCGCCCTGAGTCCTTTCTGAGAGCCCACCCTGAGCAAAACTAGGGAGCAGCAGAAGCGCGTGTTGAGGCCTTCTATTGGGGGGTGCCCCAGCGCCCCTACTTGTTGCATGTTACTCTCTGCGGGCCACTGCACACCTCTCATCACGGGAAAACCCGGTGGGCCCCGGGGAGAAGGAATGGTTGACAGACAGGCAGTTGGCTCCCTGGGGCCCTTCTGAGCTCTCCACCCCTCCCCCCATATTTGAGATTTCCTAAGCTTGCAGGTGGTGCCAGGCCTTTCTTCGCTCCGTTTCCCTTGTTACACACTGCCCCTAAGAAGAAGGCATTTTTAAGAAGGGAAACTGAGGCACAGCAAGGTGAAAAAACGTGTGGAAGACAGGGCAGCTGGAGTGCGGTGGGGGCGGCCGGGCTCCCAAGCCCTCTGGTGACGGCGGCGCCAAGCTGCCCAGCCCGGCCGCCGGGGGCCTCATGTCCCACACGGGGAACGCCTGGGTCCCGTGGGGACCCTCAGCGCGTGGGTGACTACGAGGGCTCTTCAAAAAGTTCATAGGAGGGGCCTTTTATGAAAAAAAAAAAGCGTAGATTTCAAAAAAAAAAAATTTTTTTTTTCTTTTTTTGTTTTTGCACCCAAATGTTTCGCTTCCTTTTTCCAAGTTTTTGACGCCTCCAGGAACAACGCGGTGCCTGGGATGTGCGGCCCCCGGCAGGCAGGCCGGTGAGGGCAGGGCCGCGGGGGCGCCTCTCCCCAGGCCCCCCGCGTCAGCCCAGTCAGAGCCGTCGGGGAGGGCGGCGGCGGGCGGCGTCCCGCCACCTCACGCGCCCTGTTGCTCTTCCGGTTCCAGTCAGGAGTTCCCGAGGTTCGCCTCCGCGGAGGCTATCCAGAGGACGGAGGTCTTGGAGTACTGTCGGACGCTGGGCGGCCGCCCGGGCCTCATCGCTTCCTTCCAGGTAGGCGACGCCGCGAGGCGCCGTTGCGACTTGACGCCTCGGCCGACTTCCCCTCAGCAGCGCGAGCGCGGGAAGGTGCCGGGTCTCGTCCCGCGCGTCCCCTGCAGCCTTGTCTTTCACGCCGCGAGAGCTGGACCTCGCAGGGGCCTCCCTGCCCGAGGCTCCGGCCTCGCCGTCGCGGCCCCGGGCCCCTGCGGCCAGCTCCCGGCCCTGCGCGGCCCCGGCGCCCCAGGCCCGTGTGCGCCTGCGCAGCCGCCCCGCCCCGCCCCTGCCGCCGCCGCCGCCGCCGCCGGGGCTGGGGTCTCTCCCGCGACCCCTGAGACTTCTGCCCCTGCAGCTTTTTTTTTATATATATATATATTTTATTTTATTTAATGAACATAAATTTCCAAAGTACAGCTTATGGATTACAATAGCTTCTCCCCCCCCCCCCCATAACTTCCCTCCCACCCACAACACTCCCCTCTCCCACTCCCTCTCCCCTTCCATTCACATCAAGATTAATTTGCAATTATCGCCGCTGCAGCTTGCTCCCTGCTCCGTGCCTGGTCCCTCGCCGCCAGCTGCACGTTCTCCTGGCCTCTCTCCTCAACCTCCCGACCTGTGGCCCATGTCACCCACATTTCTCACATTTGTCACGAGTGTGGCAGTGGGCTCGGCTGAGGCGGGGGTGGCCCCAGTGTCTGTTGAAGGCGCCCCCCGCGGGAGCCAGCGAGCTCCTGTCTGGAACGCGGGGCAGTGGCGCCAGGCACGAAGCCCGCTGTCCACACTGGACACCGCCTCCCACGGCTGGCTCCGTGGCCCCCATTTGACACGTAGCTCTGCTGCCCTGTATTTCCTTTGCTTTTTGTGTGCAGGTAACTCATCTTCCTGTGCACATTACCTTCGTATTCTTTTTAAAAAAGAGATTGGTTTATTTATTTGGAAGTCAGAGAGAGAGAGAGGGAAATTTTCTGTCGACTGGTCACTCCCTAGATGGCTGCAATGGCCAGGACTGAGCAGTTGGAAAGCAGGAGTGGGGAGCTTCCTCCAGGTCTCCCACGCAGGTGCAGGGGCCCAAGGACCTGGGCCATCTTCCACTGCATTCCCAGGGCATAGCAGAGAGCTGGATCGGAAGTGGAGCAGCCAGGAGTCGAACTGGTGTCCATATGGGATGCCAGTGCTTCAGGCCAGGGCTTTACCCGCTACGTCACAGCACCGGCCCCTACCATGTTTTCTAAGTACTTTTTCTGGATGATTTCATTTAATCGTCACAGCAGAAGAGGTGGTAGGCGGTGTTACTATAGAAATCCGTGTTGCAGTGGGTACACTGAGGTCAGTAGTCCAGTGTGCCACACTAGGATGGCGCTCGGGTTTGAACCGGAGTCTGTCTGCCACCAGAGCCCTCACGCCTGGCCCTCGCCTCGTCCCTCAGGCTTCGGCAGGAGATTACTTGTATTCGTCTGTACTCTCCACGGGGCTTGCACCAGGGCCTGTTTTTGCTTGTGTTATATGTGCCCTGTCACCTGGTCTCTGCCCCAAACAGAACAGCAGGCTCTCTCGTACCACAGCCTGATGGATAGGGAGTAAGCACTTCGTACATTTCCACGGTGACCAAGGCCTAGAGTGGAGCTGATGGGTTGTCTGTACTTCTCTCTATAACTCAGGAACCACGGGCTGGATTTGGAGTTGTGCCTGTACACAGATAAAATGCCCCAGATGGCACAAAGCTGTGGATATGTGGATGCCAGTGCTGCAGGAAGCTGGCAATCATTTGACTTGCAAGAAGTCTTATCTGCGTCCCCCCCTATCCCTCCAGCCCTGTCTGGTGGACTCATCCCTGGCCCGGTTCCTCTCCGCAGGTGTATAAGCTCCTTTATGCTTCCCGCCTGGCGGACTACGGCCTGGCGTCCCAGGCCTTCCATTACTGCGAAGCCATTGGCACGGCCGTCCTGAGCCAGGCAGAGAGCAGCCACCCTGTGCTATTAGTGGAACTCATCAAGGTGAGCGTCTCAAAGGGTTCTCTGCAGGTGGTTTATCTTCAGTGTTCAGAGCAAGCCATTGGAGAGCAGCTGAGGCTCCACGTTTCATCTTTTTTGAACACGCTGTACAATTGGAGCCCACGGCTGTCTTTGGCCACGGCTGTGTGCCCAGATGCGATAAGCAGAGTCCGAAACACACAAGGGAGGAGGCTGGGGGCGGGGGCGGGGGGATTGGGGGCCTGGGAACACCATGCATGTACTTCTTGACAAATTCATTCTTGCACCTGCTTTTCTGGTACAGTAAAATGGCATGCAGCGGTAAACCATTCTGTTTGTAAAAGCTGGGCTTGGAAAATGTAGTTAGTGATTAAAACAGGAAATGATCCTTATTAAAATACTTTTAAATGCATGGAATATTTTATCACATGTGGGATACATTTAAAAAAGAAAACAAAAACATATCAACTTTCAGTTTCTGGGGAAGAAAACAATAATCAGGCAAATACTTGTTTCAGTTAATTGAAGAAAAAGTCCATTAGAGAGCAAAAAGGCAGCCTGCCCTTACATTTTTGTTTTGGTGTGGATGAGGCCCAAGTGCTGGATTCTGTAGGCAATAACGTTAGTGGTGTTCAGGCCCCACACACTGAGATTTCTGCCCACAGGTTCATGTTTGCAAGGAACCCAGGGAGCCAGAATGGTTGACTGGGGAAGTTCTGGGACTTCATAATGGAATAAGGCGGAGCAAGTGTTATGGTACAGCTGGTTAAGCCACTGCCAGTTGTCAGCATCGCATATCAGAGCAAGTCCAAGTCCAAGTCCCCACTGCTCCAGTTCTGATACAGCTGCCTGCTAACGAGCCTGGGAAAGCCGTGGATGATGGCCCAAGTGTTTGGGGGCCCTGCCACCCACATGGGAGACCAGGATGGAGCTCTTGGCTCCTGGCTTTGGTCTGGCCCAGCTCTGGCTGTCGTGGCCATTTGGGGAAGGAACTGAAGATAGAAGATCTCTCTGTTTCTCCCTCCCTCTCTTTTGCTCTGCCTTTCAAATAAATCAATAAATCCATTGGTTCACTCCCTAGATGGTGGCAATGGTGAGGGATAGGCCAGGCCAAAGTTAGGAGCCAGGAGCTCCATCCAGGTCTCCCATGTGGCTAGCAGGGGCCCAAGAACTTGGATTATCTTCTGCTGCTTTTTCCCAGGCCATTAGCAGGGAGCTGGATTGAAAGTGGAGCATCTGTGACACAAACCAGCTCTCATATGGGATACGGCTTCGAAGGTGGCAGCTTTACCTCTATACCACAATGCTGTCCCCAGTTAATAATTATTTTTTTAAGATTTATTTATTTATTTGAAAGTCAGAGTTACACACAGAGAGGAGAGGCAGAGGGAGAGGTCTTCCATCTGCTGGTTCATTCCCCAGATGGCAGCAATGGCTGGAGCTGTGCTGATCCGAAGCCAGGAGCCTGGAACTTCTTCTGGGTCTCTCACGTGGGTGCAGGGGCCCAAGGACTTGGGCCACTTTCCACTGCTTTCCCAGGCCATAGCAGAGAGCTGGATCGGAAGTGGAGCAGCCGGGACTTGAACCGGTGCCCATATGGGATGCTGGCACTGCAGGTGGATGCTTAGCTGCTACACCACAGCACAGGCCCCCTCAATTATTCTTTATAATCCAATTTACAAGGCAGTTGCGGCTCTTTCTGCTTCCCGTCATTGCCGCCTCGCCCTCTTGGTGTTCCATCACTCTGATTGCCCTCTCTGTCCCTCTCCCACTGACTCGGCGCAGCTGGCCGAGAGGCTGAAGCTGGCAGACCCGTTGGTTCTCGAGAGGCGCGGGGGAGATGAGGCCTGGGAGCCTGACTGGCTGCAGCGGCTCCGGCGGCACCAGGAGCTGCAGGTGAGCAGGTGGAGCAGGGGTGGCAGGCTGGGCCTCAGTTTCCCTCCACTCTCCCTGAGCTGCAGAGGGGCATGGACATCAGCAAGTCCTGGCCGCATGCTTCCCTGTGGTGTCCCCATCACCCACGAGCTGCGCCCCGTGTCCCGGGAAAGGGTGGGACTCTGAGCTCCTCGCCTGCTTGGCTCCCATTTTGAAACCATTTCCTCTGTGTGTGTGTGACCCAGGTGGGTGGAGGCGGAGTGGGGAGGGCTCTCCCAAACCCCTTGCCGCCCTTCTCTGAGGTCCCAGGGCGCATGTTTGATGGCTAAGAAAGCTTCCCCATCTCTGCTGGGAACAAAGGATCAGAGAGACCGCGGTACTTTCATGTAATGTAGGCCAGGCACTCACTTAAAAGACGTCCGGGCCTTTCCTCTCTGTTCTCACGATTGCCCAAGCTGCTGGTCGTCATCGGGACAGTAAGAGGACCAGGGCCTCCTCCCTCTCTTCCTCCCATTATGCCTGAAGAAAGGACCAAGTGGATGTTTCAAACCCAGCCCTCCTCCTTCCCTCCCTGCATCCCTCTGCTGTGGCCTCTCAGGCCTGTGGTTTCCCTCCTTCCGTGGGCCCTGACCTGCGGCCAGCGCTGCCGGCTCTGAGCACAGCTGGGAGCCCTGGAGCCAGTGCCCTGCTCAGGCCACTGGGCGCTCAGCGGAGGTTCCCTTACCGTGCCACTCCCACCGGAGATCCTGTCTGATTTAAGTTCAGAGTCACCCCGTTCCCTACTCTTGTTTCTCCCTGTGCCGCGGATAAAGGAGTGTACTTTATCTTAAACAGCAAAAGGCAGCTGCAGACGCTGGGGAACCTCATTCTGCAAACTTGGATACTCCAGGAGCCACAGGAACAACAGGTGCTTGGGACAACAGCTGACGCTCAGGGTCTGATTGCACGACACAGACTTTTCCAGGGAATTCTAGCCCCTCCCTCCCCTGAGTGCCTTCCTTGCCTGTGTCAGTGTGACCCACCCGCTGGGCCAGGTACCTCCTGCACACAGCCCCTCTTTTCCCACGGTTACACGGGGTCCTCACCTCTTCCCTTCCAGCCATGCCTCTTGTGCTTCCTTCAGGGGTGAGCAAAGGGAAGGGGAGGGGGGGCAGGCCTTGCTTCTGGTCTCAGTGAAGGGTGGAGCAGCACCAGGCCACTGCCTCTTGTGGCTGCTTCCTCACAGCCCTGTCCGCTGGTGCCCACACAGCCCTGGGACCTTGGGCCAATCTTGGGCTTGTCCCCACCTGCGTTCATCTCATCAGCAAGGCCCCCTCCAGGGCAAATGGATTGTGCTGCTTTACAAGCAAAGCCATCGCCTCTCAGATCTGATCTGGGCTTTTAATGAGAAGTTTTCTTTCTTTTTGATTTTTAAAATTTGAGAGGTGGTGGTGGGAGGGAGGGGATGAGAGTGAGAGAGAGAGGGAAGGAGGCAGAGAGAGAGAGGGATAGAGAGAGAGAGAAAGGGGCTCTGGTTCATCAGTTCCACTCCCCAAATGGCCTCAGTGGTTAGGGCTGGGCCAGGACCAAAGCTGGGAGCCGGCAACTCAATCCAGGTCTCCCATGTAGGTGGCAGGGACCCCACTACTTGAGCCATCACCACTGCCTCCCAGGGTCTGCACTGGCAGGAAGCTGGCACCAAATCCAGAGGCCTTTTCCCAAACTGGAGGTCTTCCAGGTTTCAAATACCCAAGTCCGTTAGGAACTCCTTAAAGGAGAAAGAGTTGATCCAAAAATACAGAGGTGTGGAGTCGGATGGGGTGGTCATTTCTCCCCTCCCAACCCACTGCTGGAAGGTGTGGAGACGGCACGAGGATGTGAGCCACACTGGTGCTACGATCACCGTGCTTTGCGAGGCCTCAGGGGCAGGAGCTGCACCCTGTGGCCGGTCTTGTTTCTGGTCTGATTCGTGTGCAGATGCCACAGTTCAGGTCTCACTCCTTCCTCTTGTGTCCGCAGAAAGCACTTTCTACCAGGATCTTCCCGCATATCAGCGCTTCTCAGACGCCCCCGGGTGCGAGCCAGCGCCATGGCCAACACCTACGCAGACTGGCCTGCCCCAGCCCTTTCCCCTCCAGCCAGGGCCCGCCGCAGGGCCGGCAGGGGCACCTGTGCCTCTCTATTCAGTGCCTGAGACCCACTTCCCGGTCAGCACGGAGGAACCACAGGCTGTTGGAGGACAGGTCTGGGAGGACACGCGGCAGACACACTCAGCCCCTGGTAAGACCTGCTGGCCAGACTGGACGCCCGGGGTACCGAGTCTTGGGGCAGCGGAAGCAGGGGAGGGAGGTGCAGGCAGCAGTGGGAGCCGGTGGGCTGGAGCCAGTGCAGACTTGTGGTGGGGTGTGCACGTTGCTGCGGCTGCTTTGTTGCACTGGAGGAAGCGTGTTCTCTTCCTGTCTGTCCTGCCCTCGCTGTGGGTTGCATAATCTCTGGGCAGTGGGAAGACTGCAGGGTGGAGAAGAGAAAAAGTCACCTGCACCACAGCATAGGCCTCTTTCTGCACCCGAGAGCTCACTGTCAGGGGCCGTGGCAGGAGCCCGTGTGTCTGTCCTGGCCCCTCGGACTTGGGACAGCAGGGGCAGACATGGGTGAGCGGTGCTGAGCTGTGCCAGGGGAGAGCTGGGCACTGTGAGGATGAGATCTCAGACCCGAGACAAGGTCCTGTCCAGGCTGGAGACTCAAACGGGGGATGCCTGCGATGCAGACAGACATTGGAAAGGACCACCGTGCTTTTGGGGGACCCGTGCGTCCTGGGGCGGCTGGAGCTGAGAGAAGCCGTGCACCTGGACTTGGATTTGCTGTGGTCTCAGAGAAAAACGGGCTCTGACTCCAGCCACTTTGCAGCTGGGAAAGTCTCTGTGTCTCCCACCACCCTTCATCAGGGTGCCTGGAGGAAGCACGGCTCTGAAGCAGTTTCTGTGTGTGTTTGGTGCTGCAGGAGAGAACATAGCGTCTCCAGAGACCTTCCAGGAGCCTGAGGGTCTAGAGGTCATTTCCACGCCACAGGTGAGTGGACGAAGCAGGGTGAAGGTGAAGAGGTGCCTGCTGCTGGGTTTCCCGTGCATGTAGGTGCCCTGGTTTCTGAGTTCCCTGCAGACTCCTCCCCACCACGGCGCCAGCTCTCTCTCCCACTCTGTGCCTCTTCCTCACTGTTTCTAGCCCCAGTCCTGGGGGGCAGGGAGGAGCCTGTGTTCTTACTTACATTCAGTCCCACCCCATGTGTCCTGGGAGGTGGAGTGGAGGGAGCAGAAGAGCTGGTTTAGTTTTGGCCTCATGGATCTTTGCCCCCTTGGCATCCTAACTGTCTGTCTGTCTATCTATATCTATCTGTCTGTCTATCTATCTATCTATCTATCTATCTATGTATCTATCTGAGAGAAAGAGACAGAGGTCTTTCATCTACTGACTGATGCCCCAAATACAGGCCTAGGCCAGGAGCCAGGCACTCCATCCTGGTCTCCCACATGGATGGCAGGACCCAAGTTTTTGGACCATTGTCTACTACCTCTCAGGTACATTAGCAGGAGGCTGGATCAGAAATAGAGTAGCTGGGACTGAAACCAGCACTCCAATGTGGAATGCAGATGTCCCAAGCAGTGCCTCAACCCACTGCATCGCAATGCCTACCTTCTCTTCTTTTTCTAAATTTATGTATGTATACGTGTACTTTTCTTTCTTTGAAAGGAAGAGATACACAGAGAGATAGAGATAAAAAGATCTTCCATCTGTTGATGCACTTTTCAAACACCTGCAACAAGAGGTGCTGGGCTGGGCTAAAGCTAGGAGCCAGGGACTCAACCTGGGTCTCTCACATTGGTGGCAGCTGACCCAAGGACTTCAGCCATCATCTGCTGCCTTCCAGGGTATGCATTAGCAGAAAGCCGGAACTGGTAGTAAAGCCAGCACTTGAACCCAAGCACCAGTGAATGAGTGGAGGGGAGCGCTTACTCTCTCTGCCTTTCTCATTCTCTCTGCCTCTCAAATAAAAAAACAAGAAGTTTAGGGGCTGGCACCGGTAGTAGGTTAAGCCTCTGCCTGTGGTGCTGGCATTCCAGCTTGGAGTCCTGGTTGCTCCACTTCTGATCCAGCTGTCTGCTAATGGCCGGCTAAAGCAGTGGGAGATAATCCAAGTACCTGGGCCCCTGTACCCATGTGGGAGACCCAGAAGAAGCTCCCGGCTCCTGGCTTCTGATCGGCCCAGCTCCAACCGTTGTAGCTATTTGGGGAGTGAACCAGCAGATGGAAGACCTCTCTCTATGTCTCTCCCTATCTCTATCTGTAACTCTGCCTCTCAAATAAATAAGTAGAGCTTTAAAAAAAGATAAATTTATTTTGAAATCTATGTATAACTTTTTCATAATATGCATTTCCACGAACTTCTTGAAAAATCATTGTGTATGTACATATATACTTAAGTGTATATGTGTGTATGAATAGATGTGCATAAAACATATGCATGTGTGTTTTTAAATGGTGAAGAAAATGTCCATGGAGAGCTTTATTTCTTATTTTTAAAAATATTTATTTATTTGGAAGACATAGTGACAAAAGGGAGAAACAAAGTGAAAGAGAATTTTTAAAATTTTTATTCTATTTTTTTCAATTTCCCCCCTTGCTGCTGCCTTTTTTTTTTTTTTTGATAGGCAGAGTTAGAGAGAGAGACAGAGAGAAAGGTCTTCCTTCCTTTGGTTCACCCCCCAAATGGCTGCTACGGCCAGTGCGCTGGACCAATCCAAAGCCAGGAGCCAGGTGCTTCCTCCTGGTCTCCCATGCGGGTGCAAGGCCCAAATACTTGTGTGGGGAGCAATCCGGACTGGACTAAGTTACTGGAATTAAGACTTATTCTATGCATCTGCTCTCCCACAACATGGCGCTGGGAGAGAAGTAAACAGCTTCCGCACAGCTGCCTCCAGTTCAACCAATAAACAGTAGGACTTGCTCCTGATTGGAGGAGAGCAGCGTACTCGGCGTGTGGGCAGCCGAGTTAGGATTGGCGGAGGAGGACTATAAAGGAGGAGAGAGACGGCATGCACCGGGGAACATCTATGGGGAACATCTAAGGGGAACATCTAGCTGAAGGAACACCTGTGCAGCCCCCCGAGAAAGCCGGCTGGCGGTGTGCCGCTCCCCTGCGGAAGTGGGGAATGTGGCCAGGGGGAACTGCCCTTCCACGGAGGTGGAAGGGATAGTAGCCAACCCGGGAAGAACCAGCAGCAAACCCGGGGAGGGCCGAGCAGACGAAAGAACAGCGCAGGGTCCTGTGTCGTTCCTCCGCGAAGAGGGGGAGCGACATAATGGTGCTGTGACTCGGATATGAAGCCTAGGCAGGGTTTAGTGTCATTCCTCCACGAAGAGGGGGAGCGACATAATGGTGCTGTGACTCGGAAGGAAACCTAGGACGGATAGCAAACTTAGGAGGGAAGAAACGGGAAGAAACGGGAAGAATTGGGAAATTATCGGAGAGAGAGACTAGCAAACAGCCTAGGGAAAAGCCGGACGAAAAAAGGTGCCGGAAGAAGCTATGGAAAGCCTAGGCATAGACTCAGATACGGACTACGGGGGGAAGCTGGGAGAAATCTCTAAGGTCGAAAGCGAAAGTGAAAGCTAGAACAAACAGACTCGGATGCGGACTGTGGGGAGAGGCCAGGAGAAATGAGGGAGGAGTATTGTTGGAGGAAAGCTTGGGGAAACATACCGGGTAGAGAAAAATGTTAGGGAAATTGAAGCCGCGGGGGGCAGGCCAAGGCGGAAACGGAAGCCACTTTGGGATTCTCAAGTTAGCCCGGGAATAGGGGGCGAAAGGTTGAAACCAGAAGCTGAAACGTAAGCCAGATTGGGATCCGTCTGATTAGCCCGGGGAGCAAAGGACGGGAAGCCAAATCGTGGGGCGGAGACGTAAGCTGGGTTGAATTCGCCAGGCTAGCCCGGGGAACTTAGATTGAATGCTAGTGGCGGACACGTAAGCTACGCTGTGTGACTCGCGGAGGCTGCCGTGCGCAGAGAGAGCGTGCGGGGCACAAGTAGATAGGGAACGGGGCTGGCGTAGGCCGTGGTGCAGACGCAAAGGGCGTGGAAAGCGGAGCCGCGCAGATGAGAGAGGCGCTGGCTGAAGCGGCGCAGAGCGGGAAGCTGCGGGGATAAGAGAAACAGAAGTTTGGAAGTGGAGTGAGAGAAATGGGAATGTTGGCAGACAGAAGTAAAATGGGAGAAATAGGAATGCCCGGAGATAGAGAAATAGAGAAATAGAAAGGCCTCCCTACAATACAACAATTAGAAGGCTTGGATTCGGTCTGCCCGATTAGTGAGGCGATGAGCACCTGGGCGGCTAGCAGCTTATGCGCCGCAGGTCACCGAAGACAGGCACGAATTAACATCAGTAAGGCCTCCCCACAAAAAGGCAATGAGAAGGCTTGGATTCGGTTTGCCTGATAGGGCTTGTAAGCCCCTGCAGGCAGAGCAGAGCATGCGCTGCAGGGCACCGAACACAGGCACGCATCAGCGCCTAAAAACCTCCTCACAACATGGCGAAGAGAGGACCCGGATTCGGTTTGCCTGATTGATAGGACTTGTAAGAGCCTGTGGCAACTCTAGCAAGTAGAGCAGAGTGTGTGCCGCGGGACACCGAAGACAGGTGCGTATCAACGCCAAAAAATAAAAAGAAAGGGGGATCTGTGGGGAGCAATCCGGACTGGACTAAGTTACTGGAATTAAGACTTATTCTATGCATCTGCTCTCCCACAACATGGCGCTGGGAGAGAAGTAAACAGCTTCCGCACAGCTGCCTCCAGTTCAACCAATAAACAGTAGGACTTGCTCCTGATTGGAGGAGAGCAGCGTACTCGGCGTGTGGGCAGCCGAGTTAGGATTGGCGGAGGAGGACTATAAAGGAGGAGAGAGACGGCATGCACCGGGGAACATCTATGGGGAACATCTAAGGGGAACATCTAGCTGAAGGAACACCTGTGCAGCCCCCCGAGAAAGCCGGCCGGCGGTGTGCCGCTCCCCTGCGGAAGTGGGGAATGTGGCCAGGGGGAACTGCCCTTCCACGGAGGTGGAAGGGATAGTAGCCAACCCGGGAAGAACCAGCAGCAAACCCGGGGAGGGCCGAGCAGACGAAAGAACAGCGCAGGGTCCTGTGTCGTTCCTCCGCGAAGAGGGGGAGCGACAACTTGGGCCATCCTACACTGCCTTCCCAGGCCACAGCAGAGAGCTAGACCGGAAGAGGAGCAACTGGGACAGAATCTGGCGCCCCAACCGAGACTAGAACCAGGGGTGCCGGCATCGCAGGCGGAGGATTAGCCAAGTGAGCGCGGCGCCGGCCAAGAATTTTCATCTGCTGGTTCACTCCCCAAGTAGTCACAGTGGCTGGGGCTGAAGCCAGGAGCCCAGAACTCCATCTGGGTCTCCGGTATGGGTGGCAGGGGCCCTAACAAAGGGCCTGTTGGTGCCTGTGGTCAGGGAAGGTGTGAGCTCCTGGTGCCTGTGGTCAGGGAAGGTGTGAGCACCTGGTGCCTGTGGTCATGGAAGGTGTGAGCACAGCAGCCCTGGTGCCTGTGGTCAGGGAAGGTGTGAGCTCCTGGTGCCTGTGGTCAGGGAAGGTGTGAGCTCCTGGTGCCTGTGGTCAGGGAAGGTGTGAGCTCCTGGTGCCTGTGGTCAGGGAAGGTGTGAGCACCTGGTGCCTGTGGTCAGGGAAGGTGTGAGCACCTGGTGCCTGTGTTCAGGGAACGTGTGAGCTCCTGGTGCCTGTGGTCATGGAAGGTGTTAGCACCTGGTGCCTGTGGTCAGGGAAGGTGTGATCACCTGGTGCCTGTGGTCAGGGAAGGTGTGAGCTCCTGGTGTCTGTGGTCAGGGAAGGTGTGAGCACTTGTGCCTGTGGTAATGGAAGGTGTGAGCACCTGGTGCCTGTGGTCAGGGAAGGTGTGAGCTCCTGGTGCCTGTGGTCAGGGAAGGTGTGAGCACCTGGTGCCTGTGGTCAGGGAAGGTGTGAGCACCTGGTGCCTGTGGTCAGGGAAGGTGTGATCACCTGGTGCCTGTGGTCAGGGAAGGTGTGAGCTCCTGGTGCCTGTGGTCAGGGAAAGTGTGAGCACCTGGTGCCTGTGGTCAGGGAAGGTGTGAGCACCTGGTGCCTGTGGTCAGGGAAGGTGTGAGCACCTGGTGCCTGTGGTCAAGGAAGGTGTGAGCACCTGGTGCCTGTGGTCAGGGAAGGTGTGAGCTCCTGGTGCCTGTGGTCAGGGAAGGTGTGAGCTCCTGATGCCTGTGTTCAGGGCAGGTGTGAGCACCTGGTGCCTGTGGTCAGGGAAGGTGTGAGCACCTGGTGCCTGTGGTCAGGGAAGGTGTGATCACCTGGTGCCTGTGGTCAGGGAAGGTGTGAGCGCAGCAGCCCTGGTGCCTGTGGTCAGGGAAGGTGTGAGCTCCTGGTGCCTGTGGTCAGGGAAGGTGTGAGCACCTGGTGCCTGTGGTCATGGAAGGTGTGAGCACAGCAGCCCTGGTGCCTGTGGTCAGGGAAGGTGTGAGCTCCTGGTGCCTGTGGTCAGGGAAGGTGTGAGCTCCTGGTGCCTGTGGTCAGGGAAGGTGTGAGCTCCTGGTGCCTGTGGTCAGGGAAGGTGTGAGCACCTGGTGCCTGTGGTCAGGGAAGGTGTGAGCACCTGGTGCCTGTGTTCAGGGAACGTGTGAGCTCCTGGTGCCTGTGGTCAGGGAAGGTGTTAGCACCTGGTGCCTGTGGTCAGGGAAGGTATGATCACCTGGTGCCTGTGGTCAGGGAAGGTGTGAGCTCCTGGTGTCTGTGGTCAGGGAAGGTGTGAGCACTTGTGCCTGTGGTAATGGAAGGTGTGAGCACCTGGTGCCTGTGGTCATGGAAGGTGTGAGCTCCTGGTGCCTGTGGTCAGGGAAGGTGTGAGCACCTGGTGCCTGTGGTCATGGAAGGTGTGAGCACCTGGTGCCTGTGGTCAGGGAAGGTGTGATCACCTGGTGCCTGTGGTCAGGGAAGGTGTGAGCTCCTGGTGCCTGTGGTCAGGGAAGGTGTGAGCACCTGGTGCCTGTGGTCAGGGAAGGTGTGAGCACCTGGTGCCTGTGGTCAGGGAAGGTGTGAGCACCTGGTGCCTGTGGTCAGGGAAGGTGTGAGCACAACAGCCCTGGTGCCTGTGGTCAGGGAAGGTGTGAGTGCAGCAGCCCTGGTGCCTGTGGTCAGGGAAGGTGTGAGCACCTGGTGCCTGTGGTCAGGGAAGGTGTGAGCACAACAGTCCTGGTGCCTGTGGTCATGGAAGGTGTGAGCACCTGGTGCCTGTGGTCAGGGAAGGTGTGAGCTCCTGCTGCCTGTTGTGAGGGAAGGTGTGAGCTCGTGGTGTCTGTGGTCACGGAAGGTGTGAGTTCCTGGTGCCTGTGGTCAGGGAAGGTGTGAGCGCAGCAGCCCTGGTGCCTGTGGTCAGGGAAGGTGTGAGCACCTGGTGCCTGTGGTCAGGGAAGGTGTGAGCACCTGTTGCCTGTGGTCAGGGAAGGTGTGAGCACAGCAGCCCTGGTGCCTGTGGTCAGGGAAGGTGTGAGCACAGCAGCCCTGGTGCCTGTGGTCATAGAAGGTGTGAGCACCTGGTGCCTGTGGTCAGGGAAGGTGTGAGCACCTGGTGCCTGTGGTCAGGGAAGGTGTGAGCACCTGGTGCCTGTGGTCAGGGATGGTGTGAGCTCCTGGTGCCTGTGGTCAGGGAAGGTGTGAGCTCCTGGTGTCTGTGGTCAGGGAAAGTGTGAGCACCTGGTGCCTGTGTCAGGGAAGGTTTGATTACAGCAGCCCTGGTGCCTGTGGTCAGGGAAGGTGTGAGCACCTGGTGCCTGTGGTCAGGGAAGGTGTGAGCACCTGGTGCCTGTGGTCAGGGAAGGTGTGAGCTCCTGGTGCTTGTGGTTAGCGAAGGTGTGAGCACCTGGTGCCTGTGGTCAGGGAAGGTGTGAGCTCCTGGTGCCTGTGTCAGGGAAGGTGTGAGCACCTGGTGCCTGTGGTCAGGGAAGGTGTGAGCTCAGCCACCCTGGTGTCTGTGGTCAGGGAAGGTGTGAGCACCTGTTGCCTCTTGTCAGGGAAGGTGTGTGCACCTGGTGCCTGTGGTCAGGTATGGTGTGAGCTCCTGGTGCCTGTGGTCAGGGAAGGTGTGAGCACCTGGTGCCTGTGGTCAGGGAAGGTGTGAGCACAGCAGCCCTGGTGCCTGTAGTCTGAGAAGGTGTGAGCACCTGGTGCCTGTGGTCAGGGAAGGTGTGAGCACCTGGTGCCTGTGGTCAGGTATGGTGTGAGCTCCTGGTGCCTGTGGTCAGGGAAGGTGTGAGCACAGCAGCCCTGGTGCCTGTGGTCAGGGAAGGTGTGAGCTCAGCCACCCTGGTGCCTGTGGTCAGGGAAGGCGTGAGTGCAGCAGCCCTGGTGCCTGTGGTCAGGGAAGGTGTGAGCACAACAGCCCTGGTGCCTGTGGTCAGGGAAGGTGTGAGCACCTGGTGCCTGTGGTCAGGGAAGGTGTGAGCTCCTGGTGCCTGTGGTCATGGAAGGTGTGAGCACCTGGTGCCTGTGGTCAGGGAAGGTGTGAGCACAGCAGCCCTGGTGCCTGTGGTCAGGGAAGGTGTGAGTGCAGCAGCCCTGGTGCCTGTGGTCAGGGAAGGTGTGAGCTCCTGGTGCCTGTGGTCAGGGAAGGTGTGAGCACCTGGTGCCTGTGGTCAGGGAAGGTGTGAGCACAACAGCCCTGGTGCCTGTGGTCAGGGAAGGTGTGAGCACAGCAGCCCTGGTGCCTGTGGTCAGGGAAGGTGTGAGCTCCTGCTGCCTGTGGTCAGGGAAGGTGTGAGCTCCTGGTGTCTGTGGTCAGGGAAGGTGTGAGCTCCTGGTGCCTGTGGTCAGGGAAGGTGTGAGCGCAGCAGCCCTGGTGCCTGTGGTCAGGGAAGGTGTGAGCACCTGGTGCCTGTGGTCAGGGAAGGTGTGAGCACCTGGTGCCTGTGGTCAGGGAAGGTGTGAGCACTTGGTGCCTGTGGTCAGGGAAGGTGTGAGCATAGCAGCCCTGGTGCCTGTTGTCTGAGAAGGTGTGAGCTCAGCCACCCTGGTGCCTGTGGTCAGGGAAGGTGTGAGCACCTGGTGCCTGTGGTCAGGGAAGGCGTGAGTGCAGCAGCCCTGGTGCCTGTGGTCAGGGAAGGTGTGAGTGCAGCAGCCCTGGTGCCTGTGGTCAGGGAAGGTGTGAGTGCAGCAGCCCTGGTGCCTGTGGTCAGGGAAGGTGTGAGTGCAGCAGCCCTGGTGTCTGTGGTCAGGGAAGGTGTGAGCACCTGGTGCCTGTGGTCAGGGAAGGCGTGAGTGCAGCAGCCCTGGTGCCTGTGGTCAGGGAAGGTGTGAGCACAACAGCCCTGGTGCCTGTGGTCAGGGAAGGTGTGAGTGCAGCAGCCCTGGTGCCTGTGGTCAGGGAATGTGTGAGCTCCTGGTGCCTGTGGTCAGGGAAGGTGTGAGCACCTGGTGCCTGTGGTCAGGGAAGGTTTGAGCACAACAGCCCTGGTGCCTGTGGTCAGGGAAGGTGTGAGTGCAGCAGCCCTGGTGCCTGTGGTCAGGGAAGGTGTGAGCTCCTGGTGCCTGTGGTCAGGGAAGGTGTGAGCACCTGGTGCCTGTGGTCAGGCAAGGTGTGAGCACAACAGTCCTGGTGCCTGTAGTCATGGAAGGTGTGAGCACCTGGTGCCTGTGGTCAGGGAAGGTGTGAGCTCCTGCTGCCTGTTGTGAGGGAAGGTGTGAGCTCCTGGTGTCTGTGGTCACGGAAGGTGTGAGTTCCTGGTGCCTGTGGTCAGGGAAGGTGTGAGCGCAGCAGCCCTGGTGCCTGTGGTCATAGAAGGTGTGAGCACCTGGTGCCTGTGGTCAGGGAAGGTGTGAGCTCCTGGTGCCTGTGGTCAGGGAAGGTGTGAGCACCTGGTGCCTGTGGTCAGGGAAGGTGTGAGCACCTGGTGCCTGTGGTCAGGGAAGGTGTGAGCTCCTGGTGTCTGTGGTCAGGGAAAGTGTGAGCACCTGGTGCCTGTGTCAGGGAAGGTTTGATTACAGCAGCCCTGGTGCCTGTGGTCAGGGAAGGTGTGAGCACCTGGTGCCTGTGGTCAGGGAAGGTGTGAGCACCTGGTGCCTGTGGTCAGGGAAGGTGTGAGCTCCTGGTGCCTGTGGTTAGGGAAGGTGTGAGCACCTGGTGCCTGTGGTCAGGGAAGGTGTGAGCTCCTGGTGCCTGTGTCAGGGAAGTGTGAGCACCTGGTGCCTGTGGTCAGGGAAGGTGTGAGCTCAGCCACCCTGGTGTCTGTGGTCAGGGAAGGTGTGAGCACCTGGTGCCTGTGGTCAGGGAAGGTGTGAGCGCAGCAGCCCTGGTGCCTGTGGTCAGGGAAGGTGTGAGTGCAGCAGCCCTGGTGTCTGCGGTCAGGGAAGGTGTGATCTCCTGGTGCCTGTGGTCAGGGAAGGCGTGAGTGCAGCAGCCCTGGTGCCTGTGGTCAGGGAAGGTGTGAGCACAACAGCCCTGGTGCCTGTGGTCAGGGAAGGTGTGAGTGCAGCAGCCCTGGTGCCTGTGGTCAGGGAAGGTGTGAGCTCCTGGTGTCTGTGGTCAGGGAAAGTGTGAGCACCTGGTGCCTGTGGTCAGGGAAGGTGTGAGCACCTGGTGCCTGTGGTCAGGGAAGTGTGAGCACCTGGTGCCTGTGGTCAGGGAAGGTGTGAGCACCTGGTGCCTGTGGTCAGGGAAGGTGTGAGCTCCTGGTGCCTGTGGTCAGGGAAGGTGTGAGCACAGCAGCCCTGGTGCCTGTGGTCAGGGAAGGTGTGAGCACAACAGCCCTGGTGCCTGTGGTCATGGAAGGTGTGAGCACCTGGTGCCTGTGGTCAGGGAAGGTGTGAGAACCTGGTGGCTGTGGTCAGGGAAGGTGTGAGCACCTGGTGCCTGTGGTCAGGGATGGTGTGAGCTCCTGGTGCCTGTGGTCAGGGAAGGTGTGAGCTCCTGGTGCCTGTGGTCAGGGAAAGTGTGAGCACCTGGTGCCTGTGTCAGGGAAGGTTTGAGTACAGCAGCCCTGGTGCCTGTGGTCAGGGAAGGTGTGAGCACCTGGTGCCTCTTGTCAGGGAAGGTGTGAGCACCTGGTGCCTGTGGTCAGGTATGGTGTGAGCTCCTGGTGCCTGTGGTTAGGGAAGGTGTGAGCTCCTGGTGCCTGTGGTCAGGGATGGTGTGAGCTCCTGGTGCCTGTGTCAGGGAAGGTGTGAGCACCTGGTGCCTGTGGTCAGGGAAGGTGTGAGCACCTGGTGCCTGTGGTCAGGGAAGGTGTGAGCTCCTGGTGCCTGTGGTCAGGGAAGGTGTGAGCTCCTGGTGCCTGTGGTCAGGGAAGGTGTGAGCTCCTGGTGTCTGTGGTCAGGGAAGGTGTGAGCACCTGGTGCCTGTGGTCAGGGAAGGTGTGAGCACAGCAGCCCTGGTGCCTGTGTCAGGGAAGGTGTGAGCACCTGGTGCCTGTGGTCAGGGAAGGTGTGAGCACCTGGTGCCTGTGGTCAGGGAAGGTGTGAGCACAGCAGCCCTGGTGCCTGTGGTCTGAGAAGGTGTGAGCACCTGGTGCCTGTGGTCAGGGAAGGTGTGAGCACCTGGTGCCTGTGGTCAGGGAAGGTGTGAGCACCTGGTGCCTGTGGTCAGGGAAGGTGTGAGCACAGCTGCCCTGGTGCCTGTGGTCAGAGAAGGTGTGAGCACCTGGTGCCTGTGGTCAGGGAAGGTGTGAGCACCTGGTGCCTGTGGTCAGGGAAGTTGTGAGCACAGCAGCCCTGGTGCCTGTGGTCAGGGAAGGTGTGAGCTCCTGGTGCCTGTGGTCAGGGAAGGTGTGAGTGCAGCAGCCCTGGTACCTGTGGTCAGGGAAGGTGTCAGCACAACAGCCCTGGTGCCTGTGGTCAGGGAAGGCGTGAGTGCAGCAGCCCTGGTGCCTGTGGTCAGGGAAGGTGTGAGCACAACAGCCCTGGTGCCTGTGGTCAGGGAAGGTGTGAGCACCTGGTGCCTGTGGTCAGGGAAGGTGTGAGTGCAGCAGCCCTGGTGCCTGTGGTCAGGGAAGGTGTGAGCACCTGGTGCCTGTGGTCAGTGAAGGTGTGAGCACCTGGTGCCTGTGGTCAGGGAAGGTGTGAGCTCCTGCTGCCTGTGTTCAGGGAAGGTGTGAGCTCCTGGTGTCTGTGGTCAGGGAAGGTGTGAGCTCCTGGTGCCTGTGGTCAGGGAAGGTGTGAGCGCAGCAGCCCTGGTGCCTGTGGTCAGGGAAGGTGTGAGCACCTGGTGCCTCTGGTCAGGGAAGGTGTGAGCATCTGGTGCCTGTGGTCAGGGAATGTTTGAGCTCCTGGTGCCTGTGGTCAGGGAAGGTGTGAGCACCTGGTGCCTGTGGTCAGGGAAGGTGTGAGCACAGCAGCCCTGGTGCCTGTGGTCATAGAAGGTGTGAGCACCTGGTGCCTGTGGTCAGGGAAGGTGTGAGCACCTGGTGCCTGTGGTCAGGGAAGGTGTGAGCGCAACAGCCCTGGTGTCTGTGGTCAGGGAAGGTGTTAGCTCAGCCACCCTGGTGCCTGTGGTCAGGGAAGGTGTGAGCACCTGGTGCCTGTGGTCAGGGAAGGTGTGAGCGCAGCAGCCCTGGTGCCTGTGGTCAGGGAAGGTGTGAGTGCAGCATCCCTGGTGTCTGTGGTCAGGGAAGGTGTGAGCACCTGGTGCCTGTGGTCAGGGAAGGTGTGAGCTCCTGCTGCCTGTGGTCAGGGAAGGTGTGAGCTCCTGGTGTCTGTGGTCAGGGAAGGTGTGAGCTCCTGGTGCCTGTGGTCAGGGAAGGTGTGAGCACCTGGTGCCTGTGGTCAGGGACGGTGTGAGTACAGCAGCCCTGGTGCCTGTGGTCATAGAAGGTGTGAGCTCCTGGTGCCTGTGGTCAGGGAAGGTGTGAGCACCTGGTGCCTGTGGTCAGGGAAGGTGTGAGCACAGCAGCCCTGGTGCCTGTGGTCAGGGAAGGTGTGAGCACAGCAGCCCTGGTGCCTGTGGTCATAGAAGGTGTGAGCTCCTGGTGCCTGTGGTCAGGGAAGGCGTTAGTGTAGCAGCCCGGCTGCCTGTGGTCAGGGAAGGTGTGAGCTCCTGGTGCCTGTAGTCAGGGAAGATGTGAGCACAACAGCCCTGGTGCCTGTGGTCAGGGAAGGTGTGATCAGCTGGTGCCTGTGTCAGGGAAAGTGTGAGCACAGCATCCCTGGTGCCTGTGGTCAGGGAAGATGTGAGCACCTGGTGCCTGTGGTCAAGGAAGGTGTGAGCACCTGGTGCCTGTGGTCAGGGAAGGTGTGAGCGCAGCAGCCCTGGTGCCTGTGGTCAGGGAAGGTGTGAGCACAGCAGCCCTGGTGCCTGTGGTCAGGGAAGGTGTGAGCGCAGCAGCCCTGGTGCCTGTGGTCAGGGAAGGTGTGAGCACAGCAGCCCTGGTGCCTGTGGTCAGGGAAGGTGTGAGCACCTGGTGCCTGTGGTCAGGGAAGGTGTGAGCGCAGCAGCCCTGGTGCCTGTGGTCAGGGAAGGTGTGAGCTCCTGGTGTCTGTGGTCAGGGAAGGTGTGAGCTCCTGGTGCCTGTGGTCAGGGAAGGTGTGAGCGCAGCAGCCCTGGTGCCTGTGGTCAGGGAAGGTGTGAGCACCTGGTGCCTGTGGTCAGGGAAGGTGTGAGCACGGGGACTGGGCTCTGGCCTCATCCTGACTCCTCAGCAGTCACTGAGGTCAGTCCCGTCGGAGCATCCTGTGGTGTATGCAGTGATGGGTTGTAGAGGGAGCCACATAATATGTGGCATTGAAAGACAAATGCCCTAAATAGCACTCTGGCCTCAGAATCAGACTTAAGGCATTCAGATCTGGATAAAAATCCCTTGAGAGTATTCAGGCATGGAAATCCAAGACACTGTGGCAAAAAATGACTTACATTAAAGATCTCTGTGAGTGAGATCCCAGTGGGAAGAATGGGCCATCAAAGAAGGAGGTACCTTTCTCTGAAGGGAGGAGAGAACTTCCACTTTGACTATGACCTTGTCTAAATAAGATCGGAATTGGCTAACTCGAGAGGCTTCCATAGCCTTGGCAGCTCATGACTAGAGCCTCGGGTGATTACTGACACCATAAACAAGAGTGTCAATTGTTAAATCAACACAACAGGAGTCACTGTGCACTTGCTCCCCATGTGGGACCTCTGTGCTTAATGTGTTGTACTGTGAGAATTAACGGTAAAACTAGTCTTCAAACAGTACTTTGCACCCACACAGACATGCAAAGTATAATCTGTTGAAATATTTACTTAGTATAGAGTTGATCTTCTGTATATAAAGATAATTAAACATGAATCTTAATGAAGAATGGGATGGGAGAGGGAGTAGGAGGTGGGATGGTTTGGGGGTGGGAGGGCAGGTATAGGGTGAAGAAGCACATTAATCCATAAGTTGTACTTATGAAATTTATATTTATTAAATAAAAGCTTTCTATAAATTTTTTTTTTTTTAAAAATGTGCTTCATCTACGGTCATTGCTAAATAGATGGGCACGTTTCCTTCCTTCCAGGAGCTGCTGGCTCCCAGAGCACAGAGTTTCTCTGAGAGCTGCCCTGGGTCAGTCAAGGAGGCCGACGAGGAGTCCTCTGATGAGGCAGGCAGGAAATCTGCCCGCAGTCCCGCGCACACGGGGAAGCTGGCTGATGCGACAGCGAGCGCTAAGGTGGAGTCCTTGCTCTGCTCTTCCCACCCTTCCTTCGCCTTCCAGACCCTGGGGTGGGGGTGGGGTGGGGGTGACGTCTCCGTCAGCAGGGAGCACCAACCCCACAGCTATGAAGACTCCTCTACCCTTCCAGACCCTGGGTGGGGGTGGGGTGGGGGTGACGTCTCCGTCAGCAGGGAGCACCAACCCCACAGCTATGAAGACTCCTCTACCCTTCCAGACCCTGGGTGGGGGTGGGGTGGGGGTGACGTCTCCGTCAGCAGGGAGCACCAACCCCACAGCTATGAAGACTCCTCTTGTCCTTCCAGACCCTGGGGTGGGGTGGGGTGGGGGTGACGTCTCCGTCAGCAGGGAGCACCAACCCCACAGCTATGAAGACTCCTCTACCCTTCCAGACCCTGGGGTGGGGTGGGGTGGGGGTGACGTCTCCGTCAGCAGGGAGCACCAACCCCACAGCTATGAAGACTCCTCTACCCTTCCAGACCCTGGGGTGGGGTGGGGTGGGGGTGATGTCTCCGTCAGCAGGGAGCACCAACCCCACAGCTATGAAGACTCCTCTACCCTTCCAGACCCTGGAGTGGGGTGGGTGTGACGTCTCCATCAGCAGGGAGCACCAACCCCACGGCTATGAAGACTCCTCTACCCTTCCAGACCCTGGGGTGGGGTGGGGGTGGAGGTGGGGGTGACGTCTCCATCAGCAGGGAGCACCAACCCTGCAGCTATGAAGACTCCTCTTGCCCTTCCAGAGGTCGGGATTTGGCTGGTTCAGCTGGTTTCGCTCGAAGCCCACCGAGAATGCCCCCCACTCCGGAGACGAAGACTCATCTGACAGCCCTGACTCAGAGGTGACCTCTGAGGGAGGAGAACGCCCCCTCTCCTGTGCACCTGCCACAGGGAACTTGCTCCGCCCCTGCGGGCACCTGACTCCACCTCTCCCTGAATGAAACAAGTTTTGTGTTGGGAGTTGGCAAGGAAATAAATCTCTCTTGGGAGGGCAAAGGCAGATGGAGAAAAACCTTAAAAAGTTAGCCTGAAGGGTTTTAGCTTCCGAGGTGCGCAGGCGGGAGCTGTCGGGGTTACTGAGCAGAGGCAGGCACGTGCAGAACAGGGTTCGGGGAGTGCTCCAGCTGCCGTCACACGTGGAGGCTGCCATCGTGGCTGTGGGCATACAAGCAGGCTGGCCTGAACTTGCGCATGACCAGTGTCGCCAATGCTGCCCTTATTTCTCCCTCCAGCAGGAGAACCCCAGAGCACCTTCTCCCCGGGAGGCTGGCCTGGGCCTCTCACCGCCACCCCTCCTTGAGTCCCCGCCCCTGCCAGGGGCCAGCGCTTTCGGCGGGGGCACAGGTACCAGCAGCCTCGCATCCTTGGGGCCATCTCTGAGCCTCTCGGTGCCCCCCTGGGTGTGAGGGGTGTCTTCTGGCAGTGTGGGGGTCCCTCCGTCCTGAGCAGAGGACACAGCTCTGACTCATTGCTCTCCAGGAAGGGGAGAAGCCCAAGGAGCCATGTCCTCTCAGGAGACAGCTGCAGGCACTGGCACCGGAGGCTTGTCTGGGCCTGAGGTGAGCAGTCTGTGGGCTGGGGCCTGGCATCCCGACGAGGGTCGTGTGTGAGGTCTGAACTTCCAGCCTGGGCTGCAGGCTCCTGGGGAATGCTGGGAAAGCTTGTACGTCTAGTTACGCAGACTGGACTACCATCTGTTACGCAGTTACTACCGTCCCGGCGTACTGCAGACTTAGAGGGCTTCCATAGCAGACGTTTGTCACAGCTCTGGGGGCTATAAGCGCAAGATCCGGGTGTGGAAAGTCTTGTTTCTCCTGAAGCCTCTCTCCGTGGCTCGTGGCTGCCGTCCCCTCCCTGTGTGTGCGGTGGTCTTCCCTCTGTGTGCGTCTGTGCTCACGTTTCCCCCTGGTGTACGGACACCAGGCAGATGGTGCCACGCACCCGTGGGACCTCAGCTTCCCCTGATGGCTCTTTAAAGATGCCATCTCCAAATACAGGCACGTGATGAGCTTCAGGATGCGGATTTGGGGCAGGATGCAGTGCAGCCCCTAACAGCTTCCTTGGGTGAGGTCCACAGAACTGCCTCTGCCCTGTCTTGGGGGAGCCAGAGTTCAGCATTTCTCTGGCTTGGGCTGTAATATAATTTTTTTAAAAGATTTATTTAAGAGGTAGAGTTACAGAGAGAGAGGAAGAGACAGAGAGAGATGTCTTCCATCTGCTGGTTCACTTCCCAAATGACTGGAACAGCTGGAATTGGACCGATCCAAAGCCAGGAGCTTCCTCCAGGTCTCCCATGTGGGTGCAGGGGCCCAAGCACTTGGCCATCTTCTGCTGCTTTCCCAGGTGCATCAGCAGGGAGCTGGATTGGAAGTGGAGCAGCCAGAACTTGAACTGGTGCCCACATGGGGTGCCAGTACTGCAGATGGCAGCTTAACCTACTGAGCCACAGTGCCGGCCCCCTGTAATAGAGACTAGACAGCTTTTTCATATCAGCATGGATTACATACCTATTTCTGTGTAAAGCATATTTAAAAAATTCCTGAAGCCTGTTTAAGTACTCTTGTTGTGTGTGATGTCTTGGGAAGAGTGTGATGTTGCCTCTTACGACGCTGCCGGCGTTACTGTGGCTCTTTCTTGTATCAAGGCCACTGTGTTGTTGCCATAGAGCCAGGTTGTGTGACCCTGGACCGTGTTTGCTTATAATTTCCTGCATTGTATCAAGAAACCCTTCCCATGTACCCATGTGCTTCTCTTGACCAAAGTTGACGCTCAGGGGAGCGCTCACCATTCTGGAATCTGGGAAGCGGCTGCTGATAGGATTTCCCATTATTTTCCACCACAGAGTGCGTCCTCTGAGCTCTACTCCAACCCCAGCGTTCTGCTTCCTCCGCCTTCCGTGAAAGGGGCTGTTCCGCTCTACAACCCATCTCAGGTCCCGCAGGTAAGGAGCTTAGGGGTCAGGGGAAGGGGTGGGGACCACCGGCCTTGGATTAAGGAGATTTGGGGTTATAATTCAAGTTTACTGCTTACTATATGAGCTGCGACTGTGAGCAGTTGTTTAACCCAAAGCTCAGTGTCTGTGTCTGTACAATGGGTCTGGTAGTAGCTGCCTCTTGGGTCCATGGAAGGCTTGGCACCTAGACAGTGCTTCATAAATGCAGCTGTCATTAGTATTGCTTCTGGTCTTTTGTTTTTGTTTTTGTTTATTTTTGACAGGCAGAGTGGACAGTGAGAGAGAGAGAGACAGAGAGAAAGGTCTTCCTTTTGCCGTTGGTTCACCCTCCAATGGCTGCTGTGGCTGGCGCGATGCGGCCGGCGCATCGTGCTGATCTGAAGCCGGGAGCAGGTGCTTCTCCTGGTCTCCCATGGGGTGCAGGGCCCAAGCACCTGGGCCATCCTCCACTGCACTCCCTGGCCACAGCAGAGAGCTGGCCTGGAAGAGGGGCAACCGGGACAGAATCTGGCGCCCCGACCGGGACTAGAACCCGGTGTGCCAGCGTCGCAAGGTGGAGGATTAGCCTAGTGAGCCACGGTGCTGGCCTCTGGTCTTGAGATGAGAGAGACCCAGGTGTTGTTGGTATCGGTGTCATGGGAGCACCACCCTGTCCTGGCGTGAGGGGTTCCTGGCAGACTTGGAGAGAATCCAAGCTCCCTGTTCACGTGTCATGCAGTCTCGCTTTTTTTTTTTTTTTTAAATAAGCTTGAATTTCTTTCCTGTTTGCATATATAAGAGGTGAAGGTATTAGGGAAAGGTGCAGAATTAGAACAGAACCCTGCGAAGCCCGCTGCCGCTGGAGTGCTCTACGCAGACACAGAAGGTCCAAGAGCTGGAAGCTCAATCTGGGTTCCCACATGGGCGGCAGGGACCCAGCCACGTGAGCCACCACTTCTGTTTCATGGCGTGCACACGAGCAGGAAGATAGAAACAGGAGTGGAGTCAGGACGCACACCCAGGCACTGCAGTGAGGGAGAGGGGCGTCCCGAGTGACAAACACCTGGCCCTCCTCTGGTCTAACGCTTGTTCTGCTTTTCCAGCTCCCCACGGCTGCTGGCCTCAGTCGGCCAAACCGCCTGGCTCAGCGCCGCTACCCCACGCAGCCCTGCTGAGAATGACTGCACGTCCCAGGCTCATCCCCGGGGAGTGTGACATTGATGCAGCTCTGCTGTCTCAACCCCCCAGCCCTTCCAGAGGTCTGCACTGGTCTGTCGCCTCTGCTGGGCTCCCAGGAGCCAAGGGGACAGCGTCTCCCTCAACACGGTGCCATGGTGGCAGCATGTGAGGCGGTGGCCGAGAGCCCGAGGAGCAACGTTGGGGCCCTTAGAATCCACAGCCAGACTCCGCTGGGCTCTGACGGGTGTGGCAGAGCAGCAGGGGCACAGAACAACATTCTGGACTCACTGCTGCTCCTCCTTCAGTCTTCGCTGTAGATCAGTCCATGGCTCTTGGTGGTGAAGCTTTGTTCCCGGAACTCGGTTGTCTCTGCCCTTCCCCACTGCCTCCTTAGTGACAGCTCAGCCGTTTTCCCCCTGGTCCCGGTTCTGCGCTCATCCTCCGTGTGGTTCAGATTAATTATATCTCCTCTCACTTCCTAGCTGGTACTAGTTTTTTTTCTTTCACATTCTGGCATCTGGCTATCACGTTAGATTGCTGAAGGCATCCCATTGTCATGGTAACTACTGAACCTAATGATGCAGATGGATGGAACATCAGTGTATTAAATGATGGAAGATGTCTCCTAAAAACTCATCCCTTTCGAAAGAGGGAAGAAATGAGTGCCTGATATGTTGTTAATACCTCCCTCCTACTCCAGGCCTCTGCAAATTGATGCTCGGGGGTCACTGGAGCCGGAGGGAGGCGGGGTCGTCTTGGAAATTTCCATTTCTCCTTTCAAACCCAAAATAGGAATGACTCTCACTGTTTGTCAGATTTGCTGAAAATTGCTGCTCACAAAGAACTTTTTTTTGGTACTTGTAATTGTACATACAGTTTTTTACTTTGATGTACTATGGTTCTGATGTTGATAGCGATTAAACCCAGATAATTTTATAGCAAATGCATGTCTCTGACTGATTTCTGTGGAGGGAGAGAGTGTCTTCCCTGGCATCAGGGTGTGAGGAGCTGGGCAAAGCTCTTTGTTCGTGAAGAAGCTGGGCACTGATCCTCTTAGCTTTCCAAGTCTACTGTCAAGTCATCATCTTTTCAATTAAACAGTGCGGACGAAACCTCCACGGACACAAGTCAGACATGTCACTGGATGTTGTGTAATGTTCCCCAAGTTTTTCCCCCCACTTCTTAGATTTAATGATAAAATTCATGCATAGGCGCTTTGCACCCGCCGCCCTCCACTATGGCACAGTGTCGCCCAGTGGCTGTAGTCTGGCAGGGCAGTGCGAGGTTTGCTGGAATCCCACTGCACCCTGGTTTACTTTGCAACCCCAGGCAACTTCACCATCCCATGCTGCACTTCTCTCTCTATAAAATGAGGATAATCGTCATAACAATACTTACCTTATAGGGACATTACAAGAACTGAGTGGGTCAGGCTGTCTGAAAAGTGCCTGGTACATGCTGAGTATTTTGTAAAAAAAATTTTGAAAAATTACTAGGATGCAATCTAATAAGATCTCTGCTATTGTTTTTTTTTTTTTAATCCCTACCAGATTTAACTGCGGATTTTTCTTTCTTGATATGCGTGTATCGTGGGAATAATAGTTTAAAAATACGTTTCAATAGGCGTCCTTATTGCTAAGCTGGTTTTGCTTTCTCTGTCCTGTCTGCCACCAGCGCTAGGCCCTGAGGCTTAGTTCCCCTGAGAACAGGGACTCAGGAGGCATCCTAGCCAGAAGGACGAAGCCCCCTGCAGGAGGAGGGTGAGGGTCAGAGAGGCAGGCTGAGACGTCAGATGCCTGTGCCCTTACTTCCTCCCCCGGGAATAGTCCTGGAAAGCCCATGACTACCGCAGGGCTCAGCAAAGGGAGCACCGAGCTTAGTTCCTGCTAAAGCAAAATGATAGAGAGCACATTTTCTGAGGAGGAAATGCGAGATTTTGTATGCACTGGGGGGGGGGGGGGGAGGGGGGCGCTGTTGCTGTTTCCGCTAACTCCTGACTGCACGTTTTCACTCCGGCACAGTCACAGTGCGTCCGTTAGCCCGGAGGTGCTTGGTTAAAACGCATCCGGTTGCTCACTGCTCGGGAAAGTCTGGTCCAGTGAAGGCTGTGATGAACGGAGGGGCCGCTCCAAGGTCTTGGTTGTTTACTGGCTTTGGCTGGGCAGTGCTGCTGTGTCGTGAAAAGTTGCGGTCATTTTATAGCTTCAGCTTGTTAAAGCCAGTTGTGGGGAACAAAGCACCGGCAAGAGAGCAAGGCTTCCCCTCCTTCTGTCAGGTGGAGGCGTGGGGAATAGAGCGGGCTGTGATGGGTGGGAGAGGGTTAGGGCCAGTGGGCCCTGTCTGCCTCTGCAGCCTGGAAGAGAGAGCCTGCGAGGCGGGAGGGGAAGTGGCCACGCCTTGGCACTGTGTCCCACGTGTCTCAGAAGCCATCCCAGCATGGTCTTGGGGGTGACTGGGTCCACGATCCACAGCAGAGCCCCTGCTCCCTGCAGCCTGCTGTGGTGTAGACTCTAGAAGGGAATAATCACCGTGTCCCAAAGGCCGCATGAGACCAGATGTGCTCCAGGAGACAGCAGGTCAGGTTTGGGCCAGACCAGCCACCAGCAGGGGCAGGGCAGACACGTGGTCACATGCCCTCTTTCCCATGACCACCGGCAGGGACAGGGCAGACACGTGGCCACATGCCCTCTTTCCCATGACCGCCGGCAGGGGCAGGGCAGACACGTGGTCACATGCCCTCTTTCCCATGACCGCAGCAGGGACAGGGCAGACACGTGGTCACATGCCCTCTTTCCCATGACCGCCAGCAGGGGCAGGGCAGACACGTGGTCACATGCCCTCTTTCCCATGACCGCCAGCAGGGGCAGGGCAGACACGTGGTCACATGCCCTCTTTCCCATGACCGCCAGCAGGGGCAGGGCAGACACGTGGTCACATGCCCTCTTTCCCATGACCGCCAGCAGGGGCAGGGCAGACGCGTGGTCACATGCCCTCTTTCCCATGACCGCCAGCAGGGGCAGGGCAGACGCGTGGTCACATGCCCTCTTTCCCATGACCGCCGGCAGGGACAGGGCAGACGCGTGGTCACATGCCCTCTTTCCCATGACCGCCGGCAGGGACAGGGCAGACGCGTGGTCACATGCCCTCTTTCCCATGACCGCCGGCAGGGACAGGGCAGACGCGTGGTCACATGCCCTCTTTCCCATGACCGCCAGCAGGGGCAGGGCAGACGCGTGGTCACATGCCCTCTTTCCCATGACCGCCGGCAGGGGCAGGGCAGACGCGTGGTCACATGCCCTCTTTCCCATGACCGCAGGCAGGGACAGGGCAGACACGTGGTCACATGCCCTCTTTCCCATGACCGCAGGCAGGGGCAGGGCAGACACGTGGTCACATGCCCTCTTTCCCATGACCGCCGGCAGGGGCAGGGCAGACGCGTGGTCACATGCCCTCTTTCCCATGACCGCAGGCAGGGACAGGGCAGACGCGTGGTCACATGCCCTCTTTCCCATGACCGCCGGCAGGGACAGGGCAGACACGTGGTCACATGCCCTCTTTCCCATGACCGCCGGCAGGGACAGGGCAGACACGTGGTCACATGCCCTCTTTCCCTTCATCACGAGCTCTTGGGTTCTAACTTTTAAAAAAGAATGACCCAAAGGCATTGTTTCAAAGGGAAACACCTGAGATGTTACTAACAGGCAGGTTTACTGTTCCCCCCAGCTCCTCAACTGGGCGCATGCTTGGAGGAGGAATGGATTGGTGATAGGAAATAAAGGAGCCCAATTTTCGTGGCAAAAAAAGCTGAGTATTAGTGTGCAAATTTGCGATTCCGCAGTACTCATAAAATTTAATATTTATATGAAAACAGTTAAGCTTAATGTTCAATAATTTGAAAGAGAACAAACCGTTAAATTCCATTTAAGTGTCTTTATCACATATCACCATTCCGGCCCTGTCTAATCCCCTTCTATGGCTGTAGAACTGCGAATGCCTCACCTGCACGTACTCCTCTTTCAGCCCTATCCAGACTTCGGGTTGCCTGGGATCAAAGCTTCTGCGAGCTTTCTTTCCCCCTGGAAACCTGCTTGCTTTTTGGCCTCTGCCTCTGAGCGGCCGTGAAGAGGAGCAGGAGACCGAAATGGAACATTTTCCACCAAGAGGGACTATGCAAAGTACTCTCCTGCTTGAAAAGAATAATGGGTGTGTAATTTGGGCCTCTCCACACACATGAGTTTCCCTGACACATTTTCCCCCGAGAGAGAGGGAAGAAAGTGACTTTCTCTTCTTCTATTTTCCATCGTAAGCTGGAAATCGCATGTGCTGTAATGTGATGTGTCAGCAGTAGGGTGTGGGGTATTTAGTTGGGGTCTTGAGTGCTGGCTGTGATGAAGTGCTTAGACCACTGCATCATTCATTCAAGTCCTTCAGAATGGGTTGTTAATGAAACTCAGTTATTCTGATTGAGGATTAACACTACATTCAAATGTTTTCATTGTAATCTCACTAAATGGGAGAATTTCGTGTTTTTTTTTTTTTTTCTTTTTTGGTGCATTTACAGCAAATGAACTTGAACTTCACTGTGCAGACTGCATTTTTTTTTTTTTAGCATTTTATCTATTTTTTTTTTTTTTGACAGACAGAATGGACAGTGAGAGAGAGAGGCAGAGAGAAAGGTCTTCCTTTTTTTCCATTGGTTCACCCCCCAGTGGCCACTGTGGCTGGCGCACCACACTGTTCCGAAGCCAGGAGCCAGGTGCTTCCCCTGGTCTCCCATGCAGGTGCAGGGCCCAAGCACTTGGGCCATCCTCCACTGCACTCCCGGGCCATAGCAGAGAGCTGGCCTGGAAGAGGAGCAACCGGGACAGAATCCGGCGCTCTGACCGGGACTAGAACCCGGGGTGCTGGCGCTGCAGGCAGAGGATTAGCCTAGTGAGCCGCAGTGCTGGCCATTTTATCTATTTGAGAGACAGAGTTAAGGGAGAGAAGGAGAGAGAGAGAGAGAGAGAGAGAGAGGTCTTCCATCTGTTGGTTTACTCCCTAAATGATCTCAATGGCCAGAGCTGGGCTGATCCTAAGCCAGGAGCTTCTTCTGGGTTTCCCACATAGGTGCAGGGGCCCAAGAACTTGAGCCATCCTCTGCTGCTTTCCCAGGTCATAAGCAGAGAGCTATGAAGTGGAGCAGCCGGGACTCGAACTGGCGCCCATAGGAGATGCCAGCACCTCAGGTGGAGTCTTAGCCCACTACACCACAGCATCAGCCCAGCTGCTTGTCCTTTTCACATGAGATGCTTTCCTGGGCCCTACCCTTCTTAGAGAAAGCTCGTTCACTGACTCATTTCTTCAGAATTTCAATGGAATGGGTTTCCGTGGCTTCTCTTGAGAGTTCCACACCTTCAAACACTAGGGAGCTGTCCTTATACTTTATCCCCACAGCACTCATGTGGCCCTTTAAGACTCTCGCCCAGTCCTTAGAGGAGAGGAAAGAGCAGCTTACCACCCCTAGGGCCTGGACTTCTTCTCATCTGGAAGGCCATGAACTCATATCTCACCTCTGAAATCGGATTTTTTTTAAAGATCTTATTTATTTATTTGAGAGGTAGAGTTACAGACAGTGAGAGGGAGAGACAGAGAGGTCTTTCTTCCATTGGTTCACTCCCCAGTGGCTGCAACAGCTGGAGCTGTGCTGATCTGAAGCCAGGAGCCAGGAGCTTCTTTCGGGTCTCCCACACGGGTGCAGGGGCCTAAGGACTTGGGCCATCCTCTGCTGCTATCCCAGACCATAGCAGAGAGCTGGATTGGAAGAGGAGCAGCCAGGCCTACAACCGGCGCCCATATGGGATGCTGGCACTGCAGGCGGAGGATTAACCTACTGTGCCTCGGTGCCAGCCTCTGAAATGGGATCTTATAAATTGGGTTTTTCCTCACTAGAGCCAGAGACTAAGCTTGATAAAATTTGATATCTTTTGGTAGCAGCAGTGGCCAATAGTGGTAATAATGGTGATAACACTTGGTATGGTCTTTGTGTCCAGTATCATGGTGTGTGTTCTGTAAAGTAAATAGTATCGCTATTTCAACATAGAATATGTGAGGAATCACACACTGAAGCTAGAGGTTACGTTGTCTGGGCTTCACACGGTAAGTAAGGATGGAGCTGCAATTAGGTTCCAAGCCACATTGTCCCTGAACATAGGCAGATGTGTTCAGTTATTGGGTTAACTTATTGTTAACCTAATGATGTGTCAGGTATGGCACTGTTGTCTCAACAAAGATGAACTTGACTCTTAAAATCATCTAGTAGGAGAGGTAGAACTGTAAACACAGAAATCCCTGCATGAGGTAGGAGCTGTTTTACTGAAGATACGGACAAGAAACTCCTCTGTAGCTGGATATCTTTAAAAACAGAGATTTTATTTATTTATTTGAGAGGTAGGAGGAAAGAGAGAGGAATAGAGCACTTCCATCCACTGGATAATTCCCCAGATGGCAAGAACAGCCATGGCTGGGCCAGACTGAGACCAGGAGCCGGGAACTCCATCCAGGTCTCCCACAGGGCAGGAACTCAAGTACTTGGCACTTGGGCCATGATCCTTTGTGTTCCAAGGCACATTAACAGGAAGGGGGAAGCTGAGCATCTGGGACTCAAAACGGTGTTCCATACGGGATTCTGAGTCCCAAGTGGTGGATTAACCCACTGTGCCACAATGCCTGCCCAAATATAGGGATTTTAGATATCTGTATAATTTGGGGGCAGGATACATAATATGTCCAAGTTGTATCACCCCTTGCTGGTTAGGATCAGAGTGCACTTCCCTGCTAGCTATGCAGAGTAGCACAGCTGTTGGCCAGAGTGTAAAGTAGCATTAAGATAGGGTGGATGCCCATGGAGTTGGAGGGAACAAGGGTAACCATGGCCTGTGATCACCAGTGCCATCCATGGATCTGCAAGGAGGGTGATCAGGCTGAGACTGGCTGCCTCTGCCCTTCCCAGGGAAAGAGTGTGAACGCTGCAGTGGCACCCCCTGGAGGCCAGGCCAGCGTGGAGGGTGTAGGGGGCCATGTGCGTGTGTGGGTGCACCTAGGTGCTGGCGCGTGAGGAAGGTGCCTTTTGGAATGTGTCTCTTTCATTTCATCTCCTCCCCAGCCCCCGTGTTTTCTTTCTCACCAGTGAATGTTTACTCCAAAGAGACGATGACCCAAGGGGCTGAGACTCTGGGGACACCCATGGGTCCCACCTTCCAGAGAAGATGTCATAGAACCCGAGTCAGTAAATCCAAACGTTGGGCTAGAAAACTCGTGCTAATTTTTGTTTTTATGTTTCCCAAAATGGCGTTCGTGGAAATCAAAGACCTTGTCTTTCAGATTTTTTAAGAGCCCATTTTTGGTTGTAAAAGATATTCGTTGACAATTTTTGTTGTTTTTGTGTTGTGTTCTTCAATCATGATTTGGGATCAGGAGGAAACCTCACTTTCCTGGAGTGGAAGTAATTTGGGTTTGATTCTTCTTCCAGATTTCTTTCCCACTTCTGAATACCCTTGAATTAAGAACAAACTAGCGCCTTATAGTCATAACTTCATTATATAATTTCTCAGCTTCTTTTCTTTATAAAAACAACAAACCAACCCCTAGGCCCTCCGAAGGCATCAGTCGTCCTGATAATGTGCGTCCATTAACTCCTGGGTCATGATCCAGCTACATATGCTTAGTACAACAGGTAAGTTGCAGAGACATTGAAATTTACTAAATCAAATTGATTTTTGAATGCCCTGCAGTGACTTACAATTTAAAGGCAATTGATGTTAAACCCCTAAAATAAAGAAATATTTGCAAAGGAAACAATCACTTCCAATTTATCCCTTTGTGGAAGCTGACTCTGTAGTCATGGAGAAGACGTGGTGAAAAGAATGAGAGAGCTTTCTGATCCAGGCACACGTCTCCCACTAGCTAATCTGGTGGTTTTAAGAGCTTTAATGGACTCTCTCAGGGCTCCCAGAATTCTCAGCTGCAACTGGGATTTGCTCATGCAACAAACATTTACTTAAGACCCTCAATGGGACACATAGGTGAGAGCAAAGCCTTAGCCCTCAGAAAGTTCACACATAAATTGGGAGGGTCATTGCTGCTCCAGGCAGGGTCCCAGGCAGGGTCACTGCTGCTCCAGGTGCTGTTGGTAGATGTATGATGGTGGTCCTGACTGCCTCTCGGGGAGGGGGTGATCTGGAAGGTTCCGAGAGGGTAACTTTATAGATGGAAAAACCATGGCCAGGAGAGGTTAATCAGTTTTCCTAAATCTCCTTAATTAAAGTTCTGATTTCCAGGCTGCCGGTCTTTTCCTTTGAACACGAGAACATAATTTAGATGGTAAAGGTTTTTTGTTATTACATGGAGGGTGTGTTTGTAGTAATAAACACTTCAAGTAGTAATAACTAGGGTTTTGTCCTGGGCATTGCGGTGCAGGCTGATGCATGTTCATTCATTGAATTCTCTTAACCCAGTGAAGTACTTTGCAGAAGGTAAGGCAGAGTTCAAATAACTCGCCCCACATCACACAACTAATGAAGGCTGCCGGAAAGCCGTCTAAGTGCTCCGTGTATTCTCTTCCTGGAGCCTTAGGACAACTCAGCGAGGTGACTGTATTGACTTTTTTTTAAAATAAAACTTTTATGTATTTATTTGAAAGACACATACACACACACACACACACACACAGAGAGGGAGGGAGAGACAGAATATCTTCCATCTGCTAGTCCATCCCCCAAATGCCAGCAAAAGTGGGGCTAAGCTAGGATGTAGACAGGAGCTAGGAACTCCATTTGGGTCTCCCATGTGGGTGACAGGAACCCAAGGACTTGGGCCATCATTTGCTGCCTTGCAGGTGCATTAGCAGGGAGCTGAATAGGCAACTTGGAATAACTGGGCATCCCAAGCAGTGGCTTAACCCAGTGTGCCACAAGCCTGCCCCTGTTACCTTTTCTTTCACTTTTAGAAGATTTGTTGGGGCCAGCGTTGTGGCATAGCAGGAAAAGTCACTGCCTGTAATACCAGCATCCCATATGGACGCTGGTTCCAGTCCCCGCTGCTCCACTTCTGATTCAGCTCCCTGCTGATGTGCCTGTGAAAGCAGTGGACGATGACCCTAGGACTTGGGTTCCTGGTACCCGCATGGTGTTCCAGACTCCTGGCTTTGGCCTGGCCCAGCCCCGACCATTTGCAGTCATTTGGAGAGTGAATCAGCAGATGGAAGATCTCATCTCTCCCTCTCTCTTTGTAACTCTGCCTTTCAAAGAAATAAAAAATCTTAAAGAAAAGATTTACTTATTTGAAAGGCAGAGTGATAGAGAGGAGGGGACAGATACTTCAGTTTTTTCCCACTGAACTTGTGACTTCTCAGGGTTCAGGATGACATGACGACTTATTTTTGTATTCCAGCTCCTTGCACCATGCTGTTGTCTAATAAGGGCTCGATATTGCAAAGAGACTGGAATGAATAATTTCTCATCACGAGAACCTCATAACCGTTTGCAAGAACATCAGGTCTGTTCTGGAGACTGTCACATGGGGTCATGCTATGATTAAACTTGATCCATCTCTGCTTCTGTAGAGGTGGAGACGGGTCTTGGTATATAGTGAGTGCTCACCCCACACCTGTGAGTAAATGCGTGTTTTAGTGAGGGAGACGAGGGCTCTGCTTCTGAGAAACTGTTTGGAAGAGACAGCATCAAGCTCTCAGGAAGAGGGTCCAGTGCAGCCCCTGGGCTCCCCAGGCCAGCAGCCTCAGTGGCAGCTGATGGAGGGGCAGCGCTCAGCCTGAGGTCAAGGCCAGAGATGTTCGCATTTGCAACTCCTCCTCCTCTGACCTCAGGGTCCTTATTTCTGGCAGAAGCATCTCTTGGTTTTAAAAGGCACTTCACCCCTTTATAACCTGTGTAATTGCCATTGGGATGCTTTGCCCGGGTAATGTTTTAATCAGGTCAAATTTTATACCGAGAGCTTTAACTTAATGCTGCATCGTACCTTCGCACTTCCATAAAACATTCACATTTCCTGGGGGAGGGGATGGTGGTCACTCCCACCCAGAGCCACAGTAGGATTCTTCTAGGGGGTGGAATGAGGAAAGGGATCCAGGGGAGGGAAGCCACAGGAGGAGTGTGTGTGTGTGTGTGTGTGTGTGCGCGCGCACATTCACGCCTGCATGAACCAGGAGAATCATCTTGATGCTTCTGGGAAGAACATCCTGTCTCTAAGTTACCCCGTTCCAAGTACTGTTTGGATAATTGCAGGATCCAGAGCTCTTCCCATTTAGGTAAATTATATAGTTTTGCTCTCCATGTGTTAAAAAAAAATCCCACCTTTGTGTTGTCTGCCTTTCACCAAGCAGAACACAGTCCTACAATTCCACCCTTCCTCTCTCCACCACGCCACCCCAATAATAAGCAAGCCATCTGCCAAGAAAACAAACATCATATAAAAATTACACAAAGACATAATCCCCAACCCAGAAGGAAGGCAGCAGCTGCCACCTGGAACCCAACAAAACAGTTTACTCTGAATCTGGAGAAGGTCCTCTGGCAGGCTGCTATTCCTCGGTGGGGGGCGGTGGGGGGGTCACACGGAGCGGAGCAGTGATGGAGACGGCCTCCATAGACCCCGGCTGGGTAGAGGCCTGCTGGAGAGCAATCGTGCAAACTTGGTGCTGTGTGCCCTGCTGTGGGGCGCACGCAGAGGTGCCCCAGGAAGCCATCAATCTGTCATCAGCCAAGGGAGGGGGGAAGAAGGAGTGCACCAGGTTTGAGCTCCCACGGACTTTTCCTCCAGCTGGGAGCAGGACCGGAGAGAGAGCAAGGCAGGCAATCCCCAGGAAGGGTCAACTGGGCCTTGTGCTCCTGGACCAGGGCGCGGTGCCTGTGAGATTTGCAATTCCGCTCCAGCCATCACATTTCAGAGAAACCCCTTTTCTAACTCCTGGTCTGGGATAAAACTGTGCTCCCTTCACCTATGAAATGCACTTTCCCTTTTCTCTTCCGGCTCTGGGCTTACACTGGTTTATATATAACTCACATCTAATTTCTTAATCAAATGCTCTCCGAGCGAGTAGAAACTCAGCTGTTAGAAACTGTGCAATGCGTAGAAGCTAGTCAATCTTGCGTTGTATTGATAAATTGGACTGTTAAAACAACGATGCCAGTAGACCTGACAGCTCTTTCTAAGAATGAGGTGGTTTACGGAGCTGTGTAAATCAGAAGTGTCCTTAAACTGGGGCTGGGGAGAGATGCTGTGGTGGGATACGCACCAGTAAAGTGGAGCATTACAGCAAATTACCCCGTTTACACATGCAGGCAAAGCCGCTCCTCACGCCATGCTGGAGAGCCAATAAAACTTGCAAATGTGACGGAGCCGCTATTGCTGCCTCTGCCTCCGTGCAGCTGTTTATCTGCAGCTTTTTAACACGATTTCCCATATTAATGAGGCGGCGTCGCAGTTCCAGAATTAGAACGGTGGGACGGATCAGTGTCGGCCTCATCTGATGACTCGCCTGTTGTCAGCATTGCTGCCGGGGAAGCAGAGCAGGGAAGATGAGCGTTTGGGTGCTGGCCACGTATTCATGCCACCACACCTTCCTCGCGCCTCTCTCGCCTTCTGACCGCCCTGGAAGGTTGCTCTGGGCTGGTCTCGCTGCAACTTTGCTTCATGGCTTGTGTGTCATGAGAGCTTGCAGGTTGCTTTGAGCATCTCTATTTCCTAAAACAGTGCCTGGCATTCAGTAGGTGTCTCATAAGTGCAGAGTGAATGAATGCTTGAATGAATGAACCAGCACACAGGTGGGTGGGAGACTGCTCTCTGTGAGACAGTCTTCCCCACACTGCAGCTTCAGGGAACCAAACGGGAGGGAAGCGTGGCTTGTCTTGGATTAGGCCACAGAGGTGCAAATGGCAAGTGGGATCCTGGGGGCTGCAGACCTGGTGGCTTCCAAGTGCAGGCCTGTAGCTCGTGTCAGAACATTGCGACACTTGTTCCAGTCTGCAGTGGGATGGGAAAAGTAAGGCCAATGTCGTGTTTTTCATGGCGCTAGATGTATTCTCTGAATTCCGAAAGGAGGTCCCTCTGCTTCATTTGATATTAAAATGCCCCTCCTTTTTTTTTTTTAAATAAAAGATTATTTATTTGAAAGGCAGAGTTAGAGAGGGAGAGACAGAAAGGGAGGAAGAGGTCTTCCATCGGCTGATTCACTCCCCAAATGGCCACAAGGTTTGGGGCTGGGCCAGGCCAAAGCCAGGAGCCAGGAACTGCATCTGGGTCTCCTGCATGGATGCAGGTACCCAAGGACTCAGGCCATCTTCCGGGCTTTCCCAGGAGAAATGCCCTTTTTAAAACAAAATGTCGCCGGCGCTGCAGCTCACTAGGCTAATCCTCCACCTAGTGGCGCCGGCACACTGGGTTCTAGTCCTGGTCAGGGCGCTGGATTCTGTCCCGGTTGCCCCTCTTCCAGGCCAGCTCTCTGCTGTGGCCAGGGAGTGCAGTGGAGGATGGCCCAAGTGCTTGGGCCCTGCACCCGCATGGGAGACCAGGAGAAGCACCTGGCTCCTGCCATCGGATCAGCGCGGTGCACCGGCCACAGCGGCCATTGGAGAGTGAACCAACGGCAAAAGGAAGACCTTTCTCTCTGTCTCTCTCTCTCTCTCACTGTCCTGTTAAAAAAAAAAATGTCAGGCCGGCGCCATGGCTCACTTGGCTAATTCTCCGCCTGCAGCGCCGGCACCCCGGGTTCTAGTCCTGGCTGGGGTGCTGGATTCTGTCATGGTAGCTCCTCTTCCAGTCCAGCTCTCTGATGTGGCCTGGAAGGCAGTGGAGGATGGCCTGAGTGCTTGGGCCCTGCACCTGCATGGGAGGCCAGGAGGAGCACCTGGCTCCTGGCTTCGGATCGGTGCGGCGCTGGCTGTAGCAGCCATTTGGGGGGTGAACCAACGGAAAAGGAAGATCTTTCTCTCTGTCTCCCTCTTTCTCACTAACTCTGCCTGTCAAAAAAAATGTAAGTACTAGTAATTGAGAGTTCTGCTTTTCCCTCAGATGCTTTAAAACTTGGCAAAACATATTCTTTACTTTTTTTTGATCCTAGAATCTCCCACATTGCTGGGGGAAGGTGTGGAGAGACTATTTTATTGGTCAGTGAAATTTGAAAATCTGGAGCTGCCGCCCTAACTCATGCCTGTCCTTTGGAAAAAGATTCCCTGAAGTCACTTGCTGGCCTTCAGCAAGGCACTGGGCAGCCCAAGAGGATCCACTCATTTCAGTAAACGGTGAGCTGCTCAGAGCCTTGCCCCTGCCTCTCCGTGTGCCCCAAGCCTCAGCCACCGTCACAGCAGGGGCATTCCCAGCCTTGCCATGATGCTGCAACTGCGACAGAGGACACTTCTTCAATCCAGGTGCCTGTGGGTAATACAGTAGCACAGAGGCTGATGAGCCAGTGCGTGACGCCCCCTCCGCTGCAGGGCCCGCACTTGCTGTAGGGCTCCAGGCGGACATAACACAGTGCTCGGCGGTGCCTGTCTGGGCTGCGAGGATTCTACTCGGTGTGAAACTCTGAGCAGTAACACCTCCCCGGCCTTGTTTCCTTTCTCCCAATTCCTGCCTTCCCATTGTCCTCCGTTCCCCTGGGTATTATCCACAGGTGGTGTGTCCCCTAAAGAATGGGAGCGGTCCATTTGAAAAGCTCCCCCTCCCCACTATAGACTCCATTTTTTCTCCAGGCCATTGGCCCATGCTAATTCTCCACGTGGTGGAAAGAGCTCTGAGATTCCGGCCACCTGGTTTCAAGCCGTGGCCTTGTGACTGACGGATAGCAAGCTTCGGGGGATCTCCGGGCACCTGCATCCCCATTGCTAAGGGAACAGCGCTGGCCAGCCTCGCCGGGAGAAGTGTCATCACATTAACTGCCTGAAGACGCCGAGGCGCTCCACGAACATCGACCTGCAGCGTTATCGCTCCGGTTCGTGCCAGTCTTGGGTTGGAAATGTCATTTCTCCGGCCGACACCGCAGCTCACTAGGCTAATCCTCCACCTGTGGCACCGGCACACCGGGTTCTAGTCCCGGTCAGGGCGCTGGATTCTGTCCCGGTTGCCCCTCTTCCAGGCCAGCTCTCTGCTGTGGCCAGGGAGTGCAGTGGAGGATGGCCCAAGTGCTTGGGCCCTGCACCCCACGGGAGACCAGGAGAAGCACCTGGCTCCTGCCTTCGGATCGGCGCAGCGCTAGCCGTAGCGGCCGTTAGGGGAGTGAACCAAAACCAACAGAAGGAAGTCCTTTCTCTGTCTCTCTCTCTCACTGTCTAACTCTCCCTGTAAAAAAAAAAAAAAAAAAAAAAAAAAAAAGTCGTTTCTCCAAGAAGAGAGGTGGGAAGATTATTTAAAGAAACAGTGACGAGCCGGCTGTGGTGTGCTCTTACGTCGCGGCTGACTTTGATCAGAGAGTGCAGGCGCGGTGGGAACACGGTCTTAAAGTCTGGAAAGTAATTATTTCTACTTCCAGGCATGAAGTCTTCTTTCTCCTCCCCTCACTGGGGAACGAAGAAAGAAAGAAAAAGCGCGGTGAGCCAAGGTTCTGAAACAATGAGGTGGTTTCCGTCTTTCAGCTCTGGAGATCCTGATCCCCAAAGCTACTGGCTTCTCCAGTGGCAAACTGAGACGGAGGCCAGCCCTGGGCCGGTTCTCATTGCCTCGGTGTGGCTCCTTTGACCGCAGTAGCTGTTGGTTCGCTCTCCGCATGGCTGTAATGGCCAGGGCTGAGTCAGGCCAAAGCTGGAGCCTGGCCCTTTATCCAGGTCTCCCACGTGGATGGCAGGGGTCCAAGCACTTGGGCCACCTTCTGCTGCTTTCCCAGGTGCATTAGTAGGGAGCTGGATCAGAAGCAGAGCAGTGGGACTCAAGCCACTGTGCCACACAGCCGTCCCCGTGTGCCATTCTGATGATGTCCCTTTCACTGCCCTCGTCTGTGTCCCTGCCCGGCTCCGGGAGGATCCCCCTGGAAAGGTGCAAACCTTCCATCTTGAGAGGCAGCTGGCAGAGGCCGAGGGACGCTCCGGTCAATAATGAATTTTGTTTTAATATCTGATTAATTCAGTGTCCTCATCCCCTAGATTCCAGTGTCAACAACTCCTGTCATTTTCTGAATTTCAAGAGGGGGATTGACTTTTGGAATTAGAAAAAAAAAATCGATGCATTCAGGCTTGTCTTCTTTGAACCGTATGAGATGGATCAGTAGTAATCTTTTATTTCCCATGATAGATTTCACACAAGAATATTCATTCAACAAATGCTCAGTAAGTGTATGTTGGGGCAAGGCCCAGTTCTAGGCATTAAAGGGGGGATATGAGCTATGCCAACCGTCTCTGCTCTTTCCACGCATACTACAGCTCACGCTCCTGCAGGGATACAAGCCCTGTGCAAAGTGGACACAATGGCAGTTACCACGCGAGGCAGCCCACTCACAGGAATAATAATGGAATCGGGTGTGTTGCTGTTTGCTTGTGCATCCGGGTCTCTGCCTGGCTCCCCCTGGGCCCAGGCGTCGTGGGCACTGCTGTTCCAAGCCCATGGGGCCTCAGCCGCACAATCAGAACTGGCTTCAGCATGCGCTCCGAGCAGGGCGCTGGGCTTGGACTTTATCTTGAGCGATGTCTCTTGGCTGAGACACGGCAGGGTCCTGCGTAGGTCTCAGAGCACTTGACTTCTAGCCCTGCTGTGCCACTAATGAGACCAGGATGACCCTGGGTGGGTGAGTCACTGCCTGCTGTGTCCTCTTTGGCTAAGGAGATTTCTTCCAAAAAGAGCAAAGATGCTCCTGCTCCCAGCCATTCTCTACTTCGCTTAACTTGTCCTCTTGCACGGTGGCTGTTTAGGCTAAGTCCTTCTCCACTTTCCAGGGGGGAGACTGAGTTAGATGCTCTGGTCTGGAGCCCAGAAATTTTTCCCTTGTGCGAGGACCCCTTCCTCGCGTGTTCTTGTTCAGAAGGGCGCCCCCTAGTGGGCTCTTCCGAGGCGTTCCTGCGCGTCACCCACGCAGCCCTTTTGCAGGGACTGAGTGTCGGGCTGCAGGGTCCCCTGCGGTCCTGTGAGAGGAGGTAGACCCAGGTTCCAGTTCCAGCTCTTGCTGTGTGCTTTTGCAAGTCTGAACCTCAATGTCGTCATCAACAAAACAGGTGACAGCATGTAGAAAGTAAAATGTCGTATGTAGAAAGTAAAATGCAAGTCATGTATGCAATGCATGTAGTACACAGAATATGTGCAGTTACTGTAAATCTCCCCCTCCTTTTAAAGATATATTTACTCATAATTTGCAAGGTGGAGTTAGAGAGATAGAGAGATGAGATGAAGAGAGCTTTCAACCTTTGGTTCACTCCCCAAATGGCTGCAATGGCCAGGCTGGGTCAGGTTGAAGCCAGGACTCTGGAACTCCATCCGGGTCTCCCTCATGGGTGCAGGGGCCCAGGTACTTGGGCCATCTTCTTTTTGCTTCCCAGGTGCATTAGCAGGGAGCTGGATCAGAAGTGGAACAGCTGAGACTTGAACCTGCTGCTGCAGAAAGCTGACCTTTCCCTTCTCTCCCGTCTCTCCTCGCCCCTCCTCTTTCCCCCCGTCCCTACCCACTCCTCCCCTGCCGTGGGAGAAAAGCCCAAGGTGTTTCCATCCACCCTTCCAGGTTCCAGGCACATTTCAGATTGATATCAGCCGGGACTTGGGCATCATTAAGAAACCCTAGCTCCTCGTGGTGACATGGGGACAGCGTGAGGGACTTCTCTCAGAGCTGGGTGATGCTAATTATCATCTGATCTGAAGCCAGAGTTGCTTTTCTTTGTTTAATAATTGATACCATCTCTGAGAACACTGAGCTAAAGTTTAAAATTACAGAAAGGGGTGATTGATCTCAATGCCAACAAAGCGAACCTGCAGTAAAATCCCCCAAATTGCCTTTGTGGGCTGCCACTCACTCATCACCCCAAACACCAGGTGGCACTGGAGACGGCAGCAGAGTCAAGTTCCAGAGAAGTTAGGTTTCCGTGGAGCCAGGCCCTGTGGGTGTCCCCAGCCTCTGCAGGCAGAGAGGCACGGCAGGGCTCACAGCGCCAGGTGCTAACAGCAGTGGGGCCCAGTGTATAGCGCTGTACTGAGCTCTCCCTGTCTCCTTCCATAGGCATTTACTGATTCTCTACCGTGTGCAGGGCACTCTGCTGGCCAGTGTGCATGGTCCCAGGGCTCCAGGCTGTGTCTCTGTCTGGTACAGAACACACATGCCAAGGGTCACTGGGGTCCTTCCTCCCTCCCTCCCCTGCTCCCCAGGTACCAACAAAGCCACAACCTCCTGTGGCATGTTGCTCCGTGGTAGTGTTTTGGAAGGATGGGGTCTGGGAGAGGCTGAGAGAGCAAGACAGAAATAACAGGGATAACCATGTACAACAGTGCGAATGCGCCAGCTCTGCTCCCTGGCGTTTTCTGTATAGCATCTCATGTAGTTGGTATCTCTGGGAGAAAAAGGTGTGTGTGGTCGACGGACGGAGAAACCCAGCTTTGCTGTACAAACACACTCTCCTTACTTAGCGGCTGCGGCTGTTTGATTGTGCTTTCGACTTCGGGGAAGGATCCAGGCTGACCTCACTCATCAGGTGTTGAAGGGGAACCCTCTCCATTTCAATGAGGCTGAGACAGATGGCGGGCACAGTAACAGTAAGCTGCTTCTCTCTCCTCTGACCTGAGGCCCTAGCCCCTACAGCCACGTGGGTGGTCTCTCACTTTTCCCCACTTCCCACAAATACTCACTTCTCGTGCACGTCTTCCCTCACCACTCTGTGTGCAACTGAGCATCCTGCCCCACCTGCCCCAGTGCAGCCTCCAGAGAAGGGAAGCTGTGCAAGGCCTGGGCATTTGTCGTTTCCATTCCCCTCTGTCTCCTCAGCTCTCAAAGCACCTGGCACAGAGAGACCAGGACTAGAGCGTCCCAGGGGTTTACTGGATGCCTACATTTTGTCTGCGACACGGCTGGGCCCCCAGGTAACAGATGACAAGACACAGTCTCTGCTTTGTGAGAAGCCAGTCCGCTGAGTAAGACACACCAGTGATGCTAATAGTAAAAACAAGGGGAGGCCGGTGCCGCGGCTCACTAGACTAATCCTCCGCCTTGCGGCGCTGGCACACTGGGTTCTAGTCCCGGTCGGGGCGCTGGATTCTGCCCCAGTTGCCCCTCTTCCAAGCCAGCTCTCTGCTGTGGCCAGGGAGTGCAGTGGAGGATGGCCCAAGTACTTGGGTCCTGCACCCCATGGGAGACCAGGAGAAGCACCTGGCTCCTGCCATCGGATCAGCGCGGTGCGCCGGCTGCAGCGCGCCGGCCACGGCGGCCATTGGAGGGTGAACCAACGGCAAAAGGAAGACCTTTCTCTCTGTCTCTCTCTCTCACTGTCCACTCTGTCTGTCAAACAAACAAACAAACAAAAAAAACAAAAAACAAGGGGAGCTCCCATTGAAGGGGGTGTATTGTGTGCCAGGTACTGCTCTAAGCACGTCTGTGTGTATTACTCTAGCTTTTCACATTTTATCTATTTATTTTTATTTGAAAAGGAGAGAGAGAGAAAGAGAGAGAGAGAGAGAGAGAGAGAGTGTGTGTGTGTGTGCAAGTGTTCCCATTCCTGTAGGTTTATTCCTCAGATGGCCACAACAGCCAGGGCTGGGCCAGGAGACAAAGCCAGGAGCCCTGAACTCCATCCAGGTTTCCGATGTGAGCGGCAGGGGCCCAACATCTTGAGCCATTGCCTGCTGCCTCCCAGACTGTGGGTCAGCGGGAAGCTGGATTGAAGAAGCCAGGACTTGAAGCTGGGCACTTTGCTATGGATGCAGACATCTCAGCTGCTGTGCCAAGTGCCCGCCCCTGTCTATTACCCTCTTAGCTCTCACAATAAAATGAGGTTTTACTCTTATACCCATTTTGCAGATGAGGAAACAGGGGCACAGAGGCCTCATACCTAATTGTAATGCAGTGTGAATGGTGTTCTAGAATATGTAAGAGCAGCTGACATTCTCGCTGGGCACTTATTTAACTCTTCAGAGTGGGGAGAGGGAGGTGGCATCTTTGGGGGACCTGTTGGAACTCATGGTGTCCCTGCGCCCACCCTCACCCACTCACTTTTGTAGGGGCTGCACCCTGCCACCTCCCTGTCTCTAAGCACTGCTGCTCCAGACCTGAGCCCTGCAAATGTTTGTACCCATAATTCCCAGATGTTTTGTTTTATTCTCAATTGACACATAATAATTGCACACATTTGTGGCATGCAGTGGGATAATTTGATCCAAGGATACAGTGTGGAATGATCAAGTCAGGGTAATTAGCACTTCCATCACCTCAGACATTCATCATTTCTGTCTGTTGGAAACATTCAGATTTCTTTCTTCTAACTATTCTGACATGCACAGTCAATTGTTGTTAGCTAGAGTCACCCCACTGTACCACAGAACACTAGACGTTGTTCCGTCTACCTGGTTGCATTTTGGTACCTGTTATCCTCGGCTTCTCTGGTCTCTTTGGCGTCTCCCACCCCCCCACAGCCTCATTGTGATCTCTGTTCTTCTAGTCTCTACTTCTGTGAAATCATCTTTCCTGCCCCTTCCCCCTCTTTTTAAATTCATTCGAGAGGCAGAGCTACAGAGAGAGGGAGAGACAGAGAGAGGTCTTCTATCTGCTGGTTCACTTCCCAAATGGCCACAACAGCTGGAGCTGGGCCCATCCGAAGCCAGGAGCTTCATCCAGGTCTCCCGTGTGGGTGCAGGGACCCAAGCCCGTGGGCCACCTTCCACTGCTTTCCAAGGCCGTAGCAGAGAGCTGCATCAGATGTGGAGTGGGACCAGTGCTGTGGCGCAATAGGTTAATCTCCCCCCTCAGGCGCCGGCATCCCAAATAGGTGCCAGTTTGAGTCCTGGCTACTTCACTTCCAGTCCAGCTCTCTGCTGTGGCCTGGGAAAGCAGTGGAAGATGGGCCAAATCCTTGGGCCCCTGCACCTGTGTGGGAGACCCAGAAGAAGCTCCTAGCTCCTGGCTTCGGATTGGTGCAGCTCCGACCATTGTGGCCATTTGGGGAATGAACCAGTGGATGGAAGACCTTTCTCTCTGTCTCTCCCTCTCACTGTCTGTAACTATGCCTCTCAAATAAATAAATAAAATCTTTAAAAAAAAAATGGAGCTGGAGCAGCCTGGACTTGAACCAGATGCTGGGGCTTTATGCCAGGGCTTTGACCGGCTGCTCCACAGCACCGGCCCCTATGCTTTGCCTTTTTGACAACAGAATTTCCAAAGGGACCTGTGCATTAGATCTTAGGTCCCTCCAATGTTCTAGAAGGAGGCAGGCTGGCTCAGCTCAGACACCCAAATTGCCCACATGGCGCCCCTGCTGTCCCTTGAGGACAACCCCTGTTTCCACAGCTGCTCACTTCGGTGGCACCCACAAAGGCCTGCATCACCGGGAGGCTGTTTCATGAGTCTCCACGAGGAGACTTCAACCCTGCAACCTTCTCACCTTGACTGCTCCTCCCTCAGTCCCTTCTGCCTCTTGGGTGAGCAACTTCTGTCACCAAACTCTAGGAGGTCGCTTGTCTTCCTCGCCGAGTGACGCATCCCAGGAAACAACTTCGCTTCCTTGTGGGAGTGTGCAGGGAACAGGAGTAGTCACAACCCCCAGGCTGCCCTGCAAGCATTCGCCACCATGGCTTAGAAGACTTGCTTGCCACGGGGGTCACTGCTAGGCAGAGCCACATGGAAGCATTCGTGGCCCCATCTTTGGCAGAACCCTTCCTGCGGCTTTGAACTCCAGGGCTGCAGGCGTGGAGGGTGAACGGGCTCTCCCCAGCCTGGGTTCCTGCAGGAAGACGTATGCCTTGGTGGCAGATGTGCCAGGACCCCGCGGAGCTGGAGCAGCGATCCCGGTCATTAGGAAGAAAGTTCTCCCTGGTGGTAGCGTCTTGGTGGTCAGGTGCATTAGCTCCCAGGACAAGTCATACGGGGGTGATGCTGGAACCCGAGGCTGGAGACCTGGTCCAGCACAGAATCCCAGGAACTCAGGGCTTGCAGGCTCTCGTTCTTGGGTGAACTGGAGGCACACAGGCTGAACAGTAGTACTAGCACCCAAGGAGTGATGGGACCTGGAAGTGAGAATGGGGAGGTGATGGAGCCCACAGAAAACGCTAGGTCAAGGGTCACTAGGACAGTGCTGCCCTTGTCCTCCCTTACGTGGGGTTTTTGCTGGAATCTGTGGATGCAGTCTTCTCTTTTTCTCCTGGAATCCTCCCGTTACCTGACGTTTCTGCCCCGTGGGTCTCCGGGTCCCACACGCTCCACCCAGGTGCGGTCGAGGTCAGGAATCTCGTAGGATTCCCCATCTTAGGCAGTGCTGTCCCCGTAAAAACGGCCCCAGGATCAGAAGGACATTCCTGGAAGGGCTTCAGAGTGGACAGACACAAGAGGATGGCATCCCCTAGGTGGAGCCACGTGGTGCTCCTGAATCTCGGGTTCTGGTGCTCCAGGAACCCCGCGGGATCTCGGGGGGTTGAACTCTTGGTTTGGCTGTTCAGGAACATAAACCTGACAGCCTAGGGCCCTTAGCCAAAAGCCAGTGCCGAAATTCATTTTTTTTCCTGTTTACAATGAGAAATATGTGTATCTCAAGCTCACAAAAATAAAAACAGAATACACATCTTCTGTGCTTTTTAGAGAAAAATATTTTCTTAGTTAATTTCAACCTGATCAAGGTGGTGTCCTCTCCCTGAACTTCGGGACGTTCATTAAAGCTGTGCTAGGCACCGAAGATGGCTCATTTTCTTGGGCAGCAGCATGCAAAACCCCTCCGCTGTGCAGTGAACAGAGGTGGGGAGGTCCGTGCTGTTTGCTCTAGCTGCCAGGTTCTCTCGTCATTGGAATTCCAGCATCCTGCATCAGAGCAGACACGAAGGTGGGTCACTGGAACTCTCCTGGCTTTTTCCCTAAGGCACTTTGTTGCCTGAGGTCAACTCCTACCCCGCCACGACTCCAGAGTTCTGAACGGAGCCAACCAGGAGACCTGCAAAGTGGAACCTGACCCTGGCATTTGCTGGCTTTGTGATTCTGCCCTTTCTGAGTTTTAGTTGTTTCATCTGTAACAGGAAACTGCAAATAATAACCACCCTTTCTATTGTACAGTGTTATCTCGAGGATAATAGGAAACCCTTTGTGGGAAATAATTGTAAAGACTCCGGGTGCATTCCACAAGGCTCGTTGTCTTTGTTGGATATTTGTAAAAAATGGAGTTTGTCAAGTTTTCTCTAAGGATATCCAGAAATATTCTAAGAAAAATATCTTTGAAAGTTATTGATTATTGGTTTTATGCAACCAAGGTTTTTAATTCTGGACGTCTCTTTTTCTAGTCTAAGGGGAAGACTGAGAGTGATTGATTGTGACACAGTGTAGGCTATCTTCTCAACATCTACTCTGCCACGAAAGAACTTTGCTGAAAGAACCCCGCTTTTTTAAAAAATATTTTATTTATTTATTTGAGAGGTAGAGTTACGGACAGTGAGAGGGAGAGACAAAGAGAGAGGTCTTCCTTCCATTGGTTCACTCCCCAGATGGCTGTGCCGATCCGAAGCCAGGAGCCAGGAGCTTCCTCTGGGTTTTCCACGCGGGTGCAGGAACCCAAGCACTAGGGCCATCCTCCACTGCTTTCCCAGGCCATAGCAGAGAGCTGGATTGGAAGAGGGCAGCTGGGACTAGAACCGGCAACCACATGGGATGCTGGCGCCACAGGCGGAGGATTAACCCACTGCACCACGGCGCCGGCCCTAGAACCCCGCTTTTGTGTACCAGGTGTTTCAGAGAAGTCAGGCTTTAACCCAGAAGCCGGTCTGGACTGGTCTAAGCCAGTGCTTCTCCATGTCAATGCTCACCAGAATCACTGGAAAGGCTTGGTAAACCACTTGTTGCTGGGGGCTACGCCCCGAGTTTCTGACTTAGCATACATGGAAGAGGTCAGAACATTTGCATTTTTTCATTTCCAGGACTGGGCCCAGCTGAAGCCAGGAGCTTTGTGTCTCCCACGTGGGTGACAGGGACCCAAGTACTTGGACCATCTTCCCCTGCTTTCCCAGGTACATGAGCAGGGAACTGGACCAGGAGAGGCCGTATGTGGCAGTGTAGGGGTGATTTAACCCGAGGTGCCACAGTGCCGGCCCTGAAAATCTGTGTTTCTAACTTACCAGCTGATGCGGATACTGCTGGTTTGAGAATCACTGATCCAAACTAACCACGGAGGTTCTGTTCTCTTTGCCAGATTTAGATACATGATGATAAATTTCTGGCCAGTGAGATGTGATAAACCTGCTGATGGCTTATGGGAAATGTTTTCTCTTCAAAAGAGACACAGGGAGGAGACGGTGCCCTCCCCATCTCAGGACATTGTCTCTGGTATCTGGAGCTGAGGCTGATACTTTGGGACCCTAAGGGCCAAGTGGACACACTGGGGATGGCCAGGCCAAAAAGATGAAGTGCGCCCACGTTCTTAAGGTTGTCTTTGAGCTGCTAATTTTGCCCTGGGGCTTCCCACCTCTTGCTTGTTGATCCAGTTAGATCTGGAGTTCTCTGTTGTTTCCAAAGGTAGTCTAATAGATAAAGTGACAATGGGAAGCTTTATTTTCCTTCTTGGGGACTTGAGGGTAGTTGTGTGACAGGAGCCCCAAGCCTTACTAGAGTAATGTGAGGTTGAGCTCAGCCAATGAACCGTGTCCTGAAATCAAGGCCTAAATAACAGGAAATCCAGGAAAGGACCCGTGTTAGGAATGGCTGGAAGTGGTGAGCAGAGTTCACAACATTCCACGTGGGTGGGTGGAAAATACATTAGGCGACTGAAGACTAAACTTTGGAGGCGTTCACTGTCTGAGTGGCACATGCTGGGTGGTAAGGTGAACTCACACTGGAAAGAACAGCCAAGGAAGGGCAGGCCAAGGGCATCAGAATTGGAAAGTGGAAAATCAAAGTATGGAGAGGAGACCCGGGAGCTATAGGCTGAGTGAGGTGCAACACCCCCTGGTGATAGTGTTGTGTGGATACAGTTAAAAGACAACATGGCGTCCAGAAGTGGTCTTTATCTGGGGGTGTATATACCATCGGGGCAGCCAATGCTTTCATGGCAATGACGGAGAATTCACTTTTCCTTGAGGCGGTGCCTTGTTAGAAGTGTCGTCTTCCATCACCTGGAGGCATATCTGTGCCCTCCCAGGGTTCGTCTCATATCCTTCCTCTTGCATTCCTGAGTTTCTTCCATGGGCCGATGCCTACCAACCTTGCCTGTAAGCATTACTTACCATGGTTCTGACCCAGGTTCTCTCCCAGCCCCAGATTCTGAAGGGGCACTTCCTCAGTGCTGGTGATGCCACGGGAAGAAGGGTGAGCCCCCCAAGACAGAGAAGTCCCTGGCCCCAAGATGCTAGCAGTACTGAGGTTGGGAGAGTCTGACTTAACCCAATATATCAAAAGCATGATCATCTCAACAGCGGTCTTGTATTCTATCAATGTGCTTGATTGCAGTTTCTCCATTCTAATTTTTAGAGATCCGATGTGTATTTCACCCTTATGTTGCGCCTCCGTTCAGGTTACCATGTTTCAACTGCCAAATTGCCACCCATGCTTAGCAGTTTCTGTACTGGACACCACAGGTGTACAGAGTGCATAGTTAAAGTCCAGGAAGCTCCCCAGGACCCCACATTTTCTAGGCAGAGAAAATATGTTAGATACAAAGTCCTCTGGGTGAGATGCAAAGTTCTACCTCATTTGAGAGACCCACACGATAAGGACTTGGAATAAAAGGACTGCTCTGAGTTTCTCTGATGATTAAACCAGGTAGGAGTATATGTATATTTAGGACAATATCTGTACACCCTTTGCATTATTTTCCTGCAAAATGCCATCAAGAGGTGGTAGTTTCTTATTTCCAGAGGCAAAGGTCAATGTCCCCTTATGGGAAGATTACGGAGAGAGTTGGAGGGTTGGTGTCAATGTAGTGCTGAGGATTTAGAGATTGGTCAAGATTTTTTTTTTTTGACAGGCAGAGTGGACAGTGAGAGAGAGAGACAGAGAGAAAGGTCTTCCTTTGCCGTTGGTTCACCCTCCAATGGCCGCCGCGGCCGGCGCGATGCTGCCGGCGCACCGCGCTGATCCAATGGCAGGAGCCAGGTGCTTATCCTGGTCTCCCACGGGGTGCAGGGCCCAAGCACCTGGGCCATCCTCCACTGTACTCCCGGGATACAGCAGAGAGCTGGCCTGGAAGGGGGGCAACCGGGACAGAATCCGGTGCCCCGACTGGGACTAGAACCTGGTGTGCCAGTGCCGCAAGGCGGAGGATTAGCCTAGTGAGCCGCGGTTCCGGCCCACTAAACCTTAGATGTAGTTAAAACAACAACCGGGCAACACCCTTTGTCTCCTGCAAAACGCTCTACGATGTTTTCCTTTTGCCAAATGAGGCACAGAGGGTTTCAGATAAGAAAGAAGGAGATCACGTAGTCCTCAGGACGTCAGAACAATCCAAACCGACTTGGGTGCACCACATCGCAGTGCGTAGTCCCCCACTCGCAGGCTTCTCCGCATCTCATTAGTCTGAAGTCCCGGTGCAGATAATGCTGTATCGAGTGAGTAATTAAATGTGACATAGAAGCAGGCGAATGGATTAGCGACACACCTAGGGTTCCTCCGAGAAGCCGTCCTGTCTCTCTGCCCGTGGAGGAAGGCAGAGAGAGGCTTAGCAGAACTCCTACAAGGCGGAGTGATGGTGACAGAGTTAGTGCGTTACCTGCTGGTCCCGGCAGTGTGCTGGTGAGTGTGGGGACGAGGACATGATGGAGGACGGGCTAGAAGCAGAGAGGGTCCCCCAGCCTCCCCTCTCCCGCCGTGTGCACTGATCCCATCTCATGTGAGAGCTGGAGTTGTCTTCAGCTTCCCCCAGTGGTTGGCTCCTGCTGTCCTCAGCAGAACGAGTGCCTGTGTGTGTTTCCTTAAAGTCAGAGTGGAGAGTGCTGTTCATTAATGCAGAATCTGCTGATCTGACCAAGCCAGGCTTTGTCTAAGATGATGGGAAACAAAACAGCGTTGTCTGATTTTCACAGGGTGGAGGGCTTGGACAGGGCCTTGCGTGATTACCAGCTTGGTTCCAGAAAGGCTGTCTCTCCCGCAGCTTTCCAGACACCTGAAAATCTACACGTTTTCCAAAGTCTGCCAGGGAACGGGTTTATGAAGTCTTTTTAGAAGCAAATTCAATTTCTTGTGAGCTTTCAGTCACCCTCTACTAAGCACCGACTCTGCAAGGATTAGGGGCTGAGAGATTCAAAGAAAAAAGACAGTTTTTTTTTCCCCTAAAGAGTTCATGAGAGAGACATAAGAAGGCATTGTAACAAAGCCATGACCACCAATGCCTGCAGGATTTGAGGACGCTGGAGGAGGCCACACTGAGTTGGTCTATGGTTGGGTAGAAGGAAGGCCTGGCGTGAGGAAAATCCCATCTCATAGTCTCCCATCTATCTATCTATCTATCTATCTATCTATCTATCTATCTATCATCTATCTTTTTTAGAGAGAGAAGCTTTTCATCCACTGGTTCATTCCCCAGATGGCTGCAATGGCCTGAGCTGGACCAATGCAAAGCCAGGAGCCCGTGCTGCAGGTGGAAGCTTAGCTCACTACGCCACAGTGCTGGGCTCTCATAGTCTCCCTTTTAATGTACAGTGACTGCAATGTTGCAGGTTCCACAGCTACACAGATGAAGCAGGCTTGCTCCTGGCTCCTAGGACCTCACAACGGACAAAGGCAAATTTCCAGGCACTTGTTCTTCCACAGAGATGTGGCTCGTGGCCCACTTCCTTACTCAGCAGACATTATTCAGCATTTGCTACACATTTGGTGCTGCTTTAAAAAAATTGTTAACTCCATTTTCATTTTTTTTTGAAAGGCAGAGAGACAGAGACAGTTAGAAAGGGATTTTTTATCTATTGGTTTAATCCCCAAATGGCCCCAACAGCCAGGACTGGGCCAGGCTGAAGCCAGAACTCTGGATCTCCATCTGGGTCTCCCATGTGAGTGGCAGGGACCTACGTAGTTGGGCCATCACCTGGTTGTGTGTTGGCAGGAAGCTGGATCAAAAGTGGAGTAGGTGGGACTCAAACCAGCCACTCTATATGGGATGTGGTGTCCCCAGCGGCAAGTTACCAGCTGCACCGCACGCCCACACCTCCGCTGGCTCTTTGAAGGCCCCTCATTTGTGACTGTGAGCTCTTCAATAGCAGGAGCCTGTCTTTCTTGCCTTCACTCGCTCAGCCTTAGGACAATGCCTGGTTCCAGGGTGCTCCACGCACCCATGCCGCTGCATTGCCAGGAGAGGTGCCTGGCGTTCATTTCATCTCGCGGTGCACTGAGCCATGAATGCCCAAGGAGGCTCCAAGAGGCAGGTCTTTTTAGGTGCCACTAGGTTGGTTCATAACTGGGCTCCTGACTCCGTTTCCCTGCTTAATATTCCAGTGTTCGTCTGAGACTAGAAATCTTCCTGGAAGCCCTGACCACCAACACGCATGGGGTCCTGCTGAGTATTGAGACTGTGTTCAATACCATGGAAGTACAAAATAAACACAGCAGAAGGCATGGCCCTGACCATTGCATTTGTGCATCTGCAATAATTCAATGTGCTGGATTATCATTAGTATTTTGAAAATGTGAAAATCATCTTGTTGCATTACTTCAAAGGAAAAGATTTTGTTAGAAATATGACACTTAAGTAATCCCATTCTTTTAAAAAATGTTGGTCTTTGTAGTTGCCAACCATTGCGTCTTCGTTTTCCCAGTTAGAGACCTATTTTAGCATACATTCTATGTTTATGTTATAAAGAATCCACATGAGGTACAAAGTAGCAGTGGCTTAGGAATGGGGGCCAGGGCTCCTAATGGGACCCGGCGAGCCTTGGCCATCTTCCCCAACCTCCTGTCCCGCTTCCCTCTCATGTTCTCTCCCATTAAAACGACTTCTCCATTTCCATTTACCTTCCCTCTTCCTCCTCCTCCTCTGATGCTTTCCTCTGTCCTTGGCTCATCATTTCCCATTTTCTTCTTTTAAAAAATGTCTATCTATTTACTTGAGAGGGAGGAGGAGAAGAAAGAGGGAGAGAGAGAGAGAGGGAGAGAGAGAGTGTGTGTGTGTTCCCATCTGCTGGTTCACCCTCCACATGCCTGGAATGGCTGGGATGGGCTGGGCTGAATTTGAGCAGCCAGGATCTCAACTGGGTCCCCCATGTGGGCGGCAGGAGCCCAATCACTTGAGCTATCACTGCTTTCTCTCCCGGAGTCTGTGTAGTCAGGAGCCAGAGGCAGGAATCAAATCCAGGCACTCTGGTCATGGGATGCTTATGTCTGTCTTTCTTTTTTAAAAAGATTTATTTATTTATTTGAAAGAGTTATGCAGAGAGAGAAGGAGAGGTAGAGGTAGAGGTAGAGAGAGAGAAAGGTCTTTCATCCACTGGTTCACTCTCCAATTGGCTGCAATGGCCAGAGTTGTGCCGATCTCAAACCAGAAGCCAGGAGCCTCTTCTAGGTCTCCCATGCGGGTGCAGGGGCCCAAGGACTTGGACCATCTTCTACTGCTTTCCTAGGCCATAGCAGAGAGCTGGATGGGAAGTGAAGCAGCTGGGACTCGAACTGGCACCCATATGGGATGCCGGCACTGCAGGCGGCGGCTTTACCCGCTATGCCACAGCGCTGGCTCCTGCCTTTGTCTTTCTTAACCATCGTCTTAACCACTAGGCTAAATGCCTACCCCTTCCTGTTCTTCTTTTCTCATCATTCACTTGGTTTCCTTCCCAGAGTTACGAAGAGTGTCACTTGTGTGTGGCTAAGCTTGATTTTTGAGGGATGGCTTAAACAATGAACCACAAAACGCCCTTCTTATTGTATGATTGAAGGTCTTCATTTTTAAATTTGGGAAATATGGGGAGTATGAAGAGCAGAAGGGTCCCAGAACTCTGTAGGAGGGGCCAAAGCATAGGTTTCAATCCTCATTTTTGTGGTTTTGGATGTAGGGGCATGGCAGGAGCCTCCCTGAGCCCCACTATTATTGTCCGCGAGACAGCAATGACAAACCCTGTCTCAAGGGCTTCCTGTGACCATCACATGGAAAATGCACAGCCAAGTTTCTGGTGACGAATAAGTATCAAAACTGGATGCCTATTGGTGTTATAATAACCACTATAACATTTTCAAATGACCACCTATAATTTCTGTTAAGGACACTTGGCCAGTGCCAGTCGGTAATCTTGCAAGCAAAATTTGCATATTTGTACCCGTTCTGTTGCCAACCTGCCAACTCTTCCCTCCTCCCAGAGTGCAGAAGCGACTCGCCTTACCTCCCAGAGCCATTCACAAGTGCCACCAGGACATGGGACAAATGCACTTGACTCCCTCGTCTGTGCCTTCAGACCGTGTTGAGCAGCCGAGTGCAGTCATTTGAGCGTGAAGCCAGCAGGAGGTGGGAATCGAGGGTTCAGTCACTTGATTCGGCACCAGATGCTCTTTATGGCACGCAGGTTCTTTCCTGGAACCTCTTCATATTTGTGACATGGACCGTGTGCTAGGAGGGCAGGCCATATTTTGTCACAATCTGATAACCTGAAGGCAATTGCAGCTTTGGGGTAGACAATGCAGAGGAAACTCAGCTTGAGCGCTGGCTCCTCCTCTTCCCTTTCCACCTGCCATGAAGAGTGTCAAGCTAACTGGCTCGCATCCCGCGAGGGAGAATTACCATGATCACTAATGGGTAGTTAGGGACAGCGTTCCAGCTTGAAGGCTTTCATGGACCGTGCAAGCTAGTGAGTGAATAACCGTTTATCAGCCAGTCACTTAGAGGGCGCGGGATGGTGTTCTAGGACTTCCACACGCACTGGAACTGTATATCACAAGGGAGCATAAAAGTTCCGTGTGAATAGGCTGTAAAGCGGGACAAGTGTTTACCTAAGTGAAGGTTTTATTTACATGCCTCGCAGCGGATATCCAAGTGCGCTTGGTCCAGAGGCTGCAGATCCCAGCTTCAGGCAGAGCTCGGCTGATGCAGGTGTATCAGGTGGATGTCAACTGCAGTGCGATTTCGGTGCCCAGGCGAGGCCTCACTGCCTCGCTCCGAAACTCAGCTGGCCCGACGGAGGCTGAAGATTTCTTGAATGAGAAACGCAAGTTGTATTTCTGCAAGTCAAGAAAACCCAATGTGATAGTTTGAACAATGGATTTCCCATGAGCTACTGCTTAACCCAGGGATGATCAACACTAGAGGGCAATATTCTTTTTTTTTTTTTTTTTTTTTTTTGACAGGCAGAGTGGACAGTGAGAGAGAGAGAGACAGAGAGAAAGGTCTTCCTTTGCTGTTGGTTCACCCTCCAATGGCCACCGCGGCTGGCGCACTGCGCTGATCCGATGGCAGGAGCCAGGTGCTTCTCCTGGTCTCCCATGGGGTGCAGGGCCCAAGCACTTGGGCCATCCTCCACTGCACTCCCGGGCCACAGCAGAGAGCTGGCCTGGAAGAGGGGCAACCGGGACAGAATCCGGCACCCCGACTGGGACTAGAACCCGGTGTGCCGGCGCTGCAGGCAGAGGATTAGCCTAGTGAGCCGCGGCGCCGGCGGGCAATATTCTTGAGGGAGCATTTCCATTTGCCCAAATGTGTAACCATTGCCCTCAGTGACCAGCAACGGGGATTTGAAGAGGCTGAATGGTCTGTCTGAGGTTATGTTCCTGTCACGGCATGGCTGGGATCTGGTGTCTCTGGGCAGGCTCCTGCATGAATTACCCTGCAAGAACCAGTTGGGGAAGTGAGGGGGCATGAACTGGAGACTGGGCTCGGCAGTCTTCCTGGGCCCTGCCCAGCCAGGGGGCGGGCTCGGAGCCGCTCTCCTCTGCAGTGGCCTCTCCCACGCCTGGTGGAGCCCACCCAGGGCCAGAGCATGTGCGTGCTTCCTCTGAGCTTGCGAGCGGACTCTGTTCCCTGCTGGAGTGGGAGCTCTCGGCGGTGGTCCTGGAGACTGGCCATTTCAGAGGCTGAGCTCTGGCCCCTGCATCTCCACCCCTACCTGGGGCTTTGTTTCTCTGGACAGACCTGCCCAAATTCTTGTGCTGATTGTCGTGTCTTCCCTTGGAATCTTTCTACCGTAGTTATTCCTTCATTCACTGGCACTCCAGAGTTGCCCTCCCCTGCTGTGGCTCTCAGGGTACCCCGAGTGAAACATGAGTTTGCCACCTGTACATAGGAATTGAACTCAGTGCCACTGTCATCTAATCCAGAAAATGCTTCAAAGCCGAGCCTGGATTCTCTACAGCTCCCTCTCCTGGTGAAACCCAGGCACTAACAGCTCCTTCAGGGGGCGAGAAGGGGCAGGAGGTGACAGTGGGTCATTGCTGGGCACGGAACATGGAAAGAGGGCTCTGGGAGACCTTTAGGACAATATGGGGGGTTTGTTAATATCACCGAGGCCTGGCTGGTCCCGGTGAGCCAGCGACCCTGTTGAGTGATAGTCCTTGAAATATGAAAGAGAAGTGGGGTCATTTCTAGCACAGGGCACGTGGAATGACCTTCAGAGCCATTGTGTAATGGCATTACTGTCACAAGCCTGTCCTGTCGTCCTACATGTAGCACTGGCCATACTGAATGAATGTTATCTGAATTTCTACTCTATTTATTTCCTCGCTGGCTTCATTTCTAAAATCACCTTTTCTGGATGACAACTCAATCAATTCAGGAACGTGCAATTTTACACGGTGGGGAACTATTCCCATATCCCTCCTATCCTTGTAATTGTCAGTTGCTTTTCTCAATAGCCTGTGTGTGTTTCAAAGCCGAGTCATTTTCATCTCCGGACCCCTGAGGTGGGATGACCCTGTGAGACAGACACTGTTCCCGCTCCAGGCTGAGTTCTCTTGTCACACTCAAACTGCCGGATCAGTTCAGTTCACCAGTTAGGGAGTGTTAGGGAGTCATTGGCTTGATCGGCTCATTTAAAGAGCTTTCTGAGTTGCTGGGTTTTCCTCCCTCCCTCCCTCTCTTCCTTCCTTCCTTCCTTCCTTCCTTCCTTCCTTCCTTCCTTCCTTCCTTCCTTCCTTCCCTCCCTCCCTTCCCCTCCCCTCCCCTCCCCTCTTTCCTCCCCTCCCTCCCCTCCCCTCCCCTCCCCTCCCCTCTTTCGTCCCCTCCCTCCCCTCCCTCCCCTCCCCTCCCCTCCCCTCTCCTCTCCTTTCCTCTCCTTTCTTCCATGCTTTGAAATCCTGTCAAGGTCAATGGAGGTAAAAGGAACATGTGTGTTTGTGTGTGTGTGTGTGTTTTATTTATTTATTTGAAAGTCAGAGTTACAGAGAGAGAAGGAGAGGCAGAGAGAGAGAGAGAGGGAGAGAGAGGGAGAGAGAGAGACCTTCCATCCGCTGGTTCACTCCCCAGTTGGTCACAATGGTCGGAGCTGCATCAATCAAAGCCAGGAGCCAGGAGCTTCCTCCAGGTCTCCCACATGAGTGCAGGGGCCCAAGGACTTGGGCCATCTTCTACTGCTTTCCCAGGCCATAGCAGAGAGCTGGATCGGAAGTGGAGCAGCCAGGACTGAAAGCAGAGCCCCAAATGGATGCCAGCACTGCAGGTGGCGGCCTTACCCACTACACCACAGTGCTGGTCCCCAAGAACATATATATTTTGACTTTATTTTCTAGCACTAGGTGAAGTGAGGGACAGGACTGTATTACTAGAGGAATTAAGAGGAGATGGTGGCACATATTGGTTGATCCACAGAGTTTGTGGATAATGAACTAGAAAAAAAAATCCTGCTGATTGAAAATGTGAATCATGAAGAGCTCAGAATCAACGGCTTCTTTCAGAATTCCTGTCTTTTGTGATTTGCTTAGTGTCAGTGCTGAGTGGTTGGAGCCACAGGCCAAATTGTCAATCAAAATGAGCAGGGCTGGCTCATGGCCTCCGATGTTCCAGAGATCGTATTAAATACTTTGGAAGGCTGCAGTAGCTCTTCCAGGGCGCTGGAGTGGCCATCGTGGTGCACTTCTCCCTGGGCTTGCGTTGCTTTACAATTTGCATTTCTCATTATTTGCAAATGACCGCTAGGTTCCTAATATATTGTCATCTGTGTTTTTGCTAGGGCGTGAGTTGAAATTGCACTTGCTGGCTGGGATGCTGGAGTGTGGTGGGGGGCTACATGGCTAGAAATGAGCCTGACACTCTGTCCCTGGTCTCCAAGAGACAAACTGTTGTTTTCCACTCATGGATTATGGGCAGCTTGTGTGACATCGTGGTTCTTTGTGAACTGGGGGGCTCATCACCGTCTTGGGAAGAGTTACTGGTGAGCGTCAGGCTGTGCTGGAGGTGTCTCTTACGGTAATGAAACCCAGTACTGCAGTGCCTTTCCTATCCGAGGATGACTTATCTGGCCATTAGGAAATAACTTATTTTCTAATCAGTATCTAAAGAAAAAGGGCCATCAGGCAGACAATATAGATGTTTCCACTTTATCCACGTACACACTAACGGCTTCAGCTCCAAGGTGATCTTCTCAGGCCTCGTCCAGAAATACCCTGTCCGCTGTGGTCCTGAGTTTGGACTCCAGGAGCAAATGGAAGCCATCACCCCAGGGTGCCCATGGGAGTTACCTGGACATGCTTTCTCCCGTGTGTTAGTTTATGTTAGTATTTTCCCTCTCCATGTTATTCCTATGCCTAGCCTCTCCCTTGAGGCATTGTAAACATGCACACTGATGGGTTTAGAATATTCCCTTTAAATAGATGGTATTGAAATTAATGTAAATGGTAGTTTAGCATTTCTTATTTTTTAATGTTTTTTTTTTAAAGGTTTTATTTATTTATTTGAGAGGTAGAGTTACAGACAGAGAGAGGGAGAGACAGAGAGAAAGGTCTTCTTTTTTTTAATTTTTATTTTTTTTTATTTTTTTGACAGGCAGAGTGGACAGTGAGAGAGAGAGACAGAGAGAAAGGTCTTCCTTTGCCGTTGGTTCACCCTCCAATGGCCGCTGCGGCCGGCGCGCTGCGGCCGGCGCACCGCGCTGATCTGATGGCAGGAGCCAGGAGCCAGGTGCTTTTTCTGGTCTCCCATGGGGTGCAGGGCCCAAGCACCTGGGCCATCCTCCACTGCACTCCCTGGCCACAGCAGAGAGCTGGCCTGGAAGAGGGGCAACCGGGACAGAATCCGGCGCCCCAACCGGGACTAGAACCTGGTGTGCCGGCGCCGCAAGGCGGAGGATTAGCCTAGTGAGCCGCGGTGCCGGCCCGAGAGAGAAAGGTCTTCTACCTACTGGTTCACTCCCCAAATGGCTGCAATGGTGAGAGCTGGGCGGATCAGAAGCCAGGAGCCAGGAGCTTCTTCTGGGTCTCCCACGTGGGTGCAGGGGCCCAAGTACTTGAACCATCCTCTACTGCTTTCCCAGGCCATAAGCAGAGCTGTATTGGAAGTGGGGCAGCCGGGACACAAGCCAGCACCCACATAGGACACGGGCCCTGCAGGCACAGGGAGACCTAGCCCACTACACCACAGCCCTGCAGGCACAGGGAGACCTAGCCCGCTATGCCACAGCACCTGCCCCTCCTTTTCTTTTCACTGTTTTTATCTGGCATCAATTCCAGGATGTGTCCGTGTTCACTGTGCTTCTGGTCAGCTCTTCTGCCATGTCCTGTCCCCGGGTGCACGCGTCCACCATGTTTTGCTGGAACTCCAGTCTCAGACACCACTGCTTCCTTAGTGCTTCGCTGGGCTGATCATTCTTCCCTTGTGAAGTCCTGGGTGAGTTTTCTTGGGTGGTAGCCCTACAGTGGGATTATAGGTTGTGGGGAAGTCACGTGTTTATTTCACGGGGTGCTGCCAAGTGACTCCCCAGAACGCTGTCCCTCTTTCCTCTCTGGCTGGTTTTCCTATTTCTCATCAATATAAATTTTTGACAGTTGATTCATCTACATATATTTCTTTGATTTTAGTTAGCATATTTCTGGTTATTTTGTGAGGTACAGCATCTCTTCATATATTTATTGGTCATTGGGATTTTCCATTCTGGGAACTATATTCATAACCTTGTGTATTATAGATGGTTTTATTGTCTTTCTCATTAATTTGTTGGAGTTTTATGTATATTTTAGACATTCTCCTTTGTCAGTTTTATTTGGTGCAAGTTTCCCTTGTAATCTTGTTTTTTAAAAGATTTATTTATTTGAAAGGCAGAGCATGGGGTGGGAGAGAGAAAGAGAAAGAGAAAGAGAGAGATAAAGAGATAGAGAGAATCCTCCATCTGCTGGTGCAGTTCCCAGTTGGCTACCTCAGCTTGTTCCATTATTGGTAACTTAGTTTAGGTGGTGTCCATCAGATCTATTTGTTGTAAAAGTGTATTTTTTCCCACTTCAAAGTCAGTAAATAGTGGAATGATATTTTTTTAAAGATTTATTTATTTACTTGAAAGTCAGAATTACACACAGAGAGAGAGAGAAAGGCAGAGAGAGGGAGAGAGAGAGAGAGAGGTAGAGAGAGAGAGAGAGGTAGAGAGAGAGAGAGAGGTCTTCCATCCACTGGTTCACTCCCCAGATGGTGCTAAGCTGGAGCTGTGCCAAGCCGAAGCCAGGAACCAGGAGCTTCTTCCAGGTCTCCCACGCGGGTGCAGGGGCCCAAGCACTTGGCCATCTTCTACTGCTTTCCCAGGCCATAGCAGAGAGCTGGATTGGAAGTGGAGCAGCCGGGTCTTGATCCTGTGCCCATATGGGATGCCAGTGCTTCAGGCCAGGGCATTAACCCTCTGTGCCACAGCGCTGGCCTTGGAATGATATTTTTTTGTTTTATTTATTTATTTACTTATTTGAAAGTCAGAAAGATGAATTAAAAAATTTAATTACATTTGTTTTATTGATTTGTTTTTCTTTGTAGCTTTTAAAGTTATTGTTTAGTTATTTAGTTATTGTTTTCTATTTCAAGACTTTCTTGGGGCTGGCACTATGTGTAGCGCATGAAGTCACTGCCTGCAGTGCTGGCATTCCATATGGGCACCGGTTCTAGTCCCGGCTGCTCCACTTCTGATCCAGCTCTCTGCTATGGCCTGGGAAAGCAGTGGAAGATGGCCAAGTCCTTGGGCCCCTGCACCCGCGTGGGAGACCTGGAAGAAGCTCCTGGCTCCTGGCTTGAGATCAGTGCAGCTCTGGCCATTGCAGCCAGCTGGGGAGTGAACCAGTGGATGGAAGACCTCTCTCTCTCTCTCTGCCTCTACCTCTCTTTAACTCTGCCTTTCAAATAAATATTAGATGACATATATGCATGCCTTAGTTGCTTCATATGTAAATGGTGTTAATAATATAATTTATCTCATGGGCTTGCTGTGAAGGTTGAAGGAGTCAACACATTGAACGATCTTAGATTAGGACTTACAACGGTACCTAGACTTCAGTAAATGTTATAATTCTTTGTAATAAAGTTGTAAATTTGGATCCATTACTTCTTTTACCAATTTGTAACTTTCTTTGTCCTTTGCTGTATCTTATTTTTTGATTTCTAATTTGTCTGAAATGCAGATTGTTATTCAGTTCTGTTTGGTTCATAATTGCCTGTTTTTTTTTTTTGTTTGTTTGTTTGTTTGGTTTTTTTTTGACAGGCAGAGTGGACAGTGAGAGAGAGAGAGACAGAGAGAAAGTCTTCCTTTGCCGTTGGTTCACCCTCCAATGGCTCCCGCGGCTGGCGCACTGTGCTGGCGCACTGCACTGATCCGAAGGCAGGAGCCAGGTGCTTCTCCTGGTCTCCCATGGGGTGCAGGGCCCAAGCACTTGGGCCATCCTCCACTGCACTCCCGGGTCACACCAGAGAGCTGGCCTGGAAGAGGGGCAACCGGGACAGCATCCGGTGCCCCTACCAGGACTAGAACCCGGAGTGCCAGGCACCGCAAAGCAGAGGATTAGCCCAGTGAGCCGCGGCACCGGCCTGCCTGGTATATTTTTAAGAATGTTTTTTTTCTTTCAGAAAATTTGTCTTTAAAATGTTGTCCTTACAGAGGTATTTCTCAATGGTGATTATGTTCTTCTCTAATCTTGGAATTTCTTTTAGTGAGTTTAACCCATTTACATTTATTTTTGATTTTTCTTCAAGTATTTGATATCTACAGATTTAGGAACATAGTGATACTTCCCATCTTAACCTCCTTCCCGCTCATGCTCCAACCTTTTTTCCTCCTCCCTCTCCTATTCCCATTCTTAATTTTTATAAACATCTATTTTCAGTTTACTTAATACTAGTAAGGCTAACCCTACGTTAAGTAAGGAGTTCAACAAATAGTATGAAGAAAAAAAAACACTCTTCCTCTACAAGGGCTGTAGGCAGTCATCAAATCTCAGAATTGTGGCATCTCAGCTGCAGAGGGCCTGAGTGTCCACACCTGCCACAAAGATCCACAGTGCCCTCCAATTTGCATAGAGTTCCCCTAACTCTTCCTGAAGACTGGACTCTCTTCACATTTTTTAAAGCTATCTTCCCCTAGAAAAGAGCGGTGAGCTCCCTCCCTATTCTGCCACATTGGTGCCTCACATATATGAGTTAAAATTCTTTCTGGCACACTAATTCTTTTTTTTTTTTTTTAAATTTTTTGACAGGCAGAGTGGACAGTGAGAGAGAGACAGAAAGGTCTTCCTTTTTCCGTTGGTTCACCCTCCAATGGCCGCTGCGGCCGGTGCACAGGCTGATCCGTAGCCAGGAGCCAGGTGTTTCTCCTGGTCTCCCTTGTGTGTGCAGGGCCCAAGCAAACACTTGGGCCATCCTCCACTGCACTCCCGGGCCACAGTAGAGAGCTAGAATGGAAGAGGAACAACCAGGACAGAATCCGGCGCCCCGACTGGGGCTAGAATCCAGGGTGCCAATGCCGCAGGCGGAGGATTAGCCTAGTGAGCTGTGGCGCCGGCCTCTGGCACACTAATTCTACTAACCCTATACTATATGCCATAGGTTGATCAGTTTGTTGTATTTCTTTTGCAGTTGTACCTGACCAATTTGTTGTTTTCAACTAGAAAAGTTGATATTCTTCTGGGGTTGTTTCCTATCTCAGCTGAGAACATATCTTTGAGGAGAGAAATAAATCCGTGTTCCTTCTTCATGTGTGTTTTCCTCAGGGCAGAATGTTTCTGGTGTTACAATCACTCAGTTTCTTTAATTTGGGAGACTTTAAATGGCTTGGCAGTGCAGAGTGGATTGGAAACAATAAAGGGTTCGTAGGGGCGAGCACACACCACAGTACCCAGAAATGACAGACGACACCTTTTTTCATTTTTTTAGACAACTAAGATTTTTTTATTTTTAATTGACACATAATGATTATACAAATTTATAGGGCACAATTGTGATATTTCAATATATCTCATGCATGCTCTCCATTGGCCAAGTTCAGTTGGGAGCAAGGGGAAAAAAATTAAAACTAGAACTACCACATGACTCAGCAGTCCCACTTCTGGGTATATAGCCATAGGAATTATCAAATCAGTGTCTTCAGGCAATATCTTCACTCCCACATTCATTGTAGTATTATTTGCAGGAACCAGGGCAGGAAACAATCTAAATGGATAAAGAAAATGTGGCATACACACACACACACACACACACACACAGAGTGGAATATTATTCAGTCTTTAAAAAGAGGGAAAGACTGCTGTTACTGACAATGTAGATTAAACTAGAGCACATTATGGTACGTGACGTAAAAGTGGATGTAGAAGAACAAACCTAAATGTGACAATAATTACAAAGGTATCGGAGGTAACCAAACTCGTGGAGTCAGAGTACAATGATGATTGTGAGAGGTTTGGGGAAGGAGGAGGAAGCAGGGAGGCGTTGTCTAAGCCAGGGTACAAAGACGAGTAAGTCCTAGACATCTCTCCAGCATACTCTTACAGTTAATTACCCCGCAGCGTACACTGATGTCATATGCTAAATATGTATTTAATTAAATAAACTCATGGAAAAATGAAAAAAATGAAGTTATTCCTAAACAAGTGAAATTTCAATGTGTCTTGGCATGGGAAAGTACATGTCTTATGAAATATGTACATTTCAGAAGCAGAAAAATTTTTTGCTGCATAAATATGGCTGCGAGTCCTACTACAGTAATTTTAGAAAGCACTTGAAGAGTTTGCTCCTAAGGGTTTAATGTAAAACACTAAAATCAAGAAAATGCGAAGCTCAAATGGACTTGGTATTGTTTGCATATATTTCTGTCTGGTATAGAGGACCCAATGAATCGGACTCAGACTGATATTTGTCAGGTTTCCATTTCCTAAGAGAGTTGTTAATTTTACCCTTTGCCTTAGAACCTAAGGTTTCCCAAGTTTAATCGACATAAATAACGTTACTTATCACTTTTATAATAAATAATATTTTATCACCATTTAAGAAAAACTATTTGTTAAGGAGTTGAGGGATGAAAAAGTAATGGATATAGTATCTTCTAAGAAAGAGATGGGCTGTGCCGAAGCACTAAATAGCTTACTTAGCTACCCTAAATATAGTAGAATTGGGTTAATGAGTAAGATTATGGTTTTTGAATGTTTTTATGGTTTTGAAAATTTTTGTATTTATTAAGATTACATGGAGCGGCCAGCACTGTGGTTCACTCTGTTAATCCTCAGCCTGCGGCGCCGGCATCCCATATGGGCGCTGGGTTCTAGTCCCAGTTGCTCTTCTTCCAGTCCAGCTCTCTGCTGTGGCCCGGGGCGGCAGCAGAGGATGGCCCAGGTGCTTGGGCCCCTGCACCCGCATGGGAGACCAGAAAGAAGCACCTGGCTCCTGGCTTCGGATTGGCGCAGTGCTGGCCGTAGTGGCCATTTGGGCAGTGAACTTACAGAAGGAAGACTTTTCTCTCTGTCTCTCTCTTTCACTGTCTGTAAGTCTACCTGTCAAATTAAAAAAAAATGCCAAAAAAAAAAAAAAAGATTACATAGAACACTTTCTTGAGGGTAGTTCAAAAGTTCATGGAAAATAGAATAAAAAGCTAAGTTTATTTTGGTGCAAAAACTTCTGATGTCCATGCACAGCGTTTGCTAAATGTACATGTCCACGAACTTTTTGAAGATCTCTTGTGTGTGTCTCAAACCCTGAACTAGCCTGGGGTTAGAGTGACGTTGAAGGTTGAATCCCTGCTCTTCTAAGGAGGGGACAGACACAGGAGTCAACAGTGAAACCACAGTGTGTACAAACCCTACACACACATCCAGGTCCAAGGAACACACACAAGCGGAGACACACTCTCTTACAGGTTAATCCTAACACACTGTGTTACATCAACCTGCTGTTGGCATCCTCACAGTTCTGGGGCATTACAGGGTGATTATGGGGAATTGAGGCACTTCTTTGTTGGAGTCAGGGACTTTGGGTAGTCTACCATATCATCACAAATAAGGGTCTGCAATTTTCTATTATAGAAAGCTTTTATTTAATATATACAAATTTCATAAGTACAACTTTTGGATTATAGCAGTTCTTCCCCCTACACCCGCCCTCGCACCCTCAAGCCATCCCACCTCCTACTCCCTCTCCCATCCTTCATTAAGATTCATTTTTAATTATCTTTAAATACAGAAGATCAACTCTATACAAGTAAAGATTTCAACAGTTTGCACAAAGAGTCTGCAATTTTAACTCAAACGTGCCTCCCACTCCTCAGAATTTGTTTCCTTCTCAAACTCTCCCCTAACCAGAGGATACACTTCCTAGCCTCTGTTCCACCCTGCTTACTCGCTGCAATCTACCTTCGCCCCCACTACCCTGAAAGGTCTTGAGTCCCCAGTGCCCCTTTGTGATGGATTTCAGTAGATTTTTCTCGGTTGGTGCCACAGTTTGTTTTCCCTGTTCAGGTTCATTCCCACTTCTGTATCCCAGGCTGCACCAGGAGATTGGTCTATTTGGACAGATGATATCTTAAAGGTTAATGAGGTACCTCCTCAATGTGTATATTCCTAACTGTGAATACAGAAAGCAAAACTGGGACCATTCAGTATAGAGGAAAATTGTCTCAAACACTTGAGTGTTCCTCAAAGTCTTCACTGTGTAATAGTTTAGGATAGGGGCCTGCGATGTGGCATAGCAGGTAAAGCCGCTGCCTACAGTGCTGGCATCCCATGTGGGTGCCGTTTCAAGTCCCAGCTGCTCCACTTCTGATCCAGCTCTCTGCTGTGGCCTGGGAAAGCAGTAGAAGATGGCCAAAGTCCTTGGGCCCCTGCACTTGTGTGGGAGACACGGAAGAAGCTCCTGGCTACTGGCTTTGGATTGGTGCAGTTCTGGCCATTGCAGCCAACTGGGGAGTGAACCAGCAGATGGAAGATCTCTCTCTCTCTCTCTGTCTGCATCTGCCTCTTTGTAACTCTGCCTTTGAAATAAATAAATAAATCTTTAAAAAAAGAGTTTAGGACAGCCTCTTTAATTGTAATGCAGTCAAGAGAAAGTTAAGTACAGAATTCTGATATTATTTTGATGTATATAGCTTAGATATATGTATATATGTACATTTAATATATTTAGCTTAGATATAATGAAGTTTACAAAGATTACCATAGAAATGGTGATATTAACTAAAATGTTTCACATTTTAAGGGATAAAAATAAATTAGCTGCAAAATTAGTTATGCATTTTAGCTTACCCTTGATGATACTGTATAAATGGAAGAAGACAATGAGCATATTGGCTGATATAATCTAAAAGGCTTAAATTAAGCAACTTTTATTAAATTTGAACATGGTTAAAAAGATCCATTTTTAGATATGAGGATACTTCAAAATTTGTGGAAAGATGGAATGAAAAGGTAATTTTATTTTGGAGAATTTTTTAAAAATTTATATATAGTTTTTTCATAATATTCATTTTCTATGAATGTTTGGAGGATCCCTTTTATTCATTGCCTAGACAATGCTGTGCAACAAACCATTCCAAAACCTGACCTTGTGCGTTCAAACAATAACAATGAGTCTATTGGCAGCTGGGAGGCTCTGCTGATTTGGGACAGATACCTGCTTGGGTATCTGTTGACAGCTGGAAGGTCAACGAGGGGATGGCTGGGCTAGGAGGTCTCCCTGACATGTCTGGCAGGTGATTGCTAGTGGCACAGGTGTTAGGGAAAACTGGGCTCTTGAGTCTTATCATCCAGCTTGCTAAGTGGACATGTTTGTCCTGTTCCTGACTGGGCAAGTTTCCATGAGAATAAGTAAAACATTCACGTTCCTTGGGGACTTACTTTTGGAACTGGCACGTGATCATATCTGACATCTTCGAATGGCCAGTGTAAGTCAAGGGTGTATGAAAACAGAGGCCTCAACTTGATGGCAAGGGAAGTAAAGAGACACTGTAAAAATCCAGGACATACGGAGGAGTGGAGGGTTGTATGGATGCAGTCTATCTGCTGCATTCCTACTGGGCAAGTAATCTGTTCTATTTGGCATAGTAAATTTCTGGATGGAAAATAAATGAAGGGTGTGGTATGTGTGGTCAGAGACTCCTTGTCTTGGGAGAAGTAGCCATGGCTTAGAGATGAGTGTTGGTGAAAGGAAGCAGTTACAACAGAGGTAAGATAGCAGCTAAATACTGCAAAGTACAGGAATGTTTGGTGAACATGTTTTCCAAAGAGGAACCTGCTGGGTGGAGACAATCATTCCCAACAAGACACACCTTGTATGCCGTAGAACTGACCACCAACCGGATCATCAGTCCACCAGCAAATATTACTAAGTACTTATCCTTGGCCAAGCACTGTCCTAGTGCCTGCAGGAATATAAAGAATAAACTAGCTTGCCTTCAAGACACTTTCAATCCATTAGGAAGATATGATATTCCACAAAAGGGGGCCGCTAATACGAGTAACAAAGTGGAACAGACTTCAAAAACAGTCTCTAGAGATTGCAATAAAATGTTCAGTTCTTTTAAAGGGTTTAAAAATATGTGACTATCTCCTAAAAATATGATAAAAAAAAACCCAGTGGGGAGAGAGGCTCATTTTTCATAAGTAGGCCACCAAAGTCTTTAAATTCCATAAAGGAAGAGATGCTTATATTCAAATTCAGCCACAAATGGCACTGTATTAAGTGAATTTCCTAGAGATTTGAAAGAATTATTGTGACTTCGAAAATAGCTTACCAAAATCTGAGTCTATGAATTAAACATCAGAGACACGAACTGCTTGCCAAGTCTTCTATACTTGAGCCTCTCCACTTGCAAGCCACTAATAACCAAGCTAGCTCAATTCAAGTGTTGACATGAAAATTAGCCAATAGAAACCATTCCATAGCACTGTGGCAATCTTTAGTGCTGTGGATCTAGGTCTAGGTCAATAATGGACGTTGGTTTTCTTCCAACTGCTCCTGAAAGGGAGAAGGAGTTTGATGACAGTTGAGTGACCATTTAACCTGCTAATCAGGCAGCTGGCAAGATGCCCGGTGATAAATAGAAGATGGAAATTTGTACCAGATAAAGATAAAAGAGAGCAGATACCATGATTTTCTTTTTTTTTCAATTTAATGAATGCATTTTTTCATAGGTACAACTTTAGGAATATAGTGGTTCTTTCCCCCTTTCCCCACCCCCCACTTCTCTCCCACCTGCCTCTCCCTCTCCCATCTCCTTCTTCATTATGGTTCATTTTTAGTGTGACTTTATACACAGAGGACCAACTCCATGCTAAGCATAGACGTCTACAATTTGCACCCACTCACATACACAACATATAGAGTACAGTTTGGGGGAGAAAATTTGCAGTGGATCCTAATATTACAATTCATTAGGGACAGAGGTCCTACATGGGGAGCAAGTGCACACAGTGACTACTGTTGTTCCTTTAAAGATTAACACTCATTTTTATGATGTCAGTGATCATCTGAGGCTCTTGCCATGGGTTGCCAAGGCTATGGAAGCCTTTAATGACCATAGACTCCATCGGTATTTTCAACAGGGGCACTGCTGGGATTTTGGGGTGGGGGGGATGGCTTGTGAATCTTTGTTGTTATGAATATTTGGTGTCACTGGCCCTTGTGGAACTAAATCCCAGTACTCCCTCCCCCGACTTGTGAAAATACCAACGTTGATAATGCCAATTCCAAACCCTGGGCTTCCAGCAAATAACAATGTCAGGGATTTTGAGGGAGCAGAGTTTGAAGATGCAACAATGGGGGAAAAGTGAAAGGTCTAATTAGAATGACATCAATACTTTAGTATTCATGTAGGTTTCAGCAAAGTTAATCGGTTTTGCACAAGGATGTCAGATTATTCTTCTTAAACACTTGCTTTTATCTCATCATGGCTTGCTTAAAAGCCTTCAATGAATCCCTGCTGCTTACAAATGTAGACCACATTCCCAGGGCTAAATACTTTCCCTCCAATACTCATTCCAATCCTTTGCCTTCCATTTTCGTCTATGGACTTCTCTGGTTCCAGTTAATGAAGCCTGACTAAAGAATCCTGAATGATCCAGAACGACCAAGATGGAAAATGAATAAATGTTAAACTCTTTGCAACTGAAAATTGTAGTGCAGAATTTCAAATGGATTCAACCCCAAAACATGGTCCTTTTTCGCTCTGAAGGTACTAGCTAGCAAGAGCACCCCCTAGCTGCAGTCTTCCCTTTGCCATTGTGTTACTTAAAATTACCCCCACTGTTCTTTAAACGTTTATTTTATTTATTTGAAAGGCAGAGTTGAGAGAGAGAGAGAGAGAGAGAGAGAGAGAGAGAAATCTTTCATTTACTGTTTTTACTTCCCAAATGGCGGGGGCTGGACCAGACCAAAACCAGGAGCCTGGAATCCCATCTGGGTCTCCAGTGTGGGTGACAGGTGCCCAAGCTCTTTTTTTTTTTTTTTTTAAAGATTTATTTATTTGAAAATGAGAGTTACACAGAGAGAGAAGGAGAAGCAGAGGGGGGGGGGAGGGAGGGAGAGGGAGAGAGAGAGAGGTCTTCCATCCGCTGGTTCACTCTGCAATTGGCCGCAATGGCCGGAGCTGCATTGATCTGAAGCCAGGAGCCAGGAACATCCTTCTGGGTCTTCCCACATGGGTGCAGGGTCCCAAGGACTTGGGCCATCTTCTACTGCTTTCCCAGGCCAGAGCAGAGAGCTGGATCGGAAATGGAGCAGCTGGGACTTGAACTGGCGCCCATATGGGATGCTGCCACAGCAGGTGGCAGCTTTATCCGCTACACTAAAGTGTTGGCCCCATGCCCAAGCTCTTGAGTCATCTTCTGCTGCTTTCCCAGGTGCATTAGCAAGGAGCTGGATTGAAAGTGGGGCAGTCAGTTCTTGAACCATCACTCTGATACTGGATGCTGGTGTTTCAAGTAGCAGCTTAATCAGCTGGGCCACAATGCCAGCCCCCAAACCCAACTTTCACCATGTTTCTACCCTGCATAGAATGCCTCTGTCATCCAAGGGCACAATCTAAAAGACTTAGTAAAATGTGAAATCCTCTCTTGGTCTGGTACCTGCTTATCTTCCCATACTGACTTCTGTCCCTCCTCTTCGCAGGCAGAGTGGACAGTGAGAGAGAGAGACAGAGAGAAAGGTCTTCCTTTGCCGTTGGTTCGCCCTCCAATGACCGCCACGGCCGGCGCGCTGCAGCCGGCACACTGCGCTGATTGAAGGCAGGATCCAGGTACTTATCCTGGTCTCCCATGGGGTGCAGGGCCCAAGCACCTGGGCCATCCTCCACTGCGCTCCCAGGCCACAGCAGAGAGCTGGCCTGGAAGAGGGGCAACCAGGACAGAATCCGGCACCCCGACCGGGACTAGAACCCGGTGTGCTGGCGCCACAAGGTGGAGGATTAGCCTAGTGAGCCGCGGCGCCGGCCCCCAAGGTCTGTCTTTTTAACCCATACCTACTGCCTTCCCTATGTGATGTCTGTTGCTTGTGTGTGTTTTCCTATGTAAAACTTTAGTCTCAGTCACCGAGGGAGAGCTGGGACCTGTCTTGTGTATGACACAGCGGAAGTGTCAGAATCAGGTTGGATTGTGAAATTGCTCATAAAAAAATAGAGTAAAATTCACCTTTATCCTCTATGTGACTGCACTAAGATCACATAGAAATTCTTTTCCTTTTCAACTTTTTCACATGCCTGGGACGTCATTGTGAGCAAAAGCTGAGTCCGAGTATATGGCACCGCCTGTTTGGCTGGATGGAGGGCTTGTGGGGTGATAGTGGGGTGCATGGCCCTGGCAAGGCTGTGAGGCTCGGCAGTGGAGACCCTGCAGGTCAGTGAGGGGCCGTGAACCCATGCTCCATGCCAAGGGCACTGGTAGAGCATTGTTGAGTTGGGCAGTGATAAAATCGAGACATGTTTTGGGGAGGTTGTTGTGGGACCCTGTCTCTAGTGGGTGTGGTGGAGGAGAGGCTGAAAGATGGGAAGTTCTGTAGGGAAAGAGATGCTGGGATATGGGGCTGAAATGAGACAGCAGTGGGAATGGAAGCCAGGAACAGATGGGAAAGCCAGTGAGATGCTACGGAAAGGGACGCTAGCACCTGCTTGGTGGGGGGAGTGACGGAGAGGGCCGCGTGATGAGAAAAAGGAACGCTTCATCATAGAGATGGGGAAATCAGAGATGGGAGCTCATTTCGGGGGAAGGGGTTCACGTTGAACAGTGTTAGCATCGTGAGGGCATTTTCAAAGAGACCAAGTGGAAGGGTCTCCACTCAGGCTCCGCCTGCCCCTTGCGTTTCAGAGGCACCATTGTTTGGGGAGTGTTAGTCTTCTCCCTGTCTCTCCGGGACGCCTGAAGTTGGAGATGAGCGTTCTGTTCCCAGTGATCACGGGGCCCCGGGATGAAGCCAGCCTTGAGATAATAAATCAGGTGATTATCGCCACCCTTCCTCCGACAGCCATGGTGTCGAGGCAGGCAAAAATCCATCAGAGGCAGCTCCCTGAGTCCCCAGGGAGATTCGTGATAAAGGAGCTGATTGTCAGGATTCGCCTCTGCAGCACTACGCCAGGGCGCTGTACCGACCGCCGGGGGCCACACTAAGCCTCCAGGGAAAAGAGCCGTGGAGATGAAAAGGGAGAGACACCCCCTCCCGACCAGGCACCCCACGTGCGTGGGGATGGTCCGGATCAGTAATTAGAAACGCAGAGTAATAAATATTGAAAGAAGCTTCTGTAAACATTCTAGGGGACAATGAAATTAGAAATAATAAGCAGATGGGCTTTTATTCAAAGCAGATCATGCCAGATGGACCCGGTACCTCTTTCTGTTTTTGATCAAAGTACAAAGTTGGTGGATGAAGGGAAAGTGGGACGCTTGATGTCATATGTTTGAAGATTGTGAAAACATTTGAGTCTTCCAAGACGTCTGATTTGCAGGATTTGCTCAGTATGCCTGAGATAGACACACATACCTGACCAAAAGGTGTGTGATAAATGCTGCTAATTGGGCAACAGAAAGTGCAGGAACACCGGGCTGGTGGCACAGCCTCGGGGGGGCGGGGGTCTTCCACGAGACGATAAAGCTCTGGAGCCTGAAGGGACCTTAGAGAGCGCAATGACAACCCCCTCATTTAGGGAGGAAGACACTTAATCAAAAGGAGGCCAGGGCTTCACAAAACTAGGGCTAGAGCAAGGGCCACTAGACAGTTAGTTCTGTGGGTTTCCTCTCTGCCCAGTGTGTCAATCACTGAGCAGAGTAAGTAACCATGGTCAAGTCCCGCTAGGAAAGGCGCTAAGCAGACATGAAGCGATCAGATGCCATGCACACGAGGCCTGAGCTACAGACCGTGTCTCCTAAACAAGGTGAGGCCTTGACAAAGGACAGACGGGGGCTGAGACACCATCAGGCAGCTTTGCCGTCAGCCAGCTCCTGCGGTCCCAGGGCAGTTTCCAGCCACTTTCTTTCTTTCTTTTTTTTTTTTTTAAAGATTTTTATTTATTATTTATTTGAAAGGCAGAGTTACAGAGAGAAAGGGAAAAGAGAAGAGACAGAGAAAAAGAAATCTTCCATCTACTGGTTCACTCCCCAAATGGCCACAAGGCTGAGCCAGGTCGAAACCAGGAGCCTGGAGTATCTTCTGGGTCTCTCACGTAGTTGCAGGGGCTTTCCCAGGGGTATTAGCAGGGAGCTGGATTGGAAATGGAGCAGCTGGGTCTCGAACCTGCATTGCTGGCAGCAGCTTAACTTGCTACGCCACAACACTGGCCTCTCCAGCCACCTTCAAAACATTAATTCATTCTTGTTGCAAAGCACACATTGTCCACTTTCATCAGGGAGAGTCCACTATTTGGCCAAGATCACAAAGCCAGCACATAGTGGAGCCAGGGCTGAAGCCCAAGCCCTCTGGTTCCAGTCAGTCTCCCCCTCGCCTAATTTCTGCCTTTTGGCAAAATTCTGGTAGGGGCCCAGATGTCCCTCTGCCCTATCATGTCCCCGGGAGACTCCCCTCTCCCTTTTTTTAAAATTTATTTATTTGAAAGAGATACACGCAGAGAGAAGGAGAGAGATTGGGAGAGAGAAAGAAGAAGGGGGAGAGAGAGATCTTCCATCCTCTGGTTCATTCCCCAATTGGCCGCAATAGTCGGAGCTGTGCCATTCCAAAGTTAGGAGCTAGGAGCTTCTTCCGGGTCTCCCACATGGGTGTAGGGGTCCAACGACTTGGGCCATCTTCCACTGCTTTCCCAGGACACAGCAGAGAGCTGGATCGGAAGTGGAGCAGCTGGGACTTGAACTGGTGCCCATTTGGGATGCTGGTACTGCAGGTGGCAGCTTTACCCACTACGCCACAGCGCTGGATCCTCCTCTCTCTTTGACTTGGCTCTTAAATGGATTCTCAGATGCCCAGTGTTTGTAACGTCTCAGCCCTATTCTTTCTGGAATCTTCCATGACTTCCTTCCACCCCCTTCCCAGCTGTTCCTGCAAACGTAGGTCTCCTTTCCTATTCGTGCCAAGCTCCAAGCTCAGCCTTTTGCCACCCTAAAAAAGCAAGCACACTGTATAAACTCGTTTCCACTCTTACCTTTCCAGGGGTTAACTTCACCTTCAGGAAATCATTTCAGCGTCTGAGGCTTTAAAAAACGAAATCTAATCATGATCCCTCATTGGTGACTTTCGGTGGATGTGTGTGTGTGTGTGAGAGAGAGAGAGAGAGAGAGGGAGAGAGAGAGAGAAGAAAGAGAGAGAGAGAGAGAGAGACAGAGACTGCCACCCAGTCAATGCTAATACGAAACAGAAATTCTGTGTGTATTCATTCAGGGGAATTTAGGCTGAGACCTTCCTCAAAGCGTCTCTCAACAGTTCTTCCTTTCTGATGTAGAGCGACTAGTTGCCCCTCATCCTACTCATTAGACACAGGACCCTCTGATACCAGGAGCCAGTCTTTTGAGTGAGTGGTGTTTCAGATGGTTGGTTAGTAAGTGATTTTGTTTCTTTCGGATGTACTTCCCACCCCTCCCACTCTCCCCCACCCCCAACAGGATGTGAAAACAGTTTTGCAACAGGCAAAGAAAAGAAGAGCTGTTGTGGTGTGGCTGGGTCCCAGTTCTTGAAGAAATACAGGGATGATGCAGAGATTTGTTTACATGCAAAGTCAAAGCACACACTCAGGAATGAGTGTAGACATGCTCAGAAAGGGGCCCTCAACCAGGTTCTCGGCTGCACCTTTGCACCATCTGGAGGTGTAGCCAGTGGCATCTAGACTGGGGCTTATTTGACTATCCAAAGAGGGCAAGTTTGGGGGCGGAACTTGAGGACCACCCATTTCCTTGCCTGTTTTTGGACGAGGAAGGGTCGTGGGAGTGGGATTGTTGGCCATGGTCATTTTTTCCAATGACATCATGAGCTGAAGGTCACTGCAGCGATGCAGCTGGAAGCCATATTGGATATGTTTGGTTGGCACTGGTTCTAAGTGGTGGAACTGCTGCATGCAAAGCTGTGGGGGTGGGCAGTGCAGGCGAGGCTGCCGGGAGGTGCTGATGACCTCAGTCCTCCTTGCTAGTTACCTCCCTGCCTGTGTCATCTTCACTGAGGTATGGGACAAAAAATGGCATCCCACCTGCACTTCTTTCTACACCTTAAGCAGCTCAATTGCCTTTACTATCCCCGCTGTCCATGCTCATGGGACAACACTGTTAACTAAAACCCTTAGAGTTGATTTTTACCTCTGTTTTCTTTCTGGAATTGTCCTCAGTGCTTCCTAGCTACCATCTGGGGACTGTGGTATTACTGCCTTTCTTTGTCTTACGTTTCACGGAAGAGGCACGGCAGGTACAGAATGCCGATGGGGAACAGTGGCATCCAGCAATGGCCCCATTTGTATTTTTGCCCCTTTTCTGCCACCTGGGAGCCTTGGGCAAGTGTCTTAACCTCTCTGTGCTACAGTTGGTCCCGGGTCTGTTTAATTCCACACAGCACCACTTCCCTGCGGGTAGGAAATCGGCGTGTTCAGCGTTACAGCACTTGACACATAGAAACACATTCAGTAAATATTTGGGACTGGTAGCTCTAAATGTTGCTGAAACATCATCACACTCACGTCTATCGCTAAGAGAAATCACTTAACAGAGTACCAGAAACACGCCTTCCATGACCTAATCTGAGCATCGCAGGTGCACTCCACAATGGCTGCTATTACCATCACGATTTTGCCCATAAGAAAACTGGGGCATAAAGAGACTAAGTCCACCCAGGAAGGGACTTCATTTGAGTGGCCCAGTCGCTGGGTCCTGATGTGTGCTCCACGGTGTAGTGTCCCTCGGGAGGCCCATGACAACATGGACTTCTTCCTTTGCTTGTAGGAACTCCAGCTGACAGGAGACAGAGGGTACGGGTGAACAGGCAGTTTCTACAAGGAGGCGGCTCCAGGGCGAGTGTGGAGCGCAGGCTACGGGATGGGGCCTCTGTGTGCAGACCGGGCGCTGAGTAGGTTAGCTTGGGGAAGGTCGCCTCAGCACGGCCTCAGAGGCTGTGGAGAGCATTTTAGATTGCGAGACGATCCTGCAGCTTTTTCCTTCTGACTCATACACGGAATATTCCAGAACAAAATGCACTCTCCTTCCCCACCCCTAGTGTCATTTCAGCCAGCGAGACCACTGTCCTTACTCTCTGGCAACATCAGACACTCCATTCCCTCCTTCTCCCTGCTTCTCTGGGTAGTGTTTGCTGGCTCTGGGCCTCCCAGGTGCTGACCCTTCTAATATGAGGCCAGTTTAGCATTTTCCTAACTGAAAGGCTCAGTGCCACACTTGTTTGTGTAGAATTCATCCTGGAAACGCCGGTGTATGTATCTGCTATGTAGTTTCTCTCAGTGACAACTGCATATTTAGACAATTGTATGGGCTGATTGTATGTGTGTGTTTCAATTAAAGAACAACCCAAGTGGCTTTTAGTTACTTAATTGTCATGTTTTTTCTTTTATTTTTTAACAGATTTATTTGATTTATTTGAAAGGCAGAGTTACCTAGAGATAAGAGGAGACACAAAGAGTCAGAGAGGTCTTCCATCTGCTGGTTCACTCCCCAAATGGCTACATCGACAGAACTGTGCTCGGCCAGGGTGATGCCAGGAGCCAAGAGCTTCATCTGGGTCTCTCATGTGGGTGCAGGGGCCCAGGGACTTGGGCTATCCTCTGTGGCTTTCCCAGGTGCATTAGCAGGGAGCTGGATTGGAAATGGAGCAGCTGGGACTCGAACCAGCGCCCATGTGGGATGCCAGCACTGCAGGCCCTGGCTTTAGCCCACTGTGCCACAGTGCCAGCCTCTTCATGTTTTTTCTTAATCTTTTTACATTTAAGTAAGCAAATATACATATACATATATATGTTATATATTCTCTTACATCTTTCATTGCAATCCCAGTTGAAAGTTTTCTTTTTACGTGTGTGTGCTGCTTTGGTAGTTTGATTAATGTCTTTAGAAAACCAAAAGGTGAGCTTCTCTCACTTCGTAACTACCATTCCAGAAGCAGGCCTGGGACCATGGCTTCCTTCCTAAGTGTGTGACCTCCCCACTGTGCACGGCCACCAGTTATGGGGCGGCCTCGCTCACACTGACTCTTTAAGGCTCTCGCATTACTGTCTTTGCAGCTAAACACGGAAGCCCTTCTCTTTTCCCAAATGCTAGGCCAGGTCTTGCCGAACAGCCTGCCTATTGTCCCCAAAGCAAAAATATTCCTTCCAATGTGAAATATTGCACGCACAACTTTTTCCCTTGTCTCTTTCCTCCTCTAGGTTTTGCAAAGTCACTGCGAAACTAACTTTTGCAGTGAAGTGGATCTGCCCAAGGGATATTTTTTACTCTGAATAATAACTCCCCTAAGAACCAAGCGCTTCCTCTCCGCAGAGCTGTGTTATTGTTATTTGGGACTGACGGACTGTCGGTGGCTTCTGCCAGGAGCGGAAATGCTAATCAGGGCCTTCAGAGGGCTCGCACTGCCACACTTTGCTTAGGCTCAGGAGGACAATGGTTTTGCTGAATCTTGCTTTTGCAGGCCTGTCTGGAAAAGTGGCCTGTAAGAAACTCTGGCAATGGAGAGAGCATGTGGACTGAGCCCACTGTCGGACATTTTCCAGCAAAGTGCATTAGCGTGTAAAAATGCATTGCTGATTTCTTCTCTACTTGTTGTGGTTTCTTCACACAGGTCCGGTTTAAAACAAAGAGAACACACACACACATACATGAGTTGAAGGTAGTCTGTTTTATGTATTTATTTTTAAATTTTCTTTCTTTTTTATTATCTGGAGCCCGGTGACATGATCTGAAAAGGTGATGTGATTTTTTGCTCTCATTGTCTTTCCCTAATTCGTGCAGGAGGCTGCACTCAACCCTCCGCAGCGCAGGCCTTGCATTTCCAACCCCCTCCGGACATGGAGCCAAGGGAAAGGACCATCTCCCAGGGCTGGCAGAGTGCCTGCCCCTGGGTAAGCAGCTACCGGCTGGCTGGCAGTGCGCTTGCCATCTCTCCTCCTGCAGATAACATCCTCATTTTGCAGACGAGAACACTGGGGCTAAGTGAGATTAAGTGGCTTATTCTAGATTGGCTAGAAGCAAGTGCAAGACTGGTGGCTATTTGCTTTGGAAAGCTGTTCCTCCTCCAGAGGTTGAACACTATATGACTCAGAAATTCGACTCCTACCCAAGAGAATTAAAGACATGTATTTACAGAAAAATTTGCACACACATATTCAGAGCAGAATTATTTATAATATCCCCAAAGTGGAAATAATCCAAATATTTATTAACTAATAAATGGGTAAATAAATTGTGGTCTATTCATGCAATGGAATCATATTTGGTAGTAAAAGAAATGAAGTATTGATACACGCTAAGCCTGGATGAACTTTGAAAACATTATGCAAAGTAAAAGAAGTCAGTCATGAAGAAAATGCATTGTATGAGACCATTGATGTGAAACACCCAGAACAAACCAAAAATAGGTTAGTTGTTGCCAGAGGCTGAGAGGAGAGAGTTGGGCCCAATAGGGAATAACAGCTAATGGATACTCATTTTTGGGTGATGAAAAATCCCCAAGAACTTATCCTAATGTTGGCTCTCAATTGATTTGTTTATTTACTTATTTGAAAGGCAGAGTTAGGGCCAGCGCTGTGACAAAGCAGGCAAAGCCTACAGTGCCAGCATCCCACATGGGCGCTGGTTCGAGCCCTGGCTGCTCCACTTCCGATCCAGCTCCCTTCTATGGTCTGGGAAAGCAGTAGCAGATGGCCCAAGTGCTTGGACCTCTGTACCCACATGGGAGACCTGGAATAAGCTCCTGGCTCCTGGCTTCGGCTCGGCTAGGCTTGGCTCCGGCCGTTGGCCATTGTGGCCATCTGAACCAGTGGATGGAAGACCTCTCTCTCTCTGCTTCTCCCTCTCTGTAACTCTGCCTTTCAAATAAATAAATACACCTTTAAAAAAGAGTCACAGAGAGAGAGGGGAGAGATAGAAAAAGAGATCTTCCATCTCCTGGATCACTCCCCAGATGGCCACAACAGGCAAGGCCGGGCCAGGCCAAAGCCAGGAGCTTCTTCCAGGTCTCTTTTGTGGGTGGCAGGGGCCCAAGCACTTGGGACATCCTCCGATGCTTTCTCAGGTGCATTAACAGGGAACTGGATCAGAAGTGGAGCAGCGGGGACTCAAACTTGGGATGCTGACCTTGCAGGCAGTGGCTTTGCCCACTACACCACAATGCCAGCTGTGGTTCTAAATTGATTTTTTTTAAAATTCTAAATTGGGGAGCAGGCATTTGGCTCAGGGGATAAGAAATCATGTCCAACACGTGCATCCCATTTCGGAGTGCCTGGACTCTGGCTTTGCTTTGAACTCCAGCTTCCTTCTAATGCACACCCTTGCCGGCAGCACTTGATGGCTGAAGTGCTTGGGTCCCTGGTACCCATGTGGGAGACCCAGAGGAAGTTTCAGACTCCTGGCTTTGGTTTGACACAGCCTTGCTGTTGCAGGCATTTGGGAAGTGAACTAGTGGAAGGAAGATCTCTCGGTATCCTTCTGTGTCTTTGCTTTTCAAATAAATAAAATACTTAAATTGTAAACTGGTTCTAAAATCGATTTTAGTGATTGTTCAACTACTCTGTGATATACTAGAAATCATTAGTTGTATATTTAAAATGGGTGATTGGTATGGTTTGTGGATGATACCTAAATAAAATAATAAGAAAAAGTTGGTGAGTGTTGCCCATTGCTCATAATCAAGGGTACTTTGAAAAGTTCATGAAAAGTGTGCATTATCTTTAGATTCCAATTTTCCATGAACTCTTCAGAGAAGCAGTGGCTATTGAGAGAAACTCAATTGTAGCAGCAGCAGCATCTAGCTTGTATCACTTACTAAATGCCCGACACTGTGCTAAACACATAGCATCACAGTAACTCCAGGAGCTCAGCGTGGCTCTCTCATTTCCAGAGAAGAAACTGAGGCTTGAAGAGACTGATAATTTTCTGGAGCTCCTGTGGCATCGCAGAGGGTTCCCGGGGAGAGAAGCCTTGATGGGAGCCGTGTGGATCTGTCTGCGCCCTGCACCGCATGGTGATCAAGGTTCAGCTGGTGGCCTTGTGTGCGTGCGAGCAAGCGGCTCCGGCTCTGTGCTCCTCGTCTGAAGAGTGGGTAAAACCATTGTTCAGATGTGAGGGGCACAGCAGGTACCCCACCTGTGCCAACTCTTAGCACGTGGGGTCTCTATCGGAGAATGAACACACTGCAGGTCATGGAGCAGCTGCTGCCCCTGGGGAAGGTAGACTTAGACGTGCCTGAAATCAGGGACCAGGCTGAAAGCAGGAAGCAGGTCAGAGGCACAGCTGAGACCACTCTTGGGGACCCAGACCCTCCACGGGGTGGGCCCTGTGCAAGGGCGTTCCCTGGAGCAGGCCTGCCTCCCCTGTCCCTCAAGGTTTCAGGCATGACAGGATTATGGAATCTGCTTGGGGAGTTTCACGGTTGTGTTTTCCTGACAGCTTGGTAAAAATTAAACGCTTGAGAGGACCGAGCAGAGAGAATAGGAAAGATCTTTTATTTGGGCTCCTTAAATATTTAACAGTAGTTAGGTCCTTAGGCTAATGTAATAGAAACTCGATCAGGAGATGAGAAGTCCTGAGAGAAAAGTGCATGAGGTGTGTTTATTCTCTGAGTGTCTTTCATCATATGCCAAGCACCCCCAGCCTTAGCAGTATCTTGGAGAGGAGCTCTTGATAGTTAGGAACTCCAAGATTTACAGGTCGATGTGTCCATGTACATGGGCCATGTGTTTTGGAAGGCTACCACTGCTAGGTCTAATGGATGTAAAAGTTGACAGAGAGAGAGAGACAGAGAGAGAGAGAGAGAGAGAGAGAGAGAGACAGAGAGAGAGGATAAATTCAAAACAACTAGGCTTCTACACGTGAAGGGGTAGCAGTGAACACAGGACGCAGAATTAATGAAACCGTTTGATGCACCTGCTCATGTCTTCGTCCTCAGCACAGTGTCCGGTCTGTAATAGGCTTCAACAAATATTTGCTCAGTCTGCACAAAGAGAGGGTGTTTGTTCTGCCTGGGACATGGAGGGTGACTTCGGATGACCGTCAGATTCCGGATTCCAGTTAAGCGTCTGGGAATTTAATCGTACATCAGGTAGGAGGCGAGACCGGTTTTGTCAGATATTAACTCCAAGCAGTCACCTGTCCTTGTGAAGACGGATGCAGAGGTCTCAGAGCATTCTGCCTAACAGAATCCCCGGGGAACTTCCAAACCCGTGGCTGCAGGGACACCTGGCCCCAGACTGCCCAGGGATGAACTCAAGGGGCGGGGCCTGGGTGTCGTGTTTCTCCCTGTGTGACTCCAGTGGGACCCAGGATGAGAACCACTACACTAAGGTGTGTGTAGATGGGAAGTCTTATGGCACTGGGCACATGGTTGGCTGGCAGTAAGCCACGGTGTCACCTGAATGAGTGTGGAAATGTGTCAGCTGTGTCAGTAGTTCTCTTAGATGTCAAAGGTCATCTTTTTTTTTTTTTAAGATTTATTTATTTGAAAGGCAGAACTACAGAGAGGCAGAGGCAGGTTGAGAGAGAGAGAGAGAGAGAGAGAGAGAGAGAGAGAGGAGAAGGTGGGGGAGAGAGAGAGAGAGGTCTTTCATCCGTGGGTTCACTCCCCAGATGGTCACAATGGCGGGAGCTGGCCGATCCGAAGCCAGGAACCAGGAGCTTCTTCTGGGTCTCCCACGTGGGTGCAGGGGCCCAAGGACTTGGGCCATCTTCTACTGCTTTCCCAGGCCAAAGCAGAGAGCTGGATCAGAAGAGGAACAGCCGGGACTCAAACTGGTACACATATGGGATGTTCTCACTGCAGGCGGCGGCTTTAGCTGCTACACCACAGCACCGCCCCCCCAGGGTCATCTTCTGAGGGACCTCTCTGGACTTGGATGAGAGCTGCCCTGGCACAGGGGGCAGGGAGGTGGCTGGAGGGTGACTGCAGGAGGAGGTCGCTTTAGTGGCTGGGAGGGACACTGCACTTGGAACTCTTCATTTGCTCTCCTTTTGAAATTTCTGAAAGCCAGAGATTAGGTGAGGGAGGAGAGGTCTCGAGGGATCCTGGAGCCCCCAGGTCTGGGCCGGGTCAGCAGGAGGCTCAGCCCTCTCCTGCAGAGGCTGCAGGGTCCTCCAGAGACCCCGCTTGGCTCTGCAGGGCTGGGTGCACGGCACCGCACTGTCACCCACTCCACAGAGAGAGTGTCACAATGATCAGAGTCCCGGAGAGCCCCTGGAGCGTGGCTGCGACCCCGGAGAGCCCAAGGAGTATGACCATGACCCTGGAGAGCCCGTGGAGTGTGACCATGACCCTGGAGAGCCTGTGGAGCATGGCTGTGACCCCAGAGAGCCCGTGGAGTGTGACCGTGACCCCGGAGAGCCTGTGGAGCGTGGCCGTGACCCCGGAGAGCCCGTGGATTGTGGCTGCGATCCCGGAGAGCCCGTGGAGTGTGGCTGCTACCCTGGAGAGCCCGTGGAGTGTGACCGTGACCCTAGAGAGCCCGTGGAGTGTGACCGTGACCCCGGAGAGCCCATGGAGCGTGACCGTGACCCCGGAGAGCCTGTGGAGCGTGGCCGTGACCCCGGAGAGCCCGTGGGTTGTGGCTGCGATCCCGGAGAGCCCGTGGAGTGTGGCTGCTACCCTGGAGAGCCTGTGGAGTGTGACCGTGACCCTAGAGAGCCCGTGGAGTGTGACCGTGACCCCAGAGAGCCCGTGGAGTATGACCGTGACCCCGGAGAGCCCGTGGAGCGTGACCGTGACCCCGGAGAGCCCGTGGAGCGTGGCCGTGACCCCAGAGAGCCTGTGGAGTGTGGCTGTGACCCCGGAGAGCCCGAGGAGTATGACTATGACCCTGGAGAGCCTGTGGAGTGTGACCGTGACCCTGGAGAGCCTGTGGAGCGTGACCGTGACCCCGGAGAGCCCGTGGATTGTGGCTGTGACCCCGGAGAGCCCGTGGAGTGTGGCTGTGACCCTGGAGAGCCCGTGGATTGTGGCTGCGACCCTGGAGAGCCCGTGGAGTGTGGCTGTGACCCCGGAGAGCCCGTGGAGTGTGGCTGTGACCCCGGAGCACCTGTGGAGCGTGGCTGTGACCCTGGAGCGTGTTTTATTTGGTCCTGCACCACAAAACTGGTGAGGGAGGATTCTGTTATATTTCCAACAGGCTGAAGGGATCCGGCAGCCAAATAGCTCTGAGCACACTTCGAGGTGGCAAACAGCCTCCCAGAAAAATGCACCTGAGGTTTCTGCAAGCAGCCCGTTTCTTTGGAGATGTGACTCTCCCCCAGTGAGGGGTGGTGTTGACGTGGTCAAGGTTAGGTAGGCCGGCGCCACGGCTCACTAGGCTAATCCTCCACCTGCGGCACCAGCACCCCGGGTTCTAGTCCTGGTCGGGGAGCCGGATTCTGTCCTGGTTGCTCCTCTTCCAGGCCAGCTCTCTGCTGTGGCCTGGGAGTGCCGTGGAGGATGGCCCAAGTGCTCAGGCCCTGCACCTGCATGGGAGACCAGGAGGAAGCACCTGGCTCCTGGCTTCGGATCGGCACAGTGCGCCAGTTGTAGCGGCCATTTGGGGGGTGAACCAACGGAAGGAAGACCTTTCTCTCTCTCTCTCTCTCTCACTGTCTAACTCTGCCTGTCAAAGAAAAAAAAAAAAGATTAGGTAGACAATTCTAAGTTCATGAGCTGGAAGCTGCATCTAGTCTGCTTTGCGTTGTCATGTTCATCTACCTGTCAGTCAGGGGACCCCTCCCCAGGAAGTACCTCCTCTCACCTGGACAGGACGTAGGGGTGGTACCACGCACACACTTCCGTTTTCCCAAGTGCATAAGAGCTAGGAGGAGCGGAAGCTGGCGCTCTTCTCCCCGTGGGCTCTGGACAGGCGGAGCAGGGTATGCTAATTCCCTTTCTTTGGTCGCCTTGTCCCTTAAAGCCATGATGGGCCTGTGTATTCTCTCACTTTGTCAGTGAGGTTTATCACACTGCATGCGTGTTTGGGCCTGTATTTAGAATTCTCTAAGTAAAAGGCAAGAACCTGGAAAATTACTTTAGGCCCAGTTCCCAGCCTGTAACAGTGTGGGGTTCCATACGGAGTTTGGGGAGACCAGCGACACATCCGGGTCAGAGAAGGCAAAACATTGTCAGTGTGCCTGAACCAGGAGGATACTAAAACCCCTTCTCTAGATTACAGTGGAGCTAACAGGCCCAGGGCTTCCTGCCACCTGCCTCCTCCTTCAGAATCTTCCAGAAACTGCCCAGGCCCTTTCCCTCCCCCCACCTCCATGATTCCATCTCAATCGTATGTCCTTGATGGAGGCTCACCCAGGGGCTGGCTTATGGCTGAGCAGGCCCTTTGTTGTGGACAGAGTGTCGCACTTGAAGACACAGGTTAAGATAAAGAAAATATACCCACATGGTTGGGCAGTTGAGGAAGTCTGGGAGGCAAGCCCGTAGCAAAACCAGGGCCACTGGAGAGTGGTGTTTTGCTGGCTGGAGCTGGCTTGGACTTGAGGTATGAAGGCTTTGATGTTTGGTTCCTACTTCACTCTCGTCGGCCACTCTGCTTACCCTTCCTGGAAGGTCAAATGTGTTAGGTTCTCTAGCTTAAGCTAGCTGTTCAAATTCAGTTCACATTCAAGGAAAAGAGCTCTTGTTACTCACCATATTCCCGTTTTAATTATGATTTTCCCCGGCATAGTTTTTCTAAAATTTTTTTTGACAGGCAGAGTGGACAGAGAGAGACAAAGAGAAAGGTCTTCCTTTGCCGTTGGTTCACCCTCCAATGGCCGCTGCAGCCAGTGCACCGTGCTGATCCGATGGCAGGAGCCAGGTGCTTCTCCTGGTCTCCCATGGGGTGCAGGGCCCAAGCGCTTGGGCCATCCTCCACTGCACTCCCGGGCCACAGCAGAGAGCTGGCCTGGAAGAGGGGCAACCGGGACAGAATCCGGCGCCCTGACCGGGACTAGAACCCGGTGTGCCGGTGCTGCTAGGTGGAGGATTAGCCTAGTGAGCCGCGGCGCCGGCCCGCCCCGGCATAGTTTTTAACAGGTGTAACTCAAAGCCTGTGAGGAGTGATTTCTAATAATCAGTTCTTAAACCTGCCCTGCCTCTCCAAGTGCTAGAGCGATTGCCACGTGGATGAGATGAAATGGAGAACGGAGCGATTACCCGGTGAGTCTCAACCACTGGCGTAGAGTCAGCAGCCAGTTAGAGTTCAATTACAGAAATCCCTGTTTCCTCCCTCCTTATCTCTGCCTGCTCCTCCTACCCTGTCTGGAAGCCCTCGTTCTCATCCTGCCTCCGCTGACCTCAGTGCCTTCGTTACTGGAGGGTCTTGGGGTGTGTGTTGGCCTTGCTCTCCTCTGCACCCCACTGGGGCGAGGCCTCAGATGGCTCCTCCCCCAACCAGGCAGGCTCAGGACTAAGCACCCCCTCGTGTCAGGCTGAGCGGCTTCCCCTCCCGCATCCTTTCCTAGGAGTCGCCGCCCGGTCTGAGGGCCTGCACCTGCAGGGCTGAGCCCACACCGCCCGTGGCCGTCCCGGCCTTGAGCCTGGGCTGCGGCTCCTCCCTCCCTCCGAGGTTCCCCTGGCACATCCTGTTGGCTCACCAGACCTATTTGCCTCTGAGTACTAAGCTGCTTCTTGGGAAGGCCTGCTCCAGGGACTGATGCTGACTCTAGGCCCGTGTGGTGAGGGGGGGGCCTCCTCCAGGATAAAACCTCACACCTATGAGCACCCAGCTACGGGCCTCTGAGCAGGCTGTGCCCCCTGCCAGCTGCAGCTCCAAGGACTTCCTCTCCAGCCAGCGTCAAGCACTTGTCTGGGCCTTGATTAGAGGGAGCCAAGCCCATAATTGGCAGATCCCTCACTGTCAGCTGGGCTTTTGTTTTTAAATTTAGTTGAGAGTGAGGGAGAGAGAGAACACCCGTTGCTCACTCCCCAAATGTCTGCAATGCCTAAGGATAGGCTGGGGCCAAACCTGGGAGCTAGGATCACCATCCATGCGTCAAGAACCCAAGGACTTGAGCCGCTGCTGCTGCCCCCCAGGGTCTGCATTTGCAGGAAGCTGAAGCCAGGAACTGCCCCTGACCCTGGTGCTCCGTTGGGGGATGTGAGCTTCCTCCCCTGTCAGCTATGTCACAGGCCCTTTGTTGGAGTCCATGGAAAAATGGAATGAAAAGATAAGCTCATTTTGGTGCCAGAAGTTTTTGGAATCTGTGCTGAGTTTTTTCATAATACACGTTTTTCATGAACTTTTTGAAGACAGTGTCTGTTGGGGGGCAGGGAGGGGAGGCTCTGGGTTGGGTCCCAAGTCTCCTGATCCTCCTGGTCACACCTGGGACCCCATGCACTCTTTTCTTTCTTTTTTAAAGATGTATTTGTTTATTTGAAAATCAGAGTTACACACACACACACACACACACACATAGATCTTCCATCCACTGGTTCACTCCCTAGATCGCTGCAACGGCCAAGGCTGGGCCAGGCTGTTCAGGCTGAAGCCAGGAACCAAGAGCTTCATCCAGCTCTCCTACCTGGGTGCAGGGGCCCAAGCACTTGGGCCATCTGCTGCTGCTCTCCCAGACGTATTTGCAGGGAGCTGATTGGAAGTGGAGCAGCTGGGACTCAAACCCGTGCCCATAGGGGATGCAGGTGCTGCAGGTGGCAACTTAACCTGCTGTGCCACAGTGCCCGTTCCTCTCTGCACTCTTAGAATAGGCATCTCCCAGTCTCCCTTGGGTCTTAGTTGTTTTCACTGTATCTTTCACATACCATTCCTTAGTCATTTAACTTGTCTGTCTGTCCCACTAGCGTGTGAGCCCTGGGAAGGCAGCAACACCTGTTGTGCCTCACACGGAGACATTCCAGAGAGCCTTCCCGGAAGGTGAACAGTGCTACGGTTGAAGCAGATGTCTTTCAGGTCTTCGCAAAAATGAGATTTTTTTTAAAAGAAGCTCCAGGTGCAAAATAGCTCTAGGAACTCATGCATTAAATAATGGAGTGAAACCAGGCATTTGGAGCACCCTGGCTGGTGCCCAGCACGGCTGTGCAGGACGCTGGAGACGTGGCTCTGTTCACTGAAGTCATAAGACAGCATTTGCTGATAATTATCACCCAAAGTAGAGCAAAGAACACTTACATGGTTCTCCTGGCCTCACTCGAGGCTTCCCACCCAGGTCTGGTTGGCAGCTGCTGTAACAATGGTCTCTTCTCCCTGCCTTCGAGACCACAGGCTGGCTATGCAGGGCAGGCTGGCAACCGGACTGTTGCAAGTTCACAGTGGGGTGGGTGTTTCTGAACTGTGGCAGGGAGATTGGTAGCAACCTTACAAGGTGGTGAGACTTAATGAAATATTTGAGAGGCTCTTGGTAATGGTAGGTACGGTGGTGGTGGAAAAGTACTTGACACATTTCATGAAAAAAATGGGATTAAATGATGAGTTTAGTTTGCAAAAAATTTGGAATTCATGTGTGAATTTTTTTCATAGCATACATTTTCCATGAACTTTTTGAAGGCCCTCATAGGCACGAATTTCAACTTTTTTTGCACCCCAATAAACATTTAACTCCATTTTCCCACAAGTTTTTTTCAAGTACCCTTGTATTTTTGCCACTCATTTTACTTTGTTACTTGATTGGAGAATTCTGTTGTGTTTTCTGTTACTGCCATAAAAATTGATGACACTTTTTGTGGCTCAACAAAGGCATTATCTCATAGATCCACCGGTCAGAATTCCACTAGGCATGGCTGGCTTCTCTTGCTGTCTCCCAAAGCCAACATCCAGCCTGACAAGTGGGCAGGCTCTGGGGCAGAATCTGCAGCCAGGCCCGTGCAGGTGCCGGCAGAGTGGAGTTGCTGTGTTGGTGGGACTGACGGCCCGCTTTCCTTGCTGCCTGGGTTTTAGATGGGTTTGTCCATCTTGGAAATCAGCAGTGGCAGCCTGTGGCCTTTGACTGTGAAATGCCTATGGTGTCTCCTCTGCCTCCCTCTTCCCTCTGGGCCCTGGAATTGCACAGAACTGGTATAATCCAGGCTCTTCCAGAGCCCTGTGCTGCAGGCTGTAACCTTGATTGCATCTGCTGGCTTGTGGTGTAACCATACTCTCTCTGTGTAACATGTTGACAAGTTCCGGGGGTCAGAACATGGTAACTGTGGGAGGACCACTGTTCTTCCTGCCACAGTCATATGTCGATACCTTACTCTTTAGATGTCTCCTCAGCAAGACCAAAATTTCTTTTCATTTCAATATTTTTATTATTGGCTATACTTTAGATTTATGATAATATTGGATATCTCTAACCCATATTTTATCCAGATTGCTATTTCAACATGTAATTACTAGAAAATTATTAACAATATTTTACATCTTTTGATTTAATAAGTCTTTGAAATCCAGAAGGTATCTTACATTTAGAGCACAGCTTAATTTAGACTAACAGCCTTTCAGGCGCTCAATAATTGATTACATGAGGCCAAAGCCTTCCACACTGGTTAGGGCAACACAGGAAGTTTACTTGGTGACAAGACAAACTTTTTAAAAAAAAATTAGCTCAATGCATGGCCCAAAGTAAGCTGCTGACCAGTATTGGTTTCTGTTCTTGCTGTTGATGGCAAATGATTTTAAGTCTCTTGTTTTCCACATGCATCCTAGCAAATCCTCCTGGCTGCAGGATATTCCCTTTGCTACACCCCTGGTTCTCTCCAGAAAACCCCCAGTGCTCTCCTGCAGGCTGGTCCAGTGCCAGTCCCCTGTGTGTGAATCACGGCACCTACTATCTACCTCGCTCCGTTGTCTGTGTCCATCTGCTCCTAACTCTGCCTCCAGACTCTGAGCTTTTTGAATCTGAAACGCACACTTTTCCTAGGATTGTTTAGCAGCAGTTTTGGTACACAGTAGATGCTCAATAAGTGTTAACTGAATGAATAAATGCTGAAAAGATTGATTACTTCAAAGTAATTGATGAAATAATGACTGGTTGGAGCCCATTCATCAAGCAACTTAATATTGAAACAGTCATTCAGGAAGGGGAAAATGTATGCGTATTGATAGGCTTTTTCAGCCAGTTATCTTTACCCAGCGGTTTCTTAAAAAGTAGATCAGGTTGTGCTTGTGAATTGTGCAGCTGTTGGGAGGTAGTTGCAGACTCCTGATAACTCTCATACTTGGAATGCACTGAGTGACTTTGCCACTTTTTCCTCTGAATGCATTAGGGAACAAACACAGTGATGAAAGTGAGCCACCTCACCTGGCTCACATCTCATTTGCGTACTTCCTGGGACTTACATCTCACAGCAAAACTGGACCAGAGTGTTCCTCCTCGTGGAAGGTCTCAAGTAGCTCCTCCTTCTTCCTGTTGGTTGTTTATTTTTTTCCGCTACACATGGAATGTGCGTTTTCTGTGGTGCTCGGACAACATCGCAGGTAGTTAGTGGTCAATAATGATCGAGTACAAGCAGCGTTCAGAGGGCAGTATCTTCACTGTTGCTGTGTGTATATTTGAAAATGTTCTCCAGTGTGATTTGTCAGTCTGCCCATGTGATTCCTGATTGAGCCAGGAGGCCAGGCTCCTCTTGTCTGGGCCAAGATCCGTTAACAGCTGGTTTGGGCCTGGCTGGTCCTCTGGCAGTAATTGCTCCCACACAGGGACTTTGGTGTTTTCATATTTATTTTAGATTCACACTTTCATTATCTGAAACGAGCAACCACAAATGAAAAGTTGAAGCCAAATCGCAGGCCTCAGGACCTGGATGAGGAATAAAGAGAAGTTGTTTGTGGCCATCAACACTTTCTTTGCAGTTGTACTTCTGTCTGTTGGGCTGGGGCACATTTTCTCCCATTGTAGACCAGTGATTGGACAGCAGATCGTGTCTGGATGGTACATCTGTGCTGCCCTCTGTCGAAAGTCTGGGAGCCCCGATTTCCTTGGGACTCAGGGCTCTGTTTAGCAATAAGAGTCCCCCTCATGTATGAGGCTCGCGTGTTCCATTGGGGGGTTTCCATGAAGCCACTTCTCAGTAGCCACCTCTGGTTGCCCTTCCTTGTACAATGACTTAGAATTCAGCAAAGATTTACGGACTAGCCATGGTGTGCCAGGCTTTGTGCAAGGTACCTAGATAGGTCCAGAGGTGCCTAAAATGTAGTTACTGATTTCAAGAACCTTATGGCCTGGTGAAAGAGAGACTATACACACAGAAGAAGCAGGTTTATTAATGCAAGCTGCAACATTATTTGACATTGATTTTTATTTTTTAAAATGTAAAAATATATTTCAAGGGCAGTGTCATAGAAGAGAGGGAGAGACAGCGACAGAGGTCTTCTACCTACTGGTCCACTCTCCAGATGGCTGCTATGGCTGGGGCTGTGGCAGGCTGGAGCCAGGATCCAGGAGCTTCTTCATGGTCTCCTGCAGGGGTGCAGAGACCCAAACACTTGGGCCATCTGGTGTTGCTTTTCCAGGGCATTAGCAGGGAGCTGGATCCAGAATTAGAGCAGTGGGGACTTGAACTGGTGTTCATGTGGGATGTTAGTGCTGTAGGCAGCAGCTTAACCAGCTATGCTTCTGTGCCAGTCCTGATTATAATTTTTTAAAAATATTTATCTGAAGGGCAGAGTGGAAGAGCAAGGAAGAGATAAAGAGAAATCTTCCATCCATCACTTTTCTCTCCAGATGCCTGTGACAGTTTGGGCTGTGCCAGGTTGATGGCAGGACCTAGACACTTCATCCAGGTCCCTCACACTGGGTGGCAGGGACTCAACCATTTGAACATCATCTGCTGCCTTACCAGGCACATCAGCAGGAACCCGGATTAGAAGCAGAGAAGCCATGACTCAGACTGGCATCCTGATATGGGATGTGGGCATCCCAAGCAGTGGCTTAATCTGCACCACAACACTTGCTCTTTTTGTTTTTAATTGCGTTTGAATTTTCTTTTTAAAGGCAGAGTTAGAGAGGATATATCTATCTATAAATTCATATATATATATATATATATATATATGAGAGAGAGAGAGAATGTTCCATCTGCTGGTTCACTCTGCAAATGGCCACAATAGCCAGAGCTGGACCAGGCTGAAGCCAGGAGTCTGGAGCTTCTTCCAAGTCTCCCATGTAGGTGCAGGGACCCAAGCTCTGGGTCCATTTCCCACTGTTGTCCCAGGTGCATTAGCAGGGAGCTGGGTTGTAAGTCAAACAGCTGGGACTCAAAACAGTGCCCGTATGGGATACCGGCATTGCAGGTGCTGGCTTTACCCACTACGCTACAGCACCACACCCCTCAGTTTTGAGGAAGATGATTTGAATTCACTTAATGCTCAGGCAAGGGTGCCTCTCATTTGTATTATTCATAAGGTCCTGTTAGTTTTTTATTAATGTGAAAGTATTTCAAAGTGGTACTAGAGTGAGCGTGATGGACTGCTCGAATGTGCACAGGATTGTGATGGTTTTGGCTTTACATTAATAGTCGTGTTTTGGCACTGATGTGTTCTAATCTTTCCTATGCCGAGGGTAGATTTAAAAAGAAAGGTAGAACCGACTAGAAAACGTTCATAGTGGGTGGTTTGAAGACCTTGGATATATACTTAGGACTTGATCTCCAACATTGGGAGTCGGTGTGACCTTGCTTATTTGGGGTTTCCTGTATGTGGAACACTGTCTCAGAAGTGCTGAGTTCCCTCTGGTTACTTGAGGGACCCTGAATGGAAAGTGCATGCCTTCAGGGTGGTTGTGAGGTGTGCACAGCCTTTTATCTTTTCCAGTGGCCTCTTGCCTGAAGAGCTTAGGTCACAAACACTAAAGCAAATTGTCAAGGTCTTGTGCTTGATGCAAATGACCACGTCTTTGATTTATGAAGTACACAGGAAAGACTTTGGGTTGGAAATCTAATGAATTCTCAAGAAAAAAAAAGTCAACCGTTTTTGGTAGTAAATATTGATTGTGCTTGGAAATATTGCTGATTTCCTTTCTGCCCAGGCATACGGTAGGATTGAGCTTCCCATCAGTAATATGGAAAGTGGGCACATGACTGCTTTGGCTATTGAAATCCAGTGGAAATAACCTCTCGGCATGAGGGGCATGGAGAGCCAGTGTGTGGCCTGGCACTGGCCCCGTGATGCTGCAGATAGGGGCACTGTGACTCTTTGCTCCTGGGTGGGGTGATGAGGGGATGAGTCCTCGCTGACTTGCAGGCGACTTGCAACATGAAACCTTTTTCTGTTCAAGCCACCTATCTCTGGGGGGGCTTGTTTGTTATAAGGCCCATCCTGACTAAGGGGCTTCTAACCTTGGGTTTACGCTTTTAAAAACACTGCTTATATTTGCTGATCACCATGTGATCATTGTGGGAAATTTTGAGAAGTATGAAAGAAATCCACTGAGGATGGCCTGAGTGCTTGGGCTCCTGCACCTGCATGGGAGACCAGGAAGAAGCACCTGGGCTTCGAATCGGCACAGCACTGGCTGTGGTGGCCATTTGGGGAGTGAACCAATGGAAGGAAGACCTTTCTCTCTCCCTCTCTCTCTTACTGTCTATAACTCTGTCAAATAAAAAAAATCCACTGAAATCATTGACAGAAATAATTTCTGATACTGTTGTCATCTCTCCCCCCATTAAAGTTAGAATCACATTATATATACATATGTGTGTGTGTAGATGTATAAATATATGTATATAAAATCTTTTTTTCATTTCATAATGATAGTCTTAATATATAAATGTGCTGCATAATGCTAACTGGTGAGGGGATGTTAGTCTATTTTAACATTTATATAATTTATAACCAAGGCATTTGATTTTTGTACTTACTGTTTATAACATCCCAATGCAACCTTTGCATCCAACTGTTTGCTCCAATTGCTTCTTGTGTTCGCTGGGTGGATCCCTAGAAGGGGCACCGCTTTACCAAGGAGTGCCTGTATTTTAAAGATTTTGCTACCTCTTGCTGGGAGAAAGGTGGTGCCAATTACCACGGCAGCAGTGAGAGATGGGCTGTCTCACCACTCCTGCTGAGTATCAGAACTCCTTTCAATCTCTGTTAATTTGCTAGGTGAAGATGCTATCTTGTTGTTTTCTCTTTGCATTTCTTTGATTACAAGTGATGTTGAACATTTATTTCATATGTTTATAAGTCATTTGCATTTTTTCTTCTGGGAATTCTCAGAGTGGATTCTCAGAGCCCCTGAACACCAAACTGCTAAGCAGACAGCAACACAGGAGGCGGGCAGTGCAGTTTGAAGTGTGTGTTGCACTGGCTCCGCGCATTCCCTCTCATCTGCCTTGTTTTGATGATTTTCTCTCCAGTCATCTGCCTCCACAGCCTGCGTCTCCCTCACGCCTTGGTCTCCTTCCAAGCACTTCCTTGTGCCGGGCTGCAGTTGAGGCTGAACCCCAGGCATAGAGAGAAAGGGACAAGGGTGATCAAAGTGGGTTTGTGTGCGATGGTGTTATTGTGGGAAACTCCACCAGGTCTCTCCCTGGTGATGGATCCGCCACACCCGGGGCAAAGAGGCGGTGGGCACGGCCTTGTGATTAAGAGCACACCTGACTTCTCTGGCTTTAGGCTTCAATCTTTGGTCTGAAATTACTCTTCCCAGAAGCATTCTTATTTATCTCACAAGACACTGCATTACCCCTGATTGTCTATTTGGTGCTTCTAAGAGGGGAGAAGAAAGAATCTAAATTTCCCCAAAGTGTTACTTTCCATCTAGTGCGAGATAAAAGACAGATTGAAAGGGAGCCAGAGGGAGCTGCCCTTCACCCTCCATCTCCACCGGAGCCGGGCGCACGCTCCGGTATGTCAGGCAGCAGCTGGAGGGCTCTTTTATCATCATTAATTGTCCACGGAGTTGTCACAAGGAGAGGCTAGTGTTCAGGCTTAATTACATTGGCGTCATCGCTGATAAAGTTCAGGAGATTCTGGGGGTGCGAAACAGGCGTGGCCAGTGGTATGCCAAGGATCCTCCGTGAAGCAGAGCCCAGTGCATCCCTGGGTGGGGAGGGAGGAGAAGGGGGTTGTTAGCAGAATTCTGTGGGAAATAAGGTGTTATCAAAGCCGGCCAGCACTCAAGAGACAGTGGTGGAAGGGAGGCTGTGGAGGCGTGTTCAGGCTGATGTGGTTTAGGTGGGCACCACGGGTAGTACAACTTCACCGGAAGCAAGTCAAGATCCGCTTTCTTTATGAAACAGCCTCTTTGGATGGTCTCTGATTAATTCTGGAAATGCTGGTGTTGAAGGAGGCTTAATCTGGTGTTGACTAAAGTCAGAACTAAGGTTCAGCTTAATGACAAGGGGCAGGTGCCGTGGGGCTGGGTGCTTCAGTAGCTCATTGTTTTATGCAAATAGGTCGGTAAGTGTCACCATTGGCGACAGTGACCCTTCTGCCAGCCTGGCTCTACAGGGCCTCATTCTGAGCTTTCCTCAGTGCCCAGGGAGTTCCTGGTTTGCGTCCCATCCCTCGGATTTTGACCAACACCTGAACCTTGCACTTCAGAGCAAAGCTTTGGACCTCCTTCCATCTCCGGTCACTGGGCCACAGATCTTGTGCTCAAGAACACTGACCATCTGGCTTGAACTTGATGTTCACCTCCGGAAGGAAGCTCTGAAACCATTTTGTGAGCTACCTTTTGCAGAATTAAGTGTCTTCAAAGAATCCTAGAAATCGGCCATGTGGCCCCCTGCTTTGCAAAAGAATAATTGTAGAGCTACTCCTGTTATCTCAGGAAGGTCAGTTTATTGTAGGTCTTAGGCCTTATTCAACATTAAAATAGTGGTTTGTGGTTTGTGGTCTCTTGGCTTGTGTCTCTGTACATTAGGTAGAACAGAAGGTGTTTGCCCACATTCTAAATCTCCGGTAGAGAAAGCTCACTCTCCTCAAGTCCATGGGTCCTCAAGGCACCCAGCGTCGGCCTTCTTGGTCTTGGTAGATGTTGAAACCCGCCTCTTGCCTCTGTATGCGTTGCTTTGGATTCTTTAGATATGTCCCTTCTCCCAGAACGTTGGGATCCCTACTCTTGGTTCTTAGCCGGGCAAATACACCTCTGTTTTAGTAGCTCAGAGACCCACACCCAGAGAGAGGCATTCTCTGTGACTCGACCACCACGCCTGGCGGTAAGCCCAGCATCCTGATTTTAAGATTTTGCAGATGGGAGTCGGGTGTGTGCTTAAGAACCGCATATTGGGCCCTTAGTGCCTCCCAGGTGTTCATTTGAAATCTCTTCCCTTGAGGGCATGGTAAGGGCAGAACCCTACCTTCCAAATGATTTGGAGGGTGGGAACTCAGACTACAGACAACTCTTACCAGAGTCCACTCTCCCAAACAGAACAAAATGAAACAAAACTCCTAAAAATCTCTTGTGACCTTACATCTTGGGTGTTAGGGAGGGGATGAAAGGCCGAATAGGTTTTGCCTTTTTAACCTGCTTTGAAATGTTGTGCCGTGGCCAAATGATGTCAGCCTAAATCTTATTTTAACATTCTGGACAGGTGCACAGGAAGACACACACCTGTTGGTGTGCAGTTATTGATAAACACCATCAGTCCCTAGAATGCCACTCACAAAGCAAAGTGAGTCGGGGCATTGTGCCTCATGTTGCCCCCCGTGCCGCCTTTTTCTCTGTCCTTGAGTTCGTCATGACCTTATTGTATCAGCAGGTGTGTGTGTGTGTGTGTGTGTGTGTGCGCACACGTGCATGTGTGCACCCTTAGAAATGGTGGGGAGAACGGACACAGTATGATTCTCCCAGACTGTCCTTTAGTATATGAGTTCAACTCTGAATCTCACATATAAGCTGTCTGGATGCACTTTAAACCAAACGGTAGAATGAACCCTACTTCTGGCATCACACTTTGCTACAAAGGTTTTTAAAATAAAGCCCTGGGAAATTAGGACATTGACTAATCCTATTGCTCTTTCAATATCTAAATATTGAATATGTATTTAATAGGTAAGCAGGCTTGAAATTTGAAATGGAAAAGAAAATGTCCTTTTAAGTCATTAAGGAGTGTTGGGAGCCATAAGCCTTTGAAAAAAGAAGTTTGAAGAATTCATAACTCAAAAGAATTCGGGTTGCATTTATAAATATGTAGAGCTTGGGTAATAAAGTACGGCCCAATTCAGAGGTCCATTTAGGAAGGTGAATAGGGTGTAATTAAGGTAAGTGCATTCAGAGCCAATTTGGAATTCTGTCTTTTGGAAATGGTTTCTGTGAGAGTCCCAGACAACGCAGGGAACATGAGCACATCAAACCACATTGAAGAAGGGAACACGTCACAGAGTTGGGAAGTGCTTGACCGAGAAGGGTCTGTTATGGCTCCTGAGTCTGGTTACATATCATCGTGGGATCCATGGAGAACTTTTTTCTACTTTACTTTCCTCACCTGTAAATTGGCATCTGCCTCATAGGATTATTGTGAGAATGCTGGTGGTGTCCTTGGTATGCAGCAAGTGGTTAATAAATAACAGCTATTATTAAATACAGATTTTTTCTTTTTTTTAAAGATTTATTTTATTTATTCGAAAGAGTTAGAGAGGTAGAGCCAGAGAGGAAGAGAGAGATCTTCCATCGCTGGTGCACTCCTATGGGATGCCAGTACTGCAGGCTGGGGCTTTAACCTGCTGTGCCACAGCACTGGCTCCTAAATACAGATTTTTTTCCCCTTGCAGCATCATGAGTGTGATACAAAGATGAACATTTCAAATAAAGATATTGTGAGGCAAAACTAGCAGATTAAAGCTACAAACAGGAAGAGAACAGATTAAAGCTATGAACAGATTGTATAGTGGTGTGGATTTGATTAGATAGTCTCAAAGATAAATATTTGACTCTATTTCAGTCCTGAAAGGCAAAAATGCACCCCAAAATCTTCAATTTCACAGAGGGAGTGATTTTCATTTTGCTCTTTTTTTGTTAACGAAGTGTTTAGTTTACTGAATCTCTTATTTTGTCTCTAGATAAGAGAAAAAAATTTCACAAAGGCTGTTTACCTTCTGATCACATCATTTTATGTCGGTTTATAGAGATGTCTGTTACACAATTCTTCAGCCCTGATGCTGTGACCCGTATTAGTTTGCTGTAACGAACAATCCAAAGTCTCACTGCTTTCTGTTAATGGGTTTACTTCTCACCCATGCTCAGCCTCCTGGAGTTGGGGCAGCTCATCTGGGGAGGGTTCCCTCCATTGTTGAGGTGCGGGCACAGGCCCTTTTTATCCTGTAGCTCCTGTTTCTTAGGGTCCCCTTGGTGTCCTCCATCGGTCTCTTGCTGGGCAGAGATACACACTGAGGATGAGCATGTAGGATGTTTTGTATCCAGCTTGGAAGTGGCAAAGCCTTTCCTGCAATTTCTTTGGCCAGATCTGGGTCATATGGCCCCGAACTGTAAGGGAATATAGGAAATGTAGTTTGCCTGTATCCTGATAATGGGATGAAGGGACCTGAGACCGTCTGGTCTGCCATATGACTGCTTTCAATGTGGAGTTAAAAAAGTTTTTGCACTGGGTGAGGCTTTGTGGCATGCTTGCACCATGGTATGTTGGGAGACTTTATGTGTGTACTTCAAAATGTGAATCTGCTGTTCAGCTGCAGAACAGTGAGAACCTCTTAGAGGAGAACTGTGCCCAAGCTGCTGGCTGAGCAGAACTGACTTCCGTTTCCTTACAGGAAGATGTTGATGAGGCAGCTGCAGTGTTACACTTGCCTACTATTGCCATAACACCAGCCCCTTCCAGAGGAAGTGAAGACCTCTTTCCTTAGCTGGTCTGGTCTGACTTGATGGAATTCCCCTCACGGAGCGTCAGTGTCCATATCTGAGTCTGGGTCATCACGATGGGCCTTAGCCTGGCTCCACTCCGGGGCCCAACCATCAGTTATCGAGCATCTGTGATGAACCATTGTGAGAGAAGCTTTTGGCTACACTTTCAGAGAGTAAAATAGCTTTACGAAAAGGTAGAAGTTTCCAGTTATCGAAAAATTCATTCAATAGTAGTAATTTCTAGAAGCATAGCACAGTGTCTCCAAATAATGATCATTGATACCTGGCAGCTTCCCATCTGAATAACCAGCCCCAGGAGGGAACGCACAGGATGGTACAGGGGGGGATCACCTTTGAGTCTTCAGACAGGTTTGCATGCAGCATGCGACTTGGCACCATGTTAGTCAAGCCTGGGCTGTCTGTGCCCCTGAATGTCCTTTTTTTTTTTTTTTTTTTTTTTTTTGACAGGCAGAGTGGGCAGTGAGAGAGAGAGACAGAGAGAAAGGTCTTCCTTTGCCATTGGTTCACCCCCCAGTGGCCGCTGCAGCCAGTGCGCTGCGGCTGGCACACTGCGCTGATCCAATGGCAGGAGCCAGGTGCTTCTCCTGCAGGTGCAGGGCCCAAGCACTTGGGCCATCCTCCACTGTGCTCCCAGGCCACAGCAGAGAGCTGGCCTGGAAGAGGGGCAACCAGGACAGAATCCGGCGCCCCGACCGGGACTAGAACCCGGTGTGCCGGCGCCGCAAGGTGGAGGATTGGCTTAGTGAGCTGCGGCGCCGGCCGCCCCTGAATGTTCTTGTTCCTTTGTTTTCCCATCTCAGGCTGTGATAAGCTGGATCAGATGGCTACCAGCATTCACTCCAGCTCCTACAGCCTATCATCATGTCTTCTTGGTGCCGTCTATCACGCTAAGGAAGAGCTCTGCTTATTACTTCTTCTTCCTCATCTTTTTCCCCGGTGTGGGCCCATGAAAAAAGAAAAGCAATTTAATTTTGATGTTACCTGATGTCAGGCATAATTAGGAAGACAAATCTTCTGGAAAAAAGAGTTTGCCTTCGAAAGCTGAATGCTGTAGGCGGGCAGCCAGTGCAAGCACTGACCTCACACGCTACATGTGTGCTATGAGGCCTGCACTGAAGGTAATGGTTATGTTTCCAGAGGGCAGGCTGTGACCCATGGTGTTTGTAAATTCTTAAGAGTAACAAGCCATGAAAACACAGCATTTATTTATGTGCATGAGTTTTAAAAAGCTGCTTTTGATTTTGCACAGTAGGAAGAATTTCTGACTGGGGCCATGTTAGGGAAGGACCACCTAGGATGTCTGGCCCCCACTCCAGAATCCCAAAGTTCAGATTTCCAGGTGGAATGCAGTCCTCTGAATGGCAGCTAAACTCCCCTTTCAAGAGCTCATTCAAAGTGTAGCAAACAGGGGCTGGCGTTGTGTGTAGTGGGTAAAGCTGCCACCCATCACACCAGCATCCCATATGGGTGCCGGTTCAAGGCCAGGCTGCTCCACGTCCAACCCAGCACCCTGCTAATGTGCCTGGGAAAGCAGCAGAAGATGGCCCCTGGCTCTTGGCTTTGGTCTGGCCCAGCCCTTGCTGTTGTGGTCATTTGGGGAAAGAACCAGCAAATTGAAGATATTCTCATTCTCTCTCTCCCTCTCTCTTTCTCTGTGTATGTATGTGTCTCCCTCCCTCTTTCTGTAATTGTGCCATTCAAATAATAAAAAACTGTAGCAAACATTATGCAAGTTACTCAAATCACAGAATTTTCCTTACCTATAGCAGGAGACTGTTAATACTCTGATTGCCGCCCAGAGCCATTGCACAAGTTGAAAGGAAATCACATGCCCCCAAGCCTGTTGCAGAATGAACATTCCTCTGCAAACAGGAGCTTCCACTGTTGATGTCAAGGGCAGCGGACGCGTAGACACAGCCATCTTCGTTCCTGTGTCTCTTGACAGTGTCTCAGATCCCGTTTCTCTCAGGAGCTCAGGCAGGGCCTATCGGAGGGTGAGGCGATTAATCTGGACCCCTACGCTGGCTGACTTTGTGTCACCTGCCCTACTTCCAAAGTGTGTGTGTGGAGTTCACTTTAAGCCAGGTTCCTTTTGTGCACTTACAGATTGTGAAGGGGACAAGCTCCGTGTTCTCTTCAGTTGATCAGGGACACAAACAAAGCTATTAACTCTAGGTCCAGGGAAAGGAGAAAAAATCACTTTTCATATTGTGCAACCAACCCTAAACCAGGTCAATCTCTGCTTCATTGCTGGCTAATATCCAAGTCACAGTGAAAAGCTGATGTTTTTGTTTAGAATGGATTTTTGCAGTGTTTCTAAACCAAGTCTCCTTGAAATTTTCATTAGGAGGATCATACAGTTCACCTCTTGTCCTGCCCTTTATCCTTTCTGCTGGAATAGTTGAGTGATTTTGAAAATTCTCACTTGTTTAATTGATTAGTAAGGAGAGTTATTTTTGAAAGTCACCTTCTGCAAAGCAGGCCGGAGACTGACATCCAGTCAAGAGTCTCTGACCTTGGTTGATGCTGCACAGGCGTGATAGGAACATGACCTTCAGTATAGCTGTGCATGTGTGAGGAAGGGGAGGTTCATCAACTCAGTGCTAGCTCTTGGCTCGGCACATAGGTCCATTATGCCACTGAATCCGAATAATGTACAATCCTGTGACGTAGGCGTGACCATCACTGTATTCATAGGTGAGAAAACAGGCTCAAGTGGCTCTCTTGTTAGTAGGTGATGGGGCCAGGTTATTTCTGTGTAAGACACGCCAAAAAATCATGTAAAATGATGGCAGTTTGGGCTTGTTTATTCACCAGTCTATGGCCAGCATCAGTCAATGGGTTACTTGGATAGTTCTGCTGATCTCGACCAATCTTGCATTATTGTGTTTGAGCTTGCCAGTGCTGTGTGGTCATTTGGCCAGATGACTAGTGTGTGTGTGTGTGTGTGTGACTGATTCAGTATAGCCCCACTTGTGTGTCTGGCAGTTGTCTGGCTAGTGGACAGTTTGCTCACCTACATGTCCCTTTCTCTCGAATCTGGGAAGACTTTGGTGATTCCCTTGGCCAGCAGAACATGGAGGAAGTGTTGCTGGATTAATTTCCAGGCTTAGGCTTTCAGAGACTGGCAGCTTCCGTTTTCTTCCTTTTGCGACCTTGCTGTGGGAACGAACTCACAATTCTGTGTGGAAGTGGAGCAGCCACACGGAGGGGTCAAGTATAGATGTCTGGCTGACAATCCTGCATGAGATGCCAATCAGCTGCCAGATGTGTGAGTAAGTTAAGGTGGGTTCCAGTGATGCCAGCTCTGAGACGTTGAGTTACTCTCAGCTGTTGAATCATCTCCATCCTTTGTGACTTCCCTCAGATGCCATGGGGAGCAGAGCTGAGCTGTTCCTACTAGGCCTGGCCCAAATCACAGATCTGTAGGCAGAATAAATGATAGTGTTTAAGACACTGGGATGGAAGGCTAGACTGAGCTTACTGTAAAGATATGTAGAAGGAGTCTGGGAGGCATGGGGTTGGGAAGAGTGAGAAAAAGTTTGAGGTTTAGGCTCCAAATCAGCACCCCATGCCATCTGCTGAATTCTGTTGTACAAAGCGAACCACATGGTCTACCCAGAATCAAGAGGGAGGAATTACTGCTTTTGATTGGAGGAGCTGGAAGTCACATTGAGACGTTTGGGTAAGGGGAAGAATTAAGCCTTGTGGTCTTTTTTGCAACTGACTACATTATGCTACCTCCTGAGGCTTATGGACAATTAAGTTCAATAAGAAAAGTGAAGTTACACTTACAAAACCCGAGAAACCTTAATGATTGTTACATATAACAGAGTCCAGGGAATAATGCCCAACTTTTAACAAGCTTGATCATACAGAATGTTGTTTATGTGAGAAGGTTTTTGAATGTCAAGAAGCTAGCTATCACAAAGCATATACTTCACCTGTGCCAGAGGCATGCCATGTCCCCACGGGCCTCAGTGTGTGGTGGGGCATAAAGCTTGGAAGGAATGTGAGCACTTTTATTCCTGGGCTGCAGGACACCCAGAGCGTGAGTCAAAGCCTGATGTACACCCATGCATTAATTTGAGAACCATGTAGTCAGTGTGCCTCGCAAGAGGTTGAAATGAAATTCTTAGGACTTGACTTACTATTACAGTTCTTGTTAGGTTTAAGATCATGACCTTCCACTTCTGAACATGATGATACTTGGTAGAACAAGAAACCTGGTTCACTTTTGGGGAAAACATATTTGGATCAGGGCAGGAATAAGTTTGTTGGCTCTCAATAGAGAACAGAGGGATATGAGCAGGACAGGATTGGGGTGATGAGTTTGGCTTAGGACCTGCCGTGCAGGCGGGATCCATGAGACATCTGGCCTGACAATGGGTAAAGTCAACCTTGAAGGTTGGATTCTGATCCCTGTATTGTTCCAATTCCTATTTGCCTGGTAGCACCTGATTTGGGAACACTTGAGTCACCAGTTTTCTAGGCTGGGGGACACAAGGAGTGCCCTCTGGTCTAGGGTAGATAAAGGATCAAGCCTCTTTGGACTTCAGCCCACCCAACCAACTGAACCAGACTCAGTTCAGTGCTCCTCAAATTACCAGCTATTGAGTACCTGCCAGACACCGGTTGCCATTGTGGGTACTGAAAACACAGAGCTAAGAATAAAGCCTGGATCTTTTCTTCATAAATGTCCATGATCTTGAAACAAATCAGTAAGTGACTCTTGTCACTCTGTGCGCTTAAGTCCCATGATCATATTGAAGACAGTGTGCTCAGGAAGCACTGGGTGGTGACTTTGAATGTAGCCTGTGGGTTTGGGAAAGTTTGCCAGATGTCTTCAGCATGAGTAGAAATGACCTAGAGGCAAGGATAGGCATTTAGCAGGTGGCCCAGCTCCCGCAAAGATCCAGAAGCACGCAGAAAGCCAGAGCAAAGGGTCAGGCTGGGTGAAAGAAAAATTAGCCTGTAGCGGAAGACAGGGAAAGTGGTTTTGGAAAACAGGAATCTGGAGAAAGGATTCAGGAGGTAAAACAGGGGAACTGCAAGAGGAAGTGGTGTTAATTGGGTTAGCATGATGAGCGCCCCAAACCCAACAGTAGTCACAGGACTGGAGAAGAGGACATTCTAAGAACTGTCTACTGGACTTGAATTAACTGGATGGAGTGGTGGGGTCCAGGGTGCTGCCAGACTTTGAACAACACATGGCTGTGCACTCATTGCATGATGGAGGGAAGACAGGGTAACTGGCTGGCATTGGGATGACGTGCGTTTGACTTAGGACATGTTCTGCTGGAGGATCTAGCTTGTTGAGAATAAGTGGCACTCTTTTAATTCATTGTGAGGAGAGATCCATGACTCTTAGAGAATTTCCAAGTGTTGGGCATCCTGTACTCCGTTTCCCTGCCCAGAGGCTCCCTCAGAGCCCTGGAGGCGGAGCACCACTGGGCAGGCTGCAGTGGGGATTCCCCCAGGAGTCCGAGAACCAAGGTTTGAGTCTTCCTGGGTCAGTGGACTTGCTTTGTAATCTCATCTCACTTTGTCCTCAGCAGAGATGGCATCAGGACACCAGAGAACAGTCAAGAACAGAAAGGTCCTCTTGGAGATACAGCCACAATAGCAAAGATCTAGAGTCAATGTAAATGTCACTAACTGATGTCTAGATACAGGAAATGCGGTGTATATATAGGCGATGGGATATTGTTCAGCCATAAAATGGGATGAAATCCTGACATTTGCAACAAAACGCATGGAACTGGAAATTTGCTTAGTGCAATAAGCTGGACATGAAAGATAAATATCACATGTTTTCTCTCATATGGAAGTTAATATATATAGAGAGAGTATAAAAGTGATGTGGGTAATATATTTGTTACATAGGTAGTATAAATATTCATGGAATTATGCCATCTACATAATACACCCTATTGCCTCCCTTTATGATCATTGTCATGAATCCCATGTCCGGTGATAGTAATTACTTTCAAGAAAAAAATAGTATATACACATGTGGATAATATCCACATATGAAACAAACATGGAAAAATGTTTAAAATGGTTATATGTTAAAATAAATTTAAAAATGCAAAAAGTTCTATATTAAGTTAAAGTAGGCATTGAAGGGTATGTATTTGAGAAAGTCAAAATTATAACAGGTCAGATTAGTGAGTATGCTGCAAAGCAATAGAAGAGATTGTACAGCAAAAAAATAAGAAGGGTCCTCTTGGACATCTGGAGGAAGGACTTGTGTGTAGAAGCGTGGGAATTCTGAAGCCTTAGCAACCGCTGTCCATGCAGCTCGGGAGCTCGGGCGCTCGGGCCCGCTGGGTTCCTGGCTACCTCCCTGCAGTCCTGCTAGGCTGACAGGGGGCTGGGGAGCAGCAAAGCGGCAGGCCTGTGGTTCTTTAGGGCCCACGCTCTGGCCTTCTGGAATTCCAACTGCACACTCTCCAAGAGAGCTGTGGTGGTTTTCACCCTGCACACTGCATTTCAGCTGGGTCTCAATCAGTTGAGAGACCCTTAGCTTGTTGGGAGGCAGTGTGGTTTTGTGAAATGAGCCCCAAATTCTGCCATGACAAGTCTCTAGATTTAGACCCCGTCGCTGACTGTATGACCCTGAACACGTTGGTTTAGCTGTCCAGGTGCAATTTCCTTATTCAGTTTTGAAAATTTATTATCAGTGGGGGTGGACTAAGGTAAAGTTGAAGCAAAACACCTGCCCCTCACTCGGGCTCCACAGTGGAGCTGCTTTCTATCCTCCTTGCCCCGACCTTGTCTCCAACCCGTACGTTCTCGCTACCGTCTCCACTAGACAGTTCCGTGAGGGGCCTGCCGAGTCTGGTCACCTTGGTCATTGTGACCACCAGCCCCCTGAATGCTGTCGCAGCTGCTGCCCCCAGGGAGTTGCTGTCCCTCACCCCGTCAAATGCCTTCCCCAGTTCACTGTAAACACAGTAAAGAGAGTAGGGTGGCTGGTGCCCAGGGAGACATTTTGGCAAGTCTGCAGATGGCTTTAATAATATAATAATAAAAACTCAATAAATCTAGACCATCTGCTTTGTGTTTGGAGGCTTCCGCTTCTCGCTTCGTTCAGTCCTCACTATAATCCTGCTGACCTCCAAGAGTGCTCGCAATCACTAAGCCTTGACCAAGCAGCTGGCCTGATCCTGCTGCCTTCTTAGGCACCATTCGTCTGCAGGGTTCCCAAAGCCCAGTGTTCCAGAGCCGTTTATTCATTTGGAGTCAGACAAGGAGCCCCAAGAAAACAATTAGTCTCTTTGGCCGATAATCATAGCGGTTACCTTTTTACATTAATCAATACCCTATATCATACTGGACAACGTATATTTCTTCTACGAAAGACAAAGCGTATTTTATTATGAGAGACTTCCCAAAGCTCCCGGTGGTTGTCAGTCCCCTGAGTTTCTCGGTGACTTTCAGCACCCCAGCCAGGCTCAGCAGCAGGAGCTTGGAGAACGGAGGCTGCGAAGAGAGCGAGGTTCCCTTGGGTGACAGTGCCAGGACTTGCCTGGGTCTGCTGGCCCAGAGTTCAGACCTCTTCCTTAGAACTTCTGACTTGGCTATGCTCATGCAGTACTGCTGAGAGTGGTTAAAGAATCAATGGGTTTATGTGGGTGTGTGTTGGGGAGGGTGGGGAGAGCTGTGCTGTAGGTGGAGACCCGTCTTCCAAGTGTGCCTGGCATGGAGGAGTTTCCTGGGACGCAGGACTGTTGGTGTCCAAACCAGGAAGGTCCCGCAAACCGAGGCGATTGGTCACCTTAGCTGAGTGTGTGATTGGAGGGCTGGGGGAAAGGTCATAGCATTCACTCACCATTCTGCATTGTTCATGGTTGAGGAGTTGAAGTCAGACTCTCTGGGTTCGAAGCCCAGGTGCAGCACATGCTGTGAGACCTCGGACAAGACAGACCTCGCACCCTAGTTTCCTCATCTGTGGAACAGGGCTGTCAGTCGTGCCTACTTCACTGGGCTACTGTGAAGATGCAGAGACACACCAGATGTGAGTGATGACTCATCACGGCAGTCGGGGACCCTGGTCTTCCCGGGGGGTACACGGTGTCCCACGGGCATGTGGTATTGGTCTTGTCTACCCAGGATGCCCTGGTGTCAGTGTTTGGTACACAGCACCCTGTGTGTGACTGCAAGGCCGCTCCTGTGGGGTGTTTGCTAACGCTTGGAGGGCCTTGTGCCACACTGAGCTCAGGGCTGCTCCGGGGATGGCATCTTTCCCAGACAGACTGTGTTCTGAGCCCTGACGATGACAAATGGCACAGCCTCAGAAGTGCAACCTGGGTGTCAGTGGGGAGAGGCCTACGTCTCTGCAAGTCCCCTCCTTGAAGAGGATGGGGGGAAGGATTTCCGGGGGGGGGTCACTCCCACAAGGGCAAACAAGATCATTTTTGTCATTTGCTAGTTACACTGCTTATGTCTGGCATCTCCTCGTGTTACACACACATGTACACACACTCGTGTATGCATGCATGCTCATTCTCATGCCACACATCCGTGCATAAGCACATATTCATGCATAAGTACACACTCATGTGCACACACCTGCACACACTCTTACATTATGCACACACGCACACACACATGCATACATGCACACGCTCACATTCTGCCAGTGCAGGCGTCTTCCAGAAGGCAGGGCATGGGGCTGGCTTCTCTGGACTGGCCAACCTCTGCTTCTCTCTGTAGAGGCAGACTCCTCCTCCTTCCTGAGACGGACGTCTCTTGGTGCCTGTTTCTGTCCCGCTCTTGTTCTCCGCCTGAATTCTCTTTGCTTTGCTTTGAAGAGTGGGGACCCTGCTTTGTAGGATAACAAATAGAACTGTCAAAGCCATCAGTGCTGCCGCCTGCCAAGATAAATGGGGCGACATGTGGAGCAACCTCTGTGGATCCCGGGGCCCCAGCAGGAGCTGACATCGTGACAGATGGGACAAGTGGCACCGACGCAACCGGGTTGTGTGAATGTCGAGAGGGCGAGGGTGGTATCTGCTCCCCTGGTGGCTCCTGCCGCCCATGGACACGCTGTGTTGATGGGAACCATAAAGAGGCAGCCGGCAGGTCACTGCGCCTTCCTGCCCTGGTGACCCTCCTCTGTCAGTGGTGTGGGGCGAGGCAGCAGCTGTCTGCCGAGCATCCTGACATCTCGGGGGTCGCGACGGAGTTACCTTGCGAAGAAAGCTCGTCCTGGGCAAAGAACCAGGGCAGAGTTAGTCTTTAACCTCAGTCTCATCTTTGTCCAGGGGCTCCCTGCTTGTCCACACTTCTCATTCTTTCTTCTGTGCATGCAGGAGTTGGGTCTGATTCTAGCTCTCACCCAGGTCATCAGTCCCTACAGTGTGTCTTTCCACCCCTTTCTCTGGAGCCAGCTGAAACCCTTGTGCCCCGTTTTTGCAGGAATCTGTAGGACATAGGTGCTGCTCCTGGCTCTCAAACTGCCCTCCTTGCCAAGCGGTGCACACGTCAGCACATTCCCCAGCAGGGCCTGGGCAGAGCTTTTAGAAGGTGGCCCACACGATTGAAAACTCTGCTCCTAAAAGAGCTACGTGCCGGATGGTGTTTGTGGGCATAAATGCTTGGCGGCAATTGTTCCCTTTCTCTCTTAAAGATTCAGTCATTTATTTGAAAGAGTTAAAGATAGAGAAAGAGAGAACTCTTCCATATGCTGGTTTGCTCCTCTGATGGCCGTAATGGCCAGGGCTAGGCCAAGACAAACCCAGGAGCCAGCATGTTCATCCAGGTCTTCGCTGTGGGTAGCAGGGGCCTAGAGACTTGGGCCATCTTCTGCTTTTCCCAGGCCATCAGCAGGGAACTGGATTGGAAATGGAGCAGCCAGGACTTGAACCTGCACCCTATGGGATGCTGGCCCTGCAGATGGCCGCTTTACCTGCTACCCTACAACACCTGGCCCATTCCCTTTCAATATCCTTTTGCATTCTGCCTAAAGAGAGGCTTTCCTTGCCCAGGGGTATTCTGAAGCAGGGAGATCTCTGGGTGTATGCCTTCAGTCCTCATCACCAAGGGCCTGCCTGGGACCCCACATTCTCTCCATTAGCCACACAGGGCAGAGTTACACTCTGCAGAGCCATGTGCTAGTTGCTGTCAGTCAGGGGAGGCAAGCAGTGGCTTGCAAGGGTAACTGTTGCATTTGGGACACATGACTTAGCTGAGAAGAGGGATGCTCGGATGAGTCACTCTAACACAAGGCCAGCTGTGGAGAGGAGCGAAAGGGACGTGGGGAGAACAGGAGGAGGGGGAGTAACCTTGACTGGAGGAGAACAAGGACATCCTCAAGAAAGAAGTGGCATCTGAGCCAGGCCCTGGAGACTTTGAAGGGGGTCACATGGTGGGGGAAGGACTGTGTGTAGGAGACTAAGCATGGATCCCGGCAGGTGCAGTGTGTGCAGATCTGGACCTGGCTAGACATGCCAGGGGGCCAAGGAGTGTGTGTGTGTGAGAGAGAGAGAGAGAGAGACAGATAGACAGACAGACGGGGCGGGGAGGGAGAGGGGGGAGAGGGGAAAGATAACCCTTGTGCTTGGGCAGAAAGATTTGATGTAGGCATATGAGTTTAAATGTTGTTTGGCATCAGCCTTGAGTGATGAAACAGAATGTCTTTGACCTTGCGTTTCCTCTCTCGTGGCAGGATTCTCTGTGGAACTGCATGCTGCCCTGGTGATGAGTGAGGGAACACTGACCCCATCACATAGCGCTCTTGGTGCTTCCAAACCCAAGGGTGATAGGCAATGGGGGAAGAAAGGCCAATGGGCAGGATCCGGGAATAGGGTGCCTTTGAGTGGAGCGAATGAACTTGTGCCAATTCCTTAATCCCTGTAAACCCCAGTGCCCCCATCTTAAATGGGGATGGCATCGGATATGTGGCCTGAAAGAGAGAGAACAGTATGTTCCCCATAGGGTGTTGTGAGGCTCAAGAGAGAAAATAATTTATCAAGCATTTAGCATAGTGTATCTCAAACCTGGCGGCTTTACCGCAATGATCCCCCTAACTCCTGATCCGTGAGCAGGCAAGGGCTCTCCCGCTGATAATGGACACGTGGTTTGTCCATAAGAATGGTAGTGCCCAGGGATGCCCAAAGACTAGGTGATGAGGAGACTTAACAAGATCAATACCACTTTTGGAAAAGATTGTATGCTATACTAGGCAGCAAATAGACCATTGAAACTGGATTTGGAAAGTATTTATGGAGCCTGTTAGAGATGGTTAAACACACCAACACAGAAGAGTAAATAGTGGATGATACGCAGGCTGCCTGCAAGCCCTTTTCCTTTGTGCCTCTTTCTCTCCCTTCCTCCTTCTCTCTTCCCATTCTCAAGGTTAGGTAAGTAGTGCTGATCAAATAACCCCTTTGAAGAAAGTTGGAGAAGGCTCTCTGGGATTGTGGCTGTGCGGAGATTGCCTATGTGTGAAATTTCAGGAGCTCAATGGGGGGAAAAATGCCTAAATGTACAGTGGGCAGTGGAAGAGTTCTCTCCGATGGATAAACAGGTGGGTTTCCCACAAATAATTCAAAGCTTTCGGTTAGCTTCTTAAGGCTACTAGTGAGCAATTCACTGTACTGGAGTAGCAATTCTGTGATCCCTAGTGGCTTAGAATAATTAGATTATTTTGTGTAATGAATAAATGAGAAGTTAACTCTCTGGCATGGATCAGTGTGGCAACATGATTTATTTCTTGTAGAGGTAAATGCTCTAGAGTCTAGCCCTAGCACATAATTATTTTGACTCCCTACCCTTTCTCATTTGTAATATGTTTTGGGTCGTTTTATGAGAAAGGCTGCCCACTGGGGTGGGAAGAGCATTTGGGTTTTGGGATCAGCCAAATCTTGATTCAATTTTTAGTGAGTATGTGACCTTCAGCAAAGCATTCAACGTGCCAGATCCTGCTTCATCCGTGAGCTCTGGCACAACACATGTTTTATGAGAGGCAAATGAATTAAGTCAGTGGCTGAAAGGAGAGGCCCTTCCATAGCCCCTCCTTGTCATTGGAACTCCAAGCAGTGGATTGCTGTCTTTGTCACCATGATATTATTTTAAGAGATGAATACTGGGGGTAAGGATAAAGAGTAGCACATTCATTCATTATGGTTTTACTTAGTTGTTAGGTTGAAAAGAATCTCTCTATGGTAAAGAGCTAGAATGAAAGTGTTTCCTCAGCTTCGGTTTTTGGGTCACATGAAAGTTGCCTGAAACCTACATATGCTTGGGGAAATCTAGAGTAACACTTTATTTCATGGCTACTAGGGCAAAATCTTTATCTTCAACCAATGATTACCTTAATATATAAACAGACTCCTGATTGATGAATCTCTTCTGTTTTGACATTATGTACAGTGGATATTCTACAGTGCTTACAAAATGTACAGAAATGAAAAAAAAATCAATAATCCAACAGCATTTGGAGGTTGGAGGCCATTATATTTTTGCCAGTTAGTGATAGAAGCAGACTTTTGTTTGTGAGTTTGGTGTGGGGCAGTAGCAGACTACCCAACCCCAGATGAAGTTAGCAGGGCAAGAAGGCAACATGTGCTCTCCGTTCCTGCTTGAACATGACAACATTGGAATTCTTGTGACGATTTGTTCCAAGCCTCAAATCTGTCTATCAGTTATCTGCTGAATTGAACAAATTGAAAGTGATCACATTTAGGGACGATTGGTGGGAGGTTAGTGCTTCCTCCTCTTTAATAGCATCCTGAGAGCTAACAGGATTCTCTGATGTTCCTCACAGCCATCCTACCTCCCTCTGCACAAATGAGCTCAGTTGGAGGTCGGTTTTATTGACGTTTAAATGAGTATATTTGGCTCTCTGTAGAGTCTATCTAAATGAACACTGCTTTGGTACATTGAAACTTAATGATTTATTCTGCATCCAGGTGAGAGAGGGCAGTGATGTAGCATTTGGGCTGGGATGAGGACATACGGAACACATATCTTCAGCCAAAGAGTTGCATCGTGAATTAATTTCTTGAAGATACTATAGATGGTTATTTTTATTTTGGGGTGAGGGACTTTAGGAATGTTCTACTGAGGATAGAGAAGTAAAACAATAGCTCACATGGGGGAAGAATCAGGAGAAAGGCCCAGGGGAGACTGTTGTTAGGGTTGTCCTTCGACATCATGCTCCTTGTAGAGGACAAAGAATATAACCTACCTGGTCTTTGGCAGTGAGCTTTGAACTTCAAGGTAAAATCGTGGAACCCCAATTCACCGCTTATAAATACAGTGAACAATCATGGCAGGGCACCTTCCTCAACCCCACGTCCCCTCCAGCCACTATCTCTCTGGTATTTTTCCCATCCAAACTTTTCAGAAGAACTGTCTAGACACGTTATTTCTATCTTCACTTTCCACTTGTTCTTCAACCTATTTGTGTCAAGTCCCCAACCCTACCAATTGATGGAACTCACTTTTGCCACATTACCACTGACCTCCATGTTACCAAATCCTGTGGTTGAATCTCTGTCTTCATCTTTGAACTCTCAGCAGCTTGTGTGTGTGTGTGTGTGTGTGTGTGTGTGTGTTGGGGGGAGTGTTGACCATTTCTCTTTGAAACACTCCTTTCTTTGCTTCCTTAACACATTTTTGGTTTCCTGGCTTTTTCTGACCTCACTGATCATATCTGCTCCATCTTCTTTGCTGGTTCTTGTTCAGCCAACTGCTAATCTTCCAGAATTGTTTTTAAAGATGTATTTATTTATTTGAAAGAGTTACACAGAGAGGAGAGGGAGGGAGGGAGGGAGGGAGGGAGGGAAGGGGAAGGGTCTTTCATCTGCTGGTTCACTTCCCAGTTGGCCACAATGGCTGGAGCTGTGCCGATCTGAAACCAGGAACCTGGAGCTTCTTCTGGGTCTCCCATGCGGGTGCAGGATCCCAAGGACTTGGGCCATCTTTCACTGCTTTCCCAGGCCACAGCAGAGAGCCGGATCAGAAGCGGAGCAGCCAGGTCTCGAACAGGTGCCCATGTGGTATGCCAGCACTGCAGGTGGCAGCTTTACTCACTATGCCACAGCACCAGCCCCCCAGAATTTTGTGTTCTCTTTATCTCTCAAGTCTCTTCCTTGCAGGTCTACTCAAATTGCATTTATTTAAATACAACTTCCACACAGATGTCCCCTTATTTATATCTGAAGTCCAGACCTCTCTTCTGAGTCCTAGATTTAGAAATCTCATTGTTGGGGCATGTGTTGCGGTGTAGAAGCTTATGCCTTGCACTTTGGTGTCAGCATCCCATGTAGGCACCAGTTTGAGTCCCGGCTGTTCCACGTCCAATCCAGCTCTCAGCTAATGAACCTGGGGAAGCAGCGGAAGATGGCCCAAGTACTTGGGCCCCTGCACTCATGTGGGAGACCTGGGAAAAACTCCTGGCTCCTGGCTTTGGCCTGGCCCACCTCCCTTGTGGCTAGGGAGTGAACCAGTCACGGAAGTTCTTTTATATATATATATATATATATATATATGTGTGTGTGTGTGTGTGTGTGTGTGTATATAAAATCTGCCTTTCAAATAAACCTTTTTTAAAGAAATCCAATTATCTATAACATTGTCACTGGCAGACATTTCTAACCAAGGAAAATATTCTTGGTAACTATTTCCCAATTGCTCTTCTAACCCCACAACTTCATATCCATCAACAAATCCCGGCAATTCAAAGTCTACAGTATGCTTTGGTGTGTCCATTGGTATCCTTTGTACTGACATCTAGCATCTTCCATCTGGATTTGTGCAGTTACCTCCTAACTGGTCTTCATTTTTTTGGTCTTACTCTGTATTACAGTCTATTGTACACACAGCAGCAACTTCTTTGCTGAAAACATTCCAAATATTTCCAAGTCCCCTATAATAAAAATCAAGCTCCTTATCATACTGAGCTGGACTTGCTTGCTCAATCCCTTACCTTTCCAAACTTTTCCTACCACAATTTTCTCCTCACTCTGCTCTAGCCTTGCTGGTCTTTCAGTCCCTTGGACAGAGCATACTTTTGGAAATGCTATCCCTTTTGCGTGGAATGTTAATTTGCACTGTAACTTTATGACATTCATTATGGGCCAGTCCAGTTCTAAATTCTTTCCTTTGATTCACAGATTGATTCTCATACTGTCCACAGAAACTTGGAGCTATTATTTTTCCATTTAACAGGGAAGGAAACTGGCTCACAATGTTTTCTTCTGAATGATCTATATCCCTTTTGATGTGATGGCTCACTCTTGATTGTTAGGCTTTTGGTTAAACATCATTCTTCAAAGTCACTTTCTTATATACCTCATCCCCCATCAAAGTGCTGATTGTATCCTCAGCCACTTGTTTTGAAGAAAATTTTAAAAATATGATTTCATCTTTTATTTGAAAATGTGTGTGTGTGTGTGAGAGAGAGAGAGAGAGAAAGAGAGACAGACAGACAGACACTCTATTTGCTGATTCACTCACCCGAAGTTCTTGAAATGACCATGGCTAGATCAGGTTAAAGTCAGGAGACTGGAAATCAGCCCAGGTATCCCGTGTGAGTGACAGAAATCCAAATACTTGAGCCATCACCTACTGCCTCCTAGGATGCGCATTAGCGGGAACCTGGAATCCGTAGCAGAGTTGGTGTCCTGATTATGGTATTCTGATATGGGGTGTGGGCATCCCAAATGGGATTTTAACCTCGTGGCCAAACACCTGCCCTTGTTTGACTTTTGCAGCACTATGACTTGCAGTTTCTCAATTTACTTGCACTTTTGTGTGAGTAGACTGTGGTCAGGCCTCTTCCACTGCTGTATCACCTTGACTTGGAGCAGCACTTGGCCCTTAAATGCTTGTTGAGAGTTTGAGGGGCTAAAGTCACAACCTTCCATGGAACTTAGCAAATTAAGGGAGAGTACGTTATATGGACACACGAAGTGAATCACACATGTGGTACCTAGATCCACATGGTTTATTTCATTCTACTCATGAAACAGCTACACTAATAAAACCAAATAGGCAAACAAAAAAGAGGGAGAAAGGACTTAGAGAGGAGATTGTATATAACGTGTGGGGCACATACCCTGTGGGAGAAATGACGTAGACAAAAGCGTGGAAGCAGGAACTTGGATTGGAAGGAGTGACCATCTCAGCCTGTCTAAGGAGGGGGAGTAGGCGTTCGTGCAGGGAACGGTATCTCCAGCAGGTCAGGTTGTGGCCTTGCATGCCACCTGGGGATTGTGGGTGTCAATCAGTGAAGGTGAAAACTTGCCAGAAATCTTCGAACAAGTACTTTGGGGATTACCAAGAATCCTGAAACCCTCAACATATCCCAGATATTAGGTCTGTGGTCTAATGGCCTTGCACTGAGGGAAGTTAGGAGAAATAGATTTTCTCCACGCCACTTACTGTCCTAAGAACTCACAATTGCAGTCAGTAAAGCTATGTTAGGTACAGTTAGAATACAACTTGAGCTAATTGTTTTTCTGCCTGGGCTACAGATAAAAGGACTCTGACATCAACTTTAAATGATTTAAATAGTTTTTCAGACCTTTTCTGCATTTCTGTTGATTATCATTCCTGAACTTCTTTTACATTAGATTTTGATTTTTGTTTATTTTAATGTTATTTTAAAATTTTTCTATACATTATGTGGTACATGGAAGGAACCTTTTTATTAATGTAGACATAAAGAAGGTTTTATGGGAGTGGAAATACTGGCAGGGTGTATTGTTCATGTCACCTAGTGCAGTGGTAATAGTATTTATTTGACATAGAATAGGTGTATGGATAATTGATTGCACCTTTTTTGTTAAACCGACTTCCTGTATTCTTGAGTGATTTGGTCCTCAGGAGACCCACATTAAATTAATGGAGGGGAAATACGACCTGCTTGTGAAGCTATGATGCTGCCCAGTTTCATGCGGCCTGATGTGAAGAGTGCTCAAACGTGGAGAGTTGGCATCCAGATGCTACTTCAGGCCTGACTGAGTCACACGATGGTCTGCTTGATTTCCTCGTCTCTGAAGAGGAAGCTCAGGTAGACCGGGAAGCCCCTGCTGGCAATGTCTTTGGGATCATCAGAAACCCTTCTCTCTCTCTCTGTCTCTCTTGGGTAAGCCAGCAGAGGGCCGCTAACTTTCCTCAGCAGATAGATGGTCTGCTTTGAGTCTACCGCTTCGGTGGTAGACGGTGCCTGCCTTGGCATATTACAGATACAAATGGTCACGTTTGTAAATGAAAAGAAATTAAAGCATGAAATCGGCTAACTCAGTCTTCCTCCCTAGATGTGTCCAGTAGTCAGCTTGAACTGAAGGATCTCAGCTTAGGGAACGTGGAAACCCTCCCAGTGTCTCTCCTAATAGGAAGATGATGAAAAGTCTCTGTGAGAAGTCTGAGCAACGCTGTGCAGTGAACGCAAGCCAGGAATCTTTCACTGCTCTAAATGGACCGCGACTTTGGAGAGGATGCGTGCTCCTTTCCTTTAGCCATTTGTCTACAGCTTCCATTCTGGATGGCAAAGTCTTAGCTGTAAAAGTTATCTACGCCTCTTTCTTGGGGCCTCGCATGGCAAAGCTCCTACCTGTGCAAGTCAGTGATCTGTGGGTCATGTTGACGTAAGCACTCTCCAGATCTCAGTGGTTTATAACAACAGCGTGTTTCTTGGCTGTGGCTGGCACGATACTGCTCTGGCTCCAAATGACTCTAAAAGGAAGAAGATAAGACAGAAACAGCAGTCACCATCAGGGATAGCTGTTCTTATGGAAAATGAGAAAGACACATGACTGACCCGTGCAGTAGCTCTTATGTGGTTCACGCTCAGTTGACCAAAGCCTGGAGTCGATGGGTGACAGTGACAGTGTGCTCCTCTTACAAAGAGTTTCTCTAACTCACTTGCCGAAGTGCAGAGATGCGTATTTCTCTTCTAGAAAGGGAGAGTGGACCATTGAGAACAATAATACAACTCCGCATGCTGTTTTTTCCTTTGCAGGATGTTATTTAAATGGACTGCTTTCTCTAACAAGTCCACTTCACTTCATGGTATCTTAGAAGGAACAGGGATCTTCCTTGAGTTCATGGACATAAAAATGTGCCCGTGAGCCTGCCAGGTCACAGTTCTGGGTCATTTCTCACATTAGGGATGGATGTTGATTTTTCAGCCAAGGAGTTAGGAAAATGTAAGAGAATGAAAAAACTGAGCCCTTCACAGAACAGAAAGCGAAGAAACACAGAGTCACTGAGAACGGTTTCCTTGTGCCTGACTTGCTTAAAGGAGAGCAGCAGTGAGAGTCTGGCTAATAAGCATTTGTTCCCCGTCTCAGTGCCGCCTCCGTGGAGGCTGCACCTGCTGTGTCCCTGAGCTTAGACTACCAGCATACACCACAGCCTGTCATTGAACTCTAGAATTGAAGATTCGAGAAAACGGCCCAGATTTGCAAAGTGCACTCATTATTCTGTCTCCACCCAAGACTCCTGTCCCTCTGCCTCTGTTTTAATTTAGGTCAGTAACGCTTTGTACCTGGACTGTGATGATAGTCCTCTAATTGGTTTCTTTGCCTTCATAGTTATACCCTGATGGTCTATTTTCCACTTGAATGATTTTTTTTTAAAAGTATAGACTAAATCATGTTAGCACTCTGGAAAAATTATTCCTCATGCTTATTTCTTTGAGTCACAATTTAATTACTTGGAAAAATGGGACAGTGTTTTGTAGGGGTGAGTGTGGGGATGAAAGGAAAGACAATATGTAAAGTGCTTAACATACTATCTCATTAAATGGTAGCTAATGATTATCATGATGAAACTGAGAGTGTGCTATTGAGATCTAGGCTTTCCAGGTCTGCTTGGCAATCCCTTCGGTGGCTCTGTACGGCCCCTCAGGCCCACTCCACTGTCCCTACCCACTGTCGAAGCTAGAGGTTTGCTAAAGAGCACTCAGTTCCCTGACTGGCCCTCCTGTTCTCCGCCTCCACACCCCCGGCCGTGTGTCCTTCCCCAGAGCACATTGCGTCACCCACGGCACTCGGGTCCCTGCTCAGCAGGAAGGAGTTAGGAGTCGCGCTGTGAGGTTGCTGCCAGCCCTCCAGGAGACGGATTGCTCCCTCTGACGACGTGAAGCCGCCGCCTCCCACCACTCTCTGACTTGTTTCTCGTCTCTTCTGCTAGACAGTGAGTCCTCCGAGAGTGAAGACGCGTCTTAGAGATCTCTTCCCGCGGACCACCGTACCCGGCAGACAGTAGGTGCTCAGTTCGTGTCTTTGGTATGAAAAATAATAAATGGTGAAAAAACCCAACAGATTGCTGGAGGAAGTTAGATAAGGGATAGATGATGAGCAAGCCAAGGCCACACTGAGGTTTGAGGATGTGAAGCCAAGGAGTGAAAAACAAAGTCGGTCTACGTCCTGTGTTGTGTGGTGGGGTGCACACAGTCTTGGATAAAACTGGATTCAGGGTGCACACCATTAGGAAGATAAGTTCACCAGGAAAAAAAAAATCCTGAGTTAAGAAAAATCTTACAGATGTACATTCTCTGGGCTTTATAAATAGGTCCCTTGAAGATGTGGTCCCTGGTATCCTAAATCTTAGCGTTGACACGCTGCTCCTGGAGTTCGCCAGCCGCCCTAAGCCGAACAGGCACGCGAGGGTAAGATTAAACGGTAATTCTATTTGCCTGCCGCACACACCATTGTTTAGCTAGAAAAATTAAACTCCTGTTCAGGCCTCTCAGTGTGTTTAATAAATGCTTCAGGTGCATAGAACCCTGCGTGCGGCAGGCAGCAGCGGAGCCATTCCCGGGGAGTGACATATTTATGAACCACCCCGAGGAGTGCAAGCCTTGCACCTGGGATGCTGCTGGGGAAACAGGCGAGCAGCGCAGGGGAGACACTGGACAGGAAGCGCTTGCAGGGCGGGGATGTGAAATGAGCCCGGGGGCGCCTCTCCTTTCTCCCAGGATGCAGCACGGCGCTTGGTGCTCCCACTGGGCAGGCCTGCATCGAATGCTGGTTCTGCCACTTCGAAGCTTTCCTACCTGGATATGCCGTTGGTTGTTGACAGTGTGCTCAGCCGCTGTGGTTCAGGGAGGATCTTCCATGTGCTATGCAATGTAGATCATCTGCCTTAAAAAATTTAGTAGTAGTTTAAAAAATATATATTTTTGAGGGGCTGACGTTGCGATGCAGTAGGTTTAGTCACTACATGTGACACTGAAACCCCATATGGACACCAGTTCAAATCCTGGCTGCTCCACTTCTGATCCAGCTCCCTGGGAAAGATGTGGAAGATGGCCCACGTGCCTGGACCCCTGAATCTATATGGGAGACGCAGAAGCAGCTCCTGGCAACTGGCTTTGGCCATCTGGGGAGTGAGCCAGCAGATAGAAACCGATAGGAGATCTCTCTCTCTCTGACTTTCAAATAAATGAATAAATCTTTTAAAATTTCTTAAATTTTTTATTTAAAGAAATTATTTAGCAGATATGAAAATTGTACATATTATGGAGTACCATGTGATGTTTTGACACAGCTATACAATGTGGAGCATCCGATCTGGGTAAATGTATCTAGCTCTTCAAATGTTTGACATTTTTTCATGGTGAAATATCCAAAATCTTCTAGGTTATTTTTTAAATAGAGAAATATACAGCACATTAACATGATCTATAGTCACCTTATTGTACAATAGAATCCACTGCTTCTTACTCCTATCTCATTATAACTTAATACTCATTAATCAACCTTTCTCTACCCCTCTCCCTGCCTGATTTCCTCCTGAGCCCCGATAACCACCATTATACTTCTTTTTTTTTTTTTTTGTTAAAGATTTATTTATTTGAAAGGCAGAGTCACAGGCAGAGGCAGAGAGAGGGAGAGGTCTTCATCCGCTGCTTGACTCCCCCAGATGGCTGCAACGGCCAGAGCTGTGCCAATCTGGAGCCAGGAGCTGCTTCCTGGTTTCCCATGCAGGTGCTCAAGGACTTGGGCCATCTTCCACTGCTTTCCCAGGCCATGGCAGAGAGCTGGATTGAAGAGGGGCAGCCGGGACTTGAACTGGCACCCGTATGGCATGCCAGCACTGCGAACTAGGGCTTTAACCTGCTATGGGACAGTGCTGACCCTATCCACCATTATACTTTTAATTTCTATGAGATCTCCTTTTATTAAAAAACAATTTTACTGTGGCAAAATATAACCTGACATGATAGTTGCCTTTAACCATTTTTAAAAAGATTGATTTCCTTTATTGGAAAGGCAGAGTTGCAGAGGGAGAGAGAGGGAGAAACACACAGAGAAATAGATGGATAGAGATCGTCCATCCATCCAAGTGTCCAGTTCTGTGGCATTAAGTACACTTACCATGCATCTACTTTAATATTACATCGGCCCTATGAATTAGGTACTGATGATTCTTTAAGGATTCTTGGTACACATCAGGTGCTAAATACAAGGTAGCTATTATTAATCTTGTTTCATGTTGCAAGCTGGAAGATCCTCTCTACAGCCGTAGAAGTGGAAGTTCTAGATTATTAGATGCACCGGCAGAGACACCTGCACCTGCTGGCAGAGGCAGCCCTGCCTCCCTGGTGCCAGGCAGATGGGCTGCAGGCTGGCCTCGGTGTGGCCCTTCGGGGGCTGACCCGCTCCCACCATAGCCCCTGGGGGAAGGAAATGAGTTAAGCCTGTCTCCAGACACGTTTGTATTGATTCTGTCGGTTTCTTGCTGCTTGCTGACAGGAGATAGATGGCTCATAACGCAGCTGGGCACAGCACATTACGTGCCTGTCTTGGGGCTCCTAAATCATTTCGAAATTTTAAATTCCCTAATCAATATTTTATCCTGAGCACACGCCGGTGATGGGGTCTGCTTCTCCTGTGGGCGAGGGCGCACACACTGGGACCTGGTGTGAGTGGATGGAGAGAGCACAGGCCGTGTGCGGAGAGCAGTCAGTTACGGTGTGTCAGGAACAGTATGGCCCTTGGGCATCTCGGGACCCCAGCACACCTGCTAGAGGGGAAGCACCCAGAGGACTGAGAGAGGATGTGGTTAACCCTTGGCTACCTAGCTCCTAGCAAAACTGAGACCAGAGTGAGGCCTTCGGACTGCCCGTGCAAAGTCCTCTCCGGGAAAACCAGGCCCAGCAAAGTGCCCGATGCTTCGTAGACACTCAGCAGACAATTGTTTGGGATAGAACAAATGTCAGAATTTGAGAAAAGCCAAAGCCTGGGCCAAACAGGGTTTCATGCTTACGAAGCACTGACCAGTGTTCTAAATGCTCCATTATGTGTAAAATATCCCAAGCTCACCTCCCCTGGAGTAGGGGTTGTCATTATTGTCATTTTGCAGATGGCAAGATCGAGGCACTGAGGAGCTAAGTGGCTGGCAAGCGAGGAGGCCCCTGGCTTGAAGCCAGACTGGTGGCTCCGGAGACTGTGCCCCATTGTGTCCCCGTACTGGTTGGGTTTTCTTGTCGCCCATTGTTGGTGGACCCACATCCAATATGCTCTGTGTTTCAGTTTGGGGCAAAGTCAGGACAAAGAACGAAGGGGCATTGGTTCTGTAGTTGCCAGTGACTCTGAAGGCAGCAGTTGGCTGCCAAAGCCGGAGGCATCCATGCTGTCAGAGGAGGAGGGTCTTCACGGCCCAGAGCGCACTTGGGGATTTAGAGGAAGCAGCAGTTGAATTGCAGGACAGGGTGCTGGTTTCCGGCGGCTCCAAGCAGGAAGCAGGCACGCTAGATGCTTTGGGCACTCAGTAGGCCTGCTGGGGTGTGCAGGGAAACTAACTGTGCCCTCACGCCGGCTCACAAAGCCTTCCTGGCAGGACTGGTCCCTCCTGGCATTTCTCCTCTTCCTTCCCTCTCTCTTACACCTGTTCCTGTTGACTGCCCCCAGGGCTCTGGCTGAGGATCTGCCTTGCCAGCTCTTGTCCCCTTGACCTCCGAAGCTCGGCCACACGGCCAGCTTCTGGCTGGCTCCTGCGTGGGGTTCAGAGCTCAGCCTAGAATGTCGCCTGTTGTGGGAGGCCGTCCTTGCTCTCCTGTGGGACCAGCTACACTGCCTGTTGGGGCCGCAGCTCCTTCAGAGCCATGTGGTCAGGGAGTGCCTACGCACAGTGGATGATGAACAGATACTGACCGAATGAGGAGTATTTTGATGAAGTTCCCTTGGGTGCACCTGGGGGAGTTGGGCAGTGCCAACATGATGACGTGGTGGCACTGGAGGCCCAGGAGTCTCCACGGTTAGTGCCGCCTCCCCCCAAGGGAGGGCATGCCACCTGAGCAGCAGGTTCTTTGCTTCCGTTTGAGCATCAACGTGAGACCTGCGGCTTCCACCCACAGGTCTTCATTCAAATGGGTCCCTGGAGAGCCACGCTCCCTCGGCAGAGAGTACCAGAGGCACGGGGCATCCGTGTTCTGGGCTGACTGCAGTGAGAGCCCGGAGCCGCAGGGCTGCTGCGATTGGTAGGAGGTGGTCTTGGCTGTTGGTGGTGGGTGCTTTGCTGAGGAAGCAGGCAGGCACTTCTGGGTCAGTTTCTCGCAGTCTTCCTGGAGGAGGAGCGGCTTTGGCCGAGAGCAGGGAGGGAGAATCAGGATGGCTGTGCAGGGGTGCTGAGCTCTCCGACAGAGAGCAGGGAGGGAGGGAAAGTCAGGGTGTGGCCGTGCAGGAGCTCGAATGCAGGGGTGCTGAGCTCTCTGACAGAGAGCAGGGAGGGAGGGGAGAGTCCGGATGTGGCTGAGCAGGAGCTTGAGTGCAGGGGTGCTGAGCTCTCCGACAGAGAGCAGGGAGGGAGGGAAAGTCAGGGTGTGGCCGTGCAGGAGCTTGAATGCAGGGGTGCTGAGCTCTCCGACAGAGAGCAGGGAGGGAGGGGAGAGTCCGGATGTGGCTGTGCAGGAGCTCGAGTGCAGGGGTGCTGAGCTCTCTGACAGAGAGCAGGGAGGGAGGGGAGAGTCAGGGTGTGGCTGTGCAGGGGTGCTGAGCTCAGACAGCAGGGAGGGAGGGGAGAGTCAGGGTGTGGCTGTGCAGGGGTGCTGAGCTCTCTGACAGAGAGCAGGGAGGGAGGGGAGAGTCAGGAGTGGCTGTGCAGGGGTGCTGAGCTCTCTGACAGCAGGGAGGGAGGGAGAGTCAGGGTGTGGCTGTGCAGGGGTGCTGAGCTCTCTGACAGCAGGGAGGGAGGGGAGAGTCAGGGTGTGGCTGTGCAGGGGTGCTGAGCTCTCCGACAGTCGTGCAATGTTTCACATGTCGCCACGCCTTGCTGGGTGCATTATCAGATGCGCATGTCCGTCTTGTATCTGGACAGGCATCCCTGGCTCTGGAGAACAAAGACTTGCCTGAGACTGTGAGCACGAACCCGACACCCCTGCTCCCCCTCAGATACCTTACTCGCCCACTGTGGAGGAGTTGAGGCTGCTCTGTGATTACACAGAGCCGTGCTCCTCAAACCTGAAGGTGCACAAAAGCCATCTGGGAGTTTGCAAAAACAGGTTCTCACTCTGCTTGCGCAGAGCTGGGGTGGGGCCCAAGACTTGGCAGGTGGAGAAGCCCCCAGGTGCTGCTGCTTCCGCAGTGTAGCTCCTGTCTAGGTAGCTCCAGGTCTGCCCAGGTGGCGAGGCTGGCTGCTGTACTCCTGCCTCTCTCTGAACCCCAGGAAACACACGGAACAGCAGAGAGTGGGTTACAAGACTGGCAGACAGTGTCCCGTTTGACCTTGCAATGACCCCCTGCATAAGGACACTGATTGTTCCCGCTCCAGGGCCAGAGATTCAGCAAACTTGTCCAAAGACCCTCACCGGGTAAGTGAGTCTAGATTTGGCTGGGTTTAACCACAATGCTACGCTGCCTCCCTTCTGGAAGCGAGAGATCTCTGGTGAACTGGGACTCCTGACCTCCCAGGGGCCACTCGGATAGAAACAGAAGTCCTTGGTGTTCAGGAAAGAGGCTGACCCCCTTTCCTGGAATCCCAGGAACCCCAACAGCTGGGTGCTGTCTATACCACCCTTGCTCCTAGGCGTCGAGCCACACCTGCAGCGCTGCTTTGAGCTTCGGCTGAGCCCCAGCCACCACGCCACAGGCCAGAGCCGCCCTGGGTGTAAGAGTGTATGCACTGTCGGGGTGCCTCCCCTCCTGGGCACGCCCTGGGGCGCCCCTCTGCCTTCCCGGGGCTTGCCTGCTTTGTGGTATGGGAACAGAATGAGGTTCGCTAGGCTCTCAAAATTAATATCTTAGCAGCTTCATGACCTTTGCCCACCGGCCTTTGCATTTAAAAAGGATTAGCGGGAAGACTGATAATTCGCCTCAGAGTGCTGAATTTCCGGTGTGACTGGCAGGCGGGCGAGACGACGGGGGTGGGGTGGTCTTCTCCTTTCTTTCCCTTCCTGGCCCTGAGCACAGCGAGGTCCTGTGATTGTGGGGTCACCTGTCTCAGGGCTGTCTTCCCATTGGACAGTGAGCTCCAGGGGAAGTGGGGACTTTGGTTAGCTCTCACTGTGCCCCAGGCCTAGCCATGTGTTGGGTTTGAAGCTTAGTCACAACTCAGATGTGCAGAAACGGGACATTGGTTTTCTATATCCATCACAAGCCACTTTTTTTTTTTTTTTTTTTTGCTATTGTGGAAAGACTTAGTCTTGACACTCAAAGGTAGCTTAGTCAAATTCTGGCTTACTAGGTAGTCTATTTTCAACAATTTCCAGGGTTAGATCTGTGTGTGTGTGTGTGTGTGTGTGTGTTTCCACGGTGAGCGATGCTGCGAACTCTCCAGTGGAGCTGAGGATCTTTATGCAGTGAAAATACTGCCAATTTTAAATTCAAGCTTCATGTCGGGACCATCGCTGCTCCTCAACAAAGAAATGTGTTCAGTCATAGTGACAGCAGGGGGAAGGAGGGTCCTGTCTGGTGTGTGCATCACCTTGGGTCCTGGCTGACCTCGGGTGTGTAGCTGGTGGTCTCTCCCAGTTTTGGGGCACTGTCGTTGGTTCTCATGCATCGGATGCCCAAGCGTCTGCAGTTGGTGCAACGTGCAGTCTGTGCTCAGCTTCAGTCCACGGGTCCTTGCCCACTGCCCAGCCAGCTTATCCCCTGGCTCGATTCTTGGTGGCCACAGTGCACTGAAATTCCCAGGGTTAAATGTGTGTGTGTATGTGTGTGTGTGTGCGCGCACGCACGCACGCACATGTTTCATGATGAGGCATGACGCAGTCTCCCACAGAGCTGAGGATTCTGGGAAGAGAGAAGGGGCACTTGTAACTCTGGAAGGCAACTTCCTTGGACGGGTGCCTGGAAGGGACAGGGTGGGGACTCTCAGGACATCACCTGCCTGTAACTCCCAGAGGTGTACCCAGTCCCGGTACACTGTTCCCACTGTGCTCCTGCATCTATGGGATTCAGAAAGACTTGTTCACTTCGTCACATGCCTGGCTGTTGTGTGGGAAAACCAGAGCTTTTGAGATTATTTTTTTTCCAGTGAATTTAGAAGTTGGATTTGAATGCCAAACCCATTGTGTCTAGAAAATTTAACTTCGTGTTCTTTCTCCTTTCCCCAACTCCCACCACCCCAAAGCCTTGGATAACAGACTCCGAGGGTAGAGGGCTGCTGGGCGACGCAGGCTATGAAATGGCCAGGAATGAAAAGCACAGAATAATTTCACATTGCTTTCTGCTGGACTGCAGGACACATTTACAATTTAAACAACGACAGCATGGAGTCAGAGTAAACTCTTGGCTAAACAAGGCTCAGAGCCTTGGCATGATGAATATACCAGGACTGCCTGGGGACTCTAAGACTCCACACATGCGGGAGGGCCCAGGGGACTGTGGTCACGTGCCACACAACCGTGCTAATCATGCTGCACTTACAAGCATTTTTCTTACAATTTGTCCTTCATGTCATTAAGCCATTACATTGTTGGAGGCATTGTTAGGCTCTGTTTCTATGTGAGGGGACAGCATTGACTAAAGGTGGAGTGTGTATACATTTCTCTTTTCCCAGTCCATCAAACATAATCTTGTTATCTAGCCCAATTTTTTCCCCATCTTTTTAACCAAAGAGAAAAGGTTCTTGTTTGTTGAAGAGAGAGCGAGCGAGTGAGCTTAAGTTAATCTATATCATGAAGTGCTGAGAAAGAGGGTGAGTGAGAAGATATTTCAAGGAGAGAAAGCCACCCCTGCTCCTGCCCCTCCCTTGCCCTCTTCCCCTCTGCTTTCTTTCCTCTCCCACCCCTCCTCTCCCCACCCCTTCTATTCTCAACCAATTGTCACAATGCCAGGCCCCAGCCTTGCGGTAAGTTACTTACACATACTCAACCCTACTGGCCCACATGTGTCAGGTGTCCACACTCCCGTGGTCCTCGGCCTCCTCTGCTGCCCGTCCCTTCTCTCCCGGGCTGATGGGACTGGGGCACTGTTCTGTTTATGATGCAGAGACCCTCTCTCTTCCCTGCGACAACAAGAGCCTTGCACTAAAAGGTCTCATTTACTTTTGAAGGACAAGATTGTCCGTGGAGTGTTCGTGTGAAGGAGTGGGCAGCCTGTCCTTGGTGACATTCTGTCGCCAAGGATCTGGTGCTGGGCTCTCTGTCGGTTGCCAACTGTGCCAATCAATCCTGTTCGTCTCACTGAGCACACACAGAGCCCGTTGAATCCTCCCTTGTCTCCTGGGAAGGTATCCCTCCCCTGTCTCCTGGGAAGGTATCCCTCCCCTGTGTGGAGGCCCCCGGCTGTCTACCCACATGAAAGCAAGCTACTCAGTAGCAGTTAGGTGTTAATGCCCAGTTCTTGATTGATGTGAAGCATGCTTATGGGTGCTTTTATTTAGTGTTTTCTGTGTACCAGGCCTGTTGCAGGGTTTTATGACTCCCATTTTACAGACAAGCAAGCTGAATCCTAGAAACGTGATGTGATTGGCTTAAGGCTACATGGTTAGTAATTTGAGTTCAAATATAATTCCATGTTTATTTTCTTCAATTTTTAAAAAGATTTATTTGAAAGGCAGAGTTAGCAAGAGAGGGAGAGTGTGCACTTCTGTCTGCTGTTATATGTCCCCCATAGCCGCAACAGCTGTGTCTGGTCCAGGCTGAAGCCAGGAGCCAGCAGCTTCATTCAGGTCTCTTAGGTGGGTGCAGGGGCCCAGGGACTTGAGCCACCCTCTGCAACTTTCCCAGGCGCAGCAGCAGGGAGCTGGATCAGAAGTGGAGCAGCTGGGACTTGAACTGGTGCCCAATGGATTGCTGGTTTTGTAGCTGGTCTCCTATCACGTTACGCCGCAGCGCCGGCCCCTGTTTCCTCAAGTTGATGATTTCCCCATATCGCCTCATATTTAGATGGCTCCTCTTTAAAGGCTTAGGGTTCTTCATTTCTCTTGGCCAAAGGGAAAGGTTGGCCTAGTGCTGAATCCTTGTGAACACCAGCACGTGGCTCTTCATCGTCGGCCCCAGTAGATCGGCAGGAGGGTTGGTTGGGGGTGGAGCTGGGGCGCTGCTCTTCTCGTGAGTTTGCTCTTGGAGGACCACTGCCCGAGGGTCAGGGACGCAGGGCTGCTGGCCGGACAGCGCCGTGGCCCACCTGAGCTTCTGTATGGCTTCCTGCATTGTTCGCCAGGAGAGCAGAGCCTTGGTTATCTGCAGCTGTCGTGGGTTAGTGTCTTGCCTTGTCTGGGCTGCGGTCAGGGTGGCCCACTGCCCTGAACACATGACGATTGCCCGTTAATAAGCTCAGGACTTCACAAGCATTTGTAATGTAAGTAAGGGTCTGGAAAGGAAAACCGGTTTATTTATGGGCATTTCCCAGCAACCTGTAATCCAGCTCGGACTAGACAAGCCCTGGGTCATCCTCCCAGAGGCTCATTTGATTGATGAGATTTTTGAGAATGGGGTTGATTCACCATTTGCCTTTCCTCTGGGTTCTTTTCTTATTCTGCGTGACCAGAGTTACTCAGGGGGTCAACTTGGCATTCCCATCACGGGAGCGTGGGCCACTAGAGGTCTTAAGTGCAGAGAAACCCACCAGGCCTGGTATAGACAACAGTGGGGCTCAGGACATGGGGCTATGGCATTGCACAGAGCTGGTTATGAATCTCAGCTCTGACATTGACAGCTGACGGTCTCTGGAATATTCCTTAGCCTGTGTGAGGCTGGTTTTCCTTAGGATCAGGGCTGATAGAAAAAATATTTACTGAACAGATATGGCATGGACATCTGCTCGCCAGCAGATACGGAGGCTAAATCCGAAGCAATGCCAGCTATGAACAAGCCAGCCCAGTGTGGACTGCTGGTTTGTCTTTGCAAATGTGGCTGGAGTCCCATTTGCACTTGATCTCTATATAGGGGGAACAGGCTTTAAGTAAGGAGGAGGAGGAGGAGGAGGAGGAGGAGGAGGAGGAGGTGGAGGAGGAGGAGGTGGAGGAGGAGGAGGAGGAGGAGGAGGAGGAGGAGGAGGAGGAGGAGGAGTGTGTGCACGTGGGTGCGTGCACGTGCACTCAGAACAGTGGAAAGCCTGCCTGGGTGTGAGGATCTTCAGGATGAAGAGGGATGCCTTCCATCATGACCAGTTTTGCCTACTCCATGCCCTCTGCACAGTCTGGTAACCCACAGGTTTAAAGCTACAGTGAAGAGAGGTCCTTGTTATTTGGCCTTTCTCACTCTGTTACCCAAGACAGAGCAAGGCACTTGACATTGTATAAAGGTCTCCCAGCCCTGGCACAGTAGGAAGACTTGAACACTTGTTGCACTACTGAACAGCCATTGGCTGCTCCGGTCGACCTTCTGGAAAGAGGATGATGCTATCGTCCACCTCACTGGCTTGTGTTGCAAAAGCAGTGAGACAATGGTGTGAAACAGCTGGCCCACAGTAAGGATCTCAGTAAAAGGGAGCAGTGTTGGGCCATTAATCTCCTGGGCTATGTGCCTAATGGGGCAGGAGATCTTTGAGGCTCCGTAGGGTTTAGTTGACTGTCTGAGGCCGGGAGGAGCAAGAGGGTTTACCCCGTGATGCAGTGTGGGCCCGGTTCATTGACCCAAGTTGGCCCCTGTGGGAAACCGATAGCAAATTCTAAACCAGATGAGCTAGAATTTGAGCTGGTTCTGGAAGAGGAAGTCCCATAAAAGTGCTGCCCCATTGGGTGAATTCTAACAAGCCGGGCAGAGCAGGCTTCCTGCTGTGGGCCTCATGAGAGGGTTTCGGATTGGTGGGAGGAGCCGGGCCCAGTGCAAACACTGGGGCAGCCACACAGGCTGGGACACGACCACCAAGAGGGAGAGTGATGGGATCCACGTCGGCAAGGATGAGGGAGGGGAGCCACGGGCAGAGGCACCCTGTGACGTCCTCCCCAAGTCAGATGGGACTTCCGACTCAGGGGAGCATGGTGGCCACGAGGGAGCAGCGGGAGGAAGACAGCCTGGGTCTGTTTGCACTGCTGCAACAAGCTAGCACAGCCTGGGTGATATACAAGCAGCAGACGTTCATCTCCGTTCTGGAGGCTGGGAGGTCCAAGGTTGAGACACAGGCAGACTGGGTTTGCAGACGGCGCCTTCTCCTGCATCCTCACGTGGTGCATGTGTGTGCTACATCTCAGGGGTCTCTTTTACAAGGGCACGAATCCCACCTCCTAGCACTACCACCTTAGGGCTGAGGATCTCAACATGGATTTTGTGGGGGACACAAACATTGAGACCACATCAAGGTGCCTCTCGCCTCAGCTCTAGGGAAAAGCCGCCTCTGGGAGACCTGGGTGAGGCAGGGATCCAGCTACCTGGGAGCTGGGAGCTCAAGGCCAGAGCCTTCCCTTGCCCTGTGCTCTTGGGCCTGCCAGTGCCCAGCAAGCCATCGTTGGCTGCATCTCAGCCTTGGACACCCACCTTGTGCTGCCTCCGGCACTTAGGCACACACTGTGGTCTCTGCCTGCCTCCTGCGCTCTTTGCTACGTGAGTCCCCCTCCTCCCGTTGCTCTCTCGGCTCTTAGATGATGTGAGGTTGCCCTCTGGTTACCCTGTTCCCTCTAACATTGACATCTCTCTGCTTCTCTCTAAGATTTATTTATTTATTTGAAAGGCAGAGTTAGAGAAAGGTCTTCTGTCCACTGGTTCTCTCTACAAATGGTTGCAAAGGCCAGGGCTGGACCAGGCTGAAGCCAGGAGCTTCTTCCAGGTCTCCCACGTGGGTGCAGGGGCCCAAGCACTTGGGCCATCTTCCACTGCTTTCCTAGGCACGTTAGAAAGGAGCTGGATAGGAAGTGGAGCAGCTGGGACTTGAACTGGGGCCCATGTGAGATGCCAGCACTACAGGCGGAGGCTTAACCTATGCCACAGCACCTGCCCCTCTCTCCTCCTCTTGAAGCTTCATTTTCAAACATTTTAATTTATTTTCATCTCTGTTTGAAAGGCAGAGAAGTGATCTTCCATACACTAGTTTACTCCCCAAATGTCCACAACAGCTGGGCTGGGCCAGGAACTCAGAAGTTAATCACGTGGGTGGCAGGATCCACCCCCTTGAGCCATCACCTACTACCTCCCAAGGTGTGCAGTACAGGAAGCTGGAATTGGAAGTGGAGTTGCAGGTTGGATCCAGGTACTCTGATCCAGGCTTCCCAGGGGGCATTTTAACCAGCGCATCAAACGCCTGTCCCCATCCTTAGTTTTGGTGCTCACTCATTCTCATTCTAGGTAACTACAACCACCTTCAAGACTTCAACTGCCCCTGTGCACAGATGAGCCAAAAAAACTTCTCTGTCTCTAGCCAGGAACTCTTTCTCAAATATTTGGACGCCCCGTGGATATTTCCTCTTCAATTCTTTACTGGGTTATCACACTGACCTCCCCTCCTGGGTCTAGCTCCAGGCTCGCTCTCCCACAGCACACACTAACTCTGCTGCCCAGATTTCTTGTCTAAATTACCCATTAGATCACATCCCCCGGCGGCTTCCACAGCTCGCCCGTGTCCTGATAGCGGCCGCGTGTGGTTTAAAAGCACCTGGATGCTTGGGGCCTGCTTTCTTGCCAGCTTCATTTCTCCTGACTTCCCCATTCATGTCTCAGACCCTGGCTGCTTCGAACTCATTTCCATTTCTCAAACATACCCTGTGCTTGCACTCCTCGCCGTCTTTACTGTGCCATCTTTTTTCTGGAAGGCTCTTCTCCTCCTGACTCTTCGCACATGGGGCTTGGGCAGCACCTCCTCTGTGAGATGATATCGGACATCCGGGGCTGGCGTTGTGGTCACGTGGCCCATACAGTTGCCCGTGACCCTGTATTCAGAAGGGCTGTGTGCTTGCTTTAGTGGTCTACTGTCACTGTTCTACACCTCTCAACTGTTTTTAAATAAGGGCTTTGCATTTCTGCCTTGCACTGGAGCTGTAAATTCAGTAGGTGGTCCTGAGGATGCCCCCGTGGTGGCACGCAGAGTACAGCCGTGACACTAGCCAGATGGTGTTACCTATCCGTCTGCACACCCCTTGTGGGCAGCAGCGCTCTCTGGTTCATCTTGGTTGCCACACCCCTAGGGCATGAGCGCCGTGTGGTAGGGGCTCAGGAAAAGGCGTGCTGCGAGAATGACTCCTGCCCTTGGGTCCTTTGTCATCAGACATTGAGAAACTCTCCTCTGGAGACCATAGGGATAAGAACCTGAACCTGAGTTTTACTTATTTTTTTTTTTAACTTGGCTTTATGATCTAACTTAACTGTGCCCCCTCTGGAGCTTCAGTTTCTTTAAGGTTTCTTTTATTTATTTGAAAGGCACAGTTACAGAAAGAGAGAAGCTTTCATCACTGGCCCACTCCCCAAATGGCTGTAACAGGCAGGCCAGGCAGGCGGAAGTCAGGAGCCTGGACTCATCTGCATCTCTCACATGCGTGGCAGGGGCCCAGGTGCTTGGCCCATCTTCTGCTGCTGTCTCAGGTTGCTTTAGCAGGGGGCTAGATTGGAAGTGGAGCAGCTGGGAATCGAACCTGTGCTCATAGGATATGCCAGAGTCGCAGGCGGTGGCTTAACCGGCTGTGCCACAGCCCGGCCCCTGGAGCTTCAGTTTGCTTCTCTGTGAAGGGAAGGGCATGGCCATGGCTGGGCTGTCCCTCTCCGGGCCCTGGTACCTCCAGTTCCTGCTGTGTACTCGGGGTCTCTCCTTGGAACAGCCGTACAACCCTCAGCCGTCCTCCTCTGTAGTCTCACCTTCTTTCCTACCTCGTCTGTTTTATTGCACTGGGAAGACAAGGTGAGACTCTCCGTTCAGCACAAGCAGGACTTGTTGACATCTGGAGGGAAAAAACGAAGCGAGCAGTCAAAGCCCCTTCACTATGTCGGTGTTTGAATAGTGAAAGACCGTGAGCGCTGGGAACGCTGACAGGCCCCGTGTCAGGCTTCAGTCTCATCTCTGGGCCTATTGCTCTCTCTCGAAGAGGCTGGCACTCACGTCAAGCATCCGTATGCAGAAGGGATACGCTGTTCAACCCCTGGCCCGGCCCGCTGCGTGCCGCTGGCTCTGCCCCAGGTGTTCTGGCCCAGGGCCCAGGGTTGGGACAAGGACTCAGGAGGAGGCCTAGGGTGATGGCGCTCGGGCCCTCGGACCACTTCTGTCGCTTTCCTGGGTTTCCTCTGTGGGGTCCTGGCTAAGATTTCACTGGCGACAAGGGCTGTGTTGCTCACGAATGCTTGCCAGTGTCTGCCTGGCGATCCGGAGCCCAGGGCTCAGCCTTGGGGTGGTGCCCCGGCCGGCCTTCTCCATAAAAAAGAACACGTGTCATTAGTGCTTCCAGTACGCCTACCAGCCAAATTGTCACCGAGGAGTAGGGCTCCCAGTCGGGCCTTGTCACCATCTCCCCTGGCCGCTGGCCACATTTTGGCTGAGGGTCAAACGCCCTGGCACAGGCTGGGGCGCAGCTGTCGATAACACTGCAGCAGATGTTAAATGGCCGTGCAGCCCGCTTCTCCACGGGGTCCTGGGCACTTGGAACCGGGCCTGGTGCAGCAGGGCAGGAGCAGGCCTCTGCTGGCCACAGACCCACCTGCCCTCTGCCCCACACCCTGCGGTATCCTCATTGTTATCCCAGGGAACCTTCCGGTTGTCCTTGTCTGTGTGGCCCCAGCCCCGTGGGGACTGTGGAGCAGGGTGGACATGGCTTGCAGGAGCCATAATACCAGCTGGCTGCCGGGCAGCCACGGGTGCCTGGTGCCATGGGGGCAGAAAGGAATTTGCTTTCTCACTGGGGAGAAGGTTCTAACGTATAGGGGCAGCAAGAGAGCTTTCTCACTTTACCACCTGCTGTCCGCCTCCCTGCCGCTGTAACAAGCCAGGAGTCAGGGAGGAGACACTGGGCACGGTGTCCTTGGCTCTCAGGGAGGCTGGGGTGGGCGTGGGGCACACAGGCTTTTGGGAGGGTAATTTGTTCAAAGTGGTCCTCATAAGAGAAACAGCAGCCCTGGCGATGGGTTTGGGCAGCAGACGAAGCCTTGCCATTTGGCATGCGTCTGATGTGTTTCCAAGTTTGGGGAAAGAGTACACCACAAATGGCAACTGGAAGCTGAGTTCTGTCATTGCCCGCTTGGACCTGAGACCCCAGGGTACACCCCTCTGTGACTCCTCCTCACGGGTTGCAGAGCCTGGGCCACTTAACAGAGCACACAGGTGGGCTTGAGGCCATGTGACACACAGGGTGTTGAGGGAAGAAGGAGGAGGGCGGGCGCTTAGGTGGGGGCTGAGGGAAGGCAAACAGAAGCAGTGTAGGGAGAGACAGCCTGGACCCAGGAGACCCCCTGGGCCCTGGCAGTGTCTGCGGGTTCTGGAATTACTGCAAATCAGCCTCACAGAATAGAGCCGGCCCAGAGGAGTGAGGATGCCTCCCAAAACAGCCACATTTGAGCCCAACTCTGCTGCACAGGAAGAGTTCTCAGGGTGGGGGTGGGGAGGAGGAGGAGGGATGGAAGAGGGCCTTTCCTGGTGAGGGTGACCTGGCTGATGTGGCCGTCTCACCACCTGTGTCTCCCAGGGGCCCACACATCTCACAGGGGCCATGGCTCTCCCTTCCCATGGCAACAGGAGAGCGCTTACCTAAGACCCACCCTTTATGGAGTTTGCAGAAAACACAGACGGCCCTCGGCCCGCCTTGGGAGTGGAGGCAGCAGGAGGCGTATTTCACATTTGCAATTACGACACAATCTGGTCGGTGTGGAAGTGGGAGCTTGTTGACTTGAACAGCCCAGCTGTTCCTGGCTTCCGGACAGCAGTCAGAATATCTTCTAAGCGGAGGGGAGCAGTCTGCTGTGCAGGGCTCTGTGGGCCCCTGTGTGCACGTACAAGGCGGGTGGGAACCTTGAACCCTGCCTGCGCCGGGAGCCATGTCCTACGTGTCGTTCTCTGTGATGGGAGTAAGTCCTGTCTGCAGCTGTCTAAAGCCTGCATTAGAACAGTGTTATTTGGGCGTCCCACTCACTTGTCTCTCCTACCCCTTCTCCTCCTTTTATCTTCCTTATGAGCAAGAAGAAGGAAAAAAAAAATCCTGCCTAGCAATTCAAGAGACTGCCTTTGATGCCAGCATCTCTCATGGGTGCCGGTTCATGTCCTGGCTGCTCCATTTCCGATGCAAGCCCCTGCCAATGGCCTGGGGAAAGCAGCAGAAGGTGGCCTACGTACTTGGGCCCCTGCACCCACGTGGGAGATGTGGATGACGTTCCTGGCTCCTGGCTTCAGCCTGGCCCAGCCCTGGCCCTTGCAGCCACTTGGGGAGTGAACCAGCAGATGGAAGACCTCTCTCTCTGTCTCTTCCTTTCTCTCCATAACTCTTTCAAATAAATCTTTAAAAAAATCTCGTTGCTTTCAGATCATGGCAAATTCTGCACATCCCTCTTTTCCCCAATGCCTTTGTCCTTTTCTCTCTCATCCTCTGAGCCTCTATGTAGGGACATCTTTCATAATTTTCCAAGAAGGGAGAGAGACAGACAGTTATACACAGGCACAGAGAGATTTTCCATCTGCTGGTTCACTTTCCAAAGGCCTGCAACAGCCTAGACTGAGCCGGGCTGACGCCAGGAATCTGGAACCCAGTCGGGTCTCTCCCTGTGGGTGTCAGGACCCAAGTTCCTGAGCTGCTGCCTCTCAGGGTGTGTAGTAGCAGGAAGCTGGAATCAGCAGAGCTGACTCGAGAGCGGGCATTTGGATCTGGGATCTGGGCATCTTAACCACTGTGCCACACCTTGGCCCCTGTGCTGGGCTTTCTCTCTCTGCTGGGAAGGCACACGCCCCTCTAGCTGCCAGGGTTTTTAAGCTGTGGCTCCTGAGCCTGTTCTTGGCTCTTGGGGTTTTAACTTCTAATTACATTTTAATGCCTCACCTGCTTTCCCTTCTCACCTTTTGAATTCCATTACTGGCTTCTGGCTTGTAGAGGAGGTCATCTCAAAATAAAGCGGAATGCGATGGAAAATGTAAATGTTGTAGCAAATACGATTAATCCCTCTCTCAAGTAGAGAGTGCTGGTACACATGGCTGTTCAGCCGGAGCCGGGTCTTTCTCTGATTGACAGTGCCCTGGTAGAGCAGGAGTCGGTGTGAGCCGCCAAAGCTCTCGCCAGTGTTCGTGTTTGACGTTCCCTCATAAGGCAGTATGGATGGGGTTTGTCCTAAATACGCCAGAACCCTGTGAAATGCAAGCCATCTAGGCAAAGTCGGCATCTTGTAAACACTTGGCACGTGCCAGCCGTGTGGCCAGCAGTGCTGACGTAGCTTCTCCTTGAAGTTCATCTGGTTCTGTTCCCAAACAACTGGAATAGGGCGGCGAGGCCGGTCCTGCTGCCTGCCCGTCCTGTGTGCAAGGCAGCCTCTGCCGCTTGGAAGTGGCTGAAAATGTCTCCTCTGTCGGTGCGCGCGTCCCTGTTGTCAGCTGCAGAATGTCTTCAGCATGGCCACACCACCCCTTCCTTGCCTGGCCGCTGCTGTTAGCCAGAACTGTGGCCAAAGCTTCAGTGTCGGGGCTGGCGCCATGGCTCACTTGGTTAATCCTCCACCTGCGTCGCCAGCATCCCACATGGGCGTGGGGTTCTAGTCCCGGTTGCCCCTCTTCCAGGCCAGCTCTCTGCTGTGGCCCAGGAAGGCAGTGGAGGATGGCCCAAGTGCTTGGGCCCTGCACCCCATGGGAGACCAGGAGAAGCACCTGGCTCCTGGCTTCGGATCGGTGCAGTGCTGGCCGTGGTGGCCATTTGGGGGGTGAACCAACAGAAGGAAGACCTCTCTCTCTCTAAAGAAATTAAAAAAAAGCTTCAGTGTCAATGTACAACTCACGCAAGAAAACGACGCTCACTTCTCCACCGTCACGCTCGTGTTGATCTGTCTGTTTCTGTCACTTTACCCTGAGGACTTGTTCTTGGAGAGGAAGCGTCGCTGCAGCTGAAGGCATTCCCATGCTGCACTGGGGCGCTGAGCGAGCAGGATTCCTGCAGGAGTCTCAGGCCATCTGTGTGAATAACGGTAGCTTTGTCCACAGAGCATGGCTGCCCAGAGGCGGGCTGCTGGGCTGGAGGTAGGAGGGGCGTCTTTGTCTGGAACAGCACTGCTGACCCCCACCCCCAGGGACAAGAATAACTGAAGTGGGAAAGGCCTGGGCCGAGGGTGGCCCAGCCCCGCTGGGCTCCATGTCTGGGGAGATCTGGTGAATTGGGAGACAAAGTATAGGGAATCCTCCAGACCACATAGGCAGAGTCTGAGGGTCCATGATATTGGTGCTGTTTTGGACTCTCTGTGAGATCTCTGTAGCTCTCCCATTTGGGGTTACTCTCAGGCGAGGAAGATAGAGGTTTGATTAGCTCTCTAAACTTAATAATGTTCATTTGTATAAGTTTGCTTGTTTAAAAAAATATTTGAAAGAGAGATCAATCTTCCATCTGCTGATTGACTCCCTCAATGACTGCAGGCTAGGGCTGGGCCAGGCCAAAACCAGGAGCTTCTCCCTGGACACTCACGTGAGTGCAGGGGCCCAAGCATGTGGGCCATCCTCCATTGTTTCCCAGGTGCATCAGCAGGGAGCTGGATCAGAAGTGGAGCAGCCGGGACTTGTACTGATGCCCATTTGGGATGCCAGTGCAGCAGATGGCAGCTTAACCCACCGTTCCATAGTGCTGGCCCCTAAATTTCCTTTTTTTAATGTTTATTTTCATCTTCTTGAAGGGGGAGAGGCAGAGTGTGTGTGAGAGAGGTGCTTTATCCGTTGATGGACTTCCCAAATGCTCACAACAGCCAGGACTGGACCAGGCTGAAGCCAGGAGCCCAGAACTCCATGTGGGTCTCCCATGCTGGGGCAGGGGTAAGCACTTGAACCGTCCTCCGCTGCTTCCCCAGGATGCACTGGCAGGAAGCGGGATCAGAAGCAGGGGAGCCTGAACTTGAACAGGCACTCTGATGTGGGCTGTGAGTGTCTCAAGTTGGGCTTAACAACCCCCATCCTGAATGTCCAGGCTTCTGTGCAGAGGCCAGCCTCCTTGCTGTGTAGTTACGTCTGACATAGTAAGATGTAAGGAGCCGCAAGAGAGGAATTCAATTCCTCCAGAGAATAAGGGGGAAAATGGAGAAGACCTGTTTCCCGATGGTGCCGTGGGCCAGAGAGCAGCTCTTCAGGCCGCTTGCAAATGAGTTGCAGTTCTTACCTAGCCTGAGATGGTCAGGCCCTGGAGGGGTAGGGACGTGCTGTTCGGCGTGGCCACATCCTCCACGTCCTCTGTCGCTGGGGGATGTGTGTGTGTGTGTGTGTGTGTGTGTGTGTTTCCTCTCCAGGTGTGGCTGTTGGAGAGCCGCAAGCGGGGTACTTTGAGAGAGAGCAGGCGCTTTCCACCCTGGAAGGCCAGTGACACAGCTAGAGTCCGGGGAGAGCTCTTTGTTCCTGGGCTCCTGGGCACTCCCAACCCCAGGAGGAGCCAGGTCTTGGCCCACTTGTGCTTGGGCTGGACCCTGAGTCAGGGTGGTGACAGAGCTCCCCCTGCTGGGCTGTGCGGGTATTGTGGGAGGAAGGGGTCCCACGCATGAGGAGCCCTGCTAGGATCCTGCAGGCTCCAGTGTGGGTCCTCTGTGCCTGGGTCTGCAGGCTCCCAGCACAGAGTCCCACTGAGTTCCTGAGGCGTCTCTCCTCTGCTTTCTCGTGCTCACGGCTGTCAGCAGCTACTTTGTTTATGAAATAGAAATAAAGATAACGGTGGAAATGCAAGTGGCAGCGTGGTGTGGTCAAGCCACCATCTTTCCAGCCTTCTCTCGACTCTAGCCTGGCCCAGCCCGGTATCAGACCTGCCCCAAGGAAGCAGATATTATCATGGTTTAGAAATCACCTCGAAGTCTCCGGTATACTTGAGAGCATCTTTGCCTTTATGGCTGGTTGGAGTTGCTGTGCAATATAACCTGATCCTGTCTCGAGCTGGTTTGTCTCAGCTTTCCGCTTCTCTAGTCTGATTTAATTTCCCATTGGGCCTTTTCTGTCCAGATGTGCTCTGCTGGTTTCCATGCCCCTAGTCCCTCTGCTCTTTGGACTGGTGACTTGGGTTTCTAGGCTCTGGTCTCCAGGAGCAAGAGTCCAGTGTCAGCCGGGGACCCCCTCTGGAAGGTGGTGTTCACACAGGGCCCCTGACGTGCAGTGTCACAGACACGGGGCGGACTTTGGCTTGAGTGTTCAGTCCTCCCTGAACCGCAGGGCTGGGACTGAGGGCCCGTCCTGAGACCGCATTTCCACGGTGGGTTTGGTGAAAATACTTTTGGATACTCGAGGGTGTCTGCAGGATTTTCACTGCTCTCAGGAAGTTCACACACAGTGAACTTTCTTTCTCAAAAGAAAGTTAATTTTGCTTCTACTCTGAGAACGGAACAATAAGGCATAAAATAGGATGAGCAGGGAAAGAAGTGGGATTGTCAAACAAATTGGAGGCGACTTCTGTAAGATCCTCTTCTGTCCTGCTGTCCTTGTGTCTGTGCGTGCAGAAATTAGGGCAAAAGCGGCTTAAACAGGGAAAGGATTTTAAAAGGAGGGACGCCTCGTCTCTTGGTGTTTCATATTCGCCCTCCTCAAATACCAGGACCGGACCCATTGGTCTGGCTGTTTAATTCCTGTTTCTAGGACACGGAAGGAAATCTAGAGTTTTAGAGCTGTTGGAAAATCAGAAGGGATTTGATTCAAAGCCCTCATTTTATACCCGAGGTAGCTAAGGACTTGACGAGAGAGGGGAGCCAGCCCGGGCTGCGCGGTGAGGTGGTGGCCGGTGTGGGAGCAGCCGGTCGCCTGATTCCCGGCTCCTTCTCTGCTGCTGCCAGGGGAGGAGAGGGGCCACAGACACGGGAGAAATGAGGTCTCGGTGTTGCTGCCCTCAGCCCGACACCAAGGGGGACCAGGAGGATGCTGTGTGGAGGCAGGAGCCAGCTGGGGCTGTTCTAACGTCTGGCGCGGTGCTTTGAACTGTCAAGCTGTGGAGGGCCCGCTGAGAGTGAGGCAGAATTCATGGCTAGGTGTTTACTAGATTCCTCTCAATTTTTGCAGTACGAGGTGTGTAAGTTATGTATTTAAAGGAGTATCCAAAAACCTCAGAGAAGCTGTTATGAAATATTTTGTTTTATTGGCAATGGGACAAAAAGTAATTGGGCCTTAAATCCAGGCAAGGGGGAGCAGGGAGCTGCAAATCAAGGGAAATGGTGGAAAATTAGGTCTTCGTGGCGAGGAATGTGTACATACGAGCTGCCTGACGCTGCAGGGAGAGAACTACTGCCCCGTAAATCCCCCGTAAGCCCTTCAGCGCGAGGCGGGGCTGTGCTCGGCCGGCCGCCGGAGGAGGCCTGCTTGTCCGACCCACCATGGTTCGTGGGGAGACGGGGCTTCTCCCTGTCCCGTGTTGTCAGAAATGGGATGTGATTCAGACCGGCTCCTGTTGCAAACAGTGCTGCCGGATCCCGGCTGTGAGCATATTCCTCAGAGCGCTGTAACAGCCTCCCAGCGTGCAGAGGGGGGCCTCAGCCCCTGGCAGCCTGGCTGGGGGTGGGGGGAGTGGTGGGTGGGTGGGGAAACGTGAAGCCCTTTGCTGGAGGGCACTAGGGCCCCGCTGCCGTGCCACCTGGCTTCATTAAATCACGCTGAAATTGTGCCTTATTATCTGTCTACTGGATACATAATTCCTATAAATTATAAATTAAAAAATAAATAATAAACACCTTTTTAATTGCCTGTCCTCTTTTTCTCTTGTCAATTAAAGTGAACTTGCAAAGCTGCTTAACACAGAAAAGCTACGCAGACATCAACTCTTGTTAGATGCGGCACAAGCCGTTGCACTGATTTTCCCATAGCTGCGAGGATTAATCACAGATAATCATCACAAAAGAATCACACCCATATAAATAATATAAAAATAGCAAAACGCCCAAAGTGGAACGGCTGAGAAGAAGAAAACCACTTGAAAATGAATAGCTCCGATCTCCTTGGCAGGAGCGAGGGCGAGGGGGAAGCTTGGGCTACAGCTTTGGCAATGCCGGGCCCCCTCTGGTCGACCCACTGCCCCTCAACAATGGCCCCACTCTCCAGCCTTAAGCTTGCCTGGCTGGGTTCACTCCTACCACATTCTAGACTACTCTGATTCCTCTCTGAGTGGGATGCACAGGCCACAAGGGTGCGTGCCACGGGGTGAGGCGAGAACGTGTTGGTCTTCCCACCATGGCTTCATGGATTCGTGAAGGGGTGGGAGACTGAAGTCACTTCTGTTTTATTTCAGAGGGAGAGTGAGTCAGAGAGGAAAAGCTCCCGGGAGCTGGTTTACCCCCTACATGCCCCCAGTGACCATGGTCAGGCCAGGGCCGAAGCTGGGAGCTGGGTGCACATTCCAGGCCTCCCACGTGGGTGGCAGGGGCCCAGTTAGCTTGGGCCATCACTGCTGCCTCCCAGGGTCCACGTTAGCAGGAAGCTGGAGTCCGGAGTTGGAACCAGGGATTGCACCCCGGTACCCTGATGTGGGACTTGGGTGCTTTGATGCGAGGCTAACTGCCTGTCCTGGAAGTTAGTTCTGAAGAAGTGGTACTCTGTATGTGGACAGTGAAGGCGCCCACACCACTGTGCCCCCTTAGAGCCGGGCGCTTGGTGACGGGCTGGGCAGGGTGAAGCTCACGGGGATGGGGGCCCCATTGGAATATTGCACCTTCCATAGGTGCGGCTATCCTTTGTTTTCTCTCTCCGTGGAGTGGAGCAGGGTGGAGTTCCCTGGGATCTCAGACTGAATTGAGTGCGCACTGCCACGCTTCTCTCCAGACCGTTGACCAGAAGTGGGTGTCCACCCAGGCTGGGCTGACTCAGCATCTGCAGGTACATTGAATCAGCATCTTTGCACCTGAAGTGCCTGTGTATAAGGAGCTCTGCTTGCAGCTGTGTGGGGATTCCTGGCTGTGCTGTTGGGGACAGACCCTAGGGCGCCTCTCCCCGTGCCCCGTGAAGCCCCTGGGCTCCGGGAGTCGGCGTCTCCAGCTGCTCCGCCTGTTGCTTCCCATTTTAACCTTCAGGTAACGGCTCTTCCTCCTTCGCATCTCCCGGGCTGCTGCGTCTGTCAGTCCTGAAGACGGCGCCTGAGGTGTCTGCGGGCTAATGAACAGCTGCGGGAAGATAATGAATGCTCTCCCACCTTCCTCGCAGCCGTTACCACCTCCCCGCAACACAGCCTGCAACATCTGTGCCTCGCAGCAGCCGCACTGTGAAACACCCTTCCCTGCTCTTCACGAAACAACTGTCAGGCCGGCACCCACGTTCAGGGCGAAGCTTACAAAACGCTACAAGAGGCGAGCTGCGTTCTGGCAGCCGCAGGTGCTCCTCTCTCCATCAGAGGGGCCCTGGAGGCCACGGGGAGATGGGGACGAGAGGGCAGTGACGGTCTGCCTCCAGTCCGTTCTTGTCGAACCTGTAGGCTTCTGTACCAGCTCAGAGCTGCTTTGACAGTCACCAGAGGGGAGGCGGGCCCATCTCAGATTTCAGGTACTAAGCCAAACCTGTGGGCACCATCCAGACGGGCTGTTGGTCCTAAGCACTTGGTTTAGCCTTTCCAGTTCCTGCTGGCAGCACATGACCCGTTTCTGACAAAGATGTTTTTGAGGGGCCAGTGCCACAGCTCACTAGGCTAATCCTCCGCCTGTGGCACCAGCACCCCGGATTCTAGTCCCGGTCGGGGCACCGGATTCTGTCCCGGTTGCTCCTCTTCCAGTCCAGCTCTCTGCTGTGGCCCGGGAGTGCAGTGGGGGATGGCCCAAGTCCTTGGGCCCTGCACCCACATGGGAGACCAGGAGGAAGCACCCAGCTCCTGGCTTCGGATCGGCGCAGTGCACCGGCCGTAGCAGCCATTTGAGGGGTGAACCAACGGAAGGAAGACCTTTCTCTGTCTCTCCCTCTCACTGTCTAACTCTGGCTGTATGAAAAAAACAAAGGTTTTTGTAGGAACTTGCTTTATTCCAGGTGCATGGGATGATATTGCCCCTGAAAGGTATGACCAGAATGGCTTCAATCCTGATCATAATTTTTTTTTTCTAATCTGTGAACGGTAGTATTTTAGACACACCGATGTTGGCAAGATCGAAGCCTCTCTTAAGTCTTGCCCATCCCACCCTCGCTACCCCAGGGGTGTTTCCAAGTAACCCAGGGACTGTGTCATCGATGACCATGAGGGGTTCTCTCCTATGTGTTCTGCAGGTTCAGCCAGCTGGGGGTGGCTTTTACCCAGAGGCACCTGAGGGAGGGTACATGCTCCCACCTTCCTGACTGGGGGATGCCTAACACTGCTCCCACCGCGACCTCTCCAGACATCGCTGGGCTCAGCAAGGGCACCAGGCTTGCTCCTGGTCCTCCGTGCCCTGGCACAGCAGGGCTGGGCTTTGAGTGTCACAAATGTACTTGCTGGGGTTCGGCTAAGTGTTTTGTTTTTGATTTGGGTGTTGGCTATGAATACACTCATTTATCTGTACACTTATGTGGCTCCCTTGGTATGTACACTGTATTTCAATAAAACGTTTAAATGAAGAAAGAAAACGTCCCCTTCACTTCTGCGTGTGGCTCCGGCTTCTCCAAGGATTAGAAAACCTTGAGCATTAGAGAACCTTCTTTGCTCATCTCGCCACTGCTGGAATCCCAGCCCCCTCGCCTTGTAGGCCACTTCTTCCTCCTGCAAATCAGCCCTGAGCAGCTAAGAACCTGGCATGTGTGCTGGGCCTGTCACTGGCTCCACACAGGCCATTTTTAGCTCTAGCCAAGATCACCCAGCATCAAGTAATTAAACTAATGTCAAGTCTCGAATTGCCTTGCCCAGGGGATGTTTATTGGTGTTATGCAGGAAATAATGTGTCATTATGCAAATGCGATCCAAAGAAGTTTGAACAGGAGCAGGAGAAAGATGCTCTTACCAGAGAGACCTACAACTGCCCCTGCCCAGAGCAACGTCGCGTCTTCCCAGAGTCTGACGGTCAGAGGCCAGAGATAGGGAGCCAAGGAGGGGTGTTCAGTGCCGCGAGGTTGTGGAGACACAGGGTTGTGGAGCTGAGAAAAGCAGCCACTTCCTAGAGACTGAGAGCGCTTCCAGCTGCGCCACCTTCCAGCCTCTGGTGCCCAGAGCTGGCGAAACGAGGACCTGTTGTTTCTGAACGTAGGAGTACCTCCACTCCGTTGTCTGGTGGTAGTTTCTTCCTTCATCTACGGGTTCCATGCTGCCTGAGCTTGGCCTACAAAGGCTTCATGCTAACTGGGTTTGGGGAGAATGCAAGCAAAAGCCCACCTTGGCCTTTGAGGTGTTCAGTGGGGCACGAGACAAGCAAGAGGTGTTGGGTGTGAACCCGCAACCTAGGGCAGCACCTGCCTGGCCTGGCGACGCTGCTACCGCACTCCAACCCTGCTTCTCCAGAGAACAGCTTGCCTTGTGGTCAGAAGTTCCTCCCGAGGTGAAGGGGCCAGGACCAGACCCGACCTGGGCTGCCCGAACTACTGCAGGAGACCTCACACGTCACTCCAATCTGATTTCCACGCTAACAGTGCTGCTTCCAGCACCACGGCGATGGATAATCAAGACGACCAGCAGAAGACTCCATAAAAGGGATAAAAAGACATCCCTGCCTCTGAGAAGTCCCTCCTACTCCAAGGAAAGACATGGACGCTCCTCCCGTTCGTTAGTGTGTCCCACCGCGAACTCCTGCTTCCTTGCATCTGAGACTGCACAGCCCTCCGCTGTGCGAGTTCATTAGCGAGCTCCTGCCTCTCCATTCTTCAGCCATTAAGTCGACTTGTGCTGGTGATGCTCAGCTTTTTTTTTTTTTTTTTTTTTTAGAGTTAGATAGAGAGATACAGAAAGAGTTTCAGACAGTGAGAAAGGTCTTCCTTCCGTTGGTTCACTCCCCTAATGGCCACTATGGCTGGCGCTGCACCAATCTGAAGCCAGGAGCCGGGTGTTTCCTCCTGGTCTCCCATGGGGTGCAGGGCCCAAGCACTTGGGCCATCGTCCACTGCCCTCCTGGGCCACAGCAGAGAGCTGGCCTGGAAGAGGGGCAACCGGGACAGAATCCGGTGCCCCAACCGGGACTAGAACCTGGTGTGCCGGTGCCGCAGGTGGAGGATTAGCCTAGTGAACCACGGCGCTGACCAGCTTCGGTTTTGTTCTAGGCATTTTGACACCAACCTGGGGCTGCTCCCTGCAAAGGGTGGTGGGCAGACTTGAGCTGGTGATGACTTTATACCCTCTTACATAGGAACACACTAGATGAAATGTGAGTCCATAGAAGAAATCCCAGAACCAGATTCGTCCAGGATGCATGAGGGGTGGGAGTAAGGAAGGCTTCTGAGGGAAATGGCCCCAGAGCTGAGTCTTGAACGTTCATCAAGTGTTCACGAGTGAACAGTGGTACCGAGGTGTGCCGATGTTTGAAAAAACTGTTAATAATTGACTAGCATTCAAATACTTGGTGTTGAGTGTATCGGGGCTGAGTTGTGAGACTTGGAGAGAAACCAGATCCTAGAGGACCTTGTAGATTAAGGACATGATACCAGTGAGAGTGTAGATTGTCCAAAAAAAGCAACAGGAAGACACTGACGGATTTTTAAGCCTGGGGTCAACAGTATTGTTTGTAGGATGCTCAGTGGAGTTCCAAGTCTAATAGCAGCTGCATCAAAATGAAGTTTTGCCAAGGCAAAGCTGTCTTGAAGGCAGTCCTGGAGCCTCCAATGAGCGCCTGCATTCCGTGGTTTCTTCCTGGTCTTCTGGAAAGCGCAGAAGACAAGCTATGTCCCATTCAGCCCTTCGGCACTTGGCTCCTTTGTGAGTGCATTCCCGAGGATTCTACAGGACTGCCGTCTGAGGGGCTTTGGTTGACCAAGTCTCGCTTTCCATGTGCAGAGCAGCTTCAGAATGGAGAGGTCGTGATGTGCCCATGTTTGACCATGTAGGTGATTAAAGAATCAAGTGGAAGCGCCTCAGCCGTTTGTTCCTGGAGAGAGGCTCTGGTCCTGGCAGGTGACAGCCTGTAGACAGTGTGTTCCCTCTGCGATCAGGGTCGCCACTCGGCGGCAGGCAGCAACCTCTCTGACAGGTCAAGCAACTCCACTCTTGGCCGTATGATTTCAGGAGCTGTTAGGAGCCAGCACACCCCGTTTGGACAGAAAGAACACCTTTTCACACTGTTATTTCTGCAGATTCTGATGTGTCCCTCCACTGCTCTACCTGCCCAGAAGAGGTTTTTTAAGTCAGGCAGCTCAAAAGTGGATGCCTGCTATCCACCAGGCCAATTACCATGACAAGTTTTCCTAATTGGCGCGTCTCTTCCCCCAAGCCTTCCTTGTCTTCACACACTGTGAATTTCTGGTAATCTTGGGTTATTATCACACTGAGCTGCTAACCTGAGCCTTGTCACTCCTCCTGGAGACCCGTGTCAGAAATAATTACGGCGGGAGAGAGGTGATTCTTTGTTCATTATTAGCAGTTGCTGGTGTTGGTATCTAGCATTGATTAGCAATTTGGAACAAGGCATTCCGCGGGCTCCCCCGCATGTTCCGTCTCTTATGTGCCTGGGAGGACGGCGTGTATTGTTCTTCTTCATTCTTGCTTCCCTTTGCCCTTGTGTCTGTCTGTTGTGTTCTGGGAAGGTTGCTTTCAGGCTCCAGTGATTTATTTATTTCTAATGTTATTTTCTCCTTTCTCTCAGTTTTCAAACCATTTGCTGATTCTGTTGGCGAAGCAGACAGAGTTCACTTCTTGGAATTGGATGCAGTGTGTGGTTGTGGGAGTTCTGAGAACTGAGACAGCATCATTTAGCACCCAGTAGCCCTGGGTTGGTGAGCAGAAGTGGGAGAGGACAGGGAGAGAGGAGGCTGCTTTGATCAGGAGGGAGGGAAAGGTAGGGGTTGTTGCTTGCCCGAATGCCTCCTTCCACGAAGCCTACTTCTTTGGATTGGGACAACCCCCTTCCCCTGCTCTTCAGCCACAGAGCCTAGCATTGCTAGGGCTGGGCGGGGGGAGGGGAGTCTGCACCTGCTGCTCCTGGAGGGGCCTGCTCGGTGGTTGCTTCTGCCTGCTCTGCTTGGCGGATGTCAAGCCCCTTGCTCAGTTCCACAGTTCATCACAGAAGGTCACCCCTCCTCTGAAGAGGCCCTCTTGCACGTGGTTGTGTAAAAAAGTCAAAAGAACTTCAGTAAGGCTTATGGACACATGAGACTGTGCATCAGAAATCCAAATGTTCTTAGCTTACTGAATTGGTTGAGCAGGGAAGTGCCAGTAAACTGGCCTGTTGATTCTTCCTAAGATTTACCTGAAGGCAGAATCTTAATCCCCACTATGCTTCTTCAGGTGTTTTGTGCTGGGACGTGGCTGCTGTGTCTTCCTGGGACTCTGCCACACATCTGTCCTTGGATAGACCCAGCTGCTTCAACTCTGACTCCTGACTCTTATCCGAAAAGGGGCGTGCCCTAGATGTGGGATTGGACAGCCTTGGCAGTTGAGGATCTAGGTGGAACAGCCTTATGTGACATAGAGCTCATTTGCTCATTTATTCGTCCATTAAGTAAACATATATTAAGGCACTCCATCCTGTGGGATGATAGTCTAGGCATTATGAAAGCTACTGATAATCTATTATGTTCCAGGAGCTCACACATGTGTTACTGGAGTGCCTGCATTGTACAGAGGTTATTAATATGGGCTTTGAACTCAACAGGTCTCTTTGGAATCCCAGTTCCAACTGTAACTACATTGTTTGGCCCTGGACATGTCCATTGACTTCTCCAAGCCTCAACACTCTTGTCTGTGACCTGGTGCGCAAGCTCATTCCTATCTGGTAGAGTTGGTTATAGAAACAAATGGCTCCATGCATGCTACCTGCTTGCATTGTCTGTAAGAAAGAAGGGGGCGCAGATTGGTGCCTCCTCCCACGGGGCACCAAATATAAGGAAAAAAGAGAGGAGACAGAACATGAACTTGCAGCCAAACCAAATCTATCCAAAGAAAATAAATCCACAGAGGTGGCTGACCAACTGCCATCAAGCTCACAGTCAGAACACGAGGCAGAAGGCCCAGACCCCAGCAGGCTGGGCCTGTTTATATCTCAGGTGGGCTAGGGGTGGGGGTAGGGGCCGTAGGCCCAGGTGAGCTTCTCCACACTGCTTCTTCAGGTTTGGCCCAAACCTGGGGAGGAATGCAGGGGGTGGGTGGGGAACAATACAGGGTGTGAGACGGAACTCCTCTCTTGAAAGAAGACGGGGTAACAAGAACTTAAAGTGGCTGAGGCTTTTGCCCACGTTCCATCTGTCCTGACTCTGAGAATAGATATGGAGATGGGGCGCTGGATTCTTTCCATGGCTACTTCCTGCTGGGGGGGGGCGTTGATGTGGGGTGGGGTATCTATACTGTAGATCAAATTGATTGAAGAAGAGCAGTCTTGTGATTCTGCGTGATGGCTTGGGGTATGCCTGGTAGGGATAGGAGCACTATGATTATGAGAGTAAAAGGACAAACTGGAAACATTGCCCGTGCTGGAAGAGGTGGCCCAAAGGAGGACAGAGGGGGGAATAGGGAAGCAAGAGTCCTGTCCGTGTGCCTTGTTGCCAGAGAAAGAGCGCTCTTGTTTCGTTGATGTGAATGTGCCGGCGAGTAGCTGTGGGATGCAGTTAGTCTGTCCTGCTTCTGGTCCTGGGCTCCCTCACTGTCACCTCAGACACTTACGTTACATGTTCTCATGCGTTCATTTTTTAAAAAGGATTTATTTATTTATTTGAAAGTCAGAGTAACACAGAGGAGAGACAGAGACAGAGGGGGAGAGACAGAAAGAGGTCTTCCATCCGCTGGTTCACTCCCCAGTTGGCCGCAACGGCTGGGGCTGCACTGATCCGAAGCCAGGAGCCAGGAGTCTCTTCCAGGTCTCCCATGTAGGTGCAGGGGCCCAAAGACTTGGGCCATCTTGTACTGCCTTCCCAGGCCATAGCAGAGAGCTGGATCGGAAGTGGAGCAGCCAGGTCTCGAACCAGCGCCCACGTGGGATGCCGGCGCTTTAGGCCAGGGCGTTAACCTGCTGCGCCACAGCGCTGGCCCCAGGTTCTCATGTTTTCATTTCATCTTTACAACGACCCTGAAAAGCAGGCATGACCGTATCACTGCTCTGCATGGGGAATGCAGTGTTACACATCTAGGAGAATTTATTTATGTCTAAGTCACTCCACCCAGCTGCCTGTTCTATAGTTGAGGAGAGGGATGGGGTTCAGAGTGGTGTGGGGTCCCGCAGCCCCGGTCCCCTCATTTCCGGGTCCTGTCGTCGTCTGTGCCGTGTCTCCCCTCACTGTCACTGTCATCTTCATGGCCATCTGGAAGGAAGCTCTTGTAGCTGTCTGTCAGTGTCTGTCGTCCATCGATGTGAAAATCAGCCCTCCCTCACTGGAAGGTTGGCTGCGGAGCCCTGTTTACCAGATTTTCGTCTCCTCTCTCTCTCTCTCTGAGCACTTTGGGTCTTTCCGTCCTCATTAACACCTCCACCAAAAAGGAAATGCAAAAGGAAGAAGACTGAGCCTCCCAGTTTTGCCCCTTATTAGCAGCCCTTTTAAAAAGTTCCAGTGTGCTTTTTGGATTGTAGCCAAGGGTTTAAATTAGCTGGGCTACCTTTCTTGCTATTCCCATGGATAAATGAGTTTATTGTCTGTGGCTGCAGAGACCCCTCCCCACTCCTGCCCCCCGACTCCATGTCCTCCTAGCTCCTGTCCCTTGCAGGTGCACCTGGGTCCCCTCATTTCACCACGGAGATAGAACACGGGAGCCCTCGGCCATGGTTCTTAGGCCGCCAAGCTGCATTTGTGAGAGGAGCCCTGGCTTTGTGAAGGATGGTGGCCTGGGGCTGATTTGACTTAGAGAAACACAAAGCTGGCCATGAAAACATGTCAGGCTTTGCCTTTCATTCTTGCTGCCTTTTCAGACCTAGTTCTCTTCCTGGCCACACCACACCCTCCTGGGAGAGCGCCAGCTTTCTTTTGCATGAGGTCTGTGGGCTTCCTGGCTGCTTATTATCCTGGAGGCCTCCCGTCATGGCCTGGGCCTCAGTGGCAGTGGCGGCCTCCCAGCCAGGCTGCTGTGGACCTTGTCAAGAGTCCTCCTTGTCTTGTTTAGTCTTCCTGGTGTCTGCAGAGCACAGCCCCCCAAACGCTGTGCTCTTTCGGCCTGTTTCATTCAAGTCCTCTGCCCAGTTTGCCAAGGATCTTGTTCATGTACAGCTTTTTTTTTTTTGTCTTTTAGCTTTTAACTTTCTCCTGTGGCCTGACTTCCAGCAACCAAGTATGGGTTGCATTTTGATGGTGGATGTGAGATTGGGCAGCCGTTGGGGAGCTGGGGGTGGCAGCTCTGCCGAATGGCTTCAGTTTCTCATCCGTGAAGGCATGTGGCTGTTCCGAATGGCATCTGTGAACCCTCTCCATCCTTTTTATGATTCTGTAAATACGGTTTTGCCTTTTCAGGTTCAAAGAGCCAGATGACTGTATTGGCAGGAAATCAGACAACTGGTTTACAGTCTAACTTCTTCATTGATTATTGCTTCAAATTCTCTATTGTATTTTTCCTTTTTTTTTTTTTTTTTTAACAGGCAGAGTGGATAGTGAGAGAGAGACAGAGAGAAAGGTCTTCCTTTGCTGTTGGTTCACCCTCCCATGGCCGTGGCCGGCACGCTGCGGCCTGCGCACCATGCTGATCTGATGGCAGGAGCCAGGTACTTATCCTGGTCTCCCATGGGGTGCAGGGCCCAAGCACTTGGGCCATCCTCCACTGCACTCCCTGGCCACAGCAGAGAGCTGGCCTGGAAGAGGGGCAACCGGGACAGAATCCGGTGCCCCGACTGGGACTGGAACCCGGTGTGCCAGCGCCGCAAGGTGGAGGATTAGCCTAGTGAGCTGCGGTGCCGGCCTGTATTTTTTCCATCATAGAACCTTCTCTTAAAATCTTAGCAACAGTGGAAGAAGAAATGGAATACCACCAGCGGAAGCTCTTGAGCATATCAGAAGAAAGTTATTATTATAAACCCAAGGCATTATTGCTAGTATTTAAAGATTTCTCCTCTATAATGGGAAGAGTAGCTCATTTATTTTTAGAAGCTCAAGGTTAGCTCAAGGTCACGCTCCCCCAGAATCTATGAATACTCTTTTCATGCTGTGTATTTAGATTTGGAAATAATTGTTTTTGTAATTAAACACTTCTACATGTTTGAAAGGCTTGGTAAAATTAAAAATGATTTTTTATAAGTAAGAAGATCAAATCCAGGACATAAGCTGGGGAGGAATGTGTTCTACTCCTGTGCTAGTGCTCTGGGTTCATCGCTGGACTACAGGCTTGTATCCCCAGCACAAAGAATAGCACCTGGGAGCCTGGCGCTGCAGTGCCAGCATCCTTTATGGGTGCTGCTTCAACACCCGGCTGCTCCATTTCTGATTGAACTCTCTGTAGTGTGCCTGGGAAAGCAGCAGAAAATGGTCCAAGTGCTTTTCGCTAAATAAATAAATCCTTAAAAAAGAATAGCACGTGGGGCAGGCGATGTGGCACAGTAGGTTAATCCTCCACCTGCGGTGCCAGCATCCCATATGGGCACTGGTTCTAGTCCCAGCTGCTCCTCTTCCAGTCCAGCTCTCTGCTGTAGCCTGGGAAAGCAGTAGAGGATGGCCCAAGTCCTTGGGTCCCTGTACCCACGTGGGAGACCAGGAGGAAACTCCTGGCTCCTGGCTTCGGATAGGCGCAGCTCCAGCTGTTGTGGCCGTTTGGAGAGTGAACCAAAGGAAGACCTTTCTCTCTGTCTCTCCCTCTCACTGTCTGTAACTCTACCTGTCAAATAAATAAATAAAATCTTAAAAGAATAGCACTTGAATTGATTATCTGGGGTCTGAAATACCTCACAAATATAGTAACTATAATAATAACAAAAACCTGGGTGACCCTGGGCACCTTGTTTAACTTCTCTCTTATTTCATTAACTCATAAAATGCAGGGGTAGGCTCTGATCGAGACCCAAGAAAATCCTGTTCCTGCCATTGAGGGGTGGGTGGTGCAAGGAGAGGAGACCTCTGCTTCCTAGCCCTCCTGCGAGGGTGGCTGAGCTGGGTGGGGGCGGGGGCTGGACCCTACTGCTGCTACTGCCATAGCAGGTGGGGAAGCCCTAGGCAGCCCCTTTCCCGGTACCCATGAGCCTCTGGGCAATCCCTTTTTTCTCCCCAAGACTTATTTGTTTGCTTGAAAGTCAGGGCAACAGGGAAGAGGTAGAGAAAGAGAGATACACAGAGAGAGAAATCATGTATCAACTGGTTCATTTCCCAAATGCCCACAACAGCCAGAGCCAGGCAAGGCTGAAGGCAGGAGCCAGGAACTGTATCCAGGTCTCCCACAGGGGTTGCAGGGACCCAAGTATTTGGGTCAACATATGCCGCCTCCCAGGTGCCTTAGCAGAAGCTGCATCAGAAGTGGAGCAGCCAGGCCTGGAGGGGGTGCTCCAGTGTGGGACGCTGGCATCCGAGTGGCGGTGCAACCCGCTGGGCTGCAGCACTGGGAAACTTGCAGCGCCCCTGTTTATTTCTCCATCTTTAACCTCGGCCCTCAACAGGTGGAATTTACTCTGCTGAAAAGATCTGAGACTTAAATTTTTGGAAACCCCCTGCAGGCAAGGCTCTGTAGTTAGCTGGAACGTTTGAGAAGCGTCCGTGAGCCCTGCTGCCTTTGCGGGGATACCATCACCTGCAGGTTCTGAGTAGCCTCCTCGTTTCTCCCACCCCCAGTCCTTGCCCTGCAGAGCAGTTTGAGTCCTTTGGTTTTATTCTGTGTCCCACTGCCATGAGGGTGTGGGACCCAGTAGCATTTTCACAATTTCAGAAAGTGAGCATTTGGGAGATGAGAGAGGTGAGTTGGTTGCCAGAACTGGAGCTTTGGTAGTGAAGACCTGGAGGAGAGAAGCAGGGCTATGTTTTGTGAGGAAGGAAGGGGGATGTGGGTGAGGGCTGGGGGACTGAGGGGCGCAGAGCCTGCGGGGCCTTGCTGTGCCCAGGCCTGGAGCTTCCTGGGAGGGAGCCTGCAGGGTGCCCTCTGTACTGGTCAGGGGGCTGGAGAAGACCCTCTGGTGAGCAGTGAGGTCCTTCTAGGTGATATGTTTCCAAGTCAGTCATGAATGCACCCATAGCTTCACTCTGGAGGCGTTTAAGTCTGCATCTCAAGGACTGAAATGTACTGTAAAGAAGAAATTAAACAGGTCCCTCTCTTCAATTCTGGGAGACAGCCATGCTATATAAGCTTAGCAAATATATTTTAAACTCTGCTGGGTTTCTGATTACGAAAGTCATGCTTGTTCATGGTAGAAAATACAAAAAAGTGTCTAGAAGAAAATAAAAATCATGGAGAGCTCTCCTTCCCGGAGATGGCCACAGTTAATATTCTGGTGTAGCTTTTCAACCCACGTGCACAGAAGTCTCTAACAAACAGGATTACAATAACTGCACCATTTGTAACTTGATTTTTAAAAACCTTAATAAATTATGAGTATTTAAAAATTATTTTAAAAGATATTTGAAAGAATGACAGAGGGAGAGAGGAGAGAGCGAGCGAGTGAGTTCTTCCATCTTCTGGTTCACTCTCCAAATGGCCGCAGCTGCAGCTGGGGCAGGCCAGGCCGAAGCCAGGAGCCTGTAACTCAGTCTGGGTCTTCCATGTGGGTAGCAGGGGCCCAAGCACCTGGCCCATCTTCCACTGCTTTCCCAGGGGCATTAGCAGGGAGCTGGATTGAAAGTAGAGCAGCCGGGACTGGAACTGGAGCCCATATGGGGTGCTAACATCGTAGGCAGCTGCCTAACCTGCTATGCTACAATGCCGACCTCAGAACAGTTCTTACGTCTTTAACATGCGCCTTCCCTTAGCTGATTCTTCTTGGTCCTGATGTTGCTAAGAAGCTCGGGCAGTATTTGCTCTTCCTCACCTGGAAGCTAACTCTGGGGTCTCTCTCTACCTCTTGTGCCCCAATTTCAGAGAAGGATGGACCCTTCCTCCTTCCTAATGCTTCTGCCCTTGGCTTGATCTCATTGCCTTTAAGAGCCTTGGTTGCATTTAGCTCCCTTCTCCCAGCTTCTCATGTATGTGTTCATGAACCTAGTTCAGGCCCTTAAATCTTCCCACTGAGACTACCATTAAGTGCCATTATTCTCCTCTCCGAGGTCTGTCTGCCAACCAATGTTTCACACATCGCTGGCATATTCATCTTATTAAGTTATAGCTGTGGTCATATTATTCTCCCATTCAGAAGCACCTCGAGTCTCTCCTTTGTCTACCACGTCAAACCCAGACCCTGCAGCATTACATTTGGACCCTTTTGTAACGTGGCCACGTTTCCCATACATGCAAGGAAAATCTGACCTTTTTCTGTCTTCTCACTAAATCCGATTGATTGCAGTCTCTTCTTGACTCTGCCCTACTGGTATCTTGCTGGCTCCTCCTCCTCCTCTTCTACCCCTTTGCTTCTGCCTTACGGCTCACACCCTCTTTATTTCTTATCTGAGCTACCACAAAGATTGTCTCTATCATTTCTAAAATGAAATATGACCATTGTATTCCTTAAAATATTTGATGGCTCCTTGCAGCATTGGAAAAAAGTATCTTAGCATAACTTCAAGGCTCCTCCTGATGCGAGCCTGCTTCTTGTTCCCCGTCACCTCCTTGATGTTGAACTTGAATCACAGGAAGTACTCCCAGAATGCTTCAGAAGTGTGCTCCAGACTTGCTCATGCCGTCTCTCCTGACACTCTTCCCTACGAAAATCTGCCCTGACCCTGGGGTGAGTGCCACTTGTTCTCTCCTTTATCCTGGCTCTGTTCATATCGCATTATGGTTGTCCTTTGACGTGTCTATAAAGTAGGGAGCATTGAGCGCCTTGAGGGCTACAGTTATATTTTGTCTTACCATTTCCCCAGTACCCATACAGGGAAGACAGCAGGTTTACTCAGTTTTTAGTGTATGATGAACGAATGAGTATCTCAACTTTACGTGGTAACATATCAAAGATTCTGACACTGAGAGCAGGGGCAGTGGCCGCTTCCTGTCCTGCATTGACAATGCCGACGAAGGGAGATTGACGAATAGTTGCAACGAATGTGCATCCTGCGTGGCTGCTCTGCGTTTGTCCTTCTGTATGTGTTTGGAGATATTTGCGTGTGCTCATTTCCTGGGCTGTTTATATTCAGAATTTCTCGAGGTGTCCGTGCAGGCACTGTGGCTGCAGTGCCGTGCTGCTGCGGGCATGAGAGGAGAGCCTCAGGTCTAGGAGCCCACACGGATGCATGGTGAGCCCAGGGCTGCTGTGACCTTCGTCAGTAGTTTGATACTGACAGCAGTGAGGATAATGAAACACACACTTCATTGTGTCAAGTCTGGCCTGGGGCTGTGAGTGAAGCCTTCATTCTCCCAAGACCACTGGCACATCTGCTGACCACAATGAGCTTCGCACGTCTCTGGTCCAAGTCACCTCTATTACATTGCCTTCTGAGTCACCAATGTCTATCAGAACATGGAGCTACGTGGAGGGCTGAATGACAGCACAGCACACAAGCACTGTAAAATTTCCTAACGCTCAGTACATGCCCAACAGATATTAGCCGTTTTCATCAGGATCCAAGATCGCGCTGTGGGAGCATTTAGTTCCAGGGCCCTTTGTTGTGATTAGTTCTGAGGTCTCTCTAGGGACCTAGGAGGCCTTGCCATGCTCTGGCTCCTGTCTGGTGCTCCAGACTTGCCTCCCTCTGCTTTCCCCATCACTCACCTCGTTCTAGCACCCTAGCCCTCTCTCAGTTTTTTCAGGGTCTTGATCCCTTTCCTGCCTTGCTGTCCCCTCTGCCCGGATCTCTCCATGTTTGCTCTTTGCAGACCTGATTGCTCCTCTGCCTCCAGTCTTAGCTTGGGACAGCCTGACCACCCTTTCCGGGAGGTCTTCCTTACACGACTCCATTTCTCCCTAGCGTTGCTGACCCAGGGCAGGCATGCAGTTGCCTGTTGCTTTACTTGTGTGGTGCTCTATTTCCATACTCACCTCTAGCGTTTACCAGCTGAATAAGTTGTAACAACTTCTACTGCAGTGTCTTTGTCTGAACATGGCGCTATGGAAAGGATTCAACGATAGCAGTCCATGTGAACAGCACCGAATGTTTAGTGCAGGATCGACGAATGTTAGCTGTTGTCGTCATTATTAAAGTGCTTTGTGGGCAGTGCACATGTGTGTGTGCTGTGTACCTGTGCCTACCACTTTTGGCACATATTAGCTACGCAGCTGACGCATCCTGACGACTGTTACTATGTGTCAGGTATTGCACTAATTACTCTACGTGCATTAATCCAGCTAAGCCTCCTAGCAGAGAAGTGCAGAGAGAGTACCCAGGTTGTCCAAGATTGCACAGGTATTCGGTAAGCTTGGAAGCCACCCTGTCTTCCTTCAGAGTCTGTGCCCTTTACTGCTTTGCCAGGCCACACGCAGATGTTCAGGGACTGCATCAGCGAGAGGCTTCCTCCAGGGCCCTCCTGATTTGTCTCTCTGGAAGTGCGTTCCTGCCTCTCTCTAGATCCATTGAGAGTGTCTGGATGCCCCCCACCTGTCCCACGTGCCTCCTTGGAAGGAAGTGTGGTTTGCCTGAAGGCCCCCAGCCCCAGGGTGGCCCTGAGGTGGAGGAGTCGGAGGCCCTCACTTTTGTGCAGTAGGCGTGGGTTTCAGACAAATACTCTGTGTGCTCCTCCTGGCTGCACCTGCTGCCTGCAAACCTCCCGCCACCAGGAATTCACTCCGGGTTGAGTCTCTCTTTCTTTTCCTTGACAAAAGGCAGGGTTTGTGTGGGGGAGGAAAGCCTTTACGCTGAAAAGAATTGTTAAGTGCAGAGCCAGTCTTCCTGCTTTGTGATCAATTCAGAGAGCCCAGGAGCTTGGCAGCAGGGGCAGGGACTCTGCACAAGAGGACCCAGGGCCTGGGGCCTCAGTTTTTCCAGTGGTCCTGCCGTGAGCCCCCGACCTGGGACGTGGGGGGTGCTGGGGGAGATGGCTGTGACAGCTGGGATCTCTCTCGGTCCCCATTTCCGTATCCGGCCTTCGCTTCTCCTTTGTTTGTGAACAGAGTGCATTGAGGGTCTGCAGGGATTCCTTTGAGTATCCCTCCACGTGCCGAGCCACCTTGGAGGCTTTGCCTACAGAGCTGCACTCCTCCTCCATCCTATCAGGCGTGCAGCCAAGGTCTCTAAATGACTGTCTGACCTTCAGTGCCTCCCAGATGGCCCTGAGCAAGTCTCCCCTGCGGGGAAGGGCATTCTAAAGAGAAAGGTGGTGTGGACAAAGGCCCAAGATCGGGAAATCCTGTATGCGTTTTGCAACAGGGAGCTCATGCCTTTGAAGAGGGATGCCAGGAGTGTAATTTGTGGGTTCTCCTCCTCTGCCACCTGTGCCTGGACTTTATTCTGTGCCTTTCTCGTCTTTGCTCTGGGGCCCGGGAGGTTGATGTCTGTGGATGGGTGCCTGGGCTCCCTTGCTCTGAGGTTTCCTGTTGGAATCGGCCAGTAGGAGGCATGGGGAGCCATGAGAGGACAGGTGTGTGGAGAGTCGGCTGATGCATCCCCCTTTTCTTCCTCCTCCTCCAAGGGCCTCCAGTCTCCCAGCACCACTTCTGTCTGAGGCAGCCTCTTTGTCCAGCTCTTACGGGGACGGGTCCGTTAACACTGGCCCTACCCCTTGCTCCTTTGGGCCTAGGGGCACTTAGGACTTCTCTTTGGTTGCCCATTCCTGTGGATTCACCTGCCCTCACTGTTTCCCTTCGTCTACTCGCAGCCATCTACATAGTCACATGAATGCATTTTCTGCAGTTGAACCCTTAGTGTGCCACGTGCTCTTGGCTTCTTGAAATCCTGAGCAATCCCAGTACAGAGTGTCCTGGGAGACTACGCTAGAAAGGTTGGCTATGGACAGATTTGGAGAAAACTGAGCATCACGCTCAAGGTTTCATGTGTAGTTTTTTTTAAGTATTTATTTATTTGAAAGAGTTACACAGAGAGAGGAGAGGCAGAAAAAGAGGTCTTCCATCCACTGGTTCACTCCCCAGTTGGCCGCAATGGCCAGAGTTGCACCGATCTGAAGCCAGGAGCCAGAAGCTTCTTCCGGGTCTCCCATGCAGGTGCAGGGGCCCAAGCACTTGGGCCATCTTCTACTGATTTCCCAGGCCACAGCAGAGAGCTGGATTGGAAGTGGAGCAGCCAGGTCTTGAACCAGTGCCCATATGGCATGCCAGTGCTTCAGGCCAGGGCGTTAACCTGCTGTGCCACAGCGCCAGCCCCTCCTGTGTAGTTTTGATCAGGCAACTTGGAAATCATCAGATGTTTCTGAACACAGGAAGGACGTGTGCAAAGGTAGGCAGCGTCATTTACAATGAGGAGCGGTGGGTGCAGCAGACGACCCAGGGGCCGAGATCGGTGGCACAGGTGGACAGCTGACGGGATCTGTGAGAGCCGATGCAGCCTTTGATGTGGAGTCCCTGTCTCCAGGAGCAGGCTCAGTGACAGAAGATGCCACAGGCAGAACTGGGAAAGGGAGGGGGAGTTGCTTCTACACTGGGTTTGGGATTCATAGGAAGTGCCTCGCACCTTCTATATAAATTGTAGTCACGGTTGCCTGCCTCAGAGGGGCTGTGGTCGGATGAAATAGTTCATCCATCAGCCCCAGGCCTCGTCCGGCTCAGCAATGATCACACGGAGATGCTGCCCTTTGTGGAGTGGGGCCACTTAGTCATTCTCCAGTGTAGTCTGGGCACTTTGGAGACTCAATCCACGGTAGCCATTTGGGACGATGGGTAACAATGAGACACTGAATCTGTTTGTTTTGTACATGGGATTTTCAATTTAGAAGTGAGTTGAGGCAGTAGAATAATCCTGTGAGGCCATCTTGAGGAACAGAGGGTCACCTAGGGAAGAGAAGGCAGAGGGGACACAAGGTCAATGCTATGCAAGGCCAGGGGGCCGCTTGGAGAGTCAGGGACGGAGGTGTCGGGGAGGGAGAAGAGAGGGGAGTCTTCTAGGGTTGCCTCACTCTTCCCACCCTGAGTGGTGGGCTCCTGGGCCCAGAGAGGTTTAAGCCAAAGCTAGCTGCTTTTGGTCACTGACTCTGCAAAAAACCATTCTGTATTGTGCTGTAAATTGGGCCAAGGAAAAGTCACATGGAGTTCTGTTTCCTTTAGCTGCAGCCCAAGGATTCTACAATTTTCCTGATGCCAAGGAGACAATGTTAAAACCAGCAGCTGTTCAGGTGCTTAGCCTTTCATTACAGCGATGTTCTAGAGGAATCCACAGGGCAAAGAGCAAACAAAACCCGTCGTGGGTCAGGAGTTGAATAACTTTATTTGTTCCTGTCTCTCCACTATGGTTATCTCTGTCTCCTTTAAATAAATCCTATTTCCTTTCAATTCAGATTAACAGTGTGAGTTTGATTGGCTGGCCATGCAGGGAATATGTAGAAGAGAGAACAAATGTGCTTTGAATCCCTGGTGGTTCTACCAGCTGGGGAGTTTCAAAGATTTCTTTTTAAATCTCAATTGAAGATGGAATAAAGGAGATGTGCTGTGATGAAAGCATGTCTGGAACGTAGAAAGGTGATGAGTGAGGAATTTCTTGTTAAGTGGGGCCGGGGAAGAGTCTCTTTCTTTAGAGAAAAGGGTATCAAAAAGATGCATGCTTACCAAGAAGTGCAGATCTTGAATTCAGAGACTCTCCCACCATAATCTACCTTTACATAAATTATATAGAATATTTGTAAATTCCCTTCCAGGTGATTGATGTGCGTTATCTCCTTTATCTTACAAGGCAGAAGTGATAAATTATACTTTTCCCATTGACCAGATGAGCAAACTGAGACACGTTCAGGTGGTTGGCTAGGTTTTGGGCTTTATTCCCACAGTCTTCTTGCTACATCACACTCAGAGATTTGATTGTAAACTAGCAGCATTTTGTACTTTTGCCAGATACTGGGCTGAGTTAGTTCATTCAATATTAATGCAATTCCCATTTTACAGATGCGGAAGCCGAGGATGGTCTCTCCAGCCTCCGGCTCTAACAAAGCACAGACTACAGTTTAGTCTTGAGGTTGTTACAGGCGAACTTTATCTCTGGCACCAGGATGCAAAAAGTGTCAGTGGTCCATGTAGGTGAGTGTTTGTGTGTGTGTGTTTGTGTGTGTGTGTGTGCCAGGAGCCCTCTTGGAGCTCCACACTGTGTATTTAACTACCGTCTCCACTTGGTTATATTCTAGAAAGTGGAAAGCTCTAGTTCTGAAACTAAATTCATTATCTCCCTCCCCAAATAGCTCTTGCCTCTGTGTTCTCTGTCTTGGCTCATGCCATCACTCAGCCTGGACCCACACCATGTTGACGACCTCTGGATTCTATTCTGCCAAAATGGTGCAGAGCCCCTCTGCCTGTCCACTCTGTCTGCCGTACCTTGGGCCAGATTCATGTTAGCTGGCCATCCTTTGGCAGTAGGTATCTAATGGAGCCTCTCTTCCCCTCGTCCTTCCCTATAGCTTCTCTCACGTCTCGTTTTTCCAATACGTAAATCTTATCCGGTCATTCTCTTTGTCAACGACTTTCATGGATTCATTCATTTCTCATATGTTCATTGAGGACCGAGTGCCAAGCATTCTACCAGGAGCTGAGCACACGCAGTGAACAGTTACACAGCTCTGCTCTTTGGCAACTGAAGCACTGCAAGCTTTCCAGCCCCTTATGAATATAATTCGGCTCAGTCATCCTCCTGGCCTTCGGTGTCTGTCTGTGCCACCGGCAGGTAACATCGGCGTGCCGCACTGAGCATTCTTGGTGTCCTTTCTCCACTTTGTGCCTGATTGGGTGATCATGTCAACCTGCAGTTCCTCTTAAGTGTCCAGATGTCCTTGGACCCAGCTCAGTCCATCTCGTCTCTGAATTCTTTCAAGATCTCATTCCCTGCCACCCCCGCCCTCCATCTCCTTTAGTCCGCGTTAGTCTCTCCCTCATCTGGGTGCCCAGGGTTTCTGTACAGCTGGGGTAATTCTCGGGTCTGCACTTTTTATCTGTGTGTCTCGTCCTGAGAGCCTGGAGCCGAGAAGCTGTCTCCCCTGTGCCTGTGCGCTCGGCGCTTTGCTCAGTCCCCGGCACACCAGCCGTGCGGAAATGGTCCATGCCTGTGTTCTTGACGGTGCCTCCCTCCCACCCCACCGTCTTGTACTCCCCCTTTTCAAAGCTCCTCCTCAAACAACACAAGCAAACCCCAGTGCGTGTTAGTGTCCAAGTTCGGGGAAGCCCTTTGAAGCCTCTAGGTGGCACTGTTACTGTGCTCAAAGAGAGGGAGCTGTGCCTCAAGTTGGGAGATGGTAGCAGCCCCTAGGGTACCTGCCGTCCTGTCTCTGCTTCCGCCCTCTCTCCTCACCTCCCTCTCTGCTTCCTCATCCTCCTCCCTCTCTTCTACTCTTCCTCTGCTCTCATCTCTGTTTCTGTTTGCCCATTCGACCTCTTCACAGATATTTACAAACCCCAATGTGATTGCGGGGCTAAGAACAACACACAAGTTCTCCCGGAGGCCCCACCTCCTCCCTCCCTCATACTCTGCGTAGATTTTTAAATTTTAATATTTCTATTTAGTCTCATTTACAGTTAGAAGTATGGGTGGATTACAGTCATCAGACATGGAGCGAGAGGAAGCAGGTGTTCTTGGAAACAGCTGAAGGAATCACCCAGCATGTTCTTTTGACACATCTGGCTTGTTCATGTCTACTACGTCCACTTCTAGAGCCACCATGGGGGTCAGGGAGCTGAGCAGGCACTTGGCTTTGCTGGGCAGGTCTGGAGCAGACGTGTTGACTCGGTGCGGCTGTCTCAGCAGAAGATGTCTTAGTTCCACTCTGGACGGAGGTGGTCTGGATTGCCCAGAGCCATCTGCAGACAAGGAGCTGGAAGGCGAGAGAGAGCTGGCGGTGAGAGCGAGCGGAGAGGAAGCGGCGCTGAGCTGGGGCAAGGCGCAGGAAGGCAGGTGGCCCCAACTCTGTCTCCACTGCCTACGTCTCTGACAACGCAGCGTTCCAAGTAGGGGATGGAGGTGGAGGGAGTGGTGATGTAAGCATAAAAATGTCCCTTTGCCTCAGAGCAGACTGCCTTTCCGTGGCGTGGCTCCTTTTGTGTGGTTTGGACGTAGGCATCTCTCAAAGATCATTTGCTCAATACTACTAGGAAGGCTCACTGTGCTCGTTTGTTATGGGACGTAATGGGACTTTCTCCGTGAGAACAGCAGCCACCCAGTGCCACTGATCTCTGTTTCTTTGTCACCAAGAAATTCTCTCTGTGTGTGTCTCTCTCATAGGTACACACATGTCAGAGAACCCCTGGATTTCCACCTACAAATTTCTCTTTGAGACAATTAAAACTCTGTCATTTCCCTCCAAATCCCCTCCTTTATTCTTTTACTGCCTCGGGTTTAAGGTCATCTGGTTTAGAAGAGAGGCCCTTTTTACTTGCATGCAGTTAATTAAGCCTACTCTTTCCTCTGCCAAATTCCTCAATATCGTTCGGTTTCTGAACACAAGCTGTATTTTCCTCTCCTCTCCTTCCTTCCAGGGGCACGTGTTCATTATCCATGACTTTGGAGCACTGTGCATTTATTGTTGAGTATTTCATTTCACTATTGTTTCTCATTTTGAAAAAAAATTAGCAATATAAAAGAGATTTAGAGCTTGACTTGATTTTTCTATATAAAGGTATGTCTGTCCCTTCTTTAAAAAAGGAATTATTTTAGTTCCGGGTCAAATTCTTTGATCGGTGCCTGTGGTCTCTTGTCATGCTTTGGGCGTTTGGAGAACCCTGTGTGGGGCACCTGTTCTCCCATAGCTGTAGCGCTGCTGTCTCTCGGCGACTGCACCTCTTTGCTCTGTGTGCTTTAAACTTGGGGGAGAGTGAATGTGGGAGGGATCCAGAGCCCAGTGAACATCTTCACAGCTCCCCAGAGATCCTTGAACAAAATCGTGTTCTTGTAGCCTTTTCCTTCCTCCTCAGACTCTCACGTTCCTGGGATGCGGTTGCTCACCCCTCACCCCGCCCCTCAGCTCCTTCCGTTTCTCCTCCAGATTCTTTGTACTTTCACCAGGGCCCAGGGCCTCAGGGCTGCTCTGGAACCATGGGAAACCCACCGCCACGCAGTGTGAAGCTTGCAAGGCCTGCCTGCGGTGCCTCTCTCTGCTAAGGGCATTTTAAAATAATTTTCTAAAAATGTGGCTCTAATGGAAAATGGAACTATTTCAGAGGCAAAGCGATGGCCCCCAAAGGCACCCAGCAGCCCGAGGCGTGGCTGTGAAAGGAGTCGAGGTGACTGGATGAGAATATGGCTTTCTGTGTTGATCAGACACAGGTTCTGTTACCCAGTGCACCGCTGTGCGGCACTGGGGAAAGTCGTTCTTACAGAAAACGGAGCTGATCATCTTGTTCTCACTTGAGACAATGCAGGCAGCGCTGTTGACCTGGAGCCCGAGACATGCCAAGCTCGGTGAACCTCATCGATGGCCGTGAGGATGGGTCTTGAGGCTGGAAGGCGGCTGAGAGCTCATCTACCCACACACACACTCATCTTTGAGCGGAGCACCTGCCACTCAGCTGGCTGATGACAGCGGCTTCTGTTAGAAGGCAGGCCTCCTGACCCCTCCCCCAGTGTGCTTTCTCCCCCCCATCAGGAGCTCCGGGTCTTCCCTCCTCTTCTGAGGATGGTAGTGGGTGGTGACACACCAGCCGTTCGTTCGATACATATTCACTGAGCAATGACATGACAAGTGATGCACGGCTCCTCTGTTCACCGATGTTTCTGGGTCATAGGGGAAATCAAATGTGCCCCAGTAACTAAAGTGCAGAGCACTGGGATTGCTCTGGACTGCTCTGGTCAATGGCTCCGTGGCGTGGTGTCACTGCCCCGGCTTGGTTTCTGGCTCATAAAGCAAGCTGAGGGGTGTGATCTGATTTCTGGTGCCTTCGGCTGGAGGACCGAGAGGAACTGTGGGTAGTTTTATTTCTCAGAGAATCTGCCCCAGATCCTGTGTTGGCGGTCTGGGTGGAACAAACGGATGGCATCAGGGTTATTGATTTGGCCTTTTCCTCTCTCGGGGTGGACAGCGTCTCTGACCTTGGTGTTCTTACTCTTGGGTGCAGTGAGACAATGTAGAACCATTTCTAGGAAGCTCAGACTCTGGCATTTGGAGAAGGAAAACCACTTGTGACATGAACACAAGTTAATCCGGCTGCAACACCCCAGACTCTGGTGGAGCGACACGCTGGCACCCATGGAAACCAGCTTGGTGACAGTTGGCAATAACAGTTCCCCGTGGAGGAATGCTGTGGGCTGGTTGGGTTTTCTGGGATTTTGGGGTGATGCAGAAAGGGGAGCATTCTGGTTGTCCTCTGTTCTGCAGTAGGGAAGAACCGGGGCTCAGAGAGCCTCCCCTTTGGTAGCTGAGTTCCTACGCCCAGTAGAGCTGAGCCCCCGTTGTCTTCATTGGGAGTGTGAGGGCGGGAGAAAGGAGAGGTGCTCAGAAGTGTCAGGCCTGGTGGATACAGTCGATTTGAAAAGAATACGGTCTATACTGTACACTGTATTTTCTTTTCTTTTTTATGCTTTATATTTTCATAACATTGAATGTATTTTCCTGTTTAATCCTTATATGACCTTCTGATTTGGGTTTTTATTATCTCTGTTTTATAGTTAAGAAAACCCCTGAGATTGAGAAAGGTGGTGATTGCTTTCAGTTAGACAGCAGAGCTAGTGCTGTGCTCAGGAGTTAGGATCTCAGAACTGCAGTGCCGTCTGCTGTATTCCAGCCACCTCATTTTTTTTTAACCTCATGATTTTGGAGGAGCCATGCATAGTGATCCCCTAGCCACAACAATGCGGGATAACAAAGCGTCTCGGAACTAGGCGACTCACAGCAAGAGCTACCTGTGCTGTCCATGGTGGGTTTGCAGGTTGATCGCAGTTGGCTGATCACGTCTGGCTTGACCTGGGGGGGCTCTACTTCAGGCTCAGGTCCGCCGAACGTGTTTAAGGCTCCATCTTCGGTACAGACATGCTCCATGGGTGTGTATTCTGAGGGCCAGAGAGAAAGATTGCTCTTCTCATGGCGGACAGGAAAATATGGCCCGAGATGAATCATTTAAATCCCCCATTCCTGCTATACATGATGACTACTATGGCCCAAAGGAAGTGGCCTGGCCAAACTCATGACAATAGGAAGGATGTACTGCCCATCTGGGAGCAAGAAGGGGAGTGAATAACAACATAAATTTGAAGGTCAGAGTTACACAGAGAGAGGAGAGGCAGAGAGAGAGAGAGAGTCTTCCATCTGCTGGTTCACTCCTCAATTGGCTGCAACAGCCAGAGCTGCACTGATCCAAAGCCAGGAGCCAGGAGCTGCTTCTGGGTCTCCTACGCAGGTGCAGGGGCCCAAGGACCTAGGCCATCTTCTACTGGTTTCCCAGACCATAGTAGAGAGCTGGATCAGAAGTGGAGCAGACAGGACTAGAACCAGCACCCACATGGGATGCCGGCGCTGCAGACAGTGGCTTTATCAGCTACACCACAGCATCAGCCCCAAACCATCATTCTTGCTTATTAGTCAATGTTTTCCTGCATATAAAAGACGCTTAAGTTGTCTCATCTGATCCATACTAAGCTTGAAGTCTCAGATCTAGAAATTACTCCAAATCTTCATGAGACTCCTACTGATGAGATAACCTACAAATTAAAGAGGCAAATTATTTGATTCCAACCACAAAGCATACAATATTGAACAGAGAGGCGGATTAACTGCAACAGACACTCCTACTTGAAAAAGGGGAAAATGATAGGCACACTGCAGCCAGTGGCCTGTAATAGGTCTGAAACCCTGTTACGCGACTGTAGGGTGGCCGGGTTCCTTCGTTATGTGGATCTACAACATTCTTTTACTGGACTGGCTTTGTAGACCATGTGGTCCTGGCTACAGCTTCTCCACAAAAGCAGGGTATACAATGTGTAATTGTGTGCACATGATTGAATCCCAGTGTAATGCTATTGTTAAATCAGGTGGCAGGCAGCTTGGGCATGGGGGCCATAGTATGCTGACCCCTGGAGTAAGCCCCAGCTCTGCTCCCTGGGAGTAACTCGCCACTCCATTGTTCTCTCTGCCTTTTGGCTCTAACCTCCTTGAGTTCCTTCCCTTCCCATCAGCCACCCTGCATGGAAACTCAGGGGAGAGCTTTAAAGAAGAGCCCTTCTTTCTGCTTCAGCAATTTTCAGCCTGCTTTGAGCTCATAGAAGTTGGAGAGGCAGAGAGCGTTTGTGTCAGATGGTTACAGTCTCAGGTTGAGAGCCTTTTGCCAATACAGGTGCCTCCAAAGTTTTTATGAGTTTCCTATGTACTTGATTTCAGATAACTCTAAGTGTCGAAAGTCACATCTGTATTGCATTTGAGACACCTCTCTCTCTCTCAAGATTTAATTTTGGATCTTTTTGGTATATTAGGCTTCTGTAAGATCACTCCTTGTATCTTTCTAGGACTGCTGTGTTCAACTGAAAAGAATAGTAGACACCAGTTCTTTCAGAAGTTGTAACAAAGGATGCGATTGTCTTTGTCTCAAGACTGATAAAATGATAAGGTGCAAAAGCAATTCTGCCTTTTAAACATGCAGGTCTTGGAATTTCTGGGCTTCTGTGTAGTCACTCTCCTTATGCAAACTGGCCAATTCTTACAAACCAAACATTTTCTTTCAACAGCTTACTCATCCAGTTACTAGGTAATACTCTGCCCTGACACTTTGTTGCCCAATAGCCTATGGACAGAGGATGAGTAACCCCCTCCAGAGGAAGAATTGCATATTTTCATTACATATTCAGGGTTTACAGAGAGGTGTCATGAGACTGGCAAAAAAGAGGGGCTTAGTTCCCCCAGAAAATCTGCCCCTTGTTCCTGTAATGAGAAGCATTGGTGGAGCAGCCTCCCAAGCAGGTGCTTTGTTGTGGATACAAAAAGAAATGCTTTCTCCTTACAAGGAGCTCAGTAGCTAGTAGTTGCAAGAAGGCAACATACATAATGCTTAAGAGAAGAGACTCTGGAGTCAGTCTAATTGGATTTAAACCCTGGCTTTGATGCTTAGCAACTTTATTACTTGGAGCAATTTGCTAAAGTGCTTCGTGCCTCAGTTGTGTTTGCTGTCACACGGAGACAGTATAGTGATGTCCTTCATAGGGTGTCTGTAAACATCCAATAAGTTAACCCAGGTGCAGCATGCAGAACACCAGGGGGCACAAAGTACTTACTGATTACATCATTATATATTGGCTATTAGGATGCACCGGCTTCTGAGCTCAGTGAGGGCAGGCCATCTTGTCTGCTCTGTCCTTTACCAGGTAGACTTGGGCCTGGTAAGATATTCATTAAATACTTGTCGAGTGAATGGGCAACTGAATACAGTGGCATGCAAGCGTTCAGTTCCACCCAGATCCCTGCAAAGGGTAACATTTGTTGAACACTTACTATGTTCCAGACTCAGTGCTATGTTGATGTCATGTATTATTTTCTTACTCCTCCACATGCTTTATGGGTTGGGTGTTACCATTACTTTTCACAGAAGTGGAAACAGACTCAGGTAAAGTAGCCAGCCTGAGGTCACGCAGGTGCTAATTGGAGGGTTCAGGATTGGAGAACAGCACTCCATTGCTCTGGCGTTAGAACGTTCAGACCTCTGCCATCACCTGCCTGCTGAAGTCCCTGTGTCTGGCCAAATCGATGGTGCTATCAGTGCACCAAGGAGCACAACCCGGGCTCCCTTGGACACCACGGGGGACAAGCACACAAACACCTGCCTGTGTGGGCTTCGCATGGTTCATCAGGTGAGAAGTGTTGAGCAGGCTTTGGCTGTGAGTGCAGAACGGCTCGTTGCCTCTGCTGCTCGTGTCTGCCTTCATGTTCAGGCAATAGCACATGCAGTTGAACTTTGAGCTAATGGGTCTGTTCCGTTCATTATTTACCCAGGGCAGTGTTTTGTCACAGGAGCTCCTCAGTGTTTGACAAAGATGACACCTCATTAGTGCCTGAGGGGTTATAGAGTGGGCAGGTGGTTTGCTGTTGTCTCCTTTTCTTGGACACAAACACAAATGTCACGGAGTATGGCAGGAGCTTAAATTCTGAGGACTCCAACAAGCAGGTCGGACATCTCTCCCCATTCTCGTCCTTATCCTTTGCTAGATGTAGAACAGAACCCTTTCCAGCCTCGTGCTGTGAGGTAGGTGCTGTGAGGTTGGTATTTATATGCAGCGCAGCAGTAAAGGGACAAGAGCGCAACAGTTCTTAGCAGCACTTTGAAGTATGTTCTTGGCTCAGCAGCTTCTCCTGTCCCTGGGTTGTGTCCTCAAAGGTGGGGTTGGGTTGAGGTCTTAAGACGACCTGACACTTTTGGGCTTGGATAGTGGTGTCCGTATAAAACAAGATGTCATAGAGTATCGGAAGACTGCAGTTAATTGAATCTAGGTCTTCCATATCTAGGAACCAATGGCTGGAAGAACCATGACCCTGTTAATTAATACTATCCCTCATGTTGGATGGCAAGTAATAGTCACAGTAAGGGACACCACAAAACAGCAGATACTGTTTACTGAATGCCTTGACATGCCCGTGTTAAACTAACGCTCACATGCATTAGCTGAGTCATCGGAACATTCTTAGGTTTTTATGAAACAGAAACTCAGCACTTACTGTATACTTTTTACTCTTCTAGGCATTTGGGATACATCAGTGAATAAAACCATGGGGAGAATAAAAAATAGGAATAATGAATGGATTAGAATGCTGAAAGGTAATAAGTACTGCTGAAAAAGAAAAAGTAGAATGGGGAAGGTGGTATTTGGAGGATAAACAAAGCAAAGGCTGGCTGTTGAGGCGATGTTGGATAAAAGCCGTGTACAGGTGGAGTGAGCTGTGCGGAGAGCTGCAGGGTACAGCTGGGGCAAGGCCTGACGTGGGAGGGTGTGGGTACTTTGGAAGAATAGTGGGGTTGGGGAGCACTGTGGAATGAACTGGGGGAGTAGAGTAGGGGATGAGGTGAGAAAGGAATCTAGTGAGGAGCCATTGGAGGGCTATCAACCAAAGCATGGTGAGATCTGACCTTGGTTGCTGTGGCAGAATAGTAGTTGATATAAGAACAATTTCTTATATAAGGCTGGGGAAGCTGGGGTGGAGATGAGTAGCCTGCCTAGGGTGACACAGATAGCAGGTGGCAGGGCAGGGCAGTCTCCAAGTCCACCCTAACTTCAAGTGCATGCCCTATAATAGGCCCCATACCACCCTTTTTGCACAAGAGGATTTCTGTCTGATTCCCATATGTCTCTGCTCTGCTACACTCCCCCTTCTCTCTTTCTGCTCAGCCATGCTGGCTGGTGGTACTATTTTTTCCATGCTACAGAAAGCTTTAAATTCTTGCTACCAGTTGTCTCCCCTTGCCTGCTTGCTTATTTGCAGATTCATCTAATAGTAAGAGAATCCCTCGAGATCCTGCCTTCTGTTGTCATGTGAAGGGAGTGCTGAGTGTGTGGAGGTCCCGTTGCACACTGGGGATAGAAGACTGATTCCAGGCACTGGCCATCCTTAATGCTCTCTTCAGTGGCCTGGGGAGTTGATGACGGAGGGATCATAGCCACTCAGTGGGAAATCAGGACTCTATTTCATTCCTTTTCCTGGAACTAGCACTTCTGTCTCAGTAGGGGCCCCTTTAATGAATCAATTAAGGAGGGTATTATTATTGGAAGCTGTTTTCAGCCCAATTAAGACCTTTCGACATGTCACTTGTGATAATAAAAGTGAGTTAAGTCTCAATTTTTCTTTATTAGGGTGTTTATTAGAAGATTGAAATGTTCATTCGGTGGAGTAAAGTGGCACATTCATCTTCTGCTCATCAAGAACACAGTGGAATGCCCGTAGTACTCAGGGTTAATGTCATGGCCATTTTTTTTTTTTTTTTTAATACACAGAGCTGAGTTCTAACTCTGATCTGGATACAGGTAAAAATGAATTTGTGAAGGGTTGCAACTCAGATGATTTTCTTCTGCCTTATGTGACCATGGGAAAGTCTAGGGTATCTGCCTGTTTAAGAGTAAGACGGTGTGTCAGTGTCAGGAACATCAGTGAGCCAAACGTGGGGGTCGTACAGAGTGGGGATTTGACCAGATCCCGTGGCTAGGCCAGGCACTAGCAGCATAGACTTTGAAACTTTGTGGCCAGAAAATTTTTCAAATTTATAGGAAAGTATAAGGAATAAATTATAGACACCCATATGTCCCATATATCCTTCCAGGCATATCAGATCCTAACATTCTCCCTATATTTACCTCCATATTTTTTGTTAATAAAACATTATAGATTTGACTGAAACCTCTTATGTAACCCTCTTTGACTTCACTAACCCCTCCCATTCCTAAAAATTAATGATAATCATGAATTTGGTATTTATCATTACCCACAGGTTTTTATACCATTACTCTACATATTTTGTAGCATATATTCTTAAATTGTATAGCATTGGTTTGCTTGCCTTCAAACATTGTATAAACTTTAGTATAGTGTATTTTTTTCTGCATCCATGCAAATGTTGTTTTGGAGGTTTTTCCATATTGACATTCATTTTTCCTGTTGTATAGTAGTTTATTGCTTTCATTTTTTTTCTCAGTGTATTCATTCTTCTATTGATGAACATGTTTCCAAGTTTTCTTGATTAAAAATAATACTGCAGTGAGCACTCCTGTTTGTGTCTCGCATGCTGGAGTTTCTCACACTTGAATAAAGCTAGAAATGTGCTTTATGCTGCAACTTTCGCATGCATGTGCACACACCCAAACCTCGCAAAAATCTCATGAAGTAGAATCCATGGAATACTTGGTGTATACTGTGACAGCTGTTATGTCTTATCCTATCAGTTATTTCATAGTCTATTTTTTAATTAAAAATGCTAGTCACAATTCACTAAATTGATTCTGTGACCCAGAGAAATAAGTGAAAATTTTGGTAATCTTGACTTTTACTAGATATTGATGAATTGCTTTCCAAAGTCATACATCCTTTATTTTTAATTTTTGCTTTAGTTATGTCTGTTTAAAGCAGTAACAGTTGTATTTAAAATGAAAACCAATATATTTTTTAATGTTTTATTGAAAATTTAATTTGTAAAGAAGCAACGATAGATTTACTTTGTTGTATTTATTTTGTGTTTTTCTTATCCTTTTCCCTTCTTGCCTTATGTTGATGAATAAATTTTCTATATTCCCACCATCAACCTCTTACATATCTTTTGCTGGTATGAAAGATAAAGACTCTTGTACTTTTCTTTATTGGTAGCTTTTCTTACCATTAAACAATATTTGCTTAACTATAAATATTCATACATAACCTCAGATTGTTGTTTTTGTCTTTGTTTTGAATGCAGTATGGACCTAGCACCCCTTATCCATTGGTTATACCTCTCTCACATGTTGTTATTGTTGACTAGTTTAGCTTTACTCATTTTTTCAAATATATATATTTAAGTGTTATTTTATAATCATTAAATTTACTGTCTTAGATAATTTTGTGTTCTCATTTTTATTTGTTCATGCTTACCCTCTGGGTTTACTTTTCTTGTTGAAATGCATTCTTTTGCACATTTTAGAATATATGGGTAATAATAGATTCTTTGTATTTCTGTGATGAAAAACTACCTATTTTGTCTCTATTCTCAAATGGGACTTCAACCTGGTCTGTAATTTTAGGTTCTCATTTTTTTTTTTTTCTCAGTATTTCAGAGAGTTAACTCCACTGTTTTCTGTAGCTATATTGCTGGTGAGGAGTCTGCTGTCCTTCTAAATGCCATTTCTTTGTTGGTAATCTGGCTTCTCTTTCTGGTAGCTCCTAAGATTGTTCCTGTCTTTTCTTCCTGATCACTAGGAGTATCAAATATGGATTTGTATTTCTTTTTACTGTTTGATAGAAAGTAGTCTTAAAGTGATGACTCTTGCTTTATTTAATTTTGAAAAATTCTCATACATCTGTTTTCTTTGGGAATCTCTAATTCTATAAAAAAATCTTATTATATTCCCTGCTTTTCAATTTACATTTTTGTTTCCTTTGTGGTTTATTCTGAATAAATTTCTCAGTGTAATATTTCAATATATGAATTCTGAGTTATTACATTATCTGAAATTTAAATTCAATGATCTCTTGTTTGTAAGAGTTTAAAATTGGGATCTCCATTTCCATTCAGTTTTGTCAATCTCATAATTTTTTGCTCCTACTTCTTTAAAAATGTATTTGAAAGGCTGAATGATGGGGGCGGGTAGAGAAAGAAGTTCCATCTGCTGGCTTATTCCCCACATGTCCACATGGCTAGGATAGGGCCAAAACCAAGATCTGAGGACTCAATCTCTGTTTCCCACATGGGTGCCAGGGGCCCAACTACTCGAACCAGCTGTACGTTAGAAGGGGGCTGGCATCAGGATTCAAGCTGGAGTTAAGCCTAGATATTCCAATATCAGTGTCTCAACCGGCGTGTTAGCTGCTGTGCCGACGCCACATCCGAACGGTCTGACCTAGAACTTCAGGGTTCTACTGACTCATCTAGGGTGATTGAAGCAGGGGAGCTTGGCAGTTCAGCCTATGTCCACATCCCCAGAGTGACCATTAATGGGCTGTGAGATCTTGGGTATGTTACATGAATTCTGCATTTTAGATTCCTCACGTACAACATACGGATACTAACTAAATTGATCTTAAAATTTTATTATAAGTATGAAATGAGATAATACTTGTGATGTGCTCTGTTGTTTCTTGGCATGACAAGTATTACCTTACATTAGCGGGTAGTCTTGGACGTAATCCATTGGGATGGGAAGGTTGAGGGGAATTAGTCTGAAGACAAGATGGGGACAGGAATGGCCTATTGTGAGGGTGCCAATAGAGTGAGGGAATTTTAGGAGAGAGGCTGGAAAGTAATAAAGGATGTCCTCAAAAGCACTTGTTTTCAGAAGCTGTTATGTCTTTGACAACTCCCTGAAAGTGAGTTTCATATTCCCAAAGCTCATAGGAAAAGATTGCTTTTTAGTTTTATTGGACAACCTGAAGCTCAAATCCAAAGGCAGTAGAAGGGCAGTGGAATGAGTACCGTTCTTGGGGAGGGAACATCTGGGTTTGATCCAGACCCAACCTCCTTGAATTTGTTAGGCCACTTCTTAAAGCCTTGGTTATTTTCTTTTTAATAATGATTTATTTATTTATTTGAGATGCAGAGTTACAGACAGAGGGAGGGATAGAGAGGTCTTCCATCCTCTGGTTCATGCTGGTTCATGCTGGTTCACTCCCCACGTGGCCGCAACAGCCAGAGCTTGGCTGATCCTAAGCCAGGTGCTAGGAGTTTCATCTGGGTCTCCCATGTGGGTCCAGGGCCCAAGCACTTGGGTCACCTTTTGCTGCTTTCCTAGGCACATTAGCAGAGAGCAGGGTTTGGAAGTGGAGCAGCCGGACTCGAACTGGCGCTCATATGGGATGCCAGTGTTGCAGGCGGAAGCTCAACCTACTATGTCATGGTGCCTGCCCCAAGATCAATTATTTTCAATGAGAGTTGTGTGATCCTAAGTTAACTCTAACCCAAGAGTAAACTTTTGCTCAGAAGTTTTAACAAATTCTCTCTAGCTGTGAAATGGGTATGCTACAGGGCACTTGAAGGAGGTGCCAAGGCTACCACAGAGTAGCAACACAATTCAAACCTTGGGTACCATATTAAAAGAGGATGGTTGAAGAACATGGCTACAGACACTAAAATATTTTACCTCTTCATTGAAGAGAGAGAGAGTCAATGTAGGTGGTTCCCCAAATGGACTCCACATCAGAATATATTGGGAAAACTTGTTCTAAGTCAGACTCACAGAGTCAGAGTCTCTGAGGATAGGACCTGGAATTCTGGACTTTAATCTGGGGGCACTGAGCAGGGCACAAGTGATTCTGATGCAAGTTGTGTATGGGAAATATATGGCCAGATGCCCCTAGCTTATGCCATACACTACACTGAGCAGAGAAACTCTCCCAGAATCTTGGATTTCAGTTAACATTTGAAACCTGGAAGTGTGTTTCCCTCTTTGTTTTAGAGAAGGATGAGTTGGCTCAAGGAATAGTCTGAGAGATCTGTGGAAGATAAAGATCTCAGTTCTTGAATTCACTAAAAAACCATCCTCAAACCAAACCATCAAAACCAGTGCGTTCAAAAAGCAAGCAAGCAAAAACCAGAAGCCAAAGCTGGGCGCATTATGAGTAGAACTATTTGTTGAGGGCGATGAATGCATTTCACACATTAGAGCAGCTGTTCTCAACCTGGCTGAGCGGTAACGGCACTTTCCCAAGCAATTAAGGCAAAATCTCTAGAGAAAGGGCCCAGATATTCGTATTTTTAAAAGAGCACCTCAAGTGATTCTAATATTTAAGTGGGTTGAGCACCACTGAGAGAGAAAGAGAAAGAGAAAAGGAGCGAGCGAGTGAGCGAAAGCGCTGTGCTCGCAGGGGAAAGGATAGACAGGCAGGTTGTTAGAGCCACAGAACTGAATCTCCCAGGCTAAGAATAGCTTCTCCTTTTTCATTTAAACAATCAAGCTGGGTGGCTTATTCTCCGGAACTTTGGAGGAGACTGGGTAGGGACCCAGAGGGGAAAAAGAATGAAGCAGTACATGATTTGCACTTTAATTTGGAAGAAAGTTAAAAACGTAGGGGACATGCTTTTCCATGTCCTAAGATGTGGCCCTGTCTTTGTCCCTCTCTCCTCTCCCCCTACTAAATTAATGGCTCTTGAGTTTAACCTTAGTCTCAAAGAATCCAGAACGGTAAGGCAACATTTATAATAACGATGCTGTGTGGGGCCCCTTTCAGTGAGGCTAACCTGTGAAGCAAGCACACTGCGGGGAATCTTATGCTTACCTTTTAGGAAAAGAAGAGGGAAGCTGAAGTGTGGGAGGCAAGGCTAAGTATCGTCTTGGGCTCCCTGTGTCCTCCTCAAAGCCTTCTAGCATGGTTTGCACCAATGGACCCAACTCCTTACAGGAAGAAGACTCCACTTGAATAACATCAACACTTTCGTAATGTCTCTCACATGGGAGTGCCTGGGTTTGATCCCCACTCTGACTCCTGACTCTAGCTTCCTGCTGATGCAGACCCTGAGAGGCAGCTGATGAGGGCTAGCTCAAGGAATTGGATTCCTGCCACTCACACGGAAGACTTGGATTGGGTTGGGTCTCCGGGCTTTGGCATGGGTTCGCAGGCATTTGAGGAGAGAATCAACTGATGGGAGCTCTCTTTGTCTCTGCTTCTCAAATAAATAAATACTAATTAAAAATTCACCTGTGCAAAGATTGTTTTTCTGATTCATAGACCTCTTGCAATAATCCCAGGTGTTTTTGTCCTCTTCTTTCTCTTCTTCCATCCTTCCATCTCCCTTTTCTTACTAAAATAATAGGGATTGTGCTGAGGCAAGGGGTCCCCCTCAACCGAGAGTCCCAGGTTCAGGAAGTGCTCCCAGAGAGCCACATTATCAACATGGAGAAACTCTTACCCTGGCATCAAGCCATGCCTCAGTTTTTGAATAGGAATTGAGCTTTGGGAATTTTAACTTCTGTAAATGCTTTCTCCCGTAGGGACTGAAGTCAGGAACCAGACCCTAAATCTCACATTCTGATTCTATGCCTTTGCTTCTAAAGTACTTCTTCATTGATCCTGGCTCCACGCACCCATTTGGGCTGCTAACCGTGTTTCTTCACAAGGAAACAAAGGACAGTTGATCATCCTTTCTTGGCCCAGCACAAGTCTCAACTTCCAGGATTATGGAATTGCCAGTGAGAGTAGCAGCTCCAGTGGGCAGCTTGGCAGGAAGGATCTATGGCGCCCTCATCTCCATGAACTCCATCTAAACTACAGTGCAGTGAGGGGCTTTCGGGTTTGGCCAAAGCAGCTTCAAAGCAAGGCATCCAGCCTCACCACATAGACTTTCTGGACTTTTGACCTCGCCTCTCTCCCTTTCCTCTCGTGGACTCCACTGGACATGTAGTTTTGTCTTTGTTAGATGCTGCCTGCTGTGGCACTGTGCACAAGGGCAGAGGACACGGCTGCTGTATTCAGTGCCTGCTTGCTAATGGGCTGGGCCCCCCACCACTGCCCCACCTCCTTGATGTCTTCTTGAACTACTTGGCTCTGATGTACTCAGCAGCATGCTGTTAAAATGCTCCGTTTAGTAATGCTCTTCCAGACCAAGATGGAAGTAAGGGCTCTGCTCCATGGAACATAAAGATCTAGTGAGGGGACAGCTTGACCAAGAAAAAATTAACAATCAGCTGAGTCATGATCGCACCACACAGCACGGGGATGGCACGGGGGCTCCTGTTGGATCCGCAGGAATGACTTGTTTTTCTGAAGGCACTTGGGGAAGGAGGGTGAGCTAAAGAGGTGCCAGTGGGTTTGGGGAAAGTTGACCCTTTAAACCCCATGAAAGGCCAATCGGAAATGCCCAGCAGCACTGTAGGCTGAAAGCAGAACACCCCTCCACACTGGTGCTCTGAGAGTTTGTATCGGAGAGAAGGGCTGCGCTAGCAGGATTGGAGAGGGAGCGAAGATGCTAATGAAGCGTGAACTGGCTGCTTTCAGCAGAGCCTTCTGGGCACCATGCCACCATCTCGCTTTCTTTCCTACTCATTTATTTATTTATATTGTTAATTAATGGAAATTTCAACTCCCATTAGATCAGGAGGAGCCGGTAATAAACAGCTGGAACACTAGGCAGGCAGGGCCATGGGGAAGGGCAGAGGCTCCTGGTTTTGCTCCTGGATTCCAGGCACATGGCCCGGCACAGAGAGACAGTCCACGTGCTGGTTTTCTGGAAGACGACCGGGTCGCTTGCGGTGGGCCCTTGTCTGCCGTGGTGTCTGTGTGTCTCCTCCTCTTTGCATGCCATTGGGAAGCTGCTTGTGCTGGAGTCAGGCATCCCAGGTCAGATCGCTCTGGCTGTGCAACCTGGGCCATGCTAATTTCCCTTTCTGTGTCTCAGTCTCCTCTGTGAAGAGGGCAATGATACTCGCTGCAGAGGGGAGACGTGGGTCGGAAATAACGCATGTGCAGCACTTGGCACAGTGCTGGTCCACAGTGAGTGCCACCTGGATGGGAGCAGCTCTTCCCGGCATCCTGTGCCTCCCTCGGGAGCAGGGCTGGCAGCATCCTTTTTCAGAAACGTCCCAGGTTCTCCCCTGCACTGGGTTCTGGGACCCGATCTGTGATTTGGGCTCCTGTGGGTTTCCAACTCTGTAGTTTTGACTCCTAACCCTATTGGCATTCACTGGTTCTAACCCAGGTGTGGTCATTGGTGGCTGAGAGGTGGTGGAGCGATGGGAGATGGAAGAAGTCATCAATAGCACAGAGCAAGAGGAGGCTTCCCAGCTCAGCTCTGAAGAGAAAGCTTTAATGGGTCCCAGGTCACTCGGCTGAGCCCCATGGAGGCAGGTGAAGTGGAGGGGAGTGATTGGAGCTTCTGGTTGCCATTCTTGGTTTGGTTCCCAGCTCTGCAGCTTACTTGCTGGCTGTGGGACCGAGGACAAACCCCAAACCTTTGCAAGCCTCATTCCTGACTGTTGTCCGTAAGGAGTTGAATAGAGGAAGACATGAGAGAGCAGGAAGTGATGAACAGAGTGCCTGGTGAGTGCTTGGGAACCGTTAGCTGTCGGGATCCCATTCGTCTTCGTCATCATCGCACGTTCAATACCTACCCCTGTATCTACTTACAGGCAGGGATACTTGTTAAATGATCAAACGAAGAATGTGAGACTTGGAACACCCTCCAACTTTCTGGGCTTCATCTCCTTATGGAGGGAGTTTTACTTGATGGCCTCAAATGCTGTTTCCAGATCAGAAAACCGGGACTCTGTGCCAGGTTACGTGATTTCTAGGGGCCAGGTCAGCCTGGGGCTGGGAACTGTATATTGCTCCCCCTTGTGAAGATGACACCACACACGTATTGACGAAGAACGGAGTGGCTAAGGTCCTGGCTGTCACTCAAGAGCACATTTTCAGCTGCTGGGTTCCTAAGTGACCAGCAGTTTTTGGGTAAGAAGGATCCACTTGCTATCTTGGGTATGCTGTTGGACTTCATTTCTTTTTTTTTTTTTTAACTTTTATTTAATGAATATAAATTTCCAAAGTACAGCTTTGGACTTCATTTCTTAAGAGCAGGAGTAACTTCAGAGCTGAGCAAGGCAGCAGTCTGTGTGGAGAAAGAACCCGCGTGCCATTGGGAAGGCATTGTCATTCCTTCTGGGAAATGCGTGCTCCCCTGCTCCCTGGTGACCTCATTCACTTTGCTGCCCACCTAATTTCAGACAGGACACTGCAGAAACAGGAAAAGGTCCAGCAAGGGCACAGCAGATGGATGTGGGGGAAGGGGCGGCTTCGGCACCCAGAAGGATGAAATATTTAGCTCTGAAAGGAGTGGAGGAGCGGGGTGGCGGGTGTGATGAGTGGGGAGCCGCGAGCCAATTGCAGGCTCCCTCCTGGCCTTTCCCCTAATCGGAGAAAGAGGCAGCACTTGACAAAATTAAAAGGGAGCAAATTTAGAACTGATGAAAGGAAATGCTCTCTACACAATGTGTAATTAACCTACGGAGGAACCTAACCTGCTTGCTGTTGAGTGAGGCAAGTGGTTCGCAGGGCTCTCAGATCGTTGGAAGGATAGCAGTGGCTTTGGCAGTTGCACTGGTTAAGGCTGCAGTTCCTGGCGTAAATCATCCTCGGCTGCAAGACAAGAAAGGCTCGCCAGGTTGAGAAAAGTCACTTCCCCTGGGACGAAAAAAAAAAAAAAAAAAAAAAAAAGACGTGGAGGTGAGATTGAGCATTTAGACGGAGAGGCTGTTAGCAGCAGCAGAGGCCAGAGGTACATCCCGGAAGCTTGGAGACTTGACTGAGAGCACACAGCCACTTAGTGGAAGAGACTGGCTGCTCAGCCATTGCCCCTGCGTGACAGCATGTGGCCCCAGGAAGGTGTCCACGTGTCCTCGTGAGCACCGACTGCTGTCTTCCTTGCTTGTCACCCTGTTTGTGCTCACCCCACGGTTAGAGGGTGGCTGCCCCCCACCGAAGGGTGTGGCCGGAACCCAGGCAGGTTGGTCTGGGGAGATGCGTGGTAGGGATTCTGACCCATGCTCTGTCTGTGTGATCTCAAGTCACCCCCAGAGAGCAAGGCAGTGGAATGGAACTGAATAGAATGAACTCGTTTTCTGGGAAGTCCATATTGCTGAATGCAAATGCTGTCTTCACCATCTTTTAGGTGTTTGATCTTGGGTGTCTTAATTGACCTCTTTGAGTCTCACTTTCATTATCTTATCACTGCCTTCTTCACAGACGTGTGAAAGTTAAATGAGACACTACCGAGAAGCATTTAGCATGCAATGGGATGAGGAACCATTCAGAAACTGGCAGCTAAAATTATTATTAGAACTGGGATTAGTAGAAGCTGACTTATTAGGGGAAAATCCTGCTTAATTGTCTGTCCATCCATCCATCTATCCATCATATATTTTATTCTTTTATCCTCTCATTCACTCAACAGATACTTTTTGAAAACCTAGTGTTAGAAGCCGACACTGTGGCTAAACCTCCTCCTGCAGTGCCGGCATCCCATATGGGTGCCGGTTCTAGTCTCGGCTGCTCCACTTCCGATCCAGCTCTCTGCTATGGCCTGGGAAAGCAGTGGAAGATGGCCCACATGCTTGGGACCCTGCACCCACGTGGAAGACCGAGAGGAAGCTCCTGGCTCCAGCTTGGCCCAGCTCTGGCTGTTGCGGCCATTTGGGGAGTAAAAAAGCAGATGGAAAACCTGTATGTCTCTCCCTCTGTCTGTAACTCTACCTCTCAAATAGATAAATCAATTCTTTTTTTTTTTTTTTTTTTGACAGGCAGAGTGGATAGTGAGAGAGAGACAGAGAGAAAGGTCTTCCTTTTGCCGTTGGTTCACCCTCCAATGGCCGCCACGGCTGGCGTGCTGCGGCCAGCGCACCACGCTGATCCGAAGGCAGGAGCCAGGTGCTTCTCCTGGTGTCCCATGGGGTGCAGGGCCCAAGCACTTGGGCCATCCTCCACTGCCTTCCCTGGCCACAGCAGAGATCTGGCCTGGAAGAGGGGCAACCGGGACAGAATCCGGCGCCCCAACTGGGACTAGAACCTGGTGTGCCGGCGCTGCTAGGTGGAGGATTAGCCTATTGAGCCACAGCGCCGGCCAGATAAATCAATTCTTAAACAAAACCTGGTGTGTACTGTGTCAGGTCCAGGATAGATAGACAATGACAGATGAAGTCCGATTTCCATTGTCCAGGTGTTCATGTTTAACTGGAGGAGACAGACATGCAAAATGAAACAAATCAGGTAAAACAACTCCCCTGCGATGCAATGTGACACATACTGCATTAGAGGTAGGTATTCCAAGAATCTGAGCTTTCACTGACAGTGAAACCAAGCCTAGCTCTGGAGAGCATTGCTGGTTACCTGAGACCATTCTGTACCACCGCAAAGTGGTTCAAGGTAGAGTTTTGTTTGGATGAAAGATGCTATTCAAGAAGACCCAGAAAATGATCCAGAAAGACCCTAGAGGAGAGCCAGGGGTCTAAGTTATCAGCCTCTCTCACCTTCGAGGCTTTACCCTAGATCCTATCAAACATACTAAGCATAATATCAAATGCCTCCATCTCTCCACTAAACTTATTTATATCTTTGGTGTAAAATTGGAAATTGTTTTATTTGGGTTTTACAATGATTTATGATGGCTAATTTTTTGGCACGTACATCCATTCTTAGAAATTCTGTTGGGATGAGAAAATCTTAGGTGACTATGTAACATGACTTTGAGTGAATACTAAATCAAACAATTAATGAAGTTGATATAATATTACATCTTGTGGACATTTAATTAAATATATAACCAATATAATTTTGTACTTTTCTTCATATGGAAAGTCAATTCATTTTGTTTTGTTTGTTTTTCAGGGCTAAGATTTTTATTTTGTTTATTCTTAGGTATTTGAAAGGCAGAGACAGAGCTTGAAAGAGATCTTTCATTTGCTGGTTCACTCCCCAAATGTCTGTAACAGCTGGAGTTGGGACAGGCCAAAGCCAGGAGCCAAGAACTTTATCCAGGTCTCCCAAGTGAGTGACAGGGACCCAAGTACTTGAGCCATCATGGCTCCCTGCCTCCAAGGCTGCACATTAGCAGAAAGTTGGACACAGGCAGGTGCCCTAACCTTCAGCATAACCACTATGCCGGTTGCCCATTCCTAATTAATTCTTTTTTGTAAAAAAGACTTATTTTATTATCTAAAAGGGTGAGAGAGAGGGAAAGACAAATAGAGAGAATCTTCCATCTGCTGGTTTATTCCTTAAATGGTTGTTGGGGATAGGCCAGGCTGAAGCCAGGAGCCCAGAACTCCATCCAGGTGTCTCACGTGGGAGGCAGGGTCCCAAGTACTTTGGGCCATCTTCCACTGCTTTCCCAGGGATGTAGCAGGGAGCTGGTCAGAAGTAGAGCAGCTCTCCAGTAAGGGATGCAGGTGTTGGCAGCAGTGGCTTAACCTTCTGTGCCTTAATGCTGGCCCCTAAGTCATGCTGACGAGCCGTGGAGAGCTCTTGGGTTCCTTTGGATGGAAGAGTCGACACGGCAGCGCTGTTTTCCCTTCAGGCAGCATCCGTTCCTTGCTCCGCCTGAGCACCCCCGAGGCTGGCTTGATGAGGTGCATCCGTGAGGACAGGGAGGCGCCCACCAGAGTGGGTTGAGGTGCTGTAGCCAGGGGTTGGCTGAGTAACTTGGAAGACAGTTGTCGAGGGGACCTTTACCCAGGTCTCAAACGGAGCTTAATTCTCTCCATCTCCCTTCCTGTTTGTCCTTTCTCTGTTCTACTTACTTTCATTCTCTCTCCTGTCTATGGATTTGTCCGTCAGTTGTAGCCCAGAGAGGATGCTGGCTCCCCTAGACCTGGATCATGGTGCAGTACCACTGCGGACATTTCTGATTTCAGTGGAAGCGTCATGGAAGAAGGGTGGCCACAAACCCAGCACTTGTAGAAATAAAGACAGTTATGTGGACTCTGAAGAAAAACCGAAACAAAGTGCTCACCGTGCATTTCTTTAAAAACCAATGTCCAAATGTCTTTTTAAAGTAGCCAAGGTGAAATGACCTGCTGAACTTCTGTCCTTGGCGAAGTTGTGCTGAGCAGAGACGGCTGGGCTTCTCTTCTTAGACTGCACTAGCCCTGGGCTCTGCTCTCCTGCTGTTGCCTCTGCATAGAATGCCCTTTGCCGCTGCCGAGAGGCTGCACCGCTCCTGCCACAGCTGCAGGTCACTTTCTGTGCGCCCTTCTCTGACCTTCCTGGGACGATCTGAGTGCTCTCCCTTTGTGCCCCCACTGACTTTTATAGTTCACACATCCGTGAAGGCAATGTCTGCACTCTCTTGTAGTGGCTCTTTTTATCGGCACATCTGGTTCCTGCTGGGAGCTCTTATAGGCAAACACCTGCCCACCTCTGTCTCCATGTCTTCAGCTCCAAGCACAGCACTTGGCACCCAATAGGGTTTAAGAGAATGCCATAACTTGTTGGGAACAAAGATCCTTCCTTATACACCGACTTTGGGTCCTTCTCTTCTTTGTCCCACCAAGCCAGGACAGACACTCTCAATCCATTTCCAAGAAGTCACAGTGAACATTGGTGACCCACCCTGTGATATTCATTCCCCTAAACGTCCCCAAATCTTGAGTCATCCATTCCAAGATCCACAACAACCAGAGATATTTTAAAAACTGGGCTGAAGAAGCAAGGGTACAGATAGGAAGGAATGCCTTTGGCGGTAAAAGTGAAACCAATCAATATCACTTCTCGGTGGCCAGGGATGCCAGGTTGTAAAAAATGTGTTTAATAGGCAGTGAGCAAAAATTTGAGCCACAGCAATGAAGAGCCCAGCTACTTTTCTCATCTTAGAATGAAATAACGGTTTTGTCATAATAGGAAGAATGGGGGACCACGTCCGCGGGATTGGATTCCGACAGTGATGGCTTTGCTCCTGGGCTTAGACAGTACGAACTGCTGCGGGTCACTGGGGGTGGGGAGACCTATTCATCCCTCTGTTGGCCTGGGAGGCCCTGGATGTCTGTCACCAGCTTGTTCAGTGCATCAACTTTTTTTTTTTTTTTTTAAGATTTTTTAATTTATTTGACAGGTAGAGTTAGAGAGAGAGAGACAGAGAAAAAGGTCTTCCTTCTGTTGGTTCACCCTCCAAATGGCTGCTATGGCCGGTGCTGCACTGATCTGAAGCCAGGAGCCAGGTGCTTCCTCCTGGTCTCATGTGGGTGCAGGGGCCCAAGTACTTGGGCCATCCTCCACTGCCTTCCTGGGCCACAGCAGAGAGCTTGACTGGAAGAGGAGCAACCAGGACAGAACCCGGTGCCCATATGGGATGCCGGCACTGCAGGCAGGGGATTAACCAAGTGAGCCACAGCACCAGGCCCCCAGTGCATCATCTTGTATACCATCATGCTATTAGAGTAGGACAGAGCTCCTTCCGACAACCCTTCCTACCTTGGCAGACACACTTCTAGGCTTTTCCTTCCAGCTGTCTGCTCAGGCCAGGCTAGACTGCTTGGACATTGCCCAAGTGGGCCCTCAGTGGTCTTGCCTGTGATTCATTTATTCATATTTCTCTCTCTCTCTCTCTCTCTCTCTCATATGAATGTTCCCCCTGCCACTATGTGCACATGACTTATTCTTCAAGCCCCAATTCAAAAGCCACTTGAATTCTCATCTTCCTGGAGAAACTGATTTATCCTTAATCTTCAGTCCTAAGTGACCTTATGTGTCCCTTAATTATGGCTCTTGCTGTGTACTGTCAGAGTTTGTTTGTACAATGATAATAATTAATCCATCACCATCTCCTGTCAGCACTACCTTCAAGTCCTGTCCCAGGTTCAACCCCTTCCCGCCACTTTCTCCTTGGTCACTCCAGTGCCAGCCCCTGTCATTTCTCATCAGGAGTCTTGAGATCGCCTTTGACCCAGTCCCTGTCTCCACGCTGTACAGGGGCAAAGCGATCCTTAGACAGCATGAATGAAGTGGTGTCACTCTGCTCCGCACCCTCGGTGCTTGCCATGTGCATCTGTCAGGTGTCTCCGGAGAAGCAGGACCGATAGGCTGCAGGAGACTGAGGATAAGAGATTCACTCATGTGGCTGAGGAGGTGGTGTAGACCAGCAGCCTGCAGATCCAGGGGAATCCATTGCGTGGAGGCAGTCTGATGGCACCTGTTTCTGCCCCTGGAAAGCTGGTCATTTATTTTATTTTTTTTCAATTCAGGCTTTGAACTTTTCAGATGAGGCCCACTCACATGTAGGAGGGCAACCTACTTACTCCAAGTTGATCTCAACCCAAACATTCTCCCAGTGGACACACAAAATGAACCATTCCACCCCTTGTCGATTTGGAACCTATACACGTGACCTTAAACCACATTTGGCCTCCAAATAAAAGCAACAAAGTCATACTTTATCTAACACTAAACAGTCATCCTGTGTACAACTGAAAACATACCAACTCTTTTCCCGGAAGAGGAAGCAAAGTCTTTACTTGGATCCTTAGGGGCTCTCCTGTTTTGCAGCTGACAGAAATGAAGTGACTTGCCCAAGTCAATCTATAAGGGCGTAGAAGAGCGAGGATTTCAACCTTGAGCATCCGGCTCCACAGCCTAGCCTGTAATGATATCTGTTCCCTGATTCAATTATGATCCCTGTGGAAACGAGTGACCGTCCGTCTTCTTTCCCCCAATTCCTGGCATATTGTTGGCACTGCATACTTGTTAATAGAATGTATTCCAGCTGTTTCATGTCTACCCCCGAGAGTGCCCACCAGAGGAGAACTCAGAGATCAGCACGCCTAGTGGGCAACATGGCCCTTAGCCTCTCTCTCATGACTCAGACTTTGCCTTTACTTCTGGTTCTGCAAACTTTCATCTGCAATATGGGATAATAGTAATGTTTTCTTCCAAGGGTTATTTTTAACTATTTTATTTTGTAGTTATTTTAAATTTTACTTAGACTAAGTTTGTGTAAATCCACGAGCTCTGAGCCTGGAATATGCTAATTGCTCCAACATTGATATTTGTTGTTGGTGGTGGACCTCCTTGTGAACTTCTGCAGCACTCTGGTTATTTGCCCTTGGTATTTCGCTTTTCAAACATCACAGCGGGCTGTTTGGCTCCTGATGAGCCTCTGGGACAGGGGTGGGTAGAGACCTCACGATACCCATGTGTGTTCCCTGTTGAGGCTGAGATGGGTGCTTTGTGCGCCAGAGTTGTTCAGTACTCAAGTGAACCAGCTGCTTTCTGAGGCTCTCGTGAGAGGCCTGTGCTGGTGGAGCTCCGTGATCCTTCTGTGAAGGTCAAGGCAGGTTTCTGGGACGGACTTGGAATTGTGGTCTACACCACTCCTCCAGGGTGTGTTAGATGGGGTGGCCGTGGTTTAGGTAGATGAGAAATGAATAAAAATGTGTTCTTTAGCACCTGAACCTATGATCACTTCCCTTCAGGCCCCTGTCACCCATTTCTTTTTCCCAATAAGGAATTCATAGTAATGTAAATGTGGAACAAAAATGCAGGAAAATCCTGCTTTGCTGTTGACTCTCAAATTCTTTTTTTTTTTTTTTGACAGGCAGAGTGGACAGTGAGAGAGACAAAGAGAAAGGTCTTCCTTTGCTGTTGGTTCACCCTCCAATGGCCGCCACACTGCGGCCAGCGCACGGCGCTGATCCGATGGCAGGAGCCAGGTACTTATCCTGGTCTCCCATGGGGTGCAGGGCCCAAGCACTTGGGCCATCCTCCACTGCACTCCCTGGCCACAGCTGAGAGCTGGCCTGGAAGAGAGGCAACCGGGACAGAATCTGGTGCCCTGACCGGGACTAGAACCCGGTGTGCCGGCGCCGCAAGGCGGAGGATTAGCCAAGTGAGCCGTGGCGCCGGCCGACTCTCAAATTCTTAAAATACAAGTCAGAGAGCCCAGAATTCCAAAGGAATACTTGGGTAATGGGGGAGAAACATTATATAAAATGGGCAAGGACAGAGATACTTGAGCAGAGATTTAAGTGACGTGAAAAACCAAGCCACACAAATGTAGGAGCCACATATGCACAGGACTTGAGGTGTCACAGGTTAAGTGTGTAAGAGGAACAGCACAGAGGCCAGGTCACAGGAGTGTTGTGAACACAGGAGGGATGGCTGGACACAAGAAGGTGAGGAATTAGGAGGCGAGGCCAGCTAGACCTTCAGAGGCTATGGGAAGGACCGTCAGTGGTATTGTGAGCGACATGGGAAGTGAGTGGGGAATTCTGACAAAAGACATGGTTTGTATACTTGACTTCTTGGAAATGTCTCTTGGGCTTCCCTAGTGGCATGTGTGGACATGAAGGGGAGAGTAAGAAGACCAGTTAGGAAGTTAGTAAGCAGTTTGATGAGAGGGCAGGTGACTTGGCAGCGGTGGAGGGGAGGAGAAGTGGTTTATTTTGAAAGATATTTTTAAGGTAGATATTACAGGATTTTTGGATGGATTTGAAGTGTTTGAAGTGGTCCACAGGATAAAAAGATGAGTTTTTTTTCTCCCTTGGAATAACCTGAATGATTCAATTCAATAAAATGGAGAGGATTTGGAGAGGAAGAAACTTTGGGGGCAACCATGGAAATAAACCAAATATTGATACTTAAATTTAGATATCCCAGTGGAGATATCGAGTAGGAAGTTGGACACAGAAGCCTGAAGTTCAGAGAGGGCAGAATTCAAATAGGCAATTTTTTGGAATCAATCGCAATAAGTGGTATTTGAAGCCATAGGCATGGACCTCAGCTCCGGGGCACCTCAGTGTGCAGAGGATATGAAGAGGAGGAACCAGAAAAGAGACCAGGAGTGTCAGGGATATCGAGTGTGCTGTCCCTGAAGACAATTTAAAGTCCGTTTGAAGGAGTGCGTGCTCATCTGTGTTAGTCTCCCAGAGGCCGAGTGAGGTGAGCCCTAAGAATTAGCTAATAGGTTACACACAGGAATGCTCCTAGAAGCTCCATGATCTTTTTTGAAAAAATGCCAGAAGCACCCCCAAATGTCTATCAACAGAAAAATGGGTAGTTGAGTTGCAGTGTGTATGAGTAAGGGGTCCTATTTAATGGAAAGAACGAACATCCTACAGTCTCCTGGAAGAATCCCATAACACGGTGTGAAGGAAACAGAGGGTACCATTGACAAGGTGCGAGAGCACAGCAGATAAGCCTGTGTGGGCTAGAATCATGGAAATAAGAATCTAAATTCAGGATCCTGGGTCATTTGAGAATGTGGGGAAAGGGAGCAGTTTGGGTGGGGCACAGAACACGCTCAGCAGCACTGGGAATAATTTGCCTTTTGAGCTTGATGGTGGGTACACAGATAATCACTGAACTATTTGTATATTTTGTATTACCCAAAGCAACTGCAAATGAAAAGAAATAGCCTTTGAATTTGTCAATGTGGAAGTCATTTGTGACTTTGACAAAGGCAGTTTCGATTAAATATTAACTGGATAAGCAGAATGAAGTGGGTTTTGGAGTAAAAGGGAGAACGTGAAAATGATGAACAAAGATAATGCTTCAGAGGAGAGTGTAAAGTGGTAAAAAGGGGCAGAAAAATGGAGTGGTAGCTGGAGAGGAATGTGGGGTAAGAAGGGTTTGATTGACAGATTCCCCTAGCCAGTGGAGAGTAATGAATGAGAATAAAATACAGTTTATGGGGGCAAGTGTTTGGCTTAGGGGTTAGGATTCATTTCATGGCTCTGGCTGCTGCTTCCAGCTTCCTGCTGATGTAGACTCTGGGAGGCAGAAGGTGGTGGCTCAAGTACTTGCATTCCTGCCACCCACGTGGGAGACTCAGACCGAGCCCCTGGCTCCCGGCTTGCCCCCACCCCTCTGAAGTTGTGGGCATTAGAGGGAGTCAACTCACAGACAGGAGCTCTTTCTCTGCCTTTCAAATATATAAATAACATTTAAAAATACAATTTATGTTTATTTTTTGTTAGATAATCCGCTCTACCTCCTTGGTTTCCATTTGGTTGTTGGTATTTGACTGTTGGTGTTTATCAGGTTTTTTACCCCAGGAGGAATAACTCAAATCAGCCCCCGGATACAGGTGGAAATAATTTAGCGAAAGCCTCAGGTAGCAGAGTGCAGGTTGGAAACAACACATGTAAATGAGGTTTGGATTACTCCTGGATTAATGGAGAGACTGCGTTGAATAAAAAATTCACATGGAACGTGTAAATCATCTCAGGCATTTTAGAGAGTATGGTTTTTGGAATTAGGGAGTTGGTTGAAAAGGATGTGTAAAAGCCGTTGATATCCATAACTTCCAAGAAAACTTCTTGAAGAAAGTGGATTTGGGGAGGCTTTTAATGTAATTGTTGTTTTGGATAATATAATTGTTATTCTGTTACATTAGGTAATGGGCATTGTTTTTTTTTCTTATTAGCTGGTGTGGATTTATAATGTTTTCAACCCACTTTCTACAGCCCATTTAGACAAAGGACACCCATTAGCAAGATAATAATTATAACAAAATAATATAAATAAACTAAATAGAATTTACAGAGAATCTTTTGTGTGCCACACACTGTTCTAGGCATTAATTCTGACACAAAAGGCTGATGTTGTTTTGTGATGCTGTGTGTTGTCACTGCACAAGAGACAAAATGGGTAGGGGCAGCATTTTGGGAAATAGAACAGTCGTCAGTCAGAAGTTTTGAAGATCTGCAATGAATTGGGAATAAGATTGTGACTGCACGTTTGAGGTCTTTACTTTCTGGAACATCCTGTGTTTCTAAAACATCCACAGTGACTGTTGTTCTATATTATTTAAATGAGCGCATGTCCTAGTTTCAGGAGGAAGAGATTTTTTTTTATCAAATTTACTGCACATCTGTTTAAAGGATGTAGCAACAGTATGCATAAATCTCCAATCAAAATATTAAGAACAAGCCAATTTTATGATCTTAAAAATGTATGGCCAGACACAATGTGCTGAAAATATGAAATTGCCACGTGGTGCTTCTCTTGTTATGATTATATTGGGCTGTTTAGCCCTAAATTAAATCTTGTGCAAAAATATTGCAGATCAACAGGGAGTTAAACTTGTGTCTGAACAATTAAACTGATGTTATACAAGGATGTGTATCCAATATGCCAGCATTGCAAATACATTTTTTGTAGCAATAGAATTTTTGTTGTATCTTAAATAGGTTTTGAAACATTCAAATTATACATGCCATTATATGTAATGATGGTTTATGGATATTGGACAATATCCTAATATAGAGGAATTTGCAAACTCCTTTAGTAGAACATCTTCAAATGTCTTATCGGCAACAAGGAATCTTGCTGTGGAAGATTTCTCGTGCTACTTTATACTTTTTTTTCCTTTGGGAAAGGTCACATCAGTAGAAATCCAGCTGGACGTTTATATAAGCAGGCTGGGGCTTGTGGGTTTCAGAATAATTATTACTATCTTCTTTCATAGACTCTCACTGTGTCATTACCAGGCAACACTACTGAGATGAATGACCGCTTTTCCATGCATCATGGAGTCCTCCCAGTGGCCCTATCAGATGATGCTGATTAGCCCTGTGTAGATTGAGAACTCTGCTCCAGGGCACACGGCTGAGGTCTCTGTCCTCGAGAAGATCGGGTGTATGCGGCACTTGACTGTTTACGCATGAGGCTGGACAGATCTCACGGCGGCCGAGGCTGGACAGATCTCGGGTGCAGATGAGTCAGAGGAGGTGGGTCACTGAGAAGAGCAACTGACTTCCTCAAGGTCACCGGTGGGGGAAAGAGGCTAGGTTTACTGACTAGCGTTTTCTTCCCAACGGCACAAACAGCTTCACTGTGAAACAAAGTCCCCGTGTGATGGAACTTCGGAGGGGGTGTGAATATCGGAGATGTGGAATGGAGGAGTGGAAAGGAATTCGGAGAGACCTCTTTCAATTTCTTAGAGATTGTGCTCTGCCAGCCGTCTCCATGGTCTCCCATGTAATTCTGAGGTAGAGAGAGACTGCAAACAGGCACTCCAAATGTGGACTTCACACAAGCCCTCTGTGAGGTGTTTGGATGTTGGGAAACCCTTTGAAGCTCTCTTCTTAGGATTATAAAATTGGATCCTGGTCCCAGGGGGTGACTTGAGTGAGTTGGCTCCAGCTCAGAGTGGGATCCGCAGAGGGAGATGACTTGGGCTAGGGCTACGCACATTCTATCACAGGGAGGTGTTAGTGCACAATGGGTTCACTGTGGTCCGCATTGCTGACAGGACTGGATCAGGAGAGGAAACAGTGGGCTCACTGCAACATGGTGGTGCGAGGCATTGGATTCTTCCAGAAATAGCTAGAAAGACTTTGGGGAAGCTTGACATTGAGCTAAAAAAATGGGTGCTCAACTATCATTCAAGGGTGAGTTTTTGATACATTTTACTCGAGAGGCACCAAATACATACAGGTCTCATGGTCAAGAGGGTAGCGATTGAAGTGAGTGTGAGAGATGCAGGGAGACAGGGATAAGGGGAGTAGGGGTGTTGCAGTCGTGGCTGGGAGGTGAGGTCAGGTGACTAGAAGATCTAGAGGAGCAGAGGGAAGTAGGACCAGGGAGGAGGGAGACTGTGTCTCAGGTGGGGGAAGTGGCTACGATAGGTATTGGGCATCACTTGACGATTTGAGCTCAGCCTTAAGAAAATGAGTTAGGAGGTGATGACCTAGAACTTATAGAGTGGGGAAAATTTTGGAATATGAAGAGAGTGGTCAGGAGGATTTGAGAACACAAAGCTTCCCGTTTAGCCTGAGAGGGTTCAGAAAGTGGAGTGCCCGGAGCCAGTGTTGTGGTGTAGCAGCATGGCCAGTTAAGTCACCACCTCTGACACTGGCATCCCATATGAGCTCTGGTTGCTGTCCTGGCTGCTCTGCCTCTGATGCAGCTTCAGCATAATGCACCTGGGGAAGCACTGGAAGGTGGCTCAAGTACTTGGGCCCCTGCCACCTACATGGGTGACACAGAGGGAGTTTTGGGCTCCTGCCTATGGCCTGACCCAGTCTGGCTGTTGTTGCCATTTGGAGAATGAACCAGTGGAATAAAGATTCATTTCTCTCTCTCTCTCTCTCTCTCTCTCTCTCTCTCTCTCTCTCTCTCTCTCTTTTCCCTGTCTCTCTCTTCCCTCTCTCCCTCTTCCCTCTCTCTCTCTTTTCCCTTCTCTCTCTTCTCTCTCTCTCTCTCTCTCTCTCTTCCCTCTCTTCCCTCTCTTCCCTCTCTTCCCTCCCTCTCTCTTCCCTCCCTCTCTCTTCCCTCCCTCTCTCTTCCCTCCCTCTCTCTTCCCTCTCTCTCACCCTGTCTTCCAGATAAGTAAAATAAACCTTTTGGAAAATGGAGGTGCTGGCTGTTTTGGTTCTATAGAGACTCAGTGCAGCCTACCAGCCAAAGAGTGATTCAAGTAATAGGTCATGGTGTGCTAGATGCATGTGGAGTTGGAGGGCAGGAGTGAGGAGAGGTTGGAGTGGCCAACGGGCTGAAAATCCCAGGGGGAGAAGTGGTGTTGTGGTTGTGACCGAGTGAGGAAACTGGACGTGTGGACCACTGAGTGAGTGATTGGACCCTTCGCTCTTCAGAGGCAAAGGTTTCTGGTGACAACAAGCTCTCCAGGTGGAGTTCTTTGGAGTCAGAAGGTGTTCGGATTGCTGAGGATGGTGGCAGGACTTGGTGGGGAACCCAGAATATCAGCAAATGAGGAACACAGGTGAATGAGGTCGTAGGTGACAGCGGAGGAGGGCTGTGTGTACTGCAGGGAGGGGGGCCTGGGTTTGCTCGTGGAAGAGGGTGGAATACAGCTCTGAGTTGCAGGCAGTAGTGTCCTGGGCCTGACTTCTTCTGAATGACATGAGTGATGTGCCCATCCACTTGAGATGGTTCCAGGATGTGCCCATCCACTTGAGATGGTTCCAGGATGTGCCCATCCTCTTGAGATGGTTCCAGGATGTGCCCATCCACTTGAGATGGTTCCAGGATGTGCCCATCCTCTTGAGATGGTTCCAGGATGTGCCCATCCACTTGAGATGGTTCCAGGATGTGCCCATCCTCTTGAGATGGTTCCAGGATGTGCCCATCCACTTGCAGTGGCCCCAGGATGTGCCCATCCACTTGAGATGGCTCCAGGATGTGCCCATCCACTTGCAGTGGCTCCAGGATGTGCCCATCCACTTGCAGTGGCCCCAGGATGTGCCCATCTACTTGGAATGGCTCCAGGATGTGCTCATCCACTTGAGATGGCTCCAGGATGTGCCCATCCACTTGCAATGGTTCCAGGGCAGATAGGTTCTCAGGGGGACAACTGCATTGAGATAAGGGACACTCAGCAAAGCAGTTCAGTTGAAAGGAATTTATTAATCAAGGAATAGAGACTCGAGAGAGTATATGGCAGGGATTTAGGAGAAATGTGAGAGCTAGAATTTAGAGCAGGGGAGAACAAATGCCAGGCTACTTGGGAAGAAGGAGAGAGAAGAGGACAAACCATTCGTAGGGCCCCAATTTGGGAATGCAGTCACGTGGCTGCCTGCCTGCTGGTGTAGGAAGCTGCAGCAGTCTTTCGGGTGAGCTGTTGCTTTGCCCTACAGGAATGTTGGTGGCTTGAAAGTGAGGCAGGCTCTCTGCATGGGAATAGCAAGGAGAGGCAGTGATGGTACAGGAGCCCTCTGTGTGCAGAGCCAAGGCTGGGTGGGCCATGGCCCATGTGCTCTGGGCTTTGGAGGCTGCCTACAGGCTAAGATAGGATATTTTGTTAAAAAAATCAATCTGTGTTGCCCGCATACATAAAGCCCTTCCCATGACTCCAGTGGCCCTTGATCCTGAAGCGAACGTGCTTTAACGTAGTTTACAGGACCCTCAGACGCCTGGCCCCTGCCTCCCTCTCCAGACTGGCCGCTTCCTTCACAAATCACGTTGCAAGGGGCCTGAGATGCTGGCACTGCCTTGCACATCCTCCGTAGCTTCTGCCAGGGCTTCTTTCTTAGCCTCTCACCTTCCTCTCGCCTCAACACAACCTTGGTTTTTTTTTTTTTTTAATTTTTTTGACAGAGTGGACAGTGAGAGAGAGAGACAGAGAGAAAGGTCTTCCTTTGCCGTTGGTTCACCCTCCAATGGCCGCCGCAGCCGGCACGCTGTGGCCGGCGCACCATGCTGATCCGATGGCAGGAGCCAGGAGCCAGGTGCTTTTCCTGGTCTCCCATGGGGTGCAGGGCCCAAGCACCTGGGCCATCCTCCACTGCACTCCCTGACCACAGCAGAGAGCTGGCCTGGAAGAGGGGCAACCGGGACAGAATCCGGCGCCCCAACCGGGACTAGAACCCGGTATGCCGGCGCCGCAAGGTGGAGGATTAGCCTAGTGAGCCGCGGCACCGGCCCGACAACCTTGGTTTTGAAGATTGGACTTAGGGATCTCTTCTGCCAGGAGGCCTCTCTTGACCACAATAAGTTGGACTAGAGGCCTCATGTTTCATGGGAAGTCTATGAGTATCAATACCCTCTTCTACGAATACCCTCTTATTACCTTACATTAACCTCGTCACATACTGTGGTCTGTAATAGGAAGTCCCCAGCAACAGCACTCAATCCTGAGAAACTCTGGAGCAAGACCTGTGTCTTAGTCACCATCACATTCTGTCAGCATCTTTCATGATACCTGGCACATACAAGACTTGGATAAATATTCAGAGAATGACTCAGATAACAGGAGCTGAATTAGGTCGGCACTGTAGGGGAATGAAACAAAGCCGTGGATCCTGCAGCATTGTTGTAAAGAACACAGAAGTGGTAGCAAGTCTACTTGTGTGTGTGTATATGGGAGGTGCATCTTTGTGAGTTTAGTGGAGGAGAAAAGGAGGCCTGAAAACCTTCTCTGAACTCAAGGTCAAGGCAAGATTGTGGTGCCATTAGCAGAAACAAGCAACACAAATGAGGACACACTTTGGAGCAGAATTGGTGAGTTTAGGATTAAGGTTCAGGTAAGACACACAGATGTTGGAGAGGCAATTGAAAAGGTTCCCAGCCTGGGGGGAGGTGATGAGTTCTAAGTAGTGAAAATCCAGGGAGGAGAAACATAAGGGAGCGACTGGCAAGGGTGTAATAGAAGAAAGGTCTCTGGGAATTTGCCTTCTAACCACCCCCCTCCCCTGCATTCAGTTGAGAATTATCATTGCCATTATTAGTCTCCTCAATATGTGAACACCACAGATCTGTTTAGGCTTATTTTTGTTTGCCATAAAGCACAATGATCCGTAGTCCCTCCCCTCAGCTGCCCAATGATTCTGTGGAGTAGGCGTGGTTGACATTATTCCCTTTTCCCAGAAAGGAATGAGACAGCGTTTCCTGTGCCGCCGTAGGGGCAGAGCAGAAGGCCAAGCGGTTCTTCCATCTCCCACCTGTTGCCCTTGGCCACGCCCTGCTTCCTCCCGGGGAGAGGAGGGCCACACTCTGAATATGCAATTAGGCTCCTATTTGTGTAAGAAGCTTTCACTTCACTGTGGTTTTGAAAGACGTGCTGGGGGCTGGAAGTTAAGTCCCTGCAGTCCTTGTCACGGAGAGCAGTGGTTCTGGCACGCCGCCACCCTGGTGGCATGTGGCCATTTGTAACTGCAAGGTTACAATTTGGCCAGTAGCTTCGCAATTTCATCCTTGAGTTCCTTCAGACCCTTGGGTGGGTGCCATCTACTCCTGGTGATTTATTTGTTTCTAAATTTGTCAATTAGGTCTAAGGCATCTAGTGTTTCTACCACATTTTCTTCCCCCTTAGTTCCCCATGTTCCAAAACAGATTGGGAGCTAAGAAATCCTTTAGCATATTTCAGACAACGTACTTTGTAAGGATGGTTGGGGTTGATGTGGGACCAAGACTGAATTAAATTGGCTAAAGACTCAGAATATTTATCTGCTATAATTAATACCTAGATGGGAAGTAAGGTAAAATATTCCTTCACTCTGATCAAGGTTGTGGTTGAGGGTGGGGATTGAGAAGAAATAATAGCAATGTCTTACTGCTCTTTAGTCATTAACTCTAAAAAATCTGTTATCTTTCCATTGCAACTATTATGGAAAAAGTTGACAAATGACTTTCTGACTATCAAATCCAAATGGTTGGTCTCTCTTTTGTTCTTAAATTTTCTCTGACATCTGTCATATTTTCAGGCCAAAATCCTAGGATTCATTCTTGATTTTTCTTTCCTTCTCCTTTCATTATGTTAATGATCAAATCAGTTTTCTTTTTTAGCTTTCTGATATGGTGGATTACACAGAATGATTTTTAATTGGTCAATGAATGTTGCATTCCAGGCAAAAATTCTGCTTGGTCATGATATATTACCATTTCTAGAGTTTGTTGATTTGCTAAAATATTGTTTAGAAATACGGCATCTAGGGGCTGGCACTGTGGCACAGCAGGTTAAAACCTCAGCCTGCAGTGCCAGCATCCCATATGGGCACCAGTTCGAGTCTCAGCTGCTCCACTTCTGATCCAGCTCCGTACTAATGCACCTGGGAAAGCAGTGGGAAGTGGCTCAAGTACTTGGGCCCCTGCGTTAGCATGGGAGACCTGGCTCTTGGCTTTGGATTGGCTCAGCTTCCACTGTTGCAGCCATTTAAAGGGTGAACCAGCGGATGGAAGATCAATCTCTCTTTCTGTCTCTACCTCTCTCTGTAACTCTTTGAAATAAAAAATTAAATCTTAAAAAAAGAAATATGACATCTATAATAATGAAAGTTATTAATCTATAGTTTTGTCTTGTCTTTATTTTTGGTATAATGGTAATGTTGGCCTCAAAGCATGAGTTAAGCAACCAGCCTTACGGTGCAGTGGATTAAGCCAATGCTTGGGATACCTGCATCCCATATCAGAGTGCCAGTTCAAATCTTGACTGTTCTTACTTACCCATTTTCCTGCTCATGTGCCTGGGACGGCAGAGGATGATGGCCCACTGGGGTCCTTGCCATCCATGTGGGAGATCAGGATAGAGTTCCTGGCTCCTGGCTTTGGCCTGTTGCACATATTTGGGGGAGAGAACCAGTTGATGGAAGATCTCTCTCTGCCCTGCCCCATCATTCTACCTTTCAAATAAATCATCTGAAAAGGCCTGTGTTAATAAATATTTCTCCTCTGAAAGTTTTTTGGAGGACTTTGTCTAGAATTGGCTATTATTTCTTTAGTGTTTGTTAGAATTTACCAGTCACACTATTTGGACCTGGAGTTTTCTTTGTGGGGGAGTTTTTAAGTATAAATTCAATTTTTTTTTTGAAAAGAAATAGATCAGAGCTGGCTTTGTGGCATAGTGGATAAAGCCAAGGCCTGTGACCCTGGCATCCCATACAGATGTGTGTTCGATTCGTGGCTGTTCCACTTCTGATCCAGCTCTCTGTTAGTGGCCTGCGAAAGCAGTGGAAGATGGCCCAGGCACTTGGGCTCCTGCCCCTGCATGGGGGACTTGGAAGAAGCTTCTGGCTCCTGGCTTTACTAATCAGCTCCGGGTGTTCTGGCCATTTGAGGGAGTAAACCAGTGGATGGAAGATTCTCTCCCTCCCTCTCTCCCTCCTTCCCTCCTTCCCTCTATAACTCTGCCTTTCAAATAAGTAAATAAATCTTTAAAAAATGGTAAATAGATCTATTCAGGTTACCTGGTTATTCTTGAGTGGAATTTATAATTTATATGTTCCAAGAGATTTATTAATTTCTTTTTCTTTTTTTGACAGGCAGAGTTACACAGTGAGAGAGAGAGAGACAGGGAGAAAGGTCTTCCTTTTTTCATTGGTTCACTCTCAAAGTGGCCGCTATGGCCGGTGTGTTGTGGCCAACATGCTGCACCGATCTGAAGGCAGGAGCCAGGTGCTTCTCCTGGTCTCCCATGGGGTGCAGGGCCCAAGCACCTGGGCCATCCTCCACTGCACTCCCAGGCCACAGCAGAGAGCTGGACTGGAAGAGGAGCAATCAGGACAGAATCCGGCGCCCCAACCGGGACTAGAACCCGGGGTGCAGGGTCTTGGTCCACCCGAATGAGGATGGACTGGGTCTGAGGGAAGGTAAGTGTGCTGCTCGCCCGTTCCCCAGCCTCCTGATCCCAGAGACAGTCAGATGCAGGGGGGAGTCAAGTTAGGCAAGAATTCGTTTATTGTGCGCGTAGCAAAGTCTTTTAAAGTATGAAACCACAGGACTATTGGGGCAGGGCATAAGGACCAACCAATTACTTAAAAGGTCATTTTATGGGGCGATTTTTTTACAGGACCAACCATATGTCTATATACTTGTCATCAGTCGTCGTCACCTCCCCTGATGCTACATGACCAATTAGCTTTGGTGGTGAACAACTTTGGGTTCCGCCCACCTTACTTCCTTTGGGCGCCATCTTTGAATTGCCTCATGTGCCTAATTTCCCTGAACCGGGGTGCCTGTGCCGCAGGCGGAAGATTAGCCTAGTGAGCTGCGGCGCCGGCCGAGATTTATTAATTTCATCTAAGTTATCCAGCTTATAGGTGTAAAGGTCTTCATAATATGCCCTTGTTCTATTTTAATATCTGTATAATCTATAATGATGCTACCTCTCATTCCCACTATGGGTAATTTGTATTTTTTTCTTTCTCTTCTGATCAATGTTGCTAGAGATTTATCAATTTTATTGATTTTTTTTTTAAAGAAGCAGTCTTTGGTTTCATTGCTTTTATCTATTGTTTCCTATGTCATTGACTTGTACTTTGATCTTTATTATTTCCTTTATTCTGCTTGCTTTGGATTTAATTTACTCCTTTTTTTTAACTTTTATTTAATAAATATAAATTTACAAAGTACGACTTTTGGATTATAGCAGATTTTTTCCCCCCAAAACCTCCCTCCTACTCGCAACCATCCCATCTCCCACTCCCTCTCCCATCCCATTCACATCAAGATTCATTTTCAATTATCTTTATATACAGAAGATCAATTTAGTATATACTAAGTAAAGATTTAAACAGTTTACACCCACACAGGCATCCAAAATATAAAGTACTGTTTGAGTGCTAGTTATGCCGTTAATTCACATAGTAAAACACATTAAGGGCAGAGATCCTATATGAGGAGTAAGTGCACCGTGAATCCTGTTGTTGATTTAACAATTGACACTCTTGTTTATGGCGTCAGTAATCACCTGAGGCTCTTGGCGTGAGCTGCCAATGCTATGGAAGCCTCTTGAGTTCGCCAATTCTGATCTTATTTAGACAAGGCCATAGTCAAAGTGGAAGTTCTCTCCTCCCTTCAGAGAAAGGTACCTCCTTCTTTGATGACCTATACTTCTTGCTGGGATCTCACTCACAGAGATCTTTCATTTAGGTGTTTTTTTTTTTTTTTTTTTTTTTTTTTTTTTTTTTTTTTTTTTTGCCACAGTGTCTTGGGTTTCCATGCCTGAAATATTCTCATGGGCTTTTTAGCCAGATCCAAATGCCTTAAGGTCTGATTCTGAGGCCAGAGTGCTGTTTAGGGCATCTTCCATTCTACAAGTCTGCTGTGTATCCCGCGTCCTATGTTGGATTGTTCCCTCCTTTTTAATTCTATCAATTAGTATTAGCAGACACTAGTCTTGTTTATGTGACCCATTTGACTGTTAATCCTATCATTTTGATCAATTATGAACTGAAACTTATCACTTTGACTAGTAAGATGACATTGGTACATGCCACCTCGAAGGGATTGAATTGGAATCCCCTGGCACATTTCTAACTCTACCATTAGGGGAAAGTCTGAGTATGTATGTGCCAAACTGTACATCTCTTTCCTCTCTTATTCTCACTCTTATATTTAATGGGAATCACTTTTCAGTTAAATTTAAACACCTAAGAATAAATGTATATTAATTAAAGAGTTCAACCAATGGTATTAAATAGAACAAAAAATACTAAAAGGGATAAAGTATTAAGTTGTTCATCAACAGTCAGGACAAGGGCTGATCAATTCATTGTTTCTCATGGTGTCCATTTCACTTCAATAGGTTTCCTTTTATGTGCTTGGTTAGTTGTCACTGATCAGGGAGAACATATGATATTTGTCCCTTTGGTACTGGCTTATTTCACTCAGCATGATGTTTTCCAGATTCCTCCATTTTGTAGCAAATGATCGGATTTCATTTTTTTTACTGCTGTTTTGTATTCTATAGAGTACATATCCCATAATTTCTTTTTCCAGTCTTTTGTTGATGGGCATTTAGGTTCATTCCATGTCTTAGCTATTGTGAATTGAGCTGCAATAAACATTGAGGTGCAGGCAGATCTTTTATTTGCCAATTTAATTTCCTTTGGGTAAATTCCAAGGAGTGTGATGGCTGGGTTGTATGGTAGGGTTATATTCAGGTTTCTGAGCAATCTCCAAACTGACTTCCATAGTGGCTTTACCAGTTTGCATTCCCACCAACAGTGGGTTAGTGTCCGTTTTCCCCCACATCCTCTCCAGCATCTATTGTTGGTAGATTTCTGTGTGTAAGCCATTCTAACTGGAGTGAGGTGAAATGTAATTGTGGTTTTGATTTGCATACCCCTGATTGCTGGTGATCCTGAACATTTTTTCATGTGTCTGTTGGCCATTTGGATTTCCTCTTTTGAAAAATGTCTATTGAGGTCCTTGGCCCATCTCTTAAGTGGGTTGTTCGTTTTGTTGCTGTGGAGTTTCTTGATCTCTTTGTAGATTCTGGTTATTAACCCTTTATCTGTTGCATAGTTAGCAAATATTTTTTCTCATTCTGTCAGTTGCCTCTTCACTTTCCTGACTGTTTCTTTTGCAGTACAGAAACTTCTCAATTTGATGCAATCCCAATTGTTAATTTTGGCCAGTGCCTCCTGAGTCTTTTCCAAGAAGTCTTTGCCAGTACCTATATCTTGCAGGGTTTCTCCTATGTTCTCTAATAATTTGATGGTGTTGGGATGTAGATATAGATCTTTAATCCATGTTGAGTGGATTTTTGGTAAGGTGTAAGGTAGGGGTCTTCATCCTTCTGCACGTGGAAATCCAGTTTTCCCAGCACCATTTATTGAATAGACTGTCCTTACTCCAGGAATTGGTTTTAGATCCTTGATCAAATATAAGTTGGCTGTAGATGTTTGGATTGATTTCTGGTGTTTCTATTCTGTTCCATTGGTCTATCCATCTGTTTTTGTACCAGTACCATGCTGTTTTGGTTACAACTGCCCTATAGTATGTCCTGAAATCTGGTATTGTGATGCCTCTGGCTTTGTTTTTGTCGTACAAGATTGCTTTAGCTATTCGAGGTCTCCTGTGTCTCCATATGAATTTCAGCATCATTTTTTCCAGATCTGGGAAGAATGTCTTTGGTATTTTGTTTTCACATTGAATCTATAAATTGCTTTTGGGAGATTGGACATATTGATGATGTTGATTCTTCCATGAGCATGGAATATTTTTCCATTTTTTGGTATCCTCTTCTATTTCTTTAAGATTTTGTAATTCTCATTGTAGAGATCTTTGACATCCTTGGTTAAGTTTATTCCAAGGTATTTGATTGTTTTTGTAGCTATTGTGAATGGGATTGATCTTAGAAGTTCTTCCTCAGCCGTGGCATTGCCTATGTATAAAAGACTGTTGATTCTTGTGCATTGATTTTATATTCTGCTACTTTGCCAAACTCTTCTATGAGTTCCAATAGTCTCTTAGTAGAGTTCTTTGGATCTCCTAAATAAAGAATCATATCATCTGCAAAGAGGGATAGATTGACTTCTTCCTTCCCAATTTGTATCCCTTTAACTTTTTTTTCTTGCCTAATGGCTCTGGCTATATTGAATGGCAATGGTGAGAATGGTCATCCCTGTCTGGTACCAGATCTCAGTGGAAATGCTTCCAACTTTTCCCCATTCAATAGGATGCTGGACGTGGGTTTTTCATAAATTGCTTTGACTGTATTGAGAAATTTTCCTTCTCTGCCCAATTTGCTTAGAGTTTTCATCATGAAAGCGTGTTGAATTTTATCAAATGCTTTCTCTGCATCTATTGAGATAATCATATGGTTTTTCTTCTGCAGTTTGTTAATGTGGTGTATCACATAGATTGATTTGTGAACATTGAAGCATCCCTGCATACCAGAGATAAATCCCACTTGGTCTGGGTGGATGATCTTTATAATGTGTTGTTGCATACTATTGGCCAGAATTTTATAGAGGATTTTTGCATCTATGTTATTCAGGGAAATTGATCTGTTATTCTCTTTCAATGCTGCATCCTTTTCAGGTTTAGGAATTAAGGTGATGCTGGCTTCATAGAAAGAAATTGGGAGGATTCCCTCTTTTTCAGTTGTTCTGAATAGTTTGAGAAGAAATGGGATTAGTTCTTCTTTAAATGTGTGGTAGAATTCAGCAGTGAATCCATCTGGTCCTGGGCTTTTCTTTGTTGGAAGGGCCTTTATTACTGATTCAATTTCTAAGTTATGGGTCTATTTTGGTCACGTCTATTGGGGGTTCTGTGTGCTTCCTGTACTTGGATGTCTCTTTCCTTCTCCAAACCCAGGCAGTTTTCTGCTAGTATCTCACTAAAAAGCCTTCTAATCCTTTCTCTGTCTCCATGACTTCAGGAACTCCTAGAACCTGAATGTTGTTTTTTTAAATAGTATCCTGTAGATTCCCAACAATATTTTTTAGATTTCTAATTTCCTCTTTTCTGTGGTTTGACTGTATACTTTCCTGTGCTCTGTCTTCTAAGTCTGATATTCTCTCTTCTGTCTCACTGATTGTGTTTTTAAGGCTCTCAAATGTGTTTTTCATTTGTTCTATTGAATTCTTCATTTCATTTTGATTTCACTATCTCAATTTCATGTTCTACTAAATTCCTCATTTCATTTTGATTCCTTCTTAAGATTTCATTTTCATGAGAGAGATTTTCATCCTGTATGGATTTCTGTAGTTCATACATTTGTTTTTGATAACTTCTAATGTTCTTATCATAAATTTTTTGCAATCTGTATCTTGCATTTCTTCTATCTCATCATCTTCATAATCTTTTATTGGTGTGTCATGTTCATTTGGGAACGTCATGACATCTTCCTTGGTTTGTTTCCTAGGTTTCTTTATTTGTTGTTTGGCATTGTGGAGATATTCTTTGGTTTCTTCTTTTTATTTTTTCTCACTGTGGTGGCTTTTCTTGTTATACTATGACTGTAGATTAAGTGGACTATCTCCTTTTGGTGAATCTCTAGAGGCTTGTGGTGGGTGTGGCCAGAGAGCTCTGTTCAGTTTTTCAGGGTTAAGGGTGTGCCAAAGGTGACACACCGAGGTTTGGCGTGGTAAATCTCTCTCTCTCTCTCTCTCTCTCTCTTTTAATTTAGAAGGGAAGTAATTCCACTCAGCTGAGCTCTTCTCCTTGGTGTCAATCAGTGCCCAAGTGCTATCCCCTGTGGGTATAATATTCGTCTGCTCTGCCCCAAGGACCACACAAAAGATCTGTGCAGTCCTCAATGTAAGCTCAGATTCCCCTGCAGTGTCTTTGACCTCGTAGCCAAAGCCTCTGAATTTATGATGTCTCCCACTGAGATTACTCACATCTCAGCCACACCGTGAGTTCTCCCACATGCCCTCAGTTTTTTTTTTTTTCCCACAGTCTGGTTCATAAGCTCCACACATTCACTAGGTCTTAACCTCCTGTTATTGCTCCCCACCAGAGTCAGGTTTTTCTGCTTGGCTGAGTGTGGGCGCAGCCCTGAGCTGGCGCAGCTGTTACATATGTACAAAATGGCACCTGCTGTGTTGTCTTGCTTGCCTTTGTAAGGTGAGTGGAGAGAGAGAATCGTGTCTGTACTGGTCCCTTTTATTTTTTTCTCTCCTCTAGTTAGGGTGGTGTACTTTCCCCCGACAGGGCTTCAAGCCCATTCCCTCCAGGCTCTTCCTGCTGCTTTTCCTCCAGTGTCTCGGGATACTGTGGTTTCCCCTCACCTCCCTTTCCAGCGCTGGTGCATAGACTTCGGAGCTGGGATCTCAAGCCATGGGTGCCCATGCCCTCCACATAGGTCCACTGTGTCCCATTAATTCCGGAAGAGTTTCCTCTGCAGTTTTTACCCTAACTCTTCCCTGAGACTACAGTATCTCCACTTTTGTTAAACTATCTTTTCCCAGACTATCAGTGAGCTCCCTCCCTATTCTGCTGTCTTGGAGCCCCCCCTCTTATTCCTGTTTTTCTAGCTTATTAAGTTTGGTACTGAGGTGATTAAGGTAGGTGGCTAGTGTTATGAACAAACTCTTAGTACTGCCTTAGCAGCATCCTACAAGGTCAATATGTGTATTTTCATTGCCATTCAGTTTCAAATTGCTTTGCCATTTCCCCTTTTGATTTCTTAGGTTATCCATGAACTATATCAAATCATGTTATTTAATACCTGTATGCTTGTGGATATTGCCCATGTATCTTCCTGTAATTGATTTGTAATTTAATTTCAGTATGGCCAGAGAACTTACATATTTTAAATTTTTAAAAATTTAATGAGATTTTTTTATGGGCCTGAATCCCTTTTTAAATTCAGGGAAATTCAACCTTGGGCATCACATTTGTGATGGCCAGCCAACAGTGCTCTCTCTAGCAGTCCTCTGCTCCCAAACAGGTAGCATCCCTGTGGGTTGATCCTTGCTCTCTGTCTTCATTGTCCTGGTCCCTCACATTGAACACACACCAAGGACTCTTCAGAGCAAGCATGAAATTCAGTCGTCTTACTTGGTAGAATAGAGCGGGAGGAGAGTGTGGATTTGGTCTGAATAAGGTCAAACTGGAAGGAACACAAAGTAATCCAAGGAAGAGTGAGCTGTGGCTATAAAGAGACATTTTATTTTTCGGCTCATAAACTGATTCTGAAGACGATTTAAAAATGTTTCAAGAAATGTAAGCATTATTGGATGAAGAATGTAGCCCTGGAGATTACTTTGAATGACAACTCTCATTTGGATGTATGAGTTCCAGAGTACCTTAGAAAAATTAATCATTAGTTTTGGTTGGATGTGTAACTATTTTTGTGAACACTCCATACTGAGCTCAATACAAGCATGAAACAATTTTTCTTCCCCTGATCACTGCCTCCAACAATCTTTTATCATATCTAGCTCTCCCATATTATTATGGTACCATGGATATTTTCTGGCAGCCTTTGATCATCTTGCATTATTTAAAGTCCAGTACAGTCTTCGGTACTTTTCTAGTCTCATTTCTGAGACTGACCATGGTGAGAGGCATCTACAGTGAGGAAGACAGGATGTCTTCCCATCTATTTGTATTCGCTTTACCCTCCAGGCTGTTAGAGTGGGGAGCAGAGGTTATTAACCAAGGGACAGGGTTGAATTCAACCGTTGCTAATCATCCTGCTCAGCCAGTTGTGGTGTGTGTGTGTGGTGAGGAGAGGGGCCAACGAATGCTTCATAGAAGTTGTGAGAAGCTTCATAAAGGGCAGGCGGGCATCACCTTTCCCCTGGTGGACGTTCCCTTAGGCCATGGTGTTGCTGCTCTGCTCTTGGGTGGGATTAGCCAGGGGCACTTCTAGGGCATTTCATTTTGGCTTTCAGGACTCTCACCGTCTTGATAGGACCATGAATGGTCAGCCAAGTGAATTGCTACGCCTCTTGCAGCCTTGCTGTCTCCCTCCCATTCATTTTTCACTTGCTCAAGTAGGCGTCGCATCCATTATGTTAGCATATATGAACAGGGACGAGAGAACATTCCCCATTTTTGAGTCTATAAAAATAATTCCCTTTGTGCCCCTACATCTGCCTTGAAGGATGACAAGGCCCTAAGTTGGAGGGGAGGAGAAAACCATTGCATTCCCTCTTCTACTCTTATACTTGGAAGGTGCTAAGTCCTGTTGGAGTAATAAAACCCCTTTACATTTTAGGAGCTTAAAACAAAAGCAAAAAGTTCTTCTTGAAGCTACTTGTCTGTTGTTGGTTACTAGGGAAGCTCTGCTCATTATTGGTGACCTAGAGGCCAGCATTTGAACTGTGGCAGAGAGAAAAGAGAATGCTCTACATAGTCTCACATGGTAATTTGCCACTCTGGCCCAGAAGTGACAGGTGGCCCAGAACTAGTCACTTAGTCCTAACTTAATAGAATTGGGACACACAACCCTACTGTGTGGCCAAAAGGGAAAAGAACTGGAAATGCTAGATTGCCAACACTAATGATAATTGTACTCATTCTCCATTGCACACCTCTGATGGTTCTCTCACTTTCTCTTCTATTTGCACAGTCTCCTACCTGCACAGACAGTGGGGAGATGGGGGCGGCAGGCAGGCAGTGACGGCAATGGTTAATGAGACAAAATCTTGTTCCACATACATTCAAGCTGCCCACATTCATCACATAGGAATGACACCCATCACAGCAAGGCAAAGCTCAAGACAAGTTGCAAGGATGAAAAAACTTGGATTTGTGGATCCATAATCCAACCCAACACTGGGCATACCTGAATATAGCCTTTATTATACATTATCGTTACTGAAATTTCTAATGAAAGACAATATGGCGTAGAATAAAGATGATGTAATGTGGAGAAGATTTGGTTTATGCATTTCAGGACTCAGGTATGTTCTGCACAGGATAAGGACCGGTTAACCCAAGCATTGAGGTGAAGCTATAAAACTTGATGGAACGATGGGTTCAAGTCCAAATAGCAGATGTCCTGACTGTAGTGCCTTCTTGCAGCAGGGAAATTTCTGTTGAGAAAAGTGGATAAAAACAGAAGGTAGTGGCAGTTGCTGAGCAATCTTAAGTTGTTGTAGTTAAAGGCCTTTCTTACAGGGCTTCTCATTTTCCTTTGATGTCTTTATTCCTGGAAGTGCTCCATCTCCTAGGCTGCTGATCACCCCAGACCACTGAATCTCCCCCAACCACTGCAGCCCACCGCCGTCTCTCCCCTCCTTGAATCACGGAGGAGGAGTCATTGCCACACAGTGCTCCCTCTCCAGCTCACTGGATGAGCTTTGGTGATTGGGGGACAGGGACCTGATTGTGTTGCCACTCCATAGTGCACAGATCTTGCTGATATTAGAAGAAATAAAGGACAGAGGGGGAGCTATTGGGAGTGTTTGGGGGTAACAGGATTGTGTGACGGTCCCTTGTTCTGCTCACCAAGACAGACGTTAGTGACAAGTGAGATGTTTCAGTAACATTTCAGATTTTGGTGGAAGTGGGGAGTGATATGTTGGTTTTGGCCCTGGGTCTCAGACATGGATTTAAGCTTCTGGGTTGCAGAACGTAGCTTATGTCTGGGGGAAGAGAGACCGAACAGGACTTAATCCCTTATAATTCCTACATTACAGTGTTTCAGCAAATATTGTGCAAAAGGATTTTCTGGATGAACTTCGAACTGCAAGAGGTTCAGTGTGGGGGTGAGAAGGGCTGTGCAAATGATTTTTTTTAATAAAGAAAATGAGCATTGTTTCAGTTGACATTAAAACCTCAATTTTCTTTCACTAGCCTGTCACGTTGCTTCTTCTGTTTCGGTCAGACACGCTTCCCAGGAGAAGAGGAAGATATTTATAGGATTGTAGGAAGGTAATGTGAAGTCCTAGTATCTGTCATTTTTTTCTTTTATAAAAATTCTATTAATAGAACCCAGAATCCTGACGAGCTTCAGCCTCCCTTACAGATTGGGTAGCTCCTGTGGAAGTAGGAGTTTAAAATCCTAGTGGCGTTTATGTGAGATTGACCCTGCCTATGGAGATTTCCAGCTCTCTCTCTCCCCTTGTTGGTTGAGTCTGGGACACTGTTCCCTCAAGGATCCTGTGAGGCTGTTTTAGTTCTCCATTCCATTCCACTGTTCACAGAAATCCCTTCAAATTTTTTTAGGTCACGTGACTGCATTTGGGGCACTGTAAATGCATTCTGCATAGCAAAGACCCCTTGAATTGGGTTTATTTGGTGTTAACTTTGGAGTTTAAATCAGTGGCCAGCAAACTTGGGCTGCATCCCTATCACCTGTTTGAGAAATTGTTCGGGGACAGTCATGCCTGTTCTGTCTAGAGCTGCTTGTCCATGGCTATTGTCCTGCTACAATGGCAAAGCCAAGGATTAATCGCAAAGCTAAAAATATTTGATTGTTTAAAGAAAAAGTGGGCTAACTCCTGGTCCAAATGACTGATAAAATTGTGGGGAAGAAAGATTCCAATTCATTTTATTTTCAAATCCAACCTTCATTCTCCCTTTCCCCATAGGAATCATTCATTTTATTTTTTATTTTTATTTATTTTTTTAAAGATATTTTATTTATTTGAAAGAGAGTTACAGAGAGAGCAGAGATAGAGAAAGAGGTCTTCCATCCACTGATTCACTCCCCAGAAGTCCACAGTGGCTGGAGCTGCGCTGATCTGAAGCCAGGAGCTTCTTCCGGGTCTCCCATGCAGGTGCAGGAGCCCAAGGCTTGGGCCATCTTCTACTGCTATTCTAGGCCATAGCAGAGAGCTGGATTGGAAGAGGAGCAGCTGGGACTAGAACCAGTGCCCATATGGGATGCTGGCACTGCAGGCCAGGGTGTTAACCCACTGCACCACAGCGCCAGCCCCAATCATTCACTTTAAAAATGTAATTCTATTTATATTTTTTATGAAGTGTGTACTTTTGTGTGCAACTAAATCCATTTTTGCTAAAACAACTTAATAATCCTCTTTCCTTATTGATCTGTAGTGCTATTTTATTGTATATTTCTGTTATGTCATAGATCTCTGATAGTTCCTTTGTTATTTGTTTTTATGTGAATACCACAGGATATTTTTAAAAACTATGATAACATTTTTCAGGGCAATTTCTTTCAATTTAGTCATATCTTTCAATAATGACTTATCTATTGATAATTTTTTCATGTATATATGATGAAGTATGTTTATGTTTCAAAAAAAATTGACTTAATATTTCTATTAAGTTGCTTTAATTTATATGTTGATTTAGAGATAATCAGCATTTTTGAACCATGAAATCATCCTATCCAAGAGCATGGAATGTCTTACTTTATTTATTCCATCTGTATTATCCTCTTCTGTGGCTTTCACTGGAGTTGTACATTTTATGTGTAGAACTCTTATGTACCTTCAGTGATGTTAACTTCTAGATACTTTATAATGTTTGTTGATATTATGCTTGGTATTATTTTTTCTTTTTCAAATGATGTCTTGTTGGACTTTGCTTAATAGAGAAATTATTTTGATTTTTATAGGTTGATTTTATATCTGGCAATTGTATTGGTCCTTCTGAATAGATTATCATATCAACCTATAAGATTATTTAATCATTTCTCTTCCAATCTTTTGTCTTTTACCTTCCTTGTAATTTTGACCTCCTGTGCCAAGTTAAAATAGTAGCAATGGCATGCCTCATCCATCATGTCACCCACAGATTGTTTTTTCTATACCATTTGAAATGGTTATGTATTATATAGTTTACTTTTATAAATTTTTATAATTTGCATGTAATCATTGCATAAATTTTTAGTCTTGAGAGTGATAAATCGTCTTGTTATATTTTTTCCTAACTCCTGGCTAGTCTTGGAATGTGGAAGTCATTCAATTTCACTTGTATCTCTTTAGAATATTTACCATTTTATTTTTTTAACTCTTTTTTTTAAGATTTATTTTATTTATTTGAAAGAGTTACAGAGAGACATAGAGACAGAGAGGTCCTCCAGCTGCTGGTTCACTCCCCAGATGGCTGCAATGGCCGGAACTGTGCTGATCGGAAGCCAGGGGCCAGGAGCTTCTTCTAGGTCTCCCACATGGGTGCAGGGGCCCAAGGACTTGGGCTGTCTTCCACCACTTTCCCAGACCATAGCAGAGAGCTGGATCGAAAGTGGAGCAGCTGGGCCTATAACCAGCACCCATATGGGATGCTGGTATTTCAGGCCAGGGCTTTATCTTGTTGCGCCACAGTGCCGGCCCCTTTTTAACTCTTTTTAAAAATTTTATTTAAGTCATGCAAGTTTCATGTATTTCATATATACAGATTTAGGAACATACTTTCCACCCTCCCCTCCCTTCCACCCACACTCCAATCCTTCTTCCTCCTCCCTCTCCCATTCCCATTCTTCATTTTTGCAAAGATCTATTTTCAGGTTACCTAATGATCATAAATAACCCTACACTACGTAACAGAGTTCAACAAATAGTTTGAAGAAAAAAACTATTGTTCTTCAATGGAAGAGACAAGGGCTGTAAACAATCACCACATCTCAAAACATCTGTTTTTCTTCTAAACACTTCATTTTAGGTTATCTGTTAGTTACCTTGGGTCAGGGAAAACATATGATATCTTTTTGGGAGTGGCTTATTTCGCGAAGTATAATAGTTTCCAGTTGTATATATCTTGTTGCAAAAGACAGGATTTCATTTAAAAAAAGATTTATTTATTTAAATTGAAAATAAGAATAACAGAAAAAAAGAGGCAGAGAGAAAGAGCGAGGTCTTCTATCCACTGGTTCACTTCCCAGTTGGCCACAATGGTCAGAGCTGCACCGATCTGAAGCCAGGAGCCAGGAGCTTCTTCCAGGTCTCCCACCCAGGTGTAGGGGCCCTTGGATGTGGGCCATCTTCTACTGCTTTCCCAGGCCATAGCAGAGAGCTGGATTGGAAGTGGAGCAGCTGGGACTCAAACTGGCACCCATATGGGAAACCAGCACTGCAGGTGGCGGCTTTATGCACTACGCCACAGCGGTGGCCCCATGGGATTCCCTCCCCCCCTTTTTTTTAACAGCTGAGTAGAATTCCATAGTGTATTTATACCATAATTTCTTTATCCAGTCAACAGTTGATGGAAATCTGGGTTGATTCCACATCTTAGCTATTGTTAGTTGTGCTGCAGGTAATGTGGAAGTACAGATAATTCTTTCATATGCTGATTTATTTTGTCTGGGTAAAGTCCCCGGAGTGAGATGGCTGAGTTATATGGTAGGTTTGTATTCAGATTTTTGAGGTGTCTCTATACTGTCTTCTACAGTGGTTGCACCAGTTTATATTCCCAACAACAGTGAATTAGGGTATCTTTTCCCCCACATCTTCACCAGCATTTGTTGTTTGTTGATTTCTGTATGAAAGGCATTCTATGGCCGGTGCCGCAGCTCACTAGGCTAATCCCCCGCCTGTGGTGCCGGCACTCCAGGTTCTAGTCCTGGTTGGGCACCGGATTCTGTCCCGGTTGCTCCTCTTCCAGTCCAGCTCTCTGCTGTGGCTCAGGAAGGCAGTGGAGGATGGCCCAAGTGCTTGGGCCCTGCACCCGCATGGGAGACCAGGAGACGCACCCAGCTCCTGGCTTCGGATCTGCACAGTGCTGGCCGTAGCCATTTGCAGGATGAACCAATGGAAGGAAGACCTTTCTCTCTGTCTCTCTCTCTCACTGTCTAACTCTGTCAAAAGAAAAAAGAAAAAAAAAAGGCATTCTAAGGGAGGGGTGAAGTGTAACCTCATTGTGGTTTTGATTTGTGTTTCCATGATGGCTAGTGATCCTGAGCATTTATTCAAATGTCTGTTGGCCATTTGAATTTCCTCTCTTGAACCACCCTGCATACCAGGGATAAATCCCACTGGGTGAATGCTCTTTCTGATGTGTTGCTGGATTCGATTACCTAATATTTTATTGAGAATTTTTGCATCTATGTTCTTCAGGGATATTGATCTGTAGTTATCTTTCTCTGTTCCGGTTTAGGAATTAAGGAGATGCAGGCTTCATAGAAGGAGTTTGGGAGGATTCTCTTCTTTTCAGTTGTTTTGAATAGCTCGAGAAGAATTGGAGTTAGTTCTTATAATGTCTGGTAGAATTCAGCAGTGAAGCCATCCGGTCCTGGGCTTTTCTTTGTTGGGAGGGTCTTTATTAGTGATTTAATGTATGTCTTGGTTATTGGTCTTCTAGATTTTCTATGTCATCATAACTCAGTTTTGGTGCTGGGAATCTATCCATTTTTTCTAGGTTTCCCAATTTGTTATATAGCTCTCTGTAGTGCTTTGATTTTTTTTTATTTCTGTGGTATCTGTTATATTTTCCTTTTCATCTCTGATTTTATTGATTTGAATCTTCTCCCTCTTTTTTCTCATTAGTCAGGCCAAAGGTACATCAATTTTGTTTATTTTTTTCAAAAATCCAGCTCTTAATGTCACTGATCTTTTTAATTCTTTTTGTTTCAATTTTGTTCTCTAATTTGAATTATTTTTTCCTCCTACTGATTTGGGATTTGGTTTGTTGTTTTTTTCTAGGTCCTTGAGATGCATTGATAGCTCATTTATTTGGTACCTTTCCAATTTCTTCCTGTAGACAGCAATTGCTACAAACTTCCCTCTTAATACTGCTTTTGCTGTATCTGATAAGTTTTGATAGGATGTATCGTTGTCTTTATTCATTTTCAGAAGTTTTTTGATTTGTCTTTTGATTTCTTCAATGACGCTTTGCTCATTCAGGAGCATGTTGTTCAGTCTCCATGTGTTTGCATATAATCTAGAGATTCTTGAGTTGTTGATTTACAGCTTCCTTCCATTGTGATCAGAGAAGATGTATGGTTTGATACCAATTTTTTTTTTTGATTTTCTGAGAATTGCTATCATCTACCCTAGATAATGTTCCATGCTCTGATGAGAAGAGTATGTATTCTGCAACTGTAGGGTGAAAAGTCCTGTAGATACCAGTTATGTCTGTTTGGTACATAGTGTTGCTTCTTTGTTGATTTTCTGTCTAGTTGAATTGTCCATTGAGTAAAGTGGGGTGTTGAAGTCCCCTGATACTATTGTATAGGAGTCTTTGTCTCCCTTTAGACCCATTAACATCTCTGTAAATAGTCTGGCACCCAGTAATTGGGTGCATATGGATTTTTATAGTTCCATTTCCTATTGAGCTGATCTGTTAATCATTACATAATGCCCTCCTTTGTCTATTTTAACAGTTTTTGGGTTAAAGTCTATTTTGTCTGATATTAAGATGGCAACTCTGCCCCTTTTTTGCTTTCCTTTAGCATGGAATATCTTTTTCCATGCTTTCATTTTCAGCCTGTGTGTTGTATCTTTGTTGGTGAGATGTGTTTCATGTAGGCAACAAATACATGGGTCTTATCCTTTAATTATTTGGCCAGTATCTTTTTACTGGAGAATTGAGGCCATTTACATTCAAGGTGACTATTGATATGTAATGACTTGGCCCTGCCATTTTTCCATAAATAGTCCTATTGATTGCCTTGTATTTCTCTTGTACTTTTACTGGGGGGATTTTCTGCCTTCATGTTCTTTGATAACAATGGTTATTTTTCTGTGTTTTTGTGTGCAGCACATTCTCAGGCATCTTTTGTAAGGTTGGGCAAGTGGTGAAAAATTTTAATTTGTTTGTTATAGAATGTCTTTATTTAACCTTCATTCATAAATGATAGCATTGCAGAATACAGTAATCTTGATTGAGAGTTTTTTTCTCTTAAGACTGGACTATGCTATTCTCTTCTAGCCTGTAGGGTTCCTGATGAGAAGTCAGCTGAGTCTAATTGGAGATCCTCTAAAAGTAATTGGTGTTTCTCTTGTGAACATTTTAGAATCTGTTCTTTATGTTTTATTGTGAAAAGCTGGCGACAATTTGTTGTGGTGAAGATCTTTTCTGGTCATGTTTTTTAGGAGTTCTATGTGTTTCCTGTACTTGGACATCCCTTTCTTTCATCAAATTGTGGAATTTTCTGTAGTTATTTCACAAAATGTGCCTTCTAGCCCATTCTATTTTTCCATGCCTTCAGGAACTCCTAAGACCCCTATGTTGGGTCTTTGGATAGTGTCCCACAAATCTCTAACACTGTTTTTAAGTTTTGTACTTTCTTCTTTCTTTTTTTTTTTTTTTGGTCTTACTGAAAGTTTTTCAAAGATCTGTTTTTTAGCTCAGATATTATTTCTTCTGCCTCACCAAATCTGTTGTTAAGGCTTTCTATTGCATTTTTTATTTGATCTATTATATTGTTCATTTCTAATATTTCAGTTTGATTTCTCTTTAAAATCTCAATTTCATGGGAAAATTTTTCATTCATGTCATGTGTGGTTTTCTTTAGTTTGTGGATTTGCTTCTGATTGCTTTTGAGTAATTCCATGATTAATGTTTTGAATTCTGTTTCTGGCATTTCATCAATCTTTTTTTTTTTTTTAAGATTTATTTATTTGAAAGTCAGAGTTACACAGAGAGAGGAGGAGAGGCAGAGAGAGAGAGACTTTCCATCCACCAGTTCACTCCCCAATTGGCCACAACAGCTGGAACTGCGCCGATCTGAAGCAAGGAGCCAGGAGCTTCTTCCAGGTCTCCCACGTGGGTGCAGGGGCCCAAGGCCTTGGGCCATCCTCCACTGCTTTCCTAGGCCATAGCAGAGAGCCAGATGGGAAGTGAAACAGCCAAGTCTCGAACCGGCACCCATATGGGATGCCAGTGCATCAGGCCAGGGTGTTAAGCTGCTGTGCCACAGCGCCAGCCCCTCATCAATCTTTTCATCTTCACATTCTAGTATTGAAATGTTTTTGTGTTCCTTTGGGAAGAGTCAGGGTATCTTCCTTATTTTTTTCTTGAATTTTTGCATTGATTTTTAGGCATCTGTGGAGTGAATAGTTTTTTTCCTCTGGTGGCTTTTATCTTTGAGCTGTCTCTGTGGCTTAGCGGAATGTCTGTACTTTTCAGTGAATACCAATTGGTGTGTGGTGGGTGTGGAGAGGGCACTCTGGTCAGTGTTCCAGTGTGGGGTGAGTATCCGGGGTAACACTGAAGTTGGAAGTGGTATATCTCCTCTTGTTAACAGAAGAGGGGAATGGTCAACTCTGTTGGAGTGATCACCCCCTCACCTCCTCTCCTCCAAGCCGAGCAATGCCCAGGTGTTAGCCCCCAGTGTGTTCACTCTATCCATGCCACTGTATGATCTGCACAAATGATCTGCACAGTTCTCACTATGAGCCCGGTTCCCACTGCAGTGACCCACGCAAGGTAACCAGGGAGCTCCGAGCATGTTGAGCCCTACCCAGTGACTGCCCAGAGACCCAGCTACACCCTACACCCTCTCATGTAACCACTGAGTCCCCACGGTTTCAGCACTAAGGCTCCCACAGTTGCTGGGTGCAGAGGTTTCTCTCTGCCTTGCCAACCTGCCCAGTCTACAGAGAGGCAGATGTGCCCCTAACCAGGTCTGCCTGCCTACGTGTTTTGATCCTGGGAGCCTGTGCTGTGTTGAGAGGCTGGGGGCGCCTCACAGTCCTACGTGGGTGCCCAGCCACAGGTTACTCCTCCCAGCTATGTTCACAGTCAGTGGGGGCTGCAGATTTCCCCTCCCCTGGAATCTCTGGGTCTCACGCATGCGCAGGCTCCACTGGCTGAATTTTGCTGTCTGCCCACCGCTGCTGCCGGTACTGCTGAGAAGGCGTCCTGTCTCACCCAGCAGCTGTGTGCACACACAAAGGCTTCTGCAGCTGCTGCCCAAACCCCAAATGGCACCTGCCCTTTATCTGCTGGGCAGCAGGCGCTGTTGTGGGGAGGTTGGGGTGAGATAAATGTGCCCCCTCTACTTCTATTGGGTCTGCAGGCAACTGCTAGCCCCCAGGGCTACAGTCCAGAGTCACACCATGCTCTCCCTCTGGCCATATCACCATGGGGGAATCTGGTGCTGAATCTGGCCCCACCTCTGTCTCCACGTTGCCGCCCGCTCTGGCTCATGGCTGCTGCAGGTCTTGTGTCTGTGTTCATGATGTGTGTTCTCACCTTCCACACAGGTCCACGGCATTCCTCTTCCTCTTGTAGGGTTTCCAGCATGGTTTTCTCTCCAATTCTGCCTTTTTTTTTTTTTTTTCTCTTTAGCCTAGTGTGTCGTTCCCTAATTTGCCATCTTGGAATCTCTTCTATACTGTTTTCTTTAAACTCCTCAAATCCTTTTGTGGAAATTTTAGATGTTGTTTTAAGCTTTTTGTTCATTTTATTATATTTTCACTAAATTGACTTCTGCCCTTTCTGTTATTTCCTTACTTTTTATTTATTTTGACTTGCTCTAAAGCTCTCCCCAACTTCAGTTTATTTAGTCATATGTTTAGCTAATTTATTTCTAACTTTTCTCATTTCCTGATAATTTATTTAAGACTATAATATTCTCTATAGGCATGTCTTTGCTAAAGCCCCACAGGTTTTCACAGGTGGTGTTTTAATTATCACTCAGTCCTGCATACTTCTAAATTTCTTCTATTATTTCTTGTTTAACCCAAGAACTATTCAATAAAATGTGATTTAATTTCCAAGTATGTTATTGAAGTTATCCTTTAGTAGGTAATTTGTAATTATACTTGATTATTATTGAAGAACATTGTTTGATACTATTGTTTAGAAATTGATTGAAATTGCTTTAATGATCCAGTATGTGGTCTATTTTCATATCAGAGTAGAATTAAAAATTGTCTAGTTTTTTGGGCAAAGTTCTCATATACTTTTTTAATGATTTATTTAAATTTACTTGAAAGAGTTATGGAGAGAGGTAGAGAGAGAGCAAGTGAGCGAGAGAGGTCTTCCACTTCTGGTTCACTCCCCAAATGGCTGCAATGGCCGGAGCTGTGCCGATCAGAAGCCAGGAGCCAGGAGCTTCTTCTGGGTCTCCACATGGGTGCAGGGGCCCAAGGACTTGGTCCATCTTCTACTGCTTTCCCAGGCCATGGCAGAGAGCTGGATCCAAAGAGGATCAGATGGGACTAGAACCAGCATCCGCATGGGATGCTCGTGCATCAGACTGGGGCTTTAACCCACTGTGCCACAGTGCTGGCCCCAACTATAAGTCTTAAGGATACCCATGACAAAATCAAAGTTAGAATGACAAGATTATCAGTACATCCAAGGAAAAGCAGAAATAGAGGGGAAAACAGGAAATCCAGTAAATGGAAAAACAGTTAAATGATGGAACCAATTTCTACCATAATTATAAAAATATCAATTAATCAAATTTAATTTTTAAAACCTGAGTTTTTTCTTTTCAACCTTATATTGGCTACAAGACACACGCTCAAAAACACACAGATAAGAAATAAAATCTGGAAATGATGAAATACATTTACATGGTATAAAATATGAACCTTAGCTCTTAGTGTCTGAATGAGACAATTTAAAGCTAACATTTTGAAAAGAAAGGAGAGCATCAACTATTCATAAAGGAAGAAGAAAAAAGACTGTATAACATGTACATACATGCACCTAAAGTATCTTCAAATATAGAGAACAACAGTTTTCTACACTTCCAGAACACAGAGAGTAATGATCAATGTTAGACACAAGGGATTCACTGGAAGCCAGTATACCAAATACAAGAAAATGGTGGTAATAACCAAAACCTATGTATCATAATTAGTGCACTCCAGCAAGAATATAAAGAATATAAGAGGGGCCAGCGCTATGGCCTGGTCTGAAGTGCTGGCATCCCATGTGGGCGCTGGTTCTAGTCCCAGCTGCTCCTCCTCCGGTCCAGCTCTCTGCTATGGCCTGGGAAAGCAGTAGAAGATGGACCAAGTCCTTGGGCCCCTGCACCCACATGGGAGACCCAGAAGAAGCTCCTGGCTCCTGGCTTCAGATCAGCACAGCTCCAGCTGTCGCAGCCATCTGGGGAGTGAACCAGCGGATGGTTCTCTCACTCTCTCACTCTCACTCTCACTCTCACTCTACCTCTCTTTGTAAATGTCTTTCAAATAAATAAATAAATCTTTTTTTAAAAAGAATTATAGTTGTATTTGGTCACCCCTATTGATTGTAAAGCCTCCCTCCCTCCCATCCTCTCTTCCTCCCTCTCTTTTTTCTCCCTCCCCTTTGCCCTCCATCCCCATTCCCTCCCCATCAAGGTGTGATTTTTGCTTATTTCTTTCATTTTATTCTCTGGGTTCTTTTGGCTTAAGTTAGGCTTATTGATAGTGTTGAGAATTTCTACCTGTATGTCTTCACATCTTTCTCTACTTTGACCATTTTTGGAGGCTTCTGTCATGTGATGGTTGTGCTTCTAGCTTTACCCTCCTTACTTACAGTGCTGATTCTGCCTCCTTCATCTTCGTAGCTTTTCCTGCAACATTTTCAGTAACGTCTTTCAGCTGATCTTCCACTGTTTCTTTTCTGTTATCTACCTTATCTTCTGAAATATCAATGATTAAAATTTCACTCTGACACGTCCTTCATTTCATTTAAAATTTCTTCTTGTTCCTCTTTTATATTAACAGCATCTTACCTCAAAAGTATGTTGATTCTATGTATCTTCAATTATTGGCCTTTTTGTTCCATACTAGTGCTTTGTGTGTTTGATGCCATGCAGTTCACTGTTTTTCTTTGGAGGCAGATGACTTGCTCTTCACATTTGTCGGTATTGCGACTGTGAGAGTTGGTCTTCCTAGGGTGGCAGCTACCCTGTTGGGTTTGTGCTTTTACGAGGAGACAAGATCAGGCTCTAGGCTGTTGGTCCAGGCAAGTGCAGAGGGGAAGAGGGTAACTCTGACTAGACAGCCCCCGGTGCCACACGGTCATGTTCAGTCCTGGTGGCTGTCATCCTAACCCCACTGCCCAAAGCACGTTCAAGTCAGTGTTTCTCTTTGTTTTGTTACTTGCCAGTTCATGAATTTCAGGTTCTCCTGTGTCACCGTGTCCTGGGCTGACGTGGGGGAAGGGATCCCGCAGTCTGAGCTAGTTTATCATTGTCCAGAACTGGAAAACACCTTTAATATCACCTTCTTAGTGTATGAGACAGGATAGAGCATCAGATAGCCTCTTTTTAAAGTCCACTTGAATGACAACAGAAAAATTTTTTTGGGGGGTATGTAAGGTTATAATACCTTAATTAAAAAAGTGTATTTGAAGCATGAAACAGCTGTCTCTAGGAAAAGAGTAGTTGTGTTCTTTCCTTCTTGGACTCTGAGATAGTAGTGTAGTCTGATTTGGACTTTGAATCAGTCTCGGGGGGGGGGGGAAATCCCCAGAGAGATACCCACGTTAGTGCTTTTGTATATTAAAAAACTATGCATTTATTTTTACTTAATTGAAGTTATGCATTCATTTATACTTACATAAAACATTAACTATCAAGTAAAATGTACACAGAACCTAACTTCAAGGCATAATGTAAGGTTGCCAGATAAAAATATGTCCAGGTAAATTTGCATTTCAGATGAACAACAAATGAGTTTTTCAGCATAATTATGTACCAAGCAATATTTTTCCTTCTTTCCAGGACATACATGCCTTCCTTAGCTTTTCCCTGCAGGGAGGAACTCTGATCTTCAGATAAACCTGCCTTCAAAGTCCATCTCCGTCTTGCCTGGGTGACCTGAGTAATCATGCTGAGCCTCAGTTTTCTCACCTGTGAAATGGTAATAATTGTATCTGCCTTGCATGATGATGTTGGCATCAACAGCAATGAACCGTGTGAAGTACATAACAGTGCCGGACACAGACAGGTGCCTGATAACTTAGTTCTCTTTCCTCTTTCAAAGGAAGCATACCCTACTGTCACCCTAAACACTGAAGTCAACTGAAAGTTGTGATTAATGTATCTATTGGACTCCTAGAAAGTGTCATATCACACAAAAACCAGAAAGTGCCACTTGTACATGGCATTGGAAGGGCAATGCTTCTGAGCTAGTAGGTCTTCACTTCACCTGATCTTAGCCAAAAGGCCGAGGGGTGATAGTAGGTCTTTTGGATAAGCATTTTTGGGTAGTACAGATGACACGGTCCACTTACAGTGTAGGTATGAAGACACACAAGACAGGACTTTTATTTTTCCTTCCTCTGGCCCTTGGATGTTGCTTTACTCAACAATGGGGAGGGATGATCTCTTCTTTTAAAATCCTTCATAATGGTATCTAGTGGTAGTCGAGATCTAAAGTCAAGTGACCAAGGTACCTGTTATCTAAATTTAATACGTTCCTTGTCTATGGGAGTTGACTACAAGTTTCTTCTCATTGTAGCCAGAGAATCTAATGGAGACAGGTATTCTGGAACCATACATTGATTCAGTTTCATAGGATAAACTCAGTCGGGTTATTCACACAGGTTAGAATTCTTAACACTCATCACAATAGCTCCTTAGGGCTTCTTCAGCAACAGGGTATTAGTTTAGTAATAACCATGGCCATTTGTTGAATAGTCACCCTGTTACAAATGTTGTATAAGCATTAACCATTTGATCCTTAACAACCCTGAAAAGTAGATGCATAATCCAGTAATTCAGAGGATCAGAGAGGTTAAGTTGCTCATCCAAGTCAAGTACACTACAGAGCTAGGATTTGAAACTGTCTATGCAGACTTTGGAACTTCTCGGCTTTCTACTATATCGCAACTGCTCCAACACAGCCTCAAAAAATTTGCATGAGGGTAAAACCCCAAATACCTTTTAATAGTCTCTTCTAAAATTTCAACCCATCTTAAAGGTCATATATATGACTTATTGAGAACACATATATGGCTAAAAGACCAGCATTCGTCTAACTGATTTCACTTGTTATCCAAAATCATATTGAAGCTCTGATTTCCTAAGAGATGTAAAGGTGGTGGGTTATTGCATGTCTTGATTTCTTACTTAAAAATAACTAATTTTGTTCATAGTCCCTCAACTGTTTTCCTGCCCTGGTGCTGAGGTGGACTGGGAAGGGAATGGGGGAAGGAAGCTGACAGTGTTGGCAGGTGCAGCTTCCTTCGCCTTTATTGGCAATGGATTCTGTTTGCTGGGAACCAGAGAAGACTCCTTTGCTGAACTCGCTCCCAGCTGTGACCCTGGGAGGAGTGAATGGCGCACGGTGATGTCCTGACCATCCCTTGCGTGGGGGAAGGGAGCGTGCTGGAGCAATGATAACAAAGGGCCCGTCTCTTCTCTTTATTACCATCAGTTTCAGAAGGGTAAATGCAGGCGAATGAGATCACGATGGGGGCCTTTACACAAGATAGCCCAATGGTTCCAGAGAAACGACTGCTCTCTGTCCCTGCCTTTTGCTTCTGGAGAAAATTGCTCTCTCATGAGGCTCACAATCTCCCAAGAACTGGGGAGTGCAGTACAAAGTACTGCAAGTTACAGTGACAGGTGGGAATGTGGCCAAGCACCCACACCGTTCATCACCTCGTGTATCAGGCTGCTGCTGTGCAAGGTTCCTGGGGGCCAGCTGGGGCCAGCCAAGTCCTCAGCGTGCTGGCTTCCTCCAGGGTGCTGGCTGTGCCACTTACTGACCTGGGGGTTGGGTGCTGGGGAGTTGCAGCGCAGTGGATCAGCTTCGTCAGAAGATGCACCTAGTGTTTCACTTTGTCCTGCATGCACACAGCAAGCTCATTTCTATAGCAACTGTTGAAAGGTAGTTTTAACTTCCTCTGTTTTATGAAATCCAGGTAATTAAATATATTTCCTAAGACCTCACCACTAGTGATGGCTAAGAGTGGGATCCAGGGGCTGGCGCTGTGCCATAGTAGGCTAAGCCTCTGTCTGCGGGGCCGGCATCCCATGTGGGCATCGGTTCATGTCCTGGGTGCTCCTCTTCAGATCCAGATGTCTGCTTATGGCTTGGAAAAGTAGTGGAAGATGGCCCAAGTGCCTGGGCCCCTGCACCCAATCCCGAGGGAAGCTCCTGGTTCCTGGCTTCGGATCAGCTCAGCTCCAGCCTTAGTGGCCATTTGGGGAGTGAACCAGCAGATGGAAGACCTTTATCTGTGTCTCTCCCTCTGTCTGTATTCTACCTCTAAAACAAACAAGTAGTGTTTTTTATAAAAACGTGGGATCCAGAGTCATGTTTGACTCGGTTTCATCCTCTGGTAACATTGACTCCTCTCAGCTGTGCTACTCACCCCAGTGGAGGGGAGAACCCCTCCCCAGCCCTTTAGAAATATGAACAATGATGATATTGTGAATGAGGGCGATGCTCATTCCAGGAAGGGTGAATAAACTTTCCATTGGAAGCTCCTGGGTTTTGTTTGAATTTCATCTTGTCTGATGTACAAAAATTAATGAGCTACAAGATCTGGACCTGGTGTGCCTTGATAAAAGGGCGTATTTTTAGTGCCTGAGCATTAAAAGGATCTGTTATAATTTCATGCTTAAATAACACTCAATAAGGGCCCGTGTTTGTGGCACATAATTGGAAGAAGCAAAAGGGAAACAGTTACTTGCCAAAAAAAAAAAAAAAAAAAGGCACGGATGCGCCTTGGAGGACACTGGCAGACAAACCCCCCTAGAAAACTACACCAGACATTTAATTATTCTCCTTGGAGAACATTTCCTACAGGCTGGACATGGTCTTTGAGGACAGAAAGACCCAACCACCAGGCTGGAGACAGTGACTAACTGTGGGTTTAGGATGCAGGGTCAGGATGGCCCCAGTTCAGAAGGGCAGCTGTGCACCAAACAGCCGGCCTGGGTTAGCTGAGGACCAGGGAGAAGACAAAGGAGTCTCCCTCCCTCCCCGGACCCTCTAGAGTTAGGGTTTGTTGAGTTGTCCCTTTGTCTTTAATATCCCCTCCATGTAGCCTGTGAGATCCCCTAACTCATAGCTCCCAGGGCAGTGGGAAAACGCTGGCTGAAATACAGGATGGGAGGAGGAGGGACTATGACATCATGAAAGAGCGGCTCTCCCAGGCACACCTTTGAATCTCGGGGTCACCGAGTCGCTCTCCTGGGAGCTCTCTCCTCCTCCTCCTCCTCCCGGGCATCCTCTTCCTCTCAGCCCCGCCCCCCCTGGCCACGCCCCTCTCTGCACTGAACACGCACCCGAGCCCTCTCCTGCCTGCCCCGGTCGGTCTCCCACAGTGAAATTTTGCTCTTAGTGCATTTGCATTTCTGCTGACTGCAAGGATCAGTTTAATTTCATGGGTGTCATTTCCTTCAAGAAATCTCTGTCTGAGCAGCAGCCCATCGGATCCCCGATAAAACATATTTTCCTACGGTAATGATTTTATGGGCCCATAAGTCATGAATTTATTATGATCTCAGCCCCTGCTGCTGATTGCTGTAAAACGCAAAGTAATTAACAGCGAGTGGTAGCAGTTATTCCCACCTGGTAACGTGTTCCTTAGTTCGCTGATGGGTTTGATTAAAGTAATGACTAAAGAGTGAAGCCTGGCTGTAAAATATTAGCATGATTAATGCCGTATCCTAAATAAGAAACAAAACTAACCGGCACGGTCTGAGAAATTAAAAAAAATACACAATCCTTCTTCACCCCCACATTCCCCCCTCCCTTAAGCAATTGTTACGGCTCATTTAGAGCTTGTCTTTCTTTCCATTAAATAATGTATGGGTTCCAAGGCCAGGGGCTGGCTAGCAGAGCAGAGCACGCAGTACACAACATCTAAAGGCTGGTATTATTTTTGTTTCGTGTCCTCTTGGATTTGCAGAATGGAGCTTGGGTGGGGGTAGCTGTTGAGCTAGAGCCTGCATAGCTGTGTGGGTGGGTTCTTTTCCCCTCTACACAGGGCAGGGTCTTTGTGGTACCAATGAAAGGTGAAGATGGACAAGGGTGAGAAGGGCTTGGGCAGTTTGGTTGCCCCCTTGCCCAGCTGGAGCTGGGAGAAAGCTGTTGGGTTAAGGGTGGCTAGGGGCACCCCCAGGAATAACTAGTGTTGTTTGTAGCACTGCTCGGGGGTAAGTAAGAACCCATGAAAACACATACTGTGGTGCCCACTTGACTATCTTTAATCCTCATGCTATGAAGACATGGGAGCTTCCTGAAACCCTGTCTCTCCTGGAAGACCAGGCAGCAGGCTCACCGGACAGCGGGCGCAGAGGGAGTTCTGCTCATGGGCCAGTGTCTTGCCCTCTCCACTCTGAGAGTCCCACAGTCCAGAGATCCATCAGACTGTAAACAGATGTGGTTCTCCAGGAGTAGCTGTGAGTAGGCAGATGTGGGCTGGAGTGGTCACCTGCTGAGAGGTCAGGGGGAGGCAGGAGGTGTGCCATTGCCCTTGCTTAGTGGCCCTGGAATTAGAGTCGCAGTTATGTTTGGAGGTTGGGAGAGGCAGAGCCAGTGTTGTCAGAATAAGCATGAGGCTATGGGTCAAAGGAGAATCCTCAGGCATTTGGTCTGGCTAGGTAGAGGAGGGCTGTTCTGATGAGAGGATTATTTGGCCAAGGGCTGGAAGACTGAGGCATAAGGAGGACAAGAGTAGGTTTCATTGATTGACTATTTGAAACCTCTCTGTATAGTCTCTGGCATCAAGACACTCCCAGTTTAGAGACTTAACCAAAAGGAGAAGATGAGGAAGGACATCTCATTGGCAAAAGACAGAAGGAGAAGAAGAAGCGGGAACTTGGAAGGGCCCAGGGCCACCATGGCTTTGGGGAGGAACATGGATGAAGGGTTGGAGAGAGAATGCCACGCCCCCTATGGCAGGCAGGAGTGGCTGTCCTGCACACCTTGTGAATTTGGAGAGGGGGGCAGACCATCTCATGGGGACACAGAGACATCATTATTTTAGCACATGGGCATAGGGAGAAGGGAGAGAAGTGCCATTAGCTTATCTCTCTGTTTCGGGAGAACTCACAGCATTTCAGATACACAAAATCTCTAGGGAGGAAGAGGTTAGGAGCAGGGGTGTATGACTCATTTTAAAGATTTGAGGGCCTAATGATGGAGCAAGAAACAATTTGTTCAATGAAACGACTGGTAGGAGGCGGGAGAGGGGTCAGACCCACGTCTTTCCCACTCCCCAGTCAGCGTCCATTTGCTTAACAGATTGGCTTCACGTGCCAAGTTTCCGGAAGCTGCACTTCCAGACCGAGAGGCAATCCGGCTGCGTTTGTGCAGTCCACACACAATGTCAATAATCGTGACTTTGCTGTCAGTCCCAGGGATGTCAGTGTGCCTCTCTGGGAGAGCCCCAGTAGAAAGCATTGGGTCTTCCCCTACAGCAGAAAGACAGCTGCTTCCTGGATGGCAGCTGTTCCCACACCTTCCTCATCAAGGAAGAAGCCAAGGCCAGGGACATGGAAGGTCAAGGCAGAGGAAATAGAGATCTATACAAACACTTTTTTTTTTTCCTCCTCTTCCTCTTCTTCTCAGTCACTAAAAAATACCCCTTGTTGCATGATGTTTTAGAAAAAATGTATTGAACTGACGGCTTTCTGTCTTTTCTCTTCTAGCCCTTGCTCCTTACGGGGGTAGAGGAAGGAAAGTTACTGGGACTGAGGTGCTGGCTCCGCAAAGATAAACCTGGAGCCCTCCCTTCCTCACCGCTGAGCAGGTCAAAAAATGATTGCGCTGGGCGTGAAGGATTTATGTCTTCCGTGAGTCAGTCAGAGCGTCGGGGTAAATCAAGGCTGATGTTTTTAGCATCTGGGAAAAAAAAGCAATTGTGTTTTATGTCTACATTTTGCTCGGCTAATCAAGGTGCGGAAGAGACAGCCTGCCTGGGGAAACTTTTCCACTTTTTATTATTTGGGTAGGGTTTGGTTTTCCCTATAGAAATATGGAGGAGTCCATAAAGGCTCCCGTTTAGAGCAAAGAGGAAAGAAGACCACCTTCCCTGTCAGATTTGATTAGGACAGAGAAATCGGCAAAATGTCCCAGTGGCCCAGGAAAGGATACGGGAGGAACAGAGCATGGGGCCCGCTGAGCAGCCGCAGGGACGGCTCCGGGGCAAGGGCATGGGTGACCATCTCTGCAAAGGACTTCGGTCCAGAAACCTCAGTAGGACCAAATTTATAACAGAACCATTGTAGAACATCAGTGTGGTGCTTTTGATGAAGCTGGCCAGCTACCAGTTGTCTGCTAATCAGTCCTTTAACACAAACAACCAGTGAAATAACCACGTTGAGCAGTTGGAACTGTTGAACCACTGGATGCTTATTGACATAGTTCAAGATCAAGCCACAGTTAATGTTTGCAAGGGGAAAAGAAAAATGAACAAATTAACTAAGCAATATTTCTTTTTTTTCTTTCCCTTTCCAAGGCTAATTGTTGGCTTATCTAAGTGTATTGCTTTAGTAAATGAGAATGTATTTAGATTTCCAAAGTCTTCTGTTTTGCACGAGGGACTACATTCAGCAAGTAATGCTTTCATGCGCTAATGGATAGCAATCATGGTAGCCTTTTTTTTTTTTTTTTTTTTTTTTTTTTTTTTTGTGGAGGAGGGATTTACTACAGGAAATATTTGGTCATTTTATACATAGCCTCTTGTTAATCCGGCACCCCAGAAGCTGGTAGTGATCCCTGTCTTACTGATGGGGAAGCTGAGGTTTAGTGAGGTCGACTGATAGACGTGAGCTTTTACCCGCTCGTCCTAGCTGGTAAGAGCTGGAGAAGCTCTCTGAACTAATGAGATTCTGCCTCTGCTGGTGTCACCCCAACCTGCTGTGGTTGCTGCTTCAGTTTGAAACAGAGATGCAATTTTTTTTTTTTTGTAATAACCTTGGGGATGAGAGATTCAACAAAGACAGTTGACACACATGTCTAGATTTTCCTTTTCATAACCCCTAAAATAGTCAGGAACCAACCACAGTTTCCAAAAGTGTGTGCTTAAAATGATGATGATAATAGTGGCAATAACGCTGGTATAATGCATTGCTTATTTCCCACGTGCCAGGCACTATGAGAAACTATATCTATGCATTTGCTCGGTGAAGCCACACTTAACCTAAAGCAGTAGACCTATTTCAATCTTACATTCCAGAGGAAGAAACCAAGGCACTGAGTTTAGAAACTTTCCTATGCGTTTGGCTGAGAAGTGACATCCAGAAGACAAGTGAATTGACATCTAAATCCTTATGCTTAGGCACTTTGCTACAAAGCACTAGCAGTAGATTTGTTAGGCCTGGAAAATGTTTTTGGTGAGACAATAGTATTGGCAGCAGTTTTCCTTCTCGTGTGTGTGAGTGTGTGTGTGTACCCTTTAATAATTGTTTTGTGATGTTTGACTTAGGAAACTTTGAAATTTTCTTTTAGAAATTTTAAATATTTTTCCTTTATTAGCACATATTTAGTTCAAAAAGAATGAAGAAGCACCCTATCCAGGATTTAGGACATCTAGAAGTTCTTAAGGAGGTAGTGGAGACCTTAAAGTTATGCCCACGATACCTAAAAGCTGAACTAAAATTGATTTACTGATAATAAGGTGTCAGAGGGTAACTCAAACACCAAGTTCATAGAATTTTGTTAGCTCAGTGAGAGCATGTGGATTATTGCATACTGATTGTTCTTTGATGAATAGAGATATAGAAGTGGAATATTCCTTAATAAACGTTGTCAATTAGAGAAAAAGATAATAAGAATGAGAAATCTGATAGAGAAAAGAGCAAGGGGGGCCTTGATGACAAAGGTCTGGGAACCTTTGATGTAAAGGTTTCTCATTTTGCTGTTCTCTTGGTTATTTGTTAAACATTAGCAAAATCCCTCTCACAGCCCAATGATATGATTATGTAAAGTGCTACGCAAATACGAGTTCTTGCTGTTAATATTAACAGTAATAGCTGTGGTAATGATCTTAGTGAATAGCACGTGATTTTAGGTAACAATTGTATCAAGAACCTTAATTGTTTTTTAAAAAAAGATTTATTCATTAATTTGAAAGAGAGAGTTACAGAGGAGTGAGAGAGAGATTTTCCATCGCTGGTACACTCCACAAATGGACTCAATGGCTAGGCTGGCCAGGCTGAAACCAAGAGTCTAGAACTCCATCCAGGTCTCCCATGTGGGTCCAGGGCCCCAAGCTCTTGAGACATTTTCCACTGCTTTCCCAGGTGCATTAGCAGGGATCTGGGTCAGAAGTGGAGCAGCTGGTAAATGAACCACCACCCATATGGGCTGCTGGCGTAGCAGGCAGGGCTTTAACCTGCCATGCTACAACGCCGGCCCCAAGAACCTTAACTGTAAATAGCTCTTTCCCTGGGGTTAGATTTATCCTCCTCTCTGCCTCATTAGTGCAGAGGTACCTGGATATGCTGTGTGCTCTATGTGAGTGCATGTACCTGTGTACTGTGTGTATCACACAGGGGTGTGCGTGTCTGTGCAGTGCACACACACGCACACACCATGGTTTTGTGGGTGTTACATTGCTCATCTCTGCCTTGTACAGTTGCACATTGTAAAACTCTGTTCAGAGAACTTGTTGGAAAGGGTGATGAAGCCATTGTGTTGGGTGAGGTGTGGGGTTTTATTCCCGCATTTTTCTGCCTTTAATTAGGAGAATCTTAGCGCCGAATCCTCTCCTGCCTCCGTGGAGAGTGAAGATCTGCAGGAAGTTGCAGGAGGGAATCCGGCTGTCACTGTTCTGGGCCTGTGCCCACACACACAAGGTGGTTTGAATGTCACAAAGAGGTTGTGAAGTCGGTGTTCCCAGATACGTCTCCATGAGATACACTGAATACCAAATATGGGTTTGATTTATTCTCCCCTTTTAACCAGTTGTTTTGATGCACTTTGGAGACAGCCAGAGTAACACTATTAATTGGGAAGAGATTAGCACATAATCAAATCACATCTGCTTGAAAAAAAAATTCAGAGCCTTCTTTATTAAAATGGCATAAAGTGTAAATTGATCCATAGCAACCCAACTTTCCACTCCTGTTTAAGAAAAGATACCAAGTGGATAAGATTGGTACCTGCTCTGATCTTTAGTGATTATGAATCTCCTCCTGGGCTGCTTCTGTATTTATTCATGTTATTTCAAAGAGACCCCTAACACCCTCCCCTGGCTCTCTGAGGCTTACACAGTCTGCCCATAGCTTCCCTTCTTCCTGCTGCTGCTTGTCCTGGTTCTGATGCTCAGCTCCCATCTGTCACAAGCAAGCCGGGAGGCCTCCTTGGCACCACAATTTACTCTCAGGGTTGTTTTTCCTCTGGAGCTGCCCTCTCCACTATTTGCAGAGAGTCATTCTTCTCTTGGAATACATGGGCTGCTGCTGGTGTCTCACCGGCACCTGAAGCCGCAGGTCATCCCTCCCTACTACCCAGTGTACACGTGAGTGTGTTCCAACACACCAGGGTCTCCATTCCAGTCACTGGGATGGTTATTCTGTTTTCTGAAGCTTTTTGCCCATCATTCGCGTTTACACAGACCGAGCCTCTTCTACAACATTAGTCTTCACCACCTGCCCATGAATTTGCCTAAGACTCAACATTTCCATTCTGCCTCTTTCTTTCATTCCGATTGAGCACGTGGGTAAAGTCGTAATATGTAGTGGTTTCTCAGGAAGTTGAAGCACAAGTATAGTCTTCCTGAGGCCATAGCCATCGTTTCCTGGGCCATCATTTACTTGAGCCAGCTGTGGACACGTGTTGATAAGAATTGACATTTTTCTTCTAGGCAGTTTGTGAAGATTTGGGGAGCTGGAACCAAAGGATGCATGGAATACAATGGAAGCCCGAAGGATGTGCAAAGGGGACACCTTCCTCACAGCCTGGGAAAATTGGGAAGCATTTCAGCTGGGGAACTTGACATGAGTCCAAACACGGGCTTCCTGATGTCTTAGCCGTGTGAGCCCTGAATCCTGGTCTTACCACATAAAATGGGAATGTCGTCACCTACGAGATTAGCCCATTTCCTGTTACTGTAACGAAATAGCTGAGGCAGGCTACTCTATATAGCAAAGAAAAGAGGTTTATTTTGGCTCATGGTTCTGGAGGTGCAAGATCTGGGGGCCTCACCTGGGGCTGGCTTTCCTGCACAGTCTCGAGGTGACCCAGAGCAGGAGTGCCTGTGTCTGTGTCTGTCTCGATCGTTTTGCTTTTAAAGCCACCAGGACTTAATGGAGGGAGTGCTACACTAAACACCAGAGTCATGACAACTTTTGACTCTCCTAATACCATTAATCATACAGCTTTGGGGATTAAACTCTCATGTGAGTTCAGAATGGGTTGGAAAACCCAGAAGCAAACCATAGCAGTTACTTTAGAGAATGTTGTGAGGGGAAAAAAAAACATGATGATGGTGTAAAATAGCTAACAGAGCACCTAGTGGGTCCACGGATATCATGTGCTGAGTAGATGAAGAGAGAGGCTGATATCCTTGGGCTATGCAAACTTAAAATCATTAGCACAGGCATGGCTCAGGAACTCAGAGCATTGATGAAAATAGATGAGCAGAAACTGCCAGAAATGAGGTTTCTAATGAATCCACAGCCTTTGCTATAAGCTGAGGCTCTCACTTACTGTGGGCAGTGGTGCCCAGGGGACTTAGCCCATTAGGTGGTAGTGAGGCAGGAGGGACGAATCTGTCCAGATTAGGTTTTTAGCCTTCAGGCAGTGCCTCTGGTGGAAAAAAGACAGGACTCAAATCTTCAGAAGCTGTGAGAAGGGAAGGGAAGATAAGTCTCTAGAAAGAACTGAGTCAGAGACTTAGAAGAAACCCAGAAAGGCAACTTCATAGACAAAAAATACAAAGGTCTGAAGACCGAAACATGGGAAAAAGGAAGCAGGCAAACTTCGGGGGACCAGAAGCAAGCGTTGCATATCTGCATCTGTTTGAACTTTGGTCAAAGCCAAGAAGGTAGTAGGGATACATGAGAAGTACTACACTTCCTTTGTGATGTCAGTAGCAGGGCTACAGCGGGGCGTGTGCGTGTGCGTGTGCGTGCGTGTGCGTGCATGCTCATGGGGGTAAGTGTAGTAACACACTCTCCTCTTCACAATGGCTAGTTCCTGTGGGGAGCAATCCGGACTAGACTAAGTTACTCGAATTAGGACTTATTCTATGCATCTGCTCTCCCACAATATGGCGCTGGGAGAGAAGTAAACAGCTTCCGCACAGCTGCCTCCAGTTCAACCAATTAACTGTAGGACTTGCTCCTGATTGGAGAGCAGCGTACTCAGCCGAGTTGGGATTGGCGGAGGAGGACTATAAAGGAGGAGAGAGACGGCATGCACCAGGAACATCTATGGGGAACATCTAAGGGAACCCGTGCAGCCCCCGAGAGAACCGGCCGGCGGTGTGCCGCTCCCCTGCGGAAGTGGGGAATGTGGCCAGGGGGAACTGCCCTTCCACGGAGGTGGAAGGGATAGTAGCCAACCCGGGAAGAACCAGCAGCAAACCCGGGGAAGGCCGAGCAGACAGACAGAACAGCGCAGGGTTCAGTGTTGCTCCTCCACGAAGAGGGGGAGCGACATAATGGTGCCGTGACTCGGATATGAAGCCTAGGCAGGGTTTAGTGTCGTTCCCCCATGAAGACGGGGAGCGACATAATGGTGCCGTGACTCGGATAGGAAACCTAGCTTGGATAGAAAACCTAGGACGGATAGGAAACTTAGGACGGATATGAAACTTAGGAGGGAAGAAACGGGAAGAAGTGGGAAGATACCGGAGAGAGAGACTAGCAAACAGCCTAGGGAAAAGCCGGACGAAAAGGGTGCCGGAAGAAGCTATTGAAAGCCTAGGCATAGACTCAGATACGGACTACGGGGGGAAGCTGGGAGAAATCTCTAAGGTCGAAAGCGAAAGTGAAAGCTAGAACAAACAGACTCGGACGCGGACTGTGGGGAGAGGCCAGGAGAAATGAGGGAGGAATATCGTTGGAGGAAAGTTTGGGGAAACATACCGGGTAGAGAAAACTGTTAGGGAAATTGAAGCCGCGGGGGGCAGGCCAAGGCGGAAACGAAAGCCACTTTGGGATTCTCAAGTTAGCCCGGGAATAGGGGGCGAAAAGTTAAAACCAGAAGCTGAGACGCAAGCCAGATTGGGATCCGTCTGATTAGCCCGGGGAGCAAAGGACGGGAAGCCAAATCGTGGGGCGGAGACGTACGCTGGGTTGAATTCGCCAGGCTAGCCCGGGGAACTTAGATTGAATCCTAGTGGCGGAGACGCAAGCTACGCTGTGTTACTCGCGGAAGCCGCCGCGTGCAGAGAGAGCACGGGGCGTGAATAGATAGGGAACGCTGGCGTAGGCCGTGGTTCAGACGCGAAAGGGTTAAGCGTGGAGACCGCGGAGCCGCGCAAAGCCGGGAAGCTGCGCAGATGAGAGAGGCGCGCGGGCTGAAGCGGCGCAGAGCCGGGAACCCGCCGGCGGGGCGAGGTGCCGGGAAGCTGCGGGGATAAGAGAAACAGAAGTTTTAGAAGTAAAGTGAGAGAAATGGGAATGCTGGAAGATAGAAGTGAAATGGGAGAGGTAGGAATGCCCGGAGATAGAGAAATGGAGAGAAATAAGGCCTCCCCTCAACATGCCAATTAGAAGGCTTGGATTCGGTCTGCCCGATTGGTGAGGCGGTGAGCACCTGGGCGGCTAGCCGCGGGTCACCGAAGACAGGCACGAATTAACATCAGTAAAGCTTCCCCACAATGCAACAATTAGGAGGCTTGGATTCGGTCTGCCTGATTTAAGGCGGTAAGCGCCAGCAAAGCTCGACCAGAGTATGAGCTGCAGGTCACCGAAGATAGGCACGAACCAACACTAATAAGTCTCCCCCACAATAAGGCAATGAGAAGGCTTGGATTCGGTTTGCCTGATAGGTTTTGTAAGCCCCTGCGGGCAGAGCAGAGCATGCGCTGCAGGGCACCGAACACAGGCATGCATCAGCGCCTAAAAACCTCCTCACAATGGCGAAGAGAGGACCCGGATTCGGTTTTCCTGATTGATAGGACTTGTAAGAGCCTGTGGCAACTCTAGCAAATAGAGCAGAGTGTGTGCCGCAGGACACCGAAGACAGGCGCGTATCAACGCTAAAAAATAAAAAGAAAGGGGGATCTGTGGGGAGCAATCCGGACTAGACTAAGTTACTCGAATTAGGACTTATTCTATGCATCTGCTCTCCCACAATATGGCGCTGGGAGAGAAGTAAACAGCTTCCGCACAGCTGCCTCCAGTTCAACCAATTAACTGTAGGACTTGCTCCTGATTGGAGAGCAGCGTACTCAGCCGAGTTGGGATTGGCGGAGGAGGACTATAAAGGAGGAGAGAGACGGCATGCACCAGGAACATCTATGGGGAACATCTAAGGGAACCCGTGCAGCCCCCGAGAGAACCGGCCGGCGGTGTGCCGCTCCCCTGCGGAAGTGGGGAATGTGGCCAGGGGGAACTGCCCTTCCACGGAGGTGGAAGGGATAGTAGCCAACCCGGGAAGAACCAGCAGCAAACCCGGGGAAGGCCGAGCAGACAGACAGAACAGCGCAGGGTTCAGTGTTGCTCCTCCACGAAGAGGGGGAGCGACATAATGGTGCCGTGACTCGGATATGAAGCCTAGGCAGGGTTTAGTGTCGTTCCCCCATGAAGACGGGGAGCGACAAGTTCCTCTGACTCTGCCCTGTACCCCATCCTTTCTTAACCCCAATGCTGGTAAGTTTGACTTCCCTTCAGCAGTGGCTGGAGCACTTGCTGTGGTTTCCAAGTTCACATCAACTCAAAGCAGAACCCTCTCGTTACCCCTCACCTCCCTTCAGCCACTGCCTCCTCCCTCTGTTAAGCTTCGACACAAAGGCTCGAGAACCACCAAGCGGTGCTGCTTTTATGTTCTCATCTCTCTCTCTCCTCAGTCCCCTCCTTTGCCCTGCCGCTGGCTCCTGGCCGTGGACAACATCCCTGCACCATCTCAGGGCAGTTCCCACCCTTCCTCTTCATGTCTCCAGGCTCCATTCCCTAAGGCTAACTGCTGGTCTCCCCGGGTTCTTTCTTGGCTTCTGCAGTCCTACATACTTCCTGGTTGTTGTCTGCCCTGCTGGCTACTACCTTCGGTCTCCTATGTGGCCGCCTCCTCTGCACTAGCTCTCTGAGCATAGCTGTGCCCCGGGACTTGGTTCTGGACTCTCTTCTCTCTCTCTGCACCTCACTTCTAGGTGACCTCTGTGCCTGGGGCTGTCAGCACCATCTGTATGCTGACGACTTGCACACATATGTCTCTCTGGTCCAGAAATCTTCACTGAGATTCAAGCTCATATATCCAACTGGATATTTGATGTCTCTACCTGGCTACCTCCTAAATGTCTCAAAAGAAACACATAAAATAGTATTTTCCATTTCCTCCCCAAACCTCTCCTTACTCAGCGTATCCTATCTCCATAAATGACATCACCACCATGAATGCAGGTGTTCAAGCCTAAAGCTCTTAACTCACAAATTCTATCATTGTGTCACCTTCATTCATTCACTTGTTCCTTTACCACTTGATTCTCAATCTTTGTGGTAACTATATTCTTTTTTTTAAAAAAAAAGATTCATTTATATGTTTATTTGAGAGGCAAAGTTAGAGAAAAAGAGAGACAGACACAGACAGACAGAGAAATAGAGACACAGAGAAAGGTCTTCCATCAACTGGTTCACTCCCCAAATGGCTGAGACGGTCTGAAGCTAGCAGCCAGGAGCTTCTTCTGGGTCTCCCATGTGGGTGCAGGGACCCAAGTACTTGGACCATCTTCTAGAGCTTTCCCAGGCACATTAGCAGGGAGCTGGATTGGAAGTGGAGCTGCTGGGACTCGAACCGGTACCCATATGGAATGCCAGCACTGCTTGCAGAGGCTTTCCCTGCTATGCCACAGTGCTGGCCCCAGGTAACTATGTCCTATAAAGTTGCTGGAACACTGATTTAGTGAATACTGATCCCTTGCTTTTAGAGAAAATACAAGGTTAGGCTCCTGTGAACCTCTGGTTACAACATTTATATTTACCAATGAATGTTTTTTATGTTTGTGTTGAAGAGATGTTGTCTTTATATGTAATTCATTAGCATTGAACTCGGAACCGACAGCACTGTAGCTGCAGCCTGAACACACTTACTGAAGGCACGCAGGTTCTCCATAAGCACATCCGAGGCTTCATGCTCTCAAACACTAGACTGCCATTCATTACTACGCTTGGGGGATGTTACAGCCAGTGAAAGCAACAACCAAGCCTGCAAACCCACAGGAAAATGTGAGAAAGGTGCCGCAAACAGACCCTGCAGAGATGTTTGTTTACATTATGACACCTGAAACAAGAAGGCCAAATATGGTCTTGTTTGACTTCAGCTAGAATAGTCCATGATTAAAATTTTCTACCTATTTGTGCATGTATGCGAGTGATGGCAAAGTTCTGAATCCATCACTTCTGGGGTCACTATAAATTTTAGTGAGTAAATGAAAACATGTAGAATCTATGAAGATGAAGACGGACTATTTTAATAGTAACACACCAAGCGTTATACTAGGAATGGCAGGAATGCTGCCAAACAGAACTCTCACAGCCCTTCCTCCATGGAATACACTCAGCCCAACCTTGAGTACACGTGCAATTATTCGCTTTTCTCACATTCTACCCCCTACTGCTCCAGCTCTTATCCCTACGGTGCTGGTTAATTTTAGGTGTCAGCTGGACTGGATTAGGGAATCCTTGGTAAAATGGTACAGGGAGGGAGTTTCTAGAGACTAGTGTGTGATGTGGTAGACTAATTGGGGAAGATCCGCCCTTGCTGTTGGCTGGCACCATCTAGCCTATGGGGGAGCCTGGGTAGAATAACGAGAAAGGCAGCGGAGAGGGAATTTTCCATCTCTGGCCTGCAGCTGGGCACCTTCGTTCCTGGCTTTTGAACACCAGAACTCTGGGCTCTGGGGTAGGTAGGTGTTTGGTGCAGCAGTTAAAGCTACACTCGGGATGCCTGCATTCCCCATCGCAGTGCAGGGTTTGGTTCTGCTCCTGCTTCTTGTCCGTGTGAGCCTAGCAAGGCAGCAGGGTTCGAGTGGTCAGGTCCCTTAACCGATGCTGAGACCTGGACTGTGTTCTGGGCGTCTGGTTGGGGCTGGGCCTGTCCTGTCTGTTGTGGTCATTGCAGGGTGGGTGGGGGGTGTCAAGCTATGTATGGAAGATTTCTCTTAGTCTCTTTCTTTATTTGCCTTTCTAAATCAATCAGTCTCCAGGCTCTCTGGCCTTTGGGCTCCTACACTTAACAGCAGGGGCCCCCTGGGTTCCCAAGCCTCATCTTTAGCCTGAGGTTACATCACTGGCTTCCCCACTTCTGAAGATTTCAAACATAGACTGAGTCAGGCTACTGACATCACAGGGCCCCTAGATTGCAGACAGCCTGTAAGGGGAGTTACCAGCCTCTGTAATTCTGTGAGCCAATTTCCCTCATACATCTCCTGTCATGTATCTATCTGTCTGTCTTTTTATCCTATTGTTTTCCATATCTCAGAACTCTTACTAATACCAGGGTAATTAAAAAAAGTTATTGAAAAATGGATTTCTAAGTATTTTGATGCAAAAATTTTTGAAACCCATGCATAACAGCTATTGTAAAAAAGTTTATTAAAAATAGGGCCAGCATCAAAGAAGGAGGTACCCTTCTCTGAAGGGAGGAGAGAACTTCTACTTTGATTATGGCCTTGTCTAAATAAGGTCAGAGTTTGTGGACTCAGGAGGCTTCCATAGCCTTGGCAGCTCATGACAAGAGCCTCGGGTGATCACTGACGTCATAAATAAGAGTGTCAGTTGTTAAATCAACAGGAGTCACTGTGCACTTACTTGTTCCCCATTTAGGGCCTCTGTCCTTAATGAGTTGTACTGTGAGAATTAATGGTAAAATTAGTCTTCAAAGAGTACTTTACACTTTGTGTGTCTCAGTGGGAGCAAACTGTTGAAATCTTTACTTAGTATAGAGTTGATCTTCTGTATTTAAAGATAATTAAAAATGAATCTTAATGAAGAATGGGATGGGTGAAGGAGAAGGAGTTGGGATGGTTTGGGGGTGGGAGGGTGGGGATGGGGGAAGGACCGCTATAATCCAAAAGTACTTATGAAATTTATATTTATTAAATAAAAGCTTCATATTAAAAAAAATAGGGCCAGGCATAGCAGATAAAGCCACTGCCTGTGACACCAGCATTCTGTATGGGAGCTGGTCATGTCCCTACTGCTCCACTTCCAATCCAGCTCCCTGTTAATGGCATGGGAAAAGCAGAGGAAGATGGCTCAAGTGTTTGGGCCCCTGCTCCCCACGTGGGAAACCCAGATGAAGCTCCTGGATCCTGACTTTGGCCTGGCTCAGCGTTGGCTGCTGTGGCCATCTGGGGAGTAAACCAGTAGATGGAAGATCCTTCTCTCTCCCCCTGGCTTACCCTGCCCCCATTTCTCTGTAAGTCTCACTTTCAAATAAGTAATTAAAAAGTTGATAAAAAGTACACATTATGGCATTATAGGCAGATTTCCATTCTTCTGCACTAAAGGAAACGTACCTTTTAATTCCATTTTCCACACCTTTAAGTATTTTTTACTGTACACCACCAAAATTTGTCACTAAGGCAATTAACTATGAGGTGACGTGCTTCGAATCTTGCCCTCTTCCAGTCCACTCTCCGAGTACGGCAAGAGCCATTCCTTCAGACAGGAACTGGATCATGCCAGCTTCTGCCTTTTGTCATGCTATGACTTTGCTCCCAAACACTCAGCGTGCAGCAGAGTCCAGTTTGCCCCTGCAGCCTCATTGTGAACCACAGTCACCTGTCACTCTTGTTAGTGCGTGGACATCCTTCCCAATTCTTGCGTGTGTGAAGGTCTCACTTCTGGCCTTCGCACATTCTGTTCCCTATCTCCATACCTAGAGCACTCCTTAAATTTCTGTGCATCCTAGATCTAATATAAACTCTGTCCTCTCAGAAAAGCCTCGCTGAACACCAATGCCTGCCTGCCTCCTTATTCTCTGTGCAAGCATGGCTGCTTTCTTTTTTTAATATTTATTTTATACCAGTTATTATATATATATTTTTTTGCTGTCATCTCCAGTAGACTTTAATTCTATGGAAGCAGAGACTATGCTGGTGTTGTTTAGCATGCATTCCTTAGTACCTACTATAGTGCCTGCAACACAGTGTGTAATCAGTATGCAATGCACAAATAAAGTAGTGAGTCACTAAATAAATCCCGAGAGAGTCAAATTATCCCTGTATACCAGCTTGTGTCAGCTAAAGTAGCAAAGCCTTAGTCTTGTCTTCATCTAAATTTCTTTTTTGGTTGTTTCTAGTCATTCTAGCAACTTTATTCTAGCTCCTTCCTATAGATTTATAATTTAGCATTTTTGTTAGCTCCTGAAGTCTACCCTCAAATAAGCAGAATCGGATATTTGCCATAGCAACCACCTTCTTGGCAGATTCCCAGACTCACTGCCTCACCACGGACTCTAGTAATGCATTCTGGATGCTCTCGCAGCCGGTCAGCACTTCTGTGGGCTCTTCCCAGACAGCCCCACGTCCTTGACACTCAGCTCTCAGCAGGCCTGCACTAGTCCATCTCACAGGTGAGTGAGAGTAGCCATGTGAACCACATCTTCTGGACTGTCCCCTGAACATACATTCCCCATCAATCATTTCATAAACCCTGAAATTCTGAGGTTCATGAAAGAGAACTGGTAGTATGAGTGGCTGGAAATTGCAGACCCAATCAAAGGTGGAACTTTTGAACAGAGAGCTGATTGAAGACAAAATGGGCTTCTAGAGTAGGTAGTGAGTAGCCAGTGAGTAGCCAGTCCTCAGAGGTGCTGGAGAACTGGTACCAGGAATGCCAGACAAAGAATTACTACACTTGTTGAGTTGATGGGCTTAGGGTTTTCAGACTACAGTCTGGATCAGCTGCCATGTAGTCATCTGGTGTTCCGTTCAGGGAAGTGGGATTCTGATGGCAGTGTCACTTATATACTAGTTTAAACTAGTTCTTATATACTAGTTTAAACTAGTTCTTGGTTTCTACCCTAGCTGTGGATACAGGTGTTGTGGGGGATGCAGCATGGTGACCTCTGACACTTGAGAATTCTGGCCGAGGTAGCCTCCAAGGTGATGATGTGCCTTCTGTGTGGGTCTTGTGGTCCCGTCATTATTTATTCAATATCCGTTCAGCAGATGTTTATTGAAAAATTCCTAGATATCAGTCACTGTTGTTGGCTTTGCAGATTGTGATCACTCTCATGTAGCAACTTGCCTAGGCTACAGCACCTGATTTTTCAGTGAGATACCAACCAAGGTTTCCTGTGAAGGTGTTTTGTAGGCATAGTTAACACCTACAATCCGTTTACTATAAGCAAAGGAGATAAGACCCAACAAAGGTAGTGGGCCACACTTTGAAGAATTTAAGGGCAAAAACAGTTTCCCTAGAGAAGAGATTGTGCTTCCAAACCACAGAGGTAACTCCAGCCCGAGTTTTCAGCTTCTGACCTCTTCTTCAGTTTTCCAATTTGCTGGTCCGTGCAGTGGCATAGTTAGTTCCTTAAAATAAACCGCTTACACTCATGCACACACACACATACACACGCATGCATGAAAGGTCTTAAAAATTTTGTGGGACACGTATTATGAAAAAATTATGGATTTCAACGTTTTTTGTACCAAAATAAACTTATCTTTTAACCCCATTTTCCATGGACTTTTTGAAGTGCCTGTGTGTGTGCACGCACATGTGTGTTGGACAACCCTGACCTATTTAGAGATACATCGAAATAATAAACAATGCTATCTGATCTCATTTGAGGTTCCATGGAGGGCTGAGAGAGACTTTTGAGAGAGAGAGAGAGAAGTCAGTCTCTCACTCCACAAAAGGCCACAGCAGCTGGGGCTGGGCCAGGCTGAAGCAGGGATCTGGGAACTCCATCTGTGTTTCCCGTGTGGGTGGTAGCATCACACGTATTGGGGCCATCACTTGCTGCTTCCCACAGTGTTATCAAGAAAGGCAAATTAGGAGGAGAGCTAGGGCTCCAGACCAGGCACTCCAATATGGGATGTTTCTTAAAATAAGACCCATCTCTAGCAGTATGTTAAGCGTCATTGAATGCTAGTCCATCATGTCTTCTTCATGAGTGAGTTGATCTATAGATCACTTTAAAGCATCTTTTTATCTTTTTTTAAAAAAGATTTATTTATTTGAAAGTCAGAGTTACACAGAGAGGAAGAAAGGCAGAGAGAGTCTTCCATCCACTGGGTCACTCCCCAATTGGCTGCAATGGCTGGAGCTGCGCTGATCTGGAGCCAGGAGCCTCTTCCGGGTCTTCCATGTGGGGTACAGGGGCCCAAGGATTTGGGCCATCTTCTACTGCTTCCCCAGGCCACATTAGAGGGCTGGATCAGAAGCAGAGTGGCCAGGACTCAAACCGCTGCCCATACAGGATGCCAGCACTGCAGGCGGTGGCTTTACTCGCTACACCACAGTGCTGGCTGCCCCCCCCCGCCCCCCACTTTTTATCATTTTTAAAAAATTTATTTGATAGGTAGAGTTACAGACAGAGGGAGAGACAGAAAGGTCTTCCATCTGCTAGTTCACTCCCCAGATGGCTGCCACAGCCAGAGCTGAGCTGAGCTGATCTGACGTCAAGAGCAAGGAGCTTCATCTGGGTCTCCCACATGGACTTGGGCCATCTTCCACTGCTTTCCCAGGCCACAGCAGAGAGTGGGATCAGAAGTGAAGCAGCTGGTCTAGAATCGGTGCCCATATGGGAGGCTTCGCTTACTGTGCCACAGTGCTGGCCCCACGTCTTTATCTTTAACGTTACTTTTCTCTTTCAGGTCTATTTGACCTCATATTAGAACTGCCTTGCTACTCACCTTATCATCATTACTTGCCTGGTATATGTATTTTTGCCTGGCATATGTATATTTATTATCTGTCTAGTGTATGCATTTCCATTCATTTACTTTTTAAAAATTTTATTTAAGTTATGCCAGTTTCATGTATTTCACATATATAGATTTAGGAACACAGTGAATCTGTTTATATTTCAAGTGACTGTCTCACAGGCAGCATGTCCATGAGTCTTTTAAATCCATTTTTTAACATCTGTGACTTTTATTGGAGTATCATTCTATTAATATTTACTGTAACTATTAGTTTGTATTTCAGTCTTCCTTGTTGTTATTTGTGTTCTCTTTGCATGCTTTGCTTTTTTGTTGCTTTGTTTCTTCTTTCTTGCCTTATTTAGACAGGATAATTTTAAAAATTCTACTTTTATCTGTTAAATTACATTCTTAGGTTGCATTTTTAGTGATTATTTTAAGGACTACAATATAGATCCTTAACTTTTCACCTTCACCATGGAGTTAGTATTATACCACTTCATGTACAGCATAGGAACTGTGCTAAGTCTCTAGGCCTTTACCTTTTCCAACCCCACCAGGCCTTTTGTGCTACAGCTGTCATATATATGACTAAGTCCTGTAGTACCAGGTTATGATTTTTCTTTAAACAGTCACCTATATTTTGTAGAAACTAGAAGGACAAGTGTGATTTCATATTTGTTCATAATTTTGTTATTTCTGGCATGCTCTGTTCCTTCCTGAGGGTTTGAATTTTCATCTGGTATCATTTTCTTTCAGCCTGAGGACCACTTATTAATTGTGTAAATATGCTAATGATGAGTTTTTAAAAATCGGAAAGTGTCCTAATTTTGTCACGTTCTTAAAAATGGTTAATTTTGCTGCAAGTAGAATTCTGAGTTGACAGTTTTTCTTCTTCTATTTTAAGGGTATTTTACGCTTGACTTTTGATTTGCAAGATTTCCAACACAGTCTATGATAGTTCTTATTTTTTTGTTCCTTTTTATGTAATGTTTTCCTCTCTGCTTAAAAGATTTTCTTTGTCTCTTTATTTGCCAGTGTGATTATGAAATGCCTAGGCATAATTCTCTTACCTAGGTTCTGTGAGCTTCTTGAATCTGTTACTTTATGTTAAGAGATTTGGGAAAATCTTGATCCTTGTTTCTTCAAATACTGTTGCTGTTTGGATCTCTGTTTTCTGGCATTCTGTGTGTACGTATTCTACGTATGTGTTATGGTACCCTAGTCCTAAGGTTTTAATATTGCCCTCTAGTCCTAAGATGCTTTCCTTGTTTAAATCACTTTCTTCCCTCCCAGTCTTCAGATTGGATAATTTCCTTTGATCTATCTTCAGATTGCCTGGCCTTCATCATCTCTGGTCTGCTGTTAAACCCATCTCGTGAATTTTACATTTCAGATATTGTATTTTTCAGTTCTAGAATTTTCAGTTTAAAAAATAATTTCTCTGCTGAGATTTCCTATCTGGTATTCATTGTGAGCATATTTCACTGCACATCAAAGAGCAAAGTTCTGCACTGCTTTGAAATTGTTCTCTGCTGTTCCCAACATCTGTGTCCACTTGCTGTCAGCCTCTGTTGATTATATTTCCTCACGGCGGTTCACATTTTCATGTTTCTTTGATTGTCACATAATTTCGACTTCACCCTCAACACTGTGGCTGTTCTGTTGTGGGGGCTCCAGATCCTGTTGTAAACTTCTGAAGAATGTAGCCTCTGTGTTTTGCCAGCTGATTGACTTGATTGGATTTAAACTTCAAATCCTGTCTCTTGGCCAGTAAATAGCTCCAATTTCGGAGTAGACCTTTTATCCATTACTGCTGGTGAGTTTCTCTGGAGACTCAAGGGTGAGCCAGAAATAGAAGTAGGGTAGGATTTATACACAGGATTTAGGCCTCTATCTCATTCTCTCTCTCTCTCTTTCTCCTCCTCCTCCTTTGTGTCTCCCTCCCCTCCCCTCTCCTTCCCTTCCCTCTCTTTCCAAGAGTCCCTCTTTCTAGTAGCTGCAGTTGTATCAGACTCTGTCCTCTTGTTCTTTATTATTATTATTATTTTTGACAGGCGGAGTGGACAGTGAGAGAGAGAGACAAAGAGAAAGGTCTTCCTTTGCTGTTGGTTCACCCTCCAATGGCCACCGTGGCCGGCGCACCGCGCTGATCCGATGGCAGGAGCCAGGCACTTATCCTGGTCTCCCATGGGGTGCAGGGCCCAAGCACTTGGGCCATCCTCCACTACACTCCCGGGCCACAGCAGAGAGCTGGCCTGGAAGAGGGGCAACCGGGACAGAATCCGGCGCCCCGACCGAGACTAGAACCCGGTGTGCCAGCGCCGCAAGGCAGAGGATTAGCCTAGTGAGCCGCGGCGCCGTCCTGACTCATTTTTAAATTTGTAAAAATGGGAAACTTGGGGCTGGCATTATAGAGCAACATGTTAAGCCACAGTCTGTGATGCCAGCAGCCAACTCTGAGTGACAGTTTAAGTCGAGGCTGCTCCACTTCTGATCCAGCTCCCTGCTAATTCACTTGGGAAAACAGTGGAAGGTGGCACGAGTGTTTGGATCCCTGTGTGCACATGGGAAACCTGAATGGAGTTCCAGGCTCCTGGCTTTGGCTTGGCCCAGCCCTGGCCACTGTAGCCAGTTGGAAAGTGAACTAGCAGAAGGAAGATCTCTATCTCCCCTTCTCTCTCTGCCATTCCATCTTCTAAATAAATCTTTTAGGCCAGCGCCATGGCTCACTAGGCTAATCCTCCACCTGTGGTGCTGGGACCCCGATTTCTAGTCCCAGTCAGGGCACTGGATTCTGTCCCAGTTGCGCCTCTTCCAGTCCAGCTCTCTGCTGTGGCCCGGGAAGGCAGTGGAGGATGGCCCAGGTGTTTGGATCCTGCACCCGCATGGGAGACCAGGAGAAAGCACCTGGTTCCTGGCTTTGGATCAGTGTAGCGCGCTGGCTGTAGCAACCATTTGGGGGATGAACCAACAGCAAAGGAAGACCTTTCTCTCTGTCTTTGTCTCTCACTGTCTAACTCTGCCTGTCGTCTTTGCAAACCTCCAGAACATTTCTGGGATTCCTTTTCACTCTTTAGAGACTCCAGGGTTTCTTTTTTTTTTTTTTTTCCCCCAGAGTTGATGGTTTTTCTCTGAGGGAGGGCTGGTGTCACAGGAGCAGGTCACTTATGGGACCACATTACGAGGGACTCTCCGAGCATCACCTTTAATTTTGGACAGACTGAGTTCCAAGCCCTTGCAATGCATGTGCCTCCTGAGGTGAGGAACAGAGCCAGGAGTGGGACGGAGGGACAGAGATATGTGCTGGTAGCATGCAGCCGAGCTTCATGGCAGTCATTGAATGGAAATTAGTGAACACGGAAGTGTCCGATTGTTATGTGTGGTGACAGTTGGGTGTGGAGAGAGATGATGCTTGGGCTTGGAGTCCGTGTAGCCTACCACCATGCTACAACTCACCTAGTCTCTGGCAGCGTTCCAAACAGCCTAGAGTTATCAGCAACTCCTCGGCAGAGAACTCGATGTAGTACTAAGTTACTGCTCACAATACGTGGGAAGATTCAATCGGGTAAATGCTTCAAGGCCCCTGGCAGCTGTGAGGAGCTCTGCAAGTTTCTCTGCCCTGCTCTGTGCTTTGGGGCAGACTGCTTTGCTGTGCAGTGGTCTTGTGAGCGTGGGAGAAGTGAAGTTACACTGAGATCACTGGTTCTTAAAAAGGATGTCGGACTTCACCAAGTTGTAAATTGTAATTAACTTTGTTTTATTATTTAAAATATTTTTATTTTATTTATATGGAATGTACACACATACACATAGACTTAGCATCTGCTGATTTGCTATCCAAGTGCTCACCACAGCCAGGTTGGAGTTAGGAGCCAGGAATTCAATTTAGGTCTCCCACATGGGTGTCAGGAGCCCAAGTGCTCCATCACCTGCTGCCTCCCGGGGTGCTTAGCAGGAAGCTGGAATCGGAAGTGGAGCCAAGACTTGAACCCAGGGGCTCTAATATGCAGTGTGGGCATCCCAGGCACCATCTTAGCCACTATGCCAAATGCCTGCTCCTTTTTTTTTTTTTTTTTAATAAGTGAGCCACTACAGTACCGTGCCTGAGCATGGACATTAGAGTCAGAGACCTGGGTTTGAATCCCAGGTTTTCCAATGACACACAGTGTATCTTGGGCCAATTATTCTCTCCAAGCCTGCGTTTTCTATGCATGAAATAAGAATAATAAAACTTACTTGCTAGGATTTTATGACGTTTACTTGAGTTCACCTTCCAGGGCCAAGCACAGTAGGTATTCAGTCGATGTTACTGTGGTCATTATCCTTGTTACTTGTTTAATAAAACTGGGGACTAAGAAAAAATCATAAAAACCGAAACAGAGAAGCAGAGATTCACTGGGAGGAAAGTGGGGCCAGAGGAAGATGAGAGTTGAGGTAAAAGTCTGTTGTCCTAAGTGTGGAGGCAAAGGGTGTACTTTTATTTATTTATTTATTTTTATTTTTTGACAGGCAGAGTGGACAGTGAGAGAGAGACAGAGAGAAAGGTCTTCCTTTGCCGTTGGTTCACCCTCCAATGGCCGCCGCGGCCGGCGCGCTGCGGCCTGCACACCGCGCTGATCCGATGGCAGGAGCCAGGAGCCAGGTACTTATCCTGGTCTCCCATGGGGTGCAGGGCCCAAGGACTTGGGCCATCCTCCACTGCCCTCCCGGGCCACAGCAGAGAGCTGGCCTGGAAGAGGGGCAACCGGGACAGAATCCGGCGCCCCGACCGGGACTAGAACCCGGTGTGCCAGCGCCGCTAGGCGGAGGATTAGCCTAGTGAGCCGCGGCGCCGGCCAGGGTGTACTTTTATAGTGAAGCTAAGCTATCCATGGGAGAGAAGTAGCATGGGAGGTGTGCCAGTGGAGTGAGTCGGGCCCATTCTGGGCCTCTTCCTCCAGGGTTAGAGCTGAAATTAAATATCTAGCATCCATTCATAATTAGGTCCTTGGGGGTCTGATGGAGTATTTCACTGACATAGTCATTTTTCTCTACTTACATTTCTAGGTTTATGCAAAAAAGCATGGATTCTATATTCTGATGTGCTTCTGTGAGACCAGAGTTCCTTGACAAAATCAGAGCCTTATTAAATAACATCTGTGGGCCTAGAGGACAGAGAGTGGCCCCTACGACCCAGGGGATCGGTCAGCCATCCTCTGCTAGGTCCAGGGCTTGGAGGAGGCCTAGCACATGCCAGATTGTTAAGGGGCCAGAACTCTGCTAATTTGCATGGCACACAGGTGGCAAGAAACTGGAGAATGGTTGGAGGGGAAGAATCACCTCTAGAAGATGAGCCGTCACTGGCAACAGGAGGAAGGTCTCAGAGGACTGGACACTCCCATCTTCAGCTGTGGCAGCTGAGGGGGTGGCAGGTGGGCCCCGTGCAGCTCCAGGGGCTGTGGGGTCAGCCTTCAGCTGCCCTCATCTTTGCAAGCAAGGGCAGTCATTGGCACATACCAAGCCTGCAGGTAGCAAGCTGGCCTCGGTAGCTTCTGTACTTCGCATGATTTATTGATCTGTTTGACTTATTTAAAATATGCTTCTGGCTCAGGGGCCTCTGGACCTATGCCAAACCACTACCTGGTATTTAATGTAAAATCAAAGATTTCCTTTTATCTTGCACTACTCGTATAGTCTATATTAATCTTAGATGCATACTTTGCAAATATTTTCTCTCATTCTGTTTGTTTCTTCAATTTGTTAATTGTTTCCTTTTCTGTGCAAAAGCGTTTTAGTTTGATATAATCCCATTTTGCTATTTTTATTATTTTAATTGCCTGTGCTTTTAGAGTCTTATCCAAAACGTCATTGCCTATGCCAATGTCTTGGAGTGTTGCCCATATGTTTTCCTCTAGAAGTTTAATAATTTCAAGTCTTGCATTATGATCTTTTAACCATTTTGAGTTTATGTTTGTATAGAGTGTAAATGGGTCTTGTTTCAAATTTCTGTATGTGGAAATATAATTTTTCCAACACCATTTATTGAAGAGGTTGTCATTGGGGGATGTTTTAATCACATTTTCAGATAACTTTTAGATGTGTGGATTTATTTCCAGGATTTCTACTCTGTCCCATTGGTCTGCATGTCTATTTTTATTCCAGCACCATGCTGTTTGGGTTATGATAGTCTTATATTGTGATGCCCTGGCTTTGTTTTTATTGTTCGATATTGCTTTGGCTATTCAAGGTCTTCTGTGTTTTCATATGAATTTTAGGGTTGTTGGTCCTATTGTATGAGGAATATCATTGGTGTTTTGCAGGGGATTGAACTGATCTGTAATTTGCTTTGGATAGTGTAGACATTTTTACAGTATTAATTGTTCCAATCCATGAATATGGAAGAATTCTCTATTTTTTTGTGTCATCTTCTCTTTCTCTTACTAGTGTTTTGTAGTTTTCATTGTAGAGGCCTTGCGTATGCTTGGTTAAATTTATCCCGAGATATTTAATTTTTCATGGCTACTGTCAGTAGGATTGTTCTCAGGAAGATCATTATTGATGTATAAAATTGCTACTGATTGGTTTTGTGTCTGCAACTCTTCTGAATTACCTAACAGCCTCTTGGTGGGATCTTTAGGTTTTCTATGTATAACCATGTTATCTGCAAGCAAGGATCAATTAACTGCCCCCATTTCTGATTTGTGTCTTCTTCATTTCTTTTGCCTGCTTCATGGCTATGGCTAAAACTTCCAGAACTGTATCAAATAGGAATGCCGAGAATGGCCACCCTTGTCTAGTTACAGATCTTAGTGGAAATGCTTCCAGCTTGAAATAGGCAGTGGACGTGATGAGACACTTTTCAAAAAAGAAATACAACTGCCCCACCCCTCCAAAAAACACATGAGAAAATGTTCTCCTTATCTAAAGCACCTCTACTCAGCGCCTACCTCTCGTCCTGCCCCCTCCCCCAACACCCGCTTAACCAGACACGCTCACTGATCTCACTTCCTACCATCCATGTTGCTCAAATTCGTCTACGTTTCTTTTCTTTTCTTTCTTTCTTTCTTTTTTTTTTTTGGACAGGCAGAGTGGACAGTGAGAGAGAGACAGAGAGAAAGGTCTTCCTTTGCCGTTGGTTCACCCTCCAATGGCCGCCGCGGCCGGCGCACCGCGCTGATCCGAAGCCAGGAGCCAGGTGCTTCTCCTGGTCTCCCATGGGGTGCAGGGCCCAAGCACTTGGGCCATCCTCCACTGCACTCCCGGGCCATAGCAGAGAGCTGGCCTGGAAGAGGGGCAACCGGGACAGAATCCGGCGCCCCGACCAGGACTAGAACCCAGTGTACCGGCGCCGCAAGGCGGAGGATTAGCTTATTGAGCCACAGCGCCGGCCTCGTCTACTTTTCAAAAACTCCGCTGCCACCACCTTGATTTAGACCCAAGGCAGCCCTTGTGTGGATGGCAGTTGTTCCCTGCTGGTTTTCTTGTCTCCAGCCTTGCTCCCTATGCCTTCCCCACATCACCCCTTGCCCCCAGCTGAGTAATCTTTCTAAAGCATGAATTGAATTCTTTGGGCCCCTCACTTAAAACCTTTCACCAGGTTAAACTCAGACTTCTCATTTGGATGATAGCCTTGACCCTGGCTCTGGCTGCCATCCTTCCACTTGAAGCCCACCCTGTGCCCAGCCACGGAGCTCCTTCTCCTTACTCACGGTCCCTGGGCCTGAAGCACTCTTAGCCTCAGCCTTCTACTTAGGGCATGGCTTCTACAGGGAAGTCTTCCCTGGCCCTTCACAGCCTGGACACAGAGGCCGTCTCATGTCTGTCTATGTTCTGCGCATTTCTCTCCAAAGGGTCTTCAATGACTATAAAAATGCCTTTTTTTAAAAATCTGAATATTCAACAAAGCATGAGCCCTGTGAAACCTGTGCCAGGTCTGCCATGGTCACTCCACGTATCTACCTCCTAGCACCAAACCTACCTCCTAGCCTGGCACCAAACAGGGGCCTGATGCATGTTTGTTAAATAAATGAATATAAAGTGCTACTCAAATATAAGGTTTTGTTTGAGTGGAGTAACTTTTATCAGCTTTGAAAAGCACCAAATAAGGTTGCTTTATTCTAAAAGGTCACTAGCATTTCCCCAACACCTGTGCAAAGTGCCAAGTGTAGAATTAAGACAGCAGGAGCAGCTTTGGCAAGACTGGCATCCCATGTGGGCATTGATTTGTGTCCTGGATACTCCACATCTGGTCCAGCTCCTTGTAATGGCCTGGGAAAAGCAGCAGAAGATGATCCAAGTGTTTGGGCCCTGGCTTGCATGTGAGAGATCTGGTTGAAGCTCCTGGCTCCTGGATTTGATGTGGCCCAGCCATGCCCATTGTGGCCATCTGGGGAGTGAACCAGCAGACTGACTCCTCTCTTTTGTTCCTCTCTTTTTAACTGTGATTTAGAAAAAAATTAAATCTTAAAAAGAATGGAGACAGCATTGAACACTGACCTATGAAAACATTATCTGAAAGACCTGCCCCGTAAGATTGGCTTGTTTGTTTGCGAGGGTCCAACCTTGCAGAGAGAGAATGACTTCTGCGGACATGTGAGGCCTGGCAGTTCCTCATTTGCTTCCCTGGATGGGACTGAAAGGGAGAAGGTCTGGGAGGACTGGGCCCTTAGTGGCCCATGGTGTGCCTTCTGTGTCTCCGGGCAGCTGGGTTTAGAAAGGGTCTGACTGCGCCTAATTGCCCTAACTTTGCACCGGGAGCGTGAACCAAGCCTCACAACCAGCTGGCAGCTTGGTTCCCGTGTTCCTGGATGATGAGCTGGGCCCCCGGGCTCCTGACAAGCTGCCAGCACGAGCTCCATCCACAGAGTGTGAACGTGGCCCTGCTGCTGGGAGAACAGAGAACAGCAGGATGACAGCGTGGAGGACAGGCCCACTGGGAAGACAGGGGCTGGGACTGAAAACTTTTCATTCTGTCACCTGGTAAAGAATCAAAGGGACACAGTGAAATCACAGGTGCTAGATTAGAGGAACCATGCCTGGCCCTATTGTGTTACTACGGAGCTGTTCCAACTGTGGCAACAAAACTGTGCATTTTTGCAGCTTCTCTCTTTCATGGGACCCAGGACCCTTTACTGTGTATTAGAAGGTGTCAAGTTGAATGGATGCTCCCAGACTGTCAGTTCTGGTATCAGTTGATTATTTTTGTAGAATCAGGGTGTTTTTATTATGATGCATAAGAAAGTGGGTTAAGAATTCCAGAGGCAGGCAGTGTGGGGCAGCTGCTCAGCTGCCACGTGTGATGCCACGTCTCCTATCAGAGGGCCTGGGTTTAAGTCTTGGCTCTTTTGTTCCAGCTTCCTGCTAAAGCACAGACTGGTAGTTTGCAGATGATGGCTCAGGTTCCTGGGCCTCTGCCACCCATGTGGGAGACCCAGATGGAGTTCTGGGCTCCTGACTTCTGTTTGGCCTGGCCCCAGCTGTTGTGGACATTTGCAGCATAAACCAGTGGATAGATGATCTCTGTCTTTCTGTCACTGTGCTCTTCATGTGAATGAATAAGTAAATAAATAAATAGATAAATTGAGAAAGATGCCACCATAGCCTATTCTTGGAATACACAGTAGGGGTTCATGTGCATGTTTGTGTGTGTACACATGCTTGCATCTGTTAAATTCAACTGTTAAATATCAGATGGAATACAAAGAAGCTAAAGAAATGAGAAAATTTGCTGGCGCTGTGGCTCAATAGGTTAATCCTCTACCTAGCGGCGCCGGCACACCGGGTTCTAGTCCTGGTCGGGGCGCCGGATTCTGTCCCGGTTGCCCCTCTTCCAGTCTAGCTCTCTGCTGTGGCCAGGGAGTGCAGTGGAGGATGGCCCAAGTGCTTGGGCCCTGCACCCCATGGGAGACCAGGAGAAGCACCTGGCTCCTGGCTTCCGATCAGTGCGGTGCGCCGGCCGCAGTGCACCAGCAGTGGTGGCCATTGGAGGGTGAACCAACGGCAAAGGAAGACCTTTCTCTCTGTCTCTCTCTCTCTCACTGTCCACTCTGCCTGTCAAAAAAAAAAATGAGAAAATTTTGCAGAAATCCTTACAACTCACCTATGGCACTGATGGGAATCAGGGTTAGTTTATTCTCTGGAAACAGTGGATGGGAAAGGGCATTCCTCTTGCACTCAAGGCCAGTTGTGTTTTCCAGAGGAAGATCTTCTCCTCTCCTTGAAAGTCATTACCAAATGAAGGAACAGGAGACATAGAAAATGGACTCAAAACGAGGCCTTCAAAATGATCCAGGCTTTATTTCAGGCTTCTTGAAACAAACTAAGCCAACGTTGATCTTGAATCTATGTGAACCTCTGTTGCAAGGCAGTTTACAAATCATGGAAACCAAGACAGGACTGAAAAAGCAATGAGGATTCATTGTGTTTCAAGGAAGAGTTCCTGTCGGAATAACATGAATATAAAAATACATTGAGGTGCAGAGCCATGGAAGATTGCTGAGCATGACTGAAAGTTGTATATTGGAATTCAGGTGGCCACTAAATACTTGGAGTGATGGTCATCCACGTGAGAGCCTGTAACAGTTCAAGGTAAGTGGATGGCTTCTGTTTTTGGCCAAATGGAGAAACAAGACAGATTTCCCCTCTTAAAAAGCAACTGAGCCGGCGCCGTGGCTCACTAGGCTAATCCTCCGCCTTGCGGCGCTGGCACACCTGGTTCTAGTCCCGGTCGGGGCGCCGGATTCTGTCCCGGTTGCCCCTCTTCCAGGCCAGCTCTCTGCTGTGGCCAGGGAGTGCAGTGGAGGATGGCCCAAGTGCTTGGGCCCTGCACCCGCATGGGAGACCAGGAGAAGCACCTGGCTCCTGCCATCGGATCAGCGTGGTGCGCCGGCCGCAGTGCACCGGCTGCGGTGGCCATTAGAGGGTGAACCAACGGCAAAGGAAGACCTTTCTCTCTGTCTCTTTCTCTCACTGTCCATTCTGCCTGTCAAAAAAAAAAAAAAAAAAAGCAACTGAAACATTGCACCATTTTTATGAAGCAATGTTTTCCACGACTTTATACATGAGAAAGAGGTCAGCGATCTCTGAGAGATGGCGACCAACTGACTTCAGCCTTACGATTGCTCCAATGCACTACAAGACAGAGCTTCTAAGCAAGAGAAGAGGCCCAGGAAAATCATGGTGGTCTTCATGATTTCCAGAGACAGGGGGAGGATCTCAGGAGGTCTCTGTGGCTGGAGGCTGGAGGACAGCCTTCTCTGAGAGGGGCTGTGCACAGAGGGAGCCGGGGACCTTCAGAGGCCCCCGTAAATCTTCATCGGAGTCATGATCTGTGCTTGCTGGCAAGGAAACCACCAGACGCTGGGGAAGAACTGGAGAGGACTGCCAGCAACCGTCTCCACACTAGAATGGGGATAATTCCTGTTCCTATTGGAGTGGAGTATCTCATAAGTCATGGGACATCGGGGAGAGCATTTAGAAGGGTGCCTGCCTTAGTGAGTGGACGTTAGCCTTATACTAAGCACGTCTCTGTTCCTCCCTGGTAAAGCATAAAAGCATGACCAGAAAGGAACAAACCATGTCCACCTAAATTATTGGAGAAGAAGAGTAAAACTGAAGGTTATTAATAGGAATATAAAAATGTGCATCACCCAATCATATAAAATTCACAATGTCTGGCATTCAATAAAAAATTAGCAGGCAGCATGCAAAGAAGGAAGAAAATGTACAATCATGAATAGGAGAAAAAAAAAGCAACCCAGCAATGATACAAACAACAAAATTATTAGAAATGTTACATATGTTCAGGAACCTATAGAAAGAATTGAACACATTAAGGAGCATATTATAGAAATTAAAGAACTCTTGAAGATGAAAACTGCAATTTCTAAGATAAAAATGTACTAGATAAAATTGGCAGATTAGGTAACACAGAAGAAAGTGTGATTGAATTTGAAAACACAGGAGTGGAAACTACTCAAAATAACACACTTAGAGAAAATCAGAAGACTCGGAGGAAAGTGATCAGCACATCGTCAGTCAAGTTTGCGATATTCTGTGTCATTGGAATGTATAGAAAGAGTAGGCTGGTGTTCAAAAAATATTTGAAGGCATTAATGGCCCAACATATTCTAAATTTGTTGAACACAGTAAATCTACAACTCCAACTGTTAACAAGTGCCCAAGAAACATGAAGAAAATCAAACCAAAGCACATCATAGATTGCTTAATACCCAGTTATACAGAGAAAAAACCTACAAGCAGCCAGAGAAAAATAACACCCTGACTGTAGGGGAACAAAGTTGAGGTTGATGATAGATTTCTCATCAGAACCTGAAGAAGAGTGAGGCAACATTTGAAGGACTTACGGAAAACAACTGTTAACTTGGACTTCTCAGCACAAATATATTCCAAAAGTTAAGATAAAATAATGACTTTTCTGATACGCAAGAGCTAAAAAATCTTGTCACAAACAGACTGGTTGTATTAGAAAGTCCTCTAGACATAAGGAAGTATGGACCTGTATAAGGAATGGGGAGGACTGGCATTGATTACTATGTGGGTCAACATAAAACACTAAAGCCAATCATTTTAATCTCTTAAAAATAGACATTTAAAGTGAAAGGAAAACCCAATGATGTATTTTGGAGTCTATAAGGTATATATAAGCAACAAAATCACAAAGACCAGGAGAGAGAAATGAAAAAAAAATCATGTTTGTTAGGTTCTTGTAATATTTGTAACATCTCTTTAAGGGTAGACTGTGATAAGTTAAAGATGTATATAAAAAGCCTTAGAACCACCAATAAATTAATACTACAAAGAGTTCTAGCTATAAAAACCAACACAATAATACAGAATTATATTATAGAATCAGACTCAACTCCCAAAGTAGGTGTGGTAGATGTGATGAATGTTTTCTTGATTGTGGTGATACTGTCATGGTATATAGTATACACATGACAAAGTTTATTAAGCTGTACTCTTTGTGTATACATGATTACATCAATTTTAAAGAAAAGATTTTTTTATTTGAAATGCACAGTGACAGAAAGGAATACATGGAGAGAGGTGGAGGCCTTCCAACTGCTGATTCAACCCCCAAATATCCACATTTGCCTGGGCTTGGCCAGGCCAGTCTATGAGCCAGGACTGCCATTGAGGCCATAATTACCTGCTTTCCCATGTTCATTAGCAGGAAGCTGTATTGGAAGTGGAGGAGCTGGGACTTGAACTAGCAATCCAATGCAAGATGCTGATGTTCCAACCAGAGGCTTAACCTGGGCTTAAGCCTACTTAATAATGGCTACTCTAATATGGAACTTAAGAATATTCTAATCTATATTTATTTGGGGAGGCCGAGAGAAACACACATACATACAGCACAAGAGCTCATTCCCATTAGCTGGTTTGCAGCCAGGGCTGGATCAAGCCAAAGCTGGAATCCAGGAGTGCAATCCAGGTCTCCTACGTGTGTGAGCTGTCACTGACGCACCCAGGGTCTGCATTAGTCAGAAATCAGAGCTGGGAATTAAATCTAGGCACTCTGATACAGGATGCAGGTGTCTTACCTGCTAGGCTAAACATCAGTTTTTTTCTTAAAAAGGAGAGCAAAAAGGATGAGTAACTACTCAACATATCTCAAATAAAAATGCTTATTTTATTTCATTTTTGTTTAGAAATTTTATTCATTTGAAAGGCATGTGGTCAGGGAATGAGGGAGAGAGAGAGAGAAATAGAGATAGAGAGAGGGAGGGAGAGAAATAGAGAAACAGAGAAAGATGGAGAGTGAGTTAGATTTCCCATCTGCTGGTTCACTCCTCAAATGTCTGCAACAGCCAGGGCTGGGCCAGGCTAAGCTAGGGGTCAGGAAAGTCTCCCTTATAGGCAGCAGGGACTCAGATTCTGGGACCAAAGTTGGCTGCCTTCCCAGGCACATTAGCAAGAAGCTGGATTGGAGGAAGGGCAGCCAGAACTCAAACCAGCACTCCAATATGGCATGTGCCCAATATGGGTGTGCCAACAGTGGCTTAACCCACTGTGCCACAATGCCTGCCCTGTTCTGTCAATTAAAAATTAATTTAGACATTTATTTTAGGGGGAGGGGGAGAGGAGGGAGAGGAGGGAGTGGGAGAGGAGGGGGAGGGAGGGGAGGGAGAGGAGGGAGAGGGAGAGGGAAAGAGAGAGAGAGAGAACTCTTCCGTTAGTTGATTCACTCCTCAAATGCATGCAGCAGTCAGGGCTGTGCCAGGACAAAATCAGGAGCTGTGAATGTCACCCAGGTTTTCTGCATGGGCGGCAGGGACCCAGTGACTTGAGCTATCGCTGATGCTTCCCAGGGTCTGCATTAGCAGGAAGTTGGACCCGGGAGCTACAGCTGGGAGTTAAGTGTAGGTACTCTGATATGGGATGCAGGTGTCTTAACTGCTAGGCTAAACATTATATGTCAATTTGTCATTAATAAGGATGTCAAAAAAGACAAAGTGAGTTCAACTACTTACCATATTACAAACAAAACTTTATTTTATGTCAAACATTTATTTCATTTATTTGAAAGGTAGAGAGACAGAGACGTTTCCCATCCTAAGGTTTACTCCCCAGATGGCTGCATGAACTAGAGCCAGGTTAGGCTGAAGCCAGGAATCAAGAGCCAGGAACTCAATCCAGGTCTCCCACATGGGTGGCAGGGACATAACTACTTGAGCCCCCACCTGCCGCCTTCCAGGGTGCACGGTAGCTGGAATGGGAAGCAGAACTAGGGCTTGAACCCCGGCAATCCAATATGGGATATGAGCATCACAAGGAGTGGCTTAGTTGTTGTGCCAAATGCCACCCCAAAACGCTCTTAAACAATAAACTATGTTCCATAATTTTTATTAGTGTGCCAGAAATACATCTCCACCATTTGCGAGAGTAAGAATCATGGAAGCATGGTATTTGTAAGAGCTAGAAGATGTCTTAACCCCCTCCCCCCACCCCCACTTCACTTAAATGGAAACAGACGTCCAGATAAATAATGTTACACTCTGTTACTACCAGTCATCTGAGAGTAAACAAGAATGAGGAATGAGTCCTTAGTTTGTTTATATTTCCTCGAAGTTTGCCAGGTGCAGATCTCTGGGGGTTGTAGGCAAACCATGCTTGTTGCAGGATGTCTCAGGACAGGAATGGACAATGTTCTCAGATGCTGTGAGATCAAGGTAAGAGTGGAATAATTTTGGAACCTCTGGGGATAGCAGCAGCTGAATTATCCAGTTAATTCCAGGGCAGCTGTCTTGTTACCGTTGATCACAATCTTGAATTCTTTAAGTAAGCACTGGCTTCAAAGACCTAGGGTATTAAACTTCCAAAAAGCACATTTGGGGAATTAATCTAATAAATATGGTGCAGGGGGAAGAAGTATTAAAATCTATAACTAGATGGAATTTTGAACATTTGAATAGACACTATAATTAAAGCATAGTGGATTACAATGGCTCTGGAAAAGAAGATTGGAGATTGCTTGCTCTTTGCAAAGCAGATTTACAAAGAGTGGCTTAAAGACCTATAGGCAAAGAAAAATCTGGCTTGGAAAGGAAAGGGACAGGAGAGGATCAAAGGAGAATGTGCTACTCTGGTTAGGGCAGCCAGAGAGCAGGGCGAATTAATGTGAGCGCATGAGAGTGCAGAAGGTTCTCTGAACAGACCAGGAGGAAACGGAGGCGAGAGGAAAAAGAGGCCAGCTGATGAACGAAGACAGTCCTGAGATTAAGACGACTTTGAAGTTTGCTGGGGTATAGCTGCACTCCCCCCGGCCCCACTGCGAAACTGGTGTCAATGTTTAGCAGAATTGACTTGGACAGATGAAAAATGTATAGAGGTATGAAGAATAAACATTACCATTGTTGTTAAATAGCCCGGGAGTTTATGCATTTACATCAAGTTATTCAGGTCATGCTTTTTAACTCTTGGGATCAAATTTTCTTTAAAGGACTATATGGCGTGAGCAGGAGAAGTAAATGGATCTGTCATGACCTCCTTTTATAACAGAGATGTGAAAGTAAGTCCTGGGGCCTCCGTTGTGGCACAGTAGGCTAAGCCTCTGCCTGTGGTGCTGGCATCCCATATGGGCGCCGATTCATGTCACAGCTGCGCCTCTGCTGAACCAGCTCTCTGCTGTGGCCTGGGAAAGCAGTGGAAGATGGCCCAAGTGCTTGAGCCCCTGCACCTGTGTGGATGACCTGGAAGAAGCTTTGGGCCTTGGATTAGTTTAGCTCCGGCTATTGCGGTTGCTTGGGGAAAGAACAAAAGGACTGACCTCCCTCCCTCTCCCTCTCCCTCTCCCTCTCCCTCTCCCTCTCCCTCTCCCTCTCCCTCTCCCTTCCCCCTTCCCCTCCCTTCTACCTCCCCCTCCCTCCCCCTCCCCCCTCCCTTCTCCCTCTCCCTCCCTTCTTCCTCTCCCTTTCCCTCCCCTCCCCCCTCCCTTCTCCCTCTCCCTCCCCCTCCCTCCTTCCTCTCCCTTTCCCTCCCCCTCCCTCCTCCGTCTCCCTCCCCCTCCCCTCCCTTCCCCTCCCCCTTCTTCCCTCCCCCTCCCCCTCTCTCCCTCCCCCCCGTAACAGTAACAGTACTGTTTTTTAATGTTTGTTTATTTATTTGAAAGGTAGAGTTACAGAGAGGCAGAGAGAAAGAGAAAGGGGTCAGTTTCTGTTTCACTCCCCAGATGGCTGTAATGGCCAGAGCTGTACTAGTCCGAAGCTAGGAGCTTATTCCAGGTCTCTCACAAGGGTGCAGGGGCACAAAGAATTGGGCCATCTTTCACTGCTTTTCCAGGCCATAGTAGAGAGCTGGATCGGAAGTGGAGCAGCCGGGTCTCGAACTGGTGCCCATATGGGATGCCGGCACTGCAGGTGGTGGTTTTACTTACTATGCCATTGCACCGGCCCTGATAAATTAATCTTAAAAAAAGAGAGTAAGTCATGCTGTCATTTCTCAAACTTTGGGTATCAAAGAATTTGGACAATAAGCTCAACGTGACCTGCACTTGTTAGGACAATGGGCATCTACCTGCTTCACTTGGTGTCAAGAGTCTGAATCTTAGCCACCCTAAGCTCTCCCCTTTTCCAAGTATGGCCTTTTGTTGTATGAAAAAACCCTCTTTGCTTAGTGGTGTTATACTGCCTTTTAAAGTAAAATACATTGACCTTAAATACCACTTAATAGAGGGATTGATTAGGGTTGCTTTTCTTAAAGGAGATATAAGGACTTAAAGAAAAGAAAAAGAGCTCACATTCACTGAGTGCCAGGTACTATAATAAGTGATTCACGTAAGATTCTCTCATTAATCCTCTGGACAATCCTCTGATAGCAAAATGGAATTATGTTAGTACTTCCTAATGAGAAAACAAAACCGCAAAGAAGTGTAGACAGTTGCTGATGATCAGTTAGCTCACGAATATTGGAGCTGATATTTAGAAGAGAGCAGGTGCTGTGGAGAGGAGACAGGACTTGTAATGTAGTAAGGGACTCCAAAGACAACACAGGAAATGAGCAACACATCCCCTCCCCAAAACCACCTCTTACAAGAAGCCTCCTCTGGTTTTTCAATAATTGGGTAGAGATCGTTAATGGGAAGAACATGTAAGCCTAAAATTCTGGGATTCTGCTGTTCCGTCAGAGAAAAGGGGTAGGGGTGACTGACTTGGATGATGGGTGTAATTTAGATGAGAGGTAAGGAGGACATAGAGACAGTGAGGTCAGACTCTGGAGTGGGGTCCTTGTCTTCATAAAACCTGGGAAAGCTCAGGTGAGCACAGGTGCTCTTGGTCTCCTTCCCCTGGCATTGAAACTACTTTGTACATGTGCTCCACCCTTCCCTACATGCGCCCCACCAGAAACACAGGAAAACCTTGTTATTAGCACATGCATTTACTTGAAACACAGCCGTGTATTAACTCTCAGCCTTTTGTCTTGCTGAAGCCCAGAGGAGAAGCAGCCTATGGAAAGCCAGCTTAGAATAGGCTTGCATGGGCAAGACTGGGGACTGAGGTTGGGTTGTGGCTGGTGGTGAGGGCTGGAGGAGAGATAGCTCAGCAGAGCCTCGGGCTCCTATGGCCCTCTGAGCTTCTGGGACAATAGCAAGAAGCCAGCTGAGCTCCCTGAGTTGGCTTGTTGGATGTTCCGGTTGTGATCAGTGCTAGCTGGTTTTTGCAGTTCTGAATCCCTCGCTGCCATGCAGCCCCTCTTTCCTGTAAATAGCGATGACATCATGGAGCAGGTTCCTCCTACTGGAGCTCTTCCTAGCGTGCCATGCTGTGCTCAAACTCTCCCTGCCTGGTGGTGGTGGTGGTGGTGGGGTGGTGAGAACAGTGCACTCCACTGCTCTGTGAACTTCCCATGAAAGAACACAGTCATGGAGTAACAGGAAGTCAGAACCAAAGCCGATTCCAGGAAACAAAATTCAGGCTAAATCACATGGGTTTGAAAACAGAGGCAAGCAGGTGGGGTTACGTCCCTGCAGCTGAGCTGAGAAGAAACTAGAACAGCGTGTGATGTACATGCAGTGACCTATTTAGGAGGACCCGGCTTTGCCCAGGGCAAGTTCCAACATGGGCAAACAGGGATCTCCCTTCAAGTGTAGAGCAGAGTTTGGTGAAACATGTGTCTGTACAAGGAACCAGAACTAGGCAGAACCAGGGTTGGTCCAACTGAACTTTCCAGGAGGGCCAGAGAGGTCAGTCCTGAAGGTGGGCTGGGTGGGACACATGCAGTCTGGACATGACTCTGATGCGTTATATCAGTTGCTGATGTCAGCCAGTAGGTGAAGGAACATTTAGCCAATTTCTAAGAAAGGAAATACGATTTGAGCCATACAGATCGTTAGGAAACCCTACATAGACAAGAGTCCCCTGTGAAATGAGGCCGATTCTTCTGGAAGGCTCCTAAACACTCAGTTGTCTCTGCTTTTGGCCTTGGCCCAAGCCATGAGGACTCTCAGATGATTAAGGAAGTTATTTGTCTCTTAGGGAAGGGGTGGGGAGGCACTGCCTCATTGCCCTTGGCATCCCGGAATCTAAATTCTGAGGGAGATGCGGGTTTTGAATGGGATTCTATCGGGGATTTATTTCTGGGGCTTTATTGGACCAGAGGCTGGAAGGGTGGCGGTATCCTCTGGGGGTGCATCCTCTCAGTTTGGTCTTCTTCCTAGTCTCTAGCTTTCTACAGAAGAAGCAGTGATGCAGTCACATAAGCCCCGAGGAAAGGAATAATGGTGGTTGATTGATGTATTGATTCCTGTACTCATTCATCCAATGAATGTTTATTAAAACCTACTGGGCGTGGTGCTCTGGCTTGAACAGTGAACTGCTGAGATGCAGTCCTCCCTACAAGCCCATTATAGGAAATGGGTGACCCAGAGAAGCCAAGAGCAGTTGCAACACGGTGTGACCAGGAGCCGTGTGGCGAGGTTCACACGGAGGCTGTGTGACCCCAGGCTGGAGCGCGCCATCAGGGAGGCTTCCAGGAGGGAGCAGAATTGGTTTCTGAAACGCTTCTTGGCATGCCGCTTCCCTCGCCCGTCCTAGCACTGAACTCGCTCCTGCTTTCTGAATGCCACCTCCTCCAATCAAGTGGGGAAGACTTACCACTCCACACATTTACCTGAAACACACTGATGTATTATCTCCAGGGCTTGATGCATTCATACACCTTTTATCTCTAATTGTGGAATGAAAGATTATTTCCTGTGGAAAGGAATTTCAGCATCACGAAATGGAGATAATGGGTACCTTTTCTATGTTTTTAAAAAATTGTGAGCAGATGAGTATGCTGCTTGGAAACTGAGAGCAGGGTGTGATTTTAAATGACTGAGACCAACGTCTCTGTGTAGTCTGCTACACTATCAAAACAAAAAGCCAAATCCCAAGCTAGAAGAAATATTTGCAGCACCTGTAATAGATAAAAGGATTCTCTCCTCCATGCACAAAGACCATTTAAAAGCCATCAGGGAAAAAGATAAACAACCATGTAGATAAATGGGCAAAGCCCCTGAAAAGACAATGGTGTTTGGTTAATTTCTAGTGTGTGTGTGTGTGTGTGTGTGTGTGTTTTACTTGCACAACTTGTACATGAAGAGAGTTCAGAATTGTTATGAAGAATTTACAAGAAAGCTAATCTGACACATTATAGTGATAGACATATTATTATTGTGTTGCATGATGATGAGGCTTAATTTGCATAAAGCCTGTAATTAGTATTACTTTGAGCAAGTCAAAGTTTCAGTTCTTTTTCTCACTTTGACAATAATTATAGTTACTAAGAAACTTTCAAAGATGTCAGTTTCCCCTCCACACATGCTCTCACACAGGCTCAGAGGCACACACACTTGCTTGTGCAGGGAAAGTGGGAAATGCCCTTGACCAGCTACCCACACCCCTACTGTCTCTCCCTACTCCTCTCCTGTGACTGAAGCTCTCTGGGATAGCCCAGAATCTCCTACCTGTGGAGCTGATAGCTTGTGAGGCAATAGGAACTGCCGGCTCCTCCTTTGCTCTTATTCCCAGATCCCTTTGTTGAAGACTTTTTAAGGTGGAGAACTTGGTGCTTTGGGGGAGTGGCCAGCCTTTCTAGGGAGACAGTGCCAGCTGTTTGAGGGGCAGTTAGTGAAGGAACACAGACATGTCCAGGATGGCAGCTCAAGGGAGCAAGGGCTAAAGGACAGAAGGACTGGACCGTGTAGTGCCAGGGGAAAGATCCCAGAAGACCCAGGTTGGGTAGAAAACTCAATACCCTGGCTCCAGGCTGGAGGTCATAGTGCAAGAAACCTGCACTCCCAGTAAATTATTGTCTGCAACCATTACCACAGAGTCTTTCCAAGGGAGCATGCCGGATGCCCAAGGATATCCACATGAGCTAGAGGACAGAGCCACTGTGGTTCTGACTCACGTCTTCCCCTCTGACTCCTGTCACTCTAAGTCCTGAAGTAGCATCACCATGCTAAAAGCACTGTTGTTTTAGGGCCTTCCCACCTGTTCTGAATATTGCTTAGTTGATGCATGAAATTGCTTTCATGGGAGATAACATCCTTAACTCGACAATTAAAGAGGCTTAACATTGCTTGGGCGAATTAATGTATTATTATGGAGGTGTGTATTTTAAATCAAGTATAAAAGCCCTACAATTATGGTATCATCTTTGGTTTTCATGGACTTGAGAGAAGTGTTGAGAAGGCAGAAGGACAAAGAGACCACAACTGGGCAGCTGACATTGGCAAGAGGAGCAGCAGGGTGACTGCTACCTTGGAATCTCAATGACTTCTCATGGATCTGGATGTCTGAGGTCCAGGATCCCTCTGGTTTACACTGTGAAAAAGTCTGTGGTTGAGCTGCGCAGTAGGTGAGCAGAGGTGGGGATGACGGGGTGTAGGCTACAACCACGTGACAGTAAGCAGGCATCCCCTGCGCCTCTTTCCAGAGCACCTGGAAAATCTTACTGTCAGGGGTAGGAAGCTTGTGAGAATCTGGTTCTCAGGACAGTCCTTGGCTTCTGCATTTTCCTCTAACGACAGCTGGGAGGGAGTGAACATGGAGGCCTTGGGGTGTGGAGCCGGCTGCTGGATACAATGGCCAAGGTCAGCTTTTCTATGACTAATGTGGTCATCCGTGCAGTCCTCTCTTTATTTTATGGCCCCCTCTTGGTGTTTTATAGTTCTGGAATGACGCAGGGGCTGGCCCACTGTCTGGGCATATGTGAGGACATGTTCTGTTATTTTAGCCTGTGCAATTGTCTATACAAACATTATTAAATAGCAGTGACTGGACCTCAGGAACAGGAATTGGAGGGTTGCAAAGGTTAATGAGAAAATCATCAGGAGGCTGGTGGACTCTGTGCAAACATTGCTTCACACTGAAGTTATTTAGGAATTTGGAGCTTACGTGAGTCCCCAGAGGAAAAAGGGGGGATATTACATGCACAGATATTTTATTTATTGTTTTTTTTCAAGCACTAAGTAATAAACAGATGAAACTGCAAGGATATAGAACCGTATTACATTTCGGCTTTGGCCAAGTAGAACTTAGATTTTCCAACTCCTGTTACTCAGAGCAGCGGAAGGGCCGCTGTCAAGCCTCCACCTAAGAGGATTTGTTCTGGGTTTGAGTGGCTCCTGGGGAAGAAGTGCACAAGGGGCGGGATGATCTGGGGAGAATGCCTTGGATTAAGGTAAACCCCCTCCCAGAGGCAGGCCCGTCAGGTTTGCAGGGATCCCCGAACATGAACCACGCTTTCTGAATTCCACAATGAATCAGAGCTCATTTCCTCTCCCAGCTCTTCACGCCCAGCCCCTTGCCTGGTATCAAAAGTTCCAGAATCAGTAGAGCAGTGCTTGATTTCATCCTAGCCTGTGTGTCCTGCAGGATCTGGGGCCAGCTGAGCCTGGCCAGAGAGGAGAGGTCACAAGTGGCTATTGCCTGGGTGTAAGTCAGCTTAGCCCCAGCCATGCTGCTCTGACATTCCAAAGACCCCAGGGCACTCAGCTGTATCAGTTTATTCCTCGCTTTTTTTTTTTTTGGCCAGGCAGAGTGGACAGTGAGAGAGAGATACAGAGAGAAAGGTCTTCCTTTGCCGTTGGTTCACCCTCCAATGGCCGCTGCGGCTGCCGTGCTGCAGCCGGCACACCGCGCTGATCCGAAGGCAGGAGCCAGGAGCCAGGAGCCAGGTGCTTCTCCTGGTCTCCCATGGGGTGCAGGACCCAAGCACTTGGGCCATCCTCCACTGCACTCCTGGGCCACAGCAGAGAGCTGGCCTGGAAGAGGGGCAACCGGGACAGAATCCGGTGCCCCGACCAGGACTAGAACCCAGTGTGCTGGCGCCGCAGGCAGAGGATTAGCCTAGTGAGCTGTGGCGCCGGCTATTCCTCACTCTTGCAAAGTCCTCTGTGGTCCCAACTCTCCCAGAAGCTGCCTCCAAGCAGAACCCAGACAGTCCAGGCTGCTCTGTGTTGAGGCGCTACTCTGTCAGCACATGGCCTCCAAACTCTTCCCCGAAGGGATTGATTGATAAGGGAATTGTCCCTGTGCTCAGGGAGGTGTGACTTCACTGGACCTGGACGAGAGCTGGTGCTGTCCCCCCAGTGTTCCTCCCATGGGGTGATAACTTGGAAAGGAAATGAGATGCGCTGTTGATGTTATCATCCCTGTTTCCCACAACAGCACCCTGAGAGTCACGGAAGTTAAAGAACTTGCCAGTGAGCCGCCGTGGCGATATTCACAACAGATCTGTGTAACTCCCACACACAGTGGTGCTTGTTTGGTTTTTACCCTAATTGCAAAGAGTTGAGCTGATCTTATACATTATCATCAACCACACAAACCAAGCCCATTTTTTTAAACTTCTGTTTACTAATTTTTTGTCATTTATCTCTATTACTCAGTCCTATCCCATCTCCTCAGGCAACTACTCAGATCTGTTTCATATAGATATTGTTTGTGTTTCTGTAACCCTTAGGTCGGTGTAAATGACCCATTCTCCATTCTCTCTCAACCGTAACACATCATCCGCCAGACTGCATTCATGGTCTCTGGCAAGGCCTTAGAGGATAGTGAAGAGCAGAGGAAAATGACTGTCAGGTACAAGTGCTCACTTTATACTGTTTGGGCACAAGCCTGCGTTTGCAGTGTTCCCTGCAATGGACTGGTGTGTGTGTGTGTGTGTGTGTGTGTCTTCCACTTTTAATAACATGCCCAATTCTTCAGCCCTGTGTTTTGCCTGTGCTAACCAGTTTACCTTCAGAAAGAGCAGGTAATGAATACCTCAGTTTTCACATCTGTGAAATGAGGCCAAGAACTGCCTCATTCCACTAGGGAATGTCTTGATGTTAATGACTTTAAAAGGCAATCTGAAAAGAGACACACGATTTCCGTGGAGGCCAAGGCTTTGCAGACATAAACTCTTGTCATCCTCATTTTCTTTGTGACAAGTTTATAGCCTGTGGGACTGACTTGGTGCTTGTCACTTAACTTCGTCTTGATGCCTTTCTACAGAGGTTTACCTGTCATTGCATCTTAGGATCAAGAGTGTCCAAAGTCAGGCTCATGGGAGAAGGTTCTGGCAAGGCCTTGTTCCCTCCAGCACTCTGTAGGTGCCGGGCTGCCTTCTGCAGAGGCATGGGGCCCTGCAGGAGAGGCTGAGGTCAGGCCCACCGCGGTCACTCAGTTTGCATTACTGAGTTAGCCCCCACTGCATCCTAAGTACACCATTCCACATCACTGTGTTGAGAATAGTGCATGTTTTCCTTGGCAAGAGAGGACCACGTCTGACTCCGTGTCTTTCCTAGCTGCTGGTTTTCCTGCCCAGATGTTCTGCAGTAGCATCCTCTATCACTTTCCCCCGTAACCGTTTCTGCCACCTCTTGGCCCTTTTTCCCCCAGGACTTGTGTGTCATTTGCTGTCGCGCTCTCCCTCTCCCCACCCAGTGGAACTAGAATGTGAGCTGCATGGCAGCAGGGACTCCGTTGCATTCATGGTTCATTTCCCAGTGCTTAGCACAGAGCCAGAACACAGCAGGACGCACCGTTACGGCTGGCAGGTAGTCTTGAACACCGCCTCTTAGGTACCTCTGCACGAGTGTCTCGGGCTGAACGGCTGGGAGAAGGATGCGTTCAGAAGTGACACTCACCTCTTGCCTTCAAGGAGCAGCACAAGCAGGGATGCAAGGCCAGGGTGTCTGATCTGAAACTCCGCGGCTCCCCGAGTGACCCTAGTTGCATTCTTCATACTATGCCTTCTAGAATCCCCTTGTGTGTTATTTGTGGGCCGGCTGTTTTCCTTTATTTTCTTTGTGAAGTTGAGGCTCTGCAGCAGTAGTTAACAGCTGTGGTATTTCGCCTCTGCGTTGTCTAGTGCCTGGGAGTGTGGGGAAGTGATCCCTGTGTTTAGATTATCCATGTCCATTTGGTACATTTGTCTTCCAGACTGGCTCCTTCTCAGCCAGCCCCAACCATTCTTTAATCCTGTGAGTCATTTTAATCTGAGATGCTCTGCAGATGAAAGTTATACAGCACATGTCATATAAATTAATATGATGCTAAGACCATTCCATTTGTCTAGGGATTTGCAATGATTTACTTTTTATGGGTAAAGTTTTATTCAACTCTTAACAGTGAAACATAAAACTGTTACAATTGTGATGAAAGCTATAAAAGCACAGAGGGTAGTCTAGGCTGAAATGTTCCCATGGGGAATGATGATGCCTCAGGGAACAAATTGAGAAATCTCTAGTTAGTCTTAAAATTCCTCTGAGCATTTGCTGAGATGATCCTGGACCAGGGCCCTGAGCCGATACTGCTTATAACTTTGATTGTGGCTTCCAATCAACATCAAAATGTAAAACGATGAGAGTTTACAAAGGACCTAAGCAAGAACTTGTTCTTAAATGTCTTTGCCAGGGCCGGCGCCATGGCTCAACAGGCTAATCCTCCTCCTAGCGGCGCCGGCACACCGGGTTCTAGTCCTGGTCAGGGCGCCAGGTTCTGTCCCGGTTGCCCCTCTTCCAGGCCAGCTCTCTGCTGTGGCCAGGGAGTGCAGTGGAGGATGGCCCAAGTGCTTGGGCCCTGCACCCCATGGGAGACCAGGAGAAGCACCTGGCTCCTGCCTTCGGATCAGCGCACTGGCCGCGGCGGCCATTGGAGGGTGAACTAACGGCAAAAAAAGGAAGACCTTTCTCTCTGTCTCTCTCTCTCTCACTGTCCACTCTGCCTGTCAAAAAACAAAATGTCTTTGCCAAATAAGGGGCAGGAAGGATGCATCAGCAAGGGTTGCAGTAGGAAACGGATGGAAGAACCTGGTAGGATAATTTGCGGTGGCCTTTAGGAAAGGCACTGTTTTCAAAGGTATGGTTACAGGAGACGCCTATGTGATGCTGTCGAGCTGTGAAGCTGGCGACAGTGGGATTCCAGAACCACCCCCAGATCTACACAGTGAGGAGAACACATGGTTTCCTGAACCTGGAAACAAACAGCATTGGGAAAGTGTCGCTTTACTGTAGCTGAGATCACCAGGATCACAGCCAGTTAACCTGGCTTCATAAATGGAACTGGGGAACTCCTCCTTCCCCCGGTCTCTGCACAGGTCAGTCAGACCAACTTGCAGACAGAGGATAGGGGGCCATGTATGCAGTAGTTTACATGGACCAGGCTTGTGGACACAGAATGATTTCGAGCACAGTGAAGAGTGGATCTAGCGGGGAGCAGCAGGGCAGAAAAACCCCCTTTAAGATGTTAGCTGTCATAGGCGTGAAGATAGCACCTCTTCAAGCTGCTCAAAAAACACCCTGGCAGCGCACGGGGGTGCCGGAAGCTCTTCATAGGCAAAAAGCAGCTTTTTTTTTTTTTTTTGACAGGAAGAGTTAGAGAGAGAGACAGAGAGAAAGGACTTCCTTCCGTTGGTTCACCCCTACAGTGGCCACTACTGCTGGCGCACCGCGCTGATCTGAAGGCAGGAGCCAGGTGCTTCTCCTGGTCTCCCATGGGGTGCAGGGCCCAAGCACTTGGGCCATCCTCCACTGTCTTCCTGGGCCACAGCAGAGAGCTGGCCTGGAAGAGGAGCAACCGGGACAGAATCTGGCGCCCCGACCGGGACTAGAACCCAGGGTACCAGTGCCTCAGGTGGAGGATTAGCCTAGTAAGCCACAGCGCTGGCCGCAAAAAGCAACTTTTGCTTCATGCTTGGGTATCTGAACGAGTCAGGGAAGGCAGATAAGGAGAAACAAGGGTCCTGGGAATGTTGGACTCCAAACTGGAGGGTACGTTGCTTTGATACTGCAGCAGGCATTGGTGTCATGCATTTGGCCATTAATTTCAACTTCACCTTTGAACTTCCTTTAGACTGAAGGACTCCAGAGCTCTATCTCGTTCATCTAGAGTTAAAGTAAGAAAAGTTGTGGGGCCCTGAAAGGTGTTTATAATGGAGTTCCTTGTGTGAATCGTCATTTGCTCGGGTCAGAATTCATTGGCTTCTCCTGAAAATTTCTAAGAACCTGTGATTGCTTCCCAGGCTTTGACCAGGGTTGAGAGAGAGAGAAAAGGCAGGAGTGTATAGGGTTTCTGCTTATGAAGGTTTGGAGCTTTGATAAAGAAAGGGATCCAAGGATCCAACAACCATGAACCAAAGCAAGAGTTTTCAACCTTTTTTTTTTTTGCCTAAGATTTTGTATTTAATTTTAAAACTACTAAATATTTTTGTCACAATAATTATGCATATTGATGTTGCAATATATTTCAGTGCAAATGTACCATGTGTGCTGAACAAATCAGGGTAGTAGTTACCCCTCATTGTCATGACTTTATTACAACAGCCTTGGAGATCCTACTGTTTACTCAGAAAATATATAATGAGTTATTGTGAAATGCAGTCACCCTATTAGGCGGCATAACACTGTGAACTTAATTCTTCTAAGTCTGATTTAGTACCCATTATCCAACCTCTCTCTCTTTCCTTACACCTCTCACCCTCTAGCAATCACTATTTTGTGTTTAGATTGAGTTTTTTTAGCTTACACATAAGAGGGACAGCATGTGGTGTTTGTCTGCTTGGCTTATTTACTTAATGTAATGTCCTTCAGTTCCATCTGTTTTACTGCAAGTGACGAGATTTCATTTGTAATGGTTGAATAATATTCTATCATATATGTGTACCACATTTTCTTTATCCATTTGTCTGCTGATTGACACCTTGATAGATTCCATGTCTTGGCTATCATGAGCAGTGTTTCAGTAAACATGATGGTACAGGTACCTTTAGAATGATTTCATGTCTGGATATATACCGAGCAGTAGGTTTGCTGGGCCATATAGCAGTTCCACTTCCAGTTTTAAAAGGAATCTCCATACTATTTTCCATAGTGGTTATACTAATTTACATTCTACTGCATCTTTGCCAGTATTTATCACTTTCTGTCCTAATAGCCATTCTAACTGGGTAAGGTATCTCATTTGGTTTTGATTTGCATTTCCCTAATGGCTAATGATATTGAGCATTATTCGTGTGTGTGTGTGTGTATGTGTATGGCATTTTCTTTTCTTTTCTTTTTTTTAGAAGATTTATTTAATTATTTGAGAGTCAGAGTTACACAGAGAAAGGAAAGGCAGAGAGAGAGCGAGCGAGAGGGAGGTCTTCAATCCAATGGTTCACTCCCCAGTTGGCTGCAACGGCCGGAGCTGCGCCGATCCAAAGCCAGGACCCAGGAGCTTCCTCTGGGTCTCCCACGTGGGTGCAGGGGCCCAAGCACTTGGACCATCCTCCACTGCTTTCCCAGGCCATTTGCTTTTCTTCTTTTGAGAAATGTCTATTCAGGTCCTTTGACCACTTCTTCATAGTGGGTAGTTGATTTTGCTTCGTATGTTTAAGTGACCTGCTGCATATCTTCCATGTTTGTCTTTCTGAAGACTGCCACATGATACACATACATAAGCAATTTTAATTTACTTATTTATTTTTGAAATCTAATGAACTCTGAGTTAATCATACCCGTTGGTACCTGGTGCATTCTTATCTTCGGTCCATACAGAGTTAGATTCTTATTCATTTCTTTACTCATTCACTCATTCCTTTTAATCCCATTTTCTTCTCTGTCTCTATGGGCAATGATTCTGATGTACAATGTGTATCCTTTTGTTTGAATGTTTTAATTAAATTATTTATTTGTATACATGTATTTTCAACGTCCACAGATTTTATTATATAATTCTCAGCACTGTGTTTTCAGATCCACTCATGTTATCGTGTGTACATATAGATGATCGCTTCTAAACTTTTCCATGAAGTACATTTGGGAAACGCCATCATACGAATGGTGTTACTCCTCAGTGAACAGCACATGAATGTGTTCACCACGTTTTGTCTGTCTGATGTCTTACTGATGGGCGCTAGGGTGTCTTCCAGGGCTTCCCTTCTCCAGCCATCCTGCTGTGAATAACCTTGCCCAGAGCTCAAGGGTTGTTATGATACTGTAATTTCACTAACACATGACATAAACCACCTTTCTAATTCCTGCCATTTTAATTGGTTTAAAGTCCTGTGATGACTACAGATGTTGAGCACTGCTCCATATCTTTTTTTATTTTTAAAATTTTTTTGAGATAACATATTTTAAAATGGTTTTATTTATTTATTTATTTGACAGAGTTAGTGAGAAAGAGAGACAGAAAGGTCTTCCTTCTGTTGGTTCACTCCCCAAATGGCCGCTTCAGCCTTCGCTGTGCTATTCTGAAGCCAGGAGCCAGGTGCTTCTTCCTGGTCTCCCATGCAGGTGCAGGGGCCATGCACTTGGGCCATCCTCCATTGCCTTCCTGGTCCACAGCAGAGAACTGGATTGGAAGAGAAGCAACTGAGACTAGAACCCGGCGCCCATATGGGATGCCTGTGCGGCAAGTGGAGTATTGGCCAAGTGAGCCACGGTGCTGGCCCCAAGATAACGTATTTTAAACTTACATTAAAATCAAAGGCTAATGGCTCCACTAAAGAATTCAACTAATAAAGAGTAAAAAGACCACAACCAAGCAGGAAATTAGGCAAGGAACATAAATATTCAAATGAAAAGATGTCCAGTTTCACTCATATAAGGTAAATTTTAAAATAGTCACTAAATCATTAAAACTGTAGTGGTATATGATTCCTATCAGTGTGACGAAGATTTAAAGTTTGACCAAACACTATGCTTGCAGTAAAGCTGATACACACAGGCCTTTGTCCCTCCTTCCTTTCCTTCCCTCCTTCCCCTTTCTAAGAAATAGCTCCCACCTATAAGGGAGAACATGTGGTATTTGTCTTTCTATGTCTGCCCTATGTGACTCAACATGATGTCCTCCAGTTCCAGGCATTTGCTGCAATGATAAAATTTCACACTTTGCTTCTTACTTGAAGAACTTTACACACACACCAAGTTTTATTTATCCATTCCTCTGATGGTGCGCACTTTGGCTATTTTCCTCTTTTGGCTATTTTGAATGGCACCGTTTACAGCTATAAACATGGCAGAGCAGGAAGCTCTTTGATACGGTGAGTTCAAGTCTTTTGGAAATACACCTAGTAGTGGCATTGCTAGATCATATGGCAAGCCTGTTTCTAGCTTTTTAAGAAATTCCTCAGGGTCAGTGCTGTGGCGTAGTAGGCTCCCATATGGGCACCAGCCCGAGATCCAGCTGCTCCTCTTCTGATCCAGCTCTCTGCTTATGGCCAGGGAAGGCAGTGGAGGATGGCACAGGTCCCTGGGGCCCTGCACCCATGTGGGAGACTTGAAAGAAGCTCCTGGCTTCAGTTTAGCCAGCTGTGACCATTGTGGCCACTTGGGGAGTGAAACAGCAGATGGAAGTCCTCTTTCTGTCTCTCCCTCTCTCTTTGTAACTCTGCCTCTCAAATGAATAAATCTTTTTTTTAAAAGAAATCCCTGTACTGTTTTCCACAGTGACTGCGCTAATTTGCATTCCACCAGCTGTGTAGAAGAGTTCCCCTTTCCCCACATGCTTTCTAGCATTTTTTGTTCCCTGTCCTTTGGGTAATAGCCATTCTGACAATGGTGAAGTGACATCTCACTGTGGTTGTGATTTGCATTTCTCTGAATGCTAGCAACATTGAACATTTTTTCATATATCCATTGGCCATTTTTATTTCTTTTCTTTTCTTTTTTTTTTTTTTTTTTGTATTTGAAAGCAAGATTTATTGAAGCCAGAGGCCTCCTGCTAGAATGGCCTGTAGGGGGCTCCAAGAGAGGAAAACCCAAAGGGGCAGGTGGTAGTGGGATTTTTAAGCACAATTTTGGGGAAAAAAAACCTGTCAATCAGTACAAGGCAGGGACAAACCCATCAAAGACCTGATTTGTGATCTTTGTACCCTGTGTGGCTTGCTCATGTTAGAAAAAATGAGCCATCAGCAGGGTGAGATACCTAATTTGTTTCACAGTAAACTGGGAGCTCAGAAAGATGAAATTGCCACTCTGTTGCTATTCTCATGGTAAGACTGGAAATTCCTCAGGATGGGGCAGGCACTTTTGATCTTGCTCCAGGTAACTTTGGGGGAAGCAAGCATTCTACACCCTCATTTTCCACCGGGATCACCCTGCCTGTTAACCTGCCTGAGTCCCCATATTCCCTGCCCCAGAAGAATGCACCCTACCTTCTGTTAGGGGGTATGGGACAACGACTGATCAGCCTTCTTCAAGCTGAGTAGGGGTGGAGTCAGGAATGGCTGTCAAGACAGGGTTCCAGCAGGAGGTGGCCTCTTGAGGGAGATGCAGTGCCAGCTCGCAGAAACTGCTTCCATCCAAAGTTTCATGTGCATGGCCATCTAGAATTCCACTGTTTCAAGTCTCCAGAAAAAAAGAATCTAACAAGCAGATTTAACTCCCAAAGTCTAAAACAAAGGACGGGGTCATTAGTAGAGGACTTAAGAAAGGTGCTGTCTACACCAGGAGGAAGTTTTCCTATTGAGAGACAAATAGAAACTGACAGGAAGGGCTTGATAATGATCAGGTGGGCTTGAAGGCCTGGCCAGGTAAGAGGCCCAGAGCTACCTATCTCTTCTCATGGGGTACTGGGAGAGGGAGGTGTGAACCTCCCTAGAGAAGGCACCCTGTTGACTTCCATTGCCTAGCTGGCCTGGGAGGAGAGCTGCCCGGAATAGAAGGCAGGTGGCATCTCTAACAGGAAACTCACAGTTCTGCCTGCAGTGTTGACCCTACTTGGCTGTCCCCTCAGCAGTGGTGGCTACTTTGGAAGCTGGGCTGAGTGAATGGCTTCTTCAGTTTAGCGCCAACTGGTCTATGGCTCTGACCCAGGATTCTTTCCACCCCAGGGCAGATCTGTTTCTAGTGTCCCAGCTCTTGGCTTGGCTGGCAGAGCTGCCAGGGCTCTTCATAAGCTGACTTCTGTGTCCATCTGAAGCCCTGGCTTTCCACACTGAAAACCAATGCCATTTGCAGTGGACGGGCCTGTTGGGTCTCCTTGATGGCAGATCACTGTGTAAAGCAACCATTGTTGGCCTGCCACCTGTCTTTCCATTGCTCCTGCTGCCTCCTGGTCTGGCAAAGTAGACCACGGGAAATCTTTAAGAGGATGCAATCAATGGGGTGCTCAATCCTCTCCCTAAACTTTGGTGGCCTAAGCTAGAAATCTACAGTCACAGGCATGTTCTGGTAGTGGTCTTTCTGTGAGGTAGACAGTGTTATAACTTAATGTTAGCTGTCGCAAAGCACACCGGACACCCGAGTAAAGGAAAGGGTTTATTGGGGAACACCCTACAGACCGGAGTGAAGGGGTGGCGAAGGAAAAAGAGAGGGAGACTGTAAGAGAGAGAGACAGAGAGGAGAGGAGCTAGCAAGGAGAGAAGATAGAGCAGAAAAGAGGAGAGTGGAGAGCAGAGCCAAGAGAGAACCAAGAGCCAAGAGCCCAGAGGAGGAGGCTGGAGAGAGGAACCGAGAGAGAGCAGGAGAGAAGGGCCAAGAGAGCACGTGTTCAGGAACAGGCCCTTTTAAAACTTTGCCTGAGGGCGGGCAGGGAAGCAGGAGCAGCCAATCCCATTAGGATGGGGGTGGAGCCTGGCTCAGGTAGCTGGGCCATGCAGCCAACCGCGCCAGTTTCCTAACAGACAGTGCCCATGAGGAAAGCTGTGTCCTCACTTTATCATCAAACATTCAGACCACCTTAGGCATCCCGTCTATAAATTTTGAAGTTATTAATAAAACTTTCTGTTCATTTGGTTTGAAAAGGGAAGTTTGTCTGTTTACTGCACCCATGGTGAGATAAATCTAGCTATGAAATCATAATTTTTTCGATATGTAGCCAGGTTATTACTATAGAAAATTGTAACCCATCCCTTTTATCAGGTCTAAAGATCAACTATACATCCCAGAGAGTCCTTCAGAACAGTTTTTCATCTTGAAGAAAATTGAGAAATGAGGGAACAAGTCAGCCATCCCAGATTGGTTACTGTCAATAACTTAATATCAAATGAAAACTTAGCAAGCAATTTTAACTGTCAAATAACAACTTATGAAAACATTTTTCAAAAGGTCCAATGCCTTCTATATATTTCAGGACAAAAGCACATGTATTTGGAACCATCGGTTAAATATATAACACAAGTGTAACTTGTTTGACCAGCAAACTGGCACACAAACATGTTAATGACTTAAACATTTTAGTTTCTTTCTACCAACAAATTTAAAACATCTGACAGAGATTTACTTAGGTCATGTGAACCAAATAAGATATCTTTGATTAACTTGATAGTTTAAATTTATGAGTGATCTTTTCTCTGTAAGCCAATTAAAACAGAGCTATTAACAAATTTTCCCATGTAGACATACAATAAATATGTTCTTCTTTTGAGACCTGTCTATCCATGTCCTTTGCCCATTCATTACTGGATTAGGTTTTTGTTGTTGAGTTTTTTGAGTTGCTGATATATTCTGGTTATTAATCCTTTGTTGGATAAGTAGTTTGCAAATATTTTCTGCCATTCTGTCGGATGTCTCTTCACTGTATTGATTTCTTCCTTTGCCGTGCAGATATGTCTGAGTATGATATAATCCCATTTGTTCAGTTTTTCTTTGGTTGCCTACACTTTGGGAGTTTTATCCAAGAGGTCGTCATCTACACCAATGTCTTGAAGTGTTTGTTCTACATTTTCGTCTAACAGTTTCATAGTCAGGTCTTAACTTTAGGTCTTTTATGCACCTTGTATTTGTTGTTGTATACAATGAGAAGTAGGAACCTAATTTCTTTCTTTTACACATATGCATCCAGTTTTTCCAGCATCATTTATTGAGGAGGCTATCCTTTCTCTAATGTATGCTCTGGGTGCTTTTGTCAAATTTCAGTTGTCTTCATGTAATTAGAATAATTTCAGGGATCTCTATACAGTTCCATTTATATATATGTTGGTTTTTAATTACAGTAGCTTTGAAGTATTTGTAGTATGCTTTGAAATCAGGTATTGTGATGCCTCCAGCTTGATGTTTTTCCTTTATAGTTCTTTGGCTATTCTGAGTCTTTTGTGATTCCATATGAGTTTTAGGATTTTTTTTTTCTAAATCTCTCAAGAATGTCATTGGTGTTTTGATATGGATTACACAGAATCTATAGATTGCTTTAGGTACTGTACGTCATCTTAATTATATTAACTCTTCCAATCTATGAGCAAGGACTATCCCTCCATTATTTTTGTGTCCTTAATGATTTTGTTCATCAATATTTTATAGTTTTTATTGTTGAGATGTTTTACTTTGGATTTATTTCTAAATATTTGATTTTTTTGTGTGGCTATTATGGGTGGGATTTCTTTATTTTGGTGAGTTCATTATTGGTGTATAAAAAGGCACTTTTTTGATAGAAAGCTTTTATTTAATATAAATTTCATAAGTACAACTTTTGGATTATAGTGGTTCATTCCCCCATACCTGCCCTCCCACCCTCAAACCATCCACCTCCTATTCCCTCTCCTATCCCATTATTTATTAAGATTCTTTTTTAGTTATCTTTATATACAGAAGATCAACTCTATACTAAGTAAAGATTTCAACAGTTTGCACCCACACAGACACACAAAGTATAAAGTACTATTTGAAGACTAGTTTTACCATTAATTCCCATAATACAACACATTAAGGACAGAAATCCTACATGAGGAGCAAGTACACAGTGACTTCTGTTGTTGATTTAATAACTGACACTCTTATTTATGACGTCAGTGATCACCTGAGGCTCTTGTCATGAGCTCCCAAGGCTATGGAAGCCCCTTGAGTTCACAGACTCTGACCTTATTTAGACAAGGCCATAGTCAAAGAGGAAGTTCTCTCCTCCCTTCAGAGAAAGGTACCTCCTTCTTTGATGGCCCCTTCTTTCCTCAGGATCTCACTCACAGAGATCTTTCATGTAGGTCATTTTCTACCACATTGTCTTGGCTTTCTAGGTTGAAATGCTCTCATGGGCTTTTTTTTTCTTTTAAAGATTTATTTATTTACTTGAAAGTCAGGGTTACACAGAAAGAAAGAGAGGCAGAGAGAGAGAGAGAGAGAAAGAGAAAGAGAGAGAAAGTAAGAGACAGACCAACAGAGAGGTCTTCCATCTGCTGGTTCACTCCCCAAATGGCTGGGACGGCTGGAACTGTGCCAATCTGGAGCCAGGAGCTTCTTCCTGGTCTCCCATGTGGGTGCAGGGGCCATCTTCTACTGCTTTCCCAGGCCACAACAGAGAGCGGGATTGGAAGTGGAGCAGCCGGGACTGGAACCGGCGCCCATATGGGATGCGGACACCGCAGGCGGCGGCTTTACTCTCTCTGCCACAGTGCTGGCTACCTTCATGGGCTTTTTAGGCACTATTTTTGTTGTTGATTTTGTAACCTGCAACTTCACCGAGTTTATCAGTCCTAACAGCTTTTTGATAGAGTGGTTAGCTTTTTCAAGTCATCTATAAATAGGGATGTTTTGATGTCCTCCTTTTCAATTTTGATACCTTTTATTTCTTTAATTTCCCTGTATCCTCTTGATAATACTTCCAATACTATATTGAAAAAGAGTGTTGAAAGTGGACATATTTGTCTTGTTCCAGATCTGAGAGGAAACGTTTTTAGCTTTTCACTGTTCAATATGATATTGGCTGTTGGGTTGCTATATGTAACCTTTATAATTTTGAGGTGTATTCTTTCTATACTTAATTTTTGAAAGGTTTTTTATGAAAGAGGGATGTTGAATCTATTCAAAGATTTCTCTCGATCTATTGGGATGATGTTATGGTTTCTGTTTTTTGCTTTATTGATGTGATTTATGACCTTTATGAGTATGGAGCAACCACTTGTATCTCTGGGAAAAAAATCCCATTTGATTGTGTGTTATGATCTTTTTGATATAGTGTTTGACGTGGTTTGCTAATATTTTGTGAATTTTTGCATCTATGTTCATCAAGGATATATTCTGTAGTTTCCTTTTTGTGTCATGTCTTTGGTTCTGGTATCAGAATGATGTTGTCCTCATAATTAGAATTCGAAAGAGTTCCATCCTTTTTAATATTTTGGAATAGTTTGAAATGTACTGGAGTGAATTACTCTTTAAATATTTTGTATACTTTAGCAGTAAAGCCATCACGTCCTGGACTTTTCTTGGTAGGAAACTTTAAATTACTGCTTCAATCACTTTGCTTGCTATGGGTGTATTCTTTTAAATGTCTTCTTAGTTTACTTTAAAAAAAAAAGATTTATTTATTTATTTATTTGAAAGCGTTACAGAGAGAGAGAGTGATCGCGAGATGTCTTCCATCCGCTGGTTCACTCCCCAATTGGCCGCAATGGCCAGAGCTGTGCTGATCTGAAGCCAGGAGCCAGGAGCTTCTTCCAGGTATCCCATGGAGGATGCAGGGACCCAAGGACTTGGGCCATCTTCTACTGCTTTCCCAGGCCATAGCAGAGAGCTGGACTGGAAGAGGAGTAGCCAGGACTTGAACTGGCGCTCATATGGGATGTCAATACCATAGGTGGCAGCTTTAACTGCTACACCACAGCAGTTAAATCCTTCTTGATTTACTCTTGACAGATTATGTGTTCCCAGTCCTTTTCTTCAAGGTTTCCAATTTGTTAGCATATATTTGTTCATAGTAATTTCCTATGATGCTTTGTATTTTAGTGGTATTGTTTGTAGTGCCTCCTTTTTTATCTCTGGTTCTATTTATTTGTGTGTTTCTCATTTTCTTCTTTGTTAGTCTGGCTATGGTTGTCAATTTTGTTTATCTTCTCAAAAACAGTTTTTTTGTTTTGTTAATCTTTATGCTTTTAGTTTTAATTTCATTTATTTCTGCTCTGATACTTATTATTTCTCCTCTCTTGCTAATTTTGAGTTTGTCTTGTTTTTCTAAATCCTTGAGATACATCATTGGACCGTGTATCTGAGACCTTTCTTTTTTTCAGTGTAAGCACCTATTACTATAAATTTTCCTCTTAAAATGGCTTTTGTGGCCAGTGCCATGGCTCACTAGGCTAATCCTCCACCTGCGGTGCCTGTACCCCGGGTTCTAGTCCCAGTTGGGGCGCCGGTTCTGTCCCGTTTGCTCCTCTTCCAGTCCAGCTCTCTGCTGTGGCCCAGGAAGGGAGTGGAGGATGGCCCAGGTCCTTGGGCCCTGCACCCGCATGGGAGACCAGGAGGAAGCACCTGGCTCCTGGCTTCTGATCAGCACAGTTCGCCGAACTTGGGGGACGAACCAACGGAAATAGGAAGGCCTTTCTCTCTGTCTCTCTCTCACTAACTCTGCCTGTCCAACAAACAAACAAACAAACAAACAAACAAAACCTGCTTTTGCTATGTCCCACAGGTTTTGATATGTTGTATTTTTCATTTATTTCTAGAAAATTTTTGATTTTTTATTTCTTCAGTAATCCATTGGTCTTTTAGTAGCATGTTTATTTTCCATGACTTTGTAAAAATTCTGTTGTTCTTATTGTTTTCTACATTTTTTTCCTTTGTTGTCAGAGAAGATACATGGTATTATTTCGGTAGTTTTATATTTACTGAGACTTGATTTTTGGCCTAATATGTGGTCTACTCTAGAAAATGTTCCACATGTTGCTGTGAAAAATGTGTGCTCCGTAGCTGTTGGGTGAAATGTTTCTATATATCTGTTGGGTCCATTTGCTCAATAGTATGGTTCAACTTCAATTTGTCTTTCTTGGTTTTCTGTCTGGATGCTCTGTCCACTGATGACAGTGGAGTGTTGAATTCCCTCACTGTTGTTGTACTGGAGGCTGTCTCTCTCTTTAGGACGAATCATATTTGCAGTAGCTATCTAAGTGGTTTTTGTTGGGTGCATATATGTGTAATTGTTACATAATTTTGTAAATTGATCCTTTTATCAATATGTAATGTCCTTCCTTGTCTCTCTTTACAGTTCTCCGTCTGTTCATCTGAATTGAGTATAGCTATTCTTGCTTTTGTTTCCATTTGCCTGGTGTATATTTTTCTAGCCTTTCATTTTCAATCTATGTGAATTATTATTTATAAAGTGAGTTTCTAATAGGTAGCATATTTTGGAGTCTTGATTTTTTTATTCATTCATGCAGCCTGCATCTTTTGGCAGGGAAATTTAATCTATTTACATTCAAGGTTAGTATTAATGGATAAGAACTAAACCGGTTATTTTGTCATTTGGTTACTATTATAACTGCACTGTTACTGAATTTGGTATTGTCATGTGTTTTTATAATGTTTACTTCTAACATAGGCCTCCCTTCAGAATTTCCTGCAAGGCTGGTCTGGTGGTGATAAATTCTCTGTTGTTGATCTGGGAAATGCTGTATTTCTACTCCACTTCTGAAGGGTAGCTTTCCCGGTTAGGATAGTTGGAAGTTTTCATAAGATCTGGAATATGTCATCGCATTCTCTTGTGGTTTGTAGGGTTTCTGAATAGAAATCTGCTATTAGTTGAAATGTTTTTTTCTAATATGTATCTTAATGTTTTTCACTTACTGTCTTTAGTATTCTTTCCTTGCCTTTAACTTCAGGAAATTTGAATACAATACGCCTCAGAGTAGGTCTTTCTTGGTTGAGTCTGCTTAGGGTCCTTTGAGAATCTTGCTGGATGTGCAGATCTCTTTCAGGACTTGGGAAGTTTTAAATTATATTTCATTTAGTAAGTTCTCGTTCTCTATCCTTTTTCCCTTCTCTCCTTCTTCACGAATCCTTGTAATACAAATATTTGATAGTTTAATGGCATATTTTGCATAGATTTTCTTCTTTTTTGTTTTTATTTTTGTCAGATTGGGTTATTTGGAAAGTCTTGTCCACTTATAAGAAATTCTTTTCTCTAGTTGATCTATTTTGCTGTTGAAATGCTTAATTGTGTATTTTACTTCATTGAAATTTTCAGATCCAAAATTTCTGCTTTCTGCTTTTTTTTTTTTTTTTTTTTTTTTGGACAGGCAGAGTGGACAGTGAGAGAGAGAGACAGAGAGAACAGAAAGGTCTTTCTTTTCCATCGGTTCACCCTCCAATGGCCGCTGTGGCCGGTGCACGCTGATCCGATGGCAGGAGCCAGGTACTTCTCCTGGTCTCCCATGGGGTGCAGGGCCCAAGGACTTGGGCCATCCTCCACTGCACTCCCGGGCCATAGCAGAGAGCTGGTCTGGAAGAGGGGCAACTGGGCCAGAATCCAGAGCCCCGACCAGGACTAGAACCCAGTGTGCTGGCGCTGCAGGTGGAGGATTAGCCTATTGAGCCACGGCGCCAGCCCTGTTTGGTTCTTTTTAATGATCTCTATCTCCTTAGTGCTTTTCTATTTAAGTCACCTATTGTTTTCATCATTAGTTTAAACTATCTATCTGTATTCTCTTGCATCACGTTGTTTCCCTAGGATAATTCTTTAGAATTCTATTTCATAGATTTCCTCCAGATAAGAATCTATTTCTGGAGACCTACTGTGTTATTTTGGCGATTTCATACTGCTTTGCTGTTTTGTGTTCCTGGATCCCTACATTGACATCTACGAATCTAGTGTAATGGTCCCTTCTTTATGGGGTAGGTTTTGTTGGAAAATAGCATTTTGTGTAGATGGGATTCAGGGTACCACTTGCTTGTTGCTTTGGCTTTGGTTTTTCCATGAGCCAAGAAGTATAACTTCAAAGTGATTTCTTTAGCTTTAATCAATGTCAGTAGTGCATGTAAGTGACAGTTGTCTAACCTGCAGCAGTGCATGGAGGTAGCAGTATGTATGTATGTAGTATGTATGTATGTATGTAGTGTGTGTATGTAGTATGTATGTATGTATGTAGTATGATGTAAGTATGTAGGCTTCTCAGAGTGTGTATGTCCAGTTCCCATAGAGTTGGCATCAGTTCCACTAGGATTTGTGATCACTGGAACCCCATTCTTGGTGCTGAGGGGCACGGATAGGGCTCTCCCCTTGTCCTGCTGAGCAGGCCTGAGTCATGCTGGGGCTCGTGGCACAGCAGCTGTGGCTCCAGGACTTTGTGATGTGGTTGGGACTGTCCTCAGGTCCTGGTGGAGAATGTGACTGGTGCTAAAACTTCTTGCACCAAAAACCCTAGCCCCAGAATTATGGGATATTAAAGGACCCTGCTACAGTCTTAGAGGGTTACTACAAATACCCTGGACATTTTGTCATTGTCCAGAGAGGTGAAATGCAGACAGGTTTCCCTGGGTCTCAGATGGTAGATTGCCGTGAGCCTGACTCCATTATTACTAGTTGTCACAATCTTGGTGCTACAGGACACAATGGGATCATTACCCAGGACTCCCAAGGTGACAGCCAATTGTGTTACGGTGGTGGTGGTCAACTGTCTGAAGCAGAGCAATGCAGGTAAAGTCTCTGGATGCCATGAGTGAGTACAAATTACTCCAGAGCTTGTAATACCAACGTAAAAAGTCTGCCAGGTACAGATGGGACTGCCCCAGTTCCCATGCAGCACGCAAGGGTGATGATGGTGTTTATGCCCTGGTCTCCCAGCGCTGTGAGCTAGGAGGGGCAGAGGTAACTTCCTCCGGTCTGGTCCTCTTGAATCTTTTGTGGGCTGCTGCTCTTGCTAGCCCCAGTAAGTCAAGAGTCACCCCGAGTGAGTGAGTGTGACCTCTGGGGCTTATCCTCCAACCCCCTACTATCGCAGTATGCATGTGGGTCTGCTCTTCACCCTGGAACACGCCCTGTCTCTGGTGACTTCTGGTAGCAGTGGGACTGCCTGATGTTGCCTAAGTCGGAACAGAGTTCGCAGGGACTCTACCACAGCAAAGTGAGTCTGGCACTTCTTAGGGGAGGGAGCCAGTGTGGCTTCCCTTCAGAGTTGCTCAGACCCCAGTCCACTTACCAGGCTGGACTTGAACTCGGTAGGCCCTGTGGCGTTCTCCCTCAGTAGGACTGCCAGTTGTAGGAGCAGTGACACCTTGCTGCTGCTTCCTACAAGATGGTGCTTCTCTCCTGGAAACCTGTCGAGGCGGCTGATGGTGGTGGCGGCATGTCTGTCCTCTCTCTGGGCTGTGTGTTGTCCTGTTACTTGTTTACTGGGAATTTCTCTCCAGTCCCTAGGAGCATGATCCTTCTTTTGTTTTTCTGGTAATTTTCTGTTTCTAAGCTGAGTGCAGCTTCTCACTACTCGGCCATCTCAGGTCTCGCCATAGATCTCATTACCATTGAGGCTTTCTTTCCTGTGAATTACATGTTCTTCTCCTTTGTCAGTTTGTGAATTGATGTTCGTGTAATTTTCTGCATTGGTTTCTTAGAAATTTCTTGTATATTCCAAATGTATTTTTCTTTTGGATTCAGAAATTATAAATTCTCCTACTCCATTATCTATTTGCTGACTTTGTAATGTCCTTTGTGGAATTGTAAAATTTTTTTTTTTAAATTAAGCATTGTTGTTACCCAAGTATCCATTGTCTCTTTTATTTATTTTTATTTATTTTTATTTATTTGTTTTTTATTTGAGAGGTAGGGTTACAGACAGAGGGAGAGACAGAGAGAAAGGTCTTCCATCTGCTGGTTCACTCCCTAGATGGCCGCAATGGCTGGAGCTGTGCCAATCCGAAGCCAGGGGCCAGGAGCTTCTTCCAGGTCTCCCATGTGGGTGCAGGGGCCCAAGGACTTGGGCCATCGTCTACTGCTTTCCCAGGCCACAGCAGAGAGCTGGACTGGAAGAGGAGCAGCCGGGACTAGAACCAGCGCCCATATGGGATGCTGGTGCCACAGGCAGAGGTTTAAGCTACTGCGCCACAGCGCCAGCCCTGAAAATATTTAATGTCAGTTTTTCTTTTGTGTTAATACTTGGGCTTTTTGGAGTTTTATTTAAAGTACTTTCTCATACTGAATCCACACAGATATTCTGCAGTCTTTTTCTCCTTAATGTTATAAAAATATCTTCTATTTAGATCATTAACTCATATATTTTCCAATTCTGTATGCGATATTCAGCACCTTTGTAGTTTTATTTTCTATATGTAATGAACTAATTTCCTTAACCCCACTCACTAAGTAAGTATTCAGTCCATTTTGATTTATGTTTCTGTCCCTTGAAAAACATTTTATTTACATATCTTATTTATTGGAAAAGGGAGAGACCCCTCCCATTTAGTGGCTCAGTTTCCAAATGCCCACAATAGCCAGGCACAGGCCAGGTTGAAGCCAGGAGTATGAAACTCAATCCAGTCTCCCACATGGGTGGCAGGAATCCAACTGCTTAGGCCATCAGCGGCTGCCTCCAGGTTGTGCCTTAATAGGGAGCTGGAATCAGTAGTGGCTTTGGGACTTGAACCCAGCCACTCTGACATGTAATGTGGACAGCTCAAGTGGTATCTTAACTGACACATAAATGCTTGCTCTCACTGGTGCCACCTGTATCCTGTATCCTACATTAAGTTGTTATATATACATGGTACGCTCTCTCTGAAATACCATTGTTCTCAGGAAGACAAGAGTGTTCCATCTTCCAAATTTTATCCTGTGCCAATGTCACCTTATTTTCACCATGATGACTTTACTGCTACTTTTTTCAGTATCTGATAAAATCTTTATTTTTTCCTATAAAATTTCAAATGAATTTACTGAGTTTTTCTAAATTCCAACTAGTATTTTGAATGGGGTTACATTGAATTTTTGGATTAATTTTAGGGTACAATTGATGCCTTGATGATGCTAAAATCCTATTGATTTTTATAAATTGATGTTACATCCTCCAAAGTTGCTGAATCCTCTTTAATCCGTCTTCAAATAATGACAGCTTTATCTTTTTCTTGGAAAACCTTATGTCTCTCACTGGCCAGGAATCCTAGTAAGATGATAAATAGCAGTAGTGCTACTGATGGCTTCCTTTGCTTGCTCCCAATCTTACAGTGTAAGTACCTCTCCATTATACTTGCTATTGCTATAGTTTTTTGTGATGCTGACTTATAAAAAGGAAATTAATTGTATTCCTGCTTTGATAAGAATATTTTTTTAAATCACCATAAATAAGGTTGATTTTGCCCTTACCATATTTTTATTCGTTAAGTCTAGTAATGTGAAATTCCTTTATAGATTTCTCTGGTTTTTGAAACCATCAGTTTAACACTGGAAAATCTGCATACAAAATAATTTTCTTTATTTTTCTTTCACAAAATAAAAAGTGCAGAGAATACCATAAGCACTTCCTATGTTTCCACGACCTGAGTTCAACAACTGGCAACTTGGAGTCCATGTTGCTTTGTTATTTTCCCCTCTTCATTCCCAGAGTGGTCCATCTGAAGCAAATTCCAGGCGTTTTATCATTCTTTCAGAAAAAACTTCAATGTATATCTCTAAAAGTTAAAAATCTTTAAAACCACTTAATCATATGGTGCATTTATGTTTCATCAGTTGCATTTAATTTTATTAAGCATTTTTCATCTATCTAATCTGATATGGGCTCATAATTTTAATTTCTTATATTAGTCTTATTTAGTTGTAAAGAAAAGATGGATTTTTTTTGGCTCCTGTGAAGACTGTCCCCCCTTCTCTTATTTTTGAATAAATGGCTAATTTCTGGAAGTTAAGGAAGTCTGAATGTCAGGATTTTATGTTTTTTCAGGGTGGTCTTTAAGTCTGATTTTACTTCTAAAATATTAACTGGCCTATTAATTTCTTCTACTTCTTGTTTTCCTAATTTGGTTTTCCACAGTTTCTGTTTCCTTGAGGTTTCTTAGTTATTAACAGGTAGTCATTCACAGTGTTCCTCTTTGAATCTGTTGTGTTGATGGTGGTTTGCTTCCTCAACGCCCATATTTCATTTGTTTGTTTCCTTTTTCCTCTTTGATCAGTTTTACCTGAGGTCTCTTCACATCTGTGTGAAGAACCGGTAGAGCACTGAGCGGCAGACTTGACCCATTCAGTTTTCCTTTTACATTGTCCATCTCTGGCTTTTCTGCTTTCCTTGTTGAATGCATTTGCGAGGGTGAATTAGCCTGTATTTTTGCATGCCAAACTCCCTGAAGCTTTGCATAGTTAAAATATATTCTGCCCTTCATTTGAATAATAACAAACTTCTAGCTTTGGAATTATTTTTCCTTCTATATTTTAAAGTTGTACCTTACCATCTATTGAGAAGAAATTTCCATTTTCATTTTACTTGGGGCATTCTTGAGCATTCTAGTTCAACTTGACTGTTGCTCCTCCTCAGGAGATCCTCTTCCCTTCCATTCTGGAAGCTTTGGGTACGTTTTGTTTTACTATTTTTAAATTGTACTATAAAGTGACTATGTGTGCCTGTTTACTGATCTCTCACATGTGGTTCTCTAAGAAACCTTTCATCCTGTAAGTCTGTGATTTGTTAATTCTGCAAAATTCATCTTTCTTTTTTCCTTGCATATCTCTCCTTCACATTTGCCTAAGCAGTCCCTCCTGGATCCTGTTGTCTAGATGCCAGTGCTTCCACTTTCCTCCTCCGTCTCACTTTCGAAGTTTTCATCTAATTCTATTTCCTTTTATTCTTTCCTGCTGTTTTTCAAACCATTTTATAGGTAGAGGATTTCCACATTTTCTTGTATGCGGATTTAGGAACATAGTGTTGCTGCTTACTCTTCCCTCTCCCTCCCATGCTCCCACCCTTTCTCCTCCTCCCTCTCTTACTCCCTCTTGCAATTTTTACAATCATCTGCTTTCAGTTTACTTTACACTCACATGATTAACCCTAAATAGTAAGAAGAAAAAACACTGTTCCTCAACAGTGGAGAACAAGGGCTGTAAACAGTCATCAAATTTCAAAATGTCAATGTCACTTCTATACATCGCCTTTGTTTTTAGGGAGATATTCTGATTCCTGAATTCACCAAGTCTGTCTGTCTGTCTTTTTCCTTCCTTCCTTCCTTCCTTCCTTCCTTCCTTCCTTCCTTCCTTCCTTCCTTCCTCTCTCTCTCTCTCTCTCTCTCTGATTTATTTATTTGAAAGAGTTACAGAGAGAGAGAGAGAGAGAGAGAGGAGAGAGCGAGCGAGCGAGAGAAATCGAGATCTTCCACCCAGTGGTTCACTCTACAAATGGTTGCAACAACTGGGGCTGAGCCAGGCTGCAGCCAGGAGCCTGGAACTCCATCAAGGTCTCCCACGTGGGTGTAGGGTCCCAAGGACTTGGACTATCTGCCTGGTTTCCATGGCACATTAGCAAGGAGCTGGATTGGAAGCTAAGCAGCCGAGGCCTGAACTGGCACTCATATGAGATGCCTGCATTGTAGGCAGTAGCTCAACTCACTGTGCCACAGTACCAGCCCCACTAAGTCTTTCTTCATCTTGGAACCACCCTGTTATTATACAACATGTACCGTGTTTTTCATTTTAGTTATCCATTGTTTGCATCTAGTATTTTACTTGGTTCTAGGATTTCTTAGTTTTGCTTTACATTATTAGTATCTTACCGTGAATTATGAAATAGAGTTACTCATCTTACTGATTAAATCCTCTTTTTCATCTTTGAAATGGTTCTGCTCCAGCTAGTATATTGTACTCTGCTGGGTTTGCAAGTTCATGTTCTTCTGTGGATATCAGCAACTCTGCCTGGTAATGTTTGCCGGGGAAGGGCAAATATCAGAGTCTAGTCTCCATGTATTTACAGATTCTGTTAGAATGAGAGGCATGGGCCCAGAGCAAGAGGCACAGGAGCCAGAGAAATGCTTTGCGTCTCCCCCTTTGCTGCTTTTCCTGTGGCAGTGCCCCTGGTCAGGGCGTTTTCTCTAAATCAAATTACCAGGGAGAAGCCACTCTGTGATGAGTCAGGCTTTGCAGATTGCAGCTTCCCCAGGAGGGGGGTTGCTGAGGAGAGGGTGGGGGTCAGCAGGCTGAACGGCCAGGGCCACCACTCACAATGGTGCGGGTGGTCTCCATGCCTGGGTGGTGCCGTCCGCCCTTGCTCCCCAGCTGGGTATGCTGGTACGTGGTTCCGCCCAGCTCAGCAGGGGTGCCTTTCCTAATACCGACAGCATGAGCCCCTGTTCTGGCCGTGGACTTCACAGAGTGCCTGGTGAGCTGCACCCTCTTTCAGCACTCCCTCACCCCAGCCTGATCTGGGGTACGGCGTCCTGGGCAGCGACTGAATGTCTGCAAGGGTGAGGTGGATGAGCTCTGTCTCGATACAATGAGGTGGGTGCTGAGAGCAGCCAAGAGAGCATTTCTCCCGTCTGCATTCTCACTGCTGCCTGCCGCAGCCCTTGGTCTCAGAACACGGCAGCTCGCCCACCCACCAGGTCCAGATAGCTGTCCCCCTCAAGAGATTCACACACTCTGCTTAGTAGACCCCCAAATTCAAACTTGTGTTTGCTTTCTCATGTTCTCCAGAGTTATTTTTATAGGACTTGGAAGCCTTAAACTTCTGTCTTTAAAATATTGATTTATATGATTTTTAATTTGAAATACAAATTTCCAATGATTTCTGGAAAACTTTTAAGGCTTTTAAGGGAACTGGGATGCTCCCAAAGGAGGGTTGATTGGGGATCGTGGAATTAGCGGTGAAGAGGGGGAGGTGGTGGGATCAGAACACCCCATCCCATCAAGTTTCCTCTCTAACTTCAGGGTTCCTGGTCTGTGAATTGGGAGTAATAATACATCCTCAGGTACCGCCCATGGTGGTTGTGCTGCTCCGATGAGATCTTATCCATGGAAGGCCTTCTGTGCACCCCTGCAAACAGGAAGAGAGAAAGCAGCAATATTTAACCAGAACCAAAGAGCATCTGAAATGATGTTAACTCTCATGAGACAGGATGTTCTTGGGCTGGAAAGATGGTAATCCCTCCCCTCGGCGACCTCGGTGAGTTTCAGACAGATCTTCAAAGCAGATCAGGTCTCTACAGCAGAGAGTGGTGAAACTATTCCAAGTTCTCTGACCTCCCTCCGCCGGGGAAGGCTGGCAGCAAGGACAAAAGCTTTCAGTTGCATTGAACATGGCCTGGACCCGTTCCAAGTGGGTAATTACTTTATGCTTTACTTACAATTTCCCCTTCAGCTTTGGAGGGGTAGCTCATCCCTCACTTCCTGGACTAACGGGGCTATTTGGTGTTGCTGGGCATATGTTGAACAGCTGCCCCAGTCACCCGCCTCAGCAGCCACCACATTTTAGTAATGAAGTCAGGGCTCAAACTGGGCAAGACGGCAGCACATTTCCTTGATTAGTGTGCAGGACAGACGTGACCTCTCTTTGAACGGAAGGGAGGACATTTAGCAAGTGTTTTCCTCTTTCTCATCAGAGGGAGGAGGAAAGTGAGCAGGTTCTTTAAGAGTCAGTTTGGAGAGGTGCTCTGGTATAAATATGAGAAAAAGAAATTTGGCAAATTTTATTGACTTTATTTGAAAGGTGTGCATGCACACATACAACACAAACACACACACACACACAACATAAACACACACACACGCAGATCTTCCATCTTCTGGTTTACTTCCCAAATGCCTGCAACAGCAAAGGCTGGGATACGGCAAACCCAGGGGCCAAGAACTCATTCCAGGTCCTCCATGATGGTAGCAGGGACCCAGGACCTGAACCATCACTGCTACCTTCCCAGTGTGTGCGTTAGCAGGAAACTCGATTGGAAATGGAGCTGGGTTGCAAACCAGGCATTCCAAAACAGGGTACAAGCATCCCAAGTGGCATCTTAATCACTGTTCCCAAATATATTAATTTTATAATTATCAATAACCACAGCAGTTATTCTTTGGTTATGAAAAATACACACTTTTTGGCCAGAGCCATGGCTCACTTGGCTAATCCTCTGCCTTGCGGCGTCAGCATCCCATATGGGTGCTGGGTTCTAGTCACAGTTGCTCCTCTTCCAGTCCAGCTCTCTGCTGTGGCCCACGGGGGCAGTGGAGGATGGACCAAGTACTTAGGCCCTGCACCTGCAAGGGAGACCAGGAGGAAGCACCTGGCTCCTGGCTTCGGATCGGTCCAGTGCTGCCCGTAGCGGCCATTTGGGGAGTGAACCAATGGAAGGAAGACCTTTCTCTCTGTCTCTTCTCTCTTTCTTGCTGTCTATAACTCTACCTGTCAAATAAAAAATTATAAAAAATAAACTAAAAAAGTAAGAAAAATACACACTTTTGCAACATACAGTGAAACCAGTACTTCATATAGTGAATTGGATCCACTGAGTGGTTGTTATGAAGCTGAGGGTGTGCATTGGCATGGTCTGGGCAATGGGAGATTTCACAGGACTCCAGATCAGAAATTTATTTCGAGGAACATGTGATATTTGCCTCTTTCCTGCCTACTCTTTTTCCCAACTGCCTAGTCAGTGGAGTGACTTTGGTCTAGACCCTTTAGTAAGCATCAGGTTCTTTGATCTATAGATAGGGATAAGAGTAGTGCCAACCTTATGGGGCTCTCATGAGAAATAAGGGAGATAAGATTTCTGGAATTATGATAAGAGCTCAGTAAATGTAATTATTACCATTGTTGTCATTAATACTCATCACTCAGGTGTCAGCCTGAGTACCACTTTGTCCTATTAGATATCCTTAAATATCTCTTCTGCCCCAATTTCCAGTTCAGATTAGGTGAATGGCTTTATGCTGCCATACAACCCCATGGGTTCCCTATAAAAATAACTAACTTTCGCCGGTGCCGTGGCTCAATAGGCTAATCCTCCGCCTGCAGCGCCGGCACACCAGGTTCTAGTCCTGGTCGGGGCTCCGGATTCTGTCCCGGTTGCCCCTCTTCCAGGCCAGCTCTCTGCTGTGGCCAGGGAGTGCAGTTGAGGATGGCCCAAGTGCTTGGGCCCTGCACCCCATGGGAGACCAGGGGAAGCACCTGGCTCCTGCCATTGGATCAGCGCGGTGCACCGGCTGCGGCGTGCCGGCCGCGGCGGCCATTGGAGGGTGAACCAACGGCAAAGGAAGACCTTTCTCTCTGTCTCTCTCTCTCACTGTCCACTCTTCCTGTCAAAAAAAAAAAAAAACCAAAACACTAACTTTCGTATAGGGTATACTGTTTTTTTTCAATACTTTGTTTTCTGTCTATAAATGATTACCCTGCGTTACCAGGGGTCTTCGTTGCAGTAAATTCCTATTAATTAGGAGGGTTGGGATATGAATGCAGGTGATTTTCCCCAAAGCCCATGTTCTTAACGTAACATTTATCATATTTAACAGTGGTTGTTATATGTGATCCTCCTTTCTCTGCTGCACAGTAAACTGCGTGTCGTCAGCAGCCTTATCCTTTGCGAAGGCTCCACCCCCTTGTGTCTGTGTGGTCTCCCTTACTATAGCACTCACCCATGACCACGACTTTGTTACCGTTGAGCTCCCTGGCTTCACCCCCAACCAGCACCTTCTTTCTGGATGCTTTTGACTTCTAGTCTAATTGCCGTCTCAAGGTCAGTTGCATCAAATTGCCCTTGCTGACAGCCTAAATTTACCTGTATACTCCTGTCTGCCATACCATGTGTATTAAAGATTTTGATTGCAAGCAATAGAAACTGTCTCTGACAATTTTAATCAGAAAAGGCATACACTGGAAGGATGTAAAGTCTCCAAGAATTACTCAGGGTATCAGGGTCAGGCTTATATAATGAGGAGGAACCTATTACCTCCACACAACCGCCACTAATCCCAACTGCTTTTCCTTATATGTTTAGGACTCCAAGCCCTGGAGTTGGACTGGCTTAATTTAGGGCCCGATCCCTACTTCCTATCTTAGCAAAGAACGAGAGGATCCCCTCAGCTTCTGTTATGGGAGATGGTAGCAGGAGGCAGACCTGGGAATCACCCATGTCCGAACCCACATACACACCAGCTGGAAGACTCTTTGCTCTTTTTTTTTTTAAATTTTTTATTTTTTTGACAGGCAGAGTGGACAGTGAGAGAGAGAGAGAGAGACAGAGAGAAAGGTCTTCCTTTTGCCATTGGTTCACCCTCCAATAGCCACCACGGCCAGCGCGCTGCGGCCGGCGCACTGCGCTGATCCGATGGCAGGAGCCAGGTACTTCTCCTGGTCTCCCATGTGGGTGCAGGGCCCAAGTACTCGGGCCATCCTCCACTGCACTCCCTGGCCACAGCGGAGAGCTGGCCTGGAAGAGGGGCAACCGGGACAGAATCCGGGGCCCCGATGGGACTAGAACCCAGTGTGCCGGTGCCGTAAGGTGGAGGATTAGCCTAGTGAGCTGTGGCGCCGGCCGACTCTTTGCTCTTAAAGAGAAAGGATGGGTAGTAAGATGGGAGTCCTCCAAGATGGTGAAATAGGGAGGGAGCACACTGATAGTCCGGGAAAAGAGAGTTTAATAAAAGTGGAGATGGTGAAGTCTCAGGGAAGAGTTAGGGAAAAAACTGCAGAGGAAACTCTTCCGGAACTAGTGGGACATGGTGGACCTACGTGGAGGGCGCAGGTGCCCATGGCTTGGGACCCCAGCTGCTGAGTCTACGCACCAGCGCTGGAAAGGGAGGTGAGGCAAAACCACAGTAGCCCAAGACACTGGCAGGAAAGCTGCAGGAAGAACCTAGAGAGAACAAGGCTTGAAGCCCCATGGGGGAAAGTTCACCAGCCTAACTAGAAGAGAGAAAAAATAAAAGGGACCAGTACGGACATGAGTCTCTCCACTCACCTTACAAAGGCGAGCAAGACAAAGAACAGGCACCATTTTGGACATATGTAAACGCTGTGCCCACCATCAGCCAAGCAGAAAAACCTGACTCTGGTGGGAAGAAATAACAGGAGGTTAGGACCTAGTGAATGTGTGGAGCTAATGAACTGAGACTGTGAAAAACAAACAAACAAACAAACAAACTGAGGTTGTGTGAGAGAACTCATGGGGTACTCGAGATGTGAGTACTCTCAGGAGAGTACACAAACTCGGTAACCTTGGCAACCCGGTGGGAGTCTGCAGGGGAATTTGATTACACTGAGGACTGAACAGATACTTTGTGTGGTCCTTGGGACAGAGCAGATGAATATTATACCCACAGGGGCCAGAGCTCAGGCATTGACTACCTTCAGTTCTGCTCAGCTGTGCAGAATTACTTCCCTTCTGAATAAAAAAGAGAGAGACAGAGAGATTTACCATTCCTAATATGGGTGTGTCACCTTTGGAACACCCTTAACCCTTAAGAACCAGACAGAGCTCTCTGGCCACACCCATCACAAGCCTCTAAGGATCCATCAAAAGCAGACAGTCCACTTAATCTGGAGTCATAGTATAATGAGAAAAACCACCACAGTGAGGAAAAATAAAGAAGAAACCAAAGAACATCTCCACAATGCCAAGCAACAAATTCAGAAACCAAGGAAACAAGAACAAGGAAGACATTATGATGCCCCCAAATGAACAAGACATCCCAAGCCAAGATTATGAGATGATGAGATGGAAGAAATGCAAGATACAAATTACAAAAATATTAGGATAAGAACAATTAGAAGTTTTCAAAAACAAATGCTTGAGCGATGGAAACCCTTACTGGACAGGATAGAAAGTCTCTCTTGTGAAAATGAAATCTTAAGGAGGAATCAAAATGAAATGAAGAAACTAGTAGAACATGAAATTGTGATAGTGAAGAGAAATCGAAATGAAGAATTCAGTAGATCAAATGACAAACACATGAGAGAGTCTTAAAAACAGAGTCAGTGAAACAGAAGAGAGAATATCGGACTTAGAAGACAGAGCACAGGCAAGTATACAGGCAAACCAAAGAAAAGAAGAGGAAATTAGAAATCTAAAAAATATCTAGAATAATATTAAAAAAAACCCAACATTTGGGTTCTAGGAGTTCCTGAAGGCATGGAGAGAGAGAGAGGATTAGAAGGCCTTTTTAGTGAGATACTAGCAGAGAACTTCCTGGGTTTGGAGAAGGACAGAGACATCCTAGTATAGGAAGCTCATAGAACCCCTAGTAAACATGACCAAAAGAGATCCCCACCACGACACGTTGTAATCAAACTCACCACAGTGAAACATAAAGAAAAGATTCTAAAATGTACAAGAGAGAAATGTCAGATTACTCTCAGAGGATCTCCAATTAGACTCACAGCAGACTTCTCATCAGAAACCCTACAGGCTAGGAAGGAATGGCAAGATATAGCCCAGGTACTAAGAGAGAAAAACTGTCAGCCCAGAATATTATATCCTGCAAAGCTCTCATTTGTGAATGAAGGTAAAATAAAGACCTTTCACAGCAAACAGACAGTGAAAGAATTTGTCACCACTTGTCCAGTGTTGTAAAAGATGCTTAAAGATGTGTTACACATAGAAACACAGAAACACGGCCATCAGTATGAAAGAGGGTAAAGGAAGAAAACCTCCCAGTAAAAGATCACAGGAAGTTCAAAGCATATATTAGAAAATATCTTTGGGAAAATAGCAGGACAAAGTTACTACTTATCAATAGTCACATTGAACGTTGATGGCCTCAACTCTCCAGTTAAAGGGCACAGATTGGCTGAATGGATTAAAAAACAAAACCCATCTATTTCTGCTTACAAGAAACACATCTTTCCAAGAAAGAAGCATGCAGACTGAAAGTGAAAGGTTGGAAAAAGATATTCCATGCCAACAGAAACCAAAAAAGAGCCTGTGTAGCCATAGCAATATCAAACAAAAAAAACACTTTAACACAAAAACTGTTAAGAGAGATAAAGAGGGGCACTATATAATGATTAAGGGATCAATTCAACAGGACGATGTAACTATTACAAATGTGTATGCACCTAATTACAGGTCACCGGTTTATTTAAAATATTTGTTAAGGGACTTGAAGGGAGACTTAGACTCCAATACAATAGTACTGGGGACTTCAATACTCCACTCTCAGAAATAGACAGATCAGCCAGACAGAAGATCAACAAAGAAACAGCAGATTTAATCGACACTATAGCCCAAATGGATCTAACAGATATCTACATAACTTTCGATCCTACATTTAAAGAATTTACATTCTTCTCAGTAGTGCATGGAACCTTCTCTAGGATAGACCACATACTAGGCCATAAAGCAAGTCTCAGCAAATTAAAAAAAAATTAGAATCATACCATGGAGCTTCTCAAACCACAGCAGAATGAAGGTGGAATTTAGCAACTCAGGAATCCCTCTAGAGTATGCAAACACATGGAGACTGAAAAACATGCTCCTGCATAAATACTGCAGAGAAAGCATTTGATAAAATTCAGCACCCTTTCATGATGAAAACTCTAAGCAAATTGGGTATAGAAGGAACATTCCTCAATACAATGAAAGCAATTTATGAAAAACCCATGGCCAACATCCTATTGAATGGGGAAAAGTTGGAAGCACTTCCATTGAGATCTGGTACCAGACAAGGATGCCCACTCTCACCACCACTATTCAATATAGTTCTGCAAGTTTTAGGCAGAGCTATTAGGCAAGAAAAAGAAATTAAAGGGTACTAATTGGGAAGGAAGAACTCAAAATATCCCTCTTTGCAGATGATATGATTCTTTATTTAGGGGATCCAAAGAACTCTACTAAGAGACTATTGGAACTCATAGAAGAGTTTGGCAAAGTAGCAGGATAGAAAATCAATGCACAAAAATCAACAGCCTTTGTATACACAGGCAATGCCATGGCTGAGAAACAACTTCTAAGATGAATCCCATTCACAATAGCTACAAAAATAATCAAATACCTGGGAATAAACTTAACCAAGGACGTTAAAGATCTCTACAATGAAAATTACAAAACCTCAAAGAAAGAAATAGAAGAGGACACCAAAAAATGGAAAAATCTTCCATGCTCATGGATTAGAAGAATCAATATCATCCAAATGTCCATTCTCCCAAAAGCAATTTATAGATTCAATGCAATACCAATCAAAATACCAGAGACATTCTTCTCAGATCTGGAAAAAATGATGCTGAAATTCATATGGAGACACAGGAGACCTCTAATAGCTAAAGTAATTTGTACAACAAAAACAAAGCTGGAGGCATCACAATACTAGATTTCAGGACATACTACAGGGCAGTTGTAATCAAAACAGCATGGCACTGGTACAGAAACAGATGGATAGACCAATGGAACAGAATAGAAACACCAGAAATCAATCCAAACATCTACAACCAACTTATATTTGATCAAGGATCTAAATCAATCCCTGAAGCAAGGACAGTCTATTCAATGAATGGTGCTGGGAAAACTAGATTTCCATGTGCAGTAGCATGAAGCAAGATCCCTACCTTACACTTTACACAAAAATCCACTCAACATGGATTAAAGATCTAAATCTATGACCTGACACCATCAAATTATTAGAGAGCTTTGGAGAAACCATGCAAGATATAGGCACAGGCAAAGACTTCTTGGAAAATACCCCAGAGGCACAGGAAGTCAAAGCCAAAATTAACAATTGGGATTGCATCAGATTGAGAAGTTTCCATACTGAAAAAGAGACAGGAAAGTGAAGAGGCAACTGACAGAATGGAAAAAAATATTTGCAAACTATGTTACAGATAAAGGGTTAATAACCAGAATCTACAAAGAGATCAAGAAACTGCATCACAATGAAGCAAACAACCCACTTAAGAGATGGGCCAAGGACCTCAATAGACATTTTTCAAAAGAGGAAATCCAAATGGCCAACAGACACATGAAAAAATGTTCAGGATCACTAGCCATCAGGGAAATGCAAATCAAAATTGCAATGAGGTTTCACCTCACCCCAGTTAGAATGGCTCACATTAAGAAATCTACCAACAATAGATGCTGTTGAGGTTGTAGGGAAAAAGGGACACTAACCCACTGTTGGTGGGAATGCAAACTGGTAAAGCCACTATGGAAGTGGGTCTGGAGATTCCTCAGAAACCTGAATAGAACCCTACAATACAACCCAGCCATCCCACTCTCTGGAATTTATCCAAATAAAGTTAAATTGGGAAACAAAAAAGCTGTCTGCACCTTAATGTTTATTGCAGCTCAATTCACAATAGCTAAGACCTGGAACCAACCCAAATGCCCATCAATAGAAGACTGGATAAAGAAATTATGGGACATGTACTCTATAGAATACTATACAGCAGTCAAAAACAATGAAATCTGGTCATTTGCTACAAAATGGAGGAATCTGGAAAACATTATGCTGAGTGAATTAAGCCAGTCCCAAAGAGACAAATATCATATGTTCTCCCTGTTCGGTGACAACTAACTGAGCACCAAAAAGGAAACCTTTTGAAGTGAAATGGACACTATGAGAAACAGTGACTTGATCAGCCCTTGTCCTGACTGATGAACAACTTAATACTTTATCCCTTTTAGTATTTTTTTGTTCTACTTAATACTATTGGTTGAACTCTTTAAATAACACAAAATTATTCTTAGGTGTTGAAATTTAACTGAAAAGTGATCTCTGTTAAATATAAGAGTGGGAATAAGAGAGGGAGGAGATGTACAATTTGGGACATGCTCAATCGGACTTGCCCCAAATGGTAGAGTTAGAAACGTGCCAGGGGATTCCAATACAATCCCATCAAGGTACCATGTACCAATGCTTTCTCACTAGTCTAAGTGATCAATTTCAGGTCAAAATTGATGATAATGATAGGATTAATAGTCAAAGGGATCACATAAACAAGACTAGTGTCTGCTAATACTAACTGATAGAAGAATAAAAAAGGGAGAGAACGATCCACCATGGGAAGCAGGATACACAGCAGACTTATAGAATGGCAGATGTCCTAAACAGCACTCTGGCCTCAGAATCAGCCCTTAAGGCATTTGGTTCTGGCTGAAGAGCCCATGAGAGTATCTTAGACATGGAAAGCCAAGACACTCTGCCAAAAAAAAAAAAAAAAAAAAAAAAACCCTAAATGAAAGGTCTCTGCAAGTGAGATCCCAGTGGAAAGAAGGGGCCATCACAGAAGGAAGTACCTTTCTCTGAAGGGAGGAGAGAACTTCCACTTTGACTATGACCTTGTCTAAATATGGTCAGAGTTGATGAACTCAAAAGGCCTCCATAGCCTTGGCAGCTCATGACAAGAGCCTAGGGTGATTACTGATGCCATAATCAAGAGTGTCAATTTGTTAAGTCAACAACAGGAGTCACTGTGCACTTACTCCTCATGTAGGATCTCTGTCCTTAATGTGTTGTACATTGTGAATTAATGCTATAATGTTTACTCAAAAAGTATTTTAGGCTGCCACCGCGGCTCAATAGGCTAATCCTCCGCCTGTGGCGCCGGCACACTGAGTTCTAGTCCCAGTCGGGGTGCCGGATTCTGTCCCGGTTGCTCCTCTTCCAGTCCAGCTCTCTGCTGTGGCCAGGGAGTACAGTGGAGGATGGCCCAAGTCCTTGGGCCCTGCACCCCATGGGAGACCAGGAGAAGCACCTGGCTCCTACCTTCGGATCAGCGCCGTGCACAGGTCGCAGCACACCGGCTTCAGCAGCCATTGGAGGGTGAACCAACGGCAAAAGGAAGACCTTTCTCTCTGTCTCTCTGTCTCTCACTGTCCACTCTGCCTGTCAAAAAAAAAGTATTTTACATTTTGTTTCTGTGTGGGTGCAAACTGATGAAATCTTTACTTAATATATGCTAAATTGATCTTCTGTATATAAAGGTAATTAAAAACGAATCTTGATGTGAATGGAATGGGAGAGGGAGTGGGAGATGGGAGGGTTGTGGGTGCGATGGAAGTTATGGGGGGGGAAGCCATTGCAATCCATAAGCTGTACTTTGGAAATTCATATTTATTCAAGTTAACTAAAAAGTAAAGAGGAAGGATGAAAGCTTATAGCAAACTTTGACACACGTCCATGTTATATTTCAGTTGTCAGCTCTGGATTGTAGCTGCCGATCTGTGTCATTCCTGAGATCAGAAAGGCTCTCATAATACAGCCCCAGTCCACTGATGTATGACGTCCACTACTGTACTCCCTGTGCTAAATGCTTTGTGTCCTTTTGATTTCACCACCATAGTGCCCAGCAGAGTCCTGCCTGGTGTTCCAGACTGGACACAGGCTCCATGAATTGGATGCAAAAAGAAGAATGGCACAGGCACTCACATATAAAGCTAAAAATGTTGATTCCATGAAAGTAGAGAGTAGGGGGCCGGTGCTGTGGCGCAGTAGGTTAATCCTCTGCCTGTGGTGCTATCACCCCATATGGGCACTGGTTCTAGTTCTGATTGCTCCTCTTCCAACCCACCTCTCTGCTGTGGCCTGGGAAAGCAGTAGAAGGTGACCTAAGTCCTTGGGCCCCTGTACCCACATGGGAGATCGAGAAGAAGCTCCTGGCTTTGGATTGGCACAGCTCCAGCCATTGTCACCATTGGAGAGTGAACCAACAGATGGAAGACCTCTCTCTCTCTGTCTCTCCATCTCACTGTCTGTAGCTCTCTCTCTCAAATAAATAAATAAAAGATCTTAAAAAAAAAAAGAGTAGGAAGAGCAGGGGTAAGGGAAATAGAAGATGGATAATGGGGACCAAGACACAGTTATATAGAGGAATAAGTTCTAATATTCTGTAGTACAGTAAGGTGACCATAATTCATAATAATTTATTTTATATTTCAAAAGAACTGGAATAGAGTGGCTCAAAGATTTTCAATACAAAGAAATAATAAATAATTTGAGGAAAAGTAAATAGTAATTATCTTGATCTGATCACTACATGTTCTATACATGAATTGAATTATAGTGTACCCCATAAATATGTACAGTTATTATGTACCAATTAGCAAAAGAAAGAAACGGGAACAGAGAATGCCTGTGGACAACGAAGTGATACCGTCTAACCCTGGCGTCCCTTCCTGGCTCCAGGCATGCATACCCCGTCTGGTTCTCCACACCCTCTGTGCAAGCCTGCTCCCGTGTTCTGGACCCTTCAGCTTGTCGATGTGTTTACCTTGTCTCCACTCTGTCCAGTCTGTAAGCTTGTAAACTTGGCAGATTTTCCATCCTCTCTCTGCCATAGCCTACAACTCGATGTTCAGGAAGCCTTGGGATCAATCCGCTTCTGGCCAGTGATCTTTACTTCTGCATGCTTTTGCAGTGGTTATTTTCACTCCCATGACCTTGTGGTTCTGGTTCAAAGCCAAGTCAAGAGAGTAATGTGGCTTCACTGTGGTCAAACAGTAGTCCTGGGATTTCTCATCCAAATCCATGTGCACCACGCTCGAGCCTGGACATCCTTACTGCTGATTCACTCCTTTTGGAGTTCCTGAAATTCAACTAATAGAACATGACCTTAGTGACTAGTTAGAGCAGAAGCCCATGATGTGGCATATTCTTGAGTCCCTGTCACCTCCTGTCCCCAATTGTAGTAATGTTCCACTCGACTCTTTCTCAGTAACCAATGCTCAGACTGAACCTTGACTCTTGGATTTGATCCCTGTGTGCCAGGCCTACTTTGAACCTACCTTTCCACTACTGGGGATTTGTCTTCAACCTGAATCTAGCTGGGATAAGAGACAATTCTCTGGTGTTTGTCTATTAATGACCAAGGCCAAAAACACCGTCAAAATGCTCTAGGAGAAACATGGCTGCAGTCTGGCCCAGCTTGATAAGAATATAACCAAACAGGCTAGAATGTTGTGCAGTAGCCATTGCACTGCTCTGGTTAGGCCCTGACACTCGTCTCTTAATTTGATTAGAGCCTGTCCCGGACTTTGCTACTTGGGTTGGCCTCTGCCTTTTGATTAGAGGCTGAGAATTTCTCCCACACGTCCTGGATCTGACTTCACATGCCTCTGTGTGTTAGTTTTCCTTCTTTGCCTTCATGACTCTAGTATAGGATGCACTTGGACATGCCTTTGTGTTTCCTGTACGTGTTCTTTATCAGACTGAGAGAAACCAGTGAACGATTTTATGTCAGCTGCCTCTCACGTGTCTCCCCTGGTTTGCTGAATGCAAGGTCTTGTGACACAGATCATGCTGCGAGAGAGGACATCTCCACATACTCTCCTAGATCTTCTCCACCCTCTGAGGACCCCACTCGGCAGTCTTCCCGCCCTCTCAGAAAACAGTCTTGCCTCGTGCTTTTTGGAGACTGTGGAAGCCACCTGGTAGTGTCCTTCCCCTCCTGCTCCCTCAAAGCCTCTGCCTTCATTGTACTCCTGCTTTACGGATGCCCTCCTTTCCTAGGCTCTCTCTTGGACCCAGTGGGCGTGCAGTGCTTGTCCTCATCTCCTCTTTAAGCGTGAGGCTCCATCATGGCCCTGCTCTGCTGGGCATTTTCCATCTCTCTCCCTCTCTGGGGAGTGCCTTCTGTCTGTCTTCAAGCCAGCCTGATCTGCTGCCTCAGAAAGATGATCCTCTGTTCTCTCCTTGCAAAACTTCTTGAATATGTGTTCCACCCACGACTCAGCGTCCTCACCACTATTTCACTCCAAATGTCCAGCAGTCTGGCTTCTATTGTCAACAAATTCTGAAGTTCATTTCTCAAAGTTCACTCTTAACCTCTTCATTGCCAGATATAAAGGCCCTTTTTCAGATTTTAGCTTGTTGTATCAGCAACATTGGTGCTGTTTAAATTGTTGATCCTTTTTTTTTTTTAAAGATGTGTTTGTTTATTTGAAAGGCAGAGGGAGGGAGAGAGAGACAGACAGACAGGTCTTCCATCTGCTGGTTCACTCTTCAAATGGTCACAACAGCCTGAGCAGGGCCAGTCTGAAGTCAGGAGCCAGGAGCTTCATCTGGGTCTCCCACATGGGTGTAGGGGTCCAAGGACTTGTGCCATTTTCTGCTGCTTTCCCAGGCCCATTAGTGGGGAGCTGGGTTGGAGGTGGAGCAGCCAGGTCTGAACTGGTGCCCACAGGAGATACCAGGACTGCAGGCTTTCCTCACTATGCCACAGCACTGGCCCCAACCCTAACTTTCTTGATTCAGGGTTATTTTCTCTTTTCTGTGACTGTCTTATTGAGTGTCCAAAGTACTATTTGGCTAGTACTACATGTTTCTCTGTTCTTTCTGGCCACATGTCTATTTCTGGAAGTTGGAAGCTGTGTGTTATAGATATACATTATGGTTCCAGGGGCATCTACAGGCTATGGACTTAGTAGGTATATGACATGACACATTTTTATGAGTGAAAGTATAGCACTATCTCAAGTGATCTGTTCATTCAGCCATTCATTTTTGAAAAAGAAAAATGCCTCTTGTGAGGCTACTGTATAGGTTCTGTTACGTGCTATGGTACAGCAGCTTGTAAGATGGGCATAATTTCTGATTTCCAAGGACGCACAGTGCAGTGGGGAATAGACATGTATAATATGTCTATAATGCATTTTAATAACAAGTGCCATATGGGGAAGCATTAAACTAGAGGAGTATGGGTCAGGGAGCATCCTGGAAGAAATTTATGAGATGTCAGATAGTTTGTGGAACATGGAATTAAAAGATGAATTTTTAGTTTCCCTGAATTTGAAGTCCATGCATAGTCTTTACATGTATGTACTCCCACTGACTCTTTGAAGTCTCCTTATTTAAGAATGGACAAGGAAAGGGCGGGGGGAAGAAGCAGGAGTTCCTGGCAGAGAGGACAGCACGGCAGGCTAGAGTGTGACATTTTTGGGGAACTCACAGGAAGAAAACTGGACTCAGCAGACCCAGAATGGAGTTTGAAGCAGGTGGTTGGTTGTGTGCACACTAAAATAAGCATTTGAACTCCTTCCCTAGTTTGAAGAATTCTATGACTGCGTCCTCTTTAATCTTTGCACTCCGTTGAGTGGTAGACGGCATGTGTTTTTACAAATGGAGAAACTGAGGTTCCTAGAATTGAAACTCACTAAGTTTATAACAAACTGAAAACGTCACTTCCTGATGGAGCTTTCTTTAATTTACCACCTTGGCTACCAGAACAAACTGGAAAAGATAGAAAGCCATATTTGAAAAACCCATTGGAGAGCTGTAAATGCAAAGAAAAAAAAAAGGAAAAACACTAAAGGAGTTATATTCCAGGAAGAAGGCAGCACTTGGCTGCCTTTGTCATCAATGAAGTAACAGTGGCAAAGGGAAGAAACCCTCGTAAACAGGAGTAAAGAGAAACTGAGTGAATTTTCTATGAATTTTAATGACCACATGGAAGCTAGTGTGATGATTTCCTTAGTTACAGAACATGCCAGTATCACCTGCCAACTCTACCGTGTGTCTCTACCACATGCCTGGGGAGAGGACACCAAAGGTGGGGACAGGGCCAAGAGAAATTCCATGAAAAAGGTAAAATTTTCCCTTAAGCCAAAGACAGGGTTCTGCTCTGAGTGCAATTTGATGGAATTATGAAGGCTGGGGAGGGCAGGTGAGCTGAAGAGATCCCCCAGCTAGATAGATACTTGGGGTCTTATCTGAGTGCAAGGTGGTGTCCCACTAAAGGAGGCATCAGGACAGGAGAATCTATAACACTCTAAGGCACCCTGGTTCTTACCAAATGAAATGAAGGTGTTTCGCGAAGGCTGGGGGAAGGCGGTAAGGACGGGTAAGATCCTTCCTAGAATCTCCAGTCTTTGCTGAGCGATTGCTGTAGCTACCTCACTGCTAGATGAGACAGGACAGCGGCGCGAAGGAAAACCTCCTGAGGTACAGTAGGTTATAAATGGGGTTAGAGAGGAAAGAAAACTCCTCAGTGCCACAGAAGCTAGGGGTTTGGAGCAGAGATCTCCCCAGTCCTGGAGAGTTGGTGGCTGAGAAACAGAATCTCTGAAGTGTCCTTCATGTTGGAACAGTTCTGATCGTGTCCTCAAAACACTTGAATACAACTGCAGACTAAATCTAGGTGCAACAATGCCCAGCTCAAACCAGATGAGATGGGAACAGGCCCGGCAGAAAAAGGGATGCATTATTTTCTGGGAGTAAATATTCACTTTAGGTCTCAGTTGTTTACACACAATGTCTGACACAGTAAATTATAGTATGTGTGAGGAGCAAGAATATATGACACATAATCAAGAGAAAATGAAGCCATAGAAACAGACCCTCACATGATCAAATGTCGAAATTATCAAAAAAAGAACTTTAATAAGACCATGATGAATATATTAAAGGAAGTAGTACGGAAAGTGAATAATACGCATGAATTCTTGGGGAATGCCAAGGAAAGATGAAATCTATTAAAAATGGACATGGTAAATATAAAAATATATAGATATAAGAAATGAAGTGTTCATTCATTCAATGATTCAGGTGTCTATTGCTGTCCGACAGGGTACCACCAAAAGTGGCTTTTTAGAAAAGCATTGGCTTAATTTTTTCTCATTGTTCTCTCTCTCGGGTGTTCTCAGCTGGACAGTTCTGTCTGACCTCCGCTGGACTTTGAATCCCCAAGGTGGCTTCTTCCTACTCACATGTTTGATGCCCTGAATGGCAATGCCTTCACTAGTACAGTTTTCCACAAGAGCTGGATGCTGACGAGTCAACTTTTTGTCATTGTAGGGGCCTCGCCAGGTTGTTAGTCTTGGCCTCCTCACACAGCACTGGTGCCATTGGAGTTGGGTTTTAACTGCAGAGTGCCTAGCTTTCAGGAGGAGGAAGTAGAAGCTGCATGTTCTCTTCCTATCTGAACTCATAAGTCTTGGAACACATTTTCTGATGCATTCTCCTGTTCAGAGCCAGTCATGAGTCCAGCCCAGATTCCACCACTTTACATGTGTGAACCTGTGTAGGAGAGGAAGAATTGATGTTGGCCGTCTTTCGAGAATATTTATCATGCTCTTCCCTGTGGCCACGAATATTCACATCCCTTCCTTGTGGAAACTATACAGGATCACCGAGGCCTCCTCCAGGTTGTGGTACTGGGCTCAAGTATGGCATCCCATGATCAGCTTCAAGTCCAGTTATGGGTGAGGCTTCTCAATCTGGAGACAGGGTTATCTTCTCTGCATATATCCAACTTAAAATAATGTGGCAGAATAACACCAACCGACACTCCTGTTTATAAAGGGAGGTGACAGAGCAAGTAGTGGTCTACAGAACTGGAAGATCTGGTTGGGTGTATGTCCTAGCAGCTCCTTCTCTGGGGAGCATGGACTGTTCCATCAAAAAGGCCCCATTCTACTCCTTGAGGTCGGTCCCTTGTACCTTTTGACTCTTCCCTCTGGGTTCTGAGATATGTTCTCTGAGGTAGTTTTTTCTCTTAGGAAACGGCCTGATTTTTCAGTTGAGTAACTTTTTGAGCTTTTTTGTGTGTTCATAGATGCGTCAAGTACTTTTCCTGTATTTTAGTCTAAGCTTGTGGTGCTTTTATTAGTAAAATAATTTTTTAACTTTATGAGCTTTCTATGAATCTTTTCTGGGGGTTCACTCCATTATTCAGAAGACATATCTACAAGTCTCTTTGAGATAAGGCTCTTCTCGCTTTGAATGCTATGAGGTGTGTGTTATTTTGGCACAGTGATCATAAGGTTCTTAGAAGTTTCTTTTGTTTGCTCAGAATATCTGTGAGAGACCATCGTAAATCTTTATGAAGTCTTAGCAAGATCTGTAGCCATAACCTTAATTCAGTCTTTATCTTGAGGTCCCATTGTACTGGTAACCCTGGGGTTGATACTCACTCTCTGGATAGTCCCTTTTTAAAAAATGCATTTTTATTTGTTTGAAAGGCAGAGAGACATAGAAACACAGAGATCTTTCATGCACTGATTCACTTCTCAAATCCCTGCAACTGCTCGGGCTGGACCAGGCCAACGCCAAGAGTCAGGGACTTGCTCTGGGTCTTCCATGTGAGTGGCAGGAACCCAAGTACTTAGCCATCATCTGCTGCCTCTCAGGATGCACATTAACATGAAGCTGGAGTGGAAAGTGTAGCAGGACTCAAATCCAGGTACTTCAATATAGAAAATGGGCATCCCAAGTGGTAATTTTTTTTTGACAGGCAGAGTGGACAGTGAGAGAGAGAGAGACAGAGAGAAAGGTCTTCCTTTGCCGTTGGTTCACCCCCCAATGGCCGCCACGGCTGGCATGCTGCAGCCGGCGCACCACGCTGATCCGAAGCCAGGGGCCAGGTGCTTCTCCTCGTCTCCCATGGGGTGCAGGGCCCAAGCACTTGGGCCATCCTCCACTGCACTCCCTGGCCACAGCAGAGAGCTGGCCTGGAAGAGGGGCAACTGGGACAGAATCCGGCGCCCCGACCGGGACTAGAACCCAGTGTGCTGGCGCCGCAAGGTGGAGGATTAGCCTAGTGAGCCGCGGCGCCGGCCCCAAGTGGTAATTTAACTGCTGTGCCAAGTGCTCACCCCCTACCACCATGCTATTCTTAATTAAAGAGCCCTTTGCCAACTGGAAAACCTGGGAATCATGAGTATCAGCAGACTCAATGTATCTGTTCGTTGAAATGGTCCAGAAGCATGTATGAAACCCCACTATGCCCAGTCCGTATCCTCTAAATAATATTCTTACCCTGAAGGAACCAGGGCTCCTTGGAGAAATGGTTGAATCCAAGTTTACAGCAGTGGATGTACAAGAAGATTTCGAACACCATGTTCTGCCAGAAAACTGGCAAGCTATCAAAGACTAATGGGTCACTTCGGCAAGAAAGTAGAGAACTTGAAGCCCTCACACATTGCTGGTGGCAGTGTAAATCATTCAACTGCTATGAAAAACAGTCTGGCACTTCTTTAAAATTCAAATGTAGAGCCAATATATAACCCCGAAATTCCATTCATAGGTGAATAGCCACATAATTGAAAACAAGAGACTAAAATAGATATAAGTATGGGAATGTTCATTGCAGTATTACAGACATTTGCCAAAAGGTGAAAGCAGCCTATGTCCATGGATAACAAATGGACAGGCAAAATGTAGTATTTACAAACTGTGAAATATTATTCTGCCATTAAAGGAATGAACATAGATAATATAAACTGTAGCAGAGAGGAACCTTGAATATACTCTGTTAAATGAATTAAGCCAGAAACAAAGGTGAAATATAATTCCAGTTATAAGAGATATCTAGAGTAGATAAAAGGTAATTAGGAGTTAAAAGTTTGGAAGAGAGGATAGCAAATTATTACTTAATATGGGGTGATGTTTGAGATGAAAACAAAAGTTTAGAAGTCTATAATGTGGTTGCACAAAGTTATAATTAATGTGGCTGAATTGTGCATTGAAGAGTCTTTAAAATCACAAACTTTATGCTGTATGCATTTTACCACAATAAAACTATGGATAAAAAATGAGTGGGTCATATTAAAGCAATGAAGCCAACTTGAAGGAACTTTATGTTGCTTACATTGGAATAAATTTATTAAAATATGTAATATCATTATATATGTAATAGTAAATAAACTCTTATTTACACATCAAATATGTACAAACACATGACTTAAAACTGATATTGAAAAAATTCCTTGGTCATGACTAGGCATTTCTAGGCCACAATTCATTACTCTTAAATAATAGGAGAGAATTAAACATATTTCTTACCTTTCCTTTAAGATTTATATTCTAGAAAATAAAGATTGATAAAGATTGGTCCTTCTTTCCAGAACTCAGTTAATAGAAACAAGGGTGATCTAGGATTTAGAATGTTCTCATTTTACAATTCTTAAGATAATGGATCACAGGTTGATGCACGATTTATTAGGTGACTGTAACAAAGAGTGCTATAATGGATGGATCTATTTGACACTATCGATTCCATTGATCAGTCTTAGCATAATTAAAAATGAGACATAGAAAAATCACTTCTCATGGTATGGTACAGTAAGCAGTGAGCAGCATCATCTTGTATGAATGGTTTTCACCTAAAAAAAATGAACATGAACCTAATCAAACCTCCAGCTTTAACTTTCAGTTAACAGGAAATAGAGGATAGAATAACAAAGTAAAAGCCCCCATGAGCTAACACCAAGTTCAGAATATAGGATGTTTTAGAGAACAATTGAGCCAGTGTTGCTAACTAGCCAGAGAAGGAGGGTTGGAGAGGACAAAGGAAGGGAGGACAACTAAATGCAGTGTGAGCATATTGTCTGGATCTTGAGTAGAAATTCCCATTGTAAACCAACATCTTTGGGAAAATGAGAGAACTTTGAATACGTTCTCAGTACCAGGTATTATCAATAAACATGTGTTAATTTTTATTGGGTTTAAGAATGGCAGAGTGGCTCTGTATACATAGACAAATAGATAGAAACTGTTCTTATCAACTGGAGATCAATGCGAGAGAACTTTTGGGTAAAATGATATGATATGTTGCTTTTTCTTTAATATATTCCAGGACAAACAAAACAAATAACAAATTTGGGCATGAATATATGCTACAAGATTAGTAAAACATTGAGGATTCCCGAGAGAGAACAGTACACTCATCAAGGTTCATTATTTTGTTTTCTCTACCTTTTTGTGTTTTTAAAAGCAATCAAAGGCTTTAAAAATTGTGATTGCCTTTCTTAAATAAGAAAATACAATCCATAAGTAAAGAGTAGAACTATATTCCCATTTTGTCTATATTTAAAGGCATAGTATAGGCAATTTGGAGAGGGATAAAGGAATATCACAGCAGGAAGGACTAGTGACATACAGAGCTAATGCTTGGGAACACAGAAATACTTTGATGGTGGGTATGAGGCACCGAGATTGAGTTGGATTAAAAGACATGGCCTGCATACAAACAGTTGGATCAGCAAGGGACTTTATGTTCCCTTTGTGCTTCTGGCCTGCCTGTCCTCTCTCTGTGCCAAGAGCTCTGTCTCTCTCAAGCTGGAGGCTGATTCTTCATTCAGTGAGTTAATTTTAAATGAAATGAAAACCCGAGTCACAGTGCTTGGTTCACTACACAGGCAACAGGCACTGTCTGCCTCATTAATGATTAACACGGCAGCTGGTAATGTCTTGCAGCTGCTTGACCAGTTTGATGATGCCAAATCGGGCTACATCCTCCTCCTGCTCTGACCAGTGCAGGGATCAGCTTTGAGCTTCATGTTTGGTCCTTGGTGAACGACGACACAGATTATCATGAAGAAGCAATAATCTTTCTTGTATTTGGGCCAACTCAAGTGCAAGGACGATAATCGTTTTGCTAGGCCCGACACAGAGTCTACAAATCTAGCATGCGTTTATCTGATGATGATGATGGAAGAAACAGGCTGTGAGATAGTGCAAGAAGAGAGACTCTTGAAAGAGTTAAGGGACCATTGTTACTTGAAACTGACCCTGGAAAAAGATCTAGGAGGTGCCTATAGCCAAGGAAAGAATTAGGAGCCTGTTCTTCCCAGAAGTACATACTGGGCCCAGAATTCAAAGTTACATTATAGGTTGAGCTAGGCAAAACTTCTGAAATCCAGGATGAAGGGAGCTGTAATGAGGATACAACCTCCATAACACTGTGATAGGAAATAGTAAACTTAATCTGCTTATATTTCTACAAAGTTAAAGACCCGAGAAGAGTTGAACTATGAAGTATGAGTATCCAATGCCTACTTTTGCCAGACTGTGGCCAATCATGGCATTGAGGAGGCAGAAAGAAATAAGTAGACAGAATGGAGTAAGTTGAACAGGTGGATTTTGAAGTTAATAGCCTGAGTTGAAGTCTTAGCCTTTCTATCTATTATCTGTGTGACTTTGGGCAAGTTTCTTATTCTCTTGAGATTCATTTCCTCATGTATAAAATACAGTATAAGAAGAATCAAATAAGAATAAACATATAATAGCTGTTAGTAATTAGAGAGTCTCAGTATTAATTTTATTTTTTTGACAGCTGTAAAATGTTTATGCATGCCTCATCTCTTTCTTACTTGGGGAAAACCCCCTGTAATGTAATGTAATGTAAGTATGGTTGATTCGATGTTGCATGTGAGGGAACTGGGGTTTGGGATCTGCCCTGGGCACTCCAGGTGACAGAGTTGTCACTAAACCTGTTCTTCCAGCTCTAGCACATCATCTTTCCTCTGGGCCTCTCAGTGCCTACTCATCCACAGTTCAACAATTTCTTCACAACCACTGCTTTGTGGAGGAACTCCTGGTCTCAATGGTACAGCTTTGATTGCTAATAGGAGGTACTACCTAAGTGAAAACAGAACTCCAACAAGGGGATGTGTCTGTCCTGGCTCCTCCACTTCCAGTCCAGCTCCCTGTTAAGGCACTTGGGAAAGCAGTAAGAGATGGCTGAAGTCTTTGGCCCCCTGCACCCACGTGGGAGATCCAGAAGAAGTTCCTGGCTCCTGGCTTCAGACTCGTCCAGCCCTGGTTGTTGTAGCTGTTTGTGGAGTGACCCAGTGGATGCAGGCTGTCGCTCTGCCTCTGTCTCTCTGTAACTCTGCCTTTCTAATAAACAGATAAACCTTTACAAAAAGATGACAGGATCGGATCTGGCATCATGACACAGTGGGTGAGGCTGCTGCTTCAACACTGGCAGTCCATGTTGGAATGTCAGTTTGATCCAAAGCTACTCTGATTATGACATGGCTTCCTTCTAATGCACCTGGGAAGGCAGTGGAAGATGGTCTAAGTATGTGGGCACCTTCCATCCATGTGAGAGACCAGGAGGGGATACCTAGCTCCTGGGGAGTGAACTAGCGGACAGAGAAGATGTTTTTTCTCTCCATGTCTCTTTGTTTCTCACTCACATTCTCTCTCTCTCTGTCTCTGTCTCTCTCTCTATACATATATATATATATAAAATATATATGCATACATATATATGCATTTCAAATAAGTAAATAAAAATCTTTTAAGGAAAAGATGACACTGTTGATATTCTAGGGTGTGAAAACTGATCTTGAGTTAAGTACTTGCACTCCTTTTTTAAAAAAATGGTTTATTTACTTATTTGAAAGATATAGTTACACAGAAAGGAGAGACAGAATGAGAGGTCTCTCCAAATGGATCCAATGGCCAAGGCTGGGCCAGGCCAAAGCTAGGAGCCAGCAGCTTCATCTGGGTCTCCTAAGTGGGTGACAAGGGCCCAAGTGCTTGGTCACCTTCAACTGTTTTCCCAGGCCACTTTCAGGGAGCTGGATGGAAAAGTTGAGTGGCCGGACAGGAGCTGGTGCACACATGGGAATCTAGCATTGCAGGTGGTGGCTGAACCTGCTATGGCACAATGCCAGGCCCCGGTACTTGCTCTCCTAATTTGTGTTAACCAGATGCATGCTGTGTCCGTGGTCTGTGCCTGTTCTGTGAGCCAAGCTATTCATTTCCCAGCTCTAGATGTTCCAAGGACTCTGGAGGAGGGTGCCTTGTTAGGAACCACACCACCTCCCAGCCATCCCCAACCCAGCTGCTGTTTGCCCAAGTGCACGTGATCACCTGTATACAACACACACACTCACACACACATTTAAAAACTTGTGTCCTCCCCTCCCCCAGGGCTGAAATGAAGCCCCACAGTGCCAGAACAGACACTATTGCTCTTAGAAGAAACGTTCCGTTTCTACCCTTCTGAAATCTTGTCTGTGTGAGAACAACAGAAGCTGTGACTTTTCAATGCCATCTGGTAAGTTAGATTGAGCATCGGCACTGTGCAGCGTGTCTGCTGTGTGGAAATAGGACTCTCTAAGCTTGCATGGCTGACGCTCCCACAGGACGCTCGGGGAAAGGAGGTATTTCCAAGGCCCGCCTCCTTGAGAGCGATGCCAGGAATTAGCTTCCCTTCCTGTTAGCCACTGCTGTCCACTCTCAGATGCACTTGTCCTGTGAGAGACATCCATGTGCTCACAGTCCCAGACAGCCAGCCCTGGGTCCTGGCAAGACCCTCGTTCAGTTAATGAGGAGTTTAATAATCACTATGCATGCCAGTGTGCAGCCAAACATTCAACTCCTCTTTATCCAACCCCAGGCAGTCTTCCTTCATTTTCACAGTAGCACTAGTAGAACCCAGCTAATTGCAAACCCCTGCAACGAAACACATTACCAAAGTAAAAACTGGGGATGAGGAGGGCCTTCCTGTTTGCTTCTGCCAGCTGGGCTCAAGCCCATTTCTCCAGCAAACAGGGCTGAATGATGAATTGAGCAAGTCTCAGCCTCCGAGGAGGCAGCAACCTTTGCCAGTGGTTGGAACCAGGACAGCATGTGGTCACCTTGCAAGACCCATGTGCCCTGGAGCTGGGATGGAGAAGAGGAGAGGTGATGGTCAGCCAGGTCTCCCTCCCCATTCCTAGTCCTTGGTACCTTTGGACCTGGATCGGATCTGGCATCTGGTCTTGAGACTCTCTCAAACTTGTTTCTGTGTTCTTCCTTTAACTTTTCTGCAGGCCAGTGCTGCAAGTTGAGAGAACTGTTTTTTTTTTTTTTTTTTTTTTTTTTTTTTTTTTTTTTTGACAGGCAGAGTGGACAGTGAGAGAGAGAGACAGAGAGAGAAAGGTCTTCCTTTGCTGCTGGTTCACCCTCCAATGGCCGCCGCTGCAGCCGGCGCACCGCGCTGATCCTGGCAGGAGCCAGGAGCCAGGTGCTTTTCCTGGTCTCCCATGGGGTGCAGGGCCCAAGCACCTGGGCCATCCTCCACTGCACTCCCTGGCCATAGCAGAGAGCTGGCCTGGAAGAGGGGCAACCGGGACAGAATCCGGCGCCCCAACCGGGACTAGAACCCGGTGTGCCGGCGCCGCAAGGTGGAGGATTAGCCTATTGAGCCACGGCGCCGGCCAGAACTGTTTTTTTTTTTTTCCTTAAAGATTTATTTATTTGAAAGGCAAGTTAGAGAGAGAGACACACACACACACACCCACACACACAGAGATCTTCCATCTGCTGGTTCACTCCCCAAATGGCCACAATGGCCAGGGCTTGTCAGGCCAAAACCAAGAGCCAGGAGCTTCCTCCAGAGCTCCCATATCGGTGCAGGGCCAAAGCACTTGAGCCATTTTTGGCTCTTTCCCAGGCGCATTAGCAGGGAGCTGGATTACAAGTTGAGCAGCCAGGACTTGAACTTGTGCCCACATGGGATGCCAGCATTGCAGGTGGCAGCCATCCTGCTGCGCTGTAGTACCAGCCCTGGGAGATGTGCCAAGGACACCCTGCACCCAGCTGGCAGTACCTGAGCCACAAGGCTCAACCCACTGCTGCCAGACAGGAAGCCCGGAGAGTACAGTAGCTTTGCAGTGGGTGGGTGTGTGGGTGGCTCAACTATGTTTTCCAGAATCCCTTCCCTGTATGTTACTTTAGGGTCAATCGCACGCAAAATTCGTACGTGAGTTATGGAGGGCGAACATGAAGCTAGCAGCTCACGCATGTTGGCAGGGGTCTGTGGTCGCCGTCTCTGCAGGAAGCAGCACTGGAGTGTGCAGTTGCCCTTCCTGCTGCATCTTCAGCTTCATGGACTGCTAGGCCACAGGTGCATGCTGGGCTTGGGTAGCTGCTACAGGACAGCTGCCCATCCAAGGACTGACGGGGCCTTCACGCTATCTTTGTGGGCAGTGGGTTCTCCCTGGTTCTTGCTTTCCCCCACCTTCCTGAAAGCTGTCCTGCAGCCTCCAAACTCCACACTCTCCTGTACAGTCAAGTCTCTATTATAAGTCTACCCGCCCATTCACCTGTGTGTCCGTCCATTCATTTATCAGCCTGCCTACCTGCCTATGTATCTATCAAAGCTGCCTATTGGTTCTGCTTTTCTAACTGACAGAGATTGAGATAGAGAAGTGAGACCCATGAATTCCCTGAGACTGAATCACCATAAAACTGCTGCCAGGAGACGTTGGGACAGTGCGCCTGGCTGGATACACACGCACACACACACACACACACACATATGCACACACGCCCGCGCGCCTTTTGCTTTTAGTTCTGGGTAACGGTCCCTTCCCAGCACACACGGGAAGTCGTATTTGCTGTGTGGATCAATGTATTAGCATTGCAAAGGCCTCTCCCAGCTACCTATCAAGTGTCCCCCCTACTGTACGGATTTCCGTCCTCCTCTTCCTGCTCCTCCTCCTTGGATCTTTGGGGAAATTTGATCCTGGCTGGCCTTGAAGCATCACAAGCCTAGTGGACCGGTTTCTCAGTGGGAGCCAGGTGGCTGGGAGACTTCAAGGAAGGGGCCCAGCTGGGGAGTCAGTGCAGCAGACCCCGATAGCAGCCCCTCCAGTGCAGGACAGACAGATAAAGGAGGAGGCATCCTTTGCTTTCTTTTACTGCAGTGTGGGAGTATCACAGATCTGTCGCTCAGTCCAAGATCAGAGAAAGTTCCAAAGAAGAAGCCAGCTTGGCCCAGCTGCTCCTCCCTGGCCCCCCGCTGACTGCTGCACGCTATCCGGGAGATTAAGGCTGACACTCCCTTCTCCCACCTCAGGCAGCAGACACTGGCTCTTCCTACTATCACAAAAGACACAGCCTGGAAACACTGGCATTTCTCACTTGTTTACCCCGAGTCCCTTGCTGTAGGATGTGTAGTGTTTTTGCATTTTGAGATTTGATGGGTAGGTTGATGTTTCCTGGTGATTTCTCAGCACAAAATAATGACAGCTTAAATGGCATTCATGGGTTACTATTTTTTCAGACTGTTAGTTATTGTTGTGTACTGGCTCATTACTTCCCATAGCTAGAATTGGTACCAGAAACAGAGGGGTGAAATACCACCAAGGGGACTATTCTTTCAGTGTTCATAGCAGGTGGCTCCATTAGCTTTTTTCCTAAGAGCCACATCCAGGTGTATCAAATTAGTTAAGAGGGCCATGGATTCATTTGCATGTGATCTGCATAGCGTTTCCGAGTACCCAGATAAATAGTGCTGGCTCTTTTTAGGCAGTTCTCAGTTTCCGTTGTGTTGCTTCATGGCAGATTCCACAGGATTGCATACATGGAAGAAGCTTTAAGTTGGAGAGAGAGAGGGAGAGAACGAGCAAGCAGAGAGCTACGTAGTAAGGTGCCGTGTTGTGACCTGGGGTCTGTTGAAGTAGAGAAAGGAAGCTGGGAGTACAGGGAGCTTGTAATTGCAGGATAAAGATAAATAATGAACAAAATAATGCTAATATTGTTTGTGTTAGTAATGATGGTGCCATAACAACACTGCATGGCCCCCTGGTTTGGAAATACAATCAGGATTCCCCCACTTGATCTCTACTTCAATGTAAGCGCTGGTCGAATCCTTGGACCCCTGGTCTATGAGGAAAAATGAGTACACTGGGCCCTCCATACCTGTGAGTTCCTCTTCACAGGATTCAAACGAGTGTGGATCAAAAATATTACGAAAAAATTGCATCTGTACGGAATAGGCATAGCATTTTCCCCCTGTCAGTCTTCTCCAAACAATACAGAATAACAACGATTTACATGGCATTTACCTTGCAATAGATATTGTAAGTTGTCTAGAGATGATTTGAAGTGCAGGGAAAGGTGTGCATAGGGTACATGCAAATACTATGCCATTTTGTATGAGGAACCGGAGCACTTGTAGATTGGGGTATCCCCTGGGGGTCCTGGAAGCAACACCCAGTGGATAGTGAGGAATGATTGCAGCTGAATTCTGTTGTTGCTGAGTACTGCTGAATAAATCAACACTCTGTGTTCTTCTACAGCCTTCGGGGAAAACCCAGTCATTCTCACTAACCCCCTACTCACCTGCCCCCACTCTTCCTGTCCATTCCTCCTTGCTGCCATCAGATTTGGGGTTTGTTAGGAGGTTTATTTTCTTTGGCAACAGCCCGCAGGCGTAAAAACACAAGCTCTTTGCTTTGGCTGAGTTAAAAGAACATCTCCATCTGATTTCCTTAGGGACTTGATACAGTTTTCTCTAACTTTCTCTTCTCTTCCCCTGGTCTCTGCCTCTGTATTGTCTCTCTTCTGTGTCTGCCTTCCTTTCCTGTGTCAGCTATCCTCCCCCGTGTACTCTCTCCCATCTGCACCCTACCCAACGTGACTTCAAGCTCAGGCCAGACCGACAGGCAGCCCCCGTGGTAGAGGCAGAGGCGGCACAACACTGTGGATGACGCTGAGATGAGCAGGGCAGCGGGAGGTAGTTTATGTCACATGGAGGAAGCTGGAGGCCTGTAACGAGGGGCACAAAATCCTGTGATTACACACTCCACGAAACCTGCTCTGCTGCAGCTGGCTCCCATGCCAGGAAGATTAAGGGAGTTTTGTTAAGACCCTTAAAGAAGCAGTGAGTGGCAGCAGCACTGGGGCTGCAGATTTGTTGGAGCAAAGACTGCATTGCCTGGGCTTGGTTGGGGAGACAGCCAATTACCCAGAGCTGCATGCAGGCCTGGGCACACCAGGGACATGGGTAGGGTGGGAGGGTGTGCTGGGATTCATTGATCAGCCTTTCAGTAGCGTGGTGAAGCAGGCTTTGTAGCAGACTCCAGGGATTCTGCAACACAACCCTTCTGTGTTGTTCTCTTGGACTTGTGTGTATTCCTCCTCCAAAGAGCGCAGAGCATTTATTCTACCCAGCACAATATTCAGTTGATCTTGTGTTTTATCCCACACGCAAGCCGACGATCTGCATGGTAGATGGCAGGTGTCCTAGAGCAGCCTCTAGGAAGCCATGTTTATACCCCATGAATTGATCTCTAATCCTGGTCAGTCCTTGTATCTTAGAGGAGTGGAAGTGACTGGTAACCTCCTTTCCTTGATGGGCAAAGCCACCAATGAGCAACAGTGACACTTAGAGCCCCTCACTGGTATTGGCTCCTTCCAAGGCTCTGTGGGTAAACAGGACTCTGGTAATATTCATGTGATTATATTCATGTATTCTGGATATGAAGGCTTTTTATTTATGTGAAAGGCAGAGTTTCAGAGAGAGAAAGAGAGGCAACAGAGAGATTTTCCATCTGCCGGTTCACTTCCCAAATGACTGTCGTGGCCAGGGTTGGGTGAGGCTGGAACCAAGAGCTTCATCTGGGTCTCCTACATGGATGGAAGAGACCTACGCACTTGGATCATCTTCTGCTGCTTTTCCAGGCACATTAGTAGGGATCTGGATCAGAAGTGGAGCAGCTGGGACTCAAACTGACACCCATACAGGATGTCAGAGCTGCAGGCAGCAGCTTAACCCGCTATACCACAATGCCAAAGCCTGAAGGGCTCTTTTTTATTTTTAACTGCAATTTATTAAGGATGCCGTCTCAAATTTGAATTCCTGAGTGCTTCACTTTATCTCGTGTAGGGAGACATTGGATTGCCATTGGGCATTTTGGAATACAGCTGAGATGAAGCCCATCTTTGGATTTAGTGTTGATGTTAATACAGGTTGCCATCACCTGCATATATAGTTAGATTAATACCAGAGGCAGCAGCATGGGAGTGACTTCCAAGAATCCGTCTCCAGTGCTGTGCCCACTCACCAGCCTCCAGAGGTGCAGGGCTGGCAGTCATATCACGATGTAAAGCAGTCCAGTCATGCCCCGTGCTAGATGAATGTGGTTAGTAGAGAAGAAACAAGGCTTGAGATGTACAGAATTAGAAGCCAGTGCATGAAAAATCCCTTTAAGCTGTATAGTTCACCTAAGGAAGAAACTTGCTAGAAATTTCTCCAAGTACTCAACAGTCTTAGAAGTTTACATGATATTGCTAATTATAAATTGTGAGGTTGAAACTTGATCATGCTATCAGCAATAACAGCAAATGCTTGTCAACGATGCTAAAGGAAAGACAAAATTTTCCTTCTGTTCTTGCAAAGAACCTGTTATAAAACCATGGCCCTGTGAAGACCTGATTATGTACACAATAAAGTATGGAAAAGGAGGCCAAAGAAGGATGTCCCAGACAGCTGGTGAAATCATTAGGTTTCAGAAAAATGATTCTGATATATGTGGTATTTGTCAGCTTTTTAAAATGTGCGATTGTGATTTATTCTCTCATTCTAAACACATACTTGCATTTATACATAATTTTAGATTTATAGCTTTGTACTCTTTTCTAAAAAAAGGAATTCCCAAGTTACATAAACATCAAGCTCTATAAATCCTCAGTGTGTTGCTGGGTGTTCTGCTGGTCCTGGAGGATCCAGGCTCTCAGTTCTCCTGCTTCCAGACAGGACTCTGCCTTACAGGAGCCTGGTGCGCAACACACAGGCAGAGCCCATGCATGCAGCTTCTTGGTTGCTTGATTAAACTCTGTGTGCACAGAACTAAAAATTCCCTGGAGGATCTTTGTCTTTTTTTCTCTAGGCGTTGCTTTCTTTCTTTCTTTCTTTCTTTTTTTTTTTTTTTTCCTTCAGAGTTAACACTATATACTATTGGGTAGAAGGATCCTTGAAATAATTTGATTGGATTTTTTTTTTTTGACAGGCAGAGTGGACAGTGAGAGAGAGAGACAGAGAGAAAGGTCTTCCTTTTTTGCCGTTGGTTCACCCTCCAATGGCCGCCACAGCCGGCGTGCTGTGGCCGGCGCACCGTGCTGATCCGATGGCAGGAGCCAGGTGCTTCTCCTGGTCTCCCATGGGATGCAGGGCCCAAGCACTTGGGCCATCCTCCACTGCACTCCCTGGCCACAGCAGAGAGCTGGCCTGGAAGAGGGGCAACCGGGACAGAATCTGGCACCCCGATAGGGACTAGAACCCGGTGTGCTGACGCCGCAAGGTGGAGGATTAGTCTAGTGAGCCGTGGCGCCGGCCTTGATTGGAATTTCAAAACTGGATAGCATCTGTGTGAATTTGACCAAGTCAGTGAATATATCCTGTTTGGCCCCAATTTTCTCATCTTTTGGTCTGTGTTTTCTCATCTCTCATCCAGACATAATTATGATGGTTGTCTCTCTCAAAGGGTTGTTGTGGGTAGGGTACCACAGGGATGAAGGAGAAGTTAAAGTTCTATGAAAAGTGCACAATGCTCTGCAAGGAGGAGGGGTTTTGCTTTGTGTATAATGTCAAAGCGCACAGCTACTAAATCTGAAATTTTAGGTACTTACACTGGAAATCCAAGTGAATCACTGTTTCTTTGCATTTGTCCTTCTGACAGTCAACACTGTTGGATGCTTTATAGTTCTGGTGGAACAAGTCCATGACCCCTTGACTGCAGCATGTGTGATGGGCCAAGTTGTAGGAGAATTTGGTGCAGTATAGGGGGTTTAGTTCAATTCACATTCTCGGGTGTGACTTCCTCCCTGTGCACTGAATTCCCTGACACTTCTAATTGACTTGAGAATATATTGTCCCTCCTTGGAAATGTCACCTTGCCCGTGTCAAGTGTACTTCCTGGCAACTAGGATCAATACGTCACTTGGGTTAGGCATATTAGATAGTGACTGACAAGCTCAATGAGTGTATGCTTCAGTTACTAGCACCAGTTTGGAGCCTAGGACCTGCTGAAACTCATTCATATCTTTGTGAGGCTATCAGTGACTTGGGAAGCAACGTCTTGAGAAGAGATGTAGCCTAGAGATAGAAGCAGCAGAGCTTATTACAGCTGACCTCCAGGTTTAAGCTGGTCAGAGGGCTCGGAATTCAATGTCATTTCCAATTAAGCAGTTATTTGCCATGTGACTGTTTTGTTCCAGATGCTGTGTTGAACATGATGCAATATAATGAAGATCAAGCTTGTCTTTCCTTGCAATGAGCTCATAGAATAGTAGGGTTTAAATACATATACAACACATATACTCATGGCAGTTGGACTTGTGGCTGAAATTGCAAAAGGCAAAAAGCTTCCAAGATCCAAAGAGGGAGAGTTGGTGACCCATCTTCCTGGCCTTTAATTTTCTTAATTTGGGTAGTGGGGAAAGCTTGAGTAAAAAACCCATAGCTTAAGAAATTGTAAAGTATACACCTTGCACCAGTCTGTCTACAAATGAGTTTTTGTTCCTTCTCTCTGACCACCTGGCCTTTATTTCCCATCATGTGTTAATCTTTGTACCCAGATCTCTTTAGTATAAAGAATATTCACTTCCCTACTTCGTGGAGAACATGGTCTAAGCCTCAAGACAAGTGGCTCTTGGAGGTAAGATGTGTGCTGTAGGGGGGATCATTTGTTCTCATCTGTTGCCACTTTCCCACCCAGGTTTATGGTGGCGGCTTACCTGTGGTCTCGGGGCAGTGAAACACGCCTAGCGATGTGTCTGTGGACATAGGCTTTCACAGCCTGACCCACATGGGGATTGAACTCACAGCTTTGCCATCCATTGTTGTGGTCCAGCCATCCATCACATCACAATTTCTTTCAGTGTGCTGTTATTCCTGCAGGCTTTGTGTCTAGAAGCTGGGGTAGGATGCTTAATAGTAGAGAAGAGAGCAGCAGAGTGGGGTGTTGAGGACCTGAGTTGGAAGACCCAGATTCTGGTCCTACTCAGCTCCAGTGAGCTATTTATCTCCAGCCTTCCCCAACTCTTCCTAGACCTTCTCAGTCAGGTTGAGGTATTTGTGTGTGTGTACTCTGACCTGCAGGTCAAAGCCCGAGTTCTCTCTGGATGGACTCAATAGGGTAAGAGTGGTGAGGGCAGTGAGTCCAGGACAGGCGGCCTGGACGTCAGTCCTCTACTGGTCACCAGTACCCAGCCTGTGTTTCCCTTCCTGTCTGGCCATGCTCCTGCCATTCTGGTTCATGGACTCTTCCCTTAGCTGACTGTCAGGTCTGCCTTGGCAGCTTCCGTTTCTCTCCTCATCACCAGTTGTAGGAACCATGGGCCCTGGCAGGCTTCTGGTTTCTCTGATGCCTGGACTTCCTGTGTGCACTGAGGTGACACCACATGTGTGGACCGTGGAACAAGACATTCTGAGAAGGGCGATGTTGAAATGCACAGAGGATAGGTACTAGTTAAAGGAGCCAATGGATGATCCTTTCAAGTACTACGCCTCCAGTAAATCCTCTACATATTATATATATTTTATTATATATTATATTAATATATATAATATATTATATATTGTTGATGGTCGTGATAATACTGCTCTTCTTCTTCATTGTCCTTATCACATTGTTTAACATCTGTTGTCTGTCTTTGCTAGAGAAAGGGACATAGAGCAGTGCTCATTTAATTTTATTTATTAAAAAATTCCTTTGGATTTTAATGTGCACACAAATTTTGGTAAAATGAAAATTTTGATTCAGAAGCTGAGCTTCTGAATTTTTAATAAGCTCTCAGATTATGCTGATGTACCTGGCCCATGGACCAGAGTTTGAGGAGCAAAGGCCAGGGGGACCTTGAGAGAGGTGAGGACTAAGGGTAGGGTCTTAAGGAAATAGAATGGGACTGGGGAAGGATGGCCTCGGGACACCTCTGAAGTTAGGAACGTAGATCAGGACAGTGCTGTGGGAACCTTGTGAGTTTGTCTTTCTACAGTTTTGTGATCATAGTTCCTGCTTTGCTGTTGAAATAGAACTGATTAAATAAGGGCACAAAGCTTGCTTTGTACAAATCCTAGATCACGTGGGAAGAGATGGCGTTTGTTGCGTCAAGGAGAGGGACGTTTTCCTTGCTCTGGGTGGGTCATGGAAGATCTATAGAAGACCTGAATCTTTAGGTTTATTGAGAGGGAAAAATGAGGAAGCTTGTGACAAAGCATTATCTTCCCCACGTCAGATTTTGTGTAATCTAATTGGTCCCTTTGAGCTCCTAGTTCCAATTCAGTAGACTGCATGTATGTCAGAGATGATGGGCTCCAGGCATAAAGGATTTTCTGTTCCTATTAGCACCTTCATAACAATAGTGCCAGTAGCAATACTGGGAGCTTGTTGAGGACCAGATGCTATTTCACTTAATCCGCACAAAAGTTCTAAGAAGCAGATGCTGCTTTCAAGACCCTTATCACCACTTAACATACTTTATGTCTTACTTACTTATTTTGTTCATGTCTCCCCCTACCAGACTGCAGGCCCCATGCAATTTCTGCATTGATTCCCGACCTTTAGCACCCTACATGTCATAGTTGTCTAATATGTATTTGTCAAACAAGTGAGTGCCTAGATGAGCAAGTCAAGAATTAGAAAGATTTTAACCTGCTATGCACTAGGTTACCCAGATGTTAAATCCTGTAGTCAAAGTCTGGATCCTTTGCACTTAACTTCACAGCTATTAAGTGTTCTGTTGTGCAGTGACCCCTAACTCATTGCCATGGGCATGGTGTGACTGCTGACACTTGTAAGGCCAAGGGCCTGTGGACACCACCTAGATCCCTGGGCATTGTTATCAGTGGCCTCTGTGAGGTAACAGTAGAGCCATCTGATAAGCCTACCCCAGGGATCCCAGGTCCCCTGAGTTCCCAGGTAAGGGGAGCGCAGAGATGGGGTAGGGGATGCTTGTAGAGAGAACACATCCCTATATGCCAAGCACAGAAACTGAAGGCAAGGGTTCCCATACAAAGCTCACGTGATCTATCCTTTGATGAGTGTTGCCTCTAATTCAGCCCTAGCAGAGAGTTTTATTTATTGTCCTTTTTGGCTCCCAAGGAAAGCCTTAGGGGGTAAATGTTTGAGTTGGAAGAAATGAGATCTGCAGGAGAAGCAGCCAGGTAAAGCTCTCAAGCCACATGGACTCCGAGGAGAGACTGTCCTGTTTCCGCTGACAGAGCCAAGTGCGGATGGTTGTCCTTCATCTGACCAGTGTGCACGCCGTTAGAGCATCATCAGAATCTCAATATGGCAGACTCGGCAGAAGGGCGGGGAACAAAACCAACTGGTTCACGACACCTAACTCTCGATTCAGAACCAGCTTCTTGGCATCTCCTGACACAGGGACAAGAGGCACACCCAGAGCTAAGTGACCTTTATAGAGCAAGGTAGTCGAAGCCTGCCATGCCAGGACCCTAGGCCACGGCTCCCGAGGAGGGATGTTAGGGGTCTGTTCCCCCCAGACTTAGGGGGTCACAAGTGTGAGTGACTACACCTGCCACTTAGCACACTCCCCAATGCCCTTGGGAATAACCAGACCTAGCGGACGTGAGACCAGGAACGCGATGGTAACCAGGGAAAGTAAAGTGTGTTCTGTGCACTGATAGAGTTGTTACTGGAAGAGAAAGGAAGAAGGCGATGCGATTTTGTGCTGGCAAACAGGAACTTTCCATTTTGGTATTTTAAGCAACTTATTCTGAGACGGAAGCCGCAATTCATGAAAAGTCAACATCAGAGGATTACCTAGGTTTTCGTCGTGTAATCAAGACAAGACATCTTATAATTGGTTCATTATGTATCTGAAATGCTCAATTTTTAATGGCTTTACCCAATGAGAAATAAGGTCGGGGATTCCTATAATGCCCCATAAAATAAAACCCTGAAGATTATTCTTGTGAGAGATGTTTTTTAAATCTAATTGCTTTTTTTTTTATCTTTTATTTAATGAATATAAATTTCCAAAGTACGACTCATGTGTTACAATGGCTTCCCCCCCCATACCGTCCCTCCCACCCACAACCCTCCCCTTTCCCACTCCCTCTCCCCTTCCATTCACATCAAGATTCATTTTCGATTATCTTAATATACAGAAGATCAGCTTAGTATACCTTAAGTAAGTATTTCAACAGTTTGCTCCCACACAGAAACATAAAGTGAAAAATAATAGATGATTTTTTTTTAAATGATGATGAAATCAGATCAGACCTATTGTCATGTTTAATCCCAGTGAGAGTCAAGTTGGGAATTGATAATTTCTTTCTTTTTTTTTTTTTTTTTTTTACAGAAGATCAGTTTAGTGTACATTAAGTAAAGATTTCAGTCGTTTGCACCCCCATAGAAACACAAAGTGAAATATACTGTTTGAGTACTCGTTATAGCATTAAGCCTCAGTGTACAGCACGTTAAGGACAGAGATCCTACATGAGGAGTAAGTGCACAGTGACTCCTGTTGTTGACTTTACCAATTGACACTCCTGTTTATGGCATCAGTAATCTCCCTATGCACCAGTTATGAGTTTCCAAGGCTATGGAAGCCCCTTGAGTTCTCCGACTCTTATCTTGTTTAGACACGGTCATAGTCAAAGTGGAGGTTCTCTCCTCCCTTCAGAGAAAGGCACCTCCCTCTTTGAAGACCTGTTCTTTCCACTGGGATCTCACTCACAGAGATCTTTTTGCCAGAGTGTCTTGGCTTTCCATGCCAGAAATACTCTCATGGGCTTTTCAGCCAGATCCGAGTGCCTTTAGGGCTGATTCTGAGGCCAGAGTGCTATTTAGGACATCCGCCATTCTATGAGTCTGCTGAGTATCTCACTTCCCATGTTGGATCACTCTCCCCTTTATTTATTCTATCGGTTGGTGTTAGCAGATACTAGACTTGTTTATGTGCTCCCTTTGACTCTTAGTCCTTTCATTATGATCAATTGTGAACTGAAATTGATCACTTGGAGTAGTGAGATGGCATTGGCACATGCCACCTTGATGGGATTGAATTGGAATCCCCTGGTATGTTTCCAACTCTACCAATTGGGGCAAGTCAGCCCGAGCATGCCCCAAATTATACATCTCTTCCCTCTCTTATTCCCACTCTTATGTTTAACAGGGATCACATTTCAGTTAATTTTCAACACTTAAGAATAACTGTGTGATAATTACAGAATTAAACCAGTCATATTAAGTAGAACAGACAAAAAAAAAATACTATGAGGGATAATGTATTAAGTTGTCCATTAGCAGTCAGGGCTATGCTGATCAAGTCACCATTTCTCATAGTGTCCATTTCACTTCAGGAGGTTTCCTTTTTGGTGTTCAGTCAGTTGTCACCGATCAGGGAGAACATATGGTATTTGTCCCTTTGGGACTGGCTTACTTCACTCAGCATGATGTGTTCCAGATTCCTCCATTTTGTTGCAAATGACTGGATTTCGTTGTTTCTTACTGCGGTATAGTACTCTAAAGAATACATATCCCATAATTTCTTTATCCAGTCTACCGTTGATGGGCATTTAGGTTGGTTCCAGGTCTTGGCTATTGTGAATTGTGCTGCAATAAACATTAGGGTGCAGACCGCTTTTTTGTTTATCAATTTAAACTCCTTTGGGTAAATTCCAAGGAGTGGGATGGCTGGGTCGAACGGTAGGGTTATATTCAGGTTTCTGAGGAATCTCCAGACTGATTTCCATAGTGGCTTGACCAGTTTGCATTCCTACCAACAGTGGGTTAGTGTCCCTTTTTCCCCACATCCTCGCCAGCATCTGTTGTTGGTAGATTTCTGTATGTGAGCCATTCTAACCGGGGTGAGGTGAAACCTCATTGTGGTTTTGATTTGCATTTCCCTGATTGCTAGTGACCTTGAACATTTTTTCATGTGCCTGTTGGCCATTTGGATTTCCTCTTTTGAAAAATGTCTATTGAGGTCCTTGGCCCATCTCTTAATTGGGTTGTTGGTTTTGTTTTTGTGGAGTTTCTTGATCTCTTTGTAGATTCTGGTTATTAACCCTTTATCTGTTGCATAGTTTGCAAATATTTTTTCCCATTCTGTCGGTTGTCTCTTCACTCTCCTGACTGTTTCTTTTGCAGTACAGAAACTTCTCAATTTGATGCAATCCCAATAGTTGATTTTGGCTTTGACTGTCTGTGCCTCCCGGGTCTTTTCCAGAAATTCTTTGCCTGTGCCAATATCTTGAAGGGTTTCTCCAATGTTCTCTAATAACTTGATGGTGTCAGGACGTAGATTTAGGTCTTTAATCCACGTTGAGTGGATTTTTGTGTAAGGTGTAAGGTAGGGGTCTTGCTTCATGCTTCTGCACATGGAAATCCAGTTTTCCCAGCACCATTTATTGAATAGACTGTCCTTGCTCCAGGAATTAGTTTTAGATCCTTGATCAAATATAAGTTGGCTGTAGATGTTTGGGTTGATTTCTGGTGTTTCAATTCTGTTCCATTGGTCTATTCATCTGTTTCTGTACCAGTACCATGCTGTTTTGATTACAACTGCCCTGTAGTATGTCCTGAAGTCTGGTATTGTGATGCCTCCGGCTTTGTTTTTGTTGTACAAGATTGCTTTAGCTATTCGAGGTCTCTTGTGCCTCCATATGAATTTCAGCATCATTTTTTCTAGATCTGCGAAGAATGTCTTTGGTATCTTGATTGGGATTGCATTGAATCTATAAATTGCTTTTGGGAGAATGGACATTTTGATGATGTTGATTCTTCCAATCCATGAGCATGGAAGATTTTTCCATTTTTTGGTATCCTCTTCTATTTCTTTCTTTAAGGTTTTGTAGTTTTCATCGTAGAGATCTTTAACGTCCTTGGTTAAGTTTATTCCAAGGTATCTGATTGTTTTTGTAGCTATTGTGAATGGGATTGATCTTAGCAGCTCTTTCTCAGTCATGGCATTGCTTGTGTATACAAAGGCTGTTGATTTTTGTGCATTGATTTTATATCCTGCCACTTTGCCAAACTCCTCTATGAGTTCCAATAGTCTCTTAGTAGAGTTCTTTGGATCCTCTAAGTACAGAATCATATCGTCTGCAAAGAGGGATAGTTTGACTTCTTCCTTCATGATTTGTATTCCTTTGATTTCTTTTTCTTGTCTGATGGCTCTGGCTAAAACTTCCAGAACTATGTTAAATAGCAGTGGTGAGAGTGGGCATCCCTGCCTGGTGCCAGATTTCAGTGGAAATGCTTCCAACTTTTCCCCATTCAATAGGATGCTGGCTGTGGGTTTTTTATAAATTGCTTTGATTATATTGAGGAATGTTCCTTCTATACCCAATTTGCTTAGAGTTTTCATCATGAAAGGGTGTTGAATTTTATCAAATGCTTTCTCTGCATCAATTGAGATAATCATATGGTTTTTCTTCTGCAGTCTGTTAATGTGGTGAATCACATTGATTGATTTGCGTATGTTGAACCATCCCTGCATACCAGGGATGAATCCCACTTGGTCTGGGTGGATGATTTTCCTGATGTGTTGTTGTATTCTATTGGCCAGAATTTTATTGAGGATTTTTGCGTCTATGTTCATCAGGGATATTGGTCTGTAATTTTCTTTCAGTGCTGCATCTTTCTCTGGCTTAGGGATTAAGGTGATGCTGGCTTCATAGAAAGAATTTGGGAGGATTCCCTCTTTTTCAATTGTTCTGAATAGTTTGAGAAGAAATGGGATTAGTTCTTCTTTAAATGTCTGGTAGAATTCAGCAGTAAATCCATCTGGTCCTGGGCTTTTCTTTGTTGGGAGGGCCTTTATTACTGTTTCAATTTCTGTTTCAGTTATGGGTCTATTTAGGTTTTCGATGTCTTCATGGTTCAATTTTGGTAGATTGCATGTGTCCAGGAATCTATCCATTTCTGATAGGTTTTCCTGTTTGCTGGCATACAGGTCCTTGTAGTAATTTCTGATGATTCTTTTTATTTCTGTGGTGTCTGTTGTTACGTTTCCTTTTTCATCTCTGATTTTATTGATTTGGGTCTTTTCTCTTCTTTTTTTAGTTAGTTGGGCCAATGGGGTGTCAATTTTGTTTATTTTTTCAAAAAACCAGCTTCTCGCTTGGCTGATTTTTTGTAATGTTTTTCTTGATTCAATCCTGTTAATTTCTTCTCTGGTTTTAATTATTTCTCTTCTCCTACTAGATTTGGGTTTGGTTTGCTGCAGTTTTTCTAGGTCCTTGAGGTGCGCTGAAAGCTCATTTATTTGGTACCTTTCCAATTTCTTGGTATAGGCACCTATTGCTATAAATTTGCCTCTCAATACTGCTTTTGCTGTATCCCATAAGTTTTGATATGTTGTGTTGTTGTCTTCATTTACTTCCAGAAAGTTTTTGATTTCTCTTTTGATTTCTTGAATGACCCAGTGTTCATTCAGGAGCATGTTGTTCAGTCTCCATGTGTTTGCATACTTTCTGGGGTTTCCTGAGTTGCTAATTTCCAACTTCATCCCGCTGTGGTCTGAGAAGCTGCATGGTATGATTCTAATTCTTTTAAATTTGCTGAGACTTGCTTTATGGCCTAGTATGTGGTCAATCCTAGAGAAGGTTCCATGCGCTGCTGAGAAGAATGTGAAGTCTGTAGATGTAGGGTTGAAAGTTCTGTAGATATCTGTTAGATCCATTTGGGCAATAGTGTCAATTAAATCTGCTGTTTCCTTGTTGATCTTCTGTCCGGATGATCTGTCTATTTCTGAGAGTGGAGTATTGAAGTCCCCCAGTACTATTGTATTAGAATCTAAATCTCCCTTTAAGTCCCTTAACATATCTTTTAAATAGACCGGTGCCCTGTAATTAGGTGCATATACATTTATAATAGTTACATCTTCCTGTTGAATTGAACCCTTAATCATTATATAGTGTCCCTCTTTGTCTCTCTTAACAGTTTTTGTATTAAAGTTTATTTTGTCTGATATTAATATGGCTACACCTGCTTTTTTTTGGTTTTTGTTGGCATGGAATATCTTTTTCCAACCTTTCACTTTCAGTCTGCATGCCTCTTTGTTAGAGAGATGTGTTTCTTGTAGGCAACAAATAGTTGGGTTGTGTTCTGTGAGCCAGTCAGCTAAACGGTGTCTTTTAACTGAAGAATTCAGACCATTAATGTTCAATGTGACTATTGATACGTAGTGACTTTGCCCTGCCATTTTCCCGGAAATATTTTCTAGTATATGCTTTGAGCTTCCCATGCTCTTTTACTGGTAGGTGTTCTTCCTTTCCCTTCTTTCATATTGATGGCTGTGTTTCTGTGTTTCTGAGTGTAGCACATCTTTAAGTATCTTTTGCAGGGCCGGATGAGTGGCCACAAAGTCTTTCAATTTCTGTTTGCTATGAAAGGTCTTTATTTCACCTTCATTCACAAATGAGAGCTTGGCAGGATATAATATTCTGGGCTGGCAATTTTTCTCTCTTAGCACCTGTGCTATGTCTCGCCATTCCCTCCTAGCTTGTAGGGTTTCTGATGAGAAGTCAGCTGTGAGTCTGATTGGAGATCCTCTGAGAGTAATCTGACGTTTCTCTCTTGCACATTTTAGGATCTTTTCTTTATGTTTCACTGTGGTAAGTTTAATTACCACGTGTCGTGGTGAGGATCTCTTTTGGTCATGTTTATTGGGGGTTCTATGAGCTTCCTGTACTAGGATATCTCTGTCCTTCTCCAAACCTGGAAAGTTCTCTGCTAGTATCTCACTAAAAAGGCCTTCCAATCCTTTCTCTCTCTCCATGCCTTCAGGAACTCCTAGAACTCGAATGTTGGTTTTTTTTAATAGTATCCTGTAGATTCCCAACAATATTTTTTAGGTTTCTAATTTCCTCTTCTTTTCTTTGGTTTGACTGTATGTTTTCCTGTGCTCTATCTTCTAAGTCCGATATTCTCTCTTCTGCTTCACCCATTCTGTTTTTAAGGCTTTCTAATGTGTTTGTCATTTGATCTATTGAGCTCTTCATTTCATTTTGATTTCTCTTCACTATAACACTTTCCTGTTCTACTAGTTTCTGAGTTTCATTTTGACTCTTCCTTAAAATTTCGTTTTCACGAGAGAGATTTTCAATCTTGTCCATTAAGGATTTCTGTAGTTCAAGGATTTGCTTTTGAAAACTTCTAAATGTTCTTATCATAAATTTTTTGAAATCCGTATCTTGCATTTCTTCTATCTCATCATCTTCATACTCTTGGCTTGGGGTGTTTTGCTTATTTGGAGGCATCATAGTGTCATCATTGATCTTGCTCCCTCTATTTCTGTGTTTGTTACTCGGCATAGTTAATTCTTCTTGCGTCACTGTGCGTTTTTTTTTTTCTTTTCTTTTTTTTTTTTTTTATACTGTGTCCGTGTTAAGTGGACTGCCTGCTGTTGGAGGAGCCTTGGAGGCTTGAGATGGGTGCGGCCTGAGAGCTCTGCCTGGTTCTTCCAGGTTAAGGGTGTGCAAAGGTGACACCCTCAGGTTATGCGTGGTAAATCTCTCTCTTTTTATTCATTTATTTATTTTATTTATTCAGGGGGTAAGTAACACTGCAGGGCACGGCTGTGCAGAATTGATGGTATTTAGCTTCCAGTCTTTGGCTCCTCTGGACTCCCACTGGGTTGCCTAGGCTACTGAATTGTAGTGACTCAGTTCCTTAGCTCTCCCCCATTGATATGTAAATCCAGAGAGCAGGCCTGCTCTTTGTCTCTTGGGAATTCTTCTAGCCTCACAGCCTTGTAACCTTTGCAAGGTTAGGGGGAAGAGAAACCCCGAAGCTTTTTTTTTTCCTTCTTTCCAGTAGTGAGTTTGCTGCACTTTCTGGCCCCCCTCTAGATTCTGACCCCCGTTTCCCCACCAATGTCTCGGGTTATTGAGCTCACCTCCCCTTCCAGCGCCGATGTGTGGACTCGGAGCCCTGAGCGTCCCAAGTCTCCCCGCTGTTGTCTGTGTGGCATGCACTCCCCTTGGAGCACTGGGGCTTCTGCAGCTCAGTCCCGCGACTTGGCTTCCGCGCGGTGGGCGACCTTGTTCTCCCAGTAGGTCCTCCGATTCACGATTCCCGTGCAATTTTTTCCTGGTTCTTTTTTCTGTGGCTACCGTAACTCCCCTTTTATTAAACTAAATTTTCCCGGACTATCAGTGCGCGCCCTCACTATTCCGCCATCTTGGCTCCGCCCCCAAAACCCTCCATTAAATCTAATTGCTTTGTAAGTTGAGAGGAAGGCGTTTTCAACTCATATTATCCACTGTCAAGCAGTTTCCCAATATTTTGCCTAAGGGGAGAATTTTCAGGACACTCTTCCAATGAATGTACTGTAAATATGCAACCCAAAACAAGGAGAGCAACTTCTCTCAAATTTTGTGTGATCCAGGAGCTTATATCTTACCTTCAGCTCATGAGTTCCTTTTGTAGCAGAAGTTGAGGCAGTTTCTGCTGGGAGTACATACATCACCACAATCTCCAACCCAAATGAGGGCCTCGCTCCATCACGGATAACTAATGTCCACGCTCTTTCAGATATAATTTATTTCTGTTCTGAGAGTTCATCACATGATCCGCCACCACTGCTCATTTTCTGAAAATAATTTCTCTGGGTGTCCATGGGCTTCCAGCTCTCATCACCCAGAACAGTAAAGAATAGTCACACCGCCTTCATAATTTATCCCAGTGTCCACAAATCTCCGCAGGTCTCCACAAACAAAGCAGAAGGGAAAATGCAGAGTACAGTTGTTCATCAGTGTGTGGGCAGTTCTCCAAGTGCTTAATGGGAAACGTGAATAAAAAAGAAAACTTTGGACGTGGGACGTTGAGCCATCAGCTCTGATTTTGCTCAGGTCTTACTCTAAACTAAGTGGGCTGCTGGTCCCATATAGAGTCCCCTCGTTTCTCATTGTGAATCGTCAATGCAGATTTCTTTAAGATCAAACTTTGGCATTCTGTCTCAGTTGACTTGGCAAATACCATAAGAGGAACTAAAAAAAGCTAGAATCATGTTTCAGGCCAAAAATATGAATAAAGTTTAAACCTTGCTGGAAGAACATGTCCAGTAGTCATTTCCACACGTGCGTGCTTCCATCACTGGCATTTATGGTTGACACCAAAGTGGTAATAGCGAGAGAAGTCCAGAAATCTGGAGTACTGTAGCTTGAATCAAGGTGATTACATATTTTCTTGCAATTACCCTAAGATAAATTCTATGTTTGGGAGAGCTGGAGGGGGAAAATCAGAGTGAAAAATTCACCACAAGTACCATCAAACTCAATAAAATGAGTCCCGTGGCAGAAGCCAGTTTAATGTTGCTCTTAGGTTTTGAAGAAGTAAATCAAATGTGGCCAGGGAATGCCTGGGAAATAACTATAATCATTATTTGGGAATTTGTTCAGCAAGAACGAATCACTCACTGAGTTCCCACCTGTCCAGTTCCTCCTCCCATTTCAGCCAGTTATATGTTATAACTAAAGGCGGCCAATGACTTTGGGCTGCCTTTCTGCCCTTCCCCCACCACTCCATCCTTCCACGACTCCTTATCCACCAGCCAAGGGTTTGGTCTGTGTCTTTAGTAACCGTCTCATTACTTGTCATCCCCAAATAGTTCCCTTCTTCATAGTTACTTCACTGTCTCTTCCACATTTGACTACATCGTAGTCACTTTTCCAAATATGCCTGGCACACTGCTGACCAGATAGCAAATACTCCTGTGTGTTTATTGAATGAATAGATTTGGGATTAAGAGGAAAACATTTCCCAATAGTCTACAGAAAGCATAGGTATTTGCATGACCAGTCTCTGAACTCGTTTATTTTTATTTTTTTGAAGATTTATTTATTTACTTGAAAGAGTTATACAGAGAAAGAAGGACAGGCAGAGAGACAGAGAGGTCTTCCATCTGCTGGTTCACTCCCTTGTTGGCTGCAATGGCCGGAGCTGTGCCAATCCGAAGCCGGGAGTCAGGAGCTTCTTTCGGGTCTCCCATGTGGGCTCAGGGGCCCAAGGACTTGGGTCATCTTCTACTGCTTTCCCAGGCCATATCAGAGAGCTGGATGGGAAGTGGAGCAGCTGGGACTCGAACCGGCCCATAGGGATGCCGGCACTTAAGGCATGGCTTAACCTGCTACTCCCAGGCGCCGGTCCCTGACCTCGTTTTGAATAAATTGAAATCTGTAGGTTGATCATTATCTTTCCACAGGCATTTTGGTTTATTCTTGATTATAAGATTTTTCATTTTAGTTAGTTTTCTGGATTGGCTTAAACTTAATTAAGAGCAACACTCTCTCTAGATGTACACTTTTTTTTTTTTTTTGAGTTGTTGTGACTCTTTCAAGGTGTTTAGAATACATTTATGTGCCTGGAATGGACCATTGGTTAAGTTATGCCCCTCCTGCCAAATCCTAACTTAATTCTAGAAAACTATTGCATTTCTCTTTAGTCCGGTGCTTCTATGAAATTCTGAAGACTTGAAGACCCGTGGGATTGCCCATGTCTTTGCTAATAAGTGGGGACCATGGCTATAATTGGAATAATTAGTGTGCACAGCCAGCTGAGGGAGAAGGATTGTCTTGTGTGCGGTCACCTACTGGCTTGCCCTAGTGCCCATCTTTTCTGTCTAGGGCTGTGTAGAGCTGGTGAGGCTCTGGGCTCAGGAAGACCTCACATCTTCTGCAATGACAGCAGACTCTCCCATCGTTTCTGTCTCTTAAGTGTCCTAAGGCCTCTTTCCTTTTCTTCCTTTTATGCCCGTGTCCTAGAAGAAATGAATAAGAAGGCCTCTGTCTTTGCTCTTTTTGACCGAGTGGACTTGCTGCACCCTCATTTGAAATTAAGGGATTATAAATGCCCTTCTCGGCGGCAGCTGCTCTGGGCTTTTATGATGGGTGGGAAATTAATTTCTCCTTTGATGGTGTTGGATGATCCGTTTCCCCACGTGGCAGAGAGAACCTATAACTCGCCCGGGCTGCAGTGCTCTGAAGTTACTCTGGCCATTGCTTTTCTCCCTGTTGCTCCCCCTCCCTTTCTCCCTGGGTCTGTGGTTAGTCTGGTGGAGAAGGCTTTCCTGGTGGTGTCCAGGGGCTCCTCCCATGGTTTTCAGCCATTCTCTGGTGGCTTTAGAGAGCTCCTTCGCTCTTACCCCATGATTCCCAGCCCTGTCCCATCCCAGTGTATACATTATTTTTTAGATTTTTTTTCTTTTGACCATGATGAGGTGCGTGGTGTCTTAGGAGTGGGAGCTTCCACCTCTGGTTTGCTCTTTCTAGAGTACTTGTGATTATATATCAAACTGATCCTTCTCCTTAGAGTGTCAGTAGGGGAGACCTTACAGCCTCAGGGTATAAGGGTTTCTTTCCAGCCACAGGAAGCTGTAGTTGGTGGTACAGGGGTGGAGACAAAAGGCAATAAAGCCATGTCATTTGTCTCTCTCCAGCTCATTTCCCACAAGATAATCGAACATGATTTAACCCAATCAATTTACTCAACTTTTATGTCTCATAGATGTATCCACATATTCCCATATTTTGGCAAAAAAGTATAGAAAAGTAGTTGATGTTGATGTAACGCTTTGCCAGTTTTCAGATTGAACACACGTATTCTATCTCATGTGGTTTTCAAAATAGCCCTGGGCAGGTAGAAAGTCTGTACTCTTCATCTTGGTTTTCCTCTCTGTGTTTGTGCAAGTCAGAATCAGGTGACTTTTGTGTTAACTTGGCTTTCTGCACCACAGGTAGGAGACTGGAGCCTAGGGAGGCAGAGTGAGCTGCCTAATGTCCCTCAAGAAAGGGTGGAAAATTGAGGTCTTTAAATAATTTTTTTTAAGCAAATTGATTGATTGAAAGGCAGAGCCATCCTTCCCTGCTGTATATACATGCTTGTATGTGGGCAGGTACATGCGTGTGCACACACACACACACACACACATACAGGTGTTCATAAAAACCAGAAGTGGACCAGGCCGAAGCCAGGAGCTTAGAACTCCGTCTGTGTCTCTCACATGGGCTGCAGAAATCTAGTACTTGAGCCATCATCTGCCTGCCAGGCAAAGGATTAGCAGAAAGCTGGATGAGAATTGGAGGTGAGTCTAACCCAGGCGCTCCAATATTTGGGCAGCCCAAGCGGTAGCTTAATCAGTGAACTACAACGACTACCACTTCCAAAGACTAAAAAAATGACAGGCCAGACAAAATTCACTTTTTAATTTTGAGGTAAGGGTAGATTCACATGTACTTGTGAAACATACTATACAGAGACCTTTTGTACCCTTGACCCAATTGTCCCCAACAGTATCTTCCAAAAACCGTAGTGCAGTATCACAACTACAGTATTGGCATAGACACAGCGTGCGGAGTATTTCCTTCAACTCGGGAATCCCGCTCAGCTCCTGTCCCAACCCCTCCTTCACGCCTTACAAGCACCACTCTGTTCTCTCCATCCCTAGAGCTCTGTGACTCAAGGATGTTACAGACACATTCCGCATAGTTTTCTGAGGATTCACTCAGGTTGCTGTGTGTATCCATGGTTTGTTCCCTTTTACTGCTCAGTAGCATGCCAGGGTACGGATGGTTCATCAGGGTTTGTTTAACCATTCACCCATTCGTGGACATTTGAGTTGTTTCTACATTTGGATATTACAAATAAAGCTGTTATAAACATTTGTGTAGGTTTTCATGTGAACATATGTTTTCATTTCTCTGGGATTAGTGCCCAGGAGCACAGTTTCTGGGTTATCTGGTAGTTAAATGTTTTGTTATTTTCAGGAAATGCCAAGTCATTTTCCAGAGTGGTTATGTGATTTTCTGTTCCCACCAGCAATGCATAAAATGACTCAGCTTCTCCACTTCTTCACCAGCCTTTTACGTTGTGCTATTTTTAATGTCAGTTGTGCTGGTATGTGTCTGATGACCTCACTGTGGTTTTACTGTGCACATCTGTAATGGCTAACCATGCTGAGCATCTCTTTGTGTGTTTTTTGTCACCCGTAGTTCCTCTTTAATGAAATAACTATGTCTTTTGCTCATTTTCTAATTGCATTTGAAAAAGTAGTTGTTGAATTGGAAGTCTCATATTTTTCTAGAATACTAGTGTTTCCGTGGACATGTGGCTTGCACATAATTTTTCCTGTGTACACTGCTTGTACTTTCAATTTCTCAACAGGATCTTTTGCAGAGTACGAGTTTTAATTTTGATGAAGACCAGTTTGCCACTTTTTCTCCTTATGTATTGTTTTGGGCATCAAGTTTAAGAATTCTTTTCCTAGCTCTAGATTATGGATAATTTCCTGACTTTTCTAGGGTTTCTGAAAACTTTTTTATTTTACATTTAACCCTGTAACTTATGTTGAGGTTTTTTTTTTTTTTTATACAATGTGAGACCTGAATTAAAGATCTTCTTTGGTGTTGTTTGTGCCAATGGATGTCCAACTGATCTGTCAACATTTGTTGAGAATGCTCTTTCCCGCACTGAATTACTTTTGTCTCTTTGCAAAAATGAGATATTTAATTTTCATTTTTAACTTTTAAAAAATTTAAGTAGTTTTTGACAGATTCAAGATAGTTCATAGATTCAATTTTTTCTGCAGTTGAGTATTTTTTAAAATTTATTTTCATAGATTCAAGTGTATTCACTTTCAACCCTTCAGCTTCCCCTTGTGATTGTATGTGTAAACTTGGATGTATTTGCTGAGTTTATAGATTCTAGATATTAATCCTTTATCAGTTGCATAGTTGGCAAAGATTTTCTCCCATTCTGTTGGTTGCCTCTTCATTTTGCTTTTCTAGGTCATAGGCAGAGAGCTGGATCAGAACAGGAGCAGCTGGGATATGAACCAGTGCCCATAAGGCATGATGGTGCCGCAGATGAAGGCTTAGCGTACTATACCTCAGCACAGGCCTCATAAAGATGTTATATTTATAAAATGCTTCCTCTGTATCTATCGAGTTAATAATATGGTCTTTATTCCATTTGTTAATGTTATGTATCACATTTATTGATTTGCATATGTTGAACCATCTCTGCACATCAGGGATAAATCCCACATGATCCTTCTGATGTGTTGTTGGAATTGCTTAGCTAGTATTTTGTTGAGGATTTTTATATCTATGTTCATCAGGGATATTGGTCTATAGTTCTCTTTCCTTGTAATATTTTTTCTGGTTTTGGAATTAAGATGATGCTGGTCTCATAGAATCAGTTTGGGAGAATTCTCTCCCTTTCCATTGTTTTCAGTAGCTTGAGGAGACTTGGAGTTAATTCTTTAAAAGTGTGATCCAGTTCAGCAGTGAAGCCATCCGGTCCTGGGCTTTTCTTCTTGTGAGGGTATTTATTACTGTTTCAATGTCTCCTTGGTTACTGATCGGTACAGGTTTTCTATGTTTTTAGGAATCCATTTTGCTATATTGTGTGTGTGTGTAGTAATATCTCCATTTCATCCAGATTTTCCAATTTGTTGGCATAAAACTGTTTGTGGTGATTCTTGTTGAATCTTTTTATTTTGTTGTATACATTGTTACATCTCCTTGTTTATCTCTGATTTTATTGATTTGGGTCTTTTCCCTCTCCCTCTTTTTTTTTTTCTTTTTGGTTAGTTGGGCCAATGGAGTATCAGTTTTATGTTTTTTTTTTTTTTTTCAAAAAGACAATACTTCATTTCACTGATCTTTTGTATATTTTGTTTCAAATTTGCTTATTCCTGCTCTAATTTTAGTTATTTATTTCCTCATAATAATTTTGGGATTGGTTTGTTGTTGTTTTTCCAGGTTCTTGAGAGACATTAATGGCTCATTTATTTGATGCCTTTCCAATTTCTTGATGTGGACACTAATTGGTATAAACTTTCCTGTTAGCACTGCTTTCGCTGTATCCCATAAGTTTTTTTTTTTTTTTTGACAGGCAGAGTGGACAGTGAGAGAAAGAGACAGAGAGAAAGGTCTTCCTTTGCCATTGGTTCACCCCCGCAGTGGCCGCTGCGGCAGGCGCACTGCGGCCAGTGCACTGCACTGATCCGAAGACAGGAGCCAGGTACTTATCCTGGTCTCCCATGGAGTGCAGAGCCCAAGCACTTGGGCCATCCTCCACTGCACTCCCTGGCCACAGCAGAGAGCTGGCCTGGAAGAGGGGCAACCAGGACAGAATCCAGCGCCCCGACCTGGACTGAACCCTTTGTGCCGGTGCTGCAGGTGGAGGATTAGCCTAGTGAGCCATGGTGCCAGCCAATCCCATAAGTTTTGATGTGTTGTATTCTCATCTTCATGCATTTCCAGAAATTTTTTGATTTCTCTTTTGATTTCTTCTATGGCCTACTGTTCATTAAGAAGCTTGTTGTTCAGTCTCCATGTGTTTGCATATGTTCTAGGGATTCCTGAGTCATTGATTTCCAGCTTCATTCATTGTGTTCAGAAAGGATGTATGGTATGATTTCAATTTTTTTTAATTTGCTGAGATTTGCATTATGGCCTAGCATGTGTTCTATCCTAGAGAAAGCTCCATGCACTGGTGAGAAAAATGTGTGTTTTGCAGCTGTAGGATGGGACATTCTGTAGATTTCTGTTAAGTCAATTTAGTCTATAAGGTTGATTGTTGTTTCCTTGCTGATTTTCTGTCTGGTTGATCTGTCCATTGCTGAAAGTGGAATATTGAAGTCCCTAGTTACTATTGTATTGGAGTCTATGTCTGCCTTTAGATCCATTAACATTTCTTTTTTTTATAATAGACTTATTTTACTTATTTGAAAGAGTTGCAGAGAGAGGTAGAGTGAGAGACAGAGAGAGAGAGAGGACTTCCTTCTGCTGGTTCACTCCCCAGGTGGCCACATTGGCTGGAGCTGTGCTGATCCGAAGCCAGGAGCTTCTTCAGATCTCCCACATGGGTGCAGGGGCCCAAGGACTTGGGCCATCTTCTACTGCTTTTCCAGGCCACAGCAGAGCTGGATAGGAAGAGGAGCAGCCACGACTTGAACCGGTGGCCGTATGGGATACCAGCACTGCAGGCAGCAGCTTTACTGGCTATGCCGCAGCGTTGGTCCCAACCTTTCTTTTACATAGCCAGACACCCTGTAATTTGGTCCATATACGTTTATTATATTCACATCTTCCTGTTGAATTGATCCCTTAATCATTACATAGTGCCTTTCTTTGTTTCTTTTAACAGTTTTTGTGTTAAAATCTATTTTGTCTGGTATTAGAATCACTACACCTGCTCTTTTTCGGTTTCCATTAGCATGGAATATCTTTTTCCATCCTTTCACTTTGAGTCTGTGTATCTTTGTTGGTGAGATGTGTTTCTGTAGGCAACAAACATTTGGGTCTTGTTTTTGAATCCATTCTTCTATTCTGTATCTTTTAACTGGTGAGTTGAGGCCATTTACATTCAAGGTGACTATTGATAAGTAATGACTTGGCACTGCCATTTTTCCATAAATATTCCTATTGCTTACTTTGGATTTCCTTTGTGCTTTAATGGGAAATTTTCTCCCTTTACTTTCTTTCATAGTGATGACTCTGTTTCTGTGTTTCTGTGTGTAGCATATCCTTAAGCAACTTTTCTAAGATTGGATGAGTGGTGACAAATTCTTTCAATTTCTGTTATGGAAGGTCTTTAATGCATCTTCATTCATAAATGAGAGCTTTGCAGGATACAATATTCTGGGTTGACAGTTTTTTTCTTATAGACTTGGACTGTATCTCACTGTTCTCTCTTAGCCTGTAGGGTTTCTGATGGGAAATCAGCTGTGGATCTAATTGGATCTGGTGTTTCTCTTGTGCACATTTTAGAATTTTTTCTTTATGTTTTGCTGTTGAAAGTTTAACCACAATGTGTCATGGGATATCTTTTCTGGTCATGTCAATGAGGAATTCTATGTTCCCACTGTAATTGGACCTCCCTTTCTTTCCTCAAATTGGGAGAATTTTCTGTAATTATTTCACTATATAGGCCTTCTAATCTATTCTCTCTATATGCACCTCCAGAGTTGGTCTTCTGTATATAAAGTCAATTAAAAACTAATTTTTACAAAAAATGGAATGGGTAGAGGGAGTATGAGGTGGGATGGGAATGGATGTGGGAAGTCCAGAATTGGGGGAAAGAAACAACATATTCCTAAAAGCTATATTCCTAAAAGCTGTACATATGAAATTTGTATTCATTAAATACCTTAAAAAATAGTTGCCAGCAATTTGATCTACTGAATTCTTCATTTCTGATATTTCATTTTGGTTTCTCTTTAAAATCTCAATTTCATGGGAAAAATTTTCATTCATGTCATATATGGATTTCTTTAATTTGTGAATTTGATTCTGCTTGCTTCTGAGTAATCTTATGATTAGTCTTCTGAATTCCATTTCTGGCATGTCATGAATCTCTTCATTTTCACATTCTGGTATTGAAATGTTGCTGTGTTCCTTTGGGGGCATCGTATTGTCTTCCTTAGTCTTGTCTCTTGAATTTTTGCATTAATAGGCATTTGTGGAGATACTTCTTGTTTCTTCTTTTTTTTTTTTTTTTCCTCTGAAAGATATTATCTTTGAACTATTCCTCTGTGGCTTAGTGGAGTGGCTACTCTTTAAGTGAATACCAAGAGGCATGTGCCGGGAGTGTCCAGGGAACTCTGTTCAGTTCCCCAGGGTGGGGAGGTTTCCAAGGTGACACCCAAGTTTGGCATGGTAGATCTCTCTTTTTTTTTTAATCGGAGGTAAGGGTTTGATAAGCTCTGTTGGCATAGTCTCACCCTCATGTCCTCTCCTCCAAGGTGACCAATGCCCAGGTGCTTCATCTGCACCCCCACAAGGAGAACAAACTTATCTGTGCAGTCCTCAGTGTGAGCACAGATCCCTCAGAACTGACCCTTCCCAGGCAGTCATGGAGTCTTCAGCATGTGGAGCCACCCACAGCAACTGCCCAGAGACCAGCCACATCCTGTCCCTCCCACACAGCCGTAGTGTTTTCACAGTAACAGCACACAAGGCTCCCACAGTCACAGAGTACAGAGGATCCACACCACCCTGCCAGTCTGTCCCATCCACAGAGAAGCAGATGTGGGTACTCCATCCAGGCTCACTGAGCCCCAAGCCTGTGATGTGCTGGGAGGCTGGGGGCACCTCCCAGTTCCACATGGGTGCCCAGCCTCTGTCAATCCTCCCAGCCAGATTCAGGCATCTCCTCTTGGCTGCTGGGTGGTGGCTGGTGGCTGGCTGGCTGGATACAAGCTGATACTGCTGTTATGTGTGTCAAACATGGTACCGCCCTCTTAGCCAGTTGCAGGGTGTCATTGTTTGGGGGACGGAGAGAGAGAAACCTGCCCCCTTTCCCCCTCTATCTTGGCAGGTACACTGTCCCCCACACAGTACCAGTCTGGACTCAAGCCAGACTCTTCCCACAGCTTTATTGCCAGTGGCTTGGGCTGCTGCAGTGTGGTCTCACCTCACTCTCCCAAGCTGGTGCTGAGGCTCTGAGCTGCTGGGGTTCTGTGTTGTGCTTGTGGTCATTCTGCATGCACACCACATCTTCCACATAGAGTCACGACATCCCTCTTCCTTTGTGGAGTTTCTACTGCAGTTTTCTCCCTAACTCTCCCCTGCGACTGCACATTCTCCACTTTTTTAAAACTGTCTTCCCATTGCCTGGAACAGTAAACTACCTCCCAATTCTGCCATCTTGAAATCTCTTCTTCATAATGCCATTTGATATATGCAATTTACAAATTTTTGATGAAGACTAATTTTTTTTTCTCTTGTTGTTTATCCTTTTAGTATCACACCAGAAAGTCATTTTTAAATATAAGGTCATGAAGATTTATCCCATTTTTTTCTTTTATGAGTTTTAGGGCTTTGGTGCTAATATTTAGGTAGTCCATGTTGAGTCTTTCATATTTATTTTGAGATGGAGATCAAACTTTCTTCATTGGAATGTAGAAATGAAGTTGTCCTGCTGTTTGTTGAAGAGACTGTTGCTTCCCCATTGAATGGTTTTGGCACCCTTATCAAAAATAATTTGTTTATAAATAATATGAGTTTATTTCTGGACTCTCAATTCTATTGTTTAAGTTAATATGTCTTTCCTTGTGCTGGTACAACAAAGTTTTGATTACTGTAGACTTGTAGTATTGGATTTTTGTCAAATGCTTTTACATGCTTCTATTGAGATGATCACATACCCTCCTACTTGTTATGTTAATGTGATGTATTACATAAATTGATTTTCTTATGCTGAATCACTCTTGCATTCCTGGGGCAAATCTGATCTGGAATGTAGGTACGTCATGATGTATTACTTAGCTTCTTGGCTCTGCAAATTTACATCATTAGTCTAATATGTGAAATATTCCTCCATTATTTCTCTGGATATATTTTGGCCCTTTTTCCTCTTTCCCCTATACATCTGGGACATGAGTCACTTGAATGTGTACTAAGATACTTTGTTACATATTTTGAGCATATTTTGTTCTCTGAGTGTCTGTTCCTCTTTCAATCTGTTTTCTCTCTTTTCAGATTGTATTTTTCAGTTGTTTTATCTTCAAGCTCATTGAATTTTTTTTTCTGTCTCATCCATTCTGCTGTTGAAATTTGAAACTTGTTTTAAATTAAGAAAGTTCCACCTGATACTTCTTTATATTTTGATATATTTTAAATTTACATATATATTCTTTATATATCATTACTTTCCATTTTTGTTTGGATTGCTTATTTCATTTGTTTCAGTCCTATTTATAGTTTTTTCCAACAGACTGATTTCTATAATGATAGCCTCAAAGTCTTTGTCAGGTGACTCTAATACCTACATCAGCTCACTGATGACATCGGTCAGTCAACCTTTTTTCCATCCAGTTTGAGATCTTTCTATTTCTTGGTATTATGATTCCTTATTAACTTAAAATTTTGGGTACTCCATTATCTGACTCTAAATCTTTTTTATCCCTTGATATTAATAGGCATCCTATAGCACTATCCTGGAACAGGAAGAGAGTTCAGCCATTTGTTTATGCCACACGGGGCAGAAGTTCAGGTTCCCTCTTCAATCTCCACTGATGCCTGGGGAGGAGGCCCTTTAGGTGCTGGGAAGGGCTAAGGGTTCTGGTTCTTTTCTAACACTTCTCTGGCTGTGACAGACTGAAGTTCTCATTATTGCTCCCCACACATCTCTAACAACATGTTGGGGTGGCCTTACCACTGAGTGGTGATAAATGTCTGGACCCTCCAGTGAGCCTCCTCCAAAACCACTCCAGTGGGCCAGTGAAGGAATTCTGTGGTGCCTTTGGGTGGAGATCACAAGCTCTCCCACTGTCTCCTTTGATACTGTAGACTGGGGAGGGAAGAACCCATTACTAACAAACAGGGATGGGGGTCCTGGCCCCTGTTTAGCATCTATGAAATCACTGCATAGGGAAAATTTGCTATAGCCTCGTGTAGGCTTTCCAGTGGGCCTTGGCTGACATGGGTGGGGAAGACCACAGTTTCACATGTTGTATTTGTCTGATATAGAGTGATTATTGTCTGGCTTCTATGCCTTGGTAGGCTTTCCTTTCCTTGGTTCTTCAGAGAGCACTGTTTTGTCTGCATTCATTGGCATATCCAGGTTGATGGCTTCTTTAGTATGAAGTCTGACATATATGAGGCAAATAGAAAACCCAGAGAACACACTGTTACGTCATTTCTTGGTCTTTGGAGCTGCTAGCAAGTTTGCCATTCTCTCCCCTCCTGCTTACTTCATATATGATTTCTAAAGTTTTTATTTGTATTAAGTATTAAAAATAAGTTAAAATATTGATAAACAAAAAAGTGGTCTGCACCCTAATGTTTATTGCAGCACAATTCACAATAGCCAAGACCTGGAACCAACCTAAATGCCCATCAATGGTAGACTGGATAAAGAAATTATGGGATATGTATTCTTTAGAATACTATACCGCAGTAAGAAACAACGAAATCCAGTCATTTGCAACAAAATGGAGGAATCTGGAACACATCATGCTGAGTGAAGTAAGCCAGTCCCAAAGGGACAAATACCATATGTTCTCCCTGATCGGTGACAACTGACTGAACACCAAAAAGGAAACCTCCTGAAGTGAAATGGACACTATGAGAAATGGTGACTTGATCAGCATAGCCCTGACTGCTAATGGACAACTTAATACATTATCCCTCATAGTATTTTTTTTGTCTGTTCTACTTAATATGACTGGTTTAATTCTGTAATTATCACACAGTTATTCTTAAGTGTTGAAATTTAGCTGAAATGTGATCCCTGTTAAACATAAGAGTGGGAATAAGAGAGGGAAGAGATGTATAATTTGGGGCATGCTCGGGCTGACTTGCCCCAATTGGTAGAGTTGGAAACATACCAGGGGATTCCAATTCAATCCCATCAAGGTGGCATGTGCCAATGCCATCTCACTATTCCAAGTGATCAATTTCAGTTCACAATTGATCATAATGAAAGGACTAAGAGTCAAAGGGAGCACATAAACAAGTCTAGTATCTGCTAACACTAACCGATAGAATAAATAAAGGGGAGAGTGATCCAACATGGGAAGTGAGATACTCAGCAGACTCATAGAATGGCGGATGTCCTAAATAGCACTCTGGCCTCGGAATCAACCCTAAAGGCACTCGGATCTGGCTGAAAAGCCCATGAGAGTATTTCAGGCATGGAAAGCCAAGACACTCTGGCAAAAAGATCTCTGTGAGTGAGATCCCAGTGGAAAGAACAGGTCTTCAAAGAGGGAGGTGCCTTTCTCTGAAGGGAGGAGAGAACCTCCACTTTGACTATGACCGTGTCTAAACAAGATAAGAGTCGGAGAACTCAAGGGGCTTCCATAGCCTTGGAAACTCATGACTGGTGCATAGGGAGATTACTGATGCCATAAACAGGAGTGTCAATTTGTAAAGTCAACAACAGGAGTCACTGTGCACTTACTCCTCATGTAGGATCTCTGTCCTTAATGTGCTGTACACTGAGGCTTAATGCTATAACGAGTACTCAAACAGTATATTTCACTTTGTGTTTCTATGGGGGTGCAAACGATTGAAATCTTTACTTAATGTACACTAAACTGATCTTCTGTAAAAAAAAAAAAAAAAAGAAATTATCAATTCCCAACTTGACTCTCACTGGGATTAAACATGACAATAGGTCTGATCTGATTTCATCATCATTTTAAAAAAATCATCTATTATTTTTCACTTTATGTTTCTGTGTGGGAGCAAACTGTTGAAATCCTTACTTAAGGTATACTAAGCTGATCTTCTGTATATTAAGATAATCGAAAATGAATCTTGATGTGAATGGAAGGGGAGAGGGAGTGGGAAAGGGGAGGGTTGTGGGTGGGAGGGACGGTATGCGGGGGGGAAGCCATTGTAACCCATAAGTCGTACTTTGGAAATTTATATTCATTAAATAAAAGATAAAAAAAAATTAAAAAAAATAAGTTAAAATACATCTATCTTGAGATATTTCCATATGATTTTCTGAAAACTGAAGCTTTCCTCCCTCTCTCCCTTTTTTAAATTTTTGAGATAATATATTTTAAATTACATTATATAAAAAGAATTAATACCTCACAGAATAAGAAGTTGAACAAGTGAAATGCAAAAAGATCCTACTTTAGTGGGAATATAGACAGTGGCTACAAATGATAATTGAGTGGAAATATGACCATTTTATCCATATATAGTATATTTTAAAGTAATCACAGATCATTTTTTTCCTTTTTTTTATTTAGTAAATATAAATTTCCAAAGTACAGTTTGTGGATTACATTGGCTTCGCCCCACCCCGTAATTTCCCTCTCACTTGCACCCCTCCCATCTCCCGCACCCTCTCCCATTCCATTCACATCAAGATTAATTTTCAAGTATCTATATACAGAAGATTGATTCAGTATATATTAAGTAAAGATTTCATCAGTTTGCACCCACACAGAAACACAAAATGTAAAATACTGTTTCAGTACTAGTTATAGCATTACTTCACATTGGACAACACATTAAGGACAGATTCCACATGAGAAGTAAGTACACAGTGACTCCTGTTGTTGACTTAACAATTTGACACTCTTGTTTATGGCGTCAGTAATCTCCCTAGGCTCTAGTCATGAGTTGCCAAGGTTATGGAAACCTTTTGAGTTTGCCGACTTCGATCTGATTCCGACAGGGTCATAGTCAAAGTGGAAGTTCTCTCCTCCCTTCAGAGAAAACTACCTCCTTCTTTGATGGCCCATTCTTTCCACTGGGAACTGGGATCTCACTCGCAGAGATCTTTCATTTAGGTCTTTTTGTTTTTTGTTTTTTGCCAGAGTGTCTTGGCTTTCCATGCCTAAAATACTCTCATGGGCTCTTCAGCCAGATCTGAATGCCTTAAGGGCTGATTCTGAGGCCAGAGTGCTATTTAGGACATCTGACATTCTATGAGTCTGCTGTGTACCCCGCTTCCCATGTTGGATCATTCTCTCCCTTTTTGATTCTATCAGTTAGTATTAGCAGACACTAGTCTTGTTTTGTGTGATCCCTTTGACTCTTAGACCTATCAGTGTGATCAACTGTGAATAGAAATTGATCACTTGGACTAGTGGGATGGCATTGGTACATGCCACCTTGATGGGATTGTATTGGAATCCCCTGGCACATTTCTAACTCCACCACTTGGGGCAAGTCCGATTGAGCATGTCCCAAATTGTACATCTCCTCCCTCTCTTATTCCCACTCTTATATTTAACAGGGATCACTTTTCAGTTAAAGTTTAAACACCTAAGAATAATTGTGTGTTAATTACAGAGTTCAACCAATAGTACTAGAACAAAAAAAAAATACTAAAAGGGATAAAGTATTACATTGTATTTCAACAGTCAGGACAAGGGCTGATCAAGTCACTGTTTCTCATAGTGTCCCTTTCACTTCAACAGGTTTCCTTTTTGGTGCTTGGTTAGTTGTCACTGATCAGGGAGAACATATGATATTTGTCTCTTTGGGACTGGCTTAATTCACTCAGCATAATGTTTTCCAGATTCCTCCATTTTACTGCAAATGACTGGGTTTCATTGTTTTTGACTGCTGTATAGAGTATATGTCCCATAATTTCTTTATCCAGTCTACTGTTGATGGGCATTTGGGTTGGTTCCAGGTCTTAGCTATTGTGAGTTGAGCTGCAATAAACATTAAGGTGCAGACAGCTTTTTTGTTTGCCAATTTAATTTCCTTTGGGTAAATTCCAGGGAGTGGGATGGCTGGGTTGTATTGTAGGGTTATATTCAGGTTTCTGAGAAATCTCCAGACTGACTTCCATAGTGGCTTAACCAGTTTGCATTCCTACCAACAGTGGGTTAGTGTCCCTTTTTCCCCACATCCTCTCCAGCATCTATTGTTGGTAGATTTCTGAATGTGAGCCATTCTGACCGGGGTGAGGTGAAACCTCATTGTGGTTTTAATTTGCATTTCCCTGATTGCTGGTGATCCTGAGCATTTTTTCATGTGTCTGTTGGCCATTTGGATTTCCTCTTTTGAAAAATGTCTATTGAGGTCCTTGGCCCATCTCTTAAGTGGGTTGTTTGTTTTGATGTTGTGGAGTTTCTTAATCTCTTTGTAGATTCTGGTTATTAACCCTTTATCGGTTGCATAGCTTGCAAATATTTTTTTCCATTCTGTTGGTTGCCTCTTCACTTTCCTGACTGTTTCTTTTGCTGTACAGAAACTTCTCAATTTGATGCAATCCCAAATGTTAATTTTGGCTTTGACTGCCTGTGCTTCTGGGGTGTTTTCCAAGAAGTCATTGCCGGTACCTATATCTTGCAGGGTTTCTCCAGTGCTCTCTAATAATTTGATGGTGTCGGGTCATAGATTTAAGTCTTTAATCCATGTTGGTAAATGTTCATGTAAGGTGAAAGGTAGGGGTCTTGCTTCATGATTCTGCATGTGGAAATCCAATTTTCCCAGCACCATTTATTGAATAGACTGTCCTTACTCCAGGGATTGGTTTTAGATCCTTGATAAAATGTAAGTTGTCTGTAGATGTTTGGATTGATTTCTGGTGTTTCATTTCTGTTCCATTGGTCTATCCATTGTTTCTGCACCAGTACCATGCTGTTTTGATTACAACTGCCCTGTAGTATGTCCTGATATCTGGTATTGTGATGCCTCTGGCTTTGTTTTTGTTGTAACAAGATTGCTTTAGCTATTCGAGGTCTCTTGTGTCTCCATATGAATTTCAGCATCATTTTTTCCAGATCTGAGAAGAAGGTCTTCGGTATCTTGATTGGTATTGCATTGAATCTATAAATTGCTTTTGGTAGAAAGGACATTTTGATGATATTGATTCTTCCAATCCATGAGCATGGAAGATTTTTCCATTTTTTGGTATCCTCTTCTATTTCTTTCTTTAAGGTTTTGTGATTTTCATCGTAGAGGTCATTAACATACTTGGTTAAGTTTATTCCAAGGTATTTGATTGTTTTTGTTGCTATTGTGAATGGGATTGATCTTAGAAGTTCTTCCTCAGTCATGGCATTGTCTGTGTATACAAAGGCTGTTGATTTTTGTGCATTGATTTTATATCCTGCTACTTTGCCAAACTCTTCTATGAGTTCCAATAGTCTCTTAGTAGAGTTCTTTGGATCCCCTAAATAAAGAATCATATTATCTGCAAAGAGGGATAGTTTGACTTCTTCCTTCTCAATTTGTATCCCTTTAATTTCTTTTTCTTGTCTGATGGCTCTGGCTAAAATTTCCAGAACTATATTGAATAGCAGTGGTGAGAGTGGGCATCCCTGTCTGCTACCAGATCTCAGTGGAAATGCTTCCAACTTTTCCCCCATTCAATAGGATGTTGGCCGTGGGTTTTCCATAAATTGATTGGATTGAGGAATGTTCCTTCCATACCCAGTGTGCTTAGAGTTTTCATCATGAAAGGGTGTTGTATTTTATCAAATGCTTTCTCAGCGTCTATTGAGATAATCACATGGTTTTTCTTCTGCAGTCTGTTAATGTGGTGTATCACGTTGATTGTTTTGCACACATTGAACCATCCCTGCATACCAGGGATAAATCCCACTTGGTCTGGGTGGATGATCTTTCTGATGTGTTGTTGCATTCTATTGGCCAGAATTTTATTGAGGATTTTTGCATCTATGTTCATCAGGGATATTGGTCTGTAATTATCTTTCAATTCTGCCTCTTTTTCTGGCTTAGGAATTAAGGTGATGCTGGCTTCATAGAAAGAATTTGCGAGGACTCCCTCTTTTTCGATTGTTCTGAATAGTTTGAGAAGAATTGGAGTTAGTTCTTTTTCAAATATCTGGTAGAATTAAGCAGTGAATCCATGTGGTTCTGGGCTTTTCTTTGTTGGGAGGGCCTTTATTACTGTTTCAATTTCTGTCTCAGTTATGGGTCTGTTTAGGTTTTCAATGTCTTCCTGGTTCAATTTAGGTAGGTTGCATGTGTCCAGGAATCTATCCATTTATGATAGATTTCCCTGTTTGCTGGCACACAAGTCCTTGTAGTAATTTCTGATGATCCTTTTTATTTCTGTAGTGTCTGTTATGTTTCCTTTTTCATCTCTGATTTTATTGATTTGGGTCTTTTCTTTTTTTAGTTAATTGGGCCAATGGGGTGTCAATTTTGTTTATTTTTTTTCAAAAAAAGCTCCTCGTTTGGCTGATTTTTTGTAATTTTTTTTGATTCAATCCTGTTGATTTCTTCTCTGATTTTAATTATTTCTCTTCTCCTACTAGATTTGGGTCTGGTTTGCTGCAAATTTTCTAGGTCCTTGAGATGCGCTGAAAGCACATCTATTTGGTGCCTTTCCAATTTCTTGATGTAGGCACCTATTGATTTAAACTTTCCTCTTAACACTGCTTTTGCTGTATCCCATAAGTTTTGGTATGTTGTGCTATTATCCTCATTTACTTCCAGAACATTTTTGATTTCTCTTTTGATTTCTTCTATGACCCAGTGTTCATTCAGGAGCATGTTGTTCAATCTCCATGTGTTTGCGTATGCTCTAGGGATTCCTGAGTTGCTAATTTCCAACTTCATTCCTTTATGGTCTGAGAAGCTGCATCGTATGATTCTAATTCTTTTGAATTTGCTGAGACTTGCTTTATGGCCTAGTATATGGTCAATCCTAGAGAAGGTTCCATGTACTGCTGAAAAGAATGTAAATTCTTTATGTGTAGGTTGAAAAGTTCTGTATATATCTGTTAGATCCATTTGGGCTATAGTGTCATTTAAATCTACTGTCTCCTTGTTGATCTTCTGTCCAGTTGATCTGTCTATTTCTGAGAGTGGAGTATTGAAGTCCCCCAGTACTATTGTATTGGAGTCTAAGTCTCCCTTTAAGTCCCTTAATAAATCTTTTAAATAAACCAGTGCCCTGTAATTAGGTGCATATACATTGATAATCGTTATATCTTCCTGTTGAATTGATCCCTTAATCATTATATAGTGTCCCTCTTCGTCTCTCTTAACAGTTTTTGTGGTAAAGTTTATGTTGTCTAATATTTTTTTTTTTTTTTTTTTTTTTTTTTTTTTGACAGGCAGAGTGGACAGTGAGAGAGAGAGACAGAGAGAGAAAGGTCTTCCTTTGCCGCTGGTTCACCCTCCAATGGCCGCCGCTGCAGCCGGCGCACCGCGCTGATCCTGGCAGGAGCCAGGAGCCAGGTGCTTTTCCTGGTCTCCCATGGGGTGCAGGGCCCAAGCACCTGGGCCATCCTCCACTGCACTCCCTGGCCATAGCAGAGAGCTGGCCTGGAAGAGGGGCAACCGGGACAGAATCCGGCGCCCCAACCGGGACTAGAACCCGGTGTGCCGGCGCCGCAAGGTGGAGGATTAGCCTATTGAGCCACGGCGCCGGCTTATGTTGTCTAATATTAAGATGGTTGTTTTTTTCATTTCTGTTGACATAGTATATCTTTTTCCAGCCTTTTACTTTCAGTCTGTATGCATCTTTGTTGGAAAGATGTGTTTCTTGTAAGCAGCAAATAGATGGGTTTTGTTCCTTAACCCAATCAGCCAATCTGTGTCTTTTAACTGGACAGTTCAGGCCATTAACATTCAATGTGACTATTGATAAGTAGTAACTTTGCCCTGCCATTTGCCAAAGATATTTTCAAATATATGTTTTGAACTTCCTGTGATCTTTTGCTGTGAGTTTTCCTTCCTTTACCTTCTTTCATACTGAATGCCGTGTTTCTGTGTTTCTGTGTGTAACACATCTTTAAGCATCTTTTGCAGGGCTGGATGATTGGCGACAAATTCTTTCAATTTCTGTTTGCTATGAAAGGTCTTTATTTCACCTTCATTCACAAATGAGAGCTTTGCAGGATATAATATTCTGGGCTGACAGTTTTTCTCTCTTAGTACCTGGGCTATGTCTCGCCATTCCCTTCTAGCTTGTAGTGTTTCTGATGAGAAGTCTGCTGTGAGTCTAATTGGAGATCCTCTGAATAATCTGATGTTTCTCTCTTGCATATTTTAGGATCTTTTGTTTATGTTTCACTGTGGTGAGTTTGATTACAATGTGTCGTGTTGAGGCTCTCTTTTGGTCATGTTTACTAGGGGTTCTTTTTTTTTTTTTTTTTTTTTTTTGGACAGGCAGAGTGGATAGTGACGAGAGAGAGACAGAGAGAAAGGTCTTCCTTTTTGCCGTTGGTTCACCCTCCAATGGCCGCCACGGCCGGCGCACTGCGTTGATCCAATGGAAGGAGGCAGGTACTTATCCTGGTCTCCCATGGGGTGCAGGGCCCAAGGACTTAGGCCATCCTCCACTGCACTCCCGGGACACAGCAGAGAGCTGGCCTGGAAGAGGGGCAACCGGGACAGAATCCGGCGCCCTGACCGGGACTAGAACCCGGTGTGCCGGCACCGGTAGGTGGAGGATTAGCCCATTGAGCCACAGCGCCAGCTGCTGGTATGACATTCTTAATCATTGGTTTGACAAAGGTATAAAATAAAGTTAGCAAAACTATTTCCAGCAATACTGATACACATAGACATTTCTTTCTTTTTCATATGTTTTTTAAATTTCAGCTCTCATGTAATAGAGAGAACATGCATTCTTAGAACTGTATCTACAATTCACATTGAATCTCATAAAAACTAGTACAATAAAAATAAAAATTAAAAAAAATACAAAAGAATAAAAGAAAATGGAAGTCTTCTATTAACTTTGTAGTATTTTCCTCACTTCTTTTCAATGCTAGTAGCTGCTATTATTATACACCTTGATCCGTGTTGTTGAAATTATGGACTGTGACCCATTAGGAAGTCATAAAATCAATTTGGTAGGTCATGGCCAGCATTTTAAAAATGAAATAGAATAATATAGACAGGAAAACAAACTACATTGTATATAGTAAGGGCAAGAGTTTTTACTTTTTTTTTTTCCTAATTGAATGGGTGTGTGTGTGTATGTGTGTCCTGGGTTACAAGGTGAAGTCATTTCTTAAGCATGAGTTATGGTCAACAGAGTTTGAAAAACACTCACCTAGATGGCAAAACATGGTCAGGAGAAAAGTGAAGAGTGGTTGAAACTGATAGAGATGATCCTTGGTGTGGGCCCCCTTTCCCGCTCCATGGGTACTTGTTGGGTTAAGGATTGCAGTCAGGCAGGCACAGATTTCAAAGTGCTTTCTGCTCCAGAGGGCTTGCTTCTCTGTGGGTGGAAAGGAGGGCCCGGGTCAGGTGTTGCGATGCTGCCTGTTAAGTCGCTGTTTGGGACACCTGAGTCCCTTATTAGAGTGCTGGTTCAAGTCCTGGCTATGTCCTTTGCCCCAGATTCCTGCTGATGATCCTGGGAAGGCATGGGAGATGGCCTAAGTACTCGGGTTCCTGCCACCCACTTGGGAGACCAAGCTAGCGTTCTGGGCTCCTGACTTTGACCTAGCACAGCCCTGGTTATTGCAGACATTTGGGGAGTAAACCAATGGATGGAAAATTATTCTATCTTTTTATCTTTGTTACTCTGCCTTTCAAGTAAATGAATGATTATTGTTTTTTTTTAACACTAGTAAGGTTCTGTGTTCCTCTGTTGTTTAATCTCTAGCTCCTGAACCTGGGGAGTTCTTCCAGGTCTTAAACATGGCAACAGATGGGTTCTCATTGTGCATGTTTGTACTCTTGTGTATTCCAATATCTGGGTTCCTCAACATAAAGTCTCAGATAGCATTTGTAGACTAGTATCATCCTTAACTCAATCCCAAATACTTTCATCTCAAGTTAAAATCAAGGTCTTCTTTGGCAAGACTCCTGGTGTGTTGGCAGAAACTGAGTTGAATGATCAAACCACAACTCTGGTGGGATGTTCACAAGGTTCTTTCTTGGTGGGGAGAGTAAAAATAAAAAGTTTCCCAAAAAAGGTATTCAAATTGAACTGGAAGTAGTATATTAAGTGGCCAGAACATCTGAAGTGTTTCCTGGAATTCTCTGTATCATGACATTGTAGGGGACTCCATGTAAATCATTAATTGATGTGGTTCAGTGTCCAGGGAGCTGTGTGTGCCTGGAGAGCCCAGTCATACAGCTTGGCTGCCAACCCTGGGCCAGGTTCAGTGGTAGACATGTTACAAAGGTCCTGTGTTGACTCCTTAGCATAACCTGTGCACAAGCAGTCCTAGCCTCATTCAACCAGTGAGGGCGATGAGGCTCTGAGGAGTTAGGGGACATGTCCAGAGTTAGACTTTGCAAGTGTTAGAATCAGAATTTAGACTGAGGCAAACTGAAGCCAGCACAAGCATGCCTCCCCTTCTACTTTAGCTCCTTTGTGAGATGGGACTATGAGAGCATGAAACCAACCATAATGAGAATTTAAAAGGTTCAATCATTTTTTTAAAGGTCTGCAAGACCCACCATTGATATGTAGTCTTGGGAAAAAGGTTCATGATATACAACTCTTTCTGCAGTCTGAATATTTGTTCAAAGAAAAGATTCCTTCTTTCCTAAAACAAATTTTATCAGTTAAAAGGATATCCCTATGAAATCTACTGAAGCATAAAACAAAATGTGAAATATGACAGGAGTCACAAGCTATTTCATCTAACACTGAATGGCGCATTTTCAGAAACAGTTGTAAATTAAATAAAGGAGCACACATTTGAAACTGTTTAAGCCTTTAACTAATATTTGGGACAGTGGCGCTGTTAGGGAAACTTACTGCTGGTGATAAAAGAACCAGGAGAGATAAATCGTGCTTAATAAATCCTGTCATTTTATCAGTGAAGTAGAAAGCACTTTCAATAAGAGGTTCACAATGCAGGGCACGTCCAAAGACTTCCCTTCAACTTCCAGGTGAGGTGGTGTAGTCCAAACACAAGCCTCAAACTGGGGCTCCTGCCTCTGGTCTCCTCTTCCTCCAAAGTGTAGAAAAATCCAACGGGCACCTCACCAGTGCCTTCCCCGGCACCAAAAATAGAACAGTGGTTACTGAGCAGATTAAACAGGACAGTGGTGAGGTGGAAAGTGCAGACTGAGCAGTGCGGGTAGGAAACCTGAATAATTGACTGTATGCCTACTCAGAGCGGCTATAAAGGAGTCTTTGGGGACAGTATTTTATCAGGCGACACAATTACCTGAATCAGCTAGACTGGTTTCTTAGCTGAATTGGGGGTGGTGGCGGTGGAATGATTTGAACTTCTTGGATGCATGATTCACTGTGCCGAGGTTTAATTTAAAAAGAAAAAAAATCATATACTGTACCCTTATAGAGAAAAATTCATGCTAAAAAAATTCTCATGCCACCAGGATCATTGCAGCAAAGAAGAATTTAGAATCAAATTACTTGCAGAGTGTTTACGTGTGTTATCACAGAAGCTTGGCGAGCAAATGGAGATAGACCTAGGAAGTTTTTATTTAACCTGCAGCCTTGTCTCTGCAGCTCCTCAGATGCAAATACAATGTCATTATAGAGGTAACTCAATTTGCACAGATGTATTCCTGAAAACCAGATGTGCTATATGAAAACCAAATTGTTATGGATCAAATTATGTTTTATATCCTAGGGGAACTTGTTATTTAAGCATCTGTGAAGCCCACGATGACTTAAACGATTGGCATTTATAGGCCAACTGTTTACCTCTGCTGTGTTGGTGTGTCTGTGTTTGTGTAAGGGTCACGTGAGGCTTGTGGTGGGATGAACATAAGTGGCAGTCACTTAATGCAGTGAAGATTTCTTTCTTGTTCTCATCGCGGGAAGACACAGGCCAGAGCAGTTTCCTCTGCTGCTGCCTTCAGGGTCCCAGCAATTCAGAGTGTTTCCCTCTCACAGTTCCAACATCGCGGTGTCATCTGACCCCGACCAGAGGTAGAGTCCGCGAAGGTAGCAAGATGAATGCCCAGAAAATTGAAAACGCTTCGCTGAACACAGTCTGCCACCCTGATATTTATCACTTTGTGATTGCTTTTGTGGGTTTTGGAAGCATTGATGAGACTTTATGAAAGAGCTAATTGAATTCCAGTGCTCTTGGTACATTACACATTCAATAATACGTCTGTGTACAAATAAAACTCTTCATGAAAACAGTAATAAAGGCAATCTTGCCAAAAGGATATGGATTGGCCATCAGACTGAGGAATCAGAGGAAGGAAGTCTGTGGGAAGGGCTGCAGCCTCCCGGAAGGGATTTGGGCCTAGGAAAATGCTCCCTATGTTATATCAGTGGTCCTACAGTACTTGCTTTTTAGCTTATCTTCCTTGACTTCAGAGTAACTGTGATGGTTAATTGTAGGTGTCATCTTGATTTGAATAAATACCCAGATAGCGAGTCAAATATTATTTCTGCGGCACCGGCACCCCGGGTTCTAGTCCTGGTCAGGGCGCCGGATTCTGTCCCAGTTGCTCCTCTTCCAGTCCAGCTCTCTGCTGTGGCCCGGGAGTGCAGTGGAGGATGGCCCAAGTGCTTGTGCCCTGCACCCTGTGGGAGACCAGGAGAAGCACCTGGCTCCTGGCTTTGTATCAGCACGATGCGCTGACCGCAGTGTGCCAGCCGCAGAGGCCATTGGAGGGTGAACCAACGGCAAAGGAAGACCTTTCTCTCTGTCTCTCTCACTGTCCACTCTGCCTCTCAAAAAAAATATTATTTCTAGGTGTGTCTGTGGGGGTGATTACAAAAGGAAGCAGCATTGGAATTAGCATACCCAGTACTGCTCTCTCCCTTTTCCACCGGGCGTCATTGAACTGGTTGAGGGCCTGGGTAGCATGAAAACAAGAGGAAGGGGATGCATTTGTTCTCTTTACTGGAGCTGGAGTGGTTCCCACCCTATCTTGTGCTTGGATATCAGAGCTCCGGGCTCCCTGGCAATTGGCCTCTGGGAACTGTACCAGCAGCCACCCAAGTTTTCAGGCTTCAGCCTCAGGAAGGGCTATGCCACCAGACTGGCTGGTTCCCCACCTTGCTGATAGCACACTGTGGGAGTTGTCAGTCTTCATAATTGTTTGAGCCAATTTCCCCAAATAAACCTCTTCTTACACACCTATAAATGAAGGGTCTTCAAAGGTTCGTGGAAAATCCATCTGCACGAATATCAAGGTTTTTTTTTTTTTTTTATTGGACCAAAATGAATTTACCTTCAGTTCCATTTTCCATGAAATTTTTGAAGTTCTTTTGAATACACTATCGGTTCTGTTGTGCTGGAGAAGTAGAGTGGACTACTGGGTAGGGTTGTGGATTACTCCGCTAACTGGTCCCCCTGCCTATGTGTGCTTGGCCTGCATGTGCTTGAGCTGGTCTCAGGCTTCAGCACACAGCCCTGATCCCTGACTTTATCCTACATCTTAGGTGCGGTATCTGGTGTATGTGGCCTTTCCGGCATTTGACCGGTGTCCACATTCGGTCATATCACTGCTCCTAGGTAGCTTCCACTAGCATGTTCCCTAAAATCTGCTCAATGGCATTCTTTTAGCACTTCCCACCACCTACACGCTACCCTCCTCCAGTAGCTTCCTCCTCTGCTGAATACTTCTACAAGCATACAAATAGCCCACTGTTTCTCCCATCCTAAATGGAAAAACGAAACCTCCTGGCCGCAATTCTCATTGTAGTTAACTCACTATTTTTTATAGGAAACTTTTATTTAACAAATATAAATTTCATAAGTACAACTTTTGGATTATAGCAGTTCTTCCCCCCCATACCTGCCCTCCCACCCCCAAACTATCCTACCTCCTACTCCCTCTCCTGTCCCATTCTTCATTAAGGTTCATTCTTAATTATCTTTATATATAGAATATCAACTCCATACTAAGTAAAGATTTCAACAGTTTGCACCCACACAGATGCACAAAGTATAGAGTACTGTTTGAAAATAAGTTTTACCGTTAATTTGCATAGTAAAACTCATTAAGGACAGAGGCCCTACATGGGGAGTAAGTGCACAGTGACTCTTGTTGTTGATTTAACAACTGACACACTTATTTATGACGTCAGTGATCACCCAAGGCTCTTGTCATGAGCTGCCAACGCTATGGAAGCCTCTTGAGTCCACAAACTCCAACATTATTTAGACAAGGCCATAATCAAAGTGGAAGTTCTCTCCTCCCTTCAGAGAAAGGTACCTCCTTCTTTGATGGTCCCTTCTTTCTACTGGGATTTCACTCGCAGAGATCTTTCATGTAGGTCATTTTTTTGCCACAGTGTCTTGGCTTTCCATGTCTGAAATGTTCTCATGGGCTTTTTAGCCAGATCCAAATGCCTTAAGGGCGGATTCTGAGGCCAGAGTTAACTCACTATTAATGTCACCAGAGAAAAGGCCGTGGAAGCCATGGGGTTCTTGTCTTCACACAAGAAATAATTCAGGCATGAGACAGGGAAGTGAGAAGGCTTTATTGGGGCTAGGGCATCTGTCAGAATGGAAGGGGTAGGGAGAGAGTGCATAGTCACTGGGACTGGGGAAGAGTGAGGTTACATGGTTGAATGGAGAGAATACACCTGGGCAGGTGAGGTGGGTGGCTCAGCAGAGAGGCAGAGAGCTGAGTGCGCAGTCTGTTTGGACTCCCTTGGTTTTTAGGGAGTCTGTTTATCCACCTCCCCCTCTCCTCCAGGACAAAGGATGCAGAGTCCTGGTGAAAGTGTTTGTTGGATGAAAATTAGCAAATTCCTCCCCAGATTTGCTGGTGCTAAGCAGAGCAGAGAGGCTCCCTTAGGGCATCTGAGAAGGTTTTATTGCCTCTTACTGTCAGGTAACCCATTTGGGCCTGAAGAGAGAATTCTCCTGGGAGCTTTCCTGGGGGAAGGGCTGGGACCACCTAGGAGGTTATCAGGGTCTGAGCAGGACTTTGTAGTGCAGATGCTGGGCTTCTGGGGCTTCTGCAGTAGGTGTTGGTCTTCAGGCCCTTCCCAAGCACATAGGCGAATTCCTGACTCCCTTCCTAACATTGTCTCTTTCATATTACTAAAAAAGTCTTAGATTTCTTAAATTGTTTAAATTTCAGTTCTCCCATTCTCTAGGAAACCAACTCAAATCAGACCCCTACCCCCACTACTATGCTGAAGCTGTACTTGTTTAAGTCATTCTCGATTCCTATGTTGGTAGATTCAGTGGTTGTTCTGTGTCTCATCTTTTTAAAGATTTGTTGATTTGAAAGAGTGACAGAGAGAGGGGACGATGGAGCTTTTCTCTGCTGGTTCACTGCACAAGTGCCCACAATGCACAGGGCTGGGCCAGGCCGAAGTCAGGAGCCTGGAGCTCCACCTGGGTCTGGTGGAGGTCTGCACACTTGGTCCATCTTTCTGTTGCTTTCCCAGGCACATTAGCAGGGAGCTGAATCTGAAGTGGAACAACTGGGACTCAACCTGGTGCTCACACGGCGTGCGGATGTCACAGGAGTGGCTTGAACCTCTGCGGCTCAGTGCCCGTCCTAATTTGTTTAAACTCTTAGCAACGCCTGACACCCTGCTGACCACTCCCTCTCTGTGACTCTCTCTTCTTGATTTCCAGTGCTCCCACTTCCTGGTTTTCTTCCTGTCTTTCTAAAAGCTGCTTTTCAATCTTTTTGTTGTTGGTTTCTCCTCACTTTTCCATCTCCTAAATACTAGGCTACACCAGGGCTCCATCCTTGGACTTCGTTTTGTGCCACCTACAGTCAAGCCATAGGAAATCTCATTAGGACTCATGCCTCAAACTCCATTCCTGTGCTGCTGTCATCCAAATTCATATCTGTCAGGGAATTATGAAGGAGAAGAAGCTGCACTCTAAGGGGCCCTGCAAGAGGAGATCGCCAAACCGCAAAAACCACAAAACCACATCACCATAGCTACGCAACCTGGGAGGGCAGCATCACCATAGCTACGAGACCCTGGGAGGGTGGCGGTTGGGTGGGGCTGACCTTTCAAAACTGTATATAAGTGGACCCTCAGACTCTGTAAGCAGAGGTTGCTCAGCCTCTCTCCCTGGTCCGTAGCACCTTGTGCCTGCAGGAGTTTGGCTGAGTAGTCTCTCCCTCTAGATGCTGTAATAAAGAGCTTTAAGGTGTGTACCTGAGTCTTCTCAGTCTCCTTTGTTGAACCTGTCATTGGCTTCCTGGCCAGTTGCTAACGATCAGGAAGCCGACAATATCTGTATCCCTGACATCTTCCCTGGCCCAGGGAAACGTGTTATCCTGCCTATCTGATGTCTCTACTTGAATGTCCAATAGAGATTACAAACTTAACCTCTCCAAAGCTAAGTTCTGGATCTTTCTCTACATCAACTTCTTTTATACTCTTCACCATTTCACTTTATGCAACTTCATTCTTTAAGTTGAAAAGATAGAAAAATAAAATTAAAAAAAAAAAACCCAATACCCAGGATTTACTCTCTTCTTCCTTTCACAATCCGTATTTAATCTATCATAAAATCCTGAAAATTTCTTTCATTAAAAAATTAATTTATTGGAAAGGTGAAGAGACACAAAGCAATTCCCCATCTTCTGGTTCATTCTGTGAATGCCTGCAACAGTCAGAGCTTGGCCAGGCCAAATCCAAGTGTCTAGAACTCAGTCCAGGTCTCCTAAGTAGGCAACAGGGATGCAAGTACTTGAGCCATCACCTGTGTCTCCTGGGATGTTAAGCAGCAGGGATCTGGAGCTGGAAGTGAAGCTGAGACCTGAATCCAGACACTCTTAGGCACTTGAACATCCCAAGCAGTATCTTAGTCTGCCCTTGACAAACTTTTTTTTTTTTTTTTTGACAGGCAGAGTGGACACAGAGAGAGAGAGAGACACACAGAGAAAGGTCTTCCTTTTTCTGTTGGTTCATCCCCCAGTGGTCGCTGCGGCCGGTGCACTGCACTGATCCAATGGCAGGAGCCAGGTATTTATCCTGGTCTCCCATGGGGTGCAGGGCCCAAGCACTTGGGCCGTCCTCCACTGCACTCCCAGGCCACAGCAGAGAGTTGGCCTGGAAGAGGGGCAACCGGGACAGAATCTGGCACCCTGACCGGGACTAGAACCCGCTGTGCCGGTGCCGCAAGGTGGAGGATTAGCCTAGTGAGCTGAGGCGCTGGCCTACAAACTCTTTTTAAAAGGTAGCCACTTCTCACCAGCTGTGGCATACCCCATTTGTGTTATTGCAGTAAATTCCTAACTGGTACCCTGCTTTATCCATCCAGTGTTCCTAGCCTGCTCTTATCAGAGCAAGCAGAGAGACCTTATGAAGATGTAAGCCAAATCATATCATTCGTGGGGTGGTTGTTTTTGCTGAGTCCATCTCATCAGAATAAACCCCATAGTCCTCATGCTCACCAAGGGGGCTCTGAAGGTGGGCTCAGTTGCTTCTCTTCTCCTCCTGGCTCCCGCACCTCACATTGCCTCACTGCTGTCCCTGAATATGCCTCCATCTTGCTGCTTCCTCTGCCTGGCTGCCATTTTCCCAGCTACCCACATGGCTCCTTTGGTCACTGCCCCCACCCTTTCACTGTAACGTGCTGTCTCAGTGAGACTTTACCTGATCACCTTATCTAAAATTCCAATAGTTTCCCCTTTATTTCTATTCCTCTAACATGTCTTATTTTTCTTCTATGATCATTTTCTTTTTTTTTAATTTCCTTTTTCTTATTTTTTTTTCTTTTCTTTTTTCACAAACCCTTGTGTTGAGGGCTGACTTTCAATAGATCGCAGCGAGGGAGCTGCTCTGCTACGTACGAAACCCCGACCCAGAAGCAGGTCGTCTACGAATGGTTTAGCGCCAGGTTCCCCACAAACGTGCGGTGCGTGACGGGCGAGAGGGCGGCCCCCTTTCCGGCCACGCCCCATTTCCCAGGACGAAGGGCTCTCCGCACCGGACCCCCCCCCCCCCCCCCCCGTCCTGACGCGCGGTGGGGGGGGGGGGGGGCACGCCACCGAGGCGGACGCACCATGCGGGCTGCCGGCGGGGACGGCGGGGGACCGGCTATCAGAGGCCAACCGAGGCTCCTTCGGCGCTGCCGTATCGTTCCGCCTGGGCGGAATTCTGACTTAGAGGCGTTCAGTCATAATCCCACAGATGGTAGCTTCGCCCATTGGCTCCTCAGCCAAGCACATACACCAAATGTCTGAACCTGCGGTTTGATCATTTTCTAATATACCGCATATTTTACCTATTTGATCTTATTCATCTTTCTCACTAGAGTACAAGTATAAGCTCTATGATGTTAATATATTTAATTTTCTTACTAATTGGTAGATAGTAATTGGTATCTCTTGTGCCTTAATCAATGCCTGACATATAACAAGTCTGTTGAATAGAAGAGTGAATCAGTTACGGTATTGTATTTCCAAAGTTAATTGAAATTCTGCTACTCAGAACTTTGGTCACATTTTCCCATAGAAAGAGTGCCATTGAAGGTAGGTAAGCCCTGAAGCAGTGACTCAAAATTTGCCCAAGTTCTACAGTATACCTCAAACTGAGTGGGTCCATTAAAGTGGTCAATGTCTCCTAGCTAGTCCTGTGATACATTTGGATACAGCTGATAACAGGCCGCATTGTGAGGGCTTCCAAAGAATTACAGGTTTGTTGATGAGAATGCGGGAGTTGGAGTGAACTTTGTGGAGACTGACGTTTGAGCTGGGTCTGTAGGGTGAGTAAAAGTATGCCACTGAGAGAGAGGCAGGGAATATTAATAGGCAGAAAGAATAGCAGATCAGATGGCATGAGCATAAACATATATGGTGCATTGATGGGAAGGAGAACAAATCTGTGATTGGCATATTGATGAAGGAGGCAGGGGGGCCAAAGTTGTGAAAAATGCCAGGAGCTTTGTAAAGGAGATGAGGTTTATCCTATTGGTGCTAAAAAAAGGATTTTTTAATTGAACGGAGCCATGGAGGCTGGAAAAGAAACAGTTCATTTCTACGCAGAAACTTTATTAAAGCTTTGAAGCTGGTAAGTTGTGATTTTAAAATTTCCTTTGGTTTCCAGGCAATTCCAAAATTGATGGGGCTGCTTCATAGTTTAGTTAGTTACTAGCCTCTAAAGTTTTATACAACACATACTTCAAAAAGTTTGTGCAAAAAGGAAATTTAAAAAGTTTATTTCAGTCCAAATATTTTCTCATATTTTAAATTTTTAAGATAACATTTTTTGAAGATTTTTATTTATTTATTTGAGAGGTAGAGTTACAGACAGTGTGAGAGACAGAGAGAGAGGTCTTCCTTCCGTTGGCTCACTCCCCAAATGGCTGCAACGGCCGGAGCTGGGCTGATTGAAGCCAGGAGCCAGGTGCCTCCTCCTGGTCTCCCACGTGGGTGCAGGGGCCCAAGCACCCGGGCCATCCTCCACTGCTTTCCCAGGCCACAGCAGAGAGCTGGATTGGAAGAGGAGTGACCGGGACTAGAACCAGCGCAAATATGGGGATGCCAGCACCGCAGGCATAGGATTAACCTACTCCACCACGGCACCGGCCCCAAGATAACATTTTTAATTCACATTATAGTCAAAGGCTATATGCTCCACTAAAAAAAGAGTTTAACAAGTAAAAAGCCCATAGTTTAGCAGGAATATAGGCAAGGGCTGTAAACAGTAATTAAATGCAAAGATGTCAATTTAACTCATACACAGTAAACTTAAAAATAATCACAGTTCATTAAAACTGCAATAAACTGGTACATCATTCTTAACAATTTGTTTGATGAAGATATAAGTCAAAGTATCACAAAACTATTTGCAGCAGTATTGTTATACACATCCCTCCCTCCGCCCTCCCTCTTCTCCCTTCCCTCTTCTCCCTTCCCTCTTCCCCCTTCCCCCTTCCCCTCCCCCTCCCTTCCTTCCTTCCTTCCTTCCTTCCTTCCTTCCTTCCTTCCTTCCTTCCTTCCTTCCTTCCTTCCTTCCTTCCTTCCTTCCTATTTTAGCTCTGACATGTAAGGGAGAACGTAAAGTCCATCATCAACTGAACTGATAACAAAATCTGTTATATGTGCGTGTGTGTGTATACATATATGGAATATAATTCAGCTTTAAAAAAGAATGAAAATCTGTAATTTTCATCAAAGTATTTGCAGCAGGAGGACATCATGTTGAGTGAAATAAGCCAGACAGACAAAGACAAATACCAGTCCAAAAATACTTGGTAAACACACACACATGGGCCTCTTAAAAAGTTCAAGGAGAACATATGTTATAAGAAAATGAAGGAAAGATTTCAAACATTTTTGCATCAAAATAAAGTTATCTTTTGATTCCCTTGCCTCTGAACTTTTTGAAGTAGCCTCATTTACTTTTAATTTACTGCCGTAAGTAGTATGTCCATTTATGCTTTATTTTCTGAATGTCCAACCTCTAAAAGTTGGGATTCACTAGAGTTTGCCCAAGGATAGCCTTTGTGACCTCTGCATGCACCTTGGCTAGGTACTGCCATGTTACCTCCCTGCTCAGTCAGGTCAAGTGCAGTCCTTGGGAACACTGGTGAGCTGGTTGAAGCACAGAAGGTTTGCTTGTTTAAAAATGCAGGCGTCTCAATCCGGAAAGGATGTGAAGGAAAAGATGGAAAAGAAGGTGTCAAGGGCTGGCGCCGCGGCTCACTAGGCTAATCCTCCACCTTGCGGTGCTGGCACACCGGGTTCTAGTCCCTATCAGGGCGCCAGATTCTGTCCCGGTTGCCCCTCTTCCAGGCCAGCTCTCTGCTGTGGCCCGGGAGTGCAGTGGAGGATGGCCCAAGTGCTTGGGCCCTGCACCCCATGGGAGACCAGGATAAGTACCTGGCTCCTGCCTTCGGATCAGTGCGGTGCGCCGGCTGCGGCAGCCATTGGAGGGTGAACCAACGGCAAAAGGAAAACCTTTCTCTCTGTCTCTCTCTCTCACTGTCCACTCTGCCTGTAAAAAAAAAAAAAAAAAAAAAAGGCGGCAAGGTTCAACATTATGTTGAGCTCAGATCTTGAATTCTGGGTCCATACCAAGAATAAAAAGGTTAAATGCAGAAATGGTGTTGATGTCCTGAGTTTATGTTTAAAAATGTAATGATGTGAGTCAAGATTAAGGTCAAGAAGGCCTGAGCAGACAGGTAGTGCAGGGCTTACTAAATGCCAGGTACCATGCTCATGACTCTCTTTAGGTTAAATCACTTAATCCTCACAATGTCACGTGAGGCCACAGTGGTTGTTCTCCTGGTCTACAGATGAAGAAATAAGCATGAAGATGTCCTCCAATATCACAGATCTATAAAATGATAGAGATGGCATCTATAAAATGGTTTGACGTTGATAACCACCCTGGTGTACTTCACAGTTAACGTTTCATATGAAAAAATGTAGTTTTATATTTTGGTGAGAGTTTTAGAGATTGTAGGAGATTGAGACATCAAGTTGTTGGGTGATTTGTAAACTGTTCCACCAGTTCTCTTTCAGGCCATGTCTTATAGGCCTCTAAAAGAGCAAGGGGGTGGGGCGTTGAGTGGCCAGGCAGGGCTCAAACAGGGCAGGGCATGATCAGCACACTCCCTTAGTTCCATTTTTCTTTTGGAGATCCACGTATGACTTCATTTGAAAGAAGAGTTCATATAACTTATAAAAAAGTAGAAGTCACTAGTCTTGTTCTTTATACCTCTGCATTGGAAATGGCGATGCCTTGACTTAAGCAATGAGGTGGGTAAGAGCCAATGGAAATGGGGCTTTCCAAATATGAACTCATGCTTTGGCTGCACGCAGAAGGGCTTATGTCTCCCCCAGTGGTGAAGAGTGCTCTTTCATTGGGGACCACTGTTTAACTGAGCTCCACAGTGGCCTCACGGAAAGCAGTAGGAATTTTGGTGGTCTAGAAACTGCTTTTATGGAGAATGACTGAATTCATTAAGGATGTACGGCTTGCAAGGGGTGTTAAGAGTCAAGCTTGATAGTTGTCTTTAAATACGAAGAGCTATTATATCAGGACAGAAAAGATTCAGGCTCACAAAAATTTGTCTCTAGATAAATAATTCCAGGAATGTAAAAGGCATCTTGTGAGGAAGTGCGGTTGCTGTCTATCAGATGTATTCAGCCCAGCTTGTGGGCATTGTGGGGTGCATGTGGGGTGTACAGGTGCTTCCTCCATTGGCAAGTTTGACTAGCTGGCTTCTGAGATCCTTTTCAAAGCTTAGGATATATGATTCTAACAGGTCCCAAGTCCAAAAGATAAGCCATTATATCTTTACACTCCATTTGGCGTTACAAATACCATTTTAGATTATATTCTTTATCCAAGGTCATTTACCATAACCCTTTATATAAATCAATAGTTGATATGATTTTAGCTATTCCCAGCTGATCCAACAATATATCAATTCTAAACATAGAATACACATTAGATCTGGTTCACAGATCAGAGAGTTTAAGAAATAAGAACTATGAGGTCCTTAGAGATTGTCTGGCCAAATCCTTTTATGGTACAGATGACAGAATTGAAGCTAAAAGGCGCTGTGCCTGCACCTGCATTACCTAGCTCCTTACAGGGGCGTAAGAAATGTCTTTCCCCTGCAGGTGCAGCCCTGTTCGTTCCAGAGACAATTATCAGTGAAGCAGGACCCTTGGTGGCAGACTTTGATGCACATCTGGTCAGATCTGGAATTTGCTGAGCAACGTGAACTACAATTTATTAAACGCCAGCTCTATACCAAGCACTATCACGGGTGTTTTTTTAAATGTTTAAAACTTCTATAAAAGAAACAAATTTTGTGTATTTCATAGATACAGTTTTAAGAGCATAATGAAACATCCTGTCCCTCCCATCCCCCACTCTCCCTCCTCCTTCCTTCCTTATTTTTCTTTTAATTTTTATAATAATCTACTTTCAATTTCCTTTATAATCACAAAACATCCACTAAATAAAGAATTCAGCAAGCTATAAGAAGAAAAACTACTATTTCTCAATAGAGACAAGGGCTACAATCAATCAAATCTCAGAATGTCAATTTTGTTCATGTACATTATGAGTATTTTTCAAACATAAAACTTAATTTTTTAAATATTTATTTATTTGAAAGTCAGAGTAATAGAGAGAAAGAGAGGCAGAGAGAAGAAGAGAGAGAGGTCTTCCATCCATTGGTTCACTCCCCAATTGACTGCAGTGGCTGGAGCTGAGCTGATCCGAAGCCAGGAGCTTCTTCTGGGTCTCCACGTGGGTGCAGGGGCCCAAGGACTTGGGCCATCTTTTAATGCTTTCCCAGGCCACAGCAGAGAGCTGGATCAGAAGTGGAGCAGCTGGGACTAGAACCAGCACCCATATGAGATACCGGCATTGCAGGAGGTGGCTTTACCCGCTATGCCACAGTGCCGGCCCCAAAACTTAATTCTTTGAGTATTATTACTATTCTTATTTTACAGATGTGAGAATTGAGGCCTAGAAAAGTTATTTGATTTGCCTAAGGTCACACAGCTAATAAGGGAGAAGACTTCAGACTTCAAAAATTTCATTGTGCTATTATGAGTAGACCACACCAACAACTTTGTTTTAGATTATTTGTTTCTTTATGAGTTATTTTCCCATCTAGAAAGTATAATACTTTGGTTTATATCTAAGAAGAATTGTTTGACAATAGGTTATTTACATGAGCTATCTTGGTGAACATGCCTGTATATTTGAGAAGGTTGTGCATTCTGTAGTATTAAGGGAGAGATACTCTACATACATGAATGAGGTCCAGTTGGTTGATGCCATTTTTCAAGTCTTCAATATATTTAGTAACTCTGTCTACTTGTTCTATTGCTTACACAGAGAGTGGGGTGTTGAAGTTCTCCACTATAAAGGTGGATTTGTCTATTTCTCCTTTCAATCTATCTGTTTTTACCCCGTGGATTAGGTGTGTATGTATTTAGGGTGTTCTGTCTTCTTACAGTTATTTTCAGAGAGAAATGCCCCCCTTAGTTCATGATAATAACACTGGTTCTGGAGTTCACTTCTCTATATTAATGTAGCTACCTTAGATATTTTATTCTGATTGATGAAAACAGTTTTTCACTGTTTTTTAGTTTGATTAACTCAGTGTATTCTTTGGTTAATATTTGTGGTATGCCATTTTATGTTTAAAGTTTCCATAGCATCACATAGTTGAGTAATGTTTGTTTTTTTCTAGACCACTCCACTGGTGTCTCTTAATTGATGTGTATAAATAATCCATATTTAAGGTACTTACATGTTAGGGTTTACGTTTGTTCTTTGTTTTTATTTGCTTCCTGTTTTTTTGTTATATGGAGTGTCCTGTAGAAATCAATGAGGTCAAGTTGGTCGGTAGTATGATTCTAATTGTTTCCTTTAACATTTATTTTTTTCTGGGTTCTGGAATTTCTCCTGTATTTTTCTTTGGATTTCCATGTGAATTTTGTACTGTTATAACATTATCTGACGAACTGCTGATGTTTTAATTGCAATTGAATGAATCTATACAAAAACAGGACAACTGATAATTTTATGGTAGCCAGTGTCCATCTATGAATGTGGTATAAATCTCCATTTATGTGCTTCCCTTTATTGCCTTTCACTTTTGCTTTATGATTTCACCATGAAAACATTCTTCATGTTTTGATAGATTTATTTCTAGGTAGCTTATATATTTGGATGGTATTTAAAATGATCCATTTAAAAGATATCTTTGGTTTATTTCTGCTATATAGAGGACAATATATGTATATGGATTTTAATCTAGCCACTGTAAAATTTTCATATTCTAGTAATTTATCTGCAGATTCATTTAGGTTTTCTATGTAGATAATCATGTATGTGTTAATAATAAGCATTTTGTTTCTATTATTCCAGTCATGATAGTTTTTTATTTTCTTTAATAATAATATACTAGTTAGGCTTTCCTTTAGTGCTGAATAGAAGTTCTTTTATTGGGAAAATTTGTGCTTTTACTGATTTTATAGGAAATAATTCTCAAAAGTTTCTCCATAGAAGCAATGTTCCTTCCAGGTTTCTAGTAAGATGTTATTTACTTAGTTTAAGAAGTTTTCTTGCATTTCTGCTTTGTTAAAGTTTTTATTGTGAATGTCTGTCGGTTTAGTCAAAGGCTTTGTGCATTACTGAGGTGATCACGTAGCTTTTTCTCCTTTAAGTTGCTAATGTGATTACACTATAAAAACACTTTCTAATGCTGAGATCATCTTCGTAGTCCTAAATAAACTCACTTTGCTAAATACATATTTTTAAAATGCAGTTATGGCTTCAATATATAGTATTAGTACATTCTGTACTATTTTTACAAACATATTCATCAATGAAATTGAACTTTAATTTCCCTTACATTGTTCATATATATTTCAGGATTAAATTCATAGTAGTCTTGTAACATGAACTGAGAGTCTACTGTATGCCATAAATTATAGTAAATGGGGATATAGCATAGAATAAAATAAATAAAAGTTTGCCCTATGATACTACCTTTTATTGTTCCTTGAATTTATGGAATTTGCCTTTAAAACAGTTTGATGCTGGTGTTTTCTGAGGATCATTTGTAAATTACTAGAAAAATGTCCTTTATGGTAGTATTTTTCTTTTCTTTAAGAACGAGTTTTGAAAATTTATATTTATGTGAGCTGGCACTGTTACATATTGGGTTAAGCTGCAACATTAGCACCCCATAAAGGTACCAGTTCAACTCCTGGCTGCTCCACATTAGATCTAACTTGCTGCTGATGCACCTGGGAAAGCAGTGGAAGATGGCGTAAGTGCTTGGGCTCCTGACACCCACATGGGAAAACCGGATGGAGTTCCTGCCTTGTGGCTTTGTTCTGGCCCAGCCCTGGCTATTGTGGGCATTTGGGGAGTGGCTCTGCAGATGGAGGATGTCTCTCGCTGTAATTCTTCATTTCAGATAAAATAAATAAACCTTATAAAAGGGAGAATTTATATTTATACAGGTTTAATAATTTTCTCAAATTTAAAAATCCATTAATTTAAAACCAGTGATAATATATCTCACTCCTTTGCTATATCAATGGTTTTCTGTTTTCATTTCAGGTATGAATTTCTCTCTTTTTATGGATTTTTATTTGGCTTGATTTTTTTTAATTTTTGTGCATTTTACATAAATAATATATTTACATAAAGTTCAGAAGACAGGGTACACAGTGGAAAATCACCTCATTGTTGTCTTCCTGAATTATATTGTCCTCTAATAACCAATATTATCAATTTCTTCTATATATTTCTAGTAAGGTACATAATATTAGGTAAACATAAGTAAATATAAATAAAGAGTTTTAAGTGTTCCACAGTGGTAGCAGATCATATAGTACTTTCTTCTCTTATCCATTTTCACTGGGTAGAGTATGGAGAGTTTTGTATATCAGGAAATAATGAGACTCTTCATTGTCTTTTATTAATGCACAGTACTATCCTATATGGATGTGTGCAATTTATTTTACCAACTTTTATGAGGACAGATTATATCGAGTGCTTTGATATTACAAATAATGCACAGATGCAAAAAATCTTCAACAAAATACTAGCTAACTGAATCCACCAACACATCAGAAAGATTATTCACCGGACCATGGGGATTTGTCCCTGGTCTGTAGGGATGGTACAACGTATACAAATCAATAAATACAGTATATCACATTTACAAACTAAAGAATGAAACCATATGATTATCTCAATTGATAAACAGAAAGCATTTCACAAAATATAGTATTCTTTCATGATAATAAAAAAAACTTAAGCAAATTGGGTATAGAAGGAATATAACCTCAATGCAATCAGGGCAATTTATAACAAACTCAGAGCCAGCATCATATTGAATGGAGAAAAGTTGGAAGCATTTCTACTAAGATCCAGAACCACACAAAGATGCTTACTTTCACCATCACTATTCAGTATTGTCCTGGGACTTTTAGAGCCTTTAGGCAAGAAAAGAATCAAAGGGATAGAAATTGGAGAGGAGGAAGTCAATTTATTCCTATTTGCAGATGACATGATTCTTTATATAGAGGAACCAAAAGACTCCATTAAGACACTACTGTAACTCTTAAAAGATTCTTGGTAAAGTGGCAGAATATAAAATTAACACACAAAAATAAATAGCCTTTATATACACAGAAAGTGCCATGGCAGAGGGAGAACTTCTAAGGGCAGCCCTATTCACAATAGCTATCTAAAATTAAATACCTTGGAATAAACTTAAGGAGGTGAAAGATCTCTATGCTGAAAATTACAAAATATTAAAGAAAGAAACAGAAATAGAAGACATGAAAATGGAAAAATTTTCTACATTCAGGGATTGAAAGAAAATATCGAAGCATCCATATTAATGAAAGCAATTTACAGATTCAGTGTTATCCCAATAAAAATACCAATGACAGTCTTCTCAGATCCTTAAAAAATGATGCTAAAATTCATATGGAAACACAAGAGAACCTGAATAGTTAAAGCAACCTTAAACAACAAAGTGGAAGCTGGATGCATCACAATACCAGATTTCAAGACATACTACAGGGCAGTTATAACCAAAACAGCCTAGTACTGGCACAAAAATAGACATGTAGGCCAATGGAATGGAATAGAAACTCCAGAAATTCATCCATACATCTACAACAAACTGATCTTTGACAAATGAGCTGAAATCATTCCTGGGGGAAAGGACAGTCTCTTTAACAAATGGTGTTGAGAAATTAGACCCACAGTTGCAGAATTATGAAATAAATCCCCTTCCTTACACCTTATAGAAAATTCAACTAAAAATGGGTCAAAGATCTAAATATATGACCTGAAACCATTACATTATTAGAGGAATACATTGGGGAAACTCTGCAAGACATTGGCATAGGCAAAGACTTCTTGGAATAAACACCAGAAGAAAAGGCAATCAAAGCCCAAATTGACAAATGGGATTACATCAAGCTAGGAAGCTTCTGCACTGCAAAGGAACCACTCAGGAAAGTGAAGAGGCAACCAACAGAAGAAAATCTTTACAGACTATACAACTGATAAAGGATTAATATCCAGAATCTGCAAAGACCCCAAGAAACTCAACAACAACCAAACAATCCAGTTAATAAATGGTCAAAGTACTTGAACAGCATTTTTCAAAAGAGGAAATTCATATGGCCAACAGGCACATCAAGAAATTCTCAGGGTTACCAGCCATCAGGGAAAGCAAATCAAAACCACAATGAAGTTTCACCTCACCCCAGTTAAAAGGACTCTCATATGGAAATCAACAAACAATAAATGCTGGAGAGGATGTGAGGGAAAAAATACCCTAACCCACTGTTAGTGAGAATGAAAACTATTATAGCCATTGCAGAAGACAGCATGGATATACTTCAGAAAGCTGAAAACAGATATACTATATGACCCAGCAATCCCATTCCTGGAAATTTACCCAAGTGAAATGAAATCAACATATGAAAGACAACTGTACCCACATGTTTATCACAGCTCAATTCACAACAGCTAGATATGGAATCAACCCAGATGTCCATCAACTGATGACCGGATAAAGAAATTCAGTTTTATATAGAATATGGAATACTACTCAACCATAAAAAGAGTAAAATTCTGCCTTTTGCAGCATGTGGATGCAACTGGAAATCATTATACTTAGTGAAATAAGCCAGTCTCAAAAAAGCCAAATACCATGTTTCCCCTGGTCTTTGGTAACTAATAGTACCAAAAAATGTAGTGCATAGGAGTTAATTGACACTTTGAGTTCCAGTGATTATTTATAGCCCTTGTCTCTACTGATGAAGAATAATTCTTTTTTTCTTCTTACAATTTGTTGAACTTTTTACTTAGTATAGGGTTAATATTAGTATAAAATAAACTGAATGTAGATCATTGTGAATATTTAGAGATGCAATAAGAGAGGAAGGAGGAGGAAGGGTGGGGGCAAGGGCAGGAAGGGGACAAGGGTGGGAAATATCATCAGGTTGCTATATCTGTATATAGGAATTACAGGAGATTTGTTTACCTTAAATAAAACAAAAATATATATTTAAGATTATTAAATATTTAAGGTAATTATATGTTATTATGTTTGATCTCTACTTTTTACAAATATACAAAAACAAAATTGATTTTTTGATAGTCTCTATCATCCTACAATCTTACCGAAATCTCTTATTGGCTCAAATAGCTTTTTGTAACTTCCTTATGATTTTACAGATACAAGATCATATCATCATCTTCCCCAGTCTGGATTACTTTTCTATGATAAGTACTTCTACAAATTCCTAAAAATAAATGCAGAAATTCAAGAAACAAGAATAAAGACATGATTCTCTGAAAGGAACAGAACAACACTTCAGTGATAGAATGTAAAGATGAAAGTATTGATGAAATGTCTGAAAATAATTCAAAAGAATGATCATAGGATTGCTCAGAAGCAATGGGAATTAAATTCAATAGTTAATGACCCCAGGTGGCTACAATGGCTGGGGTTGGGCCATCTGGATACCTGGAGCTGGGAGCTCCATCTGGGTATCCCATGTGGGTGGCAGGGGCCCAGGTGCCTGGGCTGTTTTCCATTGTCTTCCCAGGTACATTAGCAGAAGCAGGAGCAGAGGCAGAGCAGCCAGGATTTAAATCAACACTCAGATATAGGATGCCAGAGTCCAAGCAGCATCCTAACCCACTGAGCCTAAATGCCATTCTCCTGCAAAAGTTGGTTTGTGGAAGGAAATTCAGAATGTCAGTTAGAAGCAAAGTTTTCATCTTCCCCATTCTAGTTCATTGACCTCCTGGACTGTATCCATGGACTCCTTGAGGCGGGCAGAGTCAAGCTTTTCTAAGGTGTCTTAATACATTCCATTGTGCAGTTTCTGCACATGTGGCGAGGACTCTGCAGTGTTTAATGGGGAGAAGTGCTCCTATTAGGGCTGGTGCTGTGGCTCAGTGGGTAAAGCCACTGCCTGCTGTTCTGGCATCCCATATGAGTGAGGGTTAAAGTCCCCACTGCTCCACTTTTTAATTTTTTTGACAGGCAGAGTGGACAGAGAGAGAGACAGAGAGAAAGGTCTTCCTTTGCCATTGGTTCACCCTCCTATGGCCGCCGCGGCCGGCACGCTGCAGCCGGCGCACCACACTGATCGGAAGGCAGGAGCCAGGTGCTTATCCTGGTCTCCCATGGGGTGCAGGACCCAAGCACTTGGGCCATCCTCCACTGCACTCCCGGGCCACAGCAGAGAGCTGGCCTGGAAGAGGGGCAACCGGGGCAGAATCCGGCGCCCCGACTGGGACTGGAACCCAGTGTGCCGGTGCTGCAAGGTGGAGGATTAGCCTATTGAGCCGCAGTGCTGGCCACTCCTAATCCAATTCTCTGGTATGGCCCCAAGAAGGTAGTGAGGGATGGCCCAGGTGCTGGGGAACCTGTACCCACCTGGGGTACCTAGAACTTCCTGGTTTCTGATCGGCCTGGCTCTGGCTGTTTGGGGAGTGAGCCAACAGATGGAAAACCTCTCTCTCTCTCTTTCTCTCTCTCTCCCCCTCCCTCCCTCCCACTCCCTCCTTCTGTCCCCCAACCTCTCTTCCTCCCTCCTCCAATCTCTCTCTCTGCCTCTGTAACTCTCTTTCAGATAAACAAATAAATCTTTTTTAAAAAAAAAAAAAGAGTTAATGAAATCCAAAGATTACATGGGGGAAAATTTTCCAGTGAAGTTGAGATTTTGAAGTGAAGTCAACTGAAATATTAGAAATGAAAGGGCCGGCGCTGCGGCTCACTAGGCTAATCCTCCACCTTGCGGCGCCGGCACACCAGGTTCTAGTCCCGGTCTGGGTGCCGGATTCTGTCCCGGTTGCCCCTCTTCCAGGCCAGCTCTCTGCTGTGGCCAGGGAGTGCAGTGGTGGATGGCCCAAGTCCTTGGGCCCTGCACCCCATGGGAGACCAGGATAAGTACCTGGCTCCTGCCATCGGATCAGCGTGGTATGCTGGCCGCAGTGCACCAGCCACGGCAGCCATTGGAGGGTGAACCAACGGTAAAGGAAGACCTTTCTCTCTGTTTCTCTCTCTCTCACTGTCCACTCTGCCTGTCAAAAAAATAAAAAATAAAAAAGAAATGAAGAATTCAATATGTCAAATAAGAACACAGTGGAGGGGCTGGCACTGTGGTATAGAGGGTAAAGCCACTGTCTACTGTCTGCAGTGCAGGCATCCTACATAGGCACTGGTTCAATAACTGACTGCTCCACTTCTGATCCAGCTCTCTGCTATGGCCTGGGAAAGCAGTGGCAAGTCCTTGGCCCCTGCACCCATGTGTGAGACCCAGAGAAGCTCCTGGCTTCAGATTGCCTAGTTCTGGCCATTGTGACAATTTAGGGAGTGAACCAGCAGATAAAAGATCTCTTTCTCTCTCTGCCTCTCTGTAGCTCTACCTTTTAAATAAGTAAATAAATGTTTAAAAAAACACAGTGGAAAGCCTTAACAATAGACTTGGTGACACAGAAGAAAGAATATCTGAACTAGAAAACAAGTCATTGGAAATATCACAGTTAGACCAAAAAAAGAAAAAAGAAAATAAAAAGAGAAGAAAAGAAAAAAAGAAACAACAACAACAATAAATTAGAAAAAATTTTTAAAAACCTTGTTGGAATTTTACAGTCTACTATCAAACAACCCAACAAATGGGTATTAGGAGTTCGTGAACATGTGGAAAGAGAAAATGAATTAGAAGGCTTATTCAGTTAAACAATTACAGAAAACTCCCCAAATTTGAAGAAAGAAAGGGACATTCAAATATATAAGGCATATAGAACTCTTAATGGACATGACCAGGTAAGATCTTCATCACAACACATTGTAGTCAAACATTCAACAGTAAAACATAAAGGATTCTAATATTTGTATGAGAGAAATGCCAGATTACTTTCAGTTGATCTATAATTAGACTCACAGCTGATTTCTTCTCAGCATCACCCTAAAGGCTAGGAGACAATAGAGAGACATAGTCCATGTCTTAAAAGAAAAAGCTGACAACAAAGCTAATGTTCCTTGCAAAGCTCTCATTTATGAATGAAGGTGAAATAAAGAACTTCCATAACAGAAACTGAAAGAATTTGTCACCATTTATTCAGCCTTACAAAAGATGTTTCAGGATTTGCTACAATGAGTAGATATACATCATTATGAAAGAATGTGAAGGCATAAAATCTCCCTGTAAAAATACAAAGGAAATCCAAAGCAAGCAATAGGAATATTTATGGGAAAATGGCAGGATCCAGTTGTTACTTATCAGTAATAACCTTGAGTGTAAATGGCCTAAATTCTCCAACTCAAAGATACCTGTCTGGCTGAATGGATTTAAAAAAATGAGACCCATCTATTTGCTACCTATAGTGAAAACATACCACCAAAAAAGATACACACAGATTGAAAGTGAAGGATGAAAAAAGTATTCCATGCTAACAGAAAGCAAACATGAACAGGTGTAGCTATCCTAAGATCAGACAAAATAAATTTAACACAAAAATTGTTAAGAGGCAAGGGCATTTTATAATGATTAAGGGATCAATTCAACAGTAAGATCTGTGTATAATACATGTTTATGCACCCAATGCCAGGGCACTTGGCTGTTTGAAACATATGTCAGTGTATCTAAAGGGAGATGTAGATTCAGATACAATCATAATGAGGTCTTCAGCTTCCCATGTTTAGCAATGGACAGATCAACTAGACAGGAAATCAACAAAGAAAAAAAACAGAACTAATTGACACTATGGAACAAATGAACCTACCCGATATCTACAGAACTTTTCATCCCACAATTGCAGAATATACATCCTTCTCATAAGTGCGTGGAACTTTCTCTAGAATGGACCATATGCTGTGTCATAAAACAAGTCTCAGCAAATTAAAAAAATTGAATCATACCATGTATCTTTTCTGCCCACAATAGAATGAAACTGGAAATAACAACTCAAGAATCTCTAGAAAATGTGCAAGTACATGAAGACTGAAAAACGCATTCCTGAATGAACAGTGTATCATAGAAGAAATCAAAAAGGAAATAAAAAACCCTCAATATGAATGAATTTGACAGTACAACATGTCTTTGTTTGTGGCATACAGCAAAAGCAGTGCTAAGAGGGAAGATAGAACAATTGGTGCCTACATCAAGAAACTGGAAAGGCATCAAATAAGTGAGCTGTCAATACATTTTAAGTACCTAGAAAACCAATAACAAACCAAATCCAAAGTTAGAGGAAAAGAAACAGAGAAGAAATAAATAAAACTGGAACCCAAAACAAAAATACAAATGATTAGTGAAGAGCTGGTTTTTTGGAAAAAAAAAATAAAACTGATACACTATTGGTCCAAGAAACAAAAAAGAGGGAGAAGACCCAAATCAATAAAATCAGAGATGAAAAAGGAGATGTCACAACGGATACCACAGAAATAAAGAGAATCATCAGAAATTACTGCAAACAGCTATATGCCAACAAATTGGAAATTTTAGAAGAAATGGAGATATTCCTGGACACGTACAATCTACCAAAATGGAGTCGTGAAGGCTCTGAAACCTAAACAGCCCAATAACCAAGATGGAGAGTGTATTAATAATAAAGACCCTCCCAGCAAAGAAAAGCCCAGAAACAGTTGGCTTCACTGCTGAATTGTATCAGACTTTTAAAAAAAATTTTATAACAATCTTTTTTTAAGATTTATTTATTTATTTGAAAGCCAGAGTTAGAGAGAGAGAGAGTGAGCGAGTGTGCTTCCATCCAGTGGTTGACTCCCCAGTTGGCCACAATGACCTGAGCTGTGCTGATCCAAAGCCAGGAGTTTCTTCCAGGTCTCCCATGAGGGTGCAGGGGCCCAAGGGTTTGGGCCATCTTCTACTGCTCTCCCAGGCCATAGCAGAGAGCTGGATTGGAAGTGGAGCAGCCAGGTCTTGAACCAGTGCCCATGTGAGATGCCAGTGTTTCAGGCCAGGGCATTAACCCACTGTGCCACAGTGCCAGCCCCCTACCAGGCTTTCAAATAACTAATTCCAATTCTTCTCAAGCTGTTCAAAACAATTGAAAGGGAAAGAATTCTCTCAAACTGCTATGATGCCAGCTTCACCTTAATTCTAAAGCCAGAAAAAGATACAGAAAAGAAAGAGAACTATAGACCAATATCACTCATGAACATAGTCCAAAATTTAGAAAGCAGCAAATTAAATCCTTTAAAAATATATCAATAAGAATAAAATATTTAGAAATAAAGTTAACCAAAGAAGTTTACCTGTCGCTCCCCCATTCGCAGAGGAACGACACTAAACCCTGTGCTGTTCTTTTGTCTGCTCGGCCCTTCCCGGGTTTGCTGCTGGTCCTTCCTGGGTTGGCTGCTGACCCCTCCACCTCCATGGAGGGGCGGCTCCCCCTGCCACTTTCCCCACTTCCGCGGAGAAGCGGCACACCACCGGCCGGCTCTCTCGGGGGCTGCTCAGGTGTTCCTTCAGATGTTTCCTGGTGCATGTTGTCTCTCTCCTCCTTTATAGTCCTCTTCCACCAATCCCAACTCTGCTACCCACACGCCGAGCACTCTGCTCTCCTCCAATCAGGAGCAGGATCAGCTCCTGCAGCTTATCAGTCTGATGAGGCAGCTGCGTAGTTGTTTGCTTCTCCCCAGAGCCATATTGTGGGAGAGCAGATGCATAGAATAAGTCTTAATTCCAGTAACTTAGTCTAGTCTCAGTTGCTCCCCACATTTACCAAGACTTGTGCACCTGAAACTGCAAAACATTGCTGAAAAAAAGAGGAAGATCTAAATAGAAAAGCATTCCATGTTCATGGAATTGGAAGACTTAAAATGTCTATTTTTTAAAGAATTACTTATTTGAAAGACAAACTTGGTCTGGAGAGAGAGGAAGAGGGGAGTGAGGGAGAGAGAGGGAGAGGGGAGAGAGGGAGGGGAGAGGAGAGAGAGAGAGAGAACAGGCACTATCTTACATCTGCTGGTTTACTTCCCAAATGGCTGTAACCACTGGGGCTGAGTCAGGCCAAAACCAGGAGCTAGGAGCTCTCCTGTGATGGCAGTGGCCCAAGTGCTTATTTCCTCCTCTTCTGGTTTCCCAGGAGCATTAGCAGAGAGCTGCATCAGGAACAGAGCAGCTGGGACTTGAGCTGGTGCCCACATGGGCTCCTGGTACACAGGAGGCAGGTTAATGCACTGTGCCAGAATGCCAGCCCCTGTACTTAGTATTTTTTCTCCTCATTTAGGCAAATTGCAATGTGAGATTGTTTCCTAACTTCATGTCTGTTGTTGAGATGTTATCTGTTGATTTCAGTTTATAACTATGCAAACCATTTCTTTTTTTTTTTGACAGGCAGAGTGGCCAGTGAGAGAGAGAGACAGAGAGAAAGGTCTTACTTTTGCCGTTGGTTCACCCTCCAATGGCCGCTGCGGCCGGCGCACCGCGCTGATCCGAAGCCAGGAGCTTCTCCTGGTCTCCCATGGGGTGCAGGGCCCAAGCACTTGGGCCATCCTCCACTGCACTCCCTGGCCACAGCAGAGAGCTGGCCTGGAAGAGGGGCAACCGGGACAGAATCTGGCACCCCGGCTGGGACTAGAACCCGGTGTGCTGGCGCCGCAAGGCGGAGGATTAGCCTAGTGAGCCGCGGCGCCGGCCGCAAAAGATTTCTCATTTGTTCTTGCTTTGAGGTCTTCCGTTTACCTTAGGTGTACTTCATTTTTACTCTAATGAGTCCTGGATTTGTTGGAATTCCTAAAAATTAGTGCGAATGTCTTTCAACAGGTCTGGAGAAATCTTATCCAGGATCCTCTGAAGATGTTTCTCTTTCACTTTGTAGTCAGTATCCTTTTATAACTGCTTAAGTCTGTGTGAACTGACTCCATATTCTTGAGGTTCTTAAATTCTGTGTTACATTTTGTACATTTTTAAGATCTCTAAGCAAGTAGAATTCTACATTTTTATTATTCTCTAATTCTCTCTGGAATTTATTTATTCTGCCAAATATTTACATTTAGCTTTATCTTTTGAAATTGAAATATAATCAACATAAAGTGCATTGTGTTTATGCACTTGGTTTGATGAGTTCTGACAATTGTGTTTGGTCATGGAACCACCACCCAAAACAAAATAGAGAACATCATCGAATCATAAGTTTCCTGGTGCCTCTTTCCAGTCAATTCCATTATACTTTTCAATTATATCATTGGGAATATTAGGAACTTATATTTCATTGTTTTTCTAAATATGTCTGTCATTTTTGATAGTCTGTTGTCCCATACATATTTTAGAAATTATTTTTCTAATTCCTTATATATACTAAAATGTTATTTCCAAATCCTGTAGCTGATAATTCCACTAGCTGGGGTTTGCTGCTGTTATTACTGCTTTCTTTGTTGTACTTACCTGACTTGGACTAATGGTAGTTTTTTACCTCTGAGTCTTGTATTTTTATTGTGAACTCGTATTTATTGGAACATGTTCTGTAGCAGTTTTATGAAGGCTGAATTGAGGGATCTTTCTTTCTCAGCACATTTTGTGTTTGGTTTCATTGTTTTACAATACGTTTTTAACTCTTACTTCTCTCCCTTGAACATATATGTCTATTTTTTATCATTAGATGATTTTGTTGTGCAAACACCAGCATGTGCCTACGTCAGTCACTTGACCTGACTTGATGCAATTGAGTGATGTAGTAAACGGGAAATGGATAAGGCTGTTGTTGGTGTAACACAGACGACTATTTTACAGCAAATTTTTCCTTTATGAGTAGAAGAAATGAACTCCAAAATAATAATTAAAAGTATAGCACAATATAAAATAGAAACATATTTATTATCAAATTACCAAGTATCAAGTATTGCCGTTGTTTTTGCTATATTTTTATGTGATTGCTGGTGCAGTGAGTTTGTTTACCCCAAAATCACCACAAACACACGAGTGCTTTGAGGGTTATGATGGCTCTGGCATCACTAGGCAATGTGAATTTTTCAGCTCTATTATAATCTTATGGGACCTCCGTTGCATACTTGTATGCAGTCCATCATTGATTGAAATGTCATTTTGTCATGTGTGACATATTTATCAAGACAGAGATTAGTTGTTTGTCAGTTTTTTGGTCTAAGAAGAGTTATTTGTTCGAAATAACATCTCTCTTTTGGCGAATCTACTTTGAACATGCAGCATAAACTTCACATGCTTTTTTCTTATTTCTTTACTCAGTTCTTTGCTTTGGGAGTCGTAATTTCTCAGAACTTTCAGCTTTTAAGATATTTGTTTGCCTTAGAGTAAAGGCTCAGAAGTGACAGGGTTTCTGCACTGTGATCTGATAATGCCATCTTCATCCTGTTGCACCACCAGGGATCTTCCTGGGCTAGTGGTGGAAGTCGGAGACAGTGAAAGTGGTGTGTCAGCATAGCTTCTTCTCGAATTTCTCTGCCTCTGAGTACTCTAATAGTTACCTGATCTTTTCAATTATTATTCATTTATCTGAGAGTCAGAGAGACAGACACACACACACAATCTCAGCTGCCGGTTCACACCCTAAATTCCCACAGTGGCTGTGGCTGCTCTGAGCTGAAGCTTGGAGCTGGGAACTCAATCCAGGTCTCCAATGTGGGAAGCATAGACCCGGTGACTTGTGCCATTACCCGCTGCCTCCCGAGGTTTGCATTGGTAGGAAGCTGAAGTCAGGAATCAGAGCTGAGCATCCAACCCAGAGGCTCCGGTGTGGGATATGAGTGTCTCAACCACTGGGCTAACTGGACTTCTGTTTCCTCTTAAACATTTGTAGCAGTGGTTTGTTAAGAACCATCTCCTGCATCATTGCTTTTTCAAGGATCTTACTTAAGAGCTGAGGGGCTGCCACAGTAGTCCCTAGACTCTTGCTTCATCCCAGGCCAGATTTCTCAGTATTTGGTACTTTGCTTTAGTGTTTATAAGCTGTTTGCTTATTTTACAGACATGAAATTTTTAGAAAGTGTTTTTGCTATTTTAGAAGGAGGCTCATGGAGTAAAAATTCCTCTCTTTGTCAACTTTAATTTGTGATAGCTTAAAGAAATCAACCAAAATGAAGTAACGAGTTTAATAACTGGAAATGTTGGAAAAGCCGCAGAATTAAAATTTGCTGTATACCTCTTATTCCCCCCTCTGCAGTCATCTCTTCCTTCCACTATCCACACAAAGTCACGGCAGCATTTGATGACTTCACCTGAAGCCTGACTAGGTCAAGGTCACCCTGTGCTTTGGTTTTCATCCCAGTGGCAGAGATGGTAACCTTTAATTCTTTTTTTTTTTTTTTTTTTGACAGGCAGAGTGGACAGTGAGAGAGAGAGACAGAGAGAAAGGTCTTCCTTTTGCCGTTGGTTCACCCTCCAATGGCCGCTGCGGCCAGCGTGCTGCGGCCGGCGCACCGCGCTGATCCGATGGCAGGAGCCAGGTGCTTCTCCTGGTCTCCCATGGGGTGCAGGGCCCAAGCACTTGGGCCATCCTCCACTGCACTCCCTGGCCACAGCAGAGAGCTGGCCTGGAAGAGGGGCAACCGGGACAGAATCCGGCGCCCCAACCAGGACTAGAACCCGGTGTGCTGGCGCCGCAAGGCAGAGGAGTAGCATAGTGAGCCGCAGCGCCGGCTGGTAACCTTTAATTCTCAATTCCCCTCCTCTGTACTTATTGTTGAATTGTCCCACATGCTGATTATATTCCCCAGTTCCTCTGCACCCAGGGAAGCCATGTGGCTGATTCCTGCCAATGGGATAAACACCAAAGTCATGATATCCCAGCAAGGCCAAGGCTATTACGGGGTATGACTTTTCTGTCTTCGATGTTTCCATTTTCCAAAGTCATAGGGTGTAAGCCTCTGCCATAAGATGGGAGGAATGTGGGTCTTTTAATTTCCCTGTGGAGAAAGCAACTTACCAACCAGGAATAACTACATTGGAATGCTGTTTAAATGAGAAATATACTTGTGTTTTGTAAGGGTGCTGAAATTTTGGAATTGGTTTGTTAATAGCACCTTGCATTACTCTTGTATATACTTAATCTATCTGTTCATTATGAAAAGATCTATTCCTTTTTTTTTAATTTGGTGGTCACTGGGAGATAGCTTGAGATATTCCAAGCTGCATGATTCTAAAAATATCAAAGCCTTCCATTATCTTTACTGTTCATCCAATTTTGAGTTATAGAATGATCTTTTTACTAATGGCTCAAGTACTGACATAGACGTTTTAATTAATTTTGGGGTGTTGGCGATTGATGCTGTGGCATATGTTAAGCCACTGTCTGCAGGGTAGGCATCACGTATGGGTGCCTGTTCGAGTCCTGGGTGCATCACTTCTGGTCCAGCTGTCTGCTGATGTGCCTGGAAAAGCAGCAGAAGATGGTCCAAGTTCTTGGCCCCCTGCACCCACTTGGGAGACTCAGAAGAAGCTCCTGGCTTCTGATGGACCTAGCTCTGGCCGTTGTAGCCATTTGGGGAGTGAACCAGCAGATAGAAGATCTCTCTCTCTCTCTCTCTCTCTCTGTGTCCCTCTCTTGCCCTCCCTCTCTCGCTTTTCCTTTCTCTCTCTCTGACCCTCTCTCTTCTCTCTTTCTCCTTCTCTTTTTGCCTTTCAAGTAAATAAAATTCTTTTTAAAATAAATGTATTAATACAGTAGATTCTTGGTGTCATAAGAAGTGCATGATAATTACTACAACACAATTCTCATCAGTTTGTAACATTAATATGAAGAGAACAGATTTAATGTAGTTCATAGATACAGTTCTGAGAATATGATAGCTCCTTCCCTCACACTTCTTTCTTCTGCCTCTCTCTTTCTTCCTTTGTTTTTGAGATATCATATTTTTTAAAAAAAATTTTTGACAGAGAGAAAGGTCTCCCTTCTGTTGGTTCACCCCCTAAAATGGACGCTATGGCCGGCGCTGCACCCATCTGAAGCCAGGAGCCAGGTGCTTCCTCCTGGTCTCCCATTCAGGTGCAGGGGCCCAAACACCTGGGCCATCTTGCACTGCCTTCCTGGGCCACAGCAGAGAGCTGGACTGGAAGAGGAGCAACTGGGACTAGAACCCAGCGCCCACATGGGATGCTGGCGCCGCAGGTGAAGGATTAACCAAGTGAGCCACGGCACAGGCTCCAAGATGTCATATTTTTAATTTCCATTAAAGTCAAGGCTTCATACTCCACTAAATAAAGAGTTAAGCAAGTAAAAAGCAAAAAGGACTATAGTTCAGTAGTAATATAGGCAAAGGGTATAAACAATAAGCAAGCAAAAACTGGACATGTACCTTTTTTAATTTTTTGTTTTAAATTTTTATTTTTATCAGTATAAAATAAGATTCATGTATTTTGAAGATAAGAATTCTAAGAAAATACCCATACTTTACTGCATTATCTTTCCCTCAATCCTTCCTCCTTCCTTCCTTTTTGTTTTTCTTTTAATTTTTGCAAAAACATACTTTCAACTTGCTTTATAACCATAGTCAGTGGTCTTTCTACTTTTCACTTGTTGGACATGTACTTTTTGATGTATTAGTTTATCCTTTGTTGCCTGGAAGGTGCTTACTTAATACAGTAATTAGGAAGGTGCTTTCCCATGCAGTCCACAACACTTCTGGTTAAGGGCAAAAATTCCATCATTTTATCTTCTTCTTGAGACACTTCACAAAATGCTTTTTTAAAACCAAGAGCTTCTATATGTTTTATGCCTGCTATATTTTCCTGTACCAAAAGTTCCTTTTATTTAATTTCTTCCTGAGATTTTGATACATGGTCTGGCACTATGATTTTGAATGCTGCAATGTTTCCTTCCAAGGATTTTGATGAAGTGTGCTGTTCCTCTCACTTTCATCCCAGTTCTGAAATGAGAGCACAGTGGATCCCTGGCAGAGATCTCTTATTCAAACAGTGATCATTTATCATGGTGATTTTAGGAGAAGATAATCTGACTGTTCATCATTTGTGAACCTCAGCTATTATTGCATATAAACACAAGGTTCCACTGAGTTTAACAGACTGCAGGTTCGAGAGTTACAAGTTTGGAGGAAAAGCAACAGGACACGTCATTGCTATTGCAAGGAAGACCACTGAACCCTGTTTCTCTGACATCCAGAACTCCTGCAGTCACCACTGCTAGCAAGCTTGTTGTCCTGGAAGATAATGGATTCGGAAACAGAGCCAGGAATTTTCTTATGTGCCTGTACACACTGATTGAGCAGAAATGGGTTACTGTTCCTGGCACTGAGACTTAGCAGGTGCAAACAGAGGCACGCGGGGAATTTGTCCTGAGAATGACAGAGGGCACTGGTGGAACTTGGCACAGCAGATTTACAGGGCTAGTGGTTCTGCTGTGCCTGGCAGTTGTGTTGGCAGGTCTCCCTGGAGCGGCTGAAAGGACCTGCCTAGTCTTAGCGCTGGTGCACAGGAAGTCTGAGCTGCCCCCTGCCTCCTCCAGGTTTATCAAGGGCCACCCACTCTTCTTTCAAGTTGCAAGGCTTGGATACAGCGGTCTCTACCGCTGAATTTCCCATTGACCTGACGTGGCGTGGAGCTTAATTAAAGCTTCAGAAAGAGGTCGACTGTTTGGCTTTTCCCTAGAGCTCGGCTGGAAGGCTACAGTCTGGTCTGAACAGAGAACTGGAGGGCTTCTCAACCGGAATGGGATCAAAGACTTCTGGGGCCTCAGGTTTGTTCACTTTTGCCATTGTCCAAGACTTTCTGGACCCCTGATTGTCAGAGAGGCAAGAGGCTCTGAATGGCCCTGACCCAGGGTTAGGTCTAGCACTGGGAGGAATCACATGCAAGCCAGAGCAGCAGCATCCTGGTTTTCCCTAAAACACACAGCGGGTGGGGGCTGGCCCAGCTGCCTGAGCTGTCCCTGAAACCCCCAGTACAGCTGGATCTTACCCTCCTTTGTGCCGGCTGGGCCTATCATTATTAGATCACACTGCGTTAGGCCATGTGACAAGAATATTACAGGGCAAATAATACAGTAAAGAAGAATGGGAAAGGGACTGCGTTTTCTTTCATTCTCTGCAGAAAGATTGCAAATGTTATGCTAAAATCTGCCTATTGATTTGAGTATAAATAGCCCCCTTTTTCTAATCCAGATGCAGCCATGTGCCCCTCTGTACAGGGTTGGTGATTCTCTGTTGTGTCTTGGGAGTAATAAGAAGATTCCTCTGGCTAGAATGCAGGCAAATCAGCCCAGCTGAGATTACATAAAAGGAGACGGAAAATGAGAGGAAGTATGTAATAAACCTCAATATCTAGTTGAGTGTGATTTTTAACAAAAGCTCTTGCATTTAGCTCAGTGACTTAAGATCTTCAGATAGTAGGTAAATGCATTTTATTGAAACTTTTCCAGCCCTAGGCAGGAGCCATTTCAGTAGGCAAGGTAATTCTTCTGGAAAGGCATAAGCTGCTAAAATCAGAGGCTTAAGGATGGATTTCAGCTCCTTGGTGATTTGTATTTAGAATTTCATAGGCTTGGGTCCCTCTAATGAGTGTCTGGACATCTCATGGGGAAGCTGCACTTCCCAGATCTAGGAGTGAGGCCTCTTGTCTTAAAAGAACTAATGAATCTTTGATTCATCCTTATAGTTTTCTGTGACATACCTCCACTGTTTTTGGGCTCTAAAGCCTGCCAATTTATTGTGTATTGATGTTAGCCCTGCTTTGCTTCTTCAGTGCTACCCAGAGCTCTTTTCTTTCTGCCCTTAGATAGTTTGGCCTTGTATAGAACCATTTACCAAATAGATTCTTATAAGGCCTGTGAGATATTGCGCAATGACAGGCCACATGGTCAATTTAGATTGAGAAACGGTGCATCCTACACACCTCTCTTGAAAATTTGTAATGCACTTCGTAATAGACTGAAGCCAAGTCATTACATTCACTTGAATGAATATATATGCATCTATATTTACAGATATCTAATATGAAAATGTCCATTAGCCTCCTAAATATTACTAGTTTTCAGAATTTTTTGGGGGGACTCCTATTATGATGTTCGCAGACTGCAAAATCCGTTTAGACCACTAGACATGCAAGTTACTGAGAAATGGCCCATGGATCATCCAACTACCTGAAAATCTTACTTTTGAAGGTATAGGATGAACACCAGCTAACCATGTAAAGAGAAATTAAAGGAATCAAATATGCAGTAAAGCATATAGTGTTGAGAGTAAGCTGCACTGGCTGCTGTCCGTTATTGAGAAGTGCTGAAACAAGGATGTCTTTGGTCCTATTAAAAATGGATTGAAATTGAGAGAGGGTAGGGTGGGATGTAGCATTATGCTCTTAAAACTGTATATATGAAATTTGTTCCTTTTATATAAATAAAAAGTAAAAGTGGATTCTTGCCAGAGCCCTTAAAAAGCAGCGGCTGAGAGGTGCTAAATAGGATACTTAGATACAGCTCTGTGTAGTACAGCTGTATGTAGATGACATGGAGGAGAAGAGACCGGACAGCATTTGATTTGCATGCTCCTGCTAATTGGCTGTGTGAGCTTAGGCAAGCCTTTTAATCTCCTCATGCTTTATTTGTCGAATAAGATGATTACATGAAATGCAGGTTCATTCTAAGATCTAAAATGCATATACAATGACTGTCTAAGTAGATCTTGATGTGAACAGAGCAGAAATAAAACCAGCCCCCTGGGCTTCTCTGGTTTGCATCTTATCTTTGAGAAGATATATATACTCAGAGCCATATGGGTTACAATAATAAATAATAGTCTCCCATCCTGAGTTAATAACAAACTGTAAGTTTGGGGAAGGAGGGAGTCCTGGAGACAGGAGTGCTACAAGTATTTTGGAAATTTCAGTCACTTCTACTGAGGAGGAAAATCTTCTAAGGGGGTAGCTTTGAATCGCGTGCCTAGCAAACAGTAAGTACCTATTGGGTGCTGGTAGGCTTTGTTCTAGGCATCTGTGATTCTTCAGATTGTGTGTGTGTGTGTGAGAGAGAGAGAGAGAGAGAAAGATTTTCCTACTCTGACGGAGTTTGTTTATCTTAGCAGAGAGATAAACACTGAGGCTAGTATGTAAGTAGAGTTTATAGCAAAAAGGAAATCATAAACTAGGTTAGAAGATGGTATATTCTGTGGGGAAGGACAAAGAGGCATGGGGAACTGGAACTTAAAATTAGGTAGTTGGTGTAAGCCTAATTGAGGAAGCGGTCTTTGAAGCAGAAGCTGAAGGAAGTGAAGTGATGAGCGTGTGCCTGTCTGGAGAAGGGCAGATGCAGGCAGAGCCAGCACCCAGTGCAGAGGGAGAGAGCTGGGAAGGTCGCAAGGTCAGGAGGACCCCAGTGATGCTGGAGTGATGTGAGTAGGTAGGTGTATTGCATGGGGTGGGGGTAAAAAGGACCCCTGAGCCTACTTAGAACAACTCTGTGCCCCTCAGCTGCACATCCTGGCTTCAGATTTCCTTTCTCCAGAGAAAACCCCACTATGAGGCCCCCGGGCTGGCCCAAGACAGCCAGTTAGCACCTGTAGATCAGAATACCCCAGTCTCCAGCAACAAAGCTTAGTCCTTGGATCTGTAGCAGCTTCCCCTGTAATGTATTCATTCTATGGTGAGTTTAAATGCTGACTCTATCATTATCTGAGTTTATTACCACTGCCATTTGCATATGTTTGATGAGGGGGGAGGGTGAGCAGGAAACCTCTGGACAGAGTCCAACTTGGAAGTCTGCGAGTCTCTTCTTGCCCTTACCTCTCCCCACCCTGCCGATCCTCTGCCTGTCTCACTGCCTGGGCCAAGGTCAGCTGTACACAAAGCTATGAAATAGGTAAATGTTCTCAGTAGCTCTGTGGCCCTCTTCCATGTGTCTCTGTCAGCACTCCCGCCTTCAAGGACCCGGTGCGTTACAGTAAACCCACCTCCCTCACCACCCGTTGGGAGCCATCTACTGGTTCTCAACCAGGAACTGATACATTTGCTTGTATGAACACACATGTGGTGGTTATCTATTGTGGGGTGTGACTTTGCTTTTTGACAAAACGTGTAGGGGCACTGGGGAGGACTTGCTGCATCCTGCAGCCCTGAAAACTACTGCCAAGTATCAGTTAACCACTTAGTTCTGGCGCCACCTGCTCACTGAGCCTTAGCCCTGCTCTGCTTGTGTTCCCTAGATCACCTTTGTGCGCGTGAGTTCCCCACCTTTTTTTCTGGGGTGGGGGACTAGGAAGCCTACAGACAGTAAGATGTAAAATGTGTTGTTTGTGTGAGCCTCTGGGTTGCTCTTGGGAGCCAGGAACAGCCCAAACCACAAAGGAGGGGGGATAGGGTTTGTTGCCCAAAGGCCAGCAACCTGGTTTGTTTCACAAGACTGTGTTTTCCATGTTGCTTGCATTTTGAAATAGTGTGCACAGGTGCCCCCATTTGATTCAATTCCAACCCTCACTATGATTTATGGCCCCACCTGATCACATCCAGCACACCTTGTTGCTTGCCCTTGTCGGCTGAGCTGCAGTCTGAGTAGGGACCCAGCCAGGCATTTAAGAATTCAGAGCGAACAGCTTGTCTTTCCCTTCTCCCCAAATTTTTACTCTTGGAGATTTTGATGCAGCCAACAATGGACCTAATCTACATTTCTTTGAAAAGAGGCACTGCTATCCTACAGAGAATATTAAGCTGCATGGAAATATGGGAGTTATGAGAGAAGTAAAATCCTTCAAGAGCTAAAATGAGTGATAGGGTGTTGATAGGGTGTTTTGTGACCCATTAGTGAGCTTTGTACCTGTGTTCTTGCCATGATTACTACCACTATCATCACCAGCATCATTTGTGTAAGTCCGTTCAATAGCCATCAGTTACTATTTATTATTTTTTCAGTTACTCTGACAACTCTTTTTTATAAGGAAAAATATTTAAAATTATCCAAACCACCATAAGAAGGTCATTTGTTTTCTCCATACTAAGATAACACTAACTGAGATTTTGGGAGATTTTGTAACTTGTCCATGACCCAGGCCAACCAAGTGGCCAAAAGTCTGTGTAACCAAATAAATGGTTAAAATGTGTATATACACAGAAAGATCTATGGGTAGTGATTCCTCTTAGGCAAGATTCTATATGGCTTCTTGTTGAACAGAGCACCACATACCTGATCCAAGGCCAGGGAAGGACTCCAAAAATACACGCAGGAAAGCAAAGGGCATCACAATGTCAGCCCAGGAATAGAACTCGAAACCCTCAGAGGGAAGACACAACACAGTGAAGCGCTGGATGGAGCAGTGCGGCTAACAGACAGCTCAAGATGAGCTCCAGCCTCGTGTTCTGTCTGCCATGGCTGGCCACCGGCAGATAACACAGGGCAGCTGCTCCATGCACTCTTTGCATGCCCTCGTAGAAACACTTCAGTGAAATCTGAGTGAAATTCTGAAAGCTGGGGCCGGGCCTGAGCAGCACTGACTTCCATGCCTAAGCAGAATGAAGGAGTGTACGTTGAGCTTGGAAGGGGAAAGGTAGTTCCACACAAGGTGATGAGCCTGGAACAGGCTGGAGGAGGTCTGTATCTCTTGGTCAATAAGGGTTCCAGGCCCTAGGTCCATTCGTAAGCAGCCAAGTGGTGGTTGGATGATGTGTGCTTACACAGCAGGCTTTGTCTTGGGATAGGATTCTGTCAGGTTACCTACTCCAAGACACCTCTCAGGCTCCAGTAAACCGTATCTGCAGCACCCTGGCCTGGCCTCTCCTCTCTCTTTGTTGAGTCCTTTTCTCTGTCTTTTATAGCCCCGTGGTTATATCTGATTGTCTTCTAGATGGTGCCTGTGAATAAAAGATGTGCACATCTTTGTTGGTGAGTCCAAGGCCACCTCCTTGGAGAAGCCTGCCTCTCACCACAGCAGCGCTCCTTCATCTGGACCTTCAGTGTGTGCTGTTTCTAGTTCAGTGAACGACACTGTTAACAGGGTAGGTTTTATGGCACAGCAGGTTAAGATGCTCCTTGGGATATCACATCCCATATCATAATGCTTGATTTGAGTCTTGGATACTTTGCTTCCAGTCCAGCTCCCTGCTAATACACTTGGGAGGCAGCAGATAATTGCCCAAGTTCTTGGGTCCTTGCCACACATGTGAGAGACCCAGATGGAGTTCTTGGCTCGTGGCTTCAGCCTGGCCTGAACGGTAACCATTTGGGGAATGAACCAGTGGTTGGAAGATGTCTTTCTGACTGTACCTGCCTCTCTCTTGGTCATTCTCCATTTTAAATAACTAAATAAATCTTTTAAAAATAATACTGTTAATATTACTAATAGGATGAGCTTGAGTATTCCTGACAGCTCTTTGTTCTAAGCTTTTAATGTTTATTGACCCGTTTAGTCCTTCCCATCACTGTACAAGATGGGTGCTACTACTGTCCACCCATAGAGATGAAGAACTGAGGCACAGAGACCAGCCACTTGGCTCAAAGTCATCCAGCGGGTAAGCACCAGAGCCAGGATTGTGGACCCGATGCCAACATCGGGCCTGAATCACTTTCCACTCCACGTAGTTAGCTTTGCCTGTTCCCACATCTGTTTCCTAATCAGAGTGCAACCTCAGAGTCAGGTTGTGGGTCTTGTATCTATCTTTTTCTTCAGCTCTGGGCATGTTGACTGGTACCTAGCAGACACTTAGGAGTTATTTAGGGAGGGAATAAGTGCAATAGGAGATCACTAAGGGAACCGCTGAGCAACAGCCGTGCGAGCTGCATGGTTGTCTCTGCTTTAAACATTGCTGCCTGGACCCTTTGTCTCGGGACAGAGAGGCAGTGAGAGAGGCAGGGGAGCTACTGCAGAACAAGTCCAGTGGGTTGGTTTGGACCTCCTGTCTGCTTCCAGAAGAGGAAGCAGTTCCGTGTACGTTGTACCTCATTCCCTTTGTTTCTGTACACCTTCTCATGCCTGTCCCATTTGGGGTACATTTATCTCACCCTCCTTTGTGTTTCAGCTAACATATCCACTGTGGCACCCGTCACTCTTCATCACAGCAGTCTCTAGTGCCCAACTGCCCTCCCTCCCTGTAGTCCTGACCGTGAACTTCTTCAGGTATGACCTGTCTTAGCCAACTTGGGCCCAGTGTCTAGACCGGGCCTGGTCCACCACTGGCCCTCAGACATGCTCCTTAAATCAGAGGATGTGTCACCATTGCTAGAGCTGTGGTGACAGTGGGCAAGGGGAGTACAGGAACGAAGTCGTAGTTCAACAGTTGAAACAGGAGGCAAGAACCCTTTAGAACTTGCTTCTCATCTCTTCCTTCTCTCCAGCTTTTGTCATTCAACAGGTGATGCAGACAAATTCTCCTCTGCAGATTCGTTAAGAGAGGAAGGAAAGGTTGCAAGCTGGGGGGGGGGGAGGTAGGGAGTTAGAGGAAACATAAAACAATAAAGATGATTTAATTTATATCTGATTGCAACTACCACCTGGCCATGTCATCAATTATTACACCCTAGAAGGTATTAAAGAGCACCTCTGTCAGGGGCACCTTATTAGCCAGGGATTTATGGAGCACTGAGCCACAGGAGGCGATATTGATATTTCACTCCTAATATCACCAGTGGATGTCTGGGTTGTCTGTCTCCCAGCCCCATCTTCTCCTGTGTATCCTTCTTCTTAGGCCCCGGAGCTTCAGGTTCAACTCCAAGGATGTTTCGCTTCTAAAATATGCATGATGGTGAATAATCTCATTTACTTGTGCTTCGATCCATTTTGTGTCTCTTTCAATACCTGTGGCTATAATATTCTTGTTTTCCGGAAAGAAAAATTGTTCTGAGCGGATTCAAATATTTCTAGAATTTTTTGTGCCGTAAATAACTGCCTTGCATAGGGCCTCTGGCTTCAGTTTATTTTTGAGCTAAAACATTTGACCGTTGCATTTCACATTAGCTACATTTCACGTCGAGGCCTGAGTCCTGGAACCTGGTTCCTCAGTGTCCTTGACCTATGTGCTGTCTGCCCTGCTTGGAGCCCCATTGTAAATGGCCTCAGCCCTACCATTAGGAAACTTCCATTTCCCTCCTTCTGGGCTCTGTACTTAAAGCCAATGAGCAAGTCATTTTGGAAGCCTCGACATTAAAGGCACATTTCTTTTTAACAATTGGATGATAGAAGCATTTCTAGAAGCAATTTATTCCTAATTATAGCCAATTATTATGTGTGATACCAGGAAAAAAAAACACAAATTGCATTTTTAAATTTAAAACCTGGGCAGAAAATCTAATATTATGGACTGATCGTGCCGATTTTTCCTTTGAAGATAACATTTTTTAAAGAACTAAGAGTTTCAGCATTTTGATCCCTTGAAGTTACCAAATGACAACACAGGCAGGAAGAGATGACACGGGAAAAGTGGTAGTTTAGTTATTTACCCAGAAATGCAGAGTTAGCTGTTATTAATGAGCAACGGGATCACACTCGACACTCCACAAAGTGACTTACATTTACTGGCACATGCGTGGGCACGCGCACACATACACACGTGTAGGACTGCACGTGGCACAGAATGAGAGAGGAGGACGGAGCGGTGTCTGTTCCTAGGGCCAGAGTCTGCTGCAAACAGTGCCTGTCTCGGTGACAATAGCATACAAAAAACAACAAGCATGAAATAGTGCCTTCAGAGCTAAATCCAGGATGACCAGACACAGCTGGACTGGGTATCAGTGCGCTCACACAAATCCCACCTGTCTACGCATGCGTATGCATTTATGTCTTTTTATAGCTCCTTGGCAGGTCTTGATTGTTACTTCCACTCTGATCTCAAGGTTGAGGGAATCAGGCTGTCTATGGCAACAGCATCCAACGCAGCACTAGACGGAGCTCCAGCATTTTACACCTTCTCTTGGCTGCTGAGCTTCATGACATCACAGAGAGCAGGCAGGTGGGGTGGGGGGTGAGCTTGGCTCTTTGTTGGCCCTGGAGAGTCCTCCGTGTATTCCTTTCACAACTGCAAGCTGGTTCAAGCTGAAAGGAACCCCGAGTGTGTGAATCTGATCTCTTCCTTTTAAAGAAAAGAACCTGGGTCAGACAGGGGCCAGATATGCTTAAGGTCCCATGACTCAGTACCTGATGTCAGACCTGTCCCTAACCCCCAGCTCCAGTGCTTTGCCCTTCACGACATGGAAAATGCTAGGCTTTCAGGGGGCCCAGCCGTCAGTCCTGACACTGGTGATGAAGGGGATGATGAGCATACACCACCCTGCCTCCCTCCCTCTGCCTTGCCAGGACCCCGTGGTTGACATTAGCAACACTACACAGTCTCCCTGGTTGCAGGGCAAGCAGGTGCACAGCTCTCTTCTCTCCTTTTTCTTTAAAGATTTATTTGAAAGTCAGAGTTACAGGGTCAGAGAGAGAGGGGAGGGAATAGAGAGGGGAAGCGAGGGAGGGGGAGAGGGATTTTCTATCTGCTGGTTCATTCCCCAGATGGCTACAATGGCTAGGGCTGGGCCGGGCCAAAGCCAAGAGGCGTGAATTTCTTTCTGGTGTCCCACGTAGGTAACAGGAGCCCAGAGACTTGGGCCATTCTCTGTTGCTTTTCCCAGGCCATTAGCAGGGAGCTGGATTGCAAGTAGAGGAGCTGGGACTCGATCCAGTGTCCATCAGGGATGCCAGCATTGCAGATGGTGGCTTTACTCACTGCACCACAGTGCCGGCCCCTCACTGCTCTCTTCTAAGAGGGCAGAGCAGTGTCTGCCTGGACGCTGAGTAGAGAATACACTCAGGAGCTTCTAAAAGAGAAGTCTTGTTCACCCAGGAAATGAGTGCCTACTACCTGCAGTAGGAAATGTGGCAGGGACCGCGACAAAGTGGCCACCCCTGTGGCTCTTATTTTTCTCATTAGAGAGGTGGATCCTGGGGTGTCCAGTGCCTGGAGATGCGAGGGTGAAGGCAGGTGCTCCTTACTTCCTGCCCTCCCTGCAGGTATCTGTGTGTCCTAAACTTACTGACGTCTCTGAACTTGTTCTCTTCCCTGCCTCTGAGGTTCTGAGTTTGCACCCCCTGAGCCACAGAGGTACCGTTCAATAGTAAGAACCTGCTGGCTCTCAGCAGTTGGAGCAAGCCTTATTTCAGCCAGTTAGAGTGGCTGGTGTTTGAAGGATAAAATATCTCAGGTTTTGCCATCAGGACAGATGTGTGAGGAGACAAACTTAGCCCAAGCAGGGGGACTGCAGGTCACAAGTGAGGGACGTTAGAGGTGCAGAAGTCGGGGGAGGAGGGAGGGCAACTTTAATCGGAGAGAGTGATTATGGAATCTAATTAGCCTCTCATTTTCATTGGCAGAAGGAACATTCAATTCACTTAACGCCACTCCACAGATCCTTGTACTGTCATCTGTACCCAGGGGAAAACAAATGCCAGCCTAATAGAGTATTTGGCCAGCTGCAGAGTACAGCAGAGAGCCAGCGGCTGAAAGTCAGGAGGCCTGGGTCCTGGGCTTGGCTCTGTCTCTAAGACTCCCCGACCCTGGGCAGGTTGCCTTGCCCCCTTGGGGGCCCTGGACTCATCTGCTAAATACGGACATTAAATTAAATCCCTTTAAAGGTCTTTCTAACTGCAAAATACAAGATTTATTTTTCATGCATATCTCCATAGTATGGCATAATATGATCTGCAGTTAAAATTTTGGGGTTACTCGCTCTAACTTTGCCAGTAAAAGTTTGAACTTTGAAATCAGATGCACCTGAATTTCAGTGGTGACTTTAGCTGTTTGTCCTTGGGTCAGTTATGTAATCTTTCTAATCCTCAGTTTATAAGATCAAAATGATAGTAACAGTCTTTGTTTTATAGGATTGCTTGCACATTGGTTAATGTATTCAGGGCCCTGGACATAGCACTCAGGACTTAGGAAGATTCAATAAATACTGAGCTGTTATTCAATGGTGACTCCATTTATGATAAAGTTTTAGAATCACTCAAAAATTTCTTTAAAGATTAGGAGAGGGTAATCTTTTTCTGAAAAATTGCTTGGGTGACAGGGCTGGGAGGTTGAGTAGTGGATACGCTAAGTAATGAAGTGAGACAGAAATAGCTCCACTGAAATACAGCATTGGAAATGGGAATAAATGAAGTTGCCACCAATAAAGGCCAGAGTCCTGGCTGAGCTGTAGTTAATGGATGTGATGGTCAAGATTTATATGGGTATTTTAAGTAACTGCTCTGCGTGGAGCAGTCTCGTGCCTAGGCTGGAGTAAGACCAATGGGAAACCCATTACAGCCAGAGTTAACGGATGCGAATGAGCCTTCCTCCCTAGCACTGAGATTTTGCGATGGGTTCTTTGGGGTGGAAGCCTCTGGGATGGGGAAATCGTTGAACCCTCAGAGCGAGGGGAGAAGGACTGGGAGGACCATCTCTTTCCTCGTGTTAGGAGCTGTGGCAGAAATGCCCATCCCAGGTTTTGCCAGAGATCCTTCTGGAAACACCAGTCAGCAGGTCAGGTGAGGGCTCTCAGCCTTCCTTCCTGAGAAAACTTTGGACAGATCTGCACTGAGCCCTGTGCACACGCCGCTGACAGGAGCTTTTCCCCAGGCAGCTGGGGTGGCATACCAGCAGACAGTAGCAGGTGGCTTTGGCTGTGGACATCCAGCAGTGGTGTAAGTGACCCCATGGTGGCCCTCTGTGCCCTGTGGCCTTGCAGTGCGCTGGAGTTTGCTTTGTGAATTATCTTGTTTCCAGCACCAGCAGAGAGGTGGTTCATCCTACCTGCAGGGCTCTGTTCTGGGGTGGGACTGGGGGATGCTAACAAGCCTGTGTAGACTCTGATTCCTCGTTCTTTGTGCTCAGGGAACACTGAAGGACCATCTTGTGGCTTGCTTAGTCTCTCTGCACTTGATTTCTGAGTATGATAACAAGGGCAATGTCTAACTCTGTATCCCTCCCCTCCCTGGGGAAGCGGGTGAGGATTTGGGGAAGGTGATTCTCCATCCTACCTGGGCCATGCTTAATGTTTCCTGGCACACCAACCTTGTAATGGTGACCCTCCACCTGGATGTCCCAGCTTCGCTCCTTTGGGGGCCCATTCTTGGGCTAGCAGCAACCTTAACTACATTGTAAACCTCATACAATGTGTTCTCATTGTCCATGGATTAAAATCTGGGGCACACTGTTTCTTTGGAGTTTCTGTAGCCACTTGGTTTCCTTTCTTTTTCCCAGGTTGTATATTCCTTAATCCTGTGTTTGATAAATCTTTTCTTTTTTAACATTTTTTATTTACATAAGGTGAACAAACTTCATGCGTTTCATATATACAGAGGTAGAAGCATAGCGATGCTTCCCACTCTACCCCACCTCCTGCCTCTGATTCCTCCATCCCTCCTCCTTCCTTTCTTATTCTTTTAAATTTTTTTAAAGATTTATTTTATTTATTTTAAAGACAGTTACAGAGAGAGGCAGAGGCAGAGAGAGAGAGAAAGGTCTTCCATCCACTGGTTCACTCCCCAGATGATTGCAATGGCCAGAACTGAGCTGATCCAAAGCCAGGAACCAGGAACTTCTTCTGGGTCTCTCATGCGGGTGCAGGGGCCCATGGACTTGGGCCATCTTCTATTGCTTTCCCAGGCCATAGCAGAGAGCTGGATTGGAAAAGGAGCAGCTGAGACTTGAATCAGCATCCATATAGGATGCCAGCACTGCAGGCGGCAGCTTTACCTGCTATGCCACAGTACTGGCCCCTTTTTTATTTTTTATAATGACACACTTTCAGTTTATTTTATAATCATGAGATTAACCCTCCACTAAGTACAGAATTCAACAAAAAGTAAGAAAAAAATACCACTGTTTCATAACAGTGGAGACAAGGGCTGTAAACAATAATCAGTTTTCAGAGTGTCAATTTTGCTTATATAAATTGCATTTTTGTACTTTATTATTTGCCACAACTCAGGGACAACATATAGCATTTGTCTTTTTGGGACTGGCTTATTTCACTAAGTATAATGGTTTCCAGTTGCATCCATTTTGTTGCAAAAGACAGGGTTTCATTTTGTGTGTGTGTGGCTGAATAATAGCCCATAGTCTATATATCTATATATCCCATCTAGGTATTATTGTGAATTGAGCTGCAATAAACATGAGGGTACAGAAAACTCTCTCATGCACTGATTTCATTTCATTTGGGTAAATTCCTAGGAGTGGGATGACTGGGTCATATTTAACTCTATTTTCAGCTCTCTGAGGAATCTCCATGCTGTCTTACACAATGGCTGTCTGCATTCCCACCAACAGTGGGTTAGGGAAACTTTCTCCTTACACCCTCGCCAGCATTTATTGTTTTTTTTTTATTTTTTTTTTTATTTCTGTATGGGAGCCATTTTAACTGAGGTGAGATCTTTATGAAATGCTTACTCATTTTTGATGGTGTTTCAATCATTGATCTTTTGCTTGGTTCTCTGAATACGATTATACTTTTCTTCCCAAATGACTGCGTAACCCAGTAGTGATGCCTATCCCTCCATCATTTCCAAGGATATGGTTGTTGATTTTGTATGGAATTTTATATTTTGTTAGTAATTATAAAATATCATTAATTATGAGCTTGTTTTGTATTGGGCACAACACTAAGACACGGAATGCATCATCTCATTTCATCATAAATTCTACCCTTATTCTGCCTATTTTACAGGTAAAATAAAGCTCAGAGAACACAATTAGTGAACCACACCCCTCTGTACCACACTTCAAATTCATCAAATTCTCTTGATCATCACACTATGTTTTATATTCAAAATCCAGTTTGACCTCTGAGTAGTACTGCAAGGTGGTTATAATTATCGGTATTTCACAGGTGAAGAAGAATATAGGTTTGGGAAAAGTAGTTGACTTGATTAAGGCATCCCCTTAGAAAAGAGAAGAGTATGGGGGCTGGTGCTGTGGAGCAGCGGGCTAAGCCTGTACCTGCAGTGCCGGCATCCAATATGGGCACCTCTTTGTGTCCTGGCTGCTCCTCTTCTGATCCAGCTCTCTGCTAATGGCCTGGGAAAGCCGTGGAAGATGGCCCAAGTGCTCTCTGTCTCTCTCTGTTCCTGTCTGTAATTCTACCTCTCATATAAATAAGTAAATCTTGAAAAGAGGAAATTGGGATTTGACTACAGTTGTTTAGTTTCTAAGTTTGGTGGTTCCCAATCCACTGAATCATGGAGCCAGCCCAGGATGTGTGGTTGTGGTGCCTCTGTGTTTTCCTTATTCTGTGACCTGCAATCGCTGGAATCTTCTCACATTCAGTTCCATTTCCTTGGCCTCCTCTTCTTGCTGAGACTGTACCAGCTGGGGTGGCAAAGACTTTGCCTTTCCCATGAAGAATCATGAAGAAAGTGTGGCTTTACCAGAGAGAGGGAGGGAGAGAGAGGGAGAGGGAGGAGGAGGGAGGGAGAAGAAGAGAGGGGGAGGGAGAAGGGGAGAGGGGGAGAGCGAGAAGGAGAGCGAGAGAGAGAGAGAGAGAGAGAACCAAATGGGCTTCATATCAACCAGTTTTCTGTGCTTTGTCCAAGGAGGGACCAAGTGAAGATGTGTGACCAATAAATGTAGGAACTGATAAGCCTTGACAAACCAAGTTATGTTCTTTCAGAGAGATTAGGGAGTTAATTACATAAAAACCCTCCATTTGCTTTGATTAACAAATATTTAATGCACAACCAGTAGGCAACTAAGTAAGTGTTCAGTACCTTGGGAAAAGAGCACAAAGAAACAACTAGACACAGTAAACAGTTGGTGAGGATCCAGGACTAGCCAAAGCACAGACTCAAGTTCATCACAGCCAGTGAGCAGGAGGCCCAGAGGGAGCTGGAAGGTACTAAACACTGTTACACAATGTGTGTGTTGGAAGGCGTGTCTGAAGCATGCCCGTCTGTGAGCCAGCCCTTCTTCTCCAGTGTCTGGCGCAGTACATGACACATAGGCACTGTATCCAAAGGTGAAGAACGTGAATGAATGAGGCCACAAAAATAGGAAAGAGAATGTCAGAGTTTTTTTGTGTAGGTGTTGAGAAAGGGAATTGGAAAAAGGCTGTGTAGATGAGGAAGGGAGTGTTGTAACTTTAAAAACTGGTTTTCTTTTTTTTTTTAAGATTTATTTATTTAGTTTTTTGAAAGTCAGAGTTACACAGAGAGAGGAGAGGCAGAGAGAAAGAGAGAGAGAAAGAGAGAGAGAGGTCTTCCATCTGCTGGTTCACTCCCCAATTGGCCACAATGGCCAGAGCTGCTCCGATCTGGAGCCAGCAGCCTCCTCCAGGTCTCCCATGCAGGTGCAGGGGCCCAAGGACTTGGGCCACCTTCTACTGCTTTCCCAGGTGCATTACAGAAAGCAGAGTGTGAAATGGAGCAGGCAGGGCACAAACCGGTACCCATATGGGATGTCTTTGTCCCAGGTGGCAGCTTAACCCACTATGCCACAATGCTGGCCCCAAGAAGAACATTCTAGACAGAGAACATGGGATCTGGCAGAACATGACTCATGGAGAATGCAGCTGTATGGGGAGTTGGGACCAGCTTATGAAGAGCCCCGGTATGCACTCAGGATCCTGTTATGCTTTTTGAGGGGTAGAAACAGAGACTGCGCCAGGCCTGCCTTTAAAGGAGGGGAGGGGCCTGGAGGGAGGTCTCTGCGGGGGCATGGATCAGGTCTCCCTCTTCAGCGCCCCTCACAGGTGCTGTACAGGGCCATGCAACAGGTCACCCTGAAGAGAGGAAGTGTGACCGATAAAGACTCTGTCGACCAAGTTGGGAGATTTGGAAGGGAGAGGAGTTGTGAGGCTGAGAGCCTGGTGGGGGGTGGAGAGGTGGAGGGTAGGGGGTGGAAGTCATGATTTCAATTGTATCAAGATGAATTGGAGGAGCCTTTGGGACATATAGGAACATGTACAAGAAAGACAAGTTATACTACAGGACTGGGGTTTAGGAGACGAGTGTAATCTAGGAATTTATACTTAGAAATGATCAGCATACAGCAGTTAGGCACAGTAGGAATTAGTGAAGTCACTTTTGCAAAGTAAGGGAGCTTCACAAATACTTCCCTGGAGTTAACCATCTCACAGACCGAGAAAGCAGTCTGAGTATTGAGTCAACTTTGTCTCAAGCAACTTTTCTGGTAATATTGAAAAGCTCCGTTTTATCTCTGACTCATTGGAATAGAAAATCTTGAAATTGCTCTAGTGAACTTTAAAGGGAGTCTCTGGATTCATTCCTTCACTCTTAGTAATACCAGTTAGATTAATTCAATTTCATATCCTCCGTAAGCCCCTGGTGTGTGAGTCACCGTGTTAGGTTCTGCAGGGCTCACAAAAGGAGTGGCTCCTCCTTGCAAGGAGCTTCCTCCATCAGTCAGCAAGAGAATAAGTGACTATGATGCTGTGGACTTAATTACCACTTACAATAACAAAGTAAACACTATGAGTGTACAGAAGAGGGGAGAATCAGTACACTTGCAGAGGTCAAGAAATGTTGCATAGAGAAGGTGGTCGTGAAGGATGAACAGATTTACGATCAGCAAAGATAGTAGAGATTACTGGTGAGGAAAATAATAGAATCAAAGTAGCATAGGGGATTACGTTTGGCTGGTGTACTGGGGGGCACTGGGAGCTACAGCTGTGAAGATGGATTAAGGCCTTGAATGGCAGGGTGGGCAGATTGTATTTGATTTCATAGCTCAGGCGCTCTTTCAACAATATTTCACAGGTCAATATTAGGCCTTCCCCAATTTCAGAACAAATGGGTATTAGCAGCTGTGTGATCCTACTTGAAGGAGAAAGTTAATTGATTGGCATTACAGAATCATAAGACCAACCCCAGATTGAAAATCACTTTTAAAGGCAGATATTGTGTGTTTAGAACTAGGCTACAGCCCAGTGCCCATTCTTTAGATTCAAATCTCTCTTTTTTTTAAGCACTTGATTCCCTTGAGGGTTCTGCTCTTGTTTTTCTCGGGAGTCATTTGTTATCTTAAATATTGGCATCTTTGAGATAAGAGTTTTCTAAATCACATTTACAGAATGCTTGTAAACACTCCTCGTGTTTAGCACAGCTTTCTCCATTGACCTTGTGCCATTGGTGTGCTCCCAGCTACTTCTCGGCTTTAAATTCCCCGAAGCTTAACCATGGAAACACACTCCCAGGTCATAACTCTTCCTTCTGCCTGGGCGTGGGCCCCACACGACCAGTCCGACAGGATTTTCAGTAAAACCTGAGCTGCCATACGGATACAATATTTCTTTCCCTAATTGCTCATAATTTCATCCTATTTCTTCTAACAGCAATTGAAGATGACATTACACTCCCTTTTATGTCAGTTGATGATGCATAATTCTCTCCTGGAGCAGCCAACGACTGTATTTACTAACACATTAAAAAACATCGATGTGTATTCAGGCCAAAGCCATTTTTACACCAGTGTTTTATGTGTGTGTCAGATGGCGGAATGTTGAAAAGGGATTTCACTCTTATAAAAAGCGTCTCCCACCCTTGCAGTTAGAATGTAGGGCTGAAGGCGCATGAATGACTATGCACTTGTGATTCCTTTGTGACACCACCCACCATGGGCCCCTACACAGGGCTCGGGGCGTTTTCTGTGCTTCTCCACCTTGCCCTGTGTTTGCGGGGGGGGGGGGGGGGGGAGGGGAGCTGTCTCAGTGCAGAGTTCATTACTTGGCCACCTTTGCCCATGGGTTCCTGAAAGATCAGAGGATGTTGGCAGGGGGAGAGATCCCAGCATTTCGTTTTTGCTCGCCCTCCCTGCCTTAGTATAGTGTTCCCAGTTGGTACCCCTCTGTGACCATAGCCTTTTGGGGGTTCTAACCCCTCTGCTTGTCCCTTTCTCCTTCCGCCAGTTCCTGCTTGCCTCAGCACCTTGCCCCTCTACGTTTAGGCTGCCTCCTCATGTAGTTATTTTCATGTGAGCCATTTGGGGTTAATTGCTTTTCCCATTAGGGTACTGATGGAAACACTAGATATTGCAGTTTCCAAATAAGTTATTTAACAAATGAGTTATCTCTTCATCTTGGCCAGCCTGGACCTTTCTTTCATGGCCATCAAGGGGCCCACTATGGGAATTTCACCAGAAGTCATTAATTATTAAAAAAAAAAAAAAAAAAGGCAAGCTTACTTTTTAAAAAATGAGGCCAGAATGCTCTACTTTGAATGGAGTCACAATATACTGTAGGTTTTATATGCGTGCCTTATGAGAACACATAAGATGATTACGTTTCCGTGTGAATAATGTGTTCACTGACGAAAAAAGGTCAGAGAAGAGGCAGAGTGGATCAACCCCGTGTGATTCAGTAGACTTAGATTTATAAGCAAGGAAAGAGAAGGGACAGTGAAAAACACTAAAAGCTTGACCTACAAAAATGACTCCCCATAAACAGGTGCTGCTACTGATTTGCATGACTAGGGTGGGTTGGAAAATTATCAAATGTAGTACCAAGTGCTTTTTTTTTAATTAAATGCACGGAGTGATCAGCTTGAGGATGATGGAGATCTAGCCCCATTCTCAGTCCTACCACTGTGAGTGCTTGACCAAGTCATTGTGTCTTGATTTTAAGGGAGTGAAATGGAGATAATTAACTGTAACTATTTCACAGGGTTTCTGTGACTATAAAATTTAAATATAGATTTGAAAGCAGTGGGGTATAAATACATGCTACCTACTACCAGTACAAGATCTTAATTTATTTTATTAGTAGATAGGAAGGTTAACTTATTTTTTCCCTTTAATATGAAAAATACATACAGTTTGAAAGCCAACCAAGAGTTTTTGCTTGAGGCTATGTGTGATGCAGCTCAATAGGACCCAGAACTCACATGTAAATCACAACCATTTTGGCTGTATGCTGTCCATAGTTATTTGTGGGCTACATTTACTTGATGTAGATTGGTTTGAGTGTAATTAACATTTTAGTGGTGCAGTAGTATGGACTAAAACACCTAGGTGACTTTCCCTATAACCTGTTAATTTCGATTGGGGGATAAATAAATTAGCAGACAGGTTCTCTTGTTCAGAATAAGGAATAAGAGTGATGGATGATTCCCATTGGACTTCCAGAGTGATTAACTATACAAAATGTGCTGGAACCTCTATTGTGTTCAATGGCTGTAGAACAAGTAATGAGGCAGTATGGAAAAAAAAAAAAAACCCTGCATTTAGTAGAAATAATAGCAGACTTATAATGAAGAAAAATGGATATGATTTGGGTCATACCTTCTTGCCAAAAATGGCAAGAAGGGGTCTTTAACCAGGAGAGAGATGCTATAATGTCAATGAAATAGCAGGAACCCTATTTGAATTTCACTTCCTCAATCTGTAAAATGGTTATAAAACATCAAAAATGTTACAATCTATGAATGCCAAACCCAGTGCCTGGCACAGAAGGTGTGCCTAAGGCCAGTTATTATTAATAAAAAAAATTGGATTTCAGCTCACCATTTCCTTGTCAGAATATATCATTCCGGACAAGCTACATTATGTTCAAGGAATAAATAAACCCAGAAGCGGTGTGGCTTCCCATGACAAAGTTTTATTCATTGTCCACGTGAGGCTAACATGGATAAGGTGGCTCCCTACAGGAGCTGACCCAGGGATCTGGGCTTCTTCCATCCTGCACTTACGCCATCTGGGGCTCGTAGTTTCAAGGGGAAGAAAGAGAAGAAAAGAAGGGACTTAAGCTGCTGGCACAATGCTTTGGAGTTCCAGGACTACAAGTGGCTTCTCTCCTCCCATCTACCTTTCATTGATCAAGGCATATTGTGTGACCTCTGAACCAATAGCCACAGAGGCTGGAAATTTTAACTTAGGTCTGTCCTCAAGAAAATAAAAAATGCTATGTCTCTGCCACACTTGGCAGGTTTAGGACTCCTGGGTCCTAAGAGAATGTGTTGATGTAATGCTTCCTTTTTGTGTTTGCTGGATTTCCTGATTTTTGTAATATTGCACGATGTCAGGACCTTGGTTTGTAAATCCTCCAGACTGTGGAGAGGATCAAGCATATTCTAGTCTGATGTGAAAGTGAAGCTTAACGCAGACTGAGCCTTGCACCTCTTTGTGCCCCTGCCCTGGACAGGCGTGAGCGGAAGGCGTGGAGGTTATCAGCTGCAGCATGAGGACCATATGTGAGCAGTTGCTGGGGGCAGGGCCCTGCTAGGAAGACCAGTCTTGCAAAGCTGCTTTGGCTTTAGCGGATGAAGCTAGGGGCTCACAGGATCCTCAGCGATTAGGAAGGAGAAAGCCGCAGTGATCTGGGGTCATGGCAGCCATTAAAGGAAGGGACGGGACTCTATCTGCTCCTGGTTTTTAGAGGAGGCTGGAATGGCAAGATGCTGATGGAGTTCTGACTGTGATGAAATCTCAGGAATCAGTTTTTACAAAACTCAGGGGGACAGGTGGGCATTTGGCCTACTGGTTAAGGTACCTGAATGTCACGATGGAATGGCTGGGTTTGAATCCTGCCTCCTGGCTTCAGCTATCTGACACTGAAGACCCTGGGAGGAAACAGGTGATGGTTGAAACTGTTGGGCCCCTCCCCCCTAGCCCTGTGGGAGGCCTGAATTGCATTTTCCCACCTTCTGGCTTCAGCCAGATCCAGCACCAGCCACTGTGGGCACTTGAGAAGTGAACTAGTGAATAGGAACTCTCTCTGTCAGTCAGTCTGTCTGACTTTCTCTGTGTCTCTTTGCATCTCAAATGCAATTTTAAAAAGAGGCCGGTGCTGTGGCTCACTAGCCTAATCCTCTGCCTGTGGCGCAGGCACACCGGGTTCTAATCCCGGTTGGGGCGCCGGATTCTGTCCTGGTCGCTCCTCTTCCTTCCAGCTCTCTGCTGTGGCCAGGGAGTGCAGTGGAGGATGGCCCAGGTCCTTGGGCCCTGCACCCGCATGGGAGACCAGGAGGAAGCACTGGCAGCTTCTGGCTTCGGATCGGCGCAGTGCACCAGCTGTAGCAGCCATTTGGGGGGGCAAACCAATGGAAGGAAGACTCTCTATCTCTTTCTCACTGTCTAACTCTGCCTGTCAAAAACATCAAAAAACGGGACTCTTCAACTAGATGAAAATTCTGAATTTGAAGACATAGACTTTATGTTTGATACATTTTTGTGTAAAATTCATGGGAAAATTTGGCCCCAAATTCAGAAGCCTTGCTCACCCTATCTATAGCTATGTGTGTCTGATGATTCTCTTTGTTACACTCCTGGCATACTCCTGGTCTCTCTCTTAACCATCTAATTCAAGTACTACCTCTTCTCTGAAACCTTCCCTAGGCTATGTCTGCTTATGGTTTGAGTGTAGCCCCCAGAGGTTCATTTGCTGGAAGCTTTGTCCCCAGTACGTGTGTGTTGGGGTGATGGAAACATCAAAGGGTGGGGCCTAGTGGGTTAGTGGGTCATTGGGGACATGGCCCTTGGAAGGGACTCATATGGTTTTCATGGGACTCCAGTTATTTTCTGAGAAAGCAAGTTTTACGAGAAGTGCCAGGCCGGCCACCCGAATCCTTCTTACTTCCTGTATTGTTCTATGACTGCTTCCTGCTTTGCTCACATGCAGCCGCTATGCTGCCTTTGTGAAGTTGTAATGCAGCCGCGTGACTCTCCCCAGAGGCCCAGTAGATGGAGCTGCCTAATCCGGGACCTTCAGTGTCCCAAACCATGAGCTAAGGAAATTCTGCCTGACACATTTCCAGCCTCAGCTATTCTGTTATGGCAGACTACTACTCCTGGTGATATTTGCCTACAGGCCCTTTTGCTAATAAATTCTAAAGCTACATATGGTCCACATGCTGTTACTGGACATTTTCTCACACACCACCTTTTCAGGTTTCTGGTCTTGTTTCATGTGATTACTGTTGAGCTTCTGCTGTGACCAGCCAAGTCTCTGCAGCCTGAAGCCCAGTGCAAAGCTCCATGGATGCATTGGTGTTGATGAACACGTGGCATGGCCCAGACAAATGAGGGGGCAGCTTGGATTATGGCGTAAGGAATGAGAACATGGTTGCCTTCGTAAGACTTCAGATTTGGAGATGTAGTGTGGTGGGCCCCTCTCTGTGGGTTTCTTTCTGCACCCTTGAAAGGGGGAAATGCCATTCACAGATGCGCCATCCTTATGTTTCTGGTGAGTGAACTGGGAGCTTCATCAAACACTTCTAGAAGCACACGGTTGTCCGCTCTGTTGGGAGAATGGATCGTGCTCAGGAACTTTGTGAGTTGAAGAGAAAATGCGCCCTATAGACAAATTAATTTTTTCTGCAGTGGTGGTGGTTATTGTTCTTGGGAAAACGGTAAATATAAATAGATAGGTTCTCTCAGAGGAAACGGGTTTCCTGTGGCTACCGGGAGGTGGGAGGGAGAGCTGTAGGGCGATCCAGCGTCCAGCTGCCTAGCATTTGAGAGTCTACAGGGGCCTCTAGGTTTGGAATCATGATGCTGACTCTGGGTCAGGGCTTAGTGCAGTCTCAGCGACGCACGCGCCCTTCCAAGCGGCAGCTCCCTTTAGACTCTGATCGACACCAGAGCAACAGCCTGAGTAGTCACCTGTGCCTTCAGACTCATCTACTTTCCACTTGATTGAATAAAAACATATTAAACATATGCTCTGTGCCAGGTCCTGGGGAAAGAGAAGTGATATGGGCATAGTTTTTAATCATCAGATAAGATTCATCAAATCTCAGTGTGTAGAGTCAGAGCTAAGCCTCAGAAATCCACAGCTTTAGCTTCCATTGGTTGCTTATTTTGAGCTGTCACTTCTTGGCACTTACCTTGCTTAAGATAATATGCTAAATTATTACAAATGTTTATCTGCTTTGCTCTATGCTGTATTCCTGTTCTTATTCATTCATTCAACAAACATTTTGAGCACCTGCTACATGGCTGGCAATGCTCTTGACCTGGGGAGTATGACAGTGCATGCTATGGACAAAATTCCACTTCATGTTGTCCTTACACTCTGGCATCTGAAACAGATAATAATCACAATAATTAAGTCAAACAGCCAGCATGTTAGATGGTGATAATGTGTAAGGAAAAAGCAGTGCAAGACAGGAGAACAGGGTGCTGGGAAGACCAAATAGAGGAAGTAAGCTTTGGGTAAAGTCACAGAAGAGGTGAAGGAGTTGGTCATCTCAGTATTTGGGAGAAAAGAACATTGCAGGCTGAGGAAGCTAAAAGGAAAAAGCCCTGGAGAGCAGCAGCAGGCTCTCATGGCTACAGCAGAAAGAGCAGAGAGCAGAATGAAAGGAACCAAGACCATACAGACCTTTCATGCCACTGTCAGGAGTCCAGGTTTGACAATGAGCAGAGTGGGAAACCATTAGAGGATTTAGAAGTAGGAGAAAGAAGACATGATTTGACTCTCTCTGATGGCTTTATTGAAGGTGTGCTATACAGAGAGACAGTTAAGGAATGAATGCAATAATCCACATAGGAGATTTTGGGTTTGGATGATGGTTCTAGCAATGGACTTGGTGAAGAGAGGCTGGCTTTAGGATATGTTTTACAGGTAAAGCTAATGAGATTTCTGGCATATTGTTTCTGGGTATATTAAAAATATAATAAGGCTGTAGGTATGATTAGTTAGAATAATGGGCATTTCAGCTAATGAGAACAGGAAGAGGATGGGAGCAGTGGATGGAGGGGAAAGATTGGGTGCTCCATTTTATATATGCTTAGTTTTAGATGCCAGTGAAGCTGCCAAGTGTAGATATGAAATAGGGAATGTACAAATGTGGAGCCATGGGCACAGGTTCTCATTAAATACACACATTTTAACATTAGTAGCATGTGGATGGTGTTTAAAGATGTGACTCTGGACAAAATCACAAGGTAGAAAAGGAAACTAAGATCTAAAGCAGTTTAACATCCCACCCAAGATCATGTAGTGAGACAGAAACAGAGCAGAGACTCGAATCCCATTCCTTCTGACCACCCAGACAGGGCTCTGCACCAGTACAGTCTCCTGCCTTCTCCGATGGCTGATAATGAATAATTGTCCTGGATTTAGCTGATTAGAGTCGAGTCTAACAATGGAAGACAACAATCTGCTAGAGTCCGGAGTAATCCTACAGTGAGAAGCTACAGAAAGACTCCTGGTCATTCTCCAGCTCCCTAGAGCTCATTGCCAACAGTATCTTTCATTCTGTAAAGTACTTGTAGTAGACTACATGAACCACCCTCAGTCTTTTGACTCCATGAATCTGTGCCCTCTGATTCCAGTATCACCTACTGAGGTTCAACAGTGTGGCTTGTTTTGGCCAACAAGAAGCTAGCAGACATAGAATGAGCAAAGGGTTGAAAAGCTCTTCCTGGACATGCTCTCTTGTGACTATTTCTTTGTCATGAGGAGAACATGCCTGGGCTAGCCTCCATATTCCAGGAGAATGAGCAACCTGTAGACTGAGCTTGTTTTTCTCAAGAGCCCTGCCTACATTGGTTGACCCCAATCTGACCACTAAACACATGAATGAAGAAATCAGTAGAGCTGCCCAGCCAAGCCCACTCAAACGCAGCCAGAGTCCTCTGACCCACAGATGAGTGAGAACAGGCTGTGGTCTTAAGCTGCTGAGCTTTGGAGTGATTTCTTATGCAGGAAGTTTTTGGCAACAGCTAACTGATACTGAACATGATGGAGTCCTTCCATAGGCATTGTGACACATGAGGCGGGCGTTACTATTCCTGCTCTACCTCTGTGGGACACTGATACTCAGAGGGGATTTCTGACTTGCTCTAAGGCATGTACCCAGTAAATGGGAGAGGGAGAATGAAAGGAAGGACCTTATTCTTAGGAAATCTCCTAACCCCTCGAGCCAACCCCTTTGCTTTGTGACAATCAGAGACCGCAGAGCCATGCATTTGGGAAACCTTGCCTTCATGAGGCCCTGAGAGCAGCAGTTTCCTTTTCTATCTTGAGCTCCTGGTTTGCAGAACTAATTTTTGATGTATTTTATTGGCTCTTGGAAATATAAGGTTCCTATAGATTCCTCCTCAATAAATTCAATAAACCACAGATAAAAAGATATATTTGAAAAAATATTGCATCTGTACTGAAGCTGTGCAGACATTTTTCTTGTTATTATTCCCTAAACAACACAGTATAATGACTGCTTATATAGCGTTTACACCGTATGTGGTATAAGCAATCCAGAGACGATTTAAAGTATAGAGAAAGATATACATAGGCTATATGCAAATACTATCCCACTTTATATAAGGGGCTTGAGGGTCAGCAGATTTGCTATCTTGGGGGGAATACTAGAACCAGTCTCCCATGATACCAAGGAACAACTGTCCACAGGGGCAGATGCCCATACACACTGGGTGACCTATGTCCTGCTTTTCTCTTATACTTTAGGTGGATTTGTTCAAGGTAACACCAGGATTTAGAGGGCTTCCTGGCTCTAACTACAAGGAAGGGCCACCCAGTTCTTGAAAAACCTCTAGATTTAAGACTTTTACTCAGCATGAAGGGCCTTTACACTTACCCAGCTCACAAACCTTGAACCCATGTCTAAAGATATCTCTGATTCCCACAGCAGCTCTTCTGTGGAGCCCACTGAATTCCCAGCAGAAACATCTGTGAAAGGCACAGTGGTTTGTCCATCTTGTGATCTACCATCTCTAAGCATTAAAGTCATTTCTGAGTTTCCTGCCCTGGAAGAGGTGTCTAACGCCTTGACCAGGGCAAGATTTATTTTATTTGTGTTCATAAGATATTCCAAATCGGAATGTGATCCCTTCAAGGCACCACACGAATGAAGAGTCGTTCCTCCTGGGAAAAGTCTGGCATTTTTAATAGACAATAAGAGAAGGATTTCAGCTCTCTGTTATCTGAGTTACCGAGTGCTGTCTGGGGTTGGGGGTGGTGCGTCTTCATAGCCTGGAAGACAAAGCAGGCTTATCCTCACTTCTCAACATCAATTCCCATTTTCGTCCAAGGCACAACTCATACTTCTGCCCATGGAGCCTCCTCAAATACAGTCTCCCACCTCCCCTCCTTCCCCCAGTTACACTGGCTGTTCACCCGCCATTGTGACTTTGTCCACACCCTTCTCCTGCCCCAGTGTCCTTTATCAGCCATCCCAGTTATTGAACACCTGCTATGTGGTAGGCCCTGTTCTCAGTGATGTGTAAACATAAAATAGGCAAAAATCCCTGATTTGTTCAGCTTAAATGTCAATGAATAGAGAAATCTATAAATAAGTAACATATCCACGGCATCAGATGGTGATAAGAGGTAGAGAGGCAGGTAGCACAGGGACTGGTTCTGCAGAGTTTTGGGGGAGAAGGTGTTGGGATTGGAAAGTTAGATAGAGTGAGCTGGTCCTCATTGGGAAGATGCCATTTGAGCAAGGACCTGAAGGGTCAGCTATGTTCTATCTGGGGAACTCTAAAGGTGAGCCTGTTAAGTTGAGGGGCCCTTAAGCGTTTTAGTGAGATTAAAACAGTGAGTAAGGGGTTGGTAGGAGGTAGTTGTGGAGGAAGTCACAGAAAGAGTGGAGAGCTGGCTCACCTGAGCCTTGTGGGAGGTAAGGAGTGGGATGAGAACCTCCGGCACTGTTGTGTTTGACTTCCGTTTCAACTGCACTGTCATGCCTTCTGTGTGGATTGTAGTCTGAAGGGGGACAAGATGTAAAGCAGAGAGACTAATTAAGAGGCAATTATAATTAGCTAGGAGGGAATTGAGAGGGTTTGGGTGAGGACTGTAGTGAAAGAAGTGGAGAGAAGTACTCAGAGTCTATACTTGCATGTACATGGAAGGCAGAACCCATTGAGTTTGGATGGGACTATGAAAGAATAAAGAAGCAGGGTTGACTCCAGGGTTCGTAGACCTGCAACAAGGAATGTTTCCTCCTTTTAGGATCATCTCTAGCACCTGCTCTTCAAAGAGTTCATTGAACATTCCAGGAATCTCTCCGTCTCCTAAACAAATACCATTCACGGGCCATTTATCAAATACTGCCCTAAACCAAGATTCAAAAATAGCTTCATTTTTAATGCTTCTGTGTCTGATTTTCATAAGTCTGCAAATTGTTAAAGAGCTGAAAATGTGTCTGATGCTTTTCCAATTTCTGCCAAAGGTCAAGAAACAGTGTCTGGCACCAAGGGAATAGAAGCTCTTGTAATTATGAATTGTTGTAGGATGTGCAGTCTAGCCTCTCTACCTGTGAGGCTTGTCACTGCCTTAGGGATGAGGGTGTGTATGCATGAAGAATCCGAGTACTGGACACACGTGTAGTGGGCTGAGGGTGGTGCAAGTACAGTCACCAGGTCACTCAAGGTGGAGGTGCACTCCTGAGGCGGGGCTGGGTCTCTTCCTAACAGGATGCTCTATCGTGTGCAGCATGTGGTATTGAAGAGGGAATATTCTACTAGTGGGAAGTGGGGAGAAAAATATGAAAACAAAAAGATAGCTTTTAACAAGGTCTGGAGTGATTTTTAGCCATTATTAATTTCATTGCTCAAAGTTGTTCAAAGTTTCCATTTACCATAAAAGGGTCCCCTAAACCTTTGGATGGATATTTGTGGATTTTTTTTTTTTTGAGAGTTACTATTTATTATCCTGGAGCCTTGTGGAGTGTGTGTGCAACTAGGTTTTGAGACTAAAGGGTCACTCTTGATCTACAACCAGATCTAAATAGCTGGATAGGGAGTTGGGTGGACAAAGCTGCAGGAGTGTAGGACGTGTGACTGCCCGGGAAGTGCTTGCCAGCCGGTTGGTGCATGACCTGCAGCACTGGGAAGTCAGGTCCTATCCTCAAAGTTAGTGGACAGTCCTGGGGGCGACTGAGCTTATAGACCAGTGGTTTTTTCTTTTTTACCTGAACTCTAGATTGAGATGTCTTAGTGGATTGTGAGATAATTTTAGTACGTGCAACCAAAATTAAAAAAAAAACAAAACAAACAAACCCAGAATATTAAAATGCCTTCATGAGATAATCGTGTTCTTGTTTTGTGAAGATTTTTGTTTCACTTTTGTGTATTTATGGGCATATGTTTGTATATGTCCTAGGTAACACTGTAAAATATATTTGGGAAAAAATTTTAAAATAGAGTTCAGAAAGGAAAAACTACTACTGCAGACTATTTGGAGACAAGTACAGAGGCTCATTCAGGGGAGGCACTCAGTCCCCCCGCCGCCAAATACCGAGCGAGGGGAATCCTGGGTTGTCTAGGAGGTGCTCAGGCTGCTGGGCCCAGCTCGCCCATGACTCTCTTGAGGAGAGTGGTTGCTGTCCAGCTTACCTGCTCAGAAGGTATTCACACGTGTGTGCCGGCACACACGTGCACCTTCACCTGGACAGGATTTCCCTTGCCTTCTGCCCTGCCCTCGGAGAAACATCCTTAAGCCTCAGTAGGTTCTCAGCACTCAGCGTTCATCCAAGGATGAAGTTCAAGGAAGGAGGGTGTTACATTTTTGCCTGAAGCCACCGGTAAGCTTTCGCTGGAACGGTCTTCTACCTCTCCTCCACACTCCTGTGTGCTGGAGCCGCACACGCATCCTTATTAAGCATGCACTTTTAAGCAAGGAGCACTGACTTCCCCTTAATTGAGGCATAATAATTAGAGCATTAGCACATTAGGAGGGTGAGACAGCATGTTTGGCTTTTGTGATTAATTATCTGAGGATTGTAATAAGTTGTTAAGACATTAATTACGCTGGCATGTTTACTGCTCTAGGTTGCACAGGCAAGGCTCTGCTGTGGCCAGATGTAACCTGTCTAAGTTGGAGCGTGACATCGCCGGGATGGGAGGCATGGGTGGGGCGGGTCCCCAGCGCCTCTGTGGGGCACCGTGGCCCTGTCTGAGGAAGCCTGAGTCCGCACCTGAGGCTTTTCTCTCTGGGCAAGTGAGGATGCAGGAGAGAGAACACTTACGTTTTTCTTTTAATGTGGATTCCATGAAGTGAAACCAGTGAACCCAGTGCTTTTTCAATCCAGAGGTCAGTAAAGAATGTGACACATGTCATGCTAAGCAAACACAGATACGGGGATCTTTCCCCAGGCTGTCCTGCAGGGGGGAATGTCTGTCGAGGGAGCCGGAGACCTGTCTGAGAGAAGAGGAGAAGACTGTGGGGTGGGGCCTGGCCTCGGAAGTGGGTGGGAGCAAGGCAGGAAGCCGACAGAAGCCTGTGCAGGAAGTACTTCCATTCTGGTCCCGTGCCTCAGGCATGGCCCCCTGTGTTGGAGAAGTGTAAGTCTAGGCTGGGTGTGCAGAGTGAAGGCACAAAATGACAGCAATTTAAGCAGGGAACAGAACCTCCTATCTGGGGGGAAAGTACCCTGGAGATTCTGAGCTGCAGGGCTCATCTGGTCACGGTTTCGGGCTCCCTGCGTGCCCCTCCTTGGCAACTGTCACCTGCTCCTGCTGAGAAGCGGTAGGGAGAAGGCCATGTGGTGCAGGGAGGGCACATTCTGGCTCAACACTGAATAGCCAAAGGTTAAACTCAACAGTTTGCCTAAAAGAAAATATGAGGGGACTTCAAACTGTGAGTGGGAAAACAGAATTAAAGTCAATGATAAGGTTGCTGTGGGACAAGAAATTGTGAAATCCATGCTTAGTTTTTCATCACATTTTCCATGAACTTTTTGAAGACCCCTCATATTGTTATTGGAGAATGAAGTGGATTATAAGATTAAATGATCGGGCCGGCGCCGTGGCGCACTAGGTTAATCCTCCGCCTGTGGCGCCGGCATCCCATATGGGCGCCGGGTTCTAGTCCCAGATGCTCCTGTTCCAGGCTAGCTCTCTGCTGTGGCCCAGGAGGACAGTGGAGGATGGCCCAAGTGCTTGGGCCCTGCACCCACATGGGAGACCAGGAGAAACACCTGGCTCCTGGCTTCAGATTGGCGCAACTCGCTGGCTATAGCGGCCCTTTGAGGAGTGAACCAACAGAAGGCATCACCTTTCTCTCTGTCTCTCTCTCTCACTGTCTCACTGTCTCACTCTCTCACTCTACCTGTCAAATAAATAAATAGAAAGATTAAATGATCAATTTTGTTTTCAAAATTTAGTTATTTATGAAATTTTATTACTGGAAATTTTAGGACTCAAATTTCTGAATTGTTTGACATTATACGAGAACAACCAGTTCTCTGCTTTATGAAGCCCTGGCTGGACTGTGAGAACTCAGTGTTGTACAGCTACCACCTAAAAGCCACATCTAAGCTCGATGGAGGTAGGTAGAGCAGTGGAAAGCAGGCCCTACAGAGAGCAAATCAGTAGACAGTGCATGCATTTCTTCAAGATTATTTTATTTACTGTTAAAATGCCATATTTCAAAATATTCAGCAAAGATTAGAAATGTTATTTTATCTAACCTCTGTTACTTTGTATTGAATTGTTATTTACATCTTAATAAATTTTTGCAAATATAAAAAGGATACAATAATTGTTTCTAAAGTTGTCTGGATAATATACTCTTATTAACTTCCTATTAATTTTCCAATATTTAGCATCTTGAAACTTCTAAATCATTTTGTTCATAAAATTAGCTTTCACAATCACCACTGATTTATGGCATTTTAGTCTCATGATAATAAATGTGTACTTAAACTGATATTGAATGACAGCATCTTGGCATACAAGATTTTCCCTCTGAGGTCTATGGGGAAAGCCACTCCCATATGTGAAATAATCAGGTTAACAGTGAACTCAAATGGCATGGCTTGTTTATAGAGGTCTTCTGACTGGTGGCCCAGATTACACCATCCTTGACTGCATGTGAGTTTTGGGGGTCTCACAAAGGATGTTGAAATGGGCCTTGGTATTTAGTCTCCCGGTGGCCACTGCGCAAACAGAACGGCAGAATTTGGCCGAGCACCAAGACCGAAGGCTGACTTTGGTGAATCGCAATCTCATTTGGAAAAATGCAACTGCAGCTCATGCATGGGATGGATGAATATCATCAAGAGTTCGGGGCCAGCGTCCTGCACGAGGTTGAAAAGGCATCGTTTAAACTGAGGGCGCTGACATCCACGGCCACTCACTGAGTCCAGGGGGGCTGACCGTGCCCACTCCTGACCATCTTGGCCTGTGGACAGGGCACAGTGAAGAAGGGTGGTCTGGAGCCCGAGGTGGAAACGGTGGGGTAGAATGAGACAGGTGGCCAGACATGGGGGAGCAGTGAGCTGGAGCCCTGTTGCCTCTCTCCTCACTCTGCAGCGTGTCTTCCTCTGCTCTCAGGGAGAATGCTCAGGGCGGGTCTGTCTGAACCTGCTTACCCTGGGCCCTGCGAGGCTGGGTCAGAGTGGATCTTGTTGCTTGCAGAGCAGGCACAGAGCAGATCCTGTGGAGCGTGGATTCTTTCTCAGCTCAGACCGTCCCCCTTTGCTCTCACGGTCTCCCTGCCTGTCTGATTTCTGCTCAAAGCAGCAGAAGCAGCACCATTTGTTATATCTCTCTAGACCATCCCCAGAGCTTGAAAGGTGGAAATCATCATTATTAAATACATTTCAAGTCTTCCACACACATCTGAGTACATCAAACATTCAGAAATAATGTCCCTAATAATAAAGCCCGGAGTTACGATGCCGTTATGACTAATTGTAATTTATTGTAAGCTGGCGGTGTAGGAAGCACTCTGAAGATCATAAAGGTGAAAAACAGCTTTCTCCCAGTCGTGCAGTGGGGTGAATGACTTCCCCATTCCTGATACTCCCTGCACGCTGATGCTCACAGAGCTGTCAACAGCACCACCGTCTTCCTGGTTTTAGGCCAGGTTTGCCTCTTTTTTTTTTTTTTAAGATTTATTTTTATTTATTTAAAAGAGTTACACAGAGAGAGGAGAGACAGAGAGAGACAGAGAGAGGTTTCCCATCCGCTGGTTCACTCCCCAGGTGGCTGCAATGGTCGGAGCTGTGCTGATCCAAAGTCAGGAGCCAGGAGCTTCTTCGGGTCTCCCAAGCAGGTGCAGCTTGGGCCATCTTCTACTGCTTTCCCAGGCCACAGCAGAGAGCTGGATCAGAAGAGGAGCAGCCAGGACTAGAACAGGTACCCATATGGGATGCTGGTGCTTCAGGCCAGGGCTTTCACCCGCTGCGCCACAGCGCTGGCGCCCCTAGGTTTGCCTCTTTAATAGTGGGGAGCAGGAGTGGAGAAGGGAGTCTTTGAACCATTCAAAGGGTGGTGATAACCATTCCCTTCTGTGATCCATGATTTTATAATCCACATATTTGCTATCAAATGGCTTTTTTTAAAAAAAGATTATTTATTTGAAGGCGGGGGGGGGGGAAGGGAGGGAGAGAAAGAGGGAGAGAGGGAGGGAGGGAAGGAGGGAGGGAGGTCTTCCATCCTCTGGTTCACTTCCCAGATGGCTGCACTGGCCGTAGCTGTGCCGATCCAGAGCCAGGAGCCAGGAGCTTCTTCCGGGTCTCCTACATGGGTGCAGTGGCCCAAGGACTGGGCCCTGTTTTTTTTTTTTTTTTCATCTTGATACACCTGTTTTACTGGAGCCACTTGAAGCATACAGTAAGAAACAAAGCCAGAAAATGGGCCCAGTCAAGGTGAGGTGCTTGGGTCACTACCAGAGGAAGGCAGGGGCAGGACCACAGCTCTTGTTACAGACCATCTTCTACTGCTTTCCCAGGCCATAGGATCAGAAATGGAGCAGCCAGGACTTGAACTGGTGCCCATATGGGATGCTGGCACTGCAGGTGGTGGCTTTACCCACTATGGCACAGCGCCAGCCCCTCAAATGGCTTTTGATAAAATTCTTTCTTTTCATGTATGTATCACTCTTAAGTAATAGGTCCCTTGAGATTTAGACTGCTTTCATTTTGTCTCCCAGTGACTGTCACAGCGTCTTAATTTGCTGGACTGTAAGAGCTCTTAAATGGAATTGTGTGTGTGCGTGCTGGTTTTCTGGCCTCTACTAAATTGTAAACCCTTTGCAGTCAAAGACAAGCCCTGATTCTTCTTTGTATCCATTGTTCTGAGCAATGTCCCTTCTTCCTTACCTATAAATACTAGTTAATTGATTAAATGTTAAACTATGTGAGCTTTTCTCATGGCTCTGAAATCCTTACACATTATTACAACTGTTCACTCATACATTCATTCCTTCATTCAGCACTGCTTTTTGTCAGACAGCCTAGCCCATGCCCTCTTCAAGCCTCTTTTCTAATTGGTCAAACATTCATGTTTCCTACCTATGAATGGGCAGGATAATTAGCCAATAGGCAAAGTAGGAGTCAGGGCGGGGGGGAGGGGGCTACTGCAAAGAGAGTGGCCAGGAGGCAGCCTGGGCTGTGACTCTTGTGCGCCGGAAGCTGTTCCTCAGGTTGAAACCACTGAGCCTGATGAAGCTGCCTGATTCAGTCAGTCATTGAAACGTTCATTTTGTCATCTGGTGAGCCCCTGAGTGTGGGGCTCTGATCTTTGGCTCCTGGCATCCAGAGGTGAATATGGCCAAGTCCTTGCCTTGGAGGAGCTTGCCAGCTAGAGTCAGGAAGTGACTGAGAGACACACTCCGGGGGATTTCCGCCAGCACCAGAGTGAGGGAAGCGGGATTGTGGCCGACTTCAGATCGGCTCAGCTGCCGGCCCAGGGCCCTCCATGACTGCTTGTGGAATGGAATGGGTGGACGAGAAGCCAGAGATAGGAAAGAGAAAGTGGGCTGGTTGGCAAAGAAGCGGTAAGGCTTTCAACAGGGCTGTGGTCAGGGGCTGTAGAGCAGTTTTGTCCTTCATCTGCATTACTCGCTGCAGAATTTTTTTTTTAATTTTTTTTTAAATTTTTTTGACAGGCAGAGTGGACAGTGAGAGAGAGAGACAGAGAGAAAGGTCTTCTTTTGCCGTTGGTTCACCCTCCAATGGCCGCTGCGGCCGGCGTGCTGCGGCTGGCGCACCGCGCTGATCCGATGGCAGGAGCCAGGAGCCAGGTGCTTTTCCTGGTCTCCCATGGGGTGCAGGGCCCAAGCACCTGGGCCATCCTCCACTGCACTCCCTGGCCACAGCAGAGGGCTGGCCTGGAAGAGGGGCAACCGGGACAGAATCCGGCGCCCTGACCGGGACTAGAACCCGGTGTGCCGGCGCCGCAAGGCGGAGGATTAGCCTAGTGAGCCGCGGCGCCGGCCTCGCTGCAGAATTAATTGCTGAAGTTCTGCAGGAAGCAGCAGGGAGGAGTGTCACATGTCGTGTGGCACATTCCTGATAGGAGGAGTCAGTCTTTATCTGTGTCCTATTTCTCGTAAGGCTTCGTACAGAGCTTACACACACAAACACACACGGTGTGTGGCTGTATGTATTTGGTTGTTGGACTGGAGGCCTGGAAACAGAGAGGACTTGGGACTTCTAATAAGGTGGTACTTTCTGTCCCCTAAAGGAAGACGTGCCACAAGAATGTCAAAAGACAGTTTAAAAGGAGAAATTCAGGATTACGCCTTCCTCTGGTTAATGCATATAAATTGCTTCCTTGCCTGAAAGATCATGTGGTTCTGTGGGGACTAGCAAATTACTGGCTTAATCCTGTTGGTCCTTGTGCGACGGAGGGAGTGAATTGAGCTCTCCCCCATGCCAGTCGTGGGACGTTTGTGTCTAGAATGCCAAGCGCGCGAGGCGGGCATTAATTAGGGCTAACGGCCTGTAATTGGAGCTGCCTTTATTCCTCCCTCCTTTCTCCAAGCCTGAGACTGTCAGAAGGCTCATTTCCACTGACGCGTCATAATTAACGCCGAGCCTAATGTGAAAGGCAGATGAGAGTGAAGCCCGAAATAGCTCCGAGCTACCCAAGAGTGTGTGTGTGGGGAGCAGGCGTGGGACACAGGAGGCTGACCTCCAGACACATCCCTTTCAGAGAGCGCGGTGAGCCCCCCTTCACGTTCCAGGATGACTACTGGCAAACACTGGGATCCTCAGAGGGACCGGGATTTCAGCGTCCTGGCCTCTGCAAACCCCAAGCCTGCACATGGCAAGCCTCGGCGCCTCTTCTCTCCTTTCTCTTGTTTGTGCGGGAAGATTTCCTTCCTCCCTTGTGATGCTGACATCTTTTTGGGGGTGGAAGCGTAGGGACCCGAGAGAGCTGGTAAATGTAATAATGTCTGCAAAGCCTTCGGAGTGCCTTGGAAGACAATTCAAGGTATTTCTCTTATTACTGCTGGTCTTCCAATTCCCCTGAACTCTGAGAACCCATTTAAGTGATTACTTCAGGAGGAAGCTAGAAGACAAGCAGGACTAATATATTTCTTCACTCGGCAGCTCCCACACAGCAGAGGACCCTAGGTGTACTTACGATCACCATCATGTTCTCACTCTTCCCCCTTGGTTCTGCTCGGAGCATAATGAAGTAAACACCTGCTATTTATCTCCTAAGAACACTGGATTTCATGAACCTTGCAGCAGGGGGCTTGTAGCACCCCCTGCACACATGCACAGATATTTACCTAATTGTGTAACATTGGAGAACTGGGGAAAATATAAAGGGAGTGTGTGTTTCACATACAACTGCAGTTCCCTGTTTAAGAGATAGAAGGGGAAGAGAAAACTGGAACTGTGGAATGGTCTAGGTTCTCTAAGTCAGACTTCCTTGAGGATGCTTATTTGGAGAAGGAAGACAAAAAAAATCACTGGTTTAATTTCCATGTTGGAGGGGACTTCCTAAATGCATGCGAATTTCCTCCTCTTGGGAAGTACAAGAGGAGTGTTACATGTTTTTGAGTTAAAGGGAATTAAAGGGATGATTGCTAGCAGGGTTGGGGAATGGTTGACCAGTTGGTGATACTGTTGTCCTAAGCTTGCTGCCACAAGGGGCTGTTTTGAGTGGGAATCCTAAGCTACGTGGCCTTCTCTGTGGAAGACAGGACATGGCTCCCAAGGTATTGACAGCCAGCTGCAGGTTCCCAAATGCTGATGATACCCGTGTGCAGAAAGCAGCTGCTTTGTCTCTGTAGATGTTTTTATGCTCTTGTGGTCTTGGTTCTTTAAATCTTCTCATTTGGGAAGCAATCCACTAAGTCATTACATCAGTCCATCATAGATTTCTCTGGATCCTTTGGACTTTTAGTCTGATACTTGGCCATTTCGGCAACCAAATCCTGTTAGGATGGTCCTGAAATAGTACGTAGCCATAGTCTTTTGATTTTTCAAAACCCTACCAATATTGAGTAATTTATCTAAGCTGTAATACTTGTAAATACAAGTAATATGAGCCAAAGCCAGTCAACGTAAACATCTGAGGGTTAAGTCACTAGGTGATTGTGAACATGACCATGGATACCTTTGGGTCTAAATAGCCAGGGTGGAAGAATGTGTTCAGCAGGGGCATACTGGCTGGTTTGACCCAGCTGAGTCTGTTCTGATCCGTGGGTACCTCATGTGCTGATTGCTTTATTGCTTGAATATCACATCTTCATGCAACCCAGGGTTCTGCTTTTGTTTGTGGTATAAGGTGTTTTGATGGGGAGAAGACATTGCTCTCTATAAACTGAAGCTTAGAAGTCTGTATTTGAAGCCCTAGATGTCTGTAATTATTCCATAGTGAACCTCTATGGGCTAGCACTCTACACAGCTTTTCCTGCCTGCTTTTCTAAAATGCTAGAAGTTAGAGAATATAGAGAAAATAGACTTCTTTCAAGGAACCTCAGGTTTCATATAAGTAGAGACTGGGAAAGATGTGTGGGAAGATGTTAGCAGACAGGTCTGTAAACAGACCAACTCTTCCAGAGTTGTATAGTAAAGAACACCTAAGACTTAGGTTAAAGTTTCAGCTCCACTTTTTAAACTTGACAAATAATAATTGTACAGATTGATGGGATACAATGTGATGAATCAGTGCAGGTAGACATTATATAATAATCAATTCAGGGTTATTAGCATACCCTTTGTCTTCTTCATTTGTTGTGTCTTGGTGGTGAAAGGATTAGAAAACCCTTCTTTTTGCTGTTGTGGAGTATATATTACGTGATTGTTAACTGTACTCACTCTGCTCTGCAATAAGAAACCAGAACAGTTCCTCCTTCCTATTTGTGAATGTGTACCCATTGGCAATCTCTCCCATCCTCCCTCCCCACCCTCCTTGTCCATGCCTGGTTATTTCTGTCTATACTCCATGTTTTCTTTTTCCATTGTTGCATGCCGGTTGATCCAAAATCTTGAATATCATGAATAGTTCTACAGTAAACATGAGCACACAGATACATCTTTGATAAGCTGATTCCATTGGATATATACCCAATAATGGGATTGCTGGATTGCACACTGGCTCTGTTTTCAATTCTTTGAAGTGCCTCCATACAGTTCTCTGTAGTGGCTGTACTGCCTTCCATTCTCACCAGTAGTGCACTCGGGAAAGAGTTCTCCTCTCTCCACAACATCACCAAGATCTGTTGTTTCTTGTCTTTTTGATAACAGCCATTCTAATCGGGGTGTGATAATATCTCATTGTGGTTTTGATTTGCATATTCCTGAATATCCATGATATTGAGCATCTTTTCTCACACCTGTTGACCACCTGCATATCTTCTTTTGAGAAAATTCAAATCTTTGTTCAGTTTTAATTGTTTTATGTATTTTTTTTAACCGTGGACATCTGCATATTTTGGATATTCACCCCTTGTCAGTTGCAAAGATTTCCTTCCATTCTATTGATTGTGTCTCCACTCTTGATTATCTCCTTCCCATGCAGAAGTTTTTAGTTTGCTCAAATCCCACAATTTTATTGTCTATGCTTCTGAGATCCAAAAAAATCCTTACCCATACCATCATTTTCCCCATTCTTTGAGCAGCTTCCTGGTTTGGGATTTATTTAAGACTTTAGTCCATTTTCAGTTCTATTGTTTAACCACATTTGTGGCTGTGAAAGTCATATCAGGTCTCTAGCCTCAGTATTTTGTTCTGTGAGATGAGGAGAAGGCCTCACTAAACAAACACAGGCTACTGATTTTCACTCTGTTACCCATTGCTTTGTCAGTTTAGCTCCTTTGAGGGTTATAAGCTGGCTACTGGAGCTCCTAGTCTCACAGTTATACACCAAGGTCTGAAGGCAAATGCAGGGCCAACTGTATTTCACAGACCCTAAGATACCATTGACAGTATAATACACTCTTACTTTATATACTGCCATGAAAGAACCAACACTATCAATTAGATTATGACGCAGTATTGATTGTTAAATGCATCCTGAGTAATGTGAGTGATGAAATACAGTATACAGTATATTTTCCAGTGTCTCTAAGGATGTCTATAAGAACTTGTGCCATAACATTCCCACACTGCAAGTCAGTCCTGAAAGCAAGCCCCAGAAAAACCACTGTGTCTGCTCTCTGTCGGTTGTGTCCTCCAAGTCTCTAAACAGTCCTTGGCGTTGCCTCTCTGCAGTTGCCTCTAGAACCCCTGGCCAGCTCCATATGTGCTAAGGTGATTTTACTGTGTCTGGGTCCTCCTACCATATCTGCACTTAGAAGTTACTTAATCTGGGCCAGCGTCACGGCTCACTAGGCTAATCCTCCGCCTGCAGCGCCAGCACTCTGGATTCTAGTTCTGGTTGGGGCACTGGTTCTGTCCCGGTTGCCCCTCTTCCAGTCCAGCTTTCTGCTGTGGCCCGGGAGTGCAGTGGAGGATGGCCCAAGTGCTTGGGCCCTGCACCTGCATGGGAGACCAGGAGGAGGCACCTGACTCCTGGCCTCGGATCGGCACAGCGCTGGCTGTGATGGCCATTTGGGGAGTGAACCAATGGAAGAAAGACCTTTCTCTCTGTTTCTCTCTCTCACTGTCTAACTCCGCCTGTCCAAAAAAAAAAAAAAAAAAAGATTTATTTTATTTATTTGAAAGAGCTCCAGAGAGAGGTAGAGCCAGAGAGAGAGGTCTTCATCTGCTGGTTCAGTCCCCAGATGGCCACAACAGCTGGAGATGCACCGATCTGAAGCCAGGAGCCAGGAGCTTCCTCCAGGTCTCTCACGTGGGTGCAGGGGTCCTAGGACTTGGGCCATCTCTTACTGCTTTCCCAGGCCATAGCAGAGAGCTGGATCAGATGTAGAGCAGCCGGGACTCGAACCAGCACCCATATGGGATGCGGGCACCACAGGCTGGGGCTCTAACACACTGCACCACAGCGCTGGCCCCCTGAAGCGTAGTTGTGAATGCAGCTTGTCTGCAGGCGTCTAGTGCGGCTGGTGGCTTTCTGTCTGTCTGTGCAATGGTGACCCACCTGGAAAGGTGTTGATTTTTATCTACCTCCCATTACTTTCTGTCTCACCCCTGCTTCCTTCTCTCTGTAGGCCCTGTTTAAGCCTACAGATTCTGCACTCTGGGAAAACAACCAGCACAACCCCCACAGCTGATCGGGTTTAGTTCTGGTGACCTGAGGGAAAGGTGGGTCCCAGAAGAAAACCAGAGCCCGGCAGCATAGCAGAGAAGACACAGCTAGTGAGCGCACACTCTGACCAGTTCCTACCCTGCTTCACGGGCGTTTGTGAGTGAAGCAGACAATGAAGTACAAGCATGCTCAGGTAACCATAAAATGACCGAGATGTAGGGTTGGCATTAGCCTTGGAACTATTTACAAGCTCTGGATTCTTCCAATAGGAAGAATTCATTTAGTAAACATTATTTACTGAATACCTACTATGTGCCGGACTTGGTGATGCTGTAGGCAATATAAGATTCTCTGTCTGCAGCTTCTTGGTTATAGGCTGTATGAGAAGTAAATTTCTAATGATTACAATGTTCTAAAGGGAAAATAGAGAAGTTGCATTGTGAGAGTAAGAGAGGCAGATCCAGCTGAGGTTTGGGAGGTGAGACGAAGCTTCCTGGACAGAGGGATGCAGAAGCTAAGACCTGGACGATGACTTGGAGGTAGGTGTCTGGGGGTGGAGAGGTGTGGTAGGGAGAAAGAAACGCACATACAGGGGTGGAGAGGCGAGGCAGAGCTCGGCATTGTCCACGCGTGGGACAGTAAAAGCTGGTTTACGAAGCAGGGGTTGTAGAAGTTTGGATTTAATCATGAAGGCAGTAAAAACCCACTGAAATGTTTAAGAGTGATAGTTTTAGAAAAATCTCCTCAATAATGGTAGAATAAATGGACTTTTTGGAGCAGGAGAGGCAGGATGAGTGCAAATAAGGAGGGTTTCCGTTTATCTGTTTTATTCAATTTTCAGTTTCCCTTAATATGAATATGCTTAATAATTTAGGCTTTCAGAAGTATTTTACACCCTGCATATGTCTCCAGCGATAGAATTTGAATGGAGAGGTTAGCATTTTCAAGGGGAGGGTGGGAGGGGTCTTTTTGGATTTTATTCCACACAGTCACCAGCTCTGGGGCCCTTGCTTGCTTTTGTCTGTGCTATTAGTTCTGGTTAGATTACAGGATGCTAATGAGTGGGAGGGCACTAATGGGACTCCCCAGAGGAGCCAGTTACCCCTGCAGAGAGAAGAATCACGCTCAGTCCTGTCTGCGGCTTCGCATCTGCAGTCCCCAGCCAATGCTTACTAAGTATACGTGCACGTAGCCACTCATTTAGTTTTTGATTTACTCATTTTTATTTATTCCTTTATTTTTGTCTTAGCTCAAGCTACCATAACAAAATATTGCAGTCTTTCTACTTTGCATACCACAAAGGTAGTTCTGCCCCTGCAGCAATTGGTATGGCCGTCTTGGCCAGAGAGGTGGCCTTACTCTCTTTTGTTTTTTAAAGAATTATTTATATTTATTTGAAAGGCAGAATTACAGAGAGAGAGAGAGAGCCAAAGATAGAGGTCTTTCATTCTGTTGGTTCACTTCCCAAATGACTGCAATGGACAGAGCTGTGACAATCTGGAGCCAGGATCTAGGTGCAGGGGCCTAAGGACTTGGGCCATCTTGTATTGCTTTCCCAGGCCATAGCAGAGAGCTGGATCAGAAGTGGAGTAGCCGGGACTGCAACCGGTGTTCATATGGGATGCTGGCACTGCAGGCTGGGACTTTGACCCACTTTTCCACAACACCAGCTCTGTGGCTTCACTCTTTGAAACTGAAGAGCGGGGGCTGGAGTCATGGCGCTGGCATCCCATATGGGCAGCAGTTTGAGTCCCGGCTGCCTTTCTTCCAATCCAGCTCTCTGCTGTGGCCTGGGAAAGCAGTAGATGATGGCCCAAGTCCTTGGGTCCCTGCACCCACATGGGAGACCGGGAAGAAGCTCCTGGCTCCTGGCTTCGGATTGGCGCAGCTCCAGCTGTTGCAGCCATCTGGAGAGTGAACCAATGGAAGGAAGACCTTTCTCTCTGTTTCTCCCTCTCACTGTCTGTAACTCTTCCTCTCAACTAAATAAATAGAATCTTTAAAAAAAAAAAAAAGAAACTGAAGAGGAAGCAGGCTTGCCCCTTGGCTCTGCTGTATGGGGCAGGCAAGCTCAATGCTTGCTGGATCTTTGGGGCCATTCTTTCTCTTCCTTGAATAATAGCTTATGTTCCAGGCTGAATAGCTCTATGGCCTCGTCCTGTAGAGTCCAAGAACTCTCTCAACCTTCCTTCATTCTGCTTTTTTCTGTCCTCATAGTTTAATTGGCAGTGTTCTTGCTTGTATAATCCTCTCTCTATCCTTCCTTCTACTGAAATGGCCAATTAAGCTGTGAGTTACAACCATAACATCTTTATCAAATGGTTCTTTTAGCCACATCCATGGTACTCTCTTCAAAACAATATCAATCAACATCTTTTGCAGTATGGATAGGCTTAGAAATTATCCAAATAATCCGAGTTCATAATTTATTTTTATGAAGATTCATATTTCTCCTCTATCATTTTTTAAAATTTTATTTAAGTTACACAAGTTTCATGTATTTCATATATACATGTATTTCATATATACATTCATATATACAATCACATTCTGATTTATCGTTGCGTAACAATTCCTTGTTCAATTAAACTCTCCTATCACATTTTACTACTGACAGTCGGGAGGAACCACACCTCTTCGTCAACACTTTGCTTAAAAATCTGCTCAACCAGATATCCAATTCTCCCATTTGTAAATTCTACCTTCCACAGAATGCTGGGACACAGTTCCACCACATTCTGTGCCATTTTGTCAAAAGTTTTATCTTTTTTCCAGTTCCTGTTAACGTGTTCCTTCTCTTTGACCACACAGAAAGATTTTCAGTGTCCACACTTCTAGCATGCACCTCAGATTCTCGCAGCCTCTGTTACCCAGTGTCAAAGCCCCGCCCACACATTCAGGTATTTGTTAGAACAGGACTCCACTTATTGTTATCAAGATCTGTCTTGGATAACTTGCACTGCCGTAATAAGGTACCATAGACTGGATGGTTTGTTTTATCACAGTTCTGGAGGACAGAAAGGTAAGACCAAAGTGCTGTCTTATTTGGTTTCTGGGGAGGGCATTCTTCTCAGCTTGGAGTCAGCCACCCTCCTACTGTGTTCTCCCGTGGCCTTTCCTCCACGTACGAGGAGAAAGAGAACAAACACCCTGGTGCTTCTTCTGGTGAGGACACTAATTCCATCATGAGAGCCTCAGCATAACTCAAATCACTGCCCCAAAGTCCTAGCTCCAAACACAACCATTCAGGGGGTTAGGGCTTCAGCTTATCAGTTTTGGGAGGGAGATAATCATTAGTCTGCACCCCTTCTTCCTACCTTCAGTGAATCTTTTTACCCCCTACACTTCATGTATGTTTATTGAATACCTTCCATGGATGAGATACAATGTTAGGTGTTGTTAGTACAAAGGTTAACTAACGTAGGCCTTTTTTTCAAAGAAGTCTAGTGGGGAGAGAGAGGGGGAAATGAAAGATGGCAGTGCGATTTGGGAATACTATAAAAGTGTTATGTATGAAAATGATAGCGGAGATTCGATGATTGTTTTGAAGTCCTTGTCTCTTCTGTTGAGGAATTTTTTTTTCTTCATACTGTTTGTTGAACTTGTTTACTTAGTGTGGGGTCAACTTTGCAATCATTAAGTAAACTTGAAAATAGTTCTTTGTAAAAATTAATAGTGGGGATGGGAGAGAGGGCAGGAAGAAGGTTTGGAGTTTTGGCAGGAGGGACTGTAGGGTGAGAAGTATCACTCTGTTCCTAAATCTGTATATATGAAATACATGAAACTTGCGTAACTTAAATAAAATTTTAAAAAATGATAGAAGAGAAATATGAATCTTCATAAAAATAAATTATGAACTCGGATGCTAGATGTAGAATTAGGCTTGGCACTGCAAAAGGGATTGTGTGGGATGATGGTACATGCAGAGAGCAACAAGCATTCCACAGATGGACAGACATGAGTGACGATAGGGAGCGTCGACCGGTGAGACTGAGAAGATGTGCAAGATTTGAATCAGAAGTGTCCTTCTTAGCCACTCCCCAAAGTTTGAATTTATCTGGTAGATATTAAGAGCTTCCGTAGGCCTTAAACAAGGCAGTGACATGACAAGGTTTTGCGTTTTTAAATGTGGATGAATTTAGCAATGTGAGGTGGGGGGCAGGGTGCATAGGCATAGAAGGTATTTAATAAATATAGATGAGCTGGAAACAAAGACTCTCTGAAGGAAGGAAAGAAGGTGGTATAGGAAGGAGGGGCTATGGACTGTTTATCTGCCTCCCCAAATTCATAAGCTGAACCCCTAACTCCCAATATGATCACGCTTTGAGCTAGGACTTTTGGGTGGTAATTTGGGTTAGATAAGGTCATGTTGAAAACAGCAATAGGATTATGGTGGGATTGATTTCATAATTTTGAATCTGTCCTCAATATAGTTTGTATTAGTGAAGGGTGGTTAGTACTAGTCTATTTTGTCCATACAGGAAACTACGTGGAGATAGAGAAGGAGGGCAAAACTATTGAGGATGGGATAAAGTAAATATAAACATAGACAAAAAGAAGATCAAAGATAAAAAAAGAAGATAGCTATAATTTGCAGGAAATAATTTCTAGACAGCTTTGGTGACTAATAAAATATAGAGTCAATAATGATAATGAGACATTCAGCCTGTTAACACTATTTGCCTATTATGTCTTGTCTTTAGTTGCCACAATCAAGAACACCAACTATTTTCGATTGATGCTCCAGACTGCGTTTGAGAAAGGTCCTTATCTCACTGTGTCAGAGAGAGCACAGCTTGTCACAGTTGATGATGACAAATATTATAAAGTCACGAACTGTAAGCATTTGTCATGACATATTTTAAAAATATTTCCTCTGACCTTGAGTTAGAACCAAGGAGTGAGTGAGATTCTCAGTGGACTTTGTGAATGTTCTGAGCTCTTTTCATTTTGGATTTATAAGATGAACCTGTTACAACTCAAAGAACTTTTTTTTTTTCTTCAAGTGCACACTTATTTATTTACTACCATATGCATAAGTGCAATTCTAATGAATGATATTTCTTATCTTGCTCAGAAAAAAAAAAAAAAAGCACATACTGTTCATTCACCCTCCCCTCCCTGAATGGAGGAAGGACACTTAATTTGCATGTCACTTTCTTTTGCCAGAAGTCAGTAACCCTCCATATTTTTAGCTCCTTTTGAAAGTCCATTAGTAATGTTGCTTTTTTGAGACCTTTTATGCTTAATGCACTGGCATCAGCATATTTCTGGTTTCTGTTAGGACCTGTGCGAGGGCTGCTGGGCTGTTCCTGTTTCATTCAATTTCCTGTGCATAAACTCGTCCTCCACGTTCCTAAGTCTCTTCCCATCACTTCACTTTTTATTTATTACCTCTTTGTCTCATTTTTTTATCCTTTGTTCACATGAGCATGTTTCCTAGAATGTATGTAATCCCAAACAGCCACCCGGAAACTTGAAAGCTCAAGATTTCACACCTGTATTCTCTTCTTTGATTGTTCGCCCACCTCTCAGAGAGAGCTGTGGGATTAGTGCTATTCTGTGACATGCATCTGGTAGACATACAGTGATGAACGCCATACGCAGAAGAGCTATAATTCTAGTTGACAGTATGATTGCCTGATTTTAAATCCAGGCAGATTATAGGGTAAAATAACTTCCAGTGTAAATTTCCTAATAATATATTTATTATTAAACACTTAATGGGTTAATCCTCCTCCTGTGGCGCCGGCATCTCATATGGGTTCCAGTTTTAGTCTGGCTACTCATTTTCCAATTCAGCTCTCTGCTGTGGCCTGGGAAAGCAGTGGAAGGTGGCCCAAGTACTTGGGACCCTGCACCCACATGGGAGACTAGGAAGAAGCTCCTGGCTCCTGGCTTCAGTTTGGCACAGCTCCAGCCATTGCAGCCATTTGGGGAGTAAACCAGACGAAGGAAGACTGTACTGTCTGTCTCTCTCTCTCACTGTCTCTCCCTCTCACTGTCTGTAATTCTACCTCTCAAATAAATAAATTAAATCTTTAAAAAAAAACACTTAATGGAATTTAAAAACATATTGAATAAAAGAATGGGTGGTGTCAATTCTATTTGCTTCATCAGTTGAAAATTAAGCATCATTGGGGTGTGAAATAACAGAAAAGAATATAGATGGAATGATTCTCACCCTTATAATTGCTATTCTTCCTAGGTGTGCTGCCAAGGGAGTTGATATCTATTAGGTCTAAGGGTGACAGGTGTAAATAGACAGTAAATAGTTTAAAAAGTATTGATTACATATTGATACATTGAAATAATAGTAAATGTGATCACATACAACAGCTTAACATCTTAAAATTAAATTAGAAATGTTTTGTGAGATAGGGACAGAGTTCCCATCTCCTGGTTTACTTCCCCGGTGTCTGCAATGACTGGCTGGAGTGGTGGTTGAAGCCAGGGGTCACAGATTCCATCTGGGCCTCCCACATGGGTGGAGGGACCCAGCCACGTGAGCCGGCATCTGCTGGCTTCTGGAGCGTGCATTAGCAGGAAGCTGGAGTCAAGAGCCCGAGGCAGGTATTGAACACAGGCACTCTGCTGTGGGATATAGGCATTTTAATTGGTGGCTTAGCCATGAGGCCAAGTGCCTAATAATATGTAGAATTTAGTGTGGAGGCATTGAAAATTTGCTTCAAATTTATTCCCCAAAATATTTTAAAAGCTTCACTGAGGTATAACTTACAGACCGTGAAAATTATTCTTTGCAAGTGTACAATTCAAGGATTTTAGTAAATTGGTAAAGTTATGTGACCTTCATTATAATCTAGTTTTAGGTTTTCAATACAGAAAAATTCCCTCATGCTCATTTAAGTTAATCCTCATTCATGCTTCCAACTGTGGGAAGCTACTGACCTTTGTGTCTGTGTAAGTTCATTTTTCTGGACATTTCTTATAAATGGACCACATTATAGGTTGTCTTTTGCAAAGGATTTCTTCCATTAATGTAGTACTATTGTGGTTCACTATGTTCTAGCAAATTTCAGTAGTTTCTTCGTTTTGATTGCGGAATAGAATTCCATTGTACATGTGTATTGCAATTTATTAATTCATTACCCAGCTACGGACAGTTAATCTTTTTCTGTTCCTACAGGTTTTGGTTATTAAGAATTGTGCTGCTGTGAATATTCTTGTAGAAGTCTTTATGTGGACATATGTTTTAATTTCTTTTGGTAAAATTCCTACCAATCGAATTTCTGGATTGTGTGTGTGTGCTTAGCTTTTCGAGAACTATCAAACTGTTATTCCAAGTGGCTGAACTCTGGTACATTTTCCTGAGTGATGTGTAAAGTTCCTCTTGGTCGTTCCGCATTCTTGCCAGAACGTGTTATTGTTTGTCTTCAATTGTAGTCACTCTACAAGGTCTAGAGCAGCACCGTACGATGGTTTCAACATTTCCTTAATGCTGCTGCTACTGAGCGTGTGTCTATGTACTCTGCAACATTCACATGTCTTCTTTGGGGAAATGGATATCACGTTTTTCTGTTCATTAAAAATTTGTTTTCTTATTTTTGGAACTATAAATGTTCTGTACATATTCTGAATACAAGGTCATTAATAGATATACAGACCCTTTTTCAGACTTGCAGATATTTTTTACAAGTCTATGGTGTGACTTTTAATTTTTTTTTTTTGAAGATTTATTTATTTATTTGAAAGAGTTACACAGAGAGGAGAGGCAGAGAGACAGAAAAGTCTTCCATCCAATGATTAATCCCCAGTTAGCGGCAAGGGCCAGAGCTGTGCCAATCCGAAGCCAGAAGCCAGGAGCCAGGAGCTTCTTCCAGTTCTCCCACTTGGGTGCAGGGGCCCAAGGACTTGGGCCATTTTCTACTGCTTTCCCAGGCCATAGCAGAGAGCTGGATTGGAAGTGGAGCAGCCGGGTCTCGAACCGGTGCCCTTATGGGATGCCAGTGCTTCAGGCCAGGGCGTTAACCTGCTGCACCACAGCACCAGCCCCTTAATTTTCTTTGAAAAATTTTTTATTGATATAAAGAAATAGATTTCATGTATTTCGTAGGTACAGTTCTAAGACGGCAAGCATACTTCCCTCCTTCCCCTCTCCCTCCATTCATCCCCCTCCTTCCTTCCTTTCTTTTTTCTTTAATTTTTGCAGACATTAATTTCAGTCTCCTCTATAATCATAGGCTTAATTCACCACTGTCCATAATATTCAGTAAGCAAAAAGTAGGAAGATCACAGTTCCACAAGAGTATAAACAAGGGATAAAAACAGTGGTCACATCACAAGATGTCTGTTTCATTCCTATACTTTTTTTTTTTATCTGCCACATATCAGAGAAAATATATAATATTTATCTTTTGGAGACTGGCTTATTTCACTTAGCCTAATGGTTTCCTGTTGCATCTATTTTATTGAAAAAGACAGGATTCCATTCTATTTATCACTGCATAGCATTCTATAGTGTATACAGATTATATTTTCAATATCCAATCTTCAGTTGATGGACATCTGTGTTGATTCCATATCTTAGTTATTGTGAATTGAGCTACAATGAGCATGGGTGCAGATAACTCTCATATGCTGATTTTATTTCCTTTGGGTAAATTTCCAAGAGTGTAATGTCTGGGTCATTCGGCAGATCTATTTTCAGATTTCTGAGGAATCTTCATATTGTCTTCCTTGTGTTTGTACTAGCTTACATTGCCACCAACAGTGTATTGTTTTCCAACATCCTTGCCAACATTTATTGTTTTTGATTTTTTGGTGATAACCTAACTAACTGGGGTGAGGTAAAACCACATTGTGGTTTTTATTTGCATTTCTTTAATGGCCAGTGATCTTGAGCATTTTTTTCATGTGCTGTTGGCCATTTGAATTTCCTCTTTTCAAAAATACCTGTTCATGTCCTTTGTCCGTTTCTCAACTGGAATGTTTGTTTTGTTGTTCAGTTTCTTGAGCTCTTTATAGATCCTGTATATTAAGCATTTATCAGATATCTTTTGAAGGTTGAAAGTTTTCCATTGGGATGATATCTACTGAATTTCAGTGATGATATCTACTGTGTTCCAATTATTTCATTTATAACTTGTGCCTTTAATGTCATATGTAATAATTCTTTGTGATTATTTTCTTTAGATTAAGTATTTTGACTTTTATTTACTTCTAAAACTTTTATCATTTTAATGCCTGCATTTATGTATAGCATACAGTTTGAATTAATTAATGTATATGGTGAGAAGTAGAAGTCCAAGTTTATTATTTTTTACAGTTAGATTTAGAGTCACTCCAATACCATTTTAATAAAAGGACTGTTTTTCTCTGTTGAACTGTTGTTGAAATTGATCCAATGACTATAAATAAGGACTTATTTCTGAAACTCAATTCTGCTGTCTTTCTTGTTGTAGTTTTATAAGTAAACTTTGAAATCAGGTAATGTAAGTTCTTTAAATTTGTCTCCTTTATCAGTTATTTTAAATACTTTGAATTCCAGATCAGTACACATTTTGGCATCTGGTTGAATTTATACAAAAAATTACTGCAATTTTGACATGGATTGCATTGAGTCTACAGATCAATTGTAGGACAATTGCCATCTTTTCAATATTGAGATTCTATGAACAACACATTTTTTCCATTTATTTAGGTCTTCTTTAGTCCCCCAAACTATGTTTTGTAGTTTTAAGTGTATTAGACTAGGATTACTTTTGATAAATGGATCCCTAAATATTTTATTCTTTTTGGCAAATGCTAGTAATTTCTTAATTTCAGCTTCTACTCTTTGATTGCTATGACACAAAAATGCAATTGATTTTTTATTTTGGTATTGTGTAGTACAACCTTGATAAATTTGTGATTTTAGCAGTTCATGTGTGTGAGTATGTAGCAGGGACGGGTATGGTCTTTGAATCATGCCATCTGACAATAATGAAGTTTAATTTTTCATTTCTGGGTGTCTTTAATTCCTTTTGGTTACCTGATTGCTCTGGTTAGTTATTCCAGTACAATACTGAATATGTGTCAAAGCAGACATCATTACCTACATTGTGGGGAAGCGTTCAGTCTATTAATAGTAAACAAGACATTGGTTGTGTGTGTTTCAAATACCCTTCATCAGTGTAATGGGCAGAAAGATGAACGATGCATTCGCAAAGATGTCGACATCCTAACCCTCAGAACCCATGAAAATACTGCCTTACATGACTAAAGGAATTTCTGCATATATTATTGCGATTATGAACCTAGATTTGGGGAGATTAAATTATCTGGGTAGGATCACACAAGTCCTTAAAAGCAGAGAATCGTCCTGGCCATGGTGAATGGAGCAGAAGTGATAAGGGGAAAGGAGTCATAGGCGTACTAAGTCTGTTCATATTTGTGCTGTGTGCTTAAGTGCTCTGATGTCAGGTGCAAATGCACTTCTAAGTATTATATCATCTTGATGAACTGACCTCTTTATACAAGCCTCTTCCATGTCTCTTTTGACTGTTTTTAAAACTTCTTTGAGAGGTGGGGGGTGGCAGAGAGAGAGCGCTAGTGCTTGCTAGTGTGAGCGCATCTGTCCACTGGCTCACTTTCCAGATACTTGTCTGTAGTGGCTAGGCTGAGGCCAGAAGATGAGAACTCAGCCCAGGCTTCCCCGTGGATGTGACAGGGACACAAATTCTTTTTTTTTTTTTTTTATTTCCAAGAAAACCATCAAGCCTCTAAGACTTCTTTATTAAATTAGACAATCATTGATAATTTTTTAACTTTTGTTTAATAAATATAAATTTCCAAAGTACAGCTTTTAGATTACAGTAGCTTTTTCCCCCCATAACCTCCCTCCCACCCACACCCCTCCCATCTCCTACTCCCCTCTCCCATCCCATTCACATCAAGATTCATTTTTCAATTATCTTTATATACAGAAGATCAATTTAGTATATACTAAGTAAAGATTTCAACAGTTTGCACCCACACAGAAACACAAAGTGTAAAGTACTGAGTACTAGTTATACTGTTAATTCACATAGTACAGCACATTAAGGAAGGAGATCCTACATGAGGAATAAAATAAAATTTAAAAGATATATACTGTGACATCAAACCCAGTACCAGGGTTTGAATCCCACTGCGCCAGCCCCTATTATAGTTATTTTTCTGTCTTTGTCTTTTGACCTCCTAACTGGAGTTTTGATTTTCTCACCACCAATATAGTATTAGAATATTCTGAATTTGACTATATGTTTATTTGTAACTGTGGGGCTCCATGGGATGCGCAGCCATGGAGCCCCCACGTCAAGGTCGGTCTGATAGCTGTTGCTGTGTCTTTATCACAAGGCGGATGTTGCTAGTTTCGGTTAGGGCAATGCTTTCCCACGGTCGGGACTTTCCAGAGGAGTTGAGAATGTTGTAAACAACAAGATGGCACTGAGGACTATGCGGTGAGCCTGCCTGCTGCGTGACACCTCATCTGATTGGCCCGAGGACGTGTGCACACTGCGTGAACAGACAGTGGATTGGAGTGTTCCGTGCATGGACTTGAGCCCACTTGCAATAGGCTGGATTTTGTATAAAAGCTGTGTGCTGAGGAAGGAGGGGGCTTTTTCTGTCCACTCTCCTCCCTTCATTCTTTCTCTGTCGCTGTTATTTTCTTATTAAAAGTCTACTGAAGACCGATAAGCTGCAAGCAGTGTTGTTCCTTTGCGGGCAAGGGAGTGACATGTAACAGTGAGTTTTATGTTTTCAGATATTTACATTTTACTAATTTGTGACTTTTTGTTTTAGCTTGATGAGCTTCCTTTAGAATTTCTTGTAGGTAGTTCTTGGAATGGACTCCCTACTGTTACAGTTACTCCCTTATTTTTGAAGGAGAGATTTGTTTGCTAAAGTATTATTTATAGGAGACTTCTTCTACATTTTCAAATCTGCTTGCCTATAAGGTTTCTTCTGAGAAACCAATAGATAGCTATAATGATGGTCCCTTGTGTATGATAAGCTTATTTTCTCACACTGCATTCAAATTTCTCACTTTGTCTTTGGTTTTTGACAATTTGATTGTATCTTAGATATTCTGTGGGTTGGATCTCATTGGAGATATGGAGTTCACATACCTAGATATTTCTATCTTTTCCCACATTTGGGGATCTTTCAGGTATGATGTGTGTAAACTTTTGTTCTTTTTCTCTGCTTCTTCTGGAATCATGTTATGCGAACACCAGATCATTTTGTAATGTCCTAAAGATCCTGCAGACTTTCCTCATTCCTTTTCATCTTCCCCCTTTTATCTTCTGACTGCATACTCCTAAGAGATATATCTAGTTTGTCTGTTTTTTGTTCTGCTTGATCTAGTCTGTTGTTTATGTGCTTTATTGAATTTTTTAGTTTAGTGATTGTATTATTCAGCTCCAGAATTTCTATTTGATTCCCTTTCATTTTCTACCTGTTTGTTGATCCTTCTGTTTTGCTTTTGTATTATTTTCCTGATTTCATTAAATTGCTATTTTGTACTGCCTTATAGTGTGCTGATTTTCCTTTAGAATTTTTTATTTTTTAGTTTTTTGGCAATTCTTGTAACTCCAATTCTTTGGGATCAGTTATTAGAAGTTTATGTCATGTTTCCCTCATTACTTTTGACTCTTGTAGCTTTGTCAAAGTGTCTGCACACGTGAAGTAGAAGCTCCTTCTTCCAGACTATACATATATATATATATACTGTGGCAAGGACATCCCTTCCCTTGTGGGTGTGGCAGTAATGTGTTACTGGGTCTAGTGGTGTTGGATATCAAGTGTGATGGTGTGAGGCAGCTGTAGTTAAGGATTAGTAAAGCATCTCATTGGCTCAGGAAGCTGAGGTCTGGGATGTCGGCAACTGTGGTTATGGTGAAAACAGGTGTGGGAGGACTTCCTTTAGTGGTTGCAAGGGCTGTTGAGGTCCTTAGTGATACTTCTAACTCCAGTAGCAAAGGATTCAGACAGGCAAGAGAGGGGGCAACTGGCCTTGTGCCAGATGCATGCATATGTGTCTTGCAGGTACATGTGAGGCCAGCCGTGAACTCCCACACAGTGACGAGGGCTGAGCCCTATGCATGGGGACCAGTGACTGAATGTGGGTACACATGGGCTTTCTGCACTATGTCCTGGGCCAGGGCTCCTTGGATGGCAGTATCTGTTGCCTGTGAAATCTGTTATCTGGGCCTTGAGTTGGGTCCCTCTATCAGCATTAGGTGAAGTAGTTCTGGAGTCAAAGGAAGATGAGGGGCAGCTCAAGGTATCTGGAGACTGTGATGGTGAAAATCTGTGGGTTTCCCAGGGGCAACTCTTCAGGGAATTCACTGTGGCTGTGCTGGCCACAGCTTTCCTCAGCATCAAGAGATGCATGGAGCCTCTTGGAGCAAGCTGTTGGAGTCCATGATGGTAACACTGAGTGCCGAGAGACCTGACAGCTGTGTGTGTGTGTGTGTGTGTGCATGTGTGTGTTGGGGGGTACCCAGTGGCTGCATGGGCTGTCAAGGTTCCCAGCAGAGAAGTCTGGAGTCCTACGTAGAGCAGGCTACAGGGGACCATACTGACTACCACCACATGGTTGCTGCTGATACCCGCCCAGCTAACTTCAGATGTCTCAGCGATGTCAGTATCCTAAGCAAAGTGGGTGGAGTGGGCATTTGGGCATTGCCCCCAGATGCTGGACAAGCTGGTTGTTCAACCTGCTTCACTTTTCTCTTCAAGATGGACTCAAGGGAGTCGGCATGTGGCTCAGCAGGTTACACTAGAGGGCTAAGCCTCTGCCTGTGCTGTTGGCATTCCCTATGAGTGCTGGTTCAAGTCTCAGCTGCTCCTCTTCTGATCCAGCTTCCTGCTAATATGCCTGGAGAAGCAGTGGATGATAGCTCAAGTGGATGGGCCTCTGGCACAACACAGGAGACACAGTGAAGCTTCTGGCACCTGGCTTTGTCCTAGCTCAGATTTTGTTGTTGTTGTTGTTTTTGAGAGACTCATGAGCCAGGCAATTCCCTCCTTATACTTGGTAATACTGGCCTGGGAGATGGAGTGATGCAGGAAAAATAAGGCTATACCTTCTAGCATGTTTATGTGGTTATTTGCAGGCTTGTCCTGCTGTTGCATTTCTGTACCTTATTTAGTTAATGCCAAAGAACTTCCAGAGTGACTCTTGTTCACAGATACTTGTCAGAACGGCTGTAGGCAGAAGAGAGGTAGGAGTCTCCTATGCTATTATTGCACTGATGAAGCTGTGCCACAGCCTGATGACTGGATTAAATCAGAATAAATTCTCTAACCTGATTTTAAAATTTTCAGCATTGTTTTAACCATTCTATATATAGAACATATACAAATAGTATCTAAAATATTTGCATTTTGTAAAAAAAGGAATTTTCTAATTTCTTTGAGAAAACTTACAGATATTTTCTTTGAACTTTGTTGACTATAGCCTAATTTGGGGATGAATGACATGATAAAATAAAGCCTTCCAATTCAAACACACAATATAGTCATCCCTCAGCATACTTGGGTTCTGTATGCAAAGACTGAGCCAGCAATGAATCACTTTTTAAAAACTGCTTTTCTAGGGCCGGTGCCGCGGCTCACTAGGCTAATCCTTCGCCTTGTGGCACCGGCACACCGGGTTCTAGTCCCGGTCGGGGCACCGGATTCTGTCCCGGTTGCCCCTCTTCCAGGCCAGCTCTCTGCTGTGGCCCGGGAGTGCAGTGGAGGATGCCCCCAGTGCTTGGGCCCTGCACCCCATGGGAGACCAGGATAAGTACCTGGCTCCTGGCTTCAGATCAGCACGGTGCACCGGCCACAGCGCACCAGCCGCGGCGGCCATTGGAGGGTGAACCAATGGCAAAAGGAAGACCTTTCTCTCTGTCTCTCTCTCACTGTCCACTCCGCCTGTCAAAAAAATTTAAAAAATATTAAAAAAAAACTGCTTTTCTATTGAACATTTACAGACATTTTTTTTGTCATTACAAGAAACTATAATGTAGTATCCTAAATGTGAACTTAGACTAACATTGTATTTGATATTATAAGTAATCTAGAATGAGTTATAGTATGTAAAAGGATGTCTGTGGATCTTGTGCCAGTACTGTGCTATTTTATGTAAGAGACTTGAGAAGCCATGGATTTTAGTGTCCAAGAAATGTCCTGAAAGCAGTATCCACATATGGAAGGAAACAGCTATTTTTCATTTACTTTCATTTATTGGTATTATCTTTAATTTTGCATTAATATATTTTATTTTTCATACTGAGGTTAAAGCTCTTTTGTTGTATTATCCCTAAGCATTTTAAATTGTATAGTGTTACTGAAAATATTGTTTTTGAAGTTAATGTCCTCATTATTCATTCATATTCTATTAGTACAATTGATCTTTGTAAAAGGACTTTGAATTCTGTGACATTGAAAAATTCCTCATTCTGGTCATTTAAAAAGAATCATTAATTGTCTTCACATACAATCATGTCATTAAGAAAAACAATTTAATTCTTTTTTACTGCTTTTGTATGACTTTCTTTTCTTGCCTTATGGCACACATCAATGAAATTGCATATAAATGACAAGGGACAGCATTTTTTGTCTTATTCTAAATTTTAGGGGAAAAGCATTCAAAATATCAAGTGCAATGTTAACTGTCATTTCTTAATGTTTTTGAGTTTCTTTCCATTCATAGCTTTTTGTGGGCTTTTTGCTTTTGTAAAAAAAAAAAGTCCCTGTTAAATCTCACATAATTTTGTTCAGCAATTGAAACTGTCTTGCATGAGTTTTCTCAATATTTTTATTTGGTAAATTATATGTAATCATTTTATATTATAAACTAGTATACTGTTATCCATTGGATAAGCCATATTTAGTCTTGATTCTGTATTTGTGTGTGTATTTCTAGATCAGATCTTGAGTGGGTATTTTTTTTTAAAGCTTTATTTATTTATTTGAAAGTTAGAGTTACAGAGAGAGAGAAGGAGAGGCAGAGAGAGAGAGAGAGAGAGAGAGAGAGAGGTCTTCCATCCACTGGCTCACTCCACAATTGGCTGCAATGGCTAGAACTGTGCTGTTCTAAAGCCAGGAGCCAGGAGCTTCCTCCAGGTCTCTCACACAGGTGCAGGGGCCCAAGGACCTGGACCATCCTCCACTGCTTTCCCAGGCCATAGCAGAGAGCTGGATCAGAAGTAGAGCAGCCAGGACCTGAACCAGCGCCCATGTGGGATTTAGGCACTGCAGGCACAGCTTTACCCACTATATCACAGTACTGGCCTGGGGTGGTTTTTTTTTTGTGTGTGTGTGTCTAGAACAATTAGGAATATTGGCTTATAATTTACTTTCTAGGGTTTGGGATCAGTTTTATGCTGAGCAAACAAAATTGAGTTAGTAGGTGTTCTCTCCATTGTTTTCTGAAAGCAGATTTATAATATTTATATTATGTATTTCTTGCCATTAGATAAGTTTCATTAGTGAAGTTTATGGGCCATTTTTAGAAAGTTTTAAATATATTAATTGCATTTCTTACATGAATTTATTTTCAGATATTCTATTTACAATTGTGTCAGTATTTGCCAAGTTAAATTTTTCAGGAAAATTGTCTTTTCCTTTTATATATTTGCATATATGAACATAATTTTGTTCATGTTGTGTCACTGTAATTATTTTTAATGTTTGGAGGATCTGAAATGATGTGTCTTTTTTCATGCCAAATATTGGTTATTTTATTACCAAGTCTTTTCAAAATCTAAATTAATCTACTCAAGTTTATTTTATTTTTAAACTGTCAGAGTACCAAATCTTGGCTTAATTAATGTTTCTCTGTAGGCAGTCACTTTTCTATGTCACTGAGTTCTGCTCTTAAATGTACCATTTCCGTTCTCATATTGATGTTGTATCGAGTTAAATGTTTTAGCTAGTTTAAGGTGAGTACATAAATGCTGTTTCATGTTAAAATAATGCAAATGTTGATAAGCATAATTTCTTTATAAGGTTCTGCTACTGTATCCCACAAGTATTGATGTTGCATTGCCATCGTTCGTTAATAAAAATGTTGTAATTTATGTAAATCTCTTTTCAGCCACAGATTCTTTAGAAATGTATTTTTAGATTCACCAAAATTTAGAAATTTTTCCAAAATATTTTGGATTCTAATACAACTTCACTTTTTGTAGAATGTAATTTAAATAATTTTAAATTTGTTGAAGCTTGCTTTGTTGCCTGTTGCGTGGATTGCCTTGATGACTGTCTCTTGTGCCCTTTAGAAACCAAACGGCTTCTACTTCCTTTGCTGTAGGATTCTCTCCATGGTGATTTAGCCAAGTCGTGAATGACAGTGTTACTCAAATATCTTTACTGATTTCTATCTTCCTTGTCTTCACGTACAGAAGGGTGTGAAAATCTTCAGCCATGATTGTGGGTTTAAAACTCTTTTACTGACAACAATTTTCACACACATTTCTGGGCAGCTGTGCAATACTTCAGTACATGTATACTGTGTGTACTGATCGCCATTTCCCCTAATTTGACCTTATTTTATAATTGGAGGCTTGGTGTTTCTCTCTTCCACTGGTTCATATAATATATACTAGGTTATTCTGAATTATAATCTCCCTACTATGCTGTGTAACACTAGGAACACTTCAGTTGATTGTGATTTGATACCTGTTATCCAAATTTCTTTATCCCTTACCACCCTCTATCCCTGTCTCAACCTCTAGTAAGCAATATTCTGTGTTCAGATTGGTTTTTGCTTTTTCTTTTGTTATGTTTGTATTTCTCACATATGAGGAAGAACATGCAATATTTGTCTTTGTGAGCCTGGCTTATTTCACTTCACATGATATTCTCCAGTTTCATTCATTTTGCTACAAATGATAGAATCTTATTCTTTTTTTATGGATGAACCACACTTTGCCTATTCATGTGATAATCTCCACGTTGGTTGATTCAGTACCTTGAAAATTGTGAATGGTGCTGCAACAAACATGGTGGAGCAGTTATCTCTGGTAAAATGATTTAACTTTTGGTTATATCCTCCATAGAGAAATTTCTGGCACATGGCAGTTCTATTTCTAGTTTTTAAGGAGATCTCCATAGTGGCTATACTAACCTATATTCACACCAACAGGGTGTAAGAGTTTTCTTTCTCCACATCATCACCAGCATTTGTTACTTTGTGATAATGACCATTTTAATAGAGTGAGGTGTTTTTCCTGTGTGGTTTTGATTTGAGTTTCCCTGATGGCTAGAGATAATGGAGTATTTTTCATTTATCACTGGCAATTGTATTTTTTCTTTTGAGAACTGTCTGTTCAGGTCCTTTCCCTATTACTTAATTAGATTGGTTGGTTTCTTTATTGTATTTTTTTTTGAATTGCTGATATAATCCATTGTCAGGTAAATAGCTTGAAAATATTTTCTTCCATTCTGTCAGATATATCTCTTTACTGACTGTTTGCTTTGATGTGCTGAAGCTTTGAGCTTGATAGAATCCCATTTATTTACTTGGATTCTTCTGCTTGTGCTTTGGGCTTTATCCAAAAATTCATTGCCTATACAATGTCTTAAAGTGTTTCCTCTATGTTTTTGTTTAGCAATTTAAGTTTCTGGTTTTACATTTAAATTTTCAATCATCTTGAGTATCTTGTTTATGTGGTGAGAGGTAGAGATTTAATTTCAGTCTTTGAATCAGACTTTGCCAGTACCATTTACCGAAAAGACTATTCTTTCTCCAATAGATGCATTTGGCACTACTGTCAAAAATCAGTTGGCTGTAAGGTAATGGATTAATTTCTGGGTCCTCTGTTCTGTCCCACTGATCTGTGTGTTGGTATTTATTCCAGTATATGCTATTTCAATTACAGTAGCTTTGTAGTGTATGTTGAAATCTGATATTGTGATGGCTCCAGCTATATGTTTTTGGCTGAGGATTACATAGGCTGTTCTGGATCTTTTATGGTTCCATATGAAATTTAGAATGATTTTTCTAATTTTTCAAAGAATGTCATTGGCATTTTGATAAGGACTACAATAAATCTGTTAATTATTTTAGGTGGTATGAACATTTCAATGATGGTAATACTTCCAGTTCATGAATAAGAAGTATTTTTTTTTGTTTGTCCTTGATTTCTCTCATCAGTGTTTTATAATTTTTATTGTAGAGACTTTCACTTCTTTGATTAAATTTATTCATAAGCATTTAATTTTGTTGTAACTATTTTGAATAGATTCCCCCCCCTTGGTTTCCCTTTAAGCAAGATCATTATTGATATAAAAATAATACTTTTTACATGATGATTTTTATATCCTGTCACTTTTCTGGATTGGTTTATCAGATTCAACAGGATTTCATTTTTTTAGCTGCTGTAATGTATTCTATGGTGTACATATCCCATAATTCATTTTTTGAAAGATTTATTTGAAAATCAGAGTTACACAGAGAGAGAAGTAGAGGCAGAGAGAGTGAGAGGGAGGGAGGGGTCTTCCACCCGCTGGTTCATTTACCAGTTGGCTGCAATGGCTGGAGCTGCAACATTCAGAAGAACATTCAGAAGAAGCCAGGAGGGACCCAAGGCCTTGGACCATCTTCTGCTTTCCCGGGCCATAGCAAAGAGCTGGATCAGAAGTGGAGCAGCCAGGACTCAAACCGGCGCCCACAGGGGATGCCAGCACTGCAGGCAGTGGCTTTACCACTGCCACAGCACCAGCCCCCATAATTTCCTTATCCAGTATTTAGTTGACAGACATTTGGGTTGATTCCATATCTAAGGTATTATGAGTTGAGCTGCAATAAACATAGGGGTAAAGATAACTCTTTCATATGCTGATTTCATTTCCTTTGGGGAAATGCCCAGGCATGGGATGGTGTGGTCATATGCTAGGTCTATATTCAAATTTCTGAAGAAACTTTATAGTGTCTTTCACAGTGGCTAGATCAGTTTACATTACCACCAACAATGGATTAAGGTACCTTTTTGGTTGTAAATTTAAATCTTTGATCCATTTTGAGTGGATTTTTAAGGTACAAGTTAGGGGTCTTGCTTCATACTCCTGCGTGTGGAGATATATCAGCACTCTCCAACAACAGAGCACCACTTGTTGGAGGGACTGTCCTTGCTCCCGGGATTGACTTTATCTCCTTTGTCAACGATAAGTCAGTTGTAGATGTGTGAGTTGATATCTGGAGTTTCTGTTCTGTTCTGTTGGTCTGTCCATCTGTTTTTGCACCAGTACTGGGCTGTTTTGATTATAACTGGTATTGCAATGCCTCCATCTTTGGTTTTGTTGTATAAGATTGCTTTAGCTAATTGGGATCCCCTGTGTTTCCCTATTAATTTCAGCATTTTTTTTTTATATCTGAGAAGAATGTCCTTGGCATTTTGATTGGGATTACATTGAATCTATAAATTGCTTTAAGTATTACGGGTATTTTGATGATATTGACTCTTCCAATCCAAGAACATGGAAGATTTTTTCCATTTTTTTGTGTCTTCATCTTTTTCTTTCTTTAATGTTTTGTAATCCTCATCATAGAGATTTTTGATGTCCTTGGCTAAATTCTTGATAGAGGCACCAATTGCTATAAACTTTCCTTTTAACACTGCTTTTGCTGTATTCCTAAGTATTGATATGTTGTATTGTTCCCTTCATTCATTTCATGAATTTTTTTATTTCTCTTTTGATTGCTTCAGTGACCCACTGTTCATTCAGGAGCATGTTGTTCAGTCTCCATGTGTTTACACATATTCTAGAGATTCTTGAGTTGTTGATTTCCAGCTTCATTCCATTGTGGTCAGAGAAAATGCGAGGTATGATTTAAATTTTTTGAATTTGCTGATACTTGCTTTGTGGCCTAGCATATGGTCTATCCTAAAGGAAGTTCCATGCACTGATGAGAAGAATGTGTATTCTGCAACTGTGGGGTGACAAGTTCTGTAGATATCCATTAGGTTCTTTTGGTCTGTAGTGTTAATTAGCTGTTTACTTGCTGATTTTCTGTCTGGTTGATCTTTCCATTGCTGAAAGCGGGGTATTGAAGTCCCCCATTACTATTGTATTGGAGTCTATGTCTCACTTTAGATCTATTAACATTTTTAAATAGCCAAGGACCCTGTAATTGGGTACATAAAGATTATTATATTCATATCTTACTGTTGAATTGATCGTTTAATTGTAACAGTTTCATTATTTGTCCTTTTAAACAGTTTTTATGTTAAAGTCTATTTTGTCTGATAGTAGAGTTGCCACACCTGCTCTTTTTTGGTTTCTGTTAGCATGGAATATCTCTTTCTATGCTTTCACAGTCTGTGAGTATCTTTGTTGATGAAAAGTGTTTCTTGAAGGCAGCAAATAGATGGGTCTTGTATTTTAATGCACTCAGCTGTTCCATATCTTTTTACTGGAGAGTTGAGTCCATTTACATTCAAGGTAACTATTGGTAAGTAACAGCTTGGCCCTGCTATTTTTCCATAAATTTTCCTTTTGTTTACTTTGAATGTCCTTTGTACTTTCCAGGGAGATTCTCTGCCTTCATCTTATTTCATAGTAATGACCATGTTTCTGTGGATAACACATCCTTAAGCATCTTTTCTAAGGTTGGACGAATGGTGACAAATTTTTTCAATTTCTGTTTGTCATCGAAGGTCTTTATTCCACCTTCATTCATAAATAAGAGCTTTGCAGGTTACAATATTCTGGGTTGACAGTTTTTTTCTCATAACACTTGGAATATATCTCACCATTCTCTCTTAGCCTGTAGGGTTTCTGATGAGAAGTCAGCTGTGAGTCTAATTGGAGGTCCACTGGAAGTAATCTGGCGTTTCTCTCATGCACATTTTGGAATCTTTTCTTTATGTTTTACTGTGAAGGGTTTGACTACAATATGTTGCAGTGAAAATCTTTTCTGGTCCTGTCAAGAGTTTTATGTACTGCAGGCGCTGCGGCTCAATAGGTTAATCCTTCGCCTTGCAGCACCGGCACACCGGGTTCTAGTCCCGGTCGGGGCACCGGATTCTGTCCCGGTTGCCCCTCTTCCAGGCCAGCTCTCTGCTGTGGCCAGGAGTGCAGTGGAGTGCTTGGGCCCTGCACCCCATGGGAGACCAGGATAAGTACCTGGCTCCTGCCATCAGATCAGCGCAGTGTGCTGGCCACAGCGTGCTGGCCACGGCAGCCATTGGAGGGTGAACCAATGGTAAAGGAAGACCTTTCTCTCTGTGTCTCTCTCTCTCTCACTGTCCACTCTGCCTGTAAAAAAAAAAAGTTTTATGTACTTCCTCTACTTGCACATTTCTTTCTACATATTAGGGAAGTTTTCTGTAATTATTTCATAAAAAGACCTCTTAATCTATTCTCTGATTCCATGCCTTCAGGAACTCCTAAGACCTGTATGTTGGGTCAGTTAATACTGTCCCATAAATCCAACAGTGTTATTTAGTTTTATAATTTCTTCTTCTTCTTCTTCTCCTTCTTCTCCTTCTTTCTTCTTCTTCTTCTTGGTATGACTATAAAATTTCCAGAGATTTGCATCCTAACTTGTATATTGTTCCTTCTGCCTCACCAAGTCCATTTCTAAGGCTTTCCACTTTTTTTATTTGATCTATTGAATTCTTCATTTCTAATATTTCACTTTGCTTTCTCTTTAAAATCTGTTTTTTTTTTATTTGACAGGAAGAGTTAGAGAAAGAGAGAGAGAGAGGTCTTCCTTCCATTAGTTCACCCCCCAAATGGCTGCTATGGCCGGACCTGCGCCATTCCAAAGCAAGGATCCAGGAGCTTCCTCCCAGTCTCCCATGCGGGTGCAGGGGCCCAAGGACTTAGGCCATCCTCCACTGCCTTCCTGGGCCACAGCAGAGAGCTGGACTGGAAGAGGAGCATACAGGACTACAACCAGCGCCCATATGGGGTGCCGGCACCACTGGTGGAGGATTAACCAAGTGAGCCACAGTGCTGGCCCCTAAAATCTCTGTTTTATAGGAAAGATTTTCAGTCATGTCGTGTATGGATTTCTTTTTTTTAAAAAAATAATTTTTTATTTATTCAAAAGTCAGAGTTACAAAGAGAGAGAAAGAGAGGCAGAGAAAGGTCTTCCATTCTGCTAGTTCACTCCCCAAATGACTGCAATGGCCAGAGCTGAGCTGATTTGAAGCCAGGAGCTTCTTCCGGGTCTCCCACGTGGGTGTAGGGGCCCAAGGGCTTGGGCCATCTTCTACTGCTTTCCTAGGCCATAGCAGAGAGCTGGGTGGGAAGAGGAGTAGCCGGGACTTGATCTGGTGCCTATATGGGATGCCAGCGCTGCAGGCTGGGGCTTTAACTCGCTACACCACAGCACTGGCCCCTTGTATGGATTTCTTTAATTCATGGATTTGCTTCTGATTACTTCTAAGTAATCATATAATCAATTTTTTGAATTCAGTTTCCAGCATTTCTTCAATGTCTCATCTTCATATTCTGGTATTAATTTGTTGTGTTCCTTTGGGAAAATCATGTTGTCATCCTTATTCTTGTTTTTTGAGTGTCTTCATTTATTTTTGGGCATTTGTGGAGATACTTTCCTTTTTTTTCCTGTGATGCCTTTAAGGGCTTTATCATTGGACTATACCTCTGTGGCTTAGTGGAGTGTCTGCTCTTCAGTGAATACCCAGGGCGGTGTGCTGGGTGTGGCCTTGGAGCTCAGTTCAGTGCTCCAGGGTGAGGAGAGTGTCCAAGGTGACACCCATGTTGGGCGTGGTAAAGCTCCTCTTTATTTTTTTTTTTTAGTCAGAGGGGAAGCTTGATCAGCTCTGTTGACTGTTCTCACTCTCCCATCCTCTTCTGCAAGGGGATCAGTGCATGGCCGCTTACCCCAGAGGGTGCAGTATTCATCTGCACTGCCACAGGAACCACACAAAGGATTTGTGCAGTCCTTAGTGTGAGCGCAGACCCCACAGCAATGACTGTCTCCAGGCAATCAGGGAGCCCTGAGCATATGGAGCCACCCACAGTGACTGCTGAGAGACCCAGCCACACCCTGCATTCTCCCACACAGCCACAGTCCCACACATCCCAGCACACAAGGCTCATACAGTCATGAGCACCCAGCCCCCTGTCAGTTCTCCCAACCAGTCTCAGGTGTCTCCTCTCAGCTTGTTGTTGGGCACATGGACATAAGCTGTAATAGCTCATTTGTATATCCAAAATGATGCCCACCCTTGCTCAGCTATTAACAGGAGGCTGGTGCCAGGTAGTCAGGGAGAGAGAAACATGCCCTCCTGTTCTTTCCCTCTAGGTTGGCAGGTACACTGTTCCTCACTGTGCTCTCAGCTGGGCTGGACTCACACCGGGCTCTTCCCACAGCTTTATTGCCAGTGGCTTAGGCTCTGCAGTCTGGTCTCACCTCTCTCCAACGCTGATGCTGAGGCTCAGGGCTGCTGTGGTCCTGAGCTTTGCACCTTCATACCCTACACATAGATCCACAATGTCACTCTAATTCACTTGGAGTTTCCTCTGCAGTTTTCTCCCTAACTCTTGCCTGAGATTGCACTCTCTCCTTTTTCTTTTTTTTTTTTTTTTTACTATCTTGCTTTATACTAAAGCCATAAGCTCCCTCCCTATTCTGCCATCTTGGAATCTAGACTCTGTGTTATGTCTTCCTTTGGTTTTGGTATCAGAGTAAAGTTGGTCTTATAAAAAGAGTTTGGTAGAGTTTCATCCTTTTCAATATTTTGGAACAGTTTGAAAAGTATTGGAGTTAGTTCTTCTTTCAGTGTTTTTAGAATTCAGTTGTAAAGCCATTAGATCCTGGACTTTTTTTTGATGGGTGACTTTAAATCATTAATTGCATATTGCTAATTTTTATGGGTCTATTAACATGTTCTCTATCTGCTTGAATTCCTCAAGACTGTCCAGTTTTTTAAGTTTATGGTAGTTCATAGTAGCTCAGTATGATCTTTTATTTTGTGGTATTGGTTGTGATGTCTTTACTCATTTTTTATCTCTAATTTTAGTTATTTGAAGTTTTTTCCTTTGTTAGACTATCTAAAATTTGTCTATTAGGTTTATCATTTCGAAAATAAGCTTTCTTGGGGCCGGCACCATGGCACACTAGGTTAATCCTCCACCTGTGGCACCAGCATCTCATGGGGGCGCTGGTTCTAGTCCTGGTTGCTCCTCTTCCAACCTCTTCTCTGCTGTGGCCTGGGAAAGCAGTGGAGGATGGCCCAAGTGCTTGGGCTCTGCACCCGAATGGGAGACCAGGAGGGGGCGCCTGGCTCCTGGCTTTGGATTGGTGCAGCTCCTCGTCCTTGCGGCCAATTGGGGACTGAACCAATGGAGGAAAGACCTTTCTCTCTGTCTCTCCCTCTGACTGTCTGTAACTCTACCTCTCAAATAAATTAAAAATATTAAAAAGAAAATAAGCTTTTCATTTAGGTGATTCTTCTTTCAGTTTGGAAGTTTTTCCTTTAAAGACTTTCACTGTGTCATTCTGTTGGTGATTCTTTCAGTTTGGAAGTTTTTCCTTTAAAGACTTTCGCTGTGTCATTCTGTTATCTTGTGGTCTGCAGATTGCTGAGACGCCTGCTGTGATTATGTAAGCTTTCTTTTATGTGTAGTTTTATTTGTTTCTATCACTGCCTTTAGGATTCTCTCCTTGTTTTTAACTTTTGACAATTTGACTATAATGTGTCTCAGAGAAGTTCTGTTTTGTCAAGTCTCTTTTTGGAGTACTTTGAGCTTCTGATTTCTGCATGACCATATTTCTGGAGAACTATGGCGTTCTTTTCAGCATGTATGCTTCCTTGCTTATTTCTGTTTCCTGTGCCTTTACTTTGATGTTTTGTGCATGTGTTGTAACAGCTCCTTCTTCTTTTGGAGTAGCTTTTATTGGAAAAGACACTTTGTTTACGCAGAATGTAGAGTGCCAATTGGGTAGTTGCTTTGGCTCCAGTTCTAGGTGAGTCCGGAAGCGTGAACGCCCAGTGATTTCTTCAGCTGTAGTCAATATCTGCAGTGTCTGTGAGTGCCACAGTTGTCTGGTCTGCAACAATTAACAAAGGGAGCAGCAGGACGTTGAGGCCAACGTGGGCTTTCAGTGGCGTCTTCAGGCCCCAGCGAGTTGGCTGTCAGTCACACTAGGGTTTATGATGGATATAAGCACATTTGTGGCATTGTGGGCTGCAGAGGAGGCTGTGAGTGTCCCACCAGGAAAGCTGGAGCGATGCTGTGGCCCGGAACTGTGTGATGTGTATGAGAACCCGCTGGATCCTGCTGTCTGGGGATGGGTGATGCTGAGCTTATCGCACAGAAATCCCTGGTCTCAGCACTAGGACATGTGAGTGCGACTTTGCCCCCAGGCGCATGGGCTGAGTATAGATCATGCTGGCGATTTACACTGGCTCTGTAGTTGTGGAGTACAGGGAGGGGCTTCACTATGTCCCACAGGGCAGTTACACTTACTCTGAGGAATATAGTACTAACAGACACAGTACTGGAGCTGTAGGGCAGGAAGAGTACCTCTTCCAGGTCACACTGGAAAAGCACACATTTTTCTGGGTGTTACGCACTGGCAATAACTGTCCTGCAGCTGTGGAATGCAGACAGAGTCCTCCCGAGGTTCCACAGGGCAAGTGCAGGTGTTTCCAGACTTATAGACCTACCGGTCACAATCTGACAGCTGCAGGATTTAGTGGAGATCTTACCTAGGTACCACATGTCACACACAGGTTATGCTGGTGATTGTGCATCTGAAAGTAGAGGTGTGGAACAATGGAATACAGAGAGGGTCCTCTCCAGGTCTCACAGGGAGAACTCGGCTAATTCTGGAATATGGCTCCAACAATCCCACTCCAGGGCTGCCACGCCCCGGGTCCAGGGTCCATGGTGATTGCATGTTATACAGGAGATTGTGCACCAGTGGGTGCAGGCCTGGAGCATAGTGACACAGGCGGGGCCCTCTCAGTGCTCCAGAGAAGTGGCCTTGCTCAGGTGTGGTCGTCTAGGCATGGGGATCTGCTGCTGCTGGCACTCAGCCCCAAGGACCAGAGGGGACATCCCCAGGTTACACACAGTGAGTGAGTATGACTGCAGGACTGTTGTCCGGTAACCTGTAAGTGCGGTGCCCGGGGAACATGCTCGCTGCCCTGTGAAGTGGCCTGCCTCTGGTTCCAGGGCTTCCGGCAGTGATGGGGCTACTTGCCATCTCCTAAGGCAGGATGGAGTTCAGCAGTGGCTGTACCGCAACCACTTGGGGCTGGAGCTCTGTGGGTGGATGGAGGCCATGTGGGTTCCTTTTTTTTTTTTTTTTTCTGTGAAGCAAAGAAGTTGCCTGCACCCCGGTTAGCTTTCTAGACTGGATTTGACGCTAGTGAGGACTCGTGGAATTCTCCTGTAGACAGGGCTTCTAGTCTACAGTGTTGGCGAGGGCTTTGCTGGCAAGGAAGCTTCCCTCCAGCTATGGATCTGAGGTAGGAGCTGCTATGCTATGCGTAGGTCCTCTCTCTCTCTCTCTCTGATGTTCTCAGAGCTTCTGTGCTGTTTACAGTTCCTGTCTCTTCTCTACCAAAGTTCTCCCTCAGGTGATCTCCCAGAAGTGCAGTCTTCTCTTTGCTGTTCTGCCTTGTCTCTGTCTTGGATCCCTCTCTTATTTTTCAGTTGTTTCTCGTTTTGATTTCTTATTTGGGGCTTTGTTGCTAGGCACCTATGTATCTAAGATTGTTTTGTCTTTTGGGTGAATTGTGTTTTTTTCTCATTCTCAAGTTTCCCTCTGACTGTTTAATAAACTCTGAGTTTATTGTGTCCAGTATTTAAAAAGTCAACTAACTGTTCCGCTTGCTGAATTTGTATGAAGTGTCGACACAACTTATTTTATAAAATTGTTTGACTTGCGACATATTTGTTTCTTTGTCTTGAAACTGTTTCTTGCCATGAATGAAAATAGCTGCTCTTGGTGCCAGTATTATGGCACGGTGGGTTCAGTCCCCATTTGTAACACAGGCATTCCCCATCAGAGTGCTGGCTTGGCTCCTGGCTGCTCTGCGCTCAGTCCAGCTTTCTGCTAAATGTGCCCATGGAGACAGTGAATAATAGCCCAAGTGGTTGGGCCCCGTAACCTGTATGGGAAACCCAGATGGAGCTCCTGCCTTCGGCCTGATCTAGCCCTGGTCATGTGACCATTTTGGGGACAAACCAGTGGACAGAAGATCCTTCTCTCTCTCTCTCTCTCTCTCTCTCTCTCTCTCTCATGCTCTGCCTTTCAAATAAATAAAACAATCTTTTAAAAAATTAAATATCTGATCTTTGTCACATTAAACCTTACATCTAACATTTATTTGTATATTTAGATTTTGCCATTTTAGTATGTGTTTTCAATGTATTCCATCTATTGTTTGTCACTGTGATCTTTGCTTGCTGCCTTTTTTAGGTTATTTAGGTGATTTTTGGTATTACATTTTATCTCTTCCATTAGCATATTAGTTATGCTTGGGTTTTTCTGTAAGCTATTGCTCTAGAGATTATGACATGCATCTTCAAATTATTCAAGCATATTTATTATCTATTATTATGTGACCAAGTTAAAAATTATTTAATAGATTTCTATGTCCACTCTCCAAAACTGTGTATATGATCTTTTATATTTACTGTTTATTGACATAATATTTCACTTTTTTTCTATTAAATCAAGTTTTGTTCTTGCATCATTGTTTTCAACCAGAAAGTTTCACAGCATTATTTTTAAGTGAAGGTCAGATGAAAGTAATTTTATGAATATTTGCCTGAAAATATATTTCTGATTTTGAAAAATATGTTTTCTAGATATTGAATTCCAGATTAAAAGAGCTGTTCTTTTAGTACTTTAATGATGCTGATTGATCCATTATATTCTATATTCAGTGCTTATGTGAGGGGAGGAGGAAAAGGGAGAGAGAGAGAGAGAGAGAGAGGAAGAGAGGGAGAGACCTACCTAATCACTGGGTCACTCTCCAAATACCCACAACAGCCAGGACTGGACCAGGCCAAAGTCAGGAGCCGGAAAGCCTGAAACTGACTCTGGGTCTCCCATTTGCTGTCAGGGACCCATCTCTTAAGCCATCACCTATCACTTCCCAGGGAGCAAATTAAAGGGGAGCTGGGATTGGGAGTGGAGCTGGGACCCAAAATCAGGTATTGTGTTTGCTTTCAGGAACTTCTCTTTCTCTTCGGACTTCAAAAGTTGGCTATACTATGCTTACGTGTAATTTCTTTCTATTTATCTTGTTTATGATGTGCTGAGTTCCTGTGATTTGTGGGTTGATGTCTGTTCAGCTTTGGACAACATTTAGATATAATACATTAAGTTACTTATTCTACTTGCTATCTCTCTTCCTTTATAATTCCAATTACATATTTGTAATGCCAATGTACTCTTTTCCATTTTCTTAGCTGTCTCTTATTTTTCATTTACTTTTTCTGTTTTTCAGCCCTCAGTTTATGCTTCATCTTTTTCCCTGTTTTTGCTTATGTTGACTGTGTCTTTTTAGATAGTGGACCACATTTTTTTTCTTCATTTGTTGTGAACACCATGTATAAAAGGAATGGATACGACTTGGTCAAGACTCTGTTGGGAGTGAAAACATTGTGGAGTTGGTCTTGATTTTGGCTGCTTTTGCTTTTGTCATATCTAGCTAATTAAAGCTCTGACTGGGGCTGGCGCTGTGGCATGGTGGGTAAAGCTGCTGCCTGCAGCTCTAGCATCCCGTAGGTGTGCCGGTTTGGGTCCCGGCCACTCCACTTCTGATCCAGCTACCTGCTTGTGGCCTGGGAAAGCAGTGTAAGATGGCCCAAGTACTTGGGCTGCTGCACCCTCGTGGGAAACCTGGAAGAAGCTCCTGGCTTCCATCTGACCTAGTTCTAGCCATTGTGGCCATTTGGGGAGTGAACCAGCAGCTGGAAGATCTCTCTCTGTCGCTCCTCCGAGAGCAGAGGAGCGGCACCGGCCAGACGCTGTTATTCCCTTTCAGTCGGTTTTTTCTCTAGCAACGCAAGAACAGGTAAAGAGAAGAGCGAAATAATGAGCTCCCCAGCGAACTCTCCACCAACTCTCCATCCAACCACCCCCCGAACTTTCCACCAGCCCGGAGACAGTAGTTGTCCCAGAAAGTGCAGTTGAGTCCCCTTTTATAGTCCTCTTCCACCAATCCGTGCCCCACTGCCCGTGTGCTGAGCACGCTGCTTTCTTCCAATCAGAGGTTGGGTCAGCCCCTGCAGCTCCTTAGTCAAATTGATGAAGCAGCCGAAGCCGCTGTGTAGAACTTGTTTACTCCCTCTCAGCACCCTGTTGTGGGAGCCGGGCCCTGCTTCCCACATCTCTCTTTATAAAAAAAGTATTTGAAAGGCAATTATATTCCTGAAATGACCACAATGGCTGGGGCTGGGCTGGCCTCAAACCAGGAGCCAGGAGCTTCTTCTGGGTCTCCCATGTGGATGGCAGTGGCCCAAAGACTTGGGCCATTCTCCACTGCTTTCCCAGGTGCCTGAATAGGGAGCTGGATTGGAAGTGGAGCAGCTGAGTCGTTAAATGGTGCTCAAATGGGATGCACCACAATGCCAGCCCCAGATCTTGCCCCGCCCTCTTTCTCTCTCAACTGTAAAAAATAAACTTTGATTTAAAAAAAGCTTTTGATTATTTTAAGGTTTTGGACCTAGGAGTTTGTTTTGTTTTGTTTTGTTTTGTTTTTGACAGGCAGCGTTAGAGAGAGACAGAGAGAAAGGTCTTCCTTTTTCTGTTGGTTCACCCCCCAAGTGGCCGCTACGGCTGGCACATTGTGGCCGGCATGCTGTGCTGATCCGAAGCCAGGAACCAGGTGCTTCTCCTGGTCTCCCATGTGGGTGCAGGGCCCAAGTACCTGGGCCATCCTCCACTGCCCTCCTGGGCCACAGCAGAGAGCTGGACTGGAAGAGAAGCAACCGGGACAGGATCCAATGCCCCAACCGGGATTAGAAACCGGGTGCCGGCGTTGCAGGTGGAGGATTAGCCTAGTGAGCCGTGGCACCAGCCTAGGAGTTTGTTCTATTTGCCTCTACCACTGGACTTCAGCAGACCATGCACACCTGTGCCTAACTGGTTCTTTCCTGGGTCGCTTACCCCTTCCATGAGAGCAGAGGCTATGACTTTGTACCCAGCTTAAGTCCTAGAATGTGCATGTGGTTTCTTAGTTTTCAGGCTCTGTCTTGTATTTCAACAGGACCTGCTGTTGTTCAGATGTGCCCCTTTGGTCATTGTACTCTTGTCCTAATACAAATAACAAACTCTTTCCTCGGGAAACTATCTGAAATGCCCGTGGAGCTGCTTTCATTCTCTTTGATGTCTCTCAGGCTCCAGCAGGTGTCCTGAGTCTGCACCTCAGGTATCAACTCAGCTTTCCTTCCAAAGCTCTAGTGGAGAGCGTCATTAACTGGAGTTCACTGGAAGGTTCAGGCTATCGTGGGATTTTTCTCTGTGCTTCTGCTCCACACTGAGGCTTCAGCAGACCTTTACCGTGAGTAGCTGAGATGGGGACATCTCTCCCTCTCTGACCTCAGTGCTTCTCATATGTAGGCAGGGAAGGGCCTCAGAGAAGTGTTCAGGGTAGGTGCAAACTCCCCTGAACTTTTTCCTGGAATCCTCAGTTGCTATACTAGCAATTCCAGTTATCTTTTCTCTTTTTTATTTATTAGCTGTAACTCTTTTATTGTTACTGCTTTATGGTTTATTGTGGGCATTTTTAGATTATCACATCTACCATCAAGTGGTATGGCTCCACCCATCACATAGTATCAGTCATTCCAGGATCACACTTCCAAGCCCCTTTTCCATCAAGGACACATTGCTGTGACTTTTGCCTATAAAGCAGCCCATTGACTTTAAGGAGATCTTAAAATTAGTAAAAAATCTATTATATTAACCTACATGCTTACTATGTTCAGAGATTCTCTTTGTATGACTGCTGATTTCCACTTGGTATCTCATTTTCTTTCTTACTGAAATTCTATCACCAAAGTTTCCTCTGCTTGTGATGAATTGCTGCAGTATTTGTTTATCTGACAAACCTCTTATTTTGCCTTTAGTTTGACAGATACTTTCACTGGGTATAAAATTCCCTGTTGATATGTTTCTCTTTCAATATTGGAAAGATACTCTGTTACTGTTCTTTGCCATATGGTTTATGACAAGAAGTCTGTTGCCATTCTTATGGATGATCATTTTTTCAATAAGATGTGTCTTGTTGTAGTTTAGTTTGTGCTTTTAAAGGTTTATTTTTATGTAATTGAAAGAGTTACAGAGTGAGATAGAGACACACAGAGAGAGAAAGAGAAGTCTTCCATCCACTGGGTCACTCCCCTAATGGCTGCAACAGCCAGAGCAGTACCAATCTGAAGTCAGGAGCCAGGAGCTTCTGCTAGGTCTCCCACGCAGGTGCAGGGGCCCAAGGACTTGGCCATCTTCTACTGCTTTCCTAAGCCATAGCAGAGAGCTGGATCGGAGGAGGAGCAGCCAGGTGTAGAACCATGTCCATGTGGGATGCTAGTGCTTCACTCCGGGGCTTTAACCTGTTGCACCACAGAGCTGGTCCCTAATTTATGTTTATTATGCAGGTATATTTATGTTAATTGATCTCCTTAGATATGTCAAAAATAGAAAAAAATCTTTTTTTTCTGTATTCTCTGCACATGTTTCCTTCAGGGACTACAATTATCTGTAAATTGTATTGAAGAGAATCACCTGATGTCATTTTATTCTGTTTTTTTCTGTGTGTTAACCTTAGTTTACATCACTATACATTCAAGGTTACTAATCTGTTCCTCTGCAGAATCTAACCTGTTTTTAATCCCATCCAGTGTAATCTTTTTTTTTTTTTTTTTTTGACAGGCAGAGTGGACAGTGAGAGAGAGAGACAGAGAGAAAGGTCTTCCTTTGCCGTTGGTTCACCCTCCAATGGCCGCCGCGGCCAGCGCGATGCGGCCGGCGCACCGCGCTGATCCGATGGCAGGAGCCAGGAGCCAGGTGCTTTTCCTGGTCTCCCATGGGGTGCAGGGCCCAAGCACCTGGGCCATCCTCCACTGCACTCCCTGGCCACAGCAGAGGGCTGGCCTGGAAGAGGGGCAACCGGGACAGAATCCGGTGCCCCAACCGGGATTAGAACCCGGTGTGCCGGCGCCGCTAGGCGGAGGATTAGCCTAGTGAGCCGCGGCGCCGGCCAGTGTAATCTTAAACATTGTAGTTTTATCTCTGTAAATTCAGTTAGGATTTTAAAAATACATTCATTGTTTTTTGACATATTCAGTCTTTCCTGTACTTATCTTAACAAATGGAATATAGTTATCATAACCATGTTAATGTCATTGTCTACTAATTTTATCAATTGTATCATTTGTTTATCTCTGTCCATTAGTGGAGTTTTCTCTTCTTTGTGGGCTTAATTTTTAAGCTTATTTGCATGTTTCCTGGTGTTTGGTTGCAAGCCAGCTACTTTGTATTTCACCTTGTTGGAAGGCTAGGCATTTTCATAGCACTATAAATATTCTTGAACTCTGTTATGAAACACAGTTACATTATTTGAAAACCATTTAAGATATTTCTGAGGCATGCTTTTAAGCTTGTTAGCATGTCTTCTCTCCTGTACTGTGACACTATCCTTGTGAATTGTGAAGATTTCTATTTTAGATGGTAGGAATATGAATGACTTCTGGCCATATGCAAATGCTGAGAATTTTCCCTCTGTTGTTTTTGGGTGTTTGACAACTTCTTTCTGTGTATTCTTTGAATAGTACCTAGCTGAGGACTTGAGATAGACTCTCTGGAGTTCTCTTTTGGTGACAATTTTTCCCTTTCCAATAAATTGCCATTTTACCTGATCACATTGGTTTTCCAGTCTCATCTCTGTATTTCCTCAATCTGAGGACATTTTTGGGCTCTATCATGGTGTCCCTTCTCTTTCCTAACGTCCTGGAAACCAGGGTCATTTTCTCCTCATTTTTTTCTCTTTACTCCTGATTTACTGATGCTACTGCTTGGTATCCTGTGTCTTGAAAACCATTGTTTTATATTTTGTGTGCAAATTTTAGTTGTTTCAGTTGGGAGGGTGAAACCAGTTCCTCTTACTCTGTGATGGCTCAAGTATAACTGTATTTTGCTGGCGCCACAGCTCACTAGGCTAATCCTCCACCTTGCGGTGCTGGCACACCGGGTTCTAGTCCCGGTTGGGGCGCCGGATTCTGTCCCGGTTGCCCCTCTTCCAGGTCAGCTCTCTGCTGTGGCCCGGGAGTGCAGTGAAGGATAGCCCAAGTGCTTGGGCCCTGCACCCCATGGGAGACCAGGAGGGGCACCTGGCTCCTGCCTTTGGATCAGCGCGATGTGCTGGCTGCAGCGCGCCAGCCATGGCGGCCATTGGAGGTTGAACCAACGGCAAAGGAAGACTTTTCTCTCTGTCTCTCTCTCTCTCACTGTCCACTCTGCCCATCAAAAAAAAAAAAACCTGTATTTTGATATAATTTTAAATGTATAGAAAAATTTCAAAAATACTTGATTGTTCTCATATAAATCTTATTTCTACAAACTTGATATTTTACTCTCTATTTCTATCTTTATGTGTCTGTGTGTGATTGTACTTTTACTTGAAAAAAATTGTGAGTATAATCAAAACATCATGTTCCTTTATACTTAACTATATCAGTGGGTATATACTAAGAACAAGAGCATTCTCTTGTGTAACCAGATTAGAGTTATGAAAATAAGGAAATCTGATATTAATGCAATAGTTTCATCTTACCCTTTTTATCAATTGTCCCAATAAATTCCCATATAGCTATTGATTGTTCCCAGTCTAGGATCAAATCCAGGATCCAGAATTACATTTAGTTGTCACATCTTTTTAGTGTCTAATTTGGACTAGTTCTTAGTATTTCTTTGTGCTTCTTGACCTTGGATTTTTTTTTAAGCATTTCAAGTCAGCTGCATTGTAGAATGTACTTCAATTTTGATTTGTCTGATGTTTTCTCATTATTAGATTTAGGATATGAATTTTTGGCAAGACTACTACTGAGGTGATGGGGTGGTATTCCTCTCAGTTAATCTTTTTAGAAGGCATGTAATGTCAATTTACCCCCAACTGGTGATGCTGGCATTGATGAGTTGGATAAAATAGTATTTTCCATTTCTATACATTGAAATGTTCCTCTTTGTAATTAATAAAGATTTTATTCAAATATTTTAAGAATATATAAATGTAAAACCCTCGGAAAACTTATTAACTGGTTTTCATAAGTTGGTTTTCTAGTTCCTAATTAGTCTTTCTATATTTAGTAGTTGGATTCTACTATGCAGAAAAACTTTTCTTACTTATCCCCATTTATATATTTTTATGATGTGGACTCATGCATTTTATTTTTTTTAGACTCATGTATTTTAATTTCATGAATTATTTATAATCAATTATCATTATTTATTTTTATTCTCAAATTGCCCATTATTTGACAGTAGGGATCCTGTATCTGGTCCTGTGGTCTTTTGAAATGTCTTTGTTTTGTTGAGTATTTCCTTAGTTTTTAGAGCAAAGAGGTATTTAAGATAAATTTTTACTATATAGAAGAAAATATTTTTTACACAATTGGAAGTGAATTGACATAAAATTATGAGTTAAGGTGATAACAAATTAATATTTTAAAATTCATACAATTTAATTTAATTAAAACTTACGTGGAAGCAACTGAAAAAAAAAATCCTCAAGTGGAGTGGCCATTTGGCATAGCAGTTAAAACACAACTTGGGATGCTCACATCCCATATTGAAAAGCCCAAGTCTGAGTCCCGGCTCAGCTTCGTATCCCAGCTGCCTGATACTGCGTACCCTACGAGAGAGTGATGATGACTCAGAAGTTGGGTAATGGCCACCCACGTACATGGGAGACCTGGACTGATTTCTCAGCGTCTGGTTACAGCCTAGGCTAGCCCCAGTCATTGCAGGCATCTGGAGATTGAACCAGCAGATGAGAGATCTCTATCTCTTTTTTTTTTTCTTTCAAAAAACTTGAGAAGGGCTGGCGCTGTGGCGCAGTGGGTTAATACCCCGGCCTGAAGCACCAGCGTCTCATATGGGCACTGGTTCGAGACCCGGCTGCTCCACTTCCCATCCAGCTCTTTGCTAAGGCCTGGGAAAGCAGTAGAAGATGGCTCAAGTCCTTGGGCCCTTGCACCTGCATGGGAGACTCGGAAGAAACTCTCGGCTCCTGGCTTCGGATCGGTGCAATTCCGGCCATTGTGGCATGAACAATCAGATGGAAGACCTCTCTCTCTGCCTCTCTGTGTAACTCTGACTTTCAAGTAAAATAAATGAATCTTTAAAAAAGCTTGAGAAAATAGAAATCCTAAAAATTATAGAGAATATGAGAAAATTTGGCCATTTAACTATACATTCCATTTAGATGATTCATTTTATATTCAGATACATGAATAGGTTGAAAATTTAAGGATGGGAGTAAAGAGCCCTCAAAAATACTATCCAAAAATGAGTTGGAGTGGTGCAGTAATATCACAAAAAATAAGAAAAAATGGTTATGAGAGACAAATAAGAACATTTCACAATGATAAAAATGCCAATAAGATATAATAATTATAAACATATCAGCACAACAGATCCCCAAATACATGAAGCAGAATTGATAAATTTGTAGGGAGAAACAGAGATCAAATGTAATCATTAGGGGCTTTTATATCACATTTTCTGATAATAGATAGAATAATTCAACAGAAAAACAGCAAGGAGATGGTAGACATGAGCAAGACTGTGAACCAACCAAATCTACTGGGCACGTATGTAACAATTTGCCCAACAATATCAGAATTCAGATTCACCTCAAGTACACTTATATCTTTGTATATGCCTGAAAGAATTGAAAACAGACATCCACACAAAAAAAGTGTATCATGGATGTTCATAGCAGCATTATTCACAGTATCTGCAAAGTGGAATAAAACCTAAATGCTCATCAGCTGATCAGTGGACTGTGGGGAGCAACTCGGACTGGACTAAGTTACTGGAATTAAGACTTATTCTATGCATCTGCTCTCCCACAATACGGCGCTGGGAGAGGAGTAAACAACTTCTACACAGCTGCCTCCAGTTCGACCAATAACCTGCAGGAGCTGATCCTGCTCCCGATTGGAGGAGAGCAGCGTACTCGGCGTGTGGGTAGCAGAGTTGAGATTGGTGGAAGAGGACTATAAAGGAGGAGAGAGACAACATGCACCAGGAACATCTAAGGGGAACATCCGGATAACATCTGAGCAGCCCCCGAGAGAGCCGGCCGGCAGTGTGCCACTCCCCCGCGGAAGTGGGGAAAGTGGCAGGGGGAGCCGCCCTTCCACGGAAGTGGAAGGATCGGCAGCCAACCCGGGAAGGACCAGCAGCAAACCCGGGAAGGGCCGAGCAGACGAAAGAACAGCGCAGGGTCTAGTGTCGTTCCTCCACAAAGAGGGGGAGCGACAGTGGACAAGCAAGTAATGGGTTATTTCTATGCTGAAACATTGTTTGGTCATAAAAATGAGTGCAGTACGGATTCATGCTGCAACATGGTGAATCTTGAATACATTATGTTTCGTGAAAGCAGTCAGACACACAATGTCGGATATTGTATGATCCTATTTAAATAAAATGTCCCAAACAACAGCTGGGTAAGGAAGATTGGGAGTAACTACTTCATAGTTAGAGGATTTCGATTTGGAGTGGTGAAAAATATTATGCCAATAAGCAGTGGTGATGGTTACATAACATTGTGAATATGTGAGTACTCACCACACTGAATTTTACATTATAATTAAATAGTGACTATGAAGTTTGTCAAAGTTTATTTAATGCCAATTAAATTTTTAAATTAAGCGAAGAGAAAAATAAAATCTTCCATGTTTGTATTTTTGAAGTCTCTCGTTTCTTTGTGTAGAACTGATTTTCCATGTTCTGTCACTTCCCTTTTGTCATTCTGCGGCACAGATCAGTTAGGGATGAATTATTGCAGGTTTTCTTTCTTGAATATTTTATTATATTTGAAGGACATTTTCAGTAGACATTATATTCTGGTCTAAACTTTTTTCCAACATTTTATTTTTCCAACATTTCTTTGCATTTTAAATTTATTTTCATTTTGAGACTCCAACTTCTAGAGTATTATGCAGATAAATATTTTTCCACGTCACTTCATCTCTGAGTTTTTTATATCAAACTTTTTCTTTCTTTTCTTCATACAACATTATTTGTTTTGATGTATCTTCACATTTACTCATTTGTGTTTTTTTAAAGATTTATTTGTTTATTCGAAAGGCAGAGTTACACAGAGAGAGGAGAGGCAGAGAGATAGAGAAAGGTCTTCCATCCGATGGTTCACTCCCCAGATGGCCACAATGGCCAGAGCTGTGCCTATCTGAAGCCAGGAGCCAGAAGCTTCTTCTGGGTCTCCCACGCAGGTGCAAGGGCCCAGGGACTTGGGTCATCTTCTCCTGGTTTCCCAGGGCACAGCAGAGAGCTGGATTGGAAGAGGAGCAGCCGGTGCCCATATGGGATGCTGGCGCTTCAGGCCAGGGCGTTAACCCGTTCCGCCACAGCGTCAGCCCCTCATTTACTCATTTGTATCCTTTCTCCAATATGCTTTCACATAATCCAACGAACTTTTTTTTTCAGTAATTATATATTTTGTTTCTATTTTTTTACTTTAATGTTTTTAAAGGTTTTCACTTCTTAACTAATATTCCTCATATGATTTCTTAATTCTTCAATATATTTCAATTAAATTATTTAAAGTCTTTGTTGGTTATTCCTACTAAGTCTCCTGAATATCAGTTTATATTGAATGCTCCTTCTCTTAGCTCTGGACATGTATTTCTGTCTCTTTGTGTCTAATTCTTCTAATTCTAACCCAGACACTGTACCTATCATCCATTGATGAGCATCTAGGTCATTTCCATATTCTTAGCTGCTATAATTCTGCAATGAACACAGGACTGAAAATTCCTCTTCAAAATAGTGATTTTCTTTCATTCATGCATCCAGAATTGGTACTGTTGAATAGTGCAGTAATTTTACTTCTAACTTTTCTGAAAAATCTCCTTACTGTTTTCCATATGCATTCTATTGCTTGCCATCATTCCTTTATGAATGTGTATCACATTTATTGATGTTTACGTTGGACCATCCTTACATCCCAGGAATAAATGCCATTTTATCATAGTGAGTGATACTATCAGTGTGTGAGTCCTTGAATTTTATGTATTGCTGATTTGTTCCTATGCTATGGCATGGTCCTTAATATAGGTCAGTGTCCCAAAATTTTGGTTTTGGGGAGTCATTTGGCCTACAAATTGTTTGTGTATGGCCCAAAAATATCAGTGATTTTAAACTTTTTTAAAAAGAAATATTATTTACTGGAAAGGCAGTGTTACAGAGAGAGGTGGAGACGAGAGGGATGATCTCTCACCTATTCACTGTTTGACACCGCACATGGCTGCAGTGGCTGGGGCTGGGCCATTGGTGAATCCAGGAACCAGGAACTCTGTCTGGGTATTCTGCTTGGTCGGCAGTGGGGCAAGTCCTTGAGCCATCTGCTGTTTGCCCAGGAACATGAGCAAGGAGCTAGCTCACAAATAGACAGTCAGGACTGGAACTGGTGCTCATAGGGGATGCCAGTGTCACAGGTGGTGGCTTAACCCACTAAGCAACAATGCCAGTCCTAGTTTTTAAACATTTAAAGCGTTGAGAAAGAGAAAAATATAAAGCAGCAGCAGTAAAGGAAGGGGGTGAACAAAGATGACTATATAGGACCAATAAAAATTGTGACTCCTCATGTGGGACTTGATAGTTGCCTCTGCAGTGTAGATGTTTTGGATTCACAAATGAATGCAAAAGTGCTTAAGGAGGTCTCCCTACCCTCAGTGGGCTGGAGTTCCAACAGGTCCCAGCATTTCATAACCTCTGGTCACTGTGCAGTGTTTTCCCCCATAACATCTGCTCTCTGTAAGACCTGAAATTTCACTGTTTGCAAGCTCGGTCAGCCTTGGCTCAGGATTGGAGGACAGCCCTCCTTCAGATCTTGAGGCATTAACATCTGTGCAGTTTGTTCCCCTTTTACAGTTTGATCCTCAAATTCTAGTTGCATTGAACTCTGATCCACCTCTTTGGCAGTGAGGAAACTTTGACTCTACCAGACACAGCTGCAGTAAACATAGACTCAGTTCAAGTCTTTCCCATCTCTCAAAGCTCGCAGTTTTGCTATTCCTATTTTTCATGCCTATAAATCATTGCCACTTGTGTTCGTGCAGTTTCATAGTTGCTGACGATGGGATGGTTGACTTCCAGTTATTCTAGCTTGGCCTAAAGTAAAAGCCCGGTTATTTATTTTAATAGGTAGGTATGAAAGATGAAATCTTAGTCCTATAATAAGAGGCTAATAGTTGAGACTAAGCTCCCTTCTCCCCTAATACACACACCCATCTATAAAGTAAAAGGCTTTAACTACTGCAACCTTAGGGAAATATGCAGTATTAAAGACGCTCTTCTGGGAAACAGAGAAATGATAGACATTTGTATGTCTAGTATAGCTCTTAAGCCTAGGCCTGTGCATTGTGTAGGTAGTATTTTGAATTATTCTAGTTTCTTGTCCTCAGTAATACCAAATTATGAAATCAACAAAATATTTAGCCCCATACTGGTGATACTCTGAGGATGACTGAGAGAATCAATATAAAACTATTCTTGAAGAATCAATTTAAACTTTGTACTTTATTTCCATAGAATTATATTGAAGATTATTATTATGTAGGCATGTTTAAATGATTAAATAAATGAAAGAAAAAGAAGAAATAGAAAACATAAGACTAAGATATTATGAAAAAGCACTAAACAGTCTCAAAAAGGAATTAGATAAGATTTAAATATAAAAAGAATTATATAGCATAAAACATAAGAGTTTGTTAAATAAGATATTGCCTAAATGATGAGATGATGAAAAACAAAACAAGAACAAACTAACCAAACAAAAAATGACTCAACCAAACCAACCAGTGAACATTCAGTGGAATTAAGAATTTGGAAAATCTCAAAGAGAAGTCAAGAGACATAGAGAAGAGATAATGTGTTAAAAATTGTCAGTGTAATGCTCCTGAAAGCCAGTGATAGTGTGTTAGTGAATTAGAAATGATAAATGCAAAAGATAAAGGAATTGAAGAGGAAATGATTAGTGAAGAGAAATTGCAACAAAGTTGGAAGAATAAAAGAAGAAGAATGAGTGTAAGCTAATTCAGTATGTCGGGGAAAGCATTGCATAACTGATGCAGTTGGAGTAAGTCCAAAAAAAAGAAGACTATTCACAGAACTTCAGGAAACCTTTTGAATTGGAGTCAATGATACATTTGAGGGCTAAGTGTGATGTAGGTCTCAAACCAAGGTTTTTGGAAAGTCATTATGAGAAGTACCCGGGACTCCAGTCTCCTTTCCCTAGCTTCAAAGCCGTGCCCTCCTCTACCACAGCAGAGTAACGGGTTTATTCTCTGAAGTGACTGAGACAGAGAAAAGTGGACTCAGGGTTACAAAGGGCGACTGAGGTTGGGTGTGAGCATTGTGCTGAACACACGGGTATTTTTTTTTTTTTTTTTTGACAGGCAGAGTGAACAGCGAGAGAGAGAGAGACAGAGAGAAAGGTCTTCCTTTTGCCGTTGGTTCACCCTCCAATGGCCGCCATGGCTGGCGCACTGCGCTGATCCGATGGCAGGAGCCAGGTGCCCCTCCTGGTCTCCCATGGGGTGCAAGGCCCAAGCACTTGGGCCATCCTCCACTGCACTCCCGGGCCACAGCAGAGAGCTGGCCTGGAAGAGGGGCAACCGGGACAGAATCCGGCGCCCCGACGGGGACTAGAACCCGGTGTGCTGGCGCTGCAAGGTGGAGGATTAGCCTAGTGAGCCACGGCGCCAGCCAACACGGGTATTAATTGAAAGTCTTCCAAGTAAATGAGTAGGTTCCCACTGCCAAAGCATTAGCATCTGGACTCAACTGTGGAATACAGTTCATGCGTGTGGTGCATATGCCCCCCGATGCTCATCTGTTTTGTCAGTGGAGGGTGTTGGATGCATTTGTGCTCCTTGTCTTCTAATATTCTCAGCTGCTTCAGGCATCTCTGAGGGGAAGGGAGCTTTAGCACATCTGCCAACATGGCAGGAGTCATGGTAGCACCAACATCTAGTTCCAACCCATTCAGTCTGACTCTTCTGCTCCCTGTCTGGTGATGGCTAGTAGACAGGGTGTTTCCAAGGAGTGAGACGCTTGGATACCTGACTAGAGTTGTACTCAGTTTAGATGCAGAACAAAACTTGAGCATTGGTGAGAAGGATAAGGATACCAAGTTTGATGAATAAAATTACTGTGAACCATATTGCATGAATCTTTGGATGCACACATTTTTATTTTTCTGTATAAGTTCCTATGAGCATTATTTCTGGGTCGTAAGATAGATATGTATTTACTTTTGTAACAAGCTGCCAGATTATTTCCACTCCCCCATTTAATATTCTCATTTCATTATATAAGAGTTAACTTCTTTTTAATTTTTAGCAATTCCAGTGGTTGTTTGCTTTTATCTTATGGTGATTTCAATTGCATTTCATTGAGGGGTAATTATATTAAGCACTTTTTTGTCCATTATTGACCTTTTTTTAGATTTCCTTTGTGATATATCTTTTCAAATATTTTACCTGTTTCTCATTAAATTGTTATGTTTTTATTAACAAGTTCTGGAGTGTACAAGTGTAACTCTGAAAGGGATCAGGTGATACATAATTTTGGTTTTTATTTACATTTCCCTGGTGGCGGTTGATGTTTACAATTTTTTGTATATTTGTTGGCCATTTGGATTTCTGCTTTCAAGAATCTTCTGTTGAGGTCATTTGTCCATTTTTTCCACTGGATTGGGTTCTTTCTGTTAATTGGTTTGGATTGCTGATATGTCCTAAATATTAATCCTTTGTCAGACAAGTAGGTTGCAAATATTTTTCCCATTCTATTGGGAGCCCTTTCACTCTATTGGTGATTTCCTTTTCTGTGCAGAATATTCTAAGTTTGATATACTCCAATTTATTGAATTTTGCTTTTTTGCCTGTGTTTTCAAGGTCTGAGCCAAGAAATTGTCCCCTATACCAATGTCTTAGAGTGGATCCCCTACAGTTTCTTCCAGCAATGTCTCAGGTCTTAAATTTAAGTTTTTGATCCATCTTGAGTTGATATTTCTAAGTGGTGGGAGCCAGAATCGTTTGCTAGCACCATTTGTTGAATAGATTATCCTCTCTCCAATGTATACTCTGGGTATTTTGTCAAATATCAGTTAGTTGTATGTACATGGATTAATTTCTGGGCTCTTGCTTCTGTTCCATTGATCTATGCGTCATTTTTTATGCTAGTACCATGCTGTTTTAATTCCTACGGCTTTGTAGTATGCCTTGAAATCAGGTGTTGTAATGTCTCCAGGTTGATTCCTCTCCACCTCCAGGATCAAGTAATGGGAATTTTGTATTAACTAAATATAAATCCTTTGTCAAACATGTTTTTCAAATATTTTCTCAAATTATTTATTCAAATTTATTTTTATTTGAAAAGGAGAGACAGACAGACATTTTCTATCTCTGGTTCAAACCCACCCAGGATGTCTGCAACATGGCAGGGCTGTACCAGGCTGAAGCCAGGAGCTCATGACTCCATCCGGTTCACCCATGTGGGTGGCAGGGATCCAAGTACGTGAGATACCATCTGCTGCCATCCCAGGATGTGCATTAATAGGAAGCCGAATCAGAAATAGGAATTGTGAATCAAACCAGAAATTCAAATATAAGATGCAGGAAACTGAAGCAGCTTTATTTCTTCACCCAATGCCTGCCTAAAGTTTTTCAAATATTTTCTCCTACTTTGTGGCTTGCATAAATTTTTCTTTATGTCTCAGTGAGCAAGAATTTTTATTTTCATGAAAACTAATTAATTTTTTTCTTTTTATGGTTATCGATTTCTGTATCCAACTGAAATACCTTTGCTTACCTCCAAATAACAATGATGCTATCTTAGTAGTTTTGGCTTTTACCTTTGTGATTAGGAATCACTATAAGTTAATATTTATGTATTGTATAAGGACAGTGTCAAGATTCACTGTAGCCCTGGGGGCTAGCAGTTGCCTGTGCACCAAGTGAAAGTAGAGAGGGGCACATCTGTCTCACTCCAACTTCACCACAACAGCACTCGCTGTCTGGATGAGAGAGGGCAGGCACCATTTTGGGACTGGGTAGCAGCTGGGCAAGTCTCTGTGTGCACACAGCTGGCTGAGACAGGAAGCCACCTGCTCAGCAGTCCTGGTGGGAGAGTGGAGCAGTGTTTGGCCACAGGCTCTTGTGAGCTCTGTGATCGAGTGATTGTATTGGAGGGAGCAATCTGCAGTCCCCACTGACTTTGAACCTTGCTGGGAGGTGGCTGGGCAACCACATAGCACAGTGAGGTGCCCGCAGCCTCCCAGGATCAAGACACATAGGCAGAGCTGTCTTGGGGAGCTTCTGCCTCTCTGTTGACTGGGCAGGTTGGCAGGGCAAACAGAACACTCTGCTCCCAGTGACTGTGGGAGCCTTGTGTGGGGAGACCACGGGGACTCCGTGGCTCCACAAGAAGAGTAGCTGGGTCTCTGGCAGTCACCAGGAACAGCTCTACACGCTCACTGTGCTCACAGTGAGGACTGTGCAGATCGTCTGTGTGGTTCATATGGTGGCATGGAACACACAGGAGCTGACACCCAGGCTTTGAGATCTACCATGCCTGACTTGGGTGTTACCCTGGATGCTCACCCTACCCTGGAGCAATGGCCAGAGCTCCCTGGCCCCACCTACCACACACCTCTTACTACTCACTGAAAGGGCAGATATCTCGCTAAGCCACAGGGGCATAGCTCAAAGATAAAGGACATCATAGAATAAAAAACAGAAATAAACCCCACAAATGCCTAGAAACAAGTTGAGAAAATCAGGAAACAAGAATAAGGAAGACACAGTGACCCCCACAAAGGAACACATCAACATTTCAATTTTAGAATGTGAAGATGGAGAGAATGAGGAAACGCTGGAAATGGATTTCAAAAAAAGCAATCAGGAGTAAATTCATGAAGCAAAGACAACAATACATGATAAGAATAAAAATTTTTCCCGTAAAATTGAGATTTTAAAGAGAAATCAAAACAAAGATTAGAAATGAAGGATGCAGTGTGGTGGAAGCCGTGACAGCTGACTTGGTAAGGCAGAAGAAAGAATATCCAAACAAGAAGACAAATCTTTGGAAATCTTACAATCAAACAAACAAACAAAAAAAACAAGAAGAAATTAGAAAACTTATAAACAGTGTTGGAGAGATACAGGATACAATTAAATGACTCAACGTATATCTCTTAGGAGTTCCTGAAGTTGTGAAAAGAGAATGGATTATAAGGCCTATTTAGCAAATTAATTACAGAAAACTTCCCCAATTTGAAGCAAGAGATGTCCAAGTAAAGGAACCACATAGAACTCCTAACAGACATGACCAGAAAAGACCTTCAGCAAGACATATAGTAGTCAAATTTTCTACAGGAACATAAAGATTCTAAATTGTGCAGAAGAGAAACAGTTTATTTTTCAGAGGATCTCCAATTCGACTCACAGCTGACTTCTCATCAGAAACCCTACAGGCTAGAAGAGAATAGTGAGATACAGTCAAAGTCTTGAGAGAAAAAAAGAAACTGTCAATCCAGAATACCAGATCCTGCAAAGTTCTCATTTATGAATGAAGGTGAAATAAAAGCCTTCCACAACAAACAGAAATTGAAAGAATTTGCTGCCTTTCGTGTAACCTTACAAAAAATGCTTAAGGATATGTTACACATAGCAACGCAGAAAGATAACCATAATTACGCAAGAGTGTAATGGCAGAAATTCAAAGTAAGCAATAGGAATCTTTATGGAAAAATGGCAGGACTAAGTCATTACTTATCAGACGAGATCGGGTACATTCAGGGTGGTAATTACTTACCAATAATCACCTTGAATGTAAATAGCCTCAACTCTACAGTTAAAAGATACGGACTGGCTTAATGGATTAAAAAACAAGACCCACCTATTTGCTGCTTACAAGAAATGCACCTCACCAACAAAGATATGCACAAACAGAAAGTGAGGATAGAAAAAGACATTCCACGCTAATGGAAAGCAAAAAAGAGCAGATGTGGCAATTCTACTATCAGACAAAATAGACTTTAGCTTCAAAACTGTTTAAAGAGATGAAGAAGTGCACTATATAATGATTAAGAGATCAATTAAACAGGAAGATGTGACATTAATAAATGTGTATAAATCCAATTACAGAATGACTATTTAAAAGAAATCTTAATGGATGTAAAGGGAGACATAGACTCCAATGCAGTAGACACGGGAAACTTCAATACCCCCCTTTATCAATGGACAGATCAACTAGACAGAAAATCAAAAGAGAAACAACAGAACTAATCAACACTGTGTACCAAATGGACCTAACCGATGTCTACAGAACTTTTCACCCCACAGTTGCAGAATACACATTCTTCTCATCAGTGCGTGGAACTTTCTCTAGTATAGACCACATGCTAGGCCATAAAGCAAATCTCAGCAAATTAAAAAAAAAAATTGAAATTATACCATTCATCTTCTCTGACCACAATGGAGTTCAGTTGGAAATCAACAATTCAATCTCCATATCATATGCAAACACATGGAGACTGAACAACAGGCTCCTGAATGAACAGTGGGTCATAGAATCAAAAGAGAAATCAAAAATTTCTGGAAACAAATGAAGTCAACAATAAATCATATCAAAACTTACGGGATTCAGCAAAACAAGTGTTAAGAGGAAGTTTAAAGTAATCAAGTGTCTACGTGAATAAATTGGAAAGATACCAAACAAATGAGCTATCAGTGCATCTCAACAACAAACCAAACTCAAAATTAGTAGAAGGTAAGAAAAAATTAGAGAAGAAATAAGCAAAATTGAAACAAACAGTTACAAAAGATCAGTGTAATGAAAAAGCTGTTTTTTTTAATAAACCAAATTTATAGACCACTGGTGTAACTAATGAAAAAAAAGAGGGAGAAGACCCAAATCAATAAAATCAGAGATGAAAAAGAAAATGTAACAACAGATATCACAGAAATAAAAAATTCATCAGGAATTAATACAAAGGTCTGTATGCCAAAAAATTGGGAAACCTAGAAGAAATGGATAGATTCCTAGAAACATGCAGTCTACCAAAATTGAGTCATGAAGACACAGAAAACCTAAACTTACCAATAACCAGATGGAAACTGACAGTAATAAAGACCCTCCCTACAAAGAAAAGCACAGGACTGGAGGGCTTCATGGCTGAATTCTACCAGACATTTAAAGAAGGTCTAATTCCATTTCTTCTCAAGCTATTCAAAACTATTAAAAGGGAATGAATCCTCCTAAACTCTTTCTATGAAGCCTGCATCAACTTAATTCCTAATTCAGAAAAAGGTATGACAGATAAAGAGAAATACCATATTTCAAGACCGACTACATGGCAGTTACAATCAAAACAACCTGGTACTGGCATCAAAACAATCTGGTACTGGCACCAAAACAGATGTGTAAACCAATGGAACAGAATAGAAACTCCAGAAATGAATCCATGCATCTACAACCAACTTATCTTTGTCAAAGGAACTAAAATCAACCTATGGAGCAAGGGCAGTCTCTTTAACCAATGGTACTGGGGAAACTGGATCTCCACATGCAAAAATTTGAATCTAGACCCATACCTAACACCTTACACAAAAATCCACTCAAAATGGATCAAAGACCTTAAATCTATGACTCAGTACCAACAAATGACTAGAGAACACTGAGGAAACTGCAAGACATTGTCACAGGCAAAGACTTCTTGGAAAAGGCTTCAGAACAACAACAAGCAATCAAAGCCAAAATTGACAAATGGGACTAAACCAAGCTGAGAAGCTTCTGCACTGCAAAAGAAACACTCAGCAAAGGGAAGAGGCAACCAACAAAATGGGAGAAAATATTTGCAAACTACAAAACTGATAAAGATTAATATCCAGGATCTATAAAGTTCAAGAAACTCAGCAACAACAAAACAATCCAGTTAAGAAATGGGCAAAGTATACAAACAGGTGATTTTTGTTCTTTTTTGCTCTTGCTAAATTTAAAAAAAGTATTTAGTCTATACAAATTTCATGTATAAATATTTAGGAACAAAGTGATACTTCCCTCCCTACCCTTCATCCCACTCACACTCCCACATTTCCACCTCTTTCGTCTCTTAATCCCTCTGTAAATTTTTATGATCATCTGCTTTCAGTTTACTTTATACTCAGAAGATTAATTTTATACTAAGTAAAGAGTTTAATACACAGTATGAAGGAAAAAAAAAAACACCATTCCTCAACAGTACAGAGAAGGGATGTAAACAATCATGGAATCTCAGAAAGTCAATTTCACTCCTATACATTACATTTTGGTACTCTATTAGCTACCACAGATTAGGGAGAACATATAGTATTTGTCTTTTTAGGACTTGCTTATTTCACTAAGTATAATAGTTACCACTTGTATCCATTTTGTTGCAAAAGACAGGATTTCTTTCTTTTTTTTTTTACTGCATGGTTTGATTTTGATTTTTTTTGATTTTGCTGAGCCTTGCTTTATAGACCAGCATTTTGTCTAGCCTAGATAAAGTTCCATGTACTAATGAGAAGATTTTGCATTCTGCAACTGTAGGATGAAAAATTTTGTAGAGTTAAGTTAGGTCCATTTGGGCCATAGTGTAGATGACATCTGTTTTTTCTTTGCTGATTTTCTGTCTAGTTGATCTGTCCTTTGATGAAAGTGGGGTGTTAAAATCCCCCATTACTATTGTATTGGAGTCTGTGTCTTCCTGTAGATCCATTAACATTTGTTTTAAATAACTAGTTGCTGTGGAATTGTGTGCATTTGCATGTATTATAGTCACATCTTTCTGTTAAATTGATCCCTTAATAATTCTATGGTGACCTTCTTTATCTCTTTTAACTATTTTTGTGGTGAAGTCTATTTTATCTGATACTAACATAGCTATACCTGCTCATTTTTGCCTTATGTTGGCATGGAATATCTTTTTCCATCATTTCATGCTCATTCTGTGTGTATCTTTGTTGGTGAGATGTGTGTCTTATAGGTAACAAATAGATGGGTCTTGTTTTGGAACCTATTCAGCCAGTTTATATCTTTCAGTTGGAGAATTTAAGCCATTTACATTAAAATTTTCTATTGATAAGTTAACAACGTGGCCCTATCATTTTCCCATAAATATTCCTATTGTTTGCTTTAGAGTTCCTTTTAGTTTTACTGTGCTATTTTCTGCTTTCACATTCTTTCATAATGATGACTGTCTTTCTGTATTTCTCTTTGTAGCACATCCTTTAGCATCATTTGTAAGGAGAGATGAGTATTGGACAATTTTTTTAATTTCTGTTATGGAAGTCTTTATTTCACTTTCACTCAAAAATGAGAGCTTTGCTGGGCACAGTATTCTATGTGAGTTTTTTTCTCTTAAGTTTTGCACTGTGTCTCTCCATTCTCTCTTAGTCTGTATGGTTTCTGATAAAAAATCAGCTGTGTGTCTAATTGAAGATCCCATGAAATTAATCTAGAGTTTCTCTCATGCACATTTTAGAATAGTTTCTTTATGTTTTACTGGTGAAAGTTTGACTATAGTGTGTCACAGTGACGATCTTTTCTGGTCATGTCTATTAGGAGCTCTGTGTACTTGGATGTCCTAGTATACTTGGAAGTCACTCTCTCCAAATTAGGGAATTTTTCTGTAATCATTTCACTGACCAGGCCTTCTAATGCATTCTGTCTTTCCACATCTTCTGCAACTACTAAGACTAGATGTTGAGTCATAGTATCCCTTAAATCTCCAACACTGTTCTTAATTTTTCTATTTTTTCTTTTTTTTTTTTTTGTCTAAGGCATTCCCAAGATTTGTTTTCTAGCTCAGATATTCTGTCTTCTGATTCACCAAATCTGTTGTTAATGCTTTCTTCCACTGTATTTTTATTTGATATATTAAATTCTTCATTTCTAATATTTCAGTTTGATTTCTCTTTCAAGTCTCAATCTGATGGGAGAAGTTTTCCTTCATGTCCTGTATGGATTTCTGTGACACATGAATTTTCTTCTTATTGCTTCTGAGTAATGCTGTGATTAATCCTTTGAATTTCCTTTAAGGCATTTCGTCAGTCTCTCTATCTTCACATCCTAGTTTTGAAGAGGTATTATGTTCCTTTGAGGGTGTCATGTTTTTTCCTTATTCTTGTTTCTTGAATTTCTGAGTTTATTTTTAGGAATTTGTGAAATACCTGTTTGTGTTCTCCTCTGATGGCTTTTATCTCTGAGCTATGCCCCTGTGACTTGGTGGGATGTTTGTTCTTTCCATGAATACACAAAGGCATGTGCTGAGTGTCACCTGGGAGCTCTGCTCAGTGCTCCCAGTGGGGCAAGTATCCAGGGTGACATCCAACTGGGCTTGGTGGATCTTCATTATCCACATGGTGGAGGGCATGGTCACCTCTGATGGCGTAATCACATCTTCACCTGTCTTCCAAGGTGACTGACGCCCAGGGTTAGCCCACGGTGGGTGCAACCCTCACTGCAGTGCCCTGTGAACTGCACCAATGCTCTGTGCAGTCCTCATTGTGAGCATGAAACCCTCACAATGACCCACCCCCAGCAGTCAGGGACTTTGAGCCTTTAAAGCATACACAGTGATTTCCCAGAGACCCAGATACTGCTGTTGTGCAGTCACGTGATTCCCGCAGTCTCAGCTCACAAGGCTCTCACAGTCATGGGGTGCAGAGGATCTGCTCCAACCTCTAGTCTGTGCCATACATGGAGAGGCATGGATGTTCCTGGAGCCAGCTGCCTGTGGGTTCCATGCCTTGGCAGTTAGAACGCCAGAACCTCTGTTGTGTTGAGAATGAGGGACCTCATAATCCTACCTTGGCTCCCCACCCCATGGCAATCATTCTACCCAGACTCAGAGTCAGTGGGGAATAGGTATTTTTGCCTCTGGTAAAATCTCCTTATCACACATGCACACAAGAGCCACCGTAGCCTCTACTTGTATTAAAATGGCACCTTCTCCCCGCCAGTTGCCAGGTGCCCTTGTAGGGAGTTGGGGAGAAAGACGAAATCCTTTCACTGAATTAGGTGGGTGCCCTGAGCTCCATCAGGGCTCCCAACAAGACTCAAGGACAGTTTGGCCTGCAAGGCTGAGCCTATGGCAAAGTCGTCACTGGCATGGGCTGTCACAGTCTGCTCTCGCCTCACTCTCAAAGCTGGTGTGTCCTCTGGTTCCTGGCTATAGGGATCATGTATGGTGTCCATGCTCATTGATGTGCACGGGCACCTCCAATGCAGCTCCACAGCATCCCTCTTCCATCTGTAGTATTTCCACTGCAAACTTCTCTCCAACTCTCCTTTGGCAATGCACTTCCTCCACTTTTCTTCTGCTGTTTCACCATTGTCTAAATCAGTATGTCTTTTCTCTATTCAGCCATCTTAGAATCTCTTGGAATTTTCAATTTTGTGTTTATACATGATACATCCCAACCAGGTGGAGAGCAACAGCTTACTATTTCAATAGGATGGAGTTGTAAGTATATTAAGGCTGTAGTCCTTTCAAAGCTTAAACAAAACAAGCACTCTTACTACCAGGGGGACAATGCTTGCCTGTGTTATATCTTCAGGTTCCCACTATCTGATGTGGACATTTTCATAGAACTGTGCTGAGCTCAGCATCCCAGCCCCATTATATGCCTCGAGTGAGATTAGCCTGAGGTTGAGAAGAGATAGGGATTTGTAAAACACAATGTCTGTGACCTAGTATTTTAAAAAGGGGGCCAAATTCATAGCTGATGGGAAGGGCAAACCAGTGGTGATAGAATACTATGACTCCTTGTTGAAACCCAGCCATGTGACGAGCCCATCCCAGCTACTACATACATTTTACCTCTGATATTCTTAATACTATGTCACATACATTATTATGTCTGTGATGTCCGTGTTAGAGGTAAATATATCCAAGATTTGTGGTCAGCTGTACAATGGGACTGAAGTTTAGAAATTGTGACTCAAAAGCCCATTTCTAAGCACAATGTAAAGCCAGTACACATTCCCCCAAAGCACATGGAGACTTGCACACTGCCTCAAGCATGGGCAAGGTGTAAAATGGTGGTGTTGGTTGGAGTATGGATTAAGCACATTTGTTAATGCTTGTCTGTAATTCTGGGTCTTAAAATCTTACATGATGCCAAATGGGAATAAAAGCTTTACAGAACCTCAAGTAAGATTTTAGAGAGGTTTGTGGGTAACAAGAGGGTTGTGTTTGGTAAAACAGTAGATTTTCAAGTTTCTGTTCTGTTGGAAAGTAATGAGGGCCTAGGGAGTTTTTAAAATCCTCAGGAAAATAAAGGTTGACCTTGCTTTATGTACTGGATGCATTAAAAGTTGAATACAAAGCTAATATTTGTTTATCAAATTATGCCTTTTGACATAATTGTGAAGCTTTGCTTCCATTAGGAAAGCATACACATTGAAAACACACACTGAAATTCAAGGTCTTGAATACAAGGCCTAATCAAAACAACCCTTAAGAATCCTAACTTCACTTCAAAGAGGCATTTTGTCTCTGTCAATATACAGGCTACTGTGCATTTAATTCTCTGGGGAAATCTCTGTGAGCATTTTGCTAAATGGGTAATCAATCCACCTGCTCTTGACCAGTTCAAGTGAAGCACAGCTACAAGCCACAGAGGAGGTGGCAGAGGGGGCTGGCAAGTGGATGCCCTTGGCCCAGCTAGGGCATGCCCTCTTGCTTCACCTTCCCCTGTGGCACGAAAGGCAGGGAAATGGCAGTGGACAACCTGTTAGCCACTCCCTTACGTGCTCAGTCTTCTGTTTTAACTGCATGCCTTCATTCTCATTAAAGTTGGTTGGCTAACTCCTCCCCAGTTTTGTGTCTTCATTTCTCTCTCTCTCTTTCTCTTCCCTGACTCCTGACTCCACTTTATTTTATATGCTACCTGGTGTTGTTTTGAAGAGAGTTCTTAATAAGTGAATTAGAAATGTATTGGCTATGTTGGCTATAATATTGCTCTTGGACCCATAGCAAAGACCTCAGAAGCTGGAAAGTCTACAAGAAGGCATTTTTTTTCAGACTCTCTTTCAGAAATAGAATGAGCCATAGCTATCATTCATTAACTCCTCCATCCATCATCCATCCGTTCATTCATTCATTCAGTAAATAATTTATTTAGCATCACACACTGTTCAAGGTTATGGAATACAGTAACATAAAAAGGAAAGAAAACACATGTGCCCACAGAGTGTTTGTTCTCAGCAGGGGATGAAGAGACATATATCGTTTGAAAAGTAAATTATATACTATGCTGAGGGTAGTAAGTGCTGTGGATAAAACAGAGGAGGGCAAGGAGGATGGGACAGTCACAAGGTTACAATTTAAAGAGGGGTTTTAAGGTTGGTCTTGCTGAGAGCGTAATGTTTGAGCAAAACTTTATGGAAGAGGAGTCAACAGTGCTTCTCTTTGGGAAGATAGCTCTACATAGGAAACATGAAGTAGGAATGTCCCAAGATGGGAATGTTCCTAGTGGATTTGATGAAAGCCTGGGTGGTCCATATGGTTGGAGAGTAAGTTTCTATTGAACTTTTTAAATATGCACTCTAACTAATAGTCATCTGTTGATACTAAAGGTGATTAATAGATTCTAAGTGGATATCTGGAATAATTTATATAAGATACAAAAAGCACATAGGTTGCTAGACCTCACGTAGCGTTTTGGTGAGTTGTAGACCTCACGTAGCGTTTTGGTGAGTTGTAGACCTCAAGTAGCGTTTTGGTGAGTTGTAGACCTCACGTAGCGTTTTGGTGAGTTGTAGACCTCACGTAGCGTTTTGGTGAGTTGTAGACCTCATGTAGCGTTTTGGTGAGTTGTAGACCTCACGTAGTGTTTTGGTGAGTTGTTGGAATCTCCTGGGAGTTGCAGGCAGGTGGAAGTATCCAGCTGATCATCAGCATGTTATCAAATACGTGCACTCTAAGCTCATTCTAAAGGTTGTGTACGATAATGGGTGAAAACAGGCAAACTGAAAGACTCAGGATCAAGGACACACTTTCTGTATCTTAGAGCATCATTGTTCTCTTCCTCCTCAAACGTTATTCCCAGCAAATGCCCCCAACCCTACTGAGCAGATAGATCATGGCCATCTGATCTTCTCTTCTCACCTTCACTTTATCTAGCTGTATTCCCATTTTTATTCCTCCCAAGCCTTCTGCCACTTTCCTCCCAACGTTTCTCCTTAGAAACTGCAGATTTCCCTGTTGTGTCATTTATCCTGACCTCCAGTGACAGCAGGGTTTTTGTTTGTTGGCTATTATGGCTCATATTGGTGATCCAGAATTAGGTACTTTATGTTAACAAGTAAGTACTGTGTAAATATTCATGAATGGAATGAGTAGGGTTCTTCCTTCTTTAAAGTGGAAGTGATTCCCTTTCTTCTCCTTTCAGAGGTGACGGAGACAGGAAGGGATGAGAGTCTCTTCCTTTTCCACCTCTCACCTCACTCCCACTTTGCAATTTTCCTAACGAGCAACCCCTCCTGGTGAGCCAACATCTCCATGTTTTGAGTGGATCAGAGTTACATACCTTTTCTGTTTCTAAACCAAAGTCTCCCTTGCCTTACTGCAGGTGAGTTCCCTGAGAAAGAAAGAATATAATCTGATTGAAGTAATTGGCTTCATTGTCCTAAACATGCCCTCTTTGGGGCTGGAGTCTGAATTTTCAAAAGAGGAAGGAAACTTGTTAATCATCAATGTGATGTTTTGATCTTGAGAATTTCATGAAAAACTGTCAGGGAAAGATGTCAAGTTGTTTGGTAAAATACTGCCTATTTCCCCCTGTGATAGTCCCTAGGAATCATTTTTGTGTGTGTGAACCTTTCTTGTGCCCCTTCAAAACCCTTAAAGTGCTCCGTTTCTGAGTCTCATCATGGTTATTTTCCAACATCCACTTTGAGATGTCTCTCTTGCAGCTGAGGCATTTCTGAGTGACATTTCCCATCATGTCTGCAGGTGTATCTGACCTACCTCCCTGATTGTCCCACATCAGTGCTGTGAGGGCCAGACCAGGCACCGTGATTGTGGAGTAGAAGGCAATTTCAACCAATGGGTAGCTCCATTCCACTCAGCATGCTCTCCAGCTAAAAACTCTTATTTTCAAGGGCCACTCAAAGGGCAAAAACTGTGGGGAAAAAAAGTGTAGCCTGGCAAATACGCAATTCCACTATTATTTTATAGAGAACTGTTTCCAGTGATTTTGGAATCAGGACAAAACATCCCTATCTAGGGGAGAGGTTTTGGGGGCTGGGGATGTCATGCCTGTGTTGGTTCTCTAAATAATGAAAACACTCAGAAAATAAGGTCGGTGGACAGAAAAATGCAGACAGTTTCAAATTACTTTAACTTTTCCGGTTTCTTGTCAGATTGATTTCTTTCATTTGAGGAAGTTACTCCCATCTACATGCCATCTAGCCTCAGGAGATGAGAGACTGATTTAATAGGCTTCATTTAGGATTGTCCCAAATTTTCGGGAATTTATTGTTTAATATTTGAATGCCCGTATGTGACATGTGGATTAACTGACTTGATTTGGATAGAAGACTTTTGTGAGTTATGCCTCAAGTTGGCTCTCAAATACAGTTTTGAATTAGTGATGCCACCATCTTGTAGATCAAGCCTAGGCGTAACAGATCATAAAAACATTTTCAGAACAATCCCCAGTTTAAAATCTTTAATAGCTTCCTAATTCCTGTATTCTTTGTCCTAACCTCCTTAGCCTCATATTCAGGACAAATGATCTCTTGACATCATCTCTCTTTAATAAAGGCATTACTGTTCCTCCCTTCTCCCAAGAAAGAGACTGGGAAGTATGGGGGGCTGTCCATTGTCACAGGTAAGGATTAGGTGTGCTCTAAGTCCTACAGAGTAAGGCAGTCCTATAAATGAATTGTTCCCTTGTTCCCAGTGCCAAAAGGGTGCCCACTGATGAATACCATTTGCCTGGCTCTCATCTCCATTCTACGCTGGCTCACATACTTTGTTCTCACTTATCATTTGAATTAGTATTTGCCTTCTTTACACACCTGTCTATACCTGTTCTACCTGAGTTACCTACTCACTCATATACTGTCCATGTCTCTGAATCTGCACATAAATTCTCTGCTATATTTTCACATTTTCTTTGAAACTTTTAGCAACCATGTCACTCTGAGTAACCTACTAATACCACAAACCCTATTCCTATCAATTTTATGCATTTCTGTTAGTAGAATCAATCATCCTCTTCTATTTGTTTTTAAACTTCTGTGTGTGTGTGTGTCTGTCCTTCCTCCCTAAACTCTCAGAGTAATCATGTGTCTTACACTTTTCCATCGTCTCTGTCACCTCTTATTTCTCTCATCCTCTGTTCCAATCAGATAGGTTGACATTTGTCTCCCCAAACAGGATGTGGCAAAGGCTGCTGTGCCTACTTGCTTGTTCTCCTAGACAAGCAACAAGGGCTTCCTTACAGTTGGGTGTGGTGCTAGGACTGAGTTCTTACCAAAGATACATTGGCAAAAGTGATATAATTCACTTCCAGGCCATATCATGATAATTTTCCATTTCCAATTAGTCCTTAATCTTCTGCTTCTCTTTCACCAAGTAAAGGGAGAGTACTCTCAGGACCCAAAAAGTAACAGAGCTACAGGACAAAACGAGTTAGGTCCTTAAAGGTTCTTTAAGGACAGGACAGAAGATCATTCATTCACTAGTAACTGGGAACATTTGTTTTGGACTTTATGTGCATAAGAAATAAAATTTTCCGGTGCCGCAGCTCAATAGGCTAGTCCTCCGCCTGCAGTGCTGGCACACCGGGTTCTAGTCCTGGTTGGGGAGCTGGATTCTGTCCCAGTTGCTCCTCTTCCAGGCCCACTCTCTGCTGTGGCCCGGGAGTGCAGTGGAGGAGGGCCCAAGTGTTTGGGCCCTGCACCTGAAAAGGGGACCAGGAGAAACACCCGGCTCCTGGCTATGGATCAGTGCGCGGTGCGCCGGCGCGCTGCGGCCAGCCACAGTGGCCACTGGGGGGTGAACCAACGAAAAAAGGAAGACCTTTCTCTCTGTCTGTCTCTCTCTCTCTCTCTGTCCACGCTGCTTGTCAAAAATAAATGAATAAATAAATAGATAAAAAAATTCCTTAAAGAAAAAAAGAAATAAACTTTTGGGGCAGTGTCGTGGCACAGGTTAAGCTGCTGCCTGCAATGCCATCATCCCATATGAGTGAGGGTTCATGTCCTGGCTGCTCTGTTTCTTGTCCAACTCCCAGCTAATGTGCCTGGGTAAGCAGTGGAAAAGACTCAAGTACTTGGACCCCTGCCAACCACATAGGCGGCCTAGATGGAGTTCTAGATTCTTAGCTTTGGCCTTGACTACACCTGTCCGTTGTAGCCATTTGGGGAGTGAAGTAGTAGATGGAAGATTTCTCTCTCTCTCTCTCTGACTCTGCCTCTCAAGTAAAAATAAATAAATTATTTTTTAAAAAATAAAGTTTGATTTTGCTTACCCATCAAGACTGTTGCATTTCTGTTAGCATAGAAAGCATCAGTAACACACATGCCGTCTACTTGCCCATCTGCCTGAAGTGTTTACCTTGCTCTTCTTGTCTGGAATGAGATTCTTTGCATGTTTAAATTGTGTGCTTCATCTGACACCGCATCTTCTACTACTTCCTCCACGAAGCTTTCTCTAATTTCGCCATTTCAGGGTGACTTCTTCCTCTCCAGATTCTTGAAAAGCACACATTCTGCCTTACTAGTCAAATCAGTAAATAATATTATACTGCACTTACTCTTACTCAGGTTTGATGTGTGTATTCCATCTTCTGCAGCAAATTTTAAGATCCTTCAGGGTCATGCCTTCATCTGATGTTTCACGTATGTGGAGTGTTGTGGGTGTTCAGCAAATTATTGTAATATGAATGCATTAACTTGTTTTGCTCGGAACCTTTTTGCATCTCATTCTTTCTTATGACTTAGCTTATATTATAGTGCTTTGCTCCTGCTAAGGATGATTTTGGTTTTGCTGCATATTTGTGTGTCTACTTCTTAGAAATATTAGTGCAAGAAAATTATACCTTCCTAAATACTCTTTCATCATGTTTGCTTTAGTAAATGTTTATTTGTATTGCTTAATACTTGTTACTTGAGTAAATGAATCTGTTCTCTCATATGAATTTAGAGAAGAATATTGGTAGAGCATCCTAGGCTTCGTGGTTTTGGAATTATCAAAATATCACATCGGATTTCTTTATTTTCTTTGTTATGAAAGTAATCACATAGGGCTGGTTGACTGTTTTCAATGGGGTCAGTCATTACTATACCGATTTTTGGTCTAACAAAAGAAAAGATTCTCTAGCCTGTTCTGTAGTGTGACCATCATTTCCACTGATTTCACCTCTGAGTTAACCTGTTCTCATGCAGTTGATATTCTTCTGATGGGTAGCATAATCCGGTGAGGCTTTTCTTTCTAGGGTTTGTTTGAAGGAAAGCCCACTGAGGCACAGGCCTTGTCAAGTAATCAAAGTTATTGGCTCTGCTCTCCTTCTGCTCTACTGAACATTGAGGTGATCGATTTGGCAGCATGTATATTAAAATTAGAATGATACTGAACCATGAGCCCCCATTCAGCAATCAATGGTGACTATAAAGAGGAGGTATATGTGGTCAAGTTTCAGGAGACCTGCCCTCTTTTTCCGATGGGTTGACCCTCTGCCATCCACAGGGAAATGGTCACTGTGTTTCTTTCTTTTCTTTTGTTGTTTTATTAGGTACAATGAAGCAATATTAATAATCACATAAGTGATTTCCATGTAGTGGATAGGTAATTGGCAAAAATTTCATCATTTGAATCAAATTGGGTGTGGGTGATTGAGTTTAACCAATCCCAGTGAATCGCTGTATCAGATGTGGTGGTAATAACAGGTTTGCATTCTTTGTATAGATTCCAGAGTTTACATTGACTGCAGAGTTTCTCTCTATCCTGAAAGGGGCAGATGTTAGAATTGAATGGAGAAGACCAGTATCTAATTTCTAAACAGCAAGATGAGTAGGCTCTGTGAAGAAGAATCAAGACACCAAGCCAGAACTTTTTGGTTGGTGCTGTCAAGGAAAGCTATAGAAGGAGGTATTTATGGCAGAAATGGCAGTGGTAATGGGGTAGGAAGCACCCAGTAGTTCATGGCAAGGCAATACAAATGCATGGACTACTTGGGATTTTCCTTTAAGGACTGCCATTTCTTTTCTATGAAGATCTCATTTATTAGCTGTCTAAGATGCCCGTTCCACTTAATTGCCTGCTCTAGATGGGTAAGGACCAGACTTGTTTTATGTCTATACTGTGTCTAAAATGATGCTAGGCATATTAGGAGTGTTTGTCACACACTACTAGGAGATGGATTCCTGGTTTATTTTCTGTTGGGTTTATTTTTAAAAATGTTTACTTACTTGAAAGGGGGAGGGAGGGAGGGAGAGAGAGAGAGGCAGAAAGAGAGACAGAGAGACAGACAGAGAGACTGAGATTGATTCCATCCTCTGGATCATTCTCCAAATGCCCACAACAGCTGGGCAGCAGAAGATAGGAGTGCATAACTTCATCTGTTTTTTCCACAAGGATGCCATGAGCCCAACAACTTGGACCATTATCTGCTTCCTTCGAAGGCACATTACTAGGAAGCTGGATCAGCAGCTGGGTGGACAGCGTCTCAAACAGAAATTCCAGGCATTCCAAAATGGGACATTGGTGTCCCTAGCAATGGCGTAACTTTCTAGGCCACAAGAGCTACTCCAATGTCGCTCCCCCATTCGTGGAGGAACAACACAGGACCCTGCTCTGTTCTTTTGTCTGCTCGGCCCTTCCTGGGTTTGCTGCTGGTCCTTCCCGGGTTGGCTGCCGACCCCTCCACCTCCGTGGAGGGGCGGCTCCCCCTGCCACTTTCCCCACTTCTGCGGAGGAGCGGCCCACTGCTGGCCGGCTCTCTCGGGGGCGCTCAGATGTTATCCAGATGTTCCTGGTGCATGTTGTCTCTCTCCTCCTTTATAGTCCTCTACCACCAATCCCAACTCTGCTACCCACACGCTGAGCACGCTGCTCTCCTCCAATCACGCAGGATCAGCTCCTGCAGCTCATCAGTCAAATTGGCGAGAGGCAGCTGTGTAGAAGTTGTTTACTCCTCTCCCAGCGCCATATTGTGGGAGAGCAGATGCACAGAATAAGTCTTAATTCCAGTAACTTAGTCTAGTCCGAGTTGCTCCCCACACTCCAAGGTTTATTCTTTTTTTTTTTTTTTGATTTGGGTTTTGGACATACATTCATACCTGTACACATTATTTTATTAATTATTATTGAGTATTCAACACTGTTCTAAGAGCTTGGTTTATAGGCAAAATTTGTATCCTTATGGAACTATTGTTTTTGTGTGAGAAGAACATGTATCTCTCTACCTATATATAGATAGATGCATAAGCACATAGACATAGTAGTCATATATGTATGGATATAAAGATATCTATCATCTCTATGAGATTTAAGCAGAGGAACAAATGAAGTAAGAAAATAAGTCATGTAAATTCTGGAGGGAGAGCATTCTAGGCAAAAGAATTGCTTACTTCCCAAAGAAGGCATGAACTTGCTGTGTTGGAAGAGTAGTGAGGAAGCTGGTGTGATATCAGGAGGGGGAATTATTGGGAATGAGGTCAAAGAGTTAGGCAGGGGCCAGATTACTTGGGTATTGTAAACAATTTATGCGAGGTGAGATGAGAATACAGTAGATTGTTTTGAGCAAGGAGTAGACCTGATATGATTTCCTTCTCAATAGTAAGTCTCTGACTGTAGAGTGAGATACACACACACACACTCACAATCACACTCACACTCACACTCACAGAGGCAAGGATGCAAAGATACTCTAGCTTGTCCAGAGAGAAAAGATTCTGACTTGGAATAGCAGGAAGAGTGAAGATGGTCTCACTCTTCTCTGTAAATCACCTGTGTCGTTGTCAATGTAGAGATATGATAGTCCACTGTACAAGTCCCAGTACCTGGACCTGCAATCCAGTGGTCCTGCAACACAATTTTGAAATTAGAGCACCCATGAACTTGCTTTTGAACATGTGTTCTTGTTACTCTAGGGCCTCAAGTCCTGGTCTGATATGACTCTGGACTTGAGTAAAAGGGGGTCAGAGCAAGAGAAGTTGGAGAAGCAGAAGGTATAGAAAAAATAGCAGGATACGTGTTTTGGTGTCACTGTGACCCTTGACAATTCTGAAAGCACTCCTCGAATTCCATTTTCCTCTCAATCCATTGACATATTCAGAAGCCTGCTTTGATCAGATCATCACTCACTTCTAGATGGGTCTGCAATCCTGCATGTCAATTACCGTCTTTATTGACTTTCTACAGCCTTGGGCATCATGTTCTCTCTTTATTTCTGGAACACCACACTGCTGCATTGTTTTTTATACCTCTGCTAGTATTCCACTATCTCCTTTACATATTCTTCTGCTATTTGCTTTTCAAATATTGGTGTTCCCTAGGGTTTTGTTCTTTAACCTTGTTTCTTCTCTCTTTCTACTCTCCTCTAGTCCTGGGGCTTAAGCTACCATGCATATGCAGCCTGGTCTCAGACTTCTAGACCAGTTTCTGTCTAAGCTTTTCTGCTAGTCAACTTTTTGTTTCTAACAAATACCAAAAAGGAGCTTCTTAAGAGGGAAGGTTTATTGGGGTTCACAGTTTTTGAGGTTCACAGTCCAAGATCGGTTGTCCCCATTGGCCTTGTGTCTGATAACAGTAATGGATGATGGAATGAAACACATGTGTAGAGAAGATCACACAGAAAGCTAGAAAGTTGGGCCCAACTCAACTTTTAACCCATCCTCTCATGAGAACTACCTTCTGGGTTATGATCTAGTGGCTTAACTACCTCCCACTGGGCCATCTGCCTGTTAGCCACCATAGTTAGATCAAGTACTCTACCCTTAATCTGTTAATATAAGATTTGAGGGACCAAGTCCCTAATACATGGACTTCATCCAAACAACAGTCCCCTTAAAGTGCTCAGCCTGCTTTTCTTTTTCTGTTTTTTAAATTCAACCTCTCATGGTGCCACACTACATTTGTTCTTCTTTCCACTCGACCACTATCCTGTCATTCACCGAATCTGCATGGTTTTACCTCCTGAATGTATTTTAACCTCTCCCTCTCTCTCTCTATTCCTGCTAGCGCTGCCCAATTTGAGATTCTTATCATCTCTCTCTGAGCTCTGAGCTGATCTCCATGCCCCTATCCATTGTCTTACTCCCTCAGGGATCTGCCTAACCTACAGCCTGATCATGTTGTCATAAACTTCGCAGAATCCCTGTCCCCTGCACTGCCTGGCTCCTCAGACCAAGCAGAGCTGTTCCCCGTCTGGTCTTGGCTCCCCTTCCAGGTTGGTCCCCTGCAACCTGTCCCCATCTCTGCTGTGTGTTACATTCCAGCTCAATGTATACTGGTGACACTTCTTAGCATTCTCCAATCCCACCAGGTTTCAGATATGTGCTCATGGCACTTCCTGTGCCTAAAAGTGTCGCTCCCCCGCTCGCGGAGGAACGACACCGGCCCTTCCCGGATTTGCTGCCACTCCCCCGCCTCTGTGGAGGAGCGGCACCCCCGCAGCTCCCCCACTTCTGCGGAGGAGTGGCACCAACGAGCTCTCCAATTGACACTCTCAGGGGGCCCCGCATGGTGTCTCTCTCCCCCTTTTATAGTCCTCTCCCACCAATCCGTGCTCTGCTGCCCACGTGCTGAGCTCTCCGCTTTCCTCCAATCAGAGGTTGGACCGGGAATCAGCTAATTAACGAAGCAGCTGTGTAAGATTTGTTTACTCCCTCTCAGCGCCATATGGTGGGAGATCAGACGCATAGAGTTAGTTTCAGTCCACAGTCTCAGTACTTATTTGTCTCGCGCGCGCCCCGCCGTGTTGCGGGAGACGGACCCTGCTCCCCACAAAAAGTAGAACCACTTTTCTTCCTGTATGACTGCATCATTCTGAGTCTTCAAAATTTAGCTCAATGATATAATCCTCTGGGACACCTTCTTTGATATTCCAAGATAGGGTCCATGCCCTTCCTTGGTGCCCCTGGGAACCTCATCCCCACAGAATCATCTATTATATTCTTATCTGTCTCCCCTCTCTGAGCCTTTGTTTTATCATCCGTAAGATGGTGATAATTGTACCTTCTTAGAATGTTGTTGAGAGGATCAATATAAAGTAATCCAGTGAATTTGGAACAGTCACTGGCATATAGAAAACATACATGCAGGGCCAGCACTATGACGTAATAGATAAAGCTGCAGCCTGCAGCGCCAGCATCCCCTGTGGGCAACAGTTTAATTCCTGATGGCTCCACTTCTGATCGAGCTCCCTGCTAATGGCTTGTGAAAGCAGTGGAGGATGGCCCAAGTCCTTGGGCCACAGCACCAACACGGGAGACCCAGAAGAAGCTCCCGTCTCCTGGCTTCCGATAGGCCCAGCTCCCGTCATTGTAGTTTTCTGGGGGGTGAACCAGCGGATGGAAGATTCCTTTATCTCTGCCTCTCCCTCCCCTTCACTGTAACTCTGCCTTTCAAATGAATAAATAAATCTTTAAAAAAGAAAACATATACTCATTGTTAAATAATAATATCAACAATATTACTATAATGTAATTATTATAAAATTATATAATTAACATTGTTGATAATTATAACAAAATTATTGATCGTAATGATTGTGTTTATTAGTCTTTTGCCATATATATATATTTTTTTTTGACAGGCAGAGTGGACAGTGAGAGAGACAGAGAGAAAGGTCTTCCTTTTGCTGTTGGTTCACCCTCCAATGGCCGCCGCAGCCGGCACGCTGCGGCCGGCGCACTGTGCTGATCCGATGGCAGGAGCCAGGAGCCAGGTGCTTTTCCTGGTCTCCCATGGGGTGCAGGGCCCAAGCACCTGGGCCATCCTCCACTGCACTCCCTGGCCACAGCAGAGAGCTGCCCTGGAAGAGGGGCAACTGGGACAGAACCCGGTGCCCCAACGGGGACTAGAACCTGGTGTGCCGGCGCCGCTAGGCGGAGGATTAGCCTAGTGAGCCGCGGCGCCGGCCCAGTCTTTTGCCATATTACTATTAGATTACCAGGCTGTGAACTCCTCAAGGGCAAGGCCTACTCATAATAATATTAAATGTGATAATAATAATAATAACCATTATTAACAGCTAACACCTATTGGATGAGTAATATATGCCACACAGTGAGCAAAGCAAATAATGCAATTATCTCTAAACCCATGAATTTTATAGACAAGTGAACAGATGCTTATTGGGTAAAAATCACTTGACAAACTCAGAGAGCTGCCCTACAGCTTTGCTCTGACTCTGGTTTGACTTCGCTCCATGACTTCAGCTGTTAACCACCTTACTATGCTGTTCAGCACCAGGGGCTGTTGGCTAGGTGGTAGATGCTCATGTTTATTATCTGCTGGGAACTACTGTGTCCTACCCCAGACCTGCGCAAAATGCAGATGGCCTAGCAAGCTCGTGACCCCAGAGCCTACTGGATCACCATTCATTCTGCCTAACGAGCAGAACATTGATGACAACGACCCCCTTAAGCAGGGCCTCTCTAACTAGCTGACCATTAGGCAATTTTCGAGGGATACTGCTAAGTGTATGTGCCCAAAATAAGATGAATTTCTCAGCTGTTTCAAGTCAGCCTTCAATAGTTTTTATCATGTGAAAGCACAGACAACAGCTTGAGCTGCAAATCGAATGCATTCGGCTTCTGGCTGCGGCATCTGACTCCTGGCCCAGTGATGTGCAAGGCCATAATTTTCAGATCATGTTGCCCAGTCCCGGAAAACAGCATTGCAACAAGTTAAACAGATATCAAAACCGACCAAAATTGCTGACCCTGAGGGGCTCATTTTCCTAAAATGAAAGACAATGTCATGTAACAGGAAATGCACTGGACCAGGAAATAAAAAGAGACAGAAAACGGTGACTTACTGAGCAGCTATTAGGCACTATAAGTATTTACATATACTGGTTGATTAAGTACTCACCGCAGTCTGGTGAAATACACATTACCCCCGTTTACCGATGAGGCACAGAGAAACTTATGGGTTGCCTTTTGTTATAAAATCAATGATGTGGCCCTGAGCAAACCATTTTGCTCTGGTGGTCGGTCAGTTTGCCAAGTTTGTTACAATTCTTCAGGTCATTTCCACACCATGCCATCCTCTTTTTCTTAATATCCATTTATTTATTTGAAAGAGCTAAAGACAAAGAGGGAGAGAGAGATCAGTCTTCCACCCACTGGTTCACTCCCCAGATGGCTGCAACAACCAGGGCTGGGCCAGGCTGAAGCCAATAGCAAGGAGCCTCATCGAGGTCTCCCACATGGTTGCAAGAGTCCAAACACTTGGGCCATCTTCCACTGCTTTTCCCAGGCTATTAGCAGGGAGCTGGCTTGAAAGTGGAGCATCCGGGACACAAACTAGTGGCCACATGGCATGCCAGCCAGCATTGCAGATAGCATTACTGGCTACACCACAATGCCAGCCACTGCCATCCTCACTCTCAAAAGGTCATGCTGAGCTCCTTCTCCTATCACGCTGTCATTGAGTGAGGCTAAGGTCCCCCTGCTCAATCTGTAAACCCCGTGAGGGCAGGCACTGTTTCTCTTTGCTGCACACCTTTGAGACCAGTAAGTGAAGCACCTGGTTTGGTAGAAGGTACTCAGGAGATGCACATCAGTATCCTCATCTTTGAAAAGAGGTATCTGGAGTGTGTGACCCATAGGATTCCTGCCAATTCTAGGTCTCTGGTGATGAGGTTTGGACCACGCTAAAGGCTGGAGTAGGACTTCATGTTCCAGTCCCTGATGCAGGAGGCAGAGCATCGCTGCGTGGGCCAGGGGAGCTCCTTTTCCCAAACTCCCTCTGGGTCTCTCTACCTCTATTCAGGCCCAGGTGGGTGCTCATTATCCTTTCATTTCTTCCTTCCTGTAGGGCTTGGGGAAAACCTTCTGTCCTTTCATCTTCGCACTTGCCATCACATACTCAACCCTTGGACACTTCTCTCGTCTACGGCCATTCCACCCTGAGTGCGCCCCATCTGGAGAGCTAAGCAGGGTCGGTCCTGGTTGGCCCTTGGCTGGGAAATGTTTCTCTCCCCACAGAGATGTGTATGCTAACCTGTATCGTGGCGTATAGTTTTACTCTGAATTAGTACAGAGGCACATCTGAGGGAACTGAAATAGGCAACCTGGGAAGTGATAGGGTGAGAAACAACTTTAATTGTCGAGGACACAGTTCTGGTCTCCAGGTTTCTGCCTCTGCCTCTGGAATCAGGCTGCCTTAGGTTCTAATCCTAGCCTTCGAAACCTCAATTTGCCACTTTTAAAAAACCGAGGTCATGATATCTGTTTAGTTAAGGCATGTAAAACTGTCATTTTGGGGGGATCAAAAAGGGCCAGATATTGACGATTTCATATAGCTCAACTTAATACATCATAGGATTTCTGTGCAGTGGGAATGAATAATTCATGTAAAGCACTTATCATAATGCCTGTCCCAAAAGTAGTCGATCCATGCAAACTGTGATGATCCTAATGACTTTTATCTGAGACAGTGACTAAGGTCTTATTGGACTTCTGCCATCAGTTCAATTTTTCTGAGTGAAACCAACCAAATGCCAGGCTTTCTCCGATCCTTGTGGAAAGGTAGGGAGCAAACAGGCAGCCCTGGAAGCCCACTCTTCTGTTTGTTGCCTTGAATATGACATTGTGGAAGAATGGCAGATGTCCTCATGCCCCATGCACTCATGGACATGTTGAAACCTCCTAAGCTCACAATACCAAGAGAAGCTGAATCTCCAAGCCATTTTATACACTGAACATCACCCACAAGGCATTCCTCAGATTACTGTTAATATTCCTGCGGCCCTTGGTGAGTCACATAATATTTGAGTGTCAGATAATTCATGTTCATTTTCAAACTGACATATATTGAGTATTTGTTAGGTTTTAGGCAATTATATGCTGTTGGCCTGAATACAAATTTATCCTTATAATAATAGTCTTTCATTTTTCACTCATTCATCCCCAAGATGTTTATTGAAGATATACCAAATGTCAAAGATTATGTTAGACAATGGAAAAGTTTATCAAATCAAATGTTATGCCTGAGAGCTTATAATCTACTGGGAGACATAGACATTAAATACAAAATTTGCAGAAATCTAAAATTGCAGTTGTGATCATTCACTTATAAATGAGAATTTACTGTGTGATGGCAGCAAGAAATAATACTACTTTACAAAAGAGCTGGGTGTGCAAAGGCCATGGAGTAGGAAGCCACGGACTCACTGGAAAAGCAGAAAAGGTACAATTAGATCATAGAGGAGTGGAAAGTAGGAAGTGAAAATGGAGAATCAGAGGTCATAACTTGTAGATCATGGCAAGGATTTTATTTTGGTCTTCATCATGAGAGCAATGAAGAGTCATTAAACTATTGTGAACATATGATAATACCCAGTTTAAATTTTGTTTTTCAAGATCTCTTCAGATGTTAAGAGGAGAATGGGGTGGAGAGAGGTGGCAGTTGTGAATGCAATGAGACTAGTTAGGAGGAGATTGAAGTGCCGAGACTTTGTAATCATGTGGCATCCAAGGAGATGGGGAAATGATGTCATCATAAACAGGAGGAAACTTGATAGCAGGTGCAGCTGGACTGAGTATTGAGCATGAGGAATGGCACAGTCAAGAATAATGCCAAAGATTGGGCTCATGGAATGGCACGGATGATGAAGCCATTCCCTGAGGTTTAGAAGTCTGGAAAAGCATCCTGTCGGATAGGAGAGAGACTGAGTTGGGATTTCATTTGTGCCATTCAAGGGGAGTTGTCAGCTATATGTTAGTAAATCTGTGTCAGTGGTAGAAATTATGAGTTTCCTATGCAAAGATGGCAAATAAAGACATAAGCATGGTGAAGATTACCGCGAAAGACATTATAAGCTGCTTAGAAATGAACATTGAGTAATTCCAAATGTGGATGGGCAGAGGATGATAAACCTTCACATTTGCTATATCCATACTCCAAAAACCAAAGTTCAATTAGCTCAAGGCACATGGCTATCAAATAGTTAAGATGGAGTTTGAACTTGAATATTTTACATTCCAGAGACGTTATTTTTCTACTTTATCTCATTTTTTAGCATTTGAACCATTAACTTTGAAAAATGTTGAAGAATATTGCCATTATATCATTTATGTTGAATAATTCTTCTAAGTTTCTACATTTTGCTTTTCCTAAAAATATGTCCTAAGAGATCCACATTGCTAAGGGTGAGGAGAGCAAGGTGAAGTGAGAGTTATAAAGGCGGTTTAACCACCAGAAACTCTGTCAGCCCCTGGGAGCCTGGAGTTCACTGGATATAATTGGGTGTTCACTTAACACCTAGTAATTAAATGAATTTACACCAGGTTCTTTAAGAGGGAGAAAAACACTCCTGTGAGGTGCAGCAGACACCTCCAGGCTCCTTCACAAAACGTCCTGTGCAGGCTGCATCCCGCAGCCCTGCTGAGTTACTAACTGCACTGTCACACCTCCTTGGAGCACACTGGCCCTGCCTTGTCCTTGTCTCTGCTGAAGGAGCTGCAGAGCAGCTCTGAAAATGAGGTGCTGACTTCTGCTGGGTCTGGAAGCAGATCCTTCTAACAGAGGATGGCATGGGAGTAAGCACAGGAGTACTGCAGGATAAACTGGCAATCTGAAAACCTTGGGAAGAGTGTTCTGTTCACTTGTCCTGAGATGACTGGAGGGCATGACTTGTGTCTGGCCGACCCCTTCAGATTTCTCCTCTCCCTTCTTTGTGTTGAAAGCAGCAAAAGCGTTCAATTGTAGCCCAGAGAGATGCAAAGACACCTGAGAACGCAGAAGGGACTGGGAGTATGGTGCTACCCATGGCTGTTAGACACTCGTGACCTCTGAGCACCCCTAATATGAGGGGTATGGGTGGGGCAGATATGTATATATATATATATGTGTGTGTATATATATATATATGTATGTATATATGGGGTCCCATGAGAGATTTTGATACATGCATATATTGTGTAATGTCCAAATCAGGGTAAACACATCTCCCCAAACATTCATCATTTTATTATGGTGAAGACATTCAAAATTCTTTCTTCTAGCTTTTTCTGTTTAAAAAAAATACACAGCACATTATCATTATCTGTAGTCACCCTATCATGTGACAGAACATCAGAATTTCTTATTCCTATCTACCTGTAACTTAGTACCCATTAATCAGTCTTGACTTTTGATTTGATTTCTGCCCACCATTTACCAACTGTGTGTTGCTGGCCAAGTAATTTCTGCTCAAGTAGAAGGAGTTCATGTTGCAAGCCAGACAGATGTTGGTCAGTTATATGGGTTGCAGATGAGAGGAGGAAACTCCGCACGTCTCGTGGACCTGGAGAACAGTGAGGTGTCAAAGCTGGGCTGTCACCTGGGAGGCTGGCAGATAAGGCTAATGGAAATATGGAGATGAGAGAACTGAGCATGTTGCAGTTGAGGTTAAAAACACAGAATTTAATATGTGGTGGAGCTTCAGAGCTGGATTGTATCAAGGCAGGGCAACAGGAATGGCTTGCTGAGTGAGGAGAGGGACCTTGGAGTTACAAAGGGTGAACAAAATCTGGTGCTGGGCTATTGGACTGGATTGATGGACTACACAAAGGTATACAGGACAGTGGAGGCACATGAGAGTGAAGGGAAACATTGCTAACAAGTCCAGGGCAGAGGGCTGTTAACTAAGAATAATTATGTGAGGGAACTCTAAAAAGTGTGTGGAAAATGCATATTATGCAAGAATTATGCATTGAATTAAAAAATTTGCACCAAAGTATGCTTCTTTTATTTCCATTTTCCCACAAATTTTATAGAGGACACTTGTACTGTGAAACTTTTGGTGTGTTTTCTAATGTTAAAGTTTTATGGGAACTTAAAAATAGCATTATTTGTCCAACCTACATTTGAAAGCAACAAGAAAAGAGACAAGGATTAAAACAGACATAGATGAAAAATATGAGCTCTACTGCTTATGCAATTAATTTTAGATGATGTGACTTATGTTTGAAGACAAGTCTGCTATCTAATATTGAATCCCAGGCCTAACCACCGGCTTAGGAAGCTCTGGACCTCTGAAGGGTTCTTTGGCAGAGTGAGAAGTAGACCAGATGCCCAGAAAAGAGGGACAAAGACAGGTTCTTTGAAGGGACATCAGTGGTACGAGGTAGATTTATACATTCTCAGATTCTCAATCAGACTGAAAAATGATTTGGGGCACCCCACTCAGGAAAAGAAAAGGAGTCTAGAAGTAGAATGCTAATGACATTTTCTCCAAACAAGAAATAGTGTAAGGATTAGAAACACCTTCTCCTTCTAAAGTCTGGACCCAGTCAGAATAACCGAAACAGCTTTATGTGTTCCAAGTATAAAGATATTCTTTAAATTGTGGCATATGTACATAGAGTAAACATGAACAAAACAGGATCCTTGGAAAATTTAGTAGCATATTTGTCTTCTGCTATGTGGAAAGGGGTTACAATGACAGTGACTTGCAATAGATCAACCTAACACATTCTGTCTAGAATATAGCAACAAGAAAGTGATGCAAATGAAGGTTGATTTAAATGTCAAAACAGAGTTTTGTGGTAAGATAGAAGTATATTGCAGAGACAGAGAAGAGCGAAGGGAATTTATACTGCTTCTCATGGCCCCTTCTTATGGCATGTATGTGAGAGAAAAATAACATCTGTTTTTTAAATGAACTGAAGATGAAAATGTGGCATTTTGAGGCAGTCTTATTCTCATTTAGCAAAAAATGGAAAGGATAAAAGAGTAGGAGTTTTCATTCACTGTGAGCAGTTATTTCCAATGTGTACAGTGATAGGAGTTGGGAATGAGGATCTTGAAGGAGTACACACCAGTGGGGGAAAAGCAGCGGGTGGAATGGTGACAACAGTGTGTTCAGCTTCTCCCACAAACGGGAGCATCAGGGGTGCCCAGGCTGACCCCAACCAGCAAGTGGATGCTTGCTGTCAATGTGGCCCTGTTGAAAGGGGAATCTAAATCTAAATCATCTTTGTCAGGGAGAACTTGGTTTTAAGAAATACAAACTCTCTTGGGGTGTGTGTTGCAGCATAGTGGGTTAAGCTACTGCCTGCATTGCCAGCATCCCATATTTGTGCCTATTTGTGTCCTGATACTCCACTTCTGATCCAGCTCCCTGCTAATGACTGGGAAAAGCAATGGAAGATTGTCCAAGTATTTGGGATCCTTGCTAACCCCATGGGAGACCCGTATGAAGCTCCTGGCTCCTGGCTCTTCCGCCTGGTCTAGTGCTGGCCATTGCAGCCATCTGTGGAGTGAATCAGCATATAGACACACTGTCTCTCGCTCGCTCTCTTGCTCTCTCTGTCTCTCTCTCTATACACACACACACATATAAATCTGTGTATGTGTATATATATATATCTTTTTTGTCTTAGCTCTTTCAAAATAAATAAATCTTTTTTACAAAAAAATATAAACCCATTTGAACTAGCTTAACAAATGGGATTGGAACCAAACCAGACGAAAAACCAGGGACAGAGAAGGAAAGCTAGTTCTCAGGAAAGAGCAAATTTGAAACCCAGATTACTCTGACTGCTCTCTGAAGCAACTATCCCCATCTCCATGTTTTTCTCCCGCCTCTCTGCCTTATGTTTTCCTCTGTGCAAATGTTTTCTCTGCCTTGACGTACATGAGGTTGGAAGAAGCGTCCTTGCTTATCACTCCTTATTCACTGCTCTGGTTTCCTGCTCAGCACCCTGTAACTATGTTCTCCATGTGACAACATCAACTTACTGAAGGAGATAATCTGATGGGCTCACTTTGTGTCAAGAAGCTATTCATGATTGGATCAGCGGTGTCTTGGGAACAGCACATGCCCTCAACATGGAAGATTAATTAACAGCTCAACAGGAGTATGGATCATGGATAGTTCTCAGAATAAAGCATGGACTAGGCACATATATCAGAAGTCCCTGCAACACAGACAAAATCTAAAAACCAGATCCTAGGACAGGGAGGAGACAGGAAAAAGCAAAGCAAAATTTGAGGTCAAACAGTCCATCTATTTTGTTATCTCAAAAATATGAAACAAATGTATCAGTCTTCTCTCTCTAGGGTTGTTATGAAAATTACATCAGTGAAATTATGTGAAAGTGGGATCTAAATGCAAGGTGTCTTTTGAGACGAGATCAGGTCATTTTCAACTCGGAGAGTTTGAAATCCTCTACCTGTGTTCTACCCTTCATTGTTCTTGAGTTTCCACTCTCTTTCTTTTTTGTTAAAGATTTATTTATTTATTTGAAAGGCAGCATTACAGACAGGCAGAGGCAGAGAGAGAGAAAAAGGTTTTCCATCCGCTGGTTCACTCCCTAAATGGCCGCAACAGCTGGAGATGTGCCAATCCAAAGCCAGGAGCCAGGAGCTTCTTCCGGGTCTCCCATGTGGGTGCAGGGGTGCAAGGACTTGGGCCATCTTCCACTGCTTTTCCAGGCCACAGCAGAGAGCTGGATTGAAGAGGGGCAGCTGGGACTCGAACTGCCACCCATATGGGATGCCAGTGCTGCAGACCGGGGCTTTAACCCACTGTGCCACAGCGCTGGCCCCCACCAGTCTCTTTCTTAACCTTAATTATTGGGAATCTTTAAAGATCACATATTTTACTCCTAACCAGGTTTTCTGTTGTCTTTATCTCCATGATAAAAAATGATTTGATTTTTTACAATCTAGCTTTGTGTGTATATGTGTATGCTCAAAGCTGATTCTCATTTGGGGCCTCAGCCAGGACCAGTGTCATCCCCTGAATATGGCAGGGCCCCTCGTTATCTACCACCCGATGATTTTCAATACCCACATTGATCTCACTGTAGTCGCCATGCTTTCAGAGTTTTTTGCAGGTCTGTAGCCCCACCATCTTGTGGTTCACAAGGAGAGGACATTAAAACACCCCATGTTCCCTTATCAGCCCGATGCCTGCTGGAGCTGCCACAGGGATCAGCCTCTTGCCCCATTCTGGAACATGGTCCCTCTTGCCTTCTTCCATTGCATGCATTAGAACCTCGAATGAAGTTTAGGCAATTGCAGCTATTATTCAATTTGAAAATGGTATTTATCTGTCAGATACAGCGTGTTTTGAAGAATATATACATTGCAATATAACAACCAAGTATACCTAAGTAACACTAGCATTTGCCTTCTGTGGTTATTATCATGGTGAGAATACTTTGCATCTACTCTCTTGGCTTTCTACAGTATATTAACTATAGTCACCATGTTGGTACATGAGATACATTGAATGAATTCCTGCTATCTAACTCAGATTTTGTATCCTCTGACCAACCCCAACCACAACTGATAATCACCATTGCACTCCCTGCCTCTGTGATCAACATACTGTACATATTAGATCTAGCCATGGTTGTATTTTGTGTCTGTCATGTTTCCTTGACAGTATGCCCTCCAAGATCACCAGTGTTGTTGCAAATGACTAGATTTCATTCCGCTTTATGGCCAAATAATATTTCATTGTATGTATCACACTTTCTTTATCCATCCATCAATTGATGAATACTTAGGTACATTCCAGGTCTTGACTCTCATGAATGATGCTGCAATAAACATAGGAGTACAAGTATTTCCCTGCCACACTTCATTTACTTTGGATATATAACTAGTACAGGGATTGTTGGACCATGAAGTAGTTCTATTTTTTATTTCTTTTTTTTTTTAAAGATTTGTTTATACTCAAGTCCAAGCATTCATATATGGAATGTGGGCATCCCAACCAATGTCTTAACTGCTGGCCAGATGCCAGTCGTGGGTCAAAATTTAAAGTTGAGTTAATAGCAGTTAGTTCTCAAAGTCCTCAAAAAAAAAACTGACAAGGCCAACATTAGCTGGATATCAAAGCCAAGCAATGTCACTTCAAAGGAAACAGAAGGGAGATAAGAAAAGAAGAAACTTACAGACAATATCTCTGATGAACGTAGATGCAAAAATCCCCAACAAATACTAGCAAACTGAATTCAACAGTACATTAATAAGACCATTCATTATGATCAAAGGAGCCTTATTTCAGGGATGCAAGGATGCTTCAACGTATGTAATTCAGTAATACCGGGAGTGCTAGCCAAAGTAATCAGGCAAAAGAAATGAGCAAAGATGTTGATGTTAGAAAGAAAGAACTTAAATTGTCTCCGTTTCCAGACTATATGAATTTATAAATCTGACTAAACACTCTATCAAAAAGTTGTGAAAACTGATAAATGAATTCACTAACATTTCAGGATACAAAATCAACATACAAATATCAGTAGCAATTTTATACACTTATAGCAAACTCTCTGAAAAAAATCAAGAAAACAATTCTGTTATAATAGCCATGAAAAAATACTTCAGAATGAATTTAACCAAGTGATGAAAGATCTCTAAAGTGAAAACAACCAAACACTGAAAAGAGAAATTAAAGAAGACACAAATGGAAAGGTACCATTTGGTATAAAGAATTAATACTGTTCCATGTCCATACTACCCAGAGCAATACACAGAGTCAGTGTAACCCCCATCAAAATCCCATTGACATTCTAAAGAGAAAATTTTAAAACAAGTTCTAAAATTCATACGGAATCACAAAAGATCTTGAATCTAATGAGTAACCTTGAGCAAAAAGAGCAAATATGGAGACCTCACACTGCCTGACTTCAAAATACACTACAAAGTTATTGTAATGGAAACAGTATGGCACTGAAGTAAAGATAACAGATGCATAGCTGAGAGACAGGCCATGTATTTTTGATCATTTGATCTTTGAAAAAGGAGCTAGGAACACACAATAGGGAAAGCAAAGTCTCTTCAGTAAATGGTGCTGGCAAAACTCTATGCACATACATAGAAGAATGCAATGGTGGGGTCTTAGTTGTAAGATCCCAGTATTGGTCTGGACAATGAATTTTTTAGATATAACCCAAAAGTAAAAAAAAATGGTACAACATAATATTAATTTCTACACATCCAAGGAGATAATCAACAGAGTGAAGAGATAACATATGGAATGGGAGAAAATACTTACAATTTATACATCTGGTAAGGAGTAAATATCCAAAATATATAAGAAATTCACACAACTCAGCTGCAAAGAAACAATGCACCTGATTAGAATTTTGGGCAAAGGATCTCAATAGACATTTCTCAAAGGAAGACATTCAAATGGATAATCGGTATATGAAAAAGATACTCACCATCACTGGCCATCTACTACCTACTAGAATAGCTATTATAAAAAGTAAAAAAAAAAAATAAGAAGTGTTGGCAAGGATGTGAAGAAAAGGGAACCCTCACACACTATCACTGGGAATATAAAAGTCAAACAATTAGGAAAACAGTAATGAGGTTCAATAAAAAATCAAAAACAGGAGCCAGCTTTGTCATGGGTAAAGCCAATGCCTGCAATGCCAGCTGATTCCAGTTTTCTGCTGATATGTGCAATTGGAGGCAAGAGGTAGTGGCTCTAGTGGGTGTGTCACTGTCACCCCCCATGAAGAAACTGGATTTAGTTATGCACTCCTGGCTTTGGCCTGGCCCAGTACCATTCTTTACAGATATTTGGGGAGTGAACCAGCAGGCAGAAGTTTCTCTCTCTCTCTCTATCTCTCTCTCTCATCTTTCTATATCCTGATGTTTCTGTCTTTTTCAAATACATAAATAAAAATTGAATGTTTACTAAAATTCAGTACTGAAGCCATAAAGTTCAGGGACTTTATTTAATAAAAGACTTTCAAAACTTGATTTCCCAGCTCTTGGCTTTGACTTTGACAAGCCTCAGCCATTGTAGATATTTGGGGAGTAACTCAATGAATGGAAACTCTCTGTCTCTCTATGTTTCTATCTGTGGCTTTCTCAAATAAATGAAATAAATAAGTAAAAAATCATATGTTTCGTAAAAATTCAGCACTGAAGCCAAAGGTACTAGGACTTTCTTTGATAGAAGACATTTTACTGATTCAGTTTCCTTATTATTTGCCCACTTAGATTTTCCATTTCTTCATAATTTGATTTGGTAGTATATATGCCTATAGATTTATCCTTTTCTTCTAGATTATCCATTTTTGGTATGTAATTGTTCATAATAATGTCTTATAACAGTTTATAGTTCTACTATGTTTGTCATCTTTCATTTCTGGTTTTATTTATTTGAATATGTGTTTTACTTAATTTTTAAAATTAATTTGAAATTTGGAATCACAGAGCAGGAGGGAAAGACAGAGAAAGCCAATTATTCATTTTCTGGTTCACTCCCCAGATGGCCACAATGGCCAGGCCAAAACCAAGAGATCTTGCATATGGGTGGAAGGTCCAGTGACCTTGGCCATCACCTGTGATCTCCGAGGGTTCACGTTAGTAGGAAGATGGAATTAGGAATAGGGCCAGGCCTCAAACTCAGGGACTCTGATTTGGGATGCAGGCCTCCCAATGAGCAATTTAACTGGTAGGCCAAATGCCTGCTTATCACATAATTATTGATAGGTAAGGACTAACTATTTCCATTTGCTAATTTTTTTAATGTTTTGTAGATCCATTTTCCTTCCTATCTTCTTATCGTCCTTTGTGACTAAGAAATTATGTCTTGACCTCTTTCTGTGTTTCATATATGTACTACAGGTTTTGGTTTAGTGACACCATGAGGCTTACAAAAAGCACCTAATAGCTATAGCTGGTTATTTTAAGCTAATAACTTAACTTTGATCACAACCCTCCCCCAAAAAACACTAAACTTTTTTTCTGTTCCCATTAATTTTTATCTTTTGATGTCAACATTCACATTTTTATATTATATTCTCTTGTAAAGTATTATGTCTTATTATTTTAATAGTTTTGTCCTTTTACCTTCCTACTAACATTACATGGTTTACATACAATGTTCATTTTGTTCATTTTGTTTTTCAGCTTCAATATTTTCTCCATCTGGTTCTCCCACACGTGTGGCAGGGACCCAAACACTTGGGCTATCTCCTGATGCTTTCCCAGGGACATTAGCAGGGAGCTAGATGAGAAATGGAGCAGCTGGGACTCAAACCAGTGTCCATATGAGATGCTGGTGATGCAGGGACTGGCTTAACCTGCTGTGCCACGCTGTCAGCACCCTGGCTCCTGTAGTTCTGTGTTGTTTTTAAAATCTCAATCTCTCCCTCATTTCATTGAACTCTCTATCTGTGATTTCTTTTTTTTTCTCTTTCTTTTTAAATTGTAGTTATCTGGAAAGAGGTAAGAAAAATGAAACAGAGATAAAGATAGAGAGATTTTCCATCCACTGGTTTACTCCTTAAAAGCCTAAAACATCCGTGAATGGGTCAGGCTGAAGCCAGGATCTTACAACAAAATCCAAATCTACCACATGGTTGGCATGGACCCAATATTTATGCCATCATCTGTTGCCTTCCAGAGAGTGCATTAGCTGAAAGCTGAAACAGAAAGTGGAGCCAGATTCAAACCAAGGCTCTGTAATATGTGATGTAGACATCCCACGTGATGTCTTAACCACTGAGCCAAATGTCTACCTCTCTCTACTTTCTTGAAGTTCAATACGCTTCCTTAAAACAATTACTTTGAATCATTGTGATTCAGTTTATACATCACCATCTTTTTAGTTGGTCACTGGACTTTATTTTTCCTCATTAATAATGTCTTATTTCCTCACTATCACTTATCCCTGTGCATTTAACGAATGAGGTACTTGTTCCAGTCTTCCAGGATAGTTTTTCCCAGGAAATCTGAGGATGAAGAACCACAATACTGAGAGATACTGGACAGGTTGTCTGGTGTGGTTTCTTAATTTGGGCTACCATAGCAGGTGTAGTATTGGAGCATTTCAAAGAGTGGCTCCTCTGTGACTGGTGTGGCACTGGGGCACACCTGAAGCTGGGGTCTGCTTAGGCCTTCTTGCCCCGAAGGGTTGTTCAGAGCCTGAAGCTGCTGACCGTGTTGTCATCCAGAGATTGAGTTTGTCATGCAAGCCTTCAGGTTGTGTCCCTAGGGGTCTGGAGTCTCACTGTGCAAGAGTCAACCTAGAAGTCTGTTTTTGTGCTGGGTTTAACTGTATAGAGCTCTGTGTGGCGGACTAGAGCAAAGCTCTCTGTTCAATTTCTTCCCTTTCCAAGAATATGTTATTTCCTGCAGATAATATGTTATTTCCTGGGGTGATGTGGATAATGTAAAACTATTCTTAGCCTGTAAAGATTTTTCCTATTTTTAAAATAATTATTTATTTATTTGAAAATCAGAGTTACACACACACAAACACAGAGAGTGAGAGAGAGAACATATCTTCCCTCTGTTGGTTCACTCCCCGGACAACTGCAATGACATGGGCTGGTCCAGGCTGAAGCCAGGAGCCGGGAGTTTTATTCAGGTCTCCCATATGAGTACAGGGACCCAAGTACTTGGGCCATCCTCCGCTGCTTTCCCAGGCCATGGTCAGGGAGCTAGAAAAAAATGAAGCATCCAGCACACAAACTGGTCACCATATGTGATGCCAGCATTGCGGGCAGTGGCTTTATTTGCCATGCCACAATGCCAGCCCTGAGTTTTTTTTCTTTTTTATTGAAACTTTTCTTATATTGTGCTACAATTTAGTACCGTAATCTCTTAGCTGATTTTCTTAGGTGTTCTGAAGTTATTTTCAATCATGGATAGTTGTTCCAATTGGTGTCTCTGAAGTAGGACGATTGCAGAGAGACCTATTCTGTCTGGCTCCATCTTAGAAATAATTTTCATGATAGAAGAAGAGATACTTGAGAGGGTCCAGAATGAGTGGACTTGGAATTGGGGTCAACCTCACTAAGGCATTCTCTAACACAAGCAGTGGAGAACTCTGTCTCAGAGTTCAGGCAGTTCTTTGGAGGGCAATCCAATGGATACACCCCTTCTATATTTCCGTAACCCTATACTGTCCTCTTCATATGTAACTGTTCAAGTTTTCTATCTGGATGTTAGGTTGCCAGTTGCTCTTTCAGGAAACCCATGAAGAATAAATCTGGATCTTTTATGTATGCTTCTCTTTTTTTTTTTTTTTGTTACAGGCAGAGTGGACAGTGAGAGAGAGAGACAGAGAGAAAGGTCTTCCTTTGCCGTTGGTTCACCCTCCAATGGCTGCTGCGGCCGGCGCACCGCACTGATCTGAAGGCAGGGGCCAGGTACTTCTCCTGGTCTCCCATGGGGTGCAGGGCCCAAGCACTTGGGCCATCCTCCACTGCACTTCTGGGCCACAGCAGAGAGCTGGGCTGGAAGAGGGGCAACTGGGACAGAATCCGGCGCCCCGACCGGGACTAGAGCCCGGTGTGCTGGTGCCGCAGGTAGAGGATTAGCCTATTGAGCCAAGGCGCCGGCCTGTATGCTTCTCTTTTAGAAACAGTGACATCTCAGATTTCAGGGGGAAAACCAGCAGAGTCTTTGCTCCACCCTGGGATTTGTTGCTTCTAAGGAGGGAGAGACTGTCTCACCGGGTGGGTGATGGTGAGTGAGGACGATGAATGGAGATTGGATTCCACTTCCATCTCTCCACTACCTACGACTGGGATCAGTTTTTCCCCGAGTTACCAAAACACAAATATGTTTTGAAACAGTCAATCAATGACCATCCGTTTAGCTCCTGAAAAAGCAAAGCATATTTCTGCCATTGACATAACTTGAATCCCACATTTTGAACAATAAAAAACTTGATAGCATTGTGTAAGGAGCATTTGACTTTTTTCTAAGCCCGTTTTTATTGAAAAAGGACATCACATTGGTGGAATATGCTGTGCCGTAAGTGATTTCAGAGTAGATTCTTTATGATCTGCCACATTAATATTCATTCATTGGTATATCTCCTAACTCCTACACATATATTTTTGCCATCAAATATCTCAACCTACTCACAACAGATGAATTTTTTCTATACTGGGACTCACTATGCGATTTTGTATCAGGAAATGTGGTCTCTGTGACACCATTACCAACATTCATGAATGGAGCCATGCCTAGGTTCAGAAAAGAGGCAGGTATTTCTACTTTAATCTGGGTGACGTATTTTCTCTCACATTCTGCCTTTATTCCTACTGTCATTAAGCAGGTAAAAATTGTGACTTCTTTCAGTATTATCTGAGGTAGGAATTCTTGTTCAAGTCACTGGAACAATATAAGGGAAGGATAGAAAAGATAAGCACATAAGAAAGGAAAGGATGAGGTAAGAAAAATCAAAGTTGAGGAACCCAGGATATGAACTAATTTGTCAGTAGGAATTGGATTAAAATTGAAAGACATCCAAGCCAGTTTATTGTAATGAACCAAAGGAAACTCATCTCAAAATACAATGACGGTGCTCTGCATCCTGGAGAAAACCATATGTGTTTCTTGTGAAGTGAGCGTTTTGTAGAAGGACGGTTATTTGAGGCGGGTCATGTCACTATCTGGCGCCATGTTGAGCAATATCAGGGCTAAAAAACAAAATGGGCAATTAATTTCTGGTCCTATATGTGTGAGGTTCTGGAGACAATATTTAGGAAGGGAACATGTGGGAAATAGTACAAGTGGGCGTATTTGACTTTATATGAGCAAGGGCCAAAATGTGGAGCATTAACTCTGGGGTGACAGGAGGCAGCAGCGTGGAAGGAGGTGACACACAGGTCTGTTTCTTAAGAGGCAGGATCACTCCTCTGGAAATGCATCTCTTGAGTCAGACTGGGGAGAAGAAGCTGTGACTTCCTTGCTTCTCTCTACTATGGGCCGGCAGTTTTGTTTTTGATGTGTTAACCTCTGTGGCTGTTAAGAGATGGGAACTAAAATCCTCTGTAAACTCCACTTTACTAGGTTTCCAACCCTTTTCTTTGTGACTAACTTACTTCCTATATGTCTTCAGCCATTTCGACTTCCTGTATATTTTTTTGTTCTTGAAAAGTTTGCTGTAAGATTTATGATCAGTTAGATCATCCTGAAAGTAAGACAGACAGACAGAGAGAGAGAGGAAAAAGCTAAAGTTCAATGCTTTTTCTCATAAGCTGCTGGATACAATTCCAAGGTATGTAAAATATTCTGAGCATTGTGTAATAGTACATTGATATTGGTGAAACCGTAGAGCAGTTTTCAGTGGATGCCAATAGAATGAGAAGACACTGTCTGCTCCCTATTCAGTTTTTAATACTCCGTCAGTCCTGGCTCTCTTCATTCTTCCAAAGCTGTTGTCTCCTCCAGGTGATGTTTACGCCTGTCTCTCTCTTGCTCACCCCTGCCTTGGGAAACAGCCTTGCCATCTGTAGCTGTCAAGTGGCTATGGAGCTGCGGGTATGGCTCAATGAATATACAAATGTGCAGCTGGACCACAGCGTCTTCCAGGTGGCTGGAATATAAATCACAGCGGCTTGGACTTCTCAGTGAACTGCAGGCCGTTAGGGGGAAACCAGGTCTGAGGGGACTTCAGGGAAATAAGAGGGTGTGAAAAGGATCTCAATGGAGATGGGCTCTGCAGGGGGAGGGGCTGGCTGAAAGGAGCAGAGCGCGGAGTAGCATGTTTCAAAACTCTGATTTGTTAAACTTTTGGAGATCACGGCATCAAACTAAGCACAGCAAGAGGTTTTTATTAAACTTTAGAAGATTTGCTTCCTTTGGGGCTGATAGGACTCTTTTTGGGTCTCTCCCTCATTCTCTTTCCTCCTTTAAATTCACTCGTTCATTCATACACTCAGCATTTTCCATTTGCTAGGTACTATGCTCAGTGCTGGAACCACATTTTTGTTGTTGAATCAAACAGCATCTCTTCCTTAAAGCTTTGTGGTGGTGGGGTGCAGAGACTGGAGGTGATGACGGGGAAACAGACTTTGTAATTAAGAAAAAAATAAAAAAAAATTCAAATGCAATGTGATGTGTTGTAATAGAAATGGGTTTCAGAAGCTCTGAGATCTCAAGAGGTAGAACAGGTAGATGGATTTTCCAACTGACATTTGCATTAAATCCTTGAGCATGAATGGAAGTCCCTTATGAAGATCAGGGTGAAGCAGGATGATAGGAGACACAAGGATGGAGGCGTGGAGCAGTGTGTTGTGACCAAGGTTTTATTTATTAAAAGATTAATTTATTTACCTGTTTGTTTACTTGGAAGGCAGAGAGAGAGAGAGAGAGAGAGATCTCTTCCACCTGCTGGTCCACATCACAAATGGCCACAACAGCTGGGGCTGGGCTGGATTAAAACCAGGACCAGGGATGCTCCCTGGGTCTCCCACTTAGATACCAGGAACTGAAGTACTTGAGCCACCATCTTCCGCTTCCTAGGTTTATTAGCAGGGAGCTGAACCAGCAGCCAAGTGGCTGGTATTCAAACCCACACTCTAATATGGGATGAGGCGTCCCAAGCAGCGGCTTAACCTGCCGTGTAACAGTGCCTGTCCCTGTGGCCAAGATCTTAACCAGCCCTCCATTCTTAAATTCTTCAAGGCTCCTCTTATTAGGGTTAGTGTGAATTTTACTTGTGGACTTCTCTCTCACGCAGCTGGCCTCACTGACAAACACATTTGGCCTATATACCTCTATGGTTGCCCACAAAAATAAATCTAGATCTCTCTCTCTCTCTCTCTCTCTCACACACACACACACACACACACACACACAACACACACAGGCTCCTACATAAAACAATTAATTAAACCTGTCCCTAGAATCCAAGTCTCAATTTTTTTCTGATAATTAAAATAAAGCCCACAGTTTATTTTTCCATTACCAAAAGCATAAAAAACTTTCTGCTTTTGTATCAAGATATTTCTATGTTCTTGTATATCATAGCATTGAGAATGGATCCCTAAACTGGGCATTGCCTGGCACAAAAACCCCGGTTCAAGGCAGAGAGTTCCCACATACCCTGTGCACAGCTGCTTCTGTTACCAGCATCTTCTGTTAGTGTGTGCATATGTTACAGTAGATGAAACAGTATGGATAGATTATTATTATCCAAACTTCACAATGTACTCTGAGTTCCTTAGTTTAATCTAATATCCCTTTTCTAGTCCAGGATCCTGTCCAGGCTATCACAGTGATTTAGTCAGTGTCTCCTGGGGCTCCTCTTGGCTGGGACAGTTTGTCAGACTGGCGTTCTTACGACTGTAGTGGGTAGAAGAGTGGCGTCCTCGGGATACCTACACATAATACCTGGAGCCCGTGATCAAGTTGGAATACGTAGAAAAAGAGCTAAGCAGTGGCTGGAGAGAAGGTGGCCAGGTGGCTGACCTTAACACTGGGTGATTAGTCTGTTTGGGTGGGCTTGACACAATGTTACCAGTCCTTAACTGTGGAACAGGCGTGAAGAGACGTCATTGTTGGAGTGATGCAATGAGAGAGACTTGGATGGCCACCAGCGGTTTTACAGACCCAGGAAAGACTCCAGAAAGGAACACAGTCCTGCTAACACCAAAACCTTGATTTTAAACCCATTGAGACCCATTTTAAACTTCTGACCGGTGGAACAATGAGATAATAAGTTGTTTTAAACCACTAAGTTTGTAGTACTTTGGACAGACAGCAGCAAACAGAAACTAATATGAGTTTTAATACTTCAAAGTGGGGGTGCCACTGCGAAGAACACCTAAAAATGGGGATGTGCACTTGGAACTGGCAAAAGGCAGAGGCTGGAAGAAGTGAGAGGTTGATAGAAAAAGCATAGATTGCCTTGAACAGTCTGTAGCTGAAATATGTATGTGAATTTCTCTGCTAGTGAGGACTCAAAAGTGAGGAACATGGGAGAAAAAAGCATATGTAGTCTCAAAGAATACTTACGTAATTAAGGAAAGACTGTTGGGTTAATGTCACTGCCAGGGAGGGTGGAGATGCAAAAGAGGAACTGTCTTGGGGAACTGGAGGAAAACAGTGACAGAGCTTAGCTGGACCATGGCCAGCAGTTGTATGAAAAAGCAGTGTTATACAGCATGAACTTGGATATTATCCTGAGGGTATTTCTAATAAAAGTGGCCAAGATATGACTGATTTCTTCTTGCTGTTATGGTAAAATGTGAGAGAAAAAAGATAGGCTGAGGGAAGAGCTGTAAGCAAGAAGGAGCCCATGCTTGACAATTTGGAAACGTTTTAGCCTGTCCTGATGACCAGTGATGTTAAAATTGTGTGATTTTTCTTTCAGGAAATCGCAGCCTGGTCAGAAAGTCAAGGACATGATGGACAGCCTTTTGCTTCTGTCTCCAAAGGTCAGTGCCCAGTCAAATGAGGGTTCCTGGCTCTCAGAAGAGGTGAGTTATGTAACTCTGGCATCTCCTCAGCCATCTCAGCTGAAGCCAGGACTATATATGACATTACTCAGGAGAGATTTGGGAAGGATCCTCTGATTTAATGAAGCAAGCCCCTCAGTATACACAGGAAACATAGAACGTTTTTGAGACTTTTGTACCAGTAGAAGGTTACCTTACTGGTAACCTTCTTGCTTGATCTTGAAGTGGTGAGGGCAGAAGGAGCCCAAAACTGCACAGGTGAGACAGTGGATGGCAGAATTACTGTGCTGCAGACACGTGCTGTCTTTCGTGAAGATGGGATTGTGACTCAGAGGCGGAACTTCGAGCTCACAAGTTGAACCATGGTTGCAGAGGACAGAGCTGAGAATCACAGAGCATTGTTCCCAGACCTTGACACCACAGTAATTTTCTCAGGCAGATTTCAGAATTGATTGAGACTGCTGACTCCTTTAAAATATCATTCGTTTTCTCCCTTTGTGCAAGGAAGTGTGTATAACTGTTGCCCTAGGCCTTTCCCATGCGTGCGTTTTGAGACCCGGTCACCTTTTACTTGTGTTCCACAGGTTCACAAATAGAGAGTTGTGCCTCAAGATTGAATTATACATAGTCTTACCTGCACCTAATTTACATGAATTAGAACGTGTTGTTAGCTTTATTATTTTCCCTGTTTTAAACTTTATTGGTTTCTTTTTTAATTTTTGTTATTTCTTTCCTTTTGCTTGCCTTGGGCTTTAATTGTTCTTCCTTCTCTGTTTTCCTAAGGGAGAAACTCAGATTATTGATTTCAAATCTTTGTTCTTTTCTAATACAAATACTTATTGCTATAATTTCCCCCAAGCACTACTTTTCTGCATCTTACACATTTTTCTATATTGTATTTTTTTCTTTTACCGAGTTAAAGATAATTTAATTGATCTTGAGAATTTCTTTGACCCATGTTAAATTAAACAACTGTTGTTTATTTTCCAAATACTTGGGGATTTTCCAGCTATATTTCTGATATGAATTTCTAGTCTAATCCCGCTGTCACCTGAAAGCATACTTTCTATGATTAATATTTGTTTTAAAAGCTGTTAAAGTATGTTTTATGGCCCAGGATATGATCTATCCAGGTGGATGTCCCACATGAGTATAAGTAGAATACATTTGCTTCTGTTGTTAGATGGAGTACTTAAGAAATGAAAATTATCAAGTTGATTTGTTGCATTGTTTAGGACAACTATATCCTTGCGGACAACTTTCTTGCTTGATTTCTCAGTTACCAAAAAGGTGGGTGCTAAAGACTCTGACTACAATAATGGATTTGCCTACTTTTCCTTTCAATAATATTAGCCTTTGGTCCCCAGTTGTTAAACGCATACACATTTAGAATTGCTTAGTATTCTTGGTGAATTGCCCTCTTTCTCCTAAAAAAGTGCTCATAATTATCCCTGATAATTTCCCTTGTTCTCATTTGGCTGGAATTAAAATGGTTACTCTAGCTCTCTTTTGATTAGTTTTATCATAGTATATTGTTACATATCCCTCTTTATCTGTTTGAAAATTTATAATTAAATTGAGTTGAATCTTTGAAAAAATTCCTCTGATGGTCTCAGTCTTTTAGTTGGTATATTTAGATCATTCACATTTAAAGTGATTTTTGATGTAGTTGGATATTAGCTACCATATTTGTAACTGTCTTCTAAAATTCAAATTTGTTCTTTGCTCATAGTTTGCTCTCTCACTTTTAATTGGATATTTTAAATGATTACATTTTATCTTACCATAGCAATTATACTTCCTTTTAAAATAGTTAGTGATTATCCTAGTCTTTTCAATAGATACTTTAATCCATCTAAGCCACTTCCAAATAACATAGTACCATTTCAGGTGCAGTATTGCTCCTTCTAGAGAGGATTCTCAGTTACTCTCTTTCATGCACTATGACATTATTGTCATTAATTTCACTTACTTGAATGCTGCAATTACCAAATACATTGTTAGTATTATTTTGAACAATTAACTTACAAAGAGACTAATTTACCCTCACTTACTGCTCTTCATTGCATTATGCAGATTATTTTTCTTCTCCTGAAGAAATTTCAAAGTTTCTTACAGAGCACATGTACTGATGATGAATTTATTTGTTTTTTTTTTTTAAATTTTTCTTCACTTTTGAAGTTTAATGTCACCGAATATAGAATGTTAGATCAGTGTTTTCTTTCTCTTTCAACTTAAAATACTTCAGTCTACTGTCTTCCTGCTTGCATGGTTTATGATAAGTTCACTGTAATTCATTTTTTATAAAGATTTATTTATTTGAAAGACAGAGTTAAAGAGAGAGGCAGAAAGGAGAGAGAGAGAGGTCTTCCATCCACTGGTTCACTCCCCAGGTAGCCGCAATGCCAGAGCTGCACCCATCCAAAGCCAGGGGCCAAGAGCTTTTTCTGGGTCTCCCACATGGGTGCAGGGGCCCAAGGACTTGGGCCATCCTCTACTGCTTTCCCAAGCCACAGCAGAGAGCTGGATCAGAAGTGGAGCAGCCGGGTCTCGAACAGGTGCCCATATGGGATCCCAGACCTGCAGGCAGCGGCTTTACCCACTATGCCATAGCACTGGCCCCCACTGTAATTCTTATCCTAGTTCCTATATGGGTAAAATAATTTATTCTGTGATTTTTAAAAAAGTGTTCTCTTTGGTTTATAGGAGTTTGAATATGATGTAGTTTCTGTTTGTTAGTTTGTTATCCTGCTTGATATCTTTTGGGATTGATGCCATTGTAGTTTGATGTAATTATTTAATTTTGTAAGGCCATCAGTAATGATTTCTTCAAATATGTCCTTGGGTTTTTCTATTTCTTTTTCTTCTGGTATTCTGATTACACATATGTTATACCTTTTGAATTTTTTTATTTAAAAGCAAGATTTATTTAAGTCACAGATCTCCAGCCAGGGTGGCCTGGAGGTGGCCTTCAAGAGAGGAAAACCCGGAGGCCAGAGCTGTGGCATAGTGGGTAAAGCCACCACCTGCAGTGCTGGAATCCCATATGGGCATGGGTGGGAGTCCCGGCTGCTCCACTTCCCATCCAGCTCTCTGCTACAGCCTGGGAAAGCAGTAGAAGATGGCCCAGCTTCTTGGGTCCCTGCACCCGTGTGGGAGACACTGAAGAAGCTCCTGGCTCCTTGCTTTGGATTGGGGCAGCTCTGGTTGTTATGACCAATTAGGGAGTGAACCAGCAGATGGAAGACCTCTCTCTCTCTACCTCTCTGTAACTCTGCCTTTCAAATAATAAATCAATAATTTTAAAAGAGAGAGAGAGAGAGAGAGGGAGAGAGGAAAACCTGAAGGGGCTGGTGGTAGTGGGGTTTTTAAACACAATGTTATGAAAAAAATCTGTCAGTCAGACAGGGACAAAGCCATCAAAGACCTGATTTGTGATCTTTGTACCCTGTGTGGCTTGCTCAGGATAGAACAAAGGAGCCATCAGCAGGGTGAGATACCTAATTTGTTTCACAGTAAACTGGGAGCTCAGAAAGATGAAATTGCCACTCTGTTGCTATTCTCATGGTAAGACTGGAAATTCCTAAGGATGGGGCAGGCACTTTTGATCTTGCTCCAGGTAACTTTGGGGTGAAGCAAGCATTCTATACCCTCATTTTCTACTGGGATCACCCTGCCTGAGTCCCCATATTCCCTACCCCAGAAGAATGCACCCTACCTTCTGTTAGGGGGTATGGGACAATGACTGACCAGCCTTCCTCAAGCTGAGTAGGGGTGGAGTCGGGAATGGCTGTCAAGACAGGGTTCCAGCAGGAGGTGGCCTCTTGAGGGGGATGAGTGCCAGCTTGCAGAAACTGCTTCCATCCAAAGTCTCATGTGCATGGCCATCTAGAATTCCACTGTTTCAAGTCTACAGAAAACAAATCTAAGCAGCACATGAAACTCACAGGGTCTAAAACAAAGGATGGGGTCATTCGTAGAGGACTTAAGAAAGGTGCTGTCTACACCAGGAGGAAGTTTTCCTATTGAGAGACAAATAGAAACTGACAGGAAGGGCTTGATAATGATCAGGTGGGCTTGAAGGCCTGTCCAGGTAAGAGGCCCAGAGCTCATGGAGCTGTAAAATACTGTGTTTCTCTGTATCTCTGTTGGTGGGAGAGCTGAGTGTTGGGGCAAGCAAGCATTTTATCACTGTGATTTAATCTCAGTGTCCATGGCTCTGCGCTCTGACCTACATAGGTGCTTTTCTGTGATTTAGACAGGAAGGGACGATCCAGCTAAAGAGAGTAGAATATTCATCCCCAGCTTGGATGAGGCTCTGGCAAGGTCCTTTCCCCTGGTGGGTGGTCTTTGCTATGGAGAAGACCCTGGGTTCACTTCCAGTGATTTTCCCATCCTGTCACTGGAAACCTCCTCATGGAGCCATAGGGGGATTTTTTTTTTTTTTTATCTTCTCTGTGCAAAACTGGTGGGATGATTAGAGGCAAGACGTAGACATGTGGTAAGTCCCCTAGATTGTGATCTTTGGATTCTCTCACTCTCACACTAGGTCACCCACAGCCTTCAACTGCTCACCAAAATCATCGTTGAAGTGTCCAGAGGTTCATGGTTCTAGCAGCGTCTGCTCGAGGTATGCAGATCTTGAAGGTGTCTCTCTTAATGACTCTGCATGTACACATTTTGGGGTGGAAGTTTTCCCAAAATCTTAGTATTCTGATGAGTCCGAGTCAGGTGATTGATTTTCAGTCTGTCCAGCTTTTTCTTGCTCTGAGGACTAATGAGACAACATCCCAACTTTTTACAAGCTGGAGCTGAAACTGCAGGTTGTACTGTTATTCTTGGAGAAGCAGAGAGACTCAGAGGGGAACATACAGGGCCTCCCAACTGCTGTATTGTTGACTCCCCACAGACATGCAGTATCCAAAGCTTGACTGGATATTGCAAATCTCAAAAACTCAATCCAGGCCTCCTGCATGGAGGGGGCAGGAACCTAATTACTTGAAGTAGGAGGATGGAATTAGGAGCTACAAACCCAGACACTGATGTGGGAAGCAGGTCATTGTTCTTTCATATAGATTTTGGAGTCAGTTAACCAAGAACCTCAAATTCTTTATCATCCTTTAATTTAAATTATAGTAAATATAAAGATCAATTTGGGGAGAATTGGTATCTTGATGATATGATGAACATTGTGTGTATATATATATATACACACACACACACATACATATCTATTCAGATCATCTTTAATATATTTCAATATGTATTTTCAAATTTCCCCATGTTAAAAAAAAATCCTTGGAAGGCACCTTCTTTTCCATTATAAATATCTTTCAAAAGGTTTTGTAAAAATGATTGTCACTCATGTGTAGAAAGCGAATTATTTTTGCATATAATTAGATACTTAGCAAATTTGTTAAACTTGAAAAAGATAACATTTTGTCTAAATTATTGTGAGGTTTTTTGGTATGTAGTCATATCACCTGTGAAAAATGATAGTTTTGTTTCTTTTCCAGTCGTGAAATTTCCCCCCTCCCCCATTTTGCTGGACAGGTTAGAATATTAAGTAAAATGTTGAATAGAATGAGATATAGTTGTGTTCTTTTCCATGTTTAAAAATGAATTTTTTCTGTTATCCCACATTTTAGAATTATCTGTAAGCTTGAAGTAGCTTGCCTTTATCAGATTAAGAAAATTTCTTTGTAGTTGTAGTTTGTTATTGTGATAGGTTGTTGAATATTATCAAATGCTCATTTACCCATCTATTGGGTAAATGTTATTGTTTTACTGCCTTAGTATGTTGGTAAGTTGATTGGTTTTTTAAATTTCATTTTTCAATTGACACCAGGCAATTATCACTATTGATCAAGCACAATGTAATGTTTGGATATGTGTATCCATTGTGTAATGATCAAATACAGGTAATTAGCATATCCATCTTTTCACCTGTTCTGAAATAAAACTTCTTTTCCATTCCCGGAATGAAACAGACTATTTTATGACACAACATTTTTTACACACTGCTGAATTAATTTTTCCCATATTTTGTGGAAGTATTTTAACTTCTTATTTAATCTCCTTAATGGTTTAAGCCTTCAAGGGTCAGTCTTAACTCACTTTTTTTCCTGTGAATTTGACACATTCAGCTGAGTTTTCAAAGTTTTTGCCTTTAAGTTATTCACATCACTGCAGCGCCCCCTCTGCCAGCACCTCCCTTGAATTATCCTGAAACACAAAAGGAGAGGCTTTCTAACTGCGGGGAATATGGTAGGCTGTCAAATCAGTGGTCTGAATGGTGAAACACCGGTCATGAGTCTTTTTTTTCTGAAATTGTTAAAAATCACAACATTGTTAAGAAGGTAGCAGTGAAATCATAGAAACCACGGTGGCCGTCTTGACAGGGAGAACAGCCGCTCCTGCCACTCGGGTTTTTCTAAATGGAACTCACTAGTGCCTCCAAGACCTGTAACTATAGCGTAGTGTGAGGACTTTATTTCTATTTTATAACTCTGATGAAAGGTTAAATTGTACCTTACCTGCTTTGTTAAAGGAATAGAAAGTACATAACGCCTTTCAGAAATAGTTCTACCCTCAAATAGCTAAAACAGAAAACTCATACTCATTTTAGGAAACTTCAGAGAAAAAAATTGTGTCTTTTTGAATGGTGATTTTCTGTAGGGATTCTGTATAATGTCTGCATTATATATATATAGTGTCTTCTCAACTACTGTGTTTTGCAGCACAACAAACCTCCCTAAAACTTGGGGGCTCTTGAGTGACGTCCCGGGCACAGTTTGGGTGGAGTGAGCTGGGGGAGTTTCTGCTGCTCTTCGCTGTCCACACCCCTGCATCTGGAATCAGCTGGCAGTGAACGGCTCACTCCCATGGCCAGGCGGTCCCAGAGCTGTTGGCTGAGACGGGAGGCCATTTGTCTGTTGTCATCCCGCAGCTTGGCCGACCTCATTCGCAGGCTAGCAGTTTCGGGCTCCCAAGGACAGTAAAGGTGGAAGCTTGAAATCTAGGCTGCAAACTCACATGGCATCAAAGCAAGCGACAAGGCCAGCCCCATGCAAGGAAGGAAATAGACATCTTTTATGGGAGGCGCTGTAAAACATTGAGGTCAAGTTGGCGACAGAACAGCCCAACAGCGCCTCTTGAGCACACCAGAGCTGCTGAGCCTCCTGCGACCCCACAGGCTCTGCAGCCTCTCGTGGGGTTACTCAGCAGGAATCATTCGGCATGGCCTCTGCCCCCTGCTCTTCCACCCTCAGAAATCTGGGTCACCGTGACTCCTGGGGGCTGGCCTTGCTGTAGCTAGCTCTTCTAGATAGTAAGGGAGCAACCCAGACAACTGGGCCTGACCTTGGAAACCAGCAGGCTGCTGGTCTTCGGTCTTCTCTTCATCTGGAAACTTGAATTTGGGGCCACTTCCTCCCTCTGTAGGTTGCGGCTGTTTCTGGTTCTGGGGGAGAGCCAGGAGGGTATGCTCCGTGTGTCAGTTCATTTCTCAGAACAGGTGCAGCACGCCGTATGGCACGGGCGAGGGGTGGGGGAGTGTGAGAACAGAACTTCGACATTTCCAGGCCCACTTGCCTTCCGCCTCTCCGGAGTGCTCCCCCCTCCCTGCACCCGCTCTGGGCAGCGCCACATGGTGGGAAATCGCAGCTTGTCACTTCTCAGAGTGTGATCGCGGAGTCTTGTTCCTCGAATAGAACAGTTTAATGTTAATTTTCAGCCCAAGAGGAGCTGTGTGTGTGTATGCATGCGTGTGTCTCTGTGTGTGTACATTTACGTGAGAAGAGCATGTGAGAGAGTGACAGAGAAAGTGAGAGAGAAAGAGAGAGAGAGAGAGACCATGCATTCTGTATATCCTAAACCTGAAGAGAAAAAATCGAACAAAGGATCTGGTCTTTAAGAAAGAGGAAATAGTGTGGAGTTTTAAAAACCGGAGGTTGGATTTGCTGCGAGAGTGAGTATGTACACGTTTGGCGGTGCTGCAATTGAGCCTGGATCTGAGGGAGAAATCACCCCTGAACCTGCCAAGGTCCTCTTCCCTCCCCGTGAACTCCATGGGTGCCATCCTCCCCTCACTCACCAGTGGCTTTGCCTCCGTCTCCTCTCCAGCTGGGGCCGGCTGAGACTCCCTTGGCGTCTCCTGAGACCAGTGCAGACCACAGTGGAACGCTCGGCTTCTCCGGTTGTGCTTAGCAAACTCTTCCCTCCATTCCTTTCTCTCTTCCTTCTTCCTACCACCCTCAATCTCACTTTCCTTTCTCTGTGTCCTTTCTTCCTTCCATAACACACTTCTAAATAAACAAACAGCAAAAAGGAGACAGAAGAAATAGCAAAATCCTAGGCAATATTTTTTGACATTTTTTCCCTTATCAAAGCATTAAGAATGTAGCTACTAGCAGTTGTGCTATAGGTAACATATAAAGCAAGTTACACAGATCTGATCCTCAGTGCTTGAAATTTAATTTTGCTAAGATAGGTGCTTCTTGATCTCACTTAAATTCAGAGTAGCCTATGGGAAGTCATCTTATAATCAACTGAACTGTGTGAAACTGCTGATTCTCAGCCATTGTTGACCCAAAAACTGACAATTTCCTATGATTCAAAATATATTTTACATTCTCCCATCGATACGTATTTTTAATCACTTACTTTATATTGGGGGCAGGGAGCGTTCTGCTGAGTCTAGACTAAGCCAGAGAAGAATTTTCCCCTGTTTGCATCTGCCTCTCCCATTGCACCCACATCCCTGCTAGACCGTTCCTTTGGCTCCATCTGAATGCCCTGTCCTCCCCCAGTCATTACAGCCCTGATGGACACCTTCAATGACTCTGCAGGTTGCAAGCTGCATCACTTACTTGCGCACAGGGCTCTTCCTGGTTGAGCCTCCGGTGTGCTTCTCTAACTGCCTACGCTCTCATTGTGTCCCGGGCGCCTTGGTCTTCAGCCACAGTTCCCCGAGCCAGCCCAAGGCTGCTGCGTCTCTGCTGAGGTTTTGTTGTTGCTCCCTTCCACCCGGAATGTTTGTTCCATGATCCTCTGCTGGAGAAAGCCCTGCTTGCCCTGGGAGGCCTCAGCTTTAACCCCAGCTACTTTATTCTTCATTGGCTCAGCCCTGGGTGTGCTTACCACTTCTTTACCCAGATTCTCACTATAGGATACTCCTGTAACTCTGATACCATTTCCCATTGTATTATACATATTTGTGAGTGTATCATGTGAAGGTTTGTGTTCTCATAAAGATGTGGCCTGTATTTTTAAAATATCTTGTTATCAGGGCTGGCACTGTGGCACAATAGGTTAAGCCTCCACCCGTAGTGCCAGCAACCCATATGGGTGCTGGTTCATGTCCCAGCTGCTCCTCTTCCTATCCAGCTCTCTGCTAAGGCCTGGGAAAGCAGCAGAAGATACCCCAAGTGCTTGGGCCCCTGCATCCATGTGGGAGACCAGAAAAGCTCCTGGCTCCTGGCTTGGGATCAGCCCAGCTTCAGCAATTGCAGCCAACTGGGGAGTGAACCAGAGGATGGAAGACCTCTCTCTTGGTCTCTCCCTGTGTCTGTAACTCTGCCTCTCAAATAAACAAATAAATCTTCCAAAAACTTTTTGTTATTTATTTTCATTTATTTGAAAGGCAGAGAGGGAGACTGGAGATGGAGAGGACTGGGGAAGGGGGAGAGCAGAAGAGATCTTCCATCCAATGGTTCACTCCACAAATGCCTATAACATCCAATGCTAGCTAGCTTGAGGCCAGGAGCGCAGAAATCCATGTGGGTCTGTCACGTGGGTGGCAGGGACCCAAGGAAAGTACTTGAACCATCACTGCTGCTTCCCAGGCCGTGGGTTGGGAGGAAGCTGGAGTGGAGATCAGAGCTGGGACTTGAATCCAGTGACTCCAATGTGGGTGTCTGTGTCCCACGGGGCTGCTTAGCTGCTGTGCCAAGCACCCACATTTTGGCCTTAATTTTCATACTCTCTGTCCCCAGTGCTCAGGGCGAATACCCTATCAATGTCAGAGAGATAGATTTTCCATCTGCAAAATTCATTAATGTTTCCTTTTCCTATTCAGGAAGGAATACGAAAATTTGGAGGCAAGCTAAGTTGCTAATATTCAAGTTAATGAGCTTTCAAGCATTCCATTTAAATTTGGATAGAGGGAAAATATTCACGGCAGGCTTTGTTTTCCCCAAACCCTATACCTGTCCCAGCTGTGATTAGTTACTTCAGAAAAAATGAATATGCCTTTGCTCCAACTATACCACGTATTTCTCACTTATGTTAAGTGGCAGAGGACACCATTCAGATTTAATGCTTAAACATATAATAATTCCCACTTACACATTAATTTATAATCAATAACTTTTTTCTCCATTAATTGAATTTAACTGAATCCTCATAATATCTCACCTGGGTGCAGCTGGCAAGGAATATCCTAGTCTTGTTTGCTTGTTTGAGGTGATAGAAGTCCTGCTTAGTTCTGAGACTGATTACCCTACTCAAATAAATGGGAAGGTCTACCAAACCCTGGATCCAGGCTCCTTTGCTCTCCTTGGCTATTCAGACTTAGCAGGTGCCTGCAGAAAGTCGAATCCCTTTCCTAATGGGACAAGCTCAGCTTTGGGAGGGGCCTGATGCAATAAGACCCCGTGTGAGCTTCCTGTGCCCTTGCAGAGAGCCATGGAGAAGCCCAGGGACCTGGATATGGAGGAGAAGGGAGCCCATTGACTGGCAAGCTCCAGAGTTCCCGATCCTGCAGCTCCTTCCAGGAGGGCAGGTGCTCGGCTGTGCTGAGCCCACAGGCGGAGAGCTGGGCTGATGCCACGGGCGGAGCTGCCACAGCAGTGAGCAGGCAGGGAGCTCCAGGCCCAGCAGCTCTGAGCTAATGATGTCGTCTTCTCCCCGTATGCTGTAGCTTTGAGGCAGGAAGCAGCAGCTGCCTCGTCCCTGAAAGGAATTTGGGTGATGGCTTATTTTGAGCAGTGTTTTCCCGTTGTGTCCAATAGGTTGTCTTTCTTTTCCTTTTATTTTTTTTTTTTTAAAGAGTATGAAAATCACTGTTTTCAGGTGTAGAATCACTGTGGTGTAAGGGACAGATGCTCGTCCCAACCCTACCCAGTATTTGCCCCCATTTCTTAGCTCCTTTGATTCATGTGGAAGGTGTTCTGGGGAGAGAGGCCAGGGGAGGAGAGTGGATGGTGAGAGCTGCACTGATGGTAGGGTTTCTTCTGCTGGGGAATATAGTCAGACCCACTGGGGTGCTGGGCTGATCTCAGGGACCTGGACATCACCTAAGAGTAGTCCCAACCTCCAACACCCTTCACAACTCACTTAAGCAAAATAAAAAAAAATGCAGAAACACAAAAACCAAAAGCCGTTTTCATTGTAAGTTCTAGGTAAGTTCTAAGTATACAGATTTCAGTATGCCAAAAATATGAATTCCTCTGTTTTCCATAGCTGAAATGAATTATATGATTCCAAGGGTGAGGAAATTTTACTTTTGGACGATTCACGGAGATATCAGTTGATTCACAATTTCTCCCTCCCACCCCTCACCTGGGTCCCCAGGCACTTAGGGAGCAGCAAGAGCTTTAGGCTAGTGGGGCTCATTTTCCTCTGGTATCCACTGGAAAATATGCATTTCTTATGATTTGCATGGAGAGTTCCGTTTCCATTACTCTGTGCCCTCCTCATGGTAACTGGGGGAGGTTTCAGATCCAATTGGGAACATATTGATCAGGATGAAGTGAGAACAGAATCAGTGGCCTAAACAGGTCCTCGACTCTGGTCTCATCAACTCTACCAGTGGGGAGAGGCAATGGTTCTTCTTGGACCATGACTTGGTTTCTTCTCTGAGAGAAAATTAGGGAATCAATGCAATCAATGCTGGTCTCATCTACACAGAAGTACATGGATTTCGGGCTGGCGCTGCGGCTCACTAGGCTAACCCTCCACCTTGCAGTGCCAGCACACCGGGTTCTAGTCCTGGTCAGGGCGCTGGATTCTGTCCCGGTTGCCCCTCTTCCAGGCCAGCTCTCTGCTGTGGCCTGGGAGTGCAGTGGAGGATGATGATAAGAAGATGGTGACTAAAACACATTCGAACATATTCAAATTGTATTCAGAGTGACATAAGAACAGGCTGGCATGCTGGTGCCTGTAACAGGCAAAAGGGGAATCCAGGAAAGGGGAAAGAGATGCAGGACCGAGGTCTCCACAAAAGTCAATGGAGGAAGAAACCAACGGCGCTGGATGCCTTGGGCCAGTCAGGCAGACAGACCTGGTAGCCTTCACCGGGGCCGTATCCATCGCACGGTGATGTAAGGAGCCAGCCTGCTGAGGAGTGAAGGACAGCAAGGCGATGACGAGTGTGACCAGTGTTTCCTGAAGTGTCTCCTTTGTATAGTTATGCCCCACAGTGCGCCCTGAGCAGAGAATTCTGTGACTGTGTCCAGAAGCGGTCAGGAAGTGGCAAGTTTAAACCCAGTTTGCTCTGGTTGTGAATGCTTTGGGGTTTGGTGGGTATCTACATACTGGCTTTCTCACATGGCCACTTTGGTGAGTTCTCCAGATGGCACTGTCACATGGTTGGGGACCTCTGTCTATATCTCTGACATGAAGGTGTTCTGTTTTGGGGGGTTGCCTCACTATCCCAGGTTGATGGTGCATCCTTGGGTCATGCCCCAAATTCAGCTCCTCCCCACAGATGCACGTGTGGTCCATGAAATAGAGACACCCTTTCCCTGGGAACAGGGGCTCCTGTTAGAGGACTGCCTCCTTGCTCCATGACCAGTGACATTCCATTCAGCTTTTAGGCTTTTCCAGGCAAACCGGGTTAGGGCTGCAGTCCCATGGCTTGAACAGTAGTCAAGTGAAGGCTTGGTTGGGAAACCCGATGTAGACTTGTAGTGAATCCATTGGGCCTCATGAAAGGAGAAGTGTATATACATGTATCACATTTGAGCAAACATTAACTGAGACACAACAGGCAATGTGTGTATGGGTGTATTTGTGTGTTTATAGAGCCTTATCCAATCATTCACAAGACACTTATGTTGGCAGCATCTTTTGGAAAAATTTCCTTTTTATTCCCAATTGGCCAAATGCTTTATCGCAGTCCTAACAGACCTTGGCCCTGGTAGTCATGTTTTCCAAGTGAGAGAGGAGGCTCAGCCTGGAGTGTCAACCTTTGCTCTCATATTGGTGGCTGTCCAAAATTGCTTTGTGGGCACTTTCTCTGTGTTGAGTTTTAGTTACCTCCAGTATTAATGATGACATCCATTTGCTTGTTGCTCTAAAAACCCCACTTCTCTAAATCATCATGATGGGAAGTCTGTCTCAGATTATTGTGGGAGAATACAGATCTTGTGAGAAGTGTGTAATTAACATTCCCATTTTCTCAGGACAAATGCTTACCAGGACGTGCTCTTTAAATTGGCTGGGCACAAAGTGTTTGAAACGTCTTCTGGGTCTTATCTCTACACACGGATCCCATTTTAGCTCCTCTGTGAAGAAGTCTGACACCTATCACTGACACCTGCACATCACATTCATGTTTGTGTACTCAGCCTCTACACTTGGGAGGGTTTGCTGAGTTCAGGAGTTTAAGTTGTGGGTGAGGATCATTTGCCTGCACCTAAGATATGCAGGGTGCTTCCTTCTGCCTTCCCCGCCCCAGTTCCTCCTCTGTCTCCCCACACGCTGTGCATCCTAGAATGAAACATGGTGTACAGACATTCTTAGCCTCCCTTCCCTCCAACCAAAGGCTTCATGAAGACTCTGGAAGTCTGAAAGTCCGATTAATTTTAAATCCTTAAATTCCCAGTTCTCAGCATGTCAAGAATGAACCGGTAGATGGGATCTTTCTCTCCCCCAGCTCATTGAAAAAGAAAAAAAAAGATCATAATATTCCTTGAGTCGAGCACAATGCCTGACACACAGCAGGAGCTCAGTAACTGCTTGCCAAATAGGTGAATTTCACTTTGGTGGCCCAGTGTCAGGAACTCAACTGGGAATATTCCCCTAGCTAAGGATCTCCTAGCGATGTTACTGCGGAGAGGGGCAGGGGGTACTGTGGGAGTGGTGGTGGTGTGGGCAGTGTGTTTTAAAGGAGGGAAGGAGAGAACTCAAATGCAAAGAAAATAGCATTCCTTGGCCTTCTTATAAATTGAACTGAGAGAGACGTGAACTTTCTCCCTTCTCTGAACTCCGTTTGCACTCGCTGCCTGTACCACTCATTTTAGTTCTTAATTAGCATGTTGCCTTAAATTCAAGTTGCCCAGGATCATAGAGGGGTCTAATCTGCATAGTTACCTTAGGAATTCTGTCGTGCCTCAGCGGGTCATGGGTGGTTCTGTTTTCAAGAGATCTCCTGAGTCACTTGGGAGGCTCTGTGATAGGAACTTTGGAGAACCCTGGGAAGGAAGGTGAGGACACATCAGCCTTCTACTCCCTTGCAAAAGCATCCCGGGAACTTAAAATTTTATCCTAATATGGAAAAAGTAAGAGGGTGGAGCCAGACCTCAGACCCCAGCGTGAACACAGACAGGCAAGGTCTCTGCTAGGTTGTGGAATTCCACCACTTCTCCTCTGCTCAGTCCATCCTGGCGAAGAATGGGGCAGCTAACGCTTTGTAGCTGGACAGGCAGCCAAAGCCAGTATGCTGAGGAAGACTTTTCTCTCTCCTGGGAAGGAGAAGCAGGCGCCCCAGGTGGAGAGAGGTATGAGCTCTGGCCTTGGTAAAGGGAAACATCTCTCTTCCTCGGCTGCTTTTTTAGTTACCCCTACATACAGAGGGAAGTGGGCAATGGTGTGTTTTAGATCGAGGGAGTTCTTGCTGAAGGCTTTAGTTAAGCCTCTCAGTCTGAAGCGGCCTGAGAAACTGAGATGGCTTTTCTTATGTAATCAATTCACTTAATAAGTCTGTAAACCAAAAAACAACAAGTGAAAACAAGGTTTTAGTGAGGTCACCTTAGCCCACATCCAAACTTGGGCTCTTGTCTGTTGTTTGGTTGCTGTTGGGATTATTAGCATTATTAATTGCCCTCCAGCTTTCTCTGAACAAGTAAATCCATCACGTGAATTAAAAAAAAAAAAAAAAAACCTGAGATATATATATATATATACGTGTGTGTGTGTGTGTGTGTGTGTGTGTATCTTTGAACCAACACATATAATTAAACACATTAAACAGTCTCACACCCATTTGCCAAGACGGCTTCTGTGATGCACGTGACGGCCACACACAGCCTTTGCGTGTGCTGCCTGGGCTGCCCTCTCCCACTCCCTCCGCTCCCCGCAGCCACGCCAGGGAGCAGGGTGCGTGGGCTTTGCTGCTGCTGGGAGCTGCTGCTCTATTGCTCTTGGGGATGTGCACCACTGCTCCCCAGCGTCAGCAAGTCCAATCACGTGTTGGTTTGTAGCTGTCCGTGGCACATCTTCAGTTGTGTCCATAAAGGGCAAGGGTGCTGCCTGATGGTGCTGGGTGCCTAGGAGGGTGCTGAGACACTGTGGATGCCCCTGCACACTAGCTGGGCTCCAGACTGAGTGCCAGATGGTACCCTTGTTGATTTGGCTCCTCTCAAGTCTGCTTAGCCACAGTTCACATCCACTGGCATTTAGATCTCATTTTAAAAGTTAGATTCTTGGCCGGCGCCGCGGCTCACTAGGCTAATCCTCCGCCTAGGGGCGCCGGCACACCGGGTTCTAGTCCCGGTCGGGGCGCCGGATTCTGTCCCGGTTGCCCCTCTTCCAGGCCAGCCCTCTGCTGTGGCCAGGGAGTGCAGTGGAGGATGGCCCAGGTGCTTGGGCCCTGCACCCCATGGGAGACCAGGAAAAGCACCTGGCTCCTGGCTCCTGCCATCGGATCAGCGCGGTGTGCCGGCCGCAGCGCGCGGGCCGCGGCGGCCATTGGAGGGTGAACCAATGGCAAAAGGAAAACCTTTCTCTCTGTCTCTCTCTCTCACTGTCCACTCTGCCTGTCAAAAAAAAAAAAAAAAAAAAAGTTAGATTCTTCTGATCTTGGCGCAATGAATGTTCTGGAACAGCTCTTAACTACAAAGCCTCCCATGGTGGACACAGACAGAGTGAAGTGAGGATTTTCCATCCAGGCATTGGGACAGTTCCAATGTCTTTCTCACCTGTGACGATGATGTCTGAAGTGCCCTACTAGAATGCCATTCCCTCATGCCTTTTATTTCTTTTCCCCTCTGGAATTTTTTTTAAAAATATAGAAATATCCATAGATAGGTAATATAGTAGTTAATAGCCTCTTGGCTTAAATAGCAAATTAATTTGGGCTGTTTCAGATGGAAACTTGAGTAGAGATTAAATGTTTGTTGAAATATCTGTATCCAAAGGACTCACTCAACAGGAGATGGATGTCAAGAGACCAGAAGGGCCCGCAGTGTGCAAGGCCTTTTGGGATGAACACGGCCATGGTTACCTAAAGTTAGGTCAGTGCATGTATGTCTGGGGAGATGGAGGGTCTAGTAGGCGCCAACTTTAAAAGCAAGAGGCAGAAATCAACCATAGTTTTCTGTAACTACCTTAAAGAAGAACCATAACTATAGCCTAGAGACCAATGGTACAGAAACATTGACAGTTTCTTCAGACTTAGAACTTTGCTATATTTATTTTCACTGCTAGTTTTTGCCTGTTAACTCTTAAAACCAAAATGGCCTTTATGGTTGCCTTGGGGAAAACAAAAGAGAAGACAGAGCTGGGCACACTGACTCCTACACTATTGTCATATTTGAGGGACAAAAGTCAGACAGGTGATCAGTAAAATGAGAAGAACAGAGGTGTAGAGAAGGCAGGCTCCAGCCTAAAACAGACGTCTAGGGGGTCAGCCGTAGGAAGGCCCATTGCTGGCAGAGACCAAAATGTGCAATGTTAGCCTGAGAACAGAACAGCAGCACACTGGGGAGTGTGGGCTGTCATCAGGGAAAGTCCAGGCTGGGAAAGGACAGAAAGGAGAGCTGACCAGCAGCGAGGGGGAGCGTTGTCGTCTCTCACGCTGTTCTCTCGAAGGCTGGCCTCCAGCAAAGCTCAACGGAGTTACTTTCTGCGAGGTCCAGGGGCTCCAGATTGGGAAGAAAGATCTTGGTTTCGATTCCGGGCATGCACTTTTCTTCTTGAAGTGAGTTTAGATCACGTTTCAGCAAGTGTCCTCCTGCAGAGAAAGGTCTTCGTCTGAAAAATAAAGTTCGCGGGAGACACACTTGGCATTTCCACCGGCCCTGCCCAGGGAGGATCTGAGCTCCATTGTCCACCATTGCCTCATCACCTGCCTCATGCGGTTCAAGTTGTTGGATTCTTTCTGCAAAGCTCTAACAGTGTGGGGCCGAATTGTTTCTGAGGTCACCCTTGACATTGTGTATCCCCAGCTGGATGGAATCACATTCCCAGTGCTGATCTGAACTTGAAAAGAATAGAGCTGGAGTGTTTTGATGGGGGTGAAAGGGGGTGGAGAAGTTCTCTTTAAAACTCCCTTGCGTGTGTTCCAATCCCTGTCGTGCAGCAAACACATTACTTGTTCCTAGACGGTGGGGTTAGCAGCCTGGTATGTCAATTTATCTACTTCACTATAGGAGTCATGAAATTTAAAAGGAAAACTCCTACAGTAAAAACATAGTTTGATTGCCTCAAAATGGACTTATATGTCACTGTTGGGTGTACATTTAATCCACAAAATAAGTTTACAGAGCAAAATCTTTGCCTCAAGTTAATCTTGAAAACATTTTTTTTTTAAATTGGCATGCATGTTTTAGGGCAACATTTGTAAACAGAAGCCTTTTTTAACCTTGGTTGGGAAGGTGTTTCAGGTTTCCAACCTGAAACAAGATGATAGTCAATAGTGACATCTAAGTCTGCGTTACTTTCCAGAGCTTGCAATGGACTTTGGATTTCTAGGAAATCTGGTATATTAGCAAAGATTGCACAAATAAATGCAGCTGCAGTGTATGGCATCCTGTCAGTGCCACCTTGAAGCTTGGATGGAGCTACGTTTCTTCCAGCTGCTTCCCAGTGCTCTCTCGTGACAGTGGCTTGTGCCGGGTCGCCGCTGGAGGGATGGAAGGAGTTTTGGACATAGCGTAGACCCCAGGAATGATGCAGATACTCGATCTCTCCATCTCTTAGGCTGGACTGGAAATCTCATCAGAGCTGCCAAAAACATGCAGTGTACTAATTAAGGGGAGAGGCAGAGGTATAAAATAAACCTGGCTGGTGCAAAGCAGGCTATGTGTGGGAGGGAGCGGGGGAGACCCGGGGTGGGGTGGAGGGGGTGGGAGGAGAAAGAGAAAGTCACACCAATCCAGCCAGGATGGAGCCACGGCAAATTTGATGAAGACATTCTTAGAAGTCTGTGTTGCTGTCCTGTTTGAGCTCTCTGGGAATATAACTTGGAGCACCGAGAAAAATGAATTTTCCCTGAAGTCAGTGAGTGAAGGAGCCCTCAAATAGAGGGTCTTTTCTCCGCAGTGAGAGAGGGGAAGGAGGCAGGTGGGAGCAAGTAGGTATGGTTTGACTTTCTTCTACCTGGAATTCTGAATCATGAGCTCCTCCTGCAGGTTGGGAGTGTGGGCTCCAGAGAGACTGCGGACAAACACAAGAAGGGCCCAAGATGGCCAATGTCTGGAGCAGTCTCTCTGCAATTTTCTACATGAGTGAGAACAGAGCCCAGGACATCCATCACAGTCAGAGCTCCTCAGCACGCCACCGTTCGCTGCCTCTCTTGTCCCCTCGGCGCTTAGCTTCCTCCCTCTCTGAAAAGCAAGGTGTGTTGCTGTGTAGCAGACTTCGCCTGCTCCTTTGATGTTATGCAACTTGGTTTCCTTGTGCTGGCGTTTTTTTAGAGTCCTGTGCTGCATGGCATCTGGGTATCACTGCTTCTTCCTCTGGCTGGATTTCAGTGCACAGAATGCGGGCTGACCCACGTAGCAAACACTGATGGTGCCAGACTATATTGCTATGTGAATGAAGGCTTAGGAATCCTTAATTGGGGCTGAAACAGCCACCTGCTTGGGCTCGCACCTCTTCTTGGAGATACCTGCATTTTCAGAACTTCTGGGCGGGAAGTTACTTTACACCCTGAGAGGGAGACATTTCCGGGGCTGCTCCTCCCTGGGGGAGGCATTTGGGGCCCTTCAGTGTTACCCCACGACTGATTGTTGCCTGTCACCTGGTGGGGGTTGATAGTGCAGGGAGACATGGCAAGCCTTCTTTCTGGCTCCCTCATCTCGATCATGGTGGCTTTGATAGTAAGGCTGCTTGCAAGTAGGAGAGCTTTAGCATATTGTCTGAGACATACCCTTTCTAGAGTCTCTCTTTGGCTCTAGGCATTTGGGATCACATCCTGTCCTCAGTTCTGATAAAAGCAGGAAGAGGACACATACACAGCCCCTTTCTGTCCATTCCTGAGAGGAGAGGTATGGGAACACTGAGGCTGCACTTCAGCACAGAAAGCAAACTACTTGTCTGAAACTGACTGTTCGGGATCTCTCTCTTTCAGTCGTTGGTTCATTAGCACATCCCTCTCTGTCTCCCTGTTCTTATTTTTCAGTTTCTGGCAGGTTAATCAGGAGGCTGTAGTTAAATCATCCATTGTCAGTGGGGCACCGGCCACCCTCGGATGCGCAGCTCCGCATGAGGGCTCTCTGGCGACACTGGTTACTTTCCACCCGGGTTGCCGTATCCTGGCGCGCGGCAGCTGCTGGTTACCATGTACGCCTCCCTTTGGTTTTGTTCTCAGAATGTCACAGTGACCAGCTTGCAGGTGGCATCCTGCTATAGAAACTGGCACAGATTTTCAACCACTCTGCTGCCTGGACTTATTTTTCCCTTATTTGTGGACAATGGCAGTCGCTTTAATCTCTTTTTTCCTCACCCTCCTTTCCCCTTGCTCTGGGCTCCTTCTAAATCCCTTAGGCTCAGCAATCAGAGACACAGCCTCTCACTGCAAGGCTAATCCCAGGATGTCTGGGTCTCCTTGGACCCAGATTCTGCCATGGGCAGCTGAGGTCCCACGAGCCTTGCTGACTTTGTCCTCACTGTGTCCTGAGCTCATGTCCTCTCCCCACTTTTTTCTACCTCATACCAAACACAGACATTATTTTCAGTCTTTCTCCTTGGCTGAATCTGCTGAATGTAAAAATCAGACAACTTCTCCAATGTCAGACCTTGGCTTATCACACTCTGGGGACCACCAGCCTCTGACCAGTCCCTTCGTTCCTACCTTTCCCGGGCAGTTGGTCAGGAACAAGCTCATTTCACATTGAAATAAATGAGTTTTGCAGGTGCTGCCAACAGCACCTGTTGTCTGCATTGGATGTGAGTACGGGCTGAAGTTGAGGAGACATGGTAGACTTCTGAGGGTCGTGATGCTGTGTGAGGAATGCATATGATTCTCTGGGAGAAATAGCCCAAACTTGACCTATTCTGAAAGTCTGGGATGAGCCCCTGCAGTCATGAGAGGAGGTGGCTTCTGCTGCAGAAGTGACTCTGTTGACAGGGTGAGGAGGAGACAGGCAGAGTGAACAAATTAGACCCTCCCATATTTAAAGGTTATGCTGACAGCCCCGTTTATGCAGTGTTTATCCAAGCACCCAAAGGCAATGACGAGGGTCAACACTTACTGGACTTTTTTTTTTTTTTTTTGTCCCAGGCAATGTTCTAAGTATTCTACATGTTTTGTGTCATTTAATCCTCATAGCCTTGCTACCGGAAAATGCCAGTGTTTTCTTCATCTGAGGAAATGAAGCTCTTGTCTAAAATTGTACAGCTGCTAAGTGTGGAATCTAAAGCCTGACCTCCATCTGATTTCAGACGTTACTTGGAATCTTCGCTAATTCCATTGGATGACCAGACTTCTCTCTCAGTGTCTTTCATACTGCTAGCATACGGCAGCTGTGCTATAAATATTTGCTCAAGAAAAAATACGAGCAATTAAATCTCACGAGGAGGGAGTGAGGACACAGGATGTTGTTATGGATGACATTGGGTTCTTAGGCCTGCAGGCTCCGCTGGGTGGGGTGCTACTACTGGGGCCTTTACAGGAGGCTGTGGAAGGGATCAAGATTCCCCCCACCTGACCCATGTCCCACAGGGTCAGAATCTCAGACTAGAACTTAGATTCTGTCTTTCAGCCACCTGAACTCCCTCTTGTTATCCCTTAGCCACGCCATGCACAATCACCTCTCCACACATTGGCTCTTATCTCCGTTGCATGGAAGGCACTGCTCTCTTTTGCTCACAGAGTGAACTTTAATCATTGTAAGGATCACCATTTCTCTGTCAACTTCTGAAATAACTGTCCTTTGACATTCCAGTTTATATCTACCTTTAACCATCTGCAGTATAACTATTTGTTTGTCATTGGTTTTCCTAACTCAACAGTGAGCTGTTTGCAGTCAGAGTCATGTTTTGTTGACCTATGTATTCACAATACCAGGAACACCTATAATACCAAGCATAGTGCTAAATGCATAGTGGGTGCTAATTAGTACGTGTTACACTGAATTGGATTTTCTGTTTGCCGCACTTCTAGTGTTCCAAATACTCAGTGGGGGTGAACGGGGGCTCAGGGCAAGAATAATTGCAAGGAATGGGCTGTCTGTACCTCTCATGGGAACTGGCCACCAGCCACATGTTCCTTGGGACAGTCAATTTGATTTAAAGGTACAGGACCGAGGAAGAGTATGCCATGAACTTGACTAAATGATTCTCTTAACCAGTGTCAGTCCATTGAACTGTCCCTTCAATTTTAACTGTTCGATCAGCCAAACAGCTTACTCAGCTTTTCAGAGGCCTCTTCCTTGATCTGGAAACACTGGCAGCGTTCCGACCTCCAATCCGACTTTAAGCCTGTTATAGATAATGCATTTTCTCTGGATTAGGTGACACATCTTGGTTGTATCGGAGAAACATCAGTTATGTCTATGTCTTGGCTGGTGTTGGGAGCAAGAATTGGGAGTGTGCCAGTTTTCACCTCACTGCTAACAGACTCCTTAATTAACCTGCTAAATCTAGTGTACGATTCACTGTTGTTTTAGAAATGAAAGGCATAAAATGCACACTTTTTCTTCCACTACACATTTTTATTTGTTCAGGTTATTAGAGAGTCAAATTCTCTTGGGTTGTGCAGGAAACCTTCTCAAAAGAAGCACAGAGTTAAGAAACATCCAATGGAGCTTGGTTTCTTTGACAAGACGTGCTCTTGTCGCATTTACCCTTGATAATTGAGTTCTCCTAGCCCTAATATTTAGACACATCAACTCACTCAATCTAATGCGTCTCCTTTTCTTGTAATGTCTCCATTCTTACAAACTACTATTTGTAAGATAAAAGACTCCCTTTGGGGAGTTTTTCTTTTATGGAAGCCTGTGCAATGAGACTGGATCCTGTGTTTTTTCATGCTTCTTGGGCTATGCATATGTATGCCTCCTGTTTGTCATGTCTGAACTAAATTTTCTACCTGTGTTTTTACTTCATGCTTTGCACACAGTAGTCTAAATTGCTATTCTTTGGGAGACAAAGTCAAGGAGGTTGTGTGCGATTTCCATGATGAAATGCAGATTTCCCATTGAACCTAATCAACCTGCATTTCAGAAGGTTGACAAGGCAGATACTTAAAGAATTCAGTTGGTTGAATTTATGGTACTGAAAAGAGTCCATTCCAAGAATAGTCTCTGATTCTAAAGCTATAGAATTTTTATTTGATTGTGTATTAAATTACATTTCCACTCAAGTCCTTGCCTCTCAATTTTGTGTCCCTCAAAGAGAGACAAACTTGTTGACAGTCACTTTGGTCTCTGTAACATTCTGTCCCAGACTGAAAAGACCTACAGCCTTTATTCATGCTTCCATCAGAAGATATTTATACTAGTTGATATGTCTGAGATTTTTGCATGAAAAAGCGTGACTTCTTGTCAGGGAGAAGAAATAGCGTACTTTGAGTTACTAGTCATGTGCCTGGGATATGCTATCTTTTAACGTGTGCTAAATCATTTTCCTGCAGTTCTGTGGAGTTGGTGCTGTTATTGCCCTTACACAAATAAGAGACTGTGGACTTAGACTTCCGAGCTGTCTTCCCCAAAACACGCAAATAAATGGAGGAGCTGGCATTCAAACGGAAGCTTGGCTCTTGCCAAAACAGTTACTCTTTCTTCTTCCTATGGAACTCTTCCTTAAAATCCTTGTTAGTATTGGCAGGCCAGCAGCACTCAGAATATCAATAGTGACAAAGCTCCCTTGCTTATCTGATGTGGAACCTCAGAATCCCTCTCAACACAGCAGCTAAGTGTCAAGTATTGGCCAATTACTGCTAGAGAGCAAACTGAATGTTAATTGCCATTCCTGTCTCTTAAGTTGACCCCAAAGCCTGCAAATGTGGATTTTACTCCTAGACCATAAGGATAGTAACACTAACCCACCCTTCGTGAGCAGTAGTTCTAATGAAGAGGGGCTACTAATGTGGAGACTGAAGGTAAGAAGCCCCACTGACCTGGAGAAGCAAGGCCAGTCACTGTCAGTGTCAAAGACACAACCAAGTGACACATAAAAAATCATCTTGTTTGTTATCAGCCGGTTTCTGTCATTCAGCAGGACTGAACTTCAGGCAGGAGGTTCATTAACCTTGGAACTTATCCCATGAGGGTTTAGCAACCAGATTTCTCTCCCAGTCTAATCCACAAGTTACTTTAAATATAATCTGTGATACATAACTTACTGGTTCATACATGATTACATGCTTAGCCTCATGTACTTTGTCCATGCTTTTTTTTTTTTGATTTATTTATTTATTTGAAAGGCAGAGTTACAGAGAAAGGGGGAGACATACAGAGAAAGAAAACAAGATCTTTCATCTGTTGGTTCACTCCCCAGATGGCTGCAATGGCCAGGGCCAGGCCAAGCCAAAACTAGGAGCCAGGAGCTTCATCTGAGTCTCCAATGTGCGTGCAGGAGCCCAAGTACCTCATCCGTCTTCTGCTGCTTTCCCAGGTGCATTAGCAGGGAGCTGGATCAGAAGTGCGGTAGCCAGGACTCAAACCAAGCGGTTGCTCACATCAGTATCCCAGGTGACCGCTTAATCTGCTGTGCCACAACTCTACCCCTACAAGTTCTTATTTTGCCTCTCACTGCTGGAGCCCTTTACTTGGTTCCTGAGAACCAAGTTGAGTGTAGGTTTTGCTTGCAGATAAAGCTCTTCGAGGCTTCGTGTGCAGAATTGATCCTTCCTGTGCCTCAGTGGCCTTGCTGTGCCTTGTTCTGTGGCATTGTATAATCCTAAGAAATCTGTCTTCTAAGAAGGTTTTTATCCCCGCCCTGACATCCCTTTTGGCTAGAGCATCACCCTTGGAAGAGTCTTAAACAGAAGTGGTGGTTGACATCTCTGAAGTCTGTACCCCTGAGCACATTTGACATGCGATTCTTATTTTTCCTCTGCTTTTGAATGTAACAGGCCTTGAGTAACATTTCTTTCTCCCACATTTTTTTTCTGCAATAGGAGGCTATGCCTCTAGTCTTTCATTTTCCTTGCTGGTTCCCGGGTTCAGTTGAGTATTCAGTAGTTCAACTTCTGTCCTCAGTCCATTCCTTTCCTTCTCTACCAAGATATGGAAGGCTAGCAGAATTAGGAGCTTCAGAACATACATGGAAAATAGAATTATAAAAGAGATTTTCTCTGGCGCAAACAATTTTGAAATCCATGTATAACAAGAGGTTATCCAATAATACAGAAATTCATATTATGAAAAAAAAATCAAGCATAGGTTTCAAAATTCTTGTTCACCAAAAATAAACATATTTTAATCTGATTTTCCATAAACTCTTTGAAATACCCTTAAATTTATTGGATAAGTGATATCTGTCCTGTCTGTTTTATGGGTCTGGCCAAAAGAAGAATGATACTCAAATATTTAACCATCAGCACAACACAGCTACCAACCAACCAAAAGAGAGAGGATAACTGTAAGGAAGGCATATGGGCACGTTGGTGTATGTTGGCGCTGAACATCCTCCCAACATCAGACATTAGCTTTTCAGACATTTATGTTTCTATATATATTTTTCTGTAGGCACTCTCACAGCAAGACATAAAAAGTCAGTGAGCTCTCATCAATAAGATCGTCTATTGTTCAAGTAAAAACTGTCTGAACTCTGAGCTGGTAAATCTCACCCAGCAATTAGTGTGGCGGCAGACTCACATCTAAATCAGGCCAGGACTTGCTCTTTTATTGTCTTCCGCATGCCCCTGTTAGTAAATTTTCTCTTAGAGTCCAAATTTCACAAATTTTGTGCATGTGCCAAAGACGGTAGCCCCACTATAATGTGATGGTGCTGGCTTGCACAGGCTCACAGGAGTTTGGTGTGCACATTTCTTCCCACCTCTGGGTCCAGGGACATGACATTGGAAATCTGAAATGATCCATGGGAGAGTACTCATAGCACAGAGATTGACAGATGCTACAGTTGAGATTTCTAATTTTTTCCCAGTAGTTTGTTAAAATAACCAACACAATGCTACACCCTAACTCTCATAGCCAACTCACCTTGAAAGTCACCCCAATAATTCTGTAAGTATTCTAGGCTGCTCTTTACTTTTAGACTGGTCTAACTTATTAGAAAGCCTTCGTATAGCTATGTTGACTTTCAAGGAGTGGTCCGCCCATTGCTGACAGGGTAGGCTGTCTTTAGCTTTAAAAAGAGCAGTTTCTGGGACTCACTTAGACTCTTCTTGATTCAGCTCTTCTTATCTTGCTCTGTGGAATTTCTTTGGACTGGAGCAACTCTTTTGCACCTAGAACAAATAGGCCATTCTCACTCCTTTTCTAATCCCCTCTTTTTGGGCTCTTTGATCCAGAAGCATTTGTTTTTCCCTTTTATATCTATTGTCCTCCAAGATTTTATTCTCACTTTCAGATGACTTTAGACAGTCCTCTAAAACCTCCCAAAGAAAGCTTTTCTTTCTTTTAAAGAAAAATTGCGCTTACAGTTTCTAACAATGTATATTTTTAAAACAAATTCAGTTCCTTTTCTGAGAAAAGTCGATTCCTTGGGACTGTTCTAGGCAACATATTTTTTTTCTGTTTTTTAAAATTTTATTTTTTTGAAAGGCAAAGTGACAGAGAAAGTGTGTGTGTGTGTGTGTGTGAGAGAGAGAGAGAGAGAGAGGGAGGGAGGGAGGAAGGGAGGGAGGGAGGGAGAGAGAATGAGAGAATGAACCTTTGAAATGCTGGTTCAGTCACCAAGGGGTCTTAACATCCAGCAGGGGCTGGTCCTGGCTGGGCTGGAGCCAGGAGCTGGAAACACCACCCAGGCCTCACACACGGATGACGGGGAATCAGGTACTTGGGGGCATCTTCTGCTGATTTCCCAGGTTCCTTAGCAGGGAGCTGGACTGGAAGCAGGACAGCTTGGTCTCAAACCAGCACTCTGATATGGGATGCCAGCGTTGGTGGCTAACCTGCTGTCACAACTCTGGGCCCCCAGACAACGTATCTCTTGAGGTTTTGAGCTTATTATAATAACCACCAAGATCTTTTTCAATTCCTCAACCTAAGAAGATACCTTGTCTTTCTAAAAATAAAGGTACTACCCTTTAAAAATCGTCCCCTGATAAAATCTACCACCTTATTGCGAGTGGAGACAAAGTCTGGGTCCTGAAGCTGAGGCCAAAACCTTCGTCATTAATTGATCTGGAGCCAACCCTATCTCATGACACAAAGGATGGCCATTGGGGAACTCATGAGTGTGCTGAATAATCTAGAAGGCTTGCTTCTCCCCACTTCTCACTCTTGGAACTTCATGCGATTCAAATTAATGAACAGAGCTAATTTCAGCAGTGCACTTCCCTCTCTTTTCCCCTATTCTTCTTTCAAGTTTAAGCTCACTGATCACCTCCAGGAAGATTTCTCTGCCCTCGGACTTTCTTAGCAGGGTATCTGATTTTTCCTCTGTACGTTGTCCACTCTCTTATTACACTTGTATTCCTTCTTTCATTCTTCTACATATTTGGAAGTGGTTCTTGTGCCAGGATACCTCTTATTCCTTTTCATATCCTCAGGACTTAGGACAACATCTATTGCATAGTTGAACTTCACAACACTTGGCTAATGATAGAATGCAACATTTGTTCTAGGATTTATTCAGTTTCAAAAATGAAAAAAAAAAAAAAAACTTGAAAAGCGTCATGGAAAACCAGTCATTGGATGTTCCATTTAAAAACTCTTGCTCCTGTAGTCTGACTTAGTGGTAGAGCAAACTGAAGGTACTTATGTAATGAGATGGATTTTTTAGTTTTCTTATTCCTCTCTAATGGGCCCCAAATCTACTTTAAGTTTCACAAGTAAGGGTGTGATGGTAGAAAGATGCAGAGTATCTCGCTTGAGTGGCCCAGTGACAGCCTAATTGGCTGGCATACTCATGTTTTATAGCCTAATGAAATGGGCCAGAATCTGAAGTCAGAAACTCTGGGTTTCTACTCTTAGCTGTGCCAATTAACATCTATGTGCCCTAAGGCAGGTATTTAAACTTGGTGAGCCTCTGCTTCCTTATCCATAAAATGAGCTTAATAATACCATATCCAGGAGTTGATTTGAGGTTCGTATTGGAAGCCTTGTAAACATTTATTCCCCAGAAATCAGCGTATTTATGTGGGTAATTATTGCTGGAGTCAGCTAGAGTTTACTGTGGACCTGGACCCACTGAGCAGCAGAGAAACGCGGTGTAATTATGAACCAGCTGCCATTTGTCCTATGACATTTCAGGATATTCATCTTTCTCATCACAAGAAGATTTAGCCTGGAAATGGCTATGCTTCATGGCTCATCCAGAAGCGAGGGCTTCGCTGTTTTTTCTTTTTTGAAAGTTTGAACTGATACAATTCCACCAGCTTCTGTGCTTCGAAGTCAGACCACATAGGCTTTCTTCCTCCTTCCAGTCCCCCTCTCAAAGAAAATACTTCAATCTCTTTTTTGTGATTGTGTAACTCAGAAACGTCTGAAGCTATAAGCTTCAAACTTGGCAGTGCTCTCGTCCTTACTAAGAAGGAAAAATCAAGGGAAATTTGAAGGAGAAACTTTGCTGTGTATTTTTTTTTCTCATGGGGTTGTTATTTACATGTTTTCACTCTCCTTGCTAATAATATCATTGTATTGCTTAAGGAATTTTCAATATCACTGTCCTATTGCATATGAGATAGACAGACATAGTCTACTAATCAGGGTTGGTGGGTAAAGCTTATTCTAGTCCTATAAATAAGAAGCGGTTTGCATCTTCTCTTACAGTAAATCTTACCATTTGCACCCAGTTCTAATAGTGAAGTCACACTGTGATAAATAAAAGAGATCAATTTCTTTGTGAAGAGACTAGTTTCTGTCCAAAATTCTCCTTACTAGAAACCTAAATTAAATCCCAATTTCAGAGCTTCTTTTACCTAAACAACTTATTTTTGTTAAAACACAAATGGTAGTTATTAACCATGCAACCCTCTGAATGAATTAAGAATCTGAAAAGAGTGTGGAAGAGTTGGAGGAAGTTATATACATAGTCAGGGTATATAAAACCAGCAAAAACAGGAGGCTCAGAAAATGGGAGAGAGTAAGTGAAGCAGCGACTCTAACTAATCCATCTCGTGAGGAAGAGGGGACAAGCCTACCTGCAACTCACTTTCATGGCATGGAATTTCAGAGGTTGCCTGCACAAACACGGAACGGAGAGGAGGAGCGAGCGTCTCAGTGGGGACAGGGAGTGGAGCGCCGTGGGAGTGAGAGGTAAGCAGCAGAGTGTTCACATCCGGGGTTGTGCCCAGGAGAGACGGGCGTGTGAGGTGTGCTGTGCCTGGCAGCTGCGGCTTCCTACAGAGTGATGTCTAGTGTGCTGTGACAGCTGCCAGTCAGCAGCCAGATCCCCACGTGGCAGACACAGGACAGAGGACTCTCAGATGGTAACCTAACCCTCACAGTCCTCTTTCCTTACATCTCCTCTTCAGGACTGAGTCACAATGTTGGTACCTAAAAGGACAGGAGAAAGATAAAAAAAATCAAATACAGTGTTATACAAAAGTTATAAATCTTGAGGCCCTTAATCGTATGGCTATTAACCCTTTGATGAATAGTTTGCAAAAATGCTCTCGCATTCTTTTGGTTGTTCCTTCTCTCTGTTGATCGATTTCTTGGCTGTGGAGAAACTTCTTAGTTTCATAGAATCCCATTTGTAAAGTTTGTTCCCTGTGCTTTTGGGACCTTATTCAAAGAACTTTGCCTACGCCCATGTCTTGGAGTGCTTCCTTGATGTTTTCTTTTCCAGTGATTTCATTGTTTCTAGAATTATATTTAGGCTTTAGATCCACTTGAGTTGAATTTTTATGGAGTGAAAGGTGGGGATCCAGGGTCAGTCTACGACGTGTGGCTGCCTGGTTTTCCCACCTCTTTTTTTTTTTTTTATTTTTTTGACAGGCAGAGTGGACAGTGAGAGAGAGAGACAGAGAGAAAGGTCTTCCTTTGCCGTTGGTTCACCCTCCAATGGCCGCTGTGGCCTGCACACTGCGCTGATCCGAAGGCAGGAGCCAGGTGCTTCTCCTGGTCTCCCATGGGGTGCAGGGCCCAAGCATTTGGGCTATCCTCCACTGCACTCCCAGGCCACAGCAGAGAGCTGGCCTGGAAGAGGGGAAACCGGGACAGAATCCAGCGCCCCTACCGGGACTAGAACCCGGTGTGCCAGCGCTGCAAGGCAGAGGATTAGCCTAGTGAGCCGCGGTGCCGGCGCCCACCTCTCTTGACTGAAGAGGCTGTCTTCTCTCCAGTGCATGGTTTTGGTGCCTTTGGCAAGCATCAGTTGGCTGTAAATACATACATTGATTTCTGGTAGCCCGATTGAAAATGGACAGAAGATCCAGCTAAATACTTCTTAACACAGGAATTTCAAATGGCCACCATGGTTTTGAAGCGATGTTCAACATGATTAGCTGTCAGGAGAAAGAAAATCAAAACTACAATGAGATATTATCTTAGCCCAGCCCAAACGGCTATTCTCATGTAGCCATCCTTCTTCTCATGTAGCCATCCTCCCTCTCATGTAGCCATCCTCCCTCTCATGTAGCCATCCTTCCTCTCGTGTGGCCATCCTCCCTCTCATGTAGCCATCCTCCCTCTCATGTAGCCATCTTTCCTCTCATGTAGCCATCCTCCCTCTCATGTAGCCATCCTTCCTCTCGTGTAGCCATCCTCCCTCTCGTGTAGCCATCCTCCCTCTCATGTAGCCATCCTCCCTCTCATGTAGCCATCTTTCCTCTCATGTAGCCATCCTCCCTCTCATGTAGCCATCCTTCCTCTCGTGTAGCCATCCTCCCTCTCGTGTAGCCATCCTCCCTCTCGTGTAGCCATCCTCCCTCTCATGTAGCCATCTTTCCTCATTTCATGATCTGTGTCTTGAATTCCATGTTGTCTAGAACTACTATTTCCACCCTTATTTTCCCTTTGTGTTTGCTTTTCCCTGGTGTGTGTTTAATTCTCAAACTTTCCAAATCTTTAGGCTTGGATGTATCTCTTACATATAGCATACCCCTGTGACCTATTTTGAAAGCCATTTCCACTTAATAAAGATTTACTTTTATTAAAAAATTTGTAGGAGCAGTCATTGTGACACAGCAGGTTAAGCTGCCACTGTAATGCTGGCATCCCGTACTGAGAGCTGGTTTCAGTCCCAGCTGCTCCACTTCCCATCCATGTTCCTGCTAATGCAATTGGGGAAGAAGCAGAAGATGGCTCAAGTCCTTGAGACTGTGCCACACATGGAGGGCACCCACCTGGAGTTCCTGGCTTCAGCCAGGTCCAACTCTGACAGTTGAGCCATAATGGGGCTGAAACAGTGGATGAGAGATCTCTTTCTCTCTCTGTCTTTCCCTTGCTCTCTGTCACTCTGCTTTTCAAAAACAAACGCTTTAAAATAATAAAAAATAAAACAAACTATAGAATATGTTTCATTAAGAGTTAACCTGAAGGGCCGGCGCTGTGGCATAGCAGGTAAACTGCCATCATGCAGTGCCGGCATCCCATATGGGTGCCACTTTGAGTCCTGGCTGCTCCACTTCCGATCCAGCTCTCTGCTATGGCCTGGGAAAGCAGTAGAAGATGGCCCAAGTCCATGGGCCCCTGCACCCACATGGGAAACCCGGAAAAAGCTCCTGGCTCCTGCTTTCAGATCGGTGTGGCTCTGTCCATTGCGGCTAATTGGGGAGTGAACCAGCGGATGGAAGACCTCTCTCTCTTTCTCTCTCTCTCTCTCTGCCTCTCCTTCTCTCTCTCTGTAACCCTGACTCTCAAATAAATAAATGAATAAATATTTAAAAAAAAGAGTTAACCTGAATGTAAACTGCAGACTTTATTTAATAGTGTACCAATATTGGGCCATTGTTTGTAACAAATGTGTCACACTAATACAAGATGGTTATAATATGGGAAGTTGAAAGGAGGGGTTAGGGGAATATTAGGGAATTCTGTACTTTTGTCCAGTTTTTTTCTATAAATGTAAAACTATTCAAAAAGCAAGTTCTTTAATTTTTTTAAAAAAATTATTATTATTAAAAAGACAAATAGGAGGTGGTGCTGTGGTGCAGCAGGTTAAGCTACCACTTGGGAAACCTGCATCCTGTATCTGAACGCCTAGAATTCAGTCCTGCCTCTGCTTCTGATCCAGTTTCCTGTTAATGCACCTCTGAGACAGCAGATGATGGCCCAAGTACCTGGATCCTTGCCACCACCTTGGGAGACCCAGTTGGAGTTTCTGACTTCTACTTGGCCTAGCTCCAGCTATTGCACACATTAGAGGAGTGAATTAGTAGAAGGACATGTTCTCTCTCTCTCTCTCTCTCTCTCTCTCTCTCCCTCTTTCAATTGAATGAATCAATAAATGACAAAATATAACAAATTCCAGTGAGGATATGGCTTAAAGGCAACCCTATACACTTGGTGGCAACATAAATTAGTATAGCCACTATGGAGAGCAACATGAAGTTCCTTAAAAAATGTAAAACTAGATCTCCTGTATGACCCAGCTGTCCTGTTTCTGGGTATATATACAAAGGAAATACAGTCAGCCCATCAAAGAGATACCTGCACTCCGTTGTTCGCTGCTGCACTATTCATGATAACTAATATATGGAAGCAATTGATATGCCTATCAACAGATGAATGGATAATGTGGTATATAGACAGCAAGAGAGATTATTCATCCATAGAAATGAATGACATCCTATCATTTTCAGAAGAATGGATGGAGGGCATTTGTTAAGTGGCATAACTCAGACACAGAAAGACCAACACTGCATCTTCTTCCTAATATATTTTTTCTCTGAAAAAAGGCAGGGCAATTTGCATGTAGAATGGTGATTTCTAGTGATTGAGTGGAGTTGAGGGGCAAGAGGATAAGGCAGAGGTTGGAAGACAGATATCAAAGTGTAGTCAGGTGAAATGAATCGTTTCTAGTGCTCTGTGGAACAATGGGGGAACTAGAGCTCACAAGGACCTACAAAATATTCAGTGACTGCTTGGAAGGGAGGAGTTCAGATGCTCTGAATATGGGGTGGTGATGGGGAGATGGAGATGATGAGTGTCCTGAGTTGATCAATTCATATTGTGTACTCACACTTTTACTGAATCACATTGTACTCCAGAGACATGTGCCTTTATTGTATGTTTAATATTTTTCTAAAGAACATGTGATTTAAAAATTCTGGAACGTTACTTGTGGGGAACTCATTGCTGGAAAGCAGCATTAGGCAGTGGGCTACAAGAAACTTGCTCAAATTGCCTTAGTACACAGAAAATGCTTCTTGAAAGGGAGCACATGGCAATAGAGAAGACGATGTCCTCCTGGGAATCTGAGAACATCCCTTACTTGTGTTCCCAAATAGTGCTGAACACTCAACTCTTCTTTGTTGCCCCCTCAGGAGCAGCAGTCTGTAGATCTACACCCTGACACCATGTGTAAGACTCTGCTTGTCTCCTTGTGGGCTCCTCTTGGAGAATTTTCTCATTTCTCCTCCCTTTGGAAATGCGAAGTGGCTAAGAGCATATATTCTGGAGTTAAACTCTCTGCTTTCAAACACTGATGCTATTTCTTACTAGATGTGCAGGATACCTAACGTCTACATGCCTCTATGTCTACCTCTGTGAAACAGGGACAGTAATGGTATCTACCTCATTGGTTGTTTTGTTAATGACTTCATATACTTGAAGTCCTCATTAAGAATAGGTTCTGCCAATTCCCTTTACCTCATTATAACTCTGGAGAAAATACTGGATATCTTAGATAGTTATACTATTGAACTTTTATTATATAGATTTTTTATTTCTTAATGACATATGTATTTATTTGAAAATCAAAGTTCCAAAGAGAGAGGGAGAGACAGAGAAACAATCTTACATTTGCTGGCCCACTCCCCAAGATGACCACAAGGGCCAGGGATGGACCAGGCTGAAGCCAGGAACCAAGAACTCTCCCATGTGGGTGGCAGGGGCTCAAACACCTGGGCCATCCTCTGCTATCTCTCCCGGGCCATCAGCAGGCTGCTGGATTGGAAGTGGAGCAGCCGGGATACAACTGGCACCCATAAGGGATGCCAGTATAGCAGGTGGTGGTTTTACCCACCATACCACAATGCTGGCCCCTGGAGTTTTTCTTAACGATCAGATGGTTGATGGCTAGCATATAAACTGACCACACTTGAACCAGATTTCTGTGTCATCCAATCAGTGGCAAAGCTTTCTTTATGAAATAACCTAGGGCTCTTTCTGTCAAGAGAAGGTTGTTAGGAGGGATGGCAAGTGTGGCGGCTTCCTTGACTGACAAGCCCACGTTCAGAGGAATTAGTGTAAAGAGAATGCCTTATCTAATTAGCTAAATCCATCTATCATGCTGCTATTAAAATCTCTGACCCTTCTTTCTTTCTCATTTAACTCATGTAATTACTTCAATTACACATTTCTTCAATTATTATAATTAAGTATTTTTCATTAAAGACATTCTTGTGTGGTCCGACTTAGTGAGACGCGAGATGATTTCTAAGGTCTCGTTCTGTCTTGCTATTCAATTATGACATCTTTACAATGATTGCTGTTAGCTTTGAGAGTGGGCACTCTGTATTTCTTGTTTACTGCTGTTTTTCTAGCATTAGAATAGTGGTTGGCATGTGATCAATGCTCAGTAAGCATTAGTTGAATAAATGACTTAAAAAATAAGAGAGACTTAGAAGAGAGGTCAGATACAGAGTGACAACCAAGCATAGAATTTTCAGGTCTTCCTCCAGTGTTCAGTGTCTAATGTCCTCTTATCTTAACATGGAAAAGAATCCATTAATCATTTTTTATTGGCACATTTTTCTTGCTGGACCACGGTAAAGCCTCTAAAGACCAAGCAATGAGCTGAGTCAACGCCTGAATAGGCAGGGCTAGGGGGAGGTGCTCATGCCGGAAGTTGAACTGGCATATTGTTGATAGCTAGAAAAACTAGCCCCACCGCCGCTATACGGTTGCCATGGATACTATCTTGGGTGCAGTGCGGTGTCATTCCACAGTGGCAGGAATCATGCAGAGCTGAGCTCAAATCTAGGCCTGCTCTTCATTGCTGTATGTCCTTGAACAATTTATTCAAACTCTCCAGAGCCTTGGTTTCCTCATTTTAAAGTGTGTGGATGGCAGAAATGGCTTGAGGGTGATAATAATAATAATGGTTGCCAGATAGTAACCCTTTTTCGCTTAACTAATCAAAGTTTTGCGTATTTAATCCTTCTTAATTATGTTGTGAAGGAGGTGTATTGTTGCTATTTAACAGGTGAAAAAACAGAGGCACAGAGGGGCTAACTAAGTTGTCAAAGATTATACAACTAGTAAGAGGTAGAACGAAGATTGGAACCCAGCTTAAATCGTCTACTGTGGCCAAAGATGAGGTACATCAAATGCCAGGCATGTAACAGGCATTTAATAAGTGGGTCTGTTAAGATTGCTTTCCAATACATGGGTCCCCCAGGATTTCTCCTTCTCATTATTTCTCCCCTTGTCAAAGAGCTGTTAAGACCTTCCTTGTCACTCTGCCCACATGCTCACACACATGAACCTCAGAGACCTTGTAAATGAAGGAAGACACACAGTGGCTGCTCTGCAGTTAACGTCAGGGAAGCAGAGTCCCTTTCCTTGATTCGAGCATGATACAGGAGTCAATATGTGTCTCTTTTTAAAAAAAGATTTATTTGAAAGCCAGAGCCTTTCAGAGAGGCAGAGGCAGAGTGAGAGAGAGGGGTTGTCCAACCATTGGTTCACTCCCCAGATGGCCATAATGGCCAGAGCTGTGCCAATCCGAAGCCAGGAGCCAGGAGCTTCTTCCAGGTCTCTCATGCAGCTGCAGGGACCCGAGGACTTGGGCCATCTTCCATTGCTTTCCCAGGCCATAGCAGGGAGCTGGATGGGAAGTGGAGCAACCAGGACTTGAGCCAGTGCACATATGGGATGCTGGCACCATAGGCAGCGGCTTTACCCACTATACCACAGTGCTGGCCCCAACATGTGTCTTACCGTGATGTGCTCACATCTCCAACATTCGGATAACCACAGACAAGGTGGGTGCCTCCCCCCAAGTAAACACAGAGGAGTAGGGCATTAGAACTTCTCTCCTGCTCACCAATGTGCGTCAGCACAGCCTTTCCCGGGGCTCTGAGCTACAGATATGAGAGATTCTATATAAAACCAAAGTTGATTCTGTCCTCTGGATCAAGGAAATGATCACACCCTGGAGGGCTGAAACTATTATACAAGAAGAAAGAGGAGAAGAAGGTAAATGCTGAGATAGGGAATAATTACTGCCAAAGGTGAAGGCGATTGACTGGGAGTGTGATACCCGTATAATTGAGGCAAAGTGAATATAAAAATCTTGCTTGTTTCTAGCGTGTGCATTCAGAGGTCCTTGGCGACTGGCGTGTACAGCAGGTGGGGTGCTTAAATGTCTGCTTCTCTTGTATCTTTGCTTTTATAATCTACTTTTACAAGGCCTATTTAAGGAGTCCACTTTACTGCTGGCAGGGGATTGGAGAACCGTAAAGCTATATTTAAAAAATAATTCCAGTTATCTCAAATTTCTTATGGCATTCCTTGAGTATTAACTCTGCAGACAAAGGTAATGTTCAACTCTCTCTTGACCTTAAAAGGGATTTCTGATAATGGTTGAGTTTCCCAACAGAAACTCAAATGCTGCAGAGAGTGGGAGGGGAGATCAAAGAAGCTGACCTATCAGATCTGCATGTATGTATCTCTTGGTTCAGTGGATTCTGTCTTTTGTTAGAAGCTGGACTCTTTTTCCCTAGGAACCTATTTCAGATTAGCCTCTCGACTCTGGGGAGCACTGCATCCAGCCAACCAGTTTATTGGACAAATAAATAAAGGGCAAGGCAGGATGAGGGGAGGAAATTCTGTTTAAGGTCTTGGTCTCCCCGACTCCCCTCACTTTCTGAGTTGTCGGTGTCATTTCCATGCGAGCTCCAGGCCCAGTGTGGATGTGATATGGCTTGTCAAGGGGCCAGGCTGCTCCACTGGGAGTTTAGAGCTCCAACTGGTCCTCCCTTCCCCTTTTTCCTTTTTCCCCTCTTCCTGCTCTTTTCCCTTTCCTTCCTCCTCCTCCTCTGCTTTCTCTCCCTCCTCTCCAGTCTCCTCCTCCTCCTCATCTGTCTCTCCCTCCTCCTCCATCTTCTCCTCCTTCTCCTCCTATGCCCTCTTGTTTGTACTTTGTTTTTGCCCATTCTACTTCCTTCACTTTATTTTTCCCATTACTTTGCTTCCTTCCCCCTTATTCCAAACCTAACGCATCTTCCGTAATTTTGTTCTAAGTATCTCCTCCTTCTTCCTCTACCAAATTTCTCCAAAGGAATATTGCTTGTTTACCACTGTTCTACAACAACTTTCATCTTTAATGGTCATGAAACCCTCAGGGGACAGCAGTGGAGGTGAAAATCTCTGTTCCTCAATTTACAGATGGGTGGGCAGGAGGTGGGAAATAGAGCACAAAAGACTTGCCCCAGGGCATCGGGCAAATTAGCCTGGACACAGTGCAGCCTGCTTCTCTCTGTATGGCTCTGTTGGTCTCCCTCAATGGGAGATCATTTTGTCAGCTGTTGGAACATTTATACAGAAGTTTTGAGTTAATTTATTGGTTGCTTTTTGTTCCCATCCCCTATAAATCTGTAATTATTTGCTTTGTGAAGGCAAACATAAATGCTGTGAAAGGCCTTTCATAGGTGCTTACCTACTCACCCTGTTCAAACACACAAAAGGAGTGGAGCAGAGACAGCACTGGTGAGAGTAACCAGCTTAAGGAAGGCTTTGATTCTGAGAGCAGTAGAGAATCTTAGGTAGAGCCAGGTGAAATATTTGAGTACCAGCCAGCAAAGGAAGAAAGAAACGGGAACCCCAGACCTTGGTCGAACTGCCTTGAAATGTGCAATGGCCAGAATTGGTGAAGGCAGAAGCACAGCCCATACTTGAAGCCCTAGCTGTAGAAATTACTACCTGCAAATAGCCTCCACCTCTCAATTCATGTAGAGATTGCAGCAGCCACGGAGAGCACTTGTTCAAGGCCACACCTTCCGGAAGTGACCTACCCCTAGTGGCTGGAGGTGGGAGGAGAAAGACCCCACCACGTAAGGCCAACACAGGTGTATTCTGTTGGATCTTTCAGCTTTAGAGCTCCCTATCGGATTGACTGAGGCTGGTTTTGGATTTGTATTGCAGCTCAACTTTTCCCATTACCCAACCTGTTTCTTCTCCCTCCCCCAGGGCACTTCCCTAATAAGTATCTTCCACACTAAATTCTATCTAGGTCCACTTTCTGGAGAAATCAAGCAGTGCCACTTGGTGCCAGGAATAGTCCAAGAAAGCAGGTGTTAAGATGGAAGTCTGGCACTATATAGCTTACTACTCAACTGGCAATGAGGACCCCATCACTAACAGAGCACAGATGTTCCCTGGCACAGGTAGACATTCAGTCATTACAACTTTCACCAGGTTGGGTGATATGCCAATAGAAAGGCATGAGCTAACTGATTATGCCTCAAGTGTTTGAGAAATATGGGATAAATCTTAAGAACAATGGAAATGAGAGGCTGTTGCTAAGTTCAACTGATGTACTTTGTTAAGTGTCAGCAAACCAAGATCATGGGCCCAATTCTACCCAGTGCATGCTTTTATAAATAAAGTTTGATTGGAACACAGCTATCTACATTCTCTTTATATTGTTTATAGCTACTTTTGTACTAAAAAGGTAACTTGAATAGTTATGATAGAGACATTATGTCCTTAAAGCCCAAAATGTTATTACATGATCATATAAAGAAAGTTTGCTGACCTCCACTAAAGAAAAATGTAGTAAAAATTTTGGAATGATTATTAAGCAATTGCAAAACCACATGTAGAACCCAGAAGACCTTTCTGGCCGATGGAAAAAGGTTCTCCTCTCATGCAGCATGAGAGTATAAAAGGCTATGGAGCTAAACCAGGACTTAACAGGGAAGAAATTAAACTCCAAGGAAAGTTGAACTCCCAACTAAGACAGGTCTGGCACGCTAAGGTCATGATTCTGGTTGGAAAACAGAAGACATTGACACATAGGATAGGACATCTAGGATGATGCTTCCAATAATCTTGAGTTTGAAGATTCCTCTGAAAACCTTGAGCTATAGAAGTGGCTCACCTAACTCTAATAAAAACTATCACATACCTTTTCCTACCTGAAGAAAATGCATAGATTTCTCCTCTAATGAACAACATGGGCTCCCCTTCAGTATCTGTCCCAGCTCCCCTCTGGCAACTAGACCTGTATCCTGCAGCCAGAGTATACAGGGCCAGAGAAGGAAGGAAAGAGCCTGCACCTAAACAAGTTAGAAGACTTAGCCAGCATGTACTGGCAGGAGCTGCGGAGTACATGTGGGAGTGGATTCTGACAGTACTTGATCAAGGGACTAAAATATATCACAGGACAAGGGAGATTTTTATTGAATTAGGAGTACAGCCTGTCCTGTGTATTTTTAGGTTCTTTGTCCACGGATTCAACTGACTAAGGTTAAAAATGCCTGGAAACAAAATGTATCTGTACTGAAATGTATAGGTTCCTCTTTTCTTGTCTTTATTCCATAAACACAACAGTATAATGACCATTTGCATAGCATTTACACTGTATGAGACATTATAAGTAATCTAGAGATGATTTTAGTATACAGTAGAATATAAGTTACATGTCGATAATATGTTATTTCATAGAAGGGGCTCCAATTTGGTACCTGCAGGAGATCCTAGACCAATCCTTTATGGATTGCAAGGGATAAATGTGTTTTCCAGGATACAGGATTTCATACTGTGTCAAAGATCCCAGAAATATGGCAAACTGATTACAAAGATGTTTTGTAAGCATGGAAAGTAATAGCCAGCACTGAGATGTTGAGGTGGATTCATTCTGAGAGGAGGAGCGTGGTGGGGGCAAGAGGCACAGAGTCACGACACAGACCCTGGGAGTCGGGTGAAAGCAGGCCTGAGATGAGCAGCCCGCAGACTTGTTTATTTCAGTTGGTACAGCAGCTTAAATAGCCAAGGCAGACAATCTGGTTAAGGGGCGGTTTATGCTCTAGCCAATCACAGCCTGTTGCCAGGCAGTATCCAAAGCCATCCAATCACAGCCTGTTGCCAGGCAGGCTCCCTTTGCCATGTGGGTTTCGAAGCCATTTCTGAGTAACTGACTCTTGCTTACCAGCGGCCATCTTGGCATGGCCCTCTCATTCCACCACACTGAGAAAGCAAGATGTGGCAGAATTTCCATGGATGAAGGAGATTAATAAAGGACACAAAAGTGAATACACTATGTAGAGCCAAAGGCCCAATGTTGTGATTATGTGCCACAGGAAAACTCAAAGGAGATATAACTTATAAACCTCATCAGAAAAGCTCTAATGACAGGATCATCAGCATCAAAAAATCTAGTGATGGACGAGGGATAATGGTAGGAGAAACCCTCACATAATACTAATAGCACTAGAAAATTGGAGCTCCAAAATGGTTGAGGATAGGTGGCTGCACTTACCAGTCAGGTGGATGTATTGAAATGTCAGCCTAGATGATGTGATCTGCAGAGAGTTATGAATGGTTAACAGACCTTGGCATCCTTAGGGGCTAAACATGTGTGTACCCACAAGGGTGTTATTCAACCTGTATCATCAAAGGAGATCAAGGGTAGACCCTCAGGAGGCTGGGCCAGTCATCCCAACAAAAATCAAGGTTCTTTGCCCTTTTTCTGGTCCTGAGACAGTTTTTGGATCGATAGCCCATTAAGTGAACAGGAGAAAAGGACTGTTAGAGGAAAGACTGTAATATGATGGCAAAGAGCACAGTGTGTTCCAGTCTTCCCTAAAGTGATGTGTATCAAGGTACTCAGGGACATAGTGAAAGGGGGCTATCTAACTATTTCAAGGACTGTCATAACTTTGGGTAACATTGGTACCTGAAGCATGAAGCATATTTTGTAGTCCCTCTATTAAGATAGACATATATGGGACTAGTTTAAAAAGTTATAACAAATGGGTTCATTGGGTTTGTGTACACCCTGAAGTGATTTCTCTAGTTCCCTGAAGTTTAAATGAGCAAAAAATACTTGATGATTAATGCAACCACTATATTTGGGTTCTTGGTTCTTTAGCCTCTAGGGTAAAACTATCTATTATTGTGGGATTAGTCAAGTGTAAGTGCTTAACTTCCCTACTCTTGGGCCTGATATTAAATAAAAATGCAGAGTTTTCAAGGGGTGGGGGGAAGAATAGAAACTAGTGCTAGAGGAATCACGAATGTCAATCCCAATCGTATCTTCATTTGAGTTGCCACTCAGATCCCTGTAGAGAAACTAGACTAATCCTGCCCCCAACTCAAGCAACTTCTAACTCCTATTGCTTCTTCTATGCCAGAAGAGGAATCTTTTACCAAAGAAGATTAACATGGAATGTTAATGAAAACATGGAATGTGGCACTGATTTGGCAAGTGTGTGATTTCCTGACCCTGTTGGAAAAAAGGATTAGAAACAGTTTGTATTCCCATAGACTGGACAACTTTATATATTTGAGTTATCCCTTCCACCCCTCCCCCAACTCAGGGCTATGTTAATTCTTCCATCTTCTGTCATAATATAGTCCAAAGAGGTTTGGGTCATTTGCATATCCCAAGGAACATCACATTGACAGACTAATTCAAAAAGTTATGCTAATTAGATTGAGTAAATAAGAGTGACTAGCATGCTTTAGGCCTTGGTAAGATACAAACTCTCAAGAGGGCAGAAGATAAACTATATGAAGATTCAGGGGCATGTAACATCAGCAGAAATTGTAGAAGTCCAGTGAGTGGGGCATTCTAGAACACCATTGCCAAAATAAATACAAAATATGGCATCTTACTCCTCCCCCCACAAAGAAGAAAGCATAAGGCCTGTGGACCTTTGGGGCCATGGGAGCAGCTTATTTCCCACTTGAGAATACCACTTTATCACGTATTTCAGGTGATATGAAAGGCTGCCAGGTTTGAATGCACCTCACAACAGAAAAAGAGCTCTTCAGCAGGTCTGGGCTATGAGATAGACAGCCTGCCACTTGGGTCATGTAATACAACAGACATTATGGTATTAGGTATAAGCAATGAGAAAAGATGTTACGTGAGGCTAAGGCAAGTTGCAGTTGGAGAACCATAAGTTGTCTTGGGGTTCTAGAGCAGAGCCATGCTGTCCACAGTGAAGAAGTATGCTGCCTGGCATGTTTCTGGGACCTGATAGATACAGAAAAGAGGCAGAGGTCATACAGCTCTAGGCTATCATGCATCTAGAACTTCTAAACAGGGTCTGTATTTGGTCAGGTTTACTATATTCTAAGGTTGGGGCAGGTCCAGCAAAACGTCATTCTAACATGGAGTTGCATGCTGTACATCTGAGATACAGTACAAGAAGGTAGAGGTCATGAGCATGCACTGTGAATAGGCAGCCCGAATCTATGTTACCTACTGCTTTCTCACCAGTGCCCCCTCTCAGTTCATGCCTATGTCTAGTGGGACCACCTTATATGGAAGGGGAAATAATTTAACTTGGCTTAAGTATGGGCCAGATATTCATATGGGTATTTGCTGAAAATTAATAACAGCTGCACTATATATGGTCACAAAGGGATGGATTTGAAAGACTGTGGCAAGAGAAATCTTCCCACTAGGCATAGCTTCTGGCTAAGCACATTCATATACTTGGTATTGATGGAAAAGGAGCTAAAAATTAGAATTTATATGAATTCATGGGTAATGGAAAATGGCCTCGTTGACTAATTAGGAGTCTGAAAAAATATATTTGAAGACTGAATTTATTTTATTTATTTATTTTTTATTTTTATTTTTTGACAGGCAGAGTGGACAGTGAGAGAGACAGAGAGAAAGGTCTTCCTTTGCTATTGGTTCACCCTCCAATGGCTGCCGCGGCCGGCTCACTACAGCCGGCGCACCATGCTGATCCGATGGCAGGAGCCAGGTACTTACCCTGGTCTCCCATGGGGTTCAGGGCCCAAGCACTTGGGCCATCCTCCACTGCACTCCCGGGCCACAGCAGAGAGCTGGCCTGGAAGAGGGGCAACCGGGACAGAATCTGGCGCCCCGACCGGGACTAGAACCCTGTGTGCCGGCGCCACAAGGCGGAGGATTAGCCTAGTGAGCCAAAGACTGAATTTAAGGAAGTGTAGAATTGAGTCATATGGGTCAACAAGTGAGAGTGGACACAAAATGTGAAGATCTCTGTGTCATATGCCCATTAGAGAGACCTATCATAAAAGAGACTCTAAAGAACCAAGTAGACAAAGTAACTTGGCCAGTTGATGGCAATCAGCCTCTATCATTGCTATCTTGGTGCTGACCCAGTGGTCACACAATGAAGTGATCCTGGTAGCAGAGATGAAGGTCACACATGGGCCCAGAAATCTGTGTATGGGCTCCTACTTTTCAAGGCTGATTTAGATACTGCCTCCATTGAATATCCAAACTGCCAACAGAGGAGACCAATGCTTAGCCCCCAATGTGGCACATTCCTTGAAAAGACCAACTGGACACTTGGTGGCAAACGAACTACATTGGGCTCATTCCGTCCTCGAAGGGGAGTTGTTTCTTTACACAGAAAAAGATGTACATTCTAGGGATCGATTTTCCTTTCCAGGCTTTCAGCCAACACCACTGTCAGAGGGCTTGCAGTGTTTGACCTGCTGGAATAGATTCCTATGTAACATCACAACAGTCCAGGGGATCCATTTTACAGTAATCAAGCCCTTCATTTGCTGTTCTGTCCCTATCAGAATGCATGAATCTGGGAACCAAGGAGGAAGCAAAAGTTATCATCCCTCCTAATGACTCACTCTAATTGTCCTAAATGGGAAACACTTTGATCCAGCAATATAATAAGAATCTCAGTGAACTGTAAATTGTGGGTATCACTTGGAAACTTGAAGTTGCTTGTCCAGCTACCAACAGGCAAGAAGGGGCATGATCTTGGTGGTGGTGGTGGTGGTGGTGGTGGTGGGGAAAATTGGCCCTGAAACAAGAAGTATTGTTGCTGTTACTCAAGAAATCTTTTTGGCTTTCAGGTTATCTGTTTGGGTACCTCTGGGTAACAACTTGTGATAGAAAATGGATGAGTACATAAAACTCAACTTGAAAAGGTCAGGCAACCAGGGTTTCACACCAGTCGGGGTTTAGGATTCATGTCAAACCACCAGGCAAACCACTGGGCAGAGGACTTGGGTGAGGGTAAAGGGAATCTAGAATGGATAATATAGCATGAGATGATTAGTATTTGGCTCTGAGATCAACTGCAATTTATCCCAATAGCCAGGGCCAAGAGTAGTAAGGCAGCAAAGTGTCTAGGGTGAAATTTTGGGGACACTCTAACTCCCAAGGCCATTCATTTGCTGACCCTGTATTTGTACAATCTTGAGGGTGAATACTTCCTTAAGAATAAGTCATCTACAATCCGTCAGGAAGACAAAACATTCATAAACATGTTAACAACAGTTATAAATGTCTATGAACCTAACAATGGAGTGCCCCAAATACATGAAACTTACAGAACTGAATTTTATTATGGATGATCCCTGACTAATGGTGGTTCAACTTATGATTTTTCAACTTTACAGTGGTTTCATTAGAAACCATACACTGATTTTTGACCTTTTCCCATCTAGCAATAAGCAGTATGATTTTCCCTTGTAATCCTGAGATGCAGCAGTTAACAGCAGCTCCCAGTCGACCATGCAGTCATGAGGGCAAACACTGTGTTGTGAAGCTCTGACACCCATTAGTTTAGGTGTGGTAGATGTGTTTGTGACTAATGATCTTTCCAACTTCCAGTAGGTTTTCTGGGTGTAACATCATTGGAACTTGAGTACCTATATCTCACTTTCAGTAATGAACAGAAAAATTAGGCATAAGATCAACAAGGAAACAAAACACTTGAACAAGATTATGTACCAACTGAACTAACTGATATTGTTAGAATACTTCACTAAGACATTATTGTCAAGTGCATACTGAAATCTCTCCAGGACAGATCGTATGTTAAGGGATAAAATAAGTAGGTTTTAACAAGGATGTAAATAAAACAAAGTATATTCCAAAACTATAATGGTATGAAATTAGAAATTGGTAACAGACGGAAATTCACAAACATACAGAAATTAACATGTTTTTAAACAACTGATGAGTCAAACAAAAAATTAGAAAATGTTTTGCAATGAAAGAAAAAAACAACCCTTATGGCAAACAGGAATTAGAAAGAATTTTATAGCTATTAATCCCTCTATTTTTAAATAGAGAACAATCTCAAATCAATGTTCTGATATTCTACCTTAAAAAGATAGAAAAGAGAACAAACTAAACCCAAAGCAAACAGAAGAGAGGAAATAAAAAATAGAGAAAAATCAGTAAAATATAAAATTGCTTCTTTGAGAAAGGTCAACACAGTTGACAGATCTTTAGCTAGACTCACCAAGTGAAAAATGTAAAAGACTCAAGTTAACAAAATTCAAGAATGATACCGGAGACTCACTACTCACCTTACAAAAGCAGAAAGAATTGTATGACAACAAATTAAATAATGTAGATTAAATGGGTAAATTTCTAGAAAGATCTAAACAAGTGAAACTGACTCAGGAAGACATAGAGGGGCTAGCACTGTTGTGTAGCAGGTAGAGCTGCAACCTGCAGAAGCAGCATCCTATATGGGTGCTGGTTTGGGTCCCGGCTGCTCTGCTTCTGATTCAGCTTTGTGCTAGTGTACCTGGGACTGCAGCAGAAGATGGCCCTGGTGCTTGGTCCCATGGACCCTTGTAGAAGACCTAGAGGAGGCTCCTGGCTTTAGATCGGCCCAGCTCTGGCTATTGTGGCCATTTGGGGAGTGAACCAGCAGATGGAAGACCCCCTCCCAACTCTAGTTGTCAAATAAATAAATCATAAACTGAAAGGAGAAATAGAAAATATGACCAGACAAGTAAAGCGATGGAATTAGTTCAAAACTATGCCCATAATAAAAAGCTCAGACTCACATGGTTTTATTTATGGTTTCTAAGAAATATTTAAAGAATTACCATCATACCTTCATAAACTCTTCCAAAAATGTGAGCTGAGGTAGCTAATTTTTTAATGTACACTATGAAGCTAGCATTATCCTGCTAAGAATATTATCTCAATGGAAGAGATTTGTGAATATAAGGTCTAAGACAATAAAACTTTTAGGAGAAAATATAAGTATAAATCATTATGACCTTGGATTGGGTGATGGTTTCTTAGATATCACATACACATACACACACATGAACACACACAAACACAAAGCTATCAAACAGATAAAGTGGAATTCCTAAATTTTAAAACTTTTTGTATTCTAAAGCATACCATAAAGACAGTGAAAAGACAATTCATAGAATGGGAGAAAATACTTGCAAATCATACATAGGTTGAGTATCTCTTTTCCTAAAGGTTTGGGACCAAAAGCATTTTAGATCTCAGAGTTTTTTGGATTTTGGAATATTTACAAGTATTTTGTGAGTTAGCATCCCTAATCTAAAAATATGAAACATGATATGCTCCAAAATGAAAAAAAAAAAACTTTTTGAATGTCATATCGGCATTTGAAAAGTTGCAGATTTAAGACTTTTGGGATTAGAGTTCCTCAAATTGTATCTGAAAAGGGTTTAATATTCAGAATATATAAGGAACTTTAAAAACATTTTATTTAATTATTTTTATTTGGAAAGCAGAGAAGAACCTCCATCTACTTGTTTCACTCCCCTCAATTCTCTCAACAACCAGGCTTGGGTTAGGCTGAAGCCAGGAGCCCATAACTCATCTGACTGCCCCCATGTGGGTGGCAGGAACCCAAATACTTGAACTATCGCTGGCTGCCATCCACGCACAGTAGCAGGAAGTTGGAATTATAGGCAGAGTCAGGTTTTATACCAGGCACTTCGATATGGGAGGTGGGCGTCCCAAGCTGTGTGTGAAGTGCTATGCTGAATGCCTACCCCTTAAGAACTATTAGAGTAAAACAACAAAAAAATTTAAAAATAAACACATATTTAAACAGAAATGTCCCCAAAGGGGAGAAAGAGGCCAATAAACACTTGAAATGATGCTCAGTATTATTAGTCAATTATTAAGGAAATAACAAATCAAATTATGAGAAATCACTTCACACCTATTAGGCTGGATATCGAAGGAAAAAGATGGACAGTAACAAGGGTTGGCGAGGATGTGGAGAAAGTCTTCAGGGATTATAAATGGGTGCAGCTGCTTTGGAAACAGCTTGATATTTCCTCAAAAAAGCTAAACTTAAGAGAGTAACTTTATGGTCCAGACAGTCCACTCTTAAGGCTATTCGACTGTACATTAAAAAGGTTGTATTTTATGGGGTGAGAATCATGTAAATCAGTAATTCAAGCTATGAGGAGCTGCTTCACAAAGGAATATGCAAGAGTTGGCCCAAGCGATTGACTGGTTGGGCAGTGCTGGACGTGGGTCTGTGTGTGCACCGTGGATTGTCTCTTGGTGACTGCTGTGAGCTCCCAGCCTTTAGCTGTCAGCCTCCTCAGAGCCTGCCTGAGTTGCTGAAAGCCACCTTGCTCAAGGTACTACTCTGTCTGAGACATTCTGTTTCAACTGACTGATAAAATAAGCGAATGAAGGGCTCAGACACTGCGTCCCAGTGTGGGACAGCTCTGCTGGGTCACGTGGAGCTGCGCGACACCCTTACCAGGTAGGGTGAGTTTGCTGCTGAAGCTGCAGTCAGGACTGTGTCTCTGCCTCCCCCCTGTAGCTTGCTTCCCTCCTTTCCACTGGCGACGTCCCCCAGGGCCACCTCCTGATCAGTATTCTGCACACCAGATTCCGTCTCAAAGTGTGCTTTCCTGAGAACCTAATCTGTGACAGGGTCCAGGGAAATTATCAGCAAACACACACACACCTGAACTGCAAACTCAGAGAACCCATTAGAAGTAACCATTACCTCTTTCCAGAGGGCTGTAATGCTCACTCATAAAGGTACCAAACCTCAGAATTATTAGATCATCTCACCTCAGTTTAAAAAAAAAAAATCCACAGAGAAGGCCTTGTTTCCTTTACAGGATGCCATGGGGTGGGGAAGGGAAGCAATGAATCAGCAAAGTATTGCAGGCAGTGAGAGCAGCCAGAGGCTGGCGGGTGGTGGCACGGTGCAGGTGCAGGGTGGCTGAGAAAGGGCCCTCCCCCTTCCTGTGCTCAAGGAGCCCACAGTCTGCTGATAGACACGACGATCAGAGTAGTCTGTTTGCTGTGGCTATGACAAAATGCTGGAGGCTAGGTACCAGATACAGAAAGCTGGGTTATTAGCTGTCAGGCTTGGAGGCTGATTAGGCAGCCTGGTCATTCAGATTCTTCTGAGGACACAGGCAGTGACATAATCAGCTGCCCCTAGACCCACCTGGAAGAGGTCCCACTAGCTCTCAACAATGCCACACAGGGAACAGGCTTCCAGCAATAAGGCTTTATAGGGTAAATCCCACAGGAATCATAGTGGTACTAACCTACATAACCTTATACCACTGGTGCAGGCCACCATCTGAAACTCCCTGCAACTCCTATTATTCCTCTTCTCCTTCTTTCTTCCCTCCTCCCCCACTCCCTTCTTACCCTAGACCCCCGGTCCCTGCTGCTTACCCTGTTCCCTGATGGGCAGGGAGGCTTCCCTGGGCGTCTGGAGGGCAGCCCACTGTGTCGTGCACTCGGGTGTGGTTCTGGGAGAAATCGGTCTGTGAGGGGCTGTTTTTCATGAGCAGAGTGTGGACCTCAGGGCATCAGTAGCACACTTACCACCATATTAACGCAGCTTTACAAAGAACTTTGCAAATCGCTCACTCCGTGAACGCCGAGAATAACTCTCACTAGATAAGGGATCGAGAACCTAGAATTGGTTCCTCTTTTATCTCTAACCAGCCCTGGTCCTCTACAGCGTGTGTGTGTGTGTGTGTGTGTGTGTGTGTGTGTGTGGGCAGGGGAGGGAGGGTTTGCAGCCTACACAGTGTTATCTGGTGGATTTGGAGAGATCCTTTGGCCTATATTCTCTCTCTATTATTAGCAGTTCTTTCCTTTTAGGTTTAAGATTTTCCTTATCCATTTCAGCATAATCTTTTGAAAAATGAAATCAAAAAATAGAAAAAGAATCTGAAGTTCTCCTGCTTATATGATTCTGGGAAAGCAGCAAAACTTCTGTGAGTTGCAGAGTTTTCTCAGGCAGAAAATGAAAGGAGAGTGTACCTGTGTGGCCTACCTCACAGTGGTTATTAGACAAAGGTAATGAAAGTGAGAGGTTCCTAAGGTGTAAACCTCTGTGTAATTATAAGGGATTATTATCTTCAGCAATTTCCATCACTCACTCTCTCTCTCTCTCTCTCTCTCTCTCTCTCTCGGCATTTTTAAAGGGAAATAGGAAGGGAAAATTTGGGAGGATGTACATGGTTCACTTGCCAAAGGGCACCTTTGGTCATGTGTCCACCTGGGAGACAGAGTGTACTGGATAAACCCAGAGACAGGGAGTGGTGGGAAGATTGTTGGCAACAATGATGCAGGCACTTTGTAGGTTCCACAAGAGACAATCCTGGACCACGGAATGTCCAGAAACAACCAAGTGCGGATGACTTCACTCATTCCCTCGTTAAAAACTTTAGCCAGCTTTTACCTTGCATACTATCCCAAGAAAGATGACTCAACCAGAATCTCAGAGAGTGGATGCAGAGCCCGGCTAACAGATCTCCCCTTTCAGTATCACGTGGCGAAGCTGAGAGAGTTAGCAAGGCTAGGAGAAGAGCACAGAATGGGGGCTTCCATATCAGATTAGGAGGCTTGAGAAAGGTTTCTTGGAAGAGGTGATGATGAGCTGAATTTAGCAGGATGAGTAAGTCTTAGACAGTGTGGGGGAGGAGGGAGCATTTTCCTGGAAGAAGGAACAATATGTACGAAGACTCGGAAGCCTGAAGCAGCCTTTTGTGTTTTCAGAAAGCACAAACAGTTCCCAATGACTGTTTTGAAGGTGTGTGGTTGAGGAGTGGGTGTGAGGAAGGGGGGTGTATGTGGAGGTAGGGAGAACAGAGAAACAAGGGAGAGTGTAGCCAAAACATTTGAACTGGATGCTGAGGGCTATGTGAAACCTGGAAACAGGGTGACAGTGATGTGGCCAGCATTGCGCAGAACAGTCAGAGAGGAGTTATGCCTGGATGCAGGAAGTTCAGGGTGTGGGTGACACCCACAGGGGCATGAAGTCAGGCGTGAATTGACCTTAGGGATGAGAGCCGGTCCTGGAGCTAATTCAGTCTTCACAAGTCGGAAGTAGACAGCCTGTGACCGAGTCGGGACGGCAAGTGTGGTAAGTCGGAATGCCTCTCAGGAGCTGAAAGGCGTGACCACTTGCTACTTCTTAAATCTTCCTTTCCCCGCACTGTACGTGTAGGTCTCTGCTAATGGTCCATCTGCTTTCAGCTTCTGGGAGGGGACCTAGCGTCATCTCCAGCTCCATTCACTTAAATAGAGGACAAGCCCACCGTCAGTCATGCTTGGTCTGTTACTTAGGCTGGGAAACGGAGCTCATTGGAAGCAGACTTTGGATCTCCAGTTTCTCACTTTCTTTGCAGGTCCTGGACACCCTGCCAGGCTCCCCCCACCATACACACACAGAGCAGTGGGTGGTGACTGAGAGGAGCCTTCTCCATAGGGTCATCCTCCAGGGCTTCCGTTCCCCCTCTCAGCCCATATGCCATCCTCTGTCGGAAGGAACAGATGATATTTTGGTCTTGGGATTTCCTCTTTGGAGTGTGTCTGTCACTTCTGCAGGCTGTGATGAATGCATTTTGAAGAGCTAAAGGCTGTTTGACTGGGGCTGAAACATCTATTTTAGATTGATATCCAGGAACATTATTTTAGGAAGAAAGAAGTGTGTGAGGTGCCCTGTTCTCCTTTGCATAGCAACATTGCTGTGGGAGTAGGTGATCAGGAATGCTATGGTGACCTTTGGAATCCATCAAGCATGGCCTGCGATTGATGACAAAAGTGGCCACTACCCCCCCCCCCCAACCAGATGCCCTTACCCTTGAAGTGTGACTTTGCACTTCCTCTCCCCAAGAGGGTGAGACTCCGCTTCCATCAGGGTGTTGAAAGACTCTGAGTTTTAAAGGGAAAGAATGGAGGACTTGGGAGAAGTTAGGGTGATTCATGATAGGGCACTCAGAGGGCAGGACTGGATGTGTGTCTGACTGGGGGGGTGGGAGGAACTGAATTGACCTCAGAGTTAAAGAGCGTGGGAAAATTGCTAGGAACAGTTTATTGATTATTTTCCGAGAGAGAGCCTTGCACCACACAATAACCAAAAATAACTGAGTGCAGGTAACTTCACTTGTTCATCTGCTCATTCATTAAAAAAAAAAAAAAAAAAGAAAGAAATTAGCCAGCTTGCAATTTGTATCTCGCAGGCATTGCTAGGGTTAAGACAGGTTAGTAGATCACCTATGAGTGTCACACGGCAATCCTAGGTGGTTTAGTTAAACTCACTACATCCAAGGCTGAAAGAACCACCTAGCAGAATCATTAGTTAGATAATTACGTTTCTGAGCACGTGGTATATTTAATTGTGCAGCAAAAGCTAACTGGTGCATAATCTAAATCTAATGGTTTTGGCTTTTATTTCTCTGGAAACTACTTTAGGCCTCCCTTGAAGATAGGTGATGTCAAATTTCAGGATAAAATTGTTTCATGCAGTAGAGTGCAGGAAGATCCTTTTAAGCAAGCAGAGGAAAATGCTTGGACCATCACTCTTGGGGATATAGAACAGAGGCCAGATTAGCTAATTTTGTAACAGTATGCAAGGAAGGCTAGACCCCAATAACCTCCAGAATTTAGAAGCTTACAAATATAATTAAAGATGTTCCTTTAATTTTTTTATTGCCTTGGGTAATAATTGATTCAGTGATTTTTCTATTTCGTTTTTATTAAAAATGTTTAGCTCATAAAAACCTTACATTAAGGTTATTTATCATAGAAAAGTTACATTTCAATTTCTTTTATGTATTCTTAAAATCCTACTCATTTTGCCAAAATGAACCATGTGGTGCCTTTTTAATAATAATGTAAACTACTATAATAAAGAATCTAGGCTGGTGCCACAGCTCACTAGGCTAATCCTCCGCCTGCAGCGCCAGCACCCCGGGTTCTAGTCCCAGCTGGGGCACTGGATTCTGTCCCGGTTGCTCCTCTTCCAGTGCACCCGCATGGGAGACCAGGAGGAAGCACCTGGCTCCTAGCTTTGGATCGGCGCAGCACGCCGGCGGTAGCGGCCATTTGGGGAGTGAACCAACGGAAGGAAGACCTTTCTCTCTGTCTCTCTCTCTCTCACTGTCCAACTCTGCCTGTCAAAAAAAGAAAAAAAGAATCTAGTCTTCCTGTGAATTTACTATAGACCAGGAATTACTTAGGGTTCGACCTTCAGTGTTTCATTCAAACATTTCATCAGCTCCCAGGAGTGGCAAGTACCCTCACTAGTGCTTGCTCACGAGGTCAGTGAGGCTCAGAGGCCTCCGTAATGCCCCCGTTAGGGAGAGGCAGCCTTGGCGTCTGAGGGTGTGGGTCTCTGGATGCCACTGAACTGGACTGCATTCACACTCCACCATTGTTCTCAGTGAGCGCTCTTGGGCCAGCCCTTCAGCTGCCTGAACCTCAGCATACGGATGCAGAAACCAAAAGCTGAAAAGTAGCATGAGAGGTTACCATGACACTCGATGGGGAAACTCTCTGAACAAGGGACACAGGACCTTGCCTACAACAGAACCGTGTGTGTGTCCCTCCAAAGATGGTCAAGGTGAGCAGTGGAAGCCCAGGTCCCCACAGGTCTCCAGTTCCTCCATCTCCTCTCCCACATCCGTACTAAATATAAATAGACATTCCTGGTTCCGGCCCACTAGACTGAACCCCAGCCACCTTCCACCCTAGCAGAAGCCAAACCCCCTTTATCTGGAAGCTCAGGGACACCAAGTGATCTGTCCTTTGAGAGATGAGGAAACTGGTAGCAACAGTAACGTCCAGTGAGGGGTAGTCGAGGCAAAATGCCATGAAGATAAATGACATTTACTGAGGGAGCTCATGAGTACGGCACCGTATAACACAGGAGGTAGCCACTTCCTTTGTGCTTCTCAGAGAACATAATCGCACTTCAGGGGCACAGCAGAAGGATTGGTATTTGCAGGAACTGGTTTTATTTTTTTTTATTTAGGACAAGGATTTGTCCCTTGCATGGCCCCCACCACATGAACATACAGATATGCAGACACACACACCCAGGAACAGACACACAGGACCATGAACATATCACAAAAGATTGATTTCAGCAGTATTCCCCTATTTTAAAAATATATATTTAACAAATATTGCAGAAGGAAGAGAAAATCAATAAATAACACAAGGCAGAATGAATCCTCAATTCCTTAACAAAGAAGAAAGGAAAATGTATAAAATGTTGACATCAGGCTCAAGGCCAGTGATAAGGGTTACCCCTTTGGTCTCATCAATCCTCCGTAACAAGACAGAGATTACCAACCATAAAGCATTTCATTCTCACATGGTGGCATCTCCATAAACACAGTGTATAAAGAACACAATGATGAGTGCTAACTCAGGTCGTTGGGGAAAAGACAAATGTTCTTAAAGGAGCGTTTGTTGTCAATGCAAAGCTTTAAAACTTGTCTCCAAAGGATGCTACAAAACTGTTGGGAAGAAATAAATGCATACACGCATGTACCTGTGTGTGTGTGTGTGTACCTGCTTCCCCTTCAGGCTTTCTCCATCAGCAGGAAGTAGATCGCTGAGCAAGGAGAGACAGGGTCTTTGATTCACAAAGTCATTAACTGCTCGTTTTCTTCTGTGTTTTCTGAACGAGACCACTGAGATGCCTGCGTACTGCTGGTGTGCACTTCAGGTGTGTTGGATGATTTCAGTCCAGGTCACCAAGGCACCTTCTGCTTAGTGATTGTCACAGAGAGAATGCCCATCCGGGCTTCATGCCCTTGAACTTCCCTCTCTCCCCCAAGGGAAGTGCAGCCTGTCTTCTATGTCTCTGAGTGATTCTAACCCCTATCCACCTGAGACCTAACATGCCTAATCTACACCTAATGTCATTCTGAATTACACCTAATATTCCAGCCTTCTCTGTCGCTGTAGAATACCTCAGAACTTTGAGCAGCTCCTGCCTTTCTCTACACTAGAAGCTCTTAGGGTATGGAGCTAACTCCGTGACCCTGACTCTGCCTCACCTCCAGATGGCTGTCTGCTGAGCCCCCGTGGACAGCTCCAGAATCCTGCACACCGTGCAAAGAACAGCTTTCTTAAGGAACTCTCTCCTATGCAAAAAAAAAAAAAAAAAAAAAAAAAAAATTATTCCCCCTTCTGAACACAAAGCAAAAATGAAAGAAACCTACCTAGTCGTCAAACATTCTACCTGTCTGTCCAATCTGTTCTGTTCTTTTAGCTTGAGTTCTGGGGCAAAAACAGACACCTGACTATGACTTGACTCTGAGCAGCCATACTCCATAATGGTCCCTTACAATTACATATAGCACAAGTTATAACCAAACTTGGGTATCCAAAGGATTTGATAGTAGATCCAAATTCTTTATCATGGTAAACACCTTTTCTCCTGTCCTTACCCCATATCTGTCTTCTTGCACACACATTAAAAAACTCACCCAGAGCCTGGGGACAGCTGGGCAACCCAGGGTTTAACGAGAGTCCAGACCACTGGAGTCACTCATGTTCACGCATCCACTCATCAATCCAACAGGAATTTATCTCAGGCACTGTGCTGGGTGCTGTGACAATTTAAAGATAAAAAGTGATGAATCTCTGCCCTCCATGAGCCTTAAACTGAGGTAGCCACTGCTTGATAGTCTTTTCAGAGACTCTTTAAAGTGGCAGGTGGGAGGTGGTGGTGGGGGACAGCCAGCCACTGATTTAAAGGAGGACAGATAAAATTGAAGGCTTGGAAAATGGGGACAATTAGGGAAAGCTCAAGGAAGCACTGTTATTTAGCACAAAAGGAGGAGGCTGATGTGAGATTTAATAAGAGTATTTAAGTGTATAGAGGATGGACTGCATTATGGTTCTATCATCCATGAATTTATCTAAACCCTTTTTGAACCAAATTATCTTTTTTTTTAGTCTGTACTAGCTCCTAGAATAATGAGTTCCTTCTGTGGACTGCCTGCTGTGAGAAATAACACATCCTTTTACTTGTTCTGAAGTCTCTTCCTCTAAACTTATGGGAACTCCTACAAATTCTGAGTTTCCAGGACTGAGGAGGCCCCCGTCACAAGCCCGACCTGTACCCTGCATGGTTTTCCAGTCTTTGCTAGCCTCTCTCAAGCCTCTTTTCCGGGAGATTCCTTCTTTTTCCTCACAGAGAAAACTGTCCAATTTTCTTATCAAATTAATGACCCATCTTCCTGATATTTCACTACCTTTCATGTCTTTTTTGTCTTTTTTTTTTTTTTTTTTTTTTTTACAGGCAGAGTGGACAGAGAGAGAGAGACAGAGAGAAAGGTCTTCCTTTGCCATTGGTTCACCCTCCAATGGCCGCCGCGGCCAGCGCACCCCGCTGTTCTGAAGGCAGGAGCCAGGTACTTCTCCTGGTCTCCCATGGGGTGCAGGGCCCAAGCACGTGGGCCATCCTCCACTGCACTCCCTGGCCACAGCAGAGAGCTGGCCTGGAAGAGGGGCAACCGGGACAGAATCCGGCACCCCGACCGAGACTAGAACCCGGTGTGCCGGCGCCGCAAGGCGGAGGATTAGCCTACTGAGCCGCGGCGCCGGCTCCTTTCGTGTCTTTTTAAGGATGTGCCGAGCCAGTGCCGCGGCTCACTAGGCTAATCCTCCGCCTTGCAGCGCCAGCACACCGGGTTCTAGTCCCGGTCGGGGCGCCGGATTCTGTCCTGGTTGCCCCTCTTCCAGGCCAGCTCTCTGCTGTGGCCCGGGAGTGCAGTGGAGGATGGCCCAAGTGCTTGGGCCCTGCACCCCATGGGAGACCAGGAGAAGCACCTGGCTCCTGGCTTCGGATCAGCGCGATGTGCCGGCTGCAGCGCGCCAGCCGTGGCGGCCACTGGAGGGTGAACCAACAGCAAAGGAAGACCTTTCTCTCTGTCTCTCTCTGTCCACTCTGCCTGTCAAAAAAAAAAAAAAAAAAAAAAAAGGATGTGCCAAACATAACACATCGATACAATGTATTTCAATGACTCTAAAACAAATTTCTCCCTTACATTTTAACATCTCTAAAATCAAGATAGGTCCTAGAATAAATGTTAAGAAAGCCATGTGTTGAATTTAATTGGTAGCCTTTTTTTGCCCTTTATTGGTAAAGATGGATAGCAATGAGTGTTCACCCTCACTTTAATTTCATAAAATATGGTAAGACTGCATTGTTGGTCTTCTTTGTGGAATACTATGTGTGAATGCCCAAAAGGGTCTCTGGGATGTCCCAGGATTTAGCTCATTTTTGTATTTGTTCAGTGCTTATTATGCAGGTCCTTTTTTTCACCCCAACACATTTGTTGTCTCAGGACCAGAGAAGCTTCCTCGTTCTTCATGACTCTTGAGCTAATAGCACACAGCCATTAGTACTTCAGTGGCAGCAGTCAATAAGACTGGTGAGGGAACCCCCGCAACCTGGCTTCAGTCTTTATCCTGGTTTCCCAGGTAGACTCTTCATCCTCCCAATTTAAGGACAAAAGCCAGGGCGATGTGGGGGTGGCACTAATAGCTTCTTGGGAAAAGAATTTGCAGGGAACAGCACGATCTCATTATTATTATCACGTTGGCCATGTGGCTTGAAATCTAAGCCATTTCGGAGAGTGGATTTCCCACTAAAGTACAGCTCTGTAATCGGAGCTTAATTGGAGGCAGAGTCCATTCAGCAAACTTCTCGGCGTGATTCTCCGTTCTATGCCAGATTGTATTTTACTTTGCATAATGAGGCAATCTTTCTATTTACTGATTATTTCTGTATGTAATTTGAGCACTGACAGGAAGTCACCACCAAGACCTTACACCACCAACTAGCAAACATATTCTCAACTCCTAATGCGCAGAGCACTAGAGATGCCTCTCTTGCTTGCAGACTGAGTTTGTGCACAGTGTATGTCAGAGGTTGCACTTCGCCAGAAGGCAGAGTTTACATTCCTGGCATGTTATTTAGAAAACCAGAAGGAAAAGAACAAGGTAGTGTTTTCTTGGCTGGCATCTTGAGTTTATGAGATAGGATGTGAAATTCCTAGAGTCAGCCTAATAATAGCACAGCTAACATTTGCATAGCACTTTATAATTTCATATTCATTTGCCCCTCATCAGTATCATGTTAGAGATAAGTAGAACAGATATCAGCCCACTTTGTGTATGAGAAAAGCAGTAATTGGAGCAGGTGACTTGCTCAAAATCACACCGTTAATAACTGGCAAAGCCAAGAATTGTCTTCAGGTGTTTTGATTCACAACCCCAGGTGTCATGCTTCCTCCTGACAAAGGCTGACTGTATTCCAGGTCTTAGCCCAGGTCCTGTGACAACTACAAATAGCATCCACCAGTGTTATAACCTTGATGATGCAGATAAGGGGACCAGCAACCTTGTACCGATTTCCTTAGATCATCTCCTCCACCATCCATTTGTTTCGACAGCATAGGCCTGATGGACTTCAGCCACTCTGATAGGGAATCTTACATTTCATAAATGCTGCCCTTCCCCCATTTTTCCTGCAACATCTCCTTGCTTGTTTCCTGCATTGAGTTTCTCCTGATGTATTCCTTTTGTTCATTTTCATGTCTTTTACTGTCCTGCTATCCTATAGAATGCAAGGTGCATACAGGTATATATTGTTACATGAACAGGACTTAGCATAGTGTTTCACATTGAGTCTACATCGAACCAATGTTTGCTAAATAAATGAATGAATAAAAGTGCTTAAACAGCTCAAGTTTCCAATTAACAGCATAGACCTTTATAAGTGAGTCATTTCACTATGGATGTTATTTCCTCAAAGAAACCTGTGTCCAAGGTAATCAAGGAATTTTTGTAGCATCCAGTCAGTCTTGAGTTGTACTGCCAGGAATAGCATATCATCTGTATTTAATTATGCATTTGCTCTATTATAAACCATGGTTATCTCATTATAACTGTAGGCAAATTAAAAGGAATGCCAAATAGCACACCAGGGACCACTGTAGTGATGCAGTCTAGACTTTAGAATAACACTGGTCATATTTATGGTCTTTCTGGGTCCAAATACTTTCATAATTCTTGGTATTAACTCAGTGAACTCTCTATTTTCCAACTTGAATAAACACCCTTGGCAAAATGGTAAGGAAAAAACAAAACTCCGTATTCAAATGTGGCATACAACTTGTACATTCAGCAAGACTGGATCTCCCTTCTGCCCCTACCCCAGCTCATGTGAAGCTCTGCAAAGCTTCAGAAAAACCTGTAGCTTCTCTCAATAATATCTAGTCTCTCTCTGCAGACAATGTGCTGTGTTGGTCGATGTGCTTGTTAAATTGACCCAATGCTAGCGTTTTAGTTAGAACGGACGACAGTAACCTAAGTCAATATTACTTATCGCTGTCCTTGATCTGCTCCTCGGGATGGGAACTGTGTGCATCTGTTTCCAACAGGTTGGATGGACATCAGTGGTAAATAATAAATTATAAATATAAGTTGCCTGCTGATAGGTGGCAGCTACTGACAGCTACAAGTACAAGCTTGCTTCCAGGACATCTGGACCAATAATATCACCTTCACTCTTTCTTCCAAGCCACTTCTCTTTCCAAATATTAGTTGGCTTATTTTAAAGGCACCTTACTCATCTCCAGCATAAAAACACAAAATATAGACTTTATCTACTTTCAGGAAAACAGTCTGTACTGCTGAGACTTTTGGAGGGTATATAGACAAATTTTTGGTAAAAAAATAAAGTATCTTTCAGCCCTCAAATTATGTGAATATGTATTAATTTGTGAACCAATTAAACATGAAACAACCTGCTTATCTTTAGTATTACAGTGATTTTGAGTCAGAGAAGTCCAAGATCATCCATCTAATCCAATAATCCAATGTATCTTCTCTTTACACTTGAGGAAATGAAGATCCAGAGAACTAAAGTGGTTTGTTAGAGATCAAGTGGTTGCTTAGCTACCGGAGCAGTGGTATTTGCAAGATTAATTCATTAACTGTATTTATTTGAGAGGCAGGGAGTGGAAGAGATATAGCTACATAGATGACAAAGAGAGAGAAAAAGAACCAGATTTCTCCATATGCTGGTTCACTCCCCAAATGCCCACAGCAGCCCCAAGTTGGGCCAAAGCCCTGGTTCAGGAATTCAGTGTGGATCTCCCACGCAGCTGGAAGGGACTCGGGCACTCGAGCCATTAGCTGCTGCCTCCCAAGGGTACACATTAGCAGGAAGCCAGAAGTGCTAGTGTTGCTGGGACTTGAACCCAGGAACTCTGATATGGAATGCAGACATCCCAAGTAGAATGTCAACTGCTACGCAGAACACCTGCCCAGGAATTTTATTATTTTAATTTCCAAGCCAGTATCATCTATGGACACTAGAAAAGAGGATTTGGCTGGGTTTCTAGAAGCATTCCCCGGGTGCAATGTTTCTCAGATTCCTTTCTGAGTACCATCCTCGGTCATTCACCTGGTGACAACCTCAAAGCTTTCTGCTTTTAAGATGACCTTTGAAAGTCCTAAAGGGTCTTTGTTGTCATTCTAGAAGATGACTCAGTGCCTTGGGATGGGGGCAGGGCTGGGGAGCACTTGTGGGAGGGGAGGGAAGAGGCAAAGGCAATGTGAACCAAGAGCCAGGCCTCTGGACCAGGGAAAATTGTTCAGTGGCATGTGGAGCCTGTTCCTCCATCCAGCTGTTCCGGCCATGAAGAAGAATCTGTTTGTTACAACTCCTGCTTTCCCTGACCCAGGAACAGAGTATCTTAGAGAGAAGAGCTTGCCTGTTCTGCCCTCGGATGGCCTTCCTCTGCTTCAGGTTAATTTCAGACACTTCACCTGCTGGCCAGGGCTCTTGATCTCAAAAAGCACCTCCTCTCCATAAGAAAGGGAGTATTTTGGATGCATTCCTCAGTGTAATTTGGCTAAGTCCTGAGGTCACTCTTGAAAATTTAATGAAAAACACTGTTCGCGGCATTATTTTAGACAATTATAATATGAAATATAAAGGTTGTGTTATTTATTATATTCACATGTTAGGTCACCAGAAAAATTAAATTTTGTTCTCCAATTTAAAGATTGCTCTTGTGTTTAGCTTCGAAGGCAGGGCATCAGTAGGGTTTGTGTGGAGGTGGTTGGCAAGGAAATGGAAGGGAGATTCTTCCACACATTTTTCATGTACATCTGACTCTGATCTTCTCTTATTTCCTCTGAGGATTGTGCCTCCCACACATTCTGCTCCTGAACTTTAGCTGTCTGTCTGATTCACATCCTAAGCCACTCTACAGTGTAATGTGCCTCTGGGCTGAGCTGAATCACTGACTCACAGAAATGTTCTTGAATGTGAGCAGCTAGTGACTTTGGGCAGAATTTTCATCAGTGATGAGGGATAGAACTTGGGGCAACCCCCTTTAAAAAATCTGGTGTACTACCTGAAATATGGTAGTATTCTAAGCTGAATACTTTGAGAAGACAGGAAGTATGGCCATGTAGCTAATTAGTCTGTGTCTATGAACCAGAGCTTGCACAATTCAAACCAACCAAGAATTTGCCAGGCTACTTTGCTGGAGCTGCATGTCTAAGATGTGATGAAAAGCTTCAGGGACATCCCTCGCCCTGCTGGCAGGAAATGGGTAGCCTGCGGTATCCTTGGGCTGATCCCTGTAGAGGAGCAATAGAGATGGACCATGGAGGGAAGCTGTGGCATGGTGGCTAAGAACTTGGGCACTGAAATGAAACTGCCTGGCTGTGAACTCTGGGCCCAATGCCTATTAGATGTGTGACCTTGTAAATGTTTGTTTCTCAAATGTCTCAGTCATTATGTATAAAACAGGGACAATAGTCTTGCTAACTTCATAAGGATGTTGAAATAATTAAGCATATTAACACAAGAATGCATTAGAATAATGCCTGGCTCATAATGAATGTTCAAAAATGTTATACTTGCTATTATTGATACTTAGATCAAATGTCTATATAGTATCATGTTGAAGACAGCACAAACGACAAAAATGTGTTAATTTCTTCACTTTCATGAAAATCACCCTGTAATTGCAATGGAAAAATCATTGATTTAGAAATTACTTCCACTGTGTTACCTTATCTCTCCAAGATCCAGTTCTTTCTTGTAAAATAAAGTAGTATCATTGACCTCCTATGGTTATTATCCATATTCCATAACATTTAACATTTAACATCACTCATAGGAAACGTTGGTGCCTGGTCCATATACTGTAGTCCCATACCCTCCCTAGGCAAAGGGAGTCAGTTGGCAAAGAATACAACTACCTTTCTCAGTGTGAATGCAACCGTCTTTTTTAGTGTTTTCAGAATGACGAAAGAAATTAATCACTGACCCTGTGAATATTTACTGAGAGCCTACAATGTGCCAAGCCCTGTGCTAGGCGCTTGGAATATAAAGGCAGAATTAGCTTGGAGCTTGCATTGTAACAGAAAGGTCGGCCTTGGTGGACAAGCTATCCTCATTTTGACCTTGAAGGAGACATAGGAGGAAACAGTGGTGATTATCATCTCATGGGAGAGAAGATCCAAGACATTTTTCTTTGAGAAGATAATTTTTTTATTTATTTATTTATTTTATTTATTTATTTATTTTTTTTTTTGACAGGCAGAGTGGACAGTGAGAGAGAGAGACAGAGAGAAAGGTCTTCCTTTGCCGTTGGTTCACCCTCCAATGGCCGCCGCGGCCGGCGCGCTGCGGCCGGCGCACCGCGCTGATCCGATGGCAGGAGCCAGGAGCCAGGTGCTTTTCCTGGTCTCCCATGGGGTGCAGGGCCCAAGCACCTGGGCCATCCTCCACTGCACTCCCTGGCCACAGCAGAGGGCTGGCCTGGAAGAGGGGCAACCGGGACAGAATCCGGCGCCCCGACCGGGACTAGAACCCGGTGTGCCGGCGCCGCTAGGCGGAGGATTAGCCTAGTGAGCCGCGGCGCCAGCCATCTTTGAGAAGATAATTGACTTTGGGTTCATCTCTCTCCTGCATTGGTCTGCCAGCCCCGTCACAGCCCAGCACTGAGTTGGCGCTTCACTCTTCATGAAGAACATGAAAGTCTGAAAGAACTGTGTGGCACTGATTGGGCTGACTTTCCAGCCCCACCTGTTTTTATGGCTCAAGATGTCAGATGCAGTTCCAGCTTCCTTCTGAAGTTGAGACCAAATAGTGTTTCTCACTAAGAGTGTATGAGCTGAGTTTGCAGAGGTATCAAAGGGCAACTGCATGCCAATGTTCTTTGTAGAGCTTAGAGTCACAGAATTCTACTATTGACAGCTTGAAGTTTTACCTCGTCAAACTACCTCAGCCCCAGCAAAGACTTTGTAAGAAGAGAAAGTGTCATTTGTGGGAGGTAGGCATGTAGTGGTGTATAAGTATGAGTTTGGAATTGGATGGCGTAGGATTCAGGAGAGGAGAGTGTTGGCTCCTGTAGTTGGGAAACCCTTGGCTCCATCATCTTAGTGCCTGTGTGACTTGGAGGATGTTACTGAAACATTCCATGTCTCAGTTTCTCGATCTTCAACATAGGGGTGATAACACTCACAAAGTTATAAGGTTGAGTCTATTCATGTCCGCCTGAAAATGTTACTGGGGGTGGGAGAAGATGCTGTTCCAGGTTCATACTCCGTGTGACAAGTGGGGTGAGGGTTGCAGGTAGAACAGTAGGAAGACGTTATGCCACTTGTTTACTGAGTACCTACTATGGTATACACTTTGCTGAGTGCCGACAAAGAGGAGATACGCGGGAAAAGAAAGCGCTGAGTTTCTGAATGCCATACCTTTTCCATGTATTATTTAGGTACATCTTCGTGATGTCCTGAAGAGGTTGTAGGTTACAAAATCTGCTGTGTGTAGAATGAAGAAACAGAGATTCCAGCAGTCTGTACAGCATAGAAATGACAGGCCTGCGATGCTGTCTAGCTCATTCCCCAAATCCTGTCTCCTCCCACTCTTCCGAAGAAGAACGAGACTAAACCTTTCTTCCAGGGAGCTCACAGTCGTGGTAACAGAGAATGCTATCATTATGTAGCTGGCACGACTTTCCTAATTACAGACTCTGCTGTGCAGATGGAACATTCTTTACGTCCTTATGTCTGGATTCACCTTGTTTTTGTTAGGGAAGGATGTTGGCTATGGATGCTCCTCTCTCTGCTTGTGTTGATCTGCCTGGCCCATCACACCCCTCAGCACCCAGGCTGGTACTTTCACTCTCCATGGAGAAAACAGACTTCTGAGTGAGCTACATGTCACGGATCAGGCTAATTTCATTTATGTCTCAAATGCCACCAATGGAAAACCTTGTAATCTTACCAATTTAAGGTAACCACACTCGCCTAATTATTCTTCCTCAAAGTTTTAAATAGATGTTTGGGATTTTTTTTGTCTCTCTCTCTCTTTCTCCAAAGGGGGTCTAAGTTCCAAACACTTGGATACCTTTCTGGCAGTTTGTGGCACTTCTCTGATCTTGCTTAGCTCTCCTGAGGGAAATGCACCCACCCATGTGTCCGTGGTTCCTGTGCCGATTCTCGCCTTGGCCCCGGCCCCATGCTATCATCATAATGAGAAGTTTCTTTATGACACTCACTTGAGTGCCTTTTTCCCATTAGACTTTCCAACACATCACAGGTCTTACGGAGACTATTGGATCCATCATATAAGGTAGTAGATGATTGAGAATACCAACTCTCAGCCCCTAGGCTATCATTCTGGACATCACTTGAAAAACAGCTTACCTTATGCCTCCTTTGAAGAGTCACTTTACTATCCGACCACACTGAGTGAACAGCATTGAAGTTCTCTCTTGCATTCTGGGCTCCCCCACAGTCTTCCAGTCAAGGACTTAGAATATCTGGTACATTGCTCAGAGCCCAGTACACAGTGAATGTGCATTTAGTATCTGTTTTAAAACAGTAAAACAACAAGTACATGAACACTGAAAAAAATACTTAAAAGCCAAACATAGCTCCTCTCATTTAAAGATCGGGAAGTGATGTTTAGAGTTCATCCAAGAAAATCCTATTTTTCCTTTGCCCATCTGAAATGAGAATATATAAGGACTAAGTTAAGGAAGAAAGGTAGGAAATCATGCAAGAGATTAATTGGGTGGGGGTGAAAGGGGGGACAGATGTTGAGCCCCACCTGTGTGTGAGAGTCAGTGTTAACTCCTTCCGTGTAACTCTTGTGATAAGAACTTCGCCTGTGATGATCATGTTAGGATTTTAAAATGGAGATAGCAGAAAGCTTTGCATTCTCTTTTATTTCAGATAAAATGGTTTTGGATTTCTTTGTAAATGCCTTTTACTAAAACTCAAGGGAAAACAAAATGAAAAACTATTTCACTTATGCAGAGATACAAATATTCCAGATGGTAGGTATTGAATCTGAATTGGGATGAGATCTAGCTATAGATGACTTTGATGTGATTATTTCCAAGCTACTACTGTTCTTTGCTTCAGTATCACTAAAGCCTATAGACCTAAGTGTTAATTCTGCACTTCTTTTCCTGGTGAATTGTGACTCTGGTAAGAGAGGATGTCAGAGTTAGCATGGGTAACCCCAACTGCACGCTAAACAAAGGACAGGTAGAGAGGTAGGCATTGAGGCACAGTGGGTTAAGCCAGTGTTTAGGATGCGTGCATCCCACATTGGAGTGCATGTTTGTGTCTCTGCATCTCCATTTCTGATCCAGATTCCTGCTAACACCATGGGAGGCAGCAGACAACTGCCCAGTAACTATGTTCCTGCTGCTTAAGTAGTTGACCTTGATGGACTAGTTTTGGCCTAGCCCAGCCCTTGCTAACACAGGCATTTGGAGAGTGAATCAGTGAATGAAAAATTTCTTGCTCCCTTCACTATCTCTGCCTTTCAAGTAGATGAAAATAAACAAACATACATTTTAAAAGAAGTGGGTAGAATATTAAAGATACAGAGATATGTTTGCTGGGTCCTTATTAAGTACTGGCCATCTTAGGTCATGTTATTCTTAGAACTTTGTAAGGTGCATATTATTATGTCCATTTTACAGGTGAGGAAAATAAGGACCAGAGATTTTTTAGAAAGCATGTTGGGGCCAGTGCCATGGCTCTCTTGGTTAATCCTCCACCTGCAGCGCCAACATCCCATGTGGGTGCCGGTTTTAGTCCCGGTTGCCCCTCTTCCAGGCCAGCTCTCTGCTGTGGCCCGGGAAGGCAGTGGAGGATGGCCCAAGTGCTTGGGCCTTGCACCTGCATGGGAGACCAGGAGAAGCACCTGGCTCCTGGCTTCAGATTGGTACAGCTCCAGCCATAGCGGCCATTTGGGGAGTGAACCAATGGAAGGAAGACCTTTCTCTCTGTCTCTCTCTCTCACTGTCTATAACTCTGCCTATTAAATAAATAAAAAGAAAACATGTTAGTGAATGGCAGAGATGAATGTGTGGAGGGTTTGGGCTTGTCCAGTTGGAAATCCAGGCTTGCTTGATGTTAAGAAGTCCAGTTGGGCATAAAATACAGATAAGGATGTGGCCAAAGCAGACGTCGACATCTGGAATCAACATTTGTGTACAGATGAAGGCTCATGGATGTCTTCAGGCTAAGCAGCAGAAGAAAAGGCAGAATGCAGACATCATCAGTTTGGAAAAGACTTCTGCAGGGCTTAGCACACTGCACAGTTGCATCTATCATGCTGAGTACTGATGCCAGGGCAGGGACCGTCTGCCTTGTGTCTGGATTGGAGGCGGCTTTCTTGGCATGACAGATAGGGCAGTAGGTGGATGAAGCAAGGGTTCTGAGTTTGATGAAACGTTAGTAGCTTTAGCAATGGAGATGGACATTTGGTAAAGCCTGTCTCCAAGACAGGAAGCAGAAATGTGGAGCCCTGAGTAGTGGCAGGATGCTTGAGACAGCCTGATAGTCCAGTGATAAGAAGGAAGTGGGCCAGGATAGAACGCTGGACCTGGACTTGGAACTTTCAAGGGAACTCAGCGAGGGGGCAGTGTGAGATGTAATCCAACTGTCGGTAACTGGTGAAAGAGAACATGTGTGCCCTGGTTTTGGGAAGTCTTACTGGTACACACATGAAGGTCAGTAACTCCCGTTGTTTCTCCAGGGCTGGTGGCTGAATGAAATGGTCTACCAGCACCAGTGTGAGCAGGTGCTAATGTGGTGGAAATGTGGACCTCTCGTAGTAGAGGTGTGGATCCAGAAAGGCCCAGATATGGACCTGGACGCAGGGAGAATGCTCTCTTCCTATTTTTTGATGACACTGGTGAACCTGTAATGAGGAGTGACCTACTTTTTGTAAAAGCCTGAATTCCCTAATGCTGCCTGTGGCTACTCCTGGGTTTTCCCAATTGAGGAATGAGATGGTGCTACCTCTTCCTGTACCCAATAAGTAGATAAAAGACAGAAAGCCCATCCATTAATTCACTTTGAAAGCCACAATACATCATCCCAGAACAGGCTGACTAGTGCTTATATAGTCACCATGTTAACATGTGCCTTCCTGGCTTGGAGGTCAAGCCAGTGCTGGGAAAAAAAAACACGAGTTGGCCTGAGGTTGGGATTTTCCATTTTCTCTGAAACCTCTGGCTCACATTTCCTGATTGGCTTCTGTCTGATCCCTGGGCTGCTGTGCTGTTGTTTGTCTGATTGGAGCAGCGGCACACTCCTCAGGTAGCACTGGGAACCGCGGCACTGCCTTGTTGAATAGCGTCACAGTCACCAAGTCCTTGCTGTGTTTCTTTTTTACACATCTGCCACCAACATCAGCTTTTATTAACAGCAGAGACAGCTTTCTAATGAAATATGGCGCTTAACTTCTTTTTATATTTGGTAATATCCTGAACTCTTTATCCAAATGAAGCATAAAGCACTTACAACTGTGTTTTGCCATTGCACTGACCGAGGAATATATTCATTTGCAGTAACATGGGATTCAATGGAGTGGAAAATAAGTTCTGAAAATTGCTCTTGCCACGAAATTGTATCAATAAATAGGAAAAGCCCATTTAGATTTCACTGACCAATCCCCCCCCCCCCCCCCCCGCCGCCGCCCCGACAGAAATTAATCTGGCCAAGTGGTGCATGTTGAAGGTAACCAGTAGGAGGCGCCAGAGGCTGAGCTCGCCATGTGTCATGTGAACTTGTTTTACTGTTCACAGAGCCACTGAGGGTGCCTTGTGTGTGTTGGGGGGGAAGCTGGAGGCAGAACAAGGAGTTTGGCGGGGAGCCCTTGGGGAGTGAGGCAGGACGGTGTGTGTCCCTCTAGACTGCCCCATCTGTAGGTCATTGTATCTCTTTGAAAGCGCAGACTGAAACCTTTCCCCAAAGGCATTCGGCTCAAGATAAGAAAATGAAAAGCAGGTTCCTATTGCGCTGCTTTGAGTCAGTGTGGCTTCTGGCTGTTAATTTCAATATGCCATATTCTCATAATGAAATTCTAGCAGACACATCCGAAAATAAACACATGGTTGATCTGTGCTTTTCCCATGTGGAGATGAATAAAACATCAAGTTCAGGTGTAAAGCAGTCAATTATGATGTTAAAAATTTGTGGAAACTACAAAGGCTTGTGATTGATGATATGGAAGTAACGTTAAACTACGAGTCAGGACTGACGGTTTCTGCATGATCTTAGGCAAATGGTATAATCTCTCTGAACTCAGGTGCTGCATTTGCAAAATGGACCTAATGGTGACCACACTGCTGCTTCTCAGGGTGCATGCCATCTAATGAGATGGCAGTGCTAATGTGGAGGCAATCGGAAAAGGTTTAAGGTATTATTATCATTTTCTGCCATTAGCACTGATGTTGAACTGTAATCATGAAAGTGAATTTTATCTCTAAGAATTATATCCGGGGCAAGTGTTTGACCTAGCGTTTATGATGCCAGCAGAGATGCCCATCTCCCACATCAGAATGCCTGTGTTCACTGCCCAGCAATGCTACTGACTCCAGCCACCTGCTGGTGCAGACCCTGCGAGACAATGGTGGTGGCTCACATGATTCGGTTCCTGCCACCCACTACAGAGACCTTTGTGGAGTTAATTCCTGGTTCCTGGCGTTGGCCTAGGAACCTCTGCCTCTCAAATTAAATAAATACATAAATAAATAAATAACTCCCTCTTTGACCACCAAGAGGCAGAACAGTGTGGTGGAGTGATCCATCGGAGAATCTGGATCCCAGCGCCTCCTCTCCTGCTGGAACGCAGGAGCCTTCGAGCAGCTAACACAGCCTTTGTGTTTTACACATCCGTAAAGTGAGATGACTGCTCGGGATTATTTCCAGCATTCCTTTCCAGCACCCAGTTCTGTGGGTCTTTGATCGAAGAGGTGTGAGTGAAGCCCAGATGATAAGACAGGAATGAACTAGCATATGGTGCCATTTATCAAACAAGAAGCTCACGGTTCTCTTCTGACTCGATGTTCAAGGACAAGGTCATGGAGGAAATTTTGGAACCGCTTTTAGAGACCTATACTCACATTCTCTAAGGTAAACTTGTCTTGATCCAGAATCACTCTATTTGTGCTGTATCTGAAGTCTTTGGATATTTCTTTCTCTCCCCTTCGAATCATCTGCACGATGTCAATGAAGCTTGTTAAAGGTGGTTGATTCCTCGTCTCCCAACCACCTGCTGAGAGTCTTAAGTCTTAACGAAGATCAAAACCCATGATCCATACAACCATTGCCACCACCAGTAGGCTGGCTACCTTTCCCCTTCTCCTGGCCAATAGCAGTATCTTGGGAAGATTCTCTTAATTTTTACATGCAAAATATCAACCAGGAGAGCACCCTGGGCCACTTACTTGTTGGCTAAGCCCCTCCCCACTCCTCGAAATGGTTGCCAGAGGCCCTGACAAGTGGTAACTCCACATGGCACTCAGCACCATAACTTCTCCCTCCTTATATTCTTGTCAAACTGTCCCTTCCACCCTGCAGGGTTTCTGCTGCTCTCATTAGTCAGAGTCTAGCAGATGATCACACAGACTTGTAGCAGGTGGAACAGGGAGAGGAACATTGACTCGTAGTCTGTGTCCCATTAGCAACGTGAGAAAGAGAGTCTGTGCTGTGTTCTGTGGCTCCAATTAGCTTCCCGTCAAACTCTTGAAGAAAGTGCAACTCTACCATCAAACTTTGGGAAAACTTTATTAACCCAAAGTCAGTGGAGCTGAACAAAATGTAGTGTCAGAACTGAGATGATGGCATTGGCTGCCTTGATTAAAGTAGTTTTAGCAATTCTAGTGGCCAAACCAATATTGTGAGGGAATGAATGAAATATATGAAAGCATGATGTTTATAAAACTCAGAACAATGCAGACAAACTAAAAGCCATTTGCTACCAAACATCATTCCACATCCATCCACATAGGTGAACGCTGGCAACCAATTAATTCTGTTTGTAAACGTACAGCTGTGTAGGATGAAAAAGGGGAGGTCAGCTGATAAGTCACTGGTGACTCCCTGGAGATTTCTCTAGGGGATGGTGCTGTTGTCAGCCCACAACGCCGTCCTCAAGATGTCTAACAGAGAAAAGTGGAGATGTGGTTTGTTTGTTTAATTCTAGAAAGAGTGCTGTGGTTTTCTCCTTCCATTCATGGGAAGTCAGGGGAAATGCTATAGACTCATCCTCAAAGCTGTATGGGGAAGGCTCCAAGAGAATCACTTTTATATTTTGAGAGTGTCTGCACAAAGGGAAGATAGGTTTAGAGAGTAAACCTACTGGACATCTGCTCACTAACTGGACAGCTGCTTAGACAGTAACCTTACTGATCTTTACCTAGCATCTGTTTGAACGAGGCAAGAAGAGAATTGAGCATAGAGGGCAAAATGAAACCACTATGTATTGCTTGGTTTGGGTACAATAAGGTAGTTGCCCATGCCTCAAGTGGTTGCAGAGTAAGGTGTCTTAAACGCTTTTGCTGTGACCTGTCCAAGATGGTTGACTTCTACAAGAAGAGAGCTTGTTAGCAAGAGAAGGAGGTTTTGAGCCATTAGGGATGTGGGTCAGAAGAAGTCAGACCAGAGTCCCCCCTCTCATTCAGATAGAGTCACCCAACATGGTGTCTACCAACTCAGTGGCATTAAAGACCAGACAGAATCATCCAAGAGAGGATGCCCAAGGCACAGAGGGTCGGGTTTTTCCTCCATAGTTGAATACAGTGGAGAAGATGGAGGAGGAGGAGGAGGAGGAGGAGACTGGGTAGAAGAGTAGATTGGTCACTCTCCTTACTCCAGGTTCCTCCAGCTGGGATCAGGCTGAACTCCATGGGGAACAACAATATGCGACTGGAGATTTAAGCTGGGCTAAATGGTTAGGTCTAAACTGGGGTTTGACGTATGAAAGTGATCAGAAAGCTATGAGATTTGCTTGTCACTAAGGGTTTGGAAAAGTGGATACAACACCGTTAAAGGCAGTGCTAGAAAAATAAATCAATTCCATATTTGGATCCCAATGAATCATAGTTTTCAAAAAAAAAGTTTATGTTATGTGCAGAAAGGTAGAGTGTACCTTGTGCTTCTAAACATTAACAATGTCCTAATGCACATGTCATCCTGTAAACTGCTTTTCTCACAGATCTGTTTTGGAGATCTTTACATATCAATATCCTTGCAGTTGGCTGTTTATGACTGCTGCACAGTCTTTCACAGTACTGCGTTTCTAGAGTTGATTCAGTTCTTCTGCAATGATGGGTTTTCAGCTCCTATGAGATAGAACAGACCATGCTACGAAAGAGGGCAAGGTCTTCATAGATCTATTAAGCAGGGCCGTGACTTTTGGACTAAGGACTTGTCCAGGATTTCTGACCCATCATGCTCTCTAAGGCTGGACTCTAAGTGTACAGAAATGTGGGAGAGAAGAGAGCAGATCAGGTTGTTATTCGTAGCTATTGATCCCTGATCTCTAACCTTACTAAGGTAGAAGCAAAGCCAGTGGTTTCAGGCCAACATTCTGTTTCCTCACAAGTTCATTCCTTCTTCTTCCAAACTTTGCCTTTGTAGTAATTGACCAATAATGTCAGAGAAGTACTTTGAAAACTTGAAATAGAGATTTATCACAAACCCAATGGTTTATTAAAATAAATCCCCATACTAGTATGATGCAATCTTTCATTTGCATTTGGCAGATACATATTCTTTAACCTCTAATTTATGTTTTTAAAGTAATGCATAACAGCAGGGTATTTTTCTGGTGATATTTTGCCTCATTGCCAGTAATTACTGAACAGATGTAAGGGTATCCAAACAAGTATATGCAATATTAAACATACAATGCTGAGTATAGAATATATTAATGATTTCGCATTTTGTAGGATTCTAATCCTCATGGCCAAATATCTATAAACACATCTTAAAATTCAGCAAGCTCCTCCTCCTAATCCTAATAAATATGTTTTATTGCTCTTTTTTTACATTATCCTTCATGAAGTTTTAAAACAAGAATGTCAAACTTTTATTCAAAGAATTTCTCTTTTTTAAGATTTATTTTATTTATTTGAAAGAGTTACTGAGAGAGGTAGAGCCAGAGAGAGAGAGAGGTCTTCCATCTGCTGGTTCACTCCCCAAATGACCACAACAGCCAGAGCTGAGCTGATCCGAAGCCAGGAGCCAGGAGCTTCTTTTGGGTCTCTCACGTGGTGCAGGGGCCCAAGGACTTGGACCATATTCTACGCTTTCCCAGGCCATAGCAGAGAGCTGGATCAGAAGTAGGGCAGCTGGATCTCAAGCCAGCGCCCACATGGGATGCCCGTGCTTCAGGATGGGGCTTTAACCCACTGTGCCACAGCTCTGGCTCCATGAATTTCTCTTTAAAACATTTATTCTTTGCTCCCAAGAGCAGAAGAATCTCACATTGTCTTTTTTCCCTCTCTAATTGTGAAAAGTTTTTACTCATTGAGTTTTCATTGTCTTTTGTATTTGGTTCAGTCCATTTCCTCAATTCTCAGTATTAAATTTTTAGCCACAAGTACCTTATTTTTATTGTCATGTACTGATTTAGGTTGGCTGATAACATAAGTCCATGTTTCTAGTCAGTGTTAGAAACAGTGGCCGCTCCAGATATGCTGCCCTGGTTTTTAGTTCTCTCATAGGCTGCCTTTTGCAGGCATCCATCCAGTGCCACAAGATGCCCACAAATATTGATACAGGTAGAGAAAAGGCACAATTCTTCCTGGAAGCTTAGCCCCTAGATAAGCCATCTGCCGCACATTTTTTTTGCAAATGAGAAAATAAATGTGAATCACTTGGTATGTTGGATGATGTTTTATGAGAATGATTTACAGAATCATAGGACCAGAAGAGAAACTAGGAGACTAGAGACGCATTCCTCTGACTGTAGGTAACATGGCTTTCTAAGTAGACTCACTCTCTTCTTACTTTGTAGTTTTTATAAATAACACATTGTACACTTCATTCTGGACATATCCTAAAATTTAATAATATTCATTGTCAGGTTGGTATTCTTCCAATATAGAGTTGGAAACTGTTGACTTCTACTCTGTGTATATCCGCAGCTCATGGCCAAGTCTTTACATTCTTAGTGATATCATTTTCTACATTTGAAGGTGTTATCTTTTTTATACAAATCAGTTCATTTTTTATCATTCTGATCTTTTTAAATGATTTTTTAAATTTATTTGAGATGTGGAGTGATAGAGAGATGAATATAGAGAGACATAGAGATTTTTTTCATCTGCTGGTTCATTCTCCAAATGCTCACAACAGCAGGGGCTGGGTCAGGTTGAAGCCAGGAGCCAGGGACCCAATCTGGGTCTCCTATATGTCAGTGAATCAAGTACTTGAACTGTCATCTGCTGCCTCCCAGGCATATTAGCGGAGAACTGGGTCAGAAGCAGAGTAACTGGGACTTGAACCAGGTATTTCAGTATGGGATGTGGGCATCCCAAGTGGTCGCTTAATCTGCTGTGCCAAAATACTTGCCTCCATTCTAATGATTTTTTAATGTAATTTCTTCAAGTGTGCTGGGCCAGATCTGGAAAGGCTATTCCTATCATTTTGCCATGGGCAGAGTGGGCCCAATTCTGAGAACCTTAAGATTTCTTAACAATAGGTGTGTGTGAAAAAGACAGATGGCTTCCTGTGTACCTGACAGATTCCCACTGACAGAACATCTGTGAAAGGAATGGAAGGTATTTACTTTGAATCCCACTTGTGTCAGTAGAAAATCAGATATAAACTTTTTTTTAAAGATTTATTTATTTATTTGAAAGGCAGAGTTACAGGGGGTGGGAGAGAGAGAGAGAGAGAGAGAGAGAGAGAGAGAGAAAGAGAAATTCTTCACCTACTGGTCCACTCCCTAAATGGTCTCAATGGCTGGAACTGGAGCTGGGCTGATCTGAAACCAGGAGCCAGGATCTTTTTCCAGGTCTCCCATGTGGGTGCACAGACCCAGTACTTGGGCCATCTTCTACTGCTTTCCCAAGTGCATTAGCAGGAATCTTCGTCGGATGTGGAACAGCCAGGACTCGAATCAGCACTCATACAGGGTGCTGGCACTACAGGTGGCAGCCCCCCGCCCCACTGCCTGCTTTTTAAAATATTTATTTATTTATTTGAAAGGCAGAGTTACAGAGAGAGAGAGGATTTAAAATTCTGAACCGCCTTCACAGAGGTGAGGGCAGAAGGCTTTACAAGTCTATTGCCTCACTCAGCCATCGGCCACCATCTCCCTCCCTGCTGCAGCTCTTGCTCTGCTGTCCCATTCTTTGTGATGATAGCTTCCTAGGCTAATCAGGCCAATAAGGTGTCCTGGAAGGGTCACATGATGTACAGGAGGAGGAGAAGGGAGGGAGCAGGTGCCTGTTCAGGGTTTGTCTTTTCCTTTTGATATTTTAACCTCTCACCTTCTGTTCATTTAATTGATCATTATGATGAATAATAAACAGTTGATTGAAAACTCAAATTCCAGTTCTTTTTAGAATGAAAAATATGCAGTATTAGAATTAGGGATGTTCATGTCCTCTTGCCCAGGTTTCTTCCCAATGTCAAGGTAATGGTACAGAACTGGTAATCTGAAGGACTCGGAACAAAAAATAGTTGAAAAGTTTTCCAAGAAATGTCATATACTCTACAAAAGACCAGAATTCAAAAAAATTTATTCCTATTGAGCTATTATTATACATTACAAAGTAAAACATGTTACCTATCTTCAAGAGCTTAGTTTTGTCAGAGAGAACTTTTACAAAATGTGATAGGTAGGTCGGCGCTGTGGCTCAACAGGCTAACCCTCCACCTACAGCGCTGGCATACCAGGTTCTAGACCTGGTCAGGGCACCAGATTCTGTCCCGGTTGCTCCTCTTCCAGGCCAGCTCTCTGCTGTTGCCCGAGAGGGCAGTGGAGGATGGCCCAAGTGCTTGGGCCCTGTACCCCCATGGGAGACCAGGGGAAGCACCTGGCTCCTGGCTTAGGGTCATCATGGTGCGCGCCGGCCGCAGCGTGCTAGCCGCGGTGGCCATTGGAGGGTGAACCAATGGCAAAAGGAAGACCTTTCTCTCTGTTTCTTTGTCTCTCTCTCTCACTGTCAACTCTGCCTGTCCAAAAAAAAAAAAAAAAATGTGATAGGTAATTCTAGATAACACTGTGGGAAGATGTTCCATATCAGCTGATGACAGACTGGAACTCTGAAAGAGGGGTGGCATCCAGTAATGGCAGGGGAGGTGTTGAAACAAGACAGAGTGGCCTCTCCAGGAACTTCAAGGTCGCCAGCACAAAGGAATTTAGAGTGTAAGGATGGAAATGACAAGGTGTGAGTGTGGATGGGCAGGATGGGGGAGAGAGTTCTAAAGTGCTGGGTGTTACCTTGAAGGCACCAATAAATGATTGTAAGGAAGAGCACTACCATACTTGTGGTTTTAGAAGCCATTCCCACAGTGGAGGGAAACGTTTGGAGAATGAATTGATGGAACCTAATTGGAGACAGGGAGACCATTTAGAAGATAAATGCAATAGTCATGAGCTAGATTGTTATGGCGTGAACTAAGATTGTAGCATTGGGGATAGAGGGATAAGGATTAGATTGAACCACAAAATGGGGGGGGGGGATGGTAGCATTTGGTCGATTGGCTGTGGCAGTCAAGGGAGAAGGAACTGAGGGAGAAGGTGCGGGCATTCAGCACAGTGTGGTAAGTTCCTGTTTGGAATGCCCACATGCCATATCAGAGTCTCTGGGTTTGAATCTCGGCTCTGTTCTGATCCAGCCTTCTGCTAATGTGCCTCCTAGGAGATAGCAGATGACAGCTCAAATACTTGGATCCCTGCCACCCACGTGGGAAATCCAGATTGAGATTGAGTTCCTGGTTCCTGGCTTTGGCCAAGCACAGCCCTGGCTGTCGGAGGCATCAGGGGAGTGAATGAGTGTATGGGAGATCTCCCTCCCCTCCCACCCGTGTGTGTCTGCCTTTCAAATAGATTGGTAAAAATCCATAAAAGAATAAATTTTGGAGGAGAGATTCCAAGATGGCGGATTAGGGAGCGACATGATACACTGGGCTAAGGATAAACAGTGCAGAGAAAGGTGTAGGAAGTGCATGCTCTGGGGAGAATTGGAGAGAAAATGACACTGGAAGTTCTATGGAAGGAAGAGAAATGGTGTAGACCTGTGTGGAGGGTGCCGATGCACAGCACAAGCATGGGCACATCTGCAGCACCGAGAGCCATAGCAGGCGGCCAGAGGTGAGAGCAGACTGCAGCAACCCCTGGTGACAGAGCTGGAGGGAGAGAGTGGCCTGGGTCCAGACTGGATCCCTGGAAACTGGAGGTTGCTGGCTGTTGTTCATGGACCCAGTGCATGGGGACGTTTGTTTCACCCAACTTCCCCAAAATGGCACCTGCTTCCCAGCTAAGGGTGAGCAGGTAACATTTTGGGTAGGGCAGCAGCTACAGAAGCCTTTGAGTGTGTGCACAGCTGTTGACTGAGATGGGATGCCTAATCGGAAGTGCTGGCAGCGGTGGCAGGCAAGAAGCAATGTTCCTCCAATGTGCGCTTGTGATACAGATTCTAGTGGAGGAATGACCACAGGCCACACTGACTTTGAGCCTGGCTGGGAGGAAGCAGGACAGCCACAGGGGATGGTGGGGTACCTGCAGGCTCCCAGGGTCAAGACCCCTGGGTGGTGCTGTCTCAGGGAACATCTGCCTCTCTGTTGACTGGACAGCTGGCAGGGTGGAAAGAAACCTCTGGACCTGGCAACTGTGGGAACCTTGTTTGCTGAGACAGTGGGGACTCAGTGGTTATATGGGAAGTTGCAGGGCATAGCTGGGTACTGAGGTCTACCACACCCAACTTGGCTGTTACTCTGAGTGCTCGCCCCACACTGGAGAACTGACCAGAGCTCCCTGGCCATACCTATCACACACCTCTTCGTATTCACTGAAAGAGCAGGCATCCAACTAAGCAACAGAGGCATAGCTCAAAGATAATATCATCATAAGATAAAAGCAAAGATCAACTCTACAAATGCATGAAAGCAAATGCAGAAAATCAAGAAACAAGAATCAGGAAGACACCATGACCCCCACAAAGGAGCACAACAAGATTTCAGTATTAGAATGTGAAGATGAAGAGATTAATTAAATACCAGAATTCAAAAAATTAATCTTAGGGTTACTCAAAGCAATCAGAAGCAAATCCATAAACCAAAGAAAACCATACACGACATGAATGAAAAATTTTCCTATGAAATTGAGGTTTTTAAAGGGAAATTAAATTGAAATATTAGAACTAAAGAATTCAATAGATCAAATTTAAAAATGTAATGGAAAGCCTTACCAGTAGAGTTGGTGAGGCAGAGGAAATAATATCTGAACTAGAAGATAAATCTGTAGAAATAGTACAGTCAAAACCAAAAAGCGAAAAACAAAAACGCAATACAACAAAACAAACAACCAAGAATCAAATAGAAAACTTTAAAACAGTGTTGGAAATCTATGGAAAACTATCAAATGACCCAACATAGGGCTCTTAGGAGTTCTTGAAGGTGCAGAAACAGAGAATAGACTAGAAGACTTATTTACTGAAATAATTACAGAAAACTTCCCCAGTTTGGAAAAAGAAAGGGACATCCAAGTACAGGAAGCACATAGAACTTCTAATAAACAGAAAAGCTCTTCACCACAACACTTTACTGTGGAAAGTTAGACTTTCCACAGTAAAACATAAAGAAAAGATTCTAAAATGTGCACAAGAGAAACACCAGACTACTTTTAGAGGATCGCCAATTAGACTTACAGCACTTCTCACCCGAAACCATACAAGCTAGAAGGGAGTGGGGAGATACAATTCAAGTCTTAAAAGAACAAAACTATTAACCCAGAATACTGTACCCTGCAAAGCTCTCATTGATGAATGAAGGTGAAAGAAAGACCTTCCATAACAAACAAATTGAAAGAATTTGTCACCACTTATCCAGCTTTACAAAAGATGCTTGAGTCAAGATGTGCTACCTGCAGAAACAAAGAAAGATAGTCATCATTATGAAAGAATGAGAAGGCAGAAATTCCCCAGTAGAAGTATAAATGAAGCCCAAAGTAAACAATAGGAATATTTATGGAAAAAATGTCAGGGCCAAGTTGCTACTTATCAGTAGTTATCTTGAGTGTAAATGGCCTCAGCTCTACAGTAAACAGATACAGACTGGCTGAATGGATTGAAAAACAAGACCCATGCCTACAAGAAACACGTCTCACCAACAAAGATACACATAGATGGAAAGTGGAAGGATGAGAAAAGATACTCCATGCTAACAGAAACCAAAAAGGAGCTGGTGTTGCCATCCTAATATCATACAAAGTATACTTTAACATAACAACTGTTAAAAGAGATGAAGAAGGGCACTATATAAAGATTAAGGGATCAATACAACAAGAAGATGTGACTATAGTAAATTTACATGCACCCAATTACAGGGCCCCTAGCTATTTAAAAGAAGTTATAATGGACCCTTTTAAGGGAGACACAGACTACAATACAATAGCAACTGGGGACTTCAATACCCCACTTTCAGCAATGGACAGATCAACCACACAGAAAATCAGCAAGGAAACAACAGTTATTCGACACTATAGACCAAAAGAACCTAACAGATATCTACAGAACCTTTTACCCCACAGTGGCAGAATACATATTCTTCTCATCAGTACATGGAACTTCCTCTAGGATAGACCATATGCTAGGCTGCAAAGCAAGTCTCAGCAAATTCAAAAATTTCAAAATCATACTGTGCATCTTCTCTGAAAACAATAGAATAATGCTGGAAATCAGCAACTCAAGAGTCTCTATATCGTATGCAAACACATGGAGACTGAACAACACGTTCCTGAGTGAACAGTGGGTCATAGAAGAAATCAAAAGAGAAATAAAGAATTTCTGAAAACAGATAAAGGTGACAACATATCAAATAAAACTTATGGGATTCAGTAATAGTAGTGTTAAGAGGGGAGTTTATAGCAATCAGTGCCTACATGAAGAAATTGGAAAGGTATCAAATAAATGAGTTATAATTGCATCACAATGACCAAAATTAGGAGGAAAGAAGTAATTAAAATTAGAGGAAAAAATAAACAAAATAGAAACAAAAAATACAAAAATCAGTGAAACAGAACAGCTGTTTTTTGAAAAAAAAAATTGATACAACTTTGGTGCACCTAACCATAAAAAAAAAAGAAGACCCAAATCAATAAAATCAGGTTTAAAAAAGTAAATGTAACAACAGATACCACAGAAATAAAAACATTAACAGAAATCACTACAAAGAGCTGTATGCCAACAAATTGGGAAACCTAGAAGAAACAGATAGAAACCCAAAAACATACAGTCTACCAAAATCGAGTCATGGGGGCCAGCACAGTGGCACAGTGGGTTAAAGCTCCGGCCTACTGTAGTGCTGGCATTCCATATGGGCACAGTTCAAGTCCCAGCTGCTCCACTTCTGATCTAGCTCTCTACTTTGACCTGGGAAGGCAGTAGAAGATGGCCCGAGTGCTTGGGCCCCCACACCCATGTGGGAGACCCGGAAGAAGCTCCTGGCGCCTGGCTTCCAATCAGCTTGGCTCTGACCATTGCAGCCATTTAGGAAGTGAACCAGTGGATAGAAGGCCTCTTTCTCTCTCTCTCTAGCTCTACCCTTCTCTGTAACTCTGTCTTTCAAATAAATAAAAATAAATCTTAAAAAAAAAAATGAGTCATGAAGACATAAAAAACCTAAACAGACAAATAACCAAAATGGAAATTGTATCAGTAGTAAAAACCCTCCAAAGAAAGAAAAGCCCAGGACCAGATGGCTTCACTGCTGAATTCTACCAGACATTTAAAGAAGATCTAATTCCAGTTCATCTCAAGCTATTCAAAATGATCAAAAGGGAGGGAATCATCCCAAAACTTTCTATGAGGCCTGCATCACCTTAATACCTAAACCTGAAAAAGATGCAGTAGAAAAAGAGAAATATAGACCAATATCCCTGATGAACACAGATGCTAAAATCCTCAACAAAATATTAGCTAATCGAATCCAACAATCTGTTGGTGGTAATGTAAACTGGTGCAGCCACTGTAGAAGACAGTATGGAAATACCTCAGAAATCTAAAATAGATTTACCGTAAGAAGCAGCCATCCCGCTCCTGGGAATTAATCCCTATCAAAAGAAATCAGTATATGAAAGAATTATCTGTACCCCCATGTTCAATGCAGCACAATTCACAATAGCTAAGATATGGGATCAACCCAGATGTCTATCAACTGTTGACTGGATAAAGAAATTGTGGTATATATACACTACGGAGTACTACCCAGCTGTAAAAAAAAAAAAAAAAAAAATGAAATCCAGTCTTTTGCCAAAATTTGGAAACCATTGTACTTAGTGAAATAAGCCAGTCCCAAAAAGACAGATACCATATGTTTTCCCTGATCCGAGGTAACTAATGGAGTACCTGAAATGCAATGTATTGGAGTGAAATAGACATCTTGAGAATCGATGATTGTTTATATCCCTTGTCACTTCCATTGAGGAATAGTGATGTTTTTCTTTCTCTTCATACTATTTGTTGAACTCTTTTACTTATAGTAGGATTAACTATATCAAGTATACTGAAAATAGATCATTGTAAAAATTAAGAGTGGGATCCCGAGCTGGTGCCGCAGCTAACTAGGCTAATCCTCTGCCTAGTGGCGCCGGCACACCGGGTTCTAGTCCCGGTCGGGGCACTGGATTCTGTCCCGGTTGCCCCTCTTCCAGGCCAGCTCTCTGCTGTGGCTAGGGAGTGCAGTGGAGGATGGCCCAAGTGCTTGGGCCCTGCACCCCATGGGAGACCAGGATAAGCACCTGGCTCCTGGCTTTGGATCAGTGCGGTGCGCCGGCCACAGCAGCCATTGGAGGGTGAACCAACGGCAATGGAAGACCTTTCTCTCTCTCTCTCTCTCTCACTGTCCACTCTGCCTGTAAAAAAAAAAAAAAAAAAAAAAAAAAAAAAAAAAAAAAAAAAAGTGGGATCCCAAGAGGAAGGCAGAGGAAGGGTTGGATCATGGGTGGGACAGAGGGTGGGGGGAAGTGTCACTATGTTCCTAAATATGTATATATGAAATATATGAAACTTGCATAACTTAAATAAAAATTTTTAAAAAAGAAGAAATTTTGATCCTTGGGAATGTTCCAGATGTGTGAATGCAAGATGTCTCTGAATGATGAAGTATTACATTTGAGAACTCAGATTGCAGCTCCTTTTTACAATGGAGAATATGCACTGCTAGCTTCAGGGAGGCTTGTGTCCTCTGGTCTAGGCTTCCTCCCCCAAATCAAGACAGCAGGATTCAGAACTTCTGACCCGAAGTTGCTCAGAGGGTGGCAACACATAAGTGGCCACGTCTACACGGGGCTGGAGCTTGATGTGGGAGTTATTAGCATAAATGCATGGCCACAGAGAGAGCCTCAGAGTTGGGGAGCTGCTCAGGAATTATGCAGAGATGCCCACACACTGCCTTCATGTTTCCCCAGAACACTGATCCTAGTTTCTCAGTATGGTGTCCAGCATTCACAATGTCATCTTCTCTTGGACTTCGGGGCACAAAGGAGGCTTAAACACTAATCTGCTTTTTGGGCTTCACAAACTCACACCTTCTGTTATTATAATCTCATCAATTTTCATGAGTCATTTTGGTTTTCAGGCTGATGCAGACAAATGTCTGTTTCCTACCAGCATAAACAGACATCTTAATTTGGTATTAGCTATGCTCATGCACCAAAGTAAAATGAGATTAAAGAGAAGCCCTTTCACTTTATGCCGATGCCCGAGTGGCACTTCCTTGCCTGGTTGCCAGGCATGGAGGTGGGTTGTTTTACTTTGAGTTCTTTTTGAATAGCAGCCCTAGGTTCTGAAACCTTTGTCACTGCTGGCTTCCACAGAGTGGTATCAGTATCCTGCATCCCTAACCATTTGCAAATCACTGTCGATGTTCATAGAAATTGGTGTGGAAGGAAAGGAAGGGCTTTCAAACCTTGATTTTCTGAAGCTTGGAAAAAAGTAAATATTTTTAGATTTTTCCAAGAACACAATTCCAGCAGCAAATAAAGGCACCTGAGTGTTCCAAGTGACGGGAGCATTCTAAATGGGGAAGACTTGGGCAGCATCGCTGCCTGTCTCTTTGCCAGGGCCTCATTCCTTTGAGGCTCTGGGAAGTGAGATGGTTCTGAGAGCCAACTGTGGGCAGATTTCTTCTTTTCAGAAATAAATTCGTGCTAGCAGGCAGGTCTCCCGATAGGCGGATGCCGCCTTGTTGAGTCAAAGAACGTTGCACATAGAAGAAGCATTTGCATTCTGGAGACCAGCGTCTGCACTTCTCCAGAGGGACTTTGGAGCAGCCAGACCTGCTGCCCCTATCCATTAAGATGGAGAGAAGAGAGTCCCTGCCCATTTTAATGCTATTTTATCTGTGCTTGATTTGAGACCCTCTGGGACAGACCCATTTATATACGAGAGAGGAGCCCAGCTCCAGCTATTTAGGTACTTAGACCCCGTCTCTGCTGTCGGTTATGAGTGAAGAGTGGACACAGCTCTGCCTGCACAAGCAGTAGGTGTGGCGTAGGATGGTGGTGATGAGGGGAGCTGGGCTGCTGTGACCCACCCCTGGCTAGTGTCACTCTAGGGATGTGGCATCTGTACTAATAACAAATACTGCCAATCACGGTGTCACATTGAAGCCTCTAGTACATTGTGTCTAGAATATTCTTTGTTTAGACAGCAAAAGTGTCAGAAAGAAAAAAGCAAGACATGAGTCCCTTGGGTTGATTGAAGTGAGGAGGGACAGCAGAACAGAGTCTAAGTAAAAATGTGACAGTCAAAATGAGTTCTATGGACAAACATAAGAATCCAAAAGGAAGGACGTGTGAATCCATTTTGGGTTTCAGAGTGGTGCTGGAAGCAGAAATTAAAGGTATAAAAGTGACTCAGAGTTTTGGTAACAAGTGTCTAGTTTGGTGTTTGTACCCCAGCGGTTAACCACATTAAGAAATGGTTGACTCCCTGCAACCAGAAGTGGAAGGTGGTTCATCCAGAAACAGCAGCATTCACAGTGGTCTAAGTACCATGGAGAGTGGCAGGCAGCTTTTCCAGCCCTGGCATTGCCAGGGGCGTTGTTGGTCTGTATCTGATTTTTGTCACGGTTGGAGTAGCGGTGCACGACTGCGGAGATCTGAAAGCTGAGAGCTGTCCCGAAGGGTGACTGTCTCCCTGAGGTTGTTCCCAGGCTGTGCGAAGTTACTGTGTAAGTTCTACGCACTGCTGATCAACCTCTGACTGTCTCTTCCTCTCTCAAGCGTGTATACATACACACACAGGGCTCAAGGCTTTGTGCGGCAGCTATATGACCTCTCTGGATGGTCCAGAACTTTGCTGGTTTAAGTCGTCATAGAACATGGTCCTGCCTTAGAGAAGACCAAACCAGCAACACAGGAGGCCGGGGTCTGGGATCCTGCGGGAGCTGGTGGAACCGTCTGACCAGAGAGGTCAGCTCCAGTGGGAAGAGGAGCTGCACAGACCAGGACACTCAAGTGAGGCCGTCATCCTGGGCGCCGGCGTCAGAAACGGGAGAAACAGTGCTGTGACCCCTTTACCTCTGAGCCACATCCTGTTGTGTTTGATCACAGTGTTTGGGGACAGCTGTTACTCCCTGTCCACAGCTAGGCTTCCTAAAAGCAGAGCCTGAGTCAGGGACCTGAGAGCATGAAACTGAGATAGGGGATGCCCTCGGGGTAGAGGGAGTTGGGGAAGTAGATAGGGTGGGAGTGAGGCTAAGAACGCCTTGTCTCTGTTTGATCCCACAGGGTCCCGGGCATATGTTGCCCCCAGAGTCAGGATAGGCATGGCTTAACAGCTTAGGTGAGGCAGCATCTGTTTCCTAAGTAATCTTCCAGAGAGGCCCAAGACCCTGTATTCACCTGGGGGGTGGGTACCGTAACCCAGGAAAGAGGATCTGGGAGAAGGAAGTGGTAGACTTTGTCTCACAGATGGGGCAACTAAGACCCAAAGAGGAGACTTGCTCCAGGCATCCCACCGATGGAGCAGGGACTCGCACAGAGCTGGTCAGCAAAGAGCACAGCCGAGCAGTTGGCTGGCATTTGCCTTGTACTCTTGTGTCTAAGCACGTAGCCCTGGAAGCATCGGCAGGTACGGTGCATAAAACAGAATGGAAAGTCCTGCACGGACCCTGGTCTGGCTGAAGCCAGCACCAGGGAATGAAGATTATGTTATATTATTGAGGCACATTAATTCATGATCTCTTTTTTATTTTTTATTTATTTTAAAGATTTATTTTATTTATTGGAAAGGCATAGTTATAGAGACAGAGAGGGAGAGAGAGAGAGAAAGGTCTTCCATCCATTAATTCACTCCCAAAATGACTGCAATGGCCAGGGCTGGGCCAGGAGCCCAGGTCTTCCACATGGCTACAGGGCCCCAAGCACTTGGGCCATCTTCGGCTGCTTTCACTGGCCATGAGCAGGCAGCTGGATTGGAACTGGAGCAGCCGGGACTCAAACTGGCACCCATGTGGGCTGCCAGCATGGCAGGCAGAGGCCTATCCTGCTGTGTCACAATGCTGGCCCCAGTCTCTTGTATTTTTGTGGGTCTTGTGGAAAGAAGGACTGACTGCCTTTATTTTAGTGATGTTTGATTACCAGCAGCCTGGGAAGACAGAGGTGCTGTCTCTCTTCACAGCAAGGGCAGGCGTGCTTACTACTCATTGATTCAGGTCCCCTGTGACACAACGCACTGAGTGGACAGGTGTCAACTGGCCCACTAAGCATTTATGGGAATTAGGCTCAGGAAACTGATGTACAAATAATGATAATCTGGCTGCTGTTGCTGCTGTGAGTAATAAAATGTCCTTTGTTTCTGATCCGTAAGTCCAATGTTTTTCCCCAATCTTCAAGTAGTTGTGGGAGGCTAACTTGTTATGAAGCAAGCAGGGTAAAATACAAGATCCATCTTTAAAAACGTTTATTTATTTGAGAGGAAGAGGAAGCTAGGGGTGGAGGATGGAGAGAGGGATGGAGAGAGAGAAAGAGAGAGAGAGGGAGGGAGGGAAGGAGGGAGGGAAGGAGGGAGGGAGGGAGGGAGGGAGGGAGGGAGGGGCGGAGGGGCACTTTCACAGCCACTGGTTCACTCCCCAAATGCCTGCAGTAGATGGGCCAAAACTGAGAGCCAGGAACTCAATCCAAGTCTTCCATATGGGTGGTGGGGGCTCATACTTGTCCCTCCCAAGCTGCACTTTACCAGGAAGCTGGATTTGGGAGCACAGCCAGGGATTCAGATCCAGGCACTCTGATATGGGGAGTGGGTATCTAATGTGGTATCTTAGATACTAGGCAAAATGTTTGCCCCCTCATCACAGTTTTTGGCCTCATTACTATTACTTGTTATTTTAGGAAAGAAGAATTTACTTAATGGTTGTTGAATTTCTATGGAAAGCTTCAAATATTTTTCTCCCAAATTATTTATTTCTGTTCCACTCAACGTACGTCTGGGATATGCTTCTAAAACAGCCATGTGCTTTCACAGGGATGAAGAGCCTCTTCATTAGATTAATTAGTTAAATTAATGTAAGCAGGTAAATTGTGCTAATGGTCCCGGTGCTTTCTCCCTTTGTTCAATGGGATGTTAACAGATGTAACTCAGGCAGAGCATTAAAAGGTTTGCATCCTTGGGCTTGCACTTAGCTTTGCCACTGCTGTGAAAAAGGCAAGCGGGGTTACCCTGTTGGTCCCAAGATAATGAGGGGTGTGTGGAGTTTACCCACTTCCAGCCTTACTCTGCCTCCACCAGTGACCCCAGCTGGCCACAGAGCAGTCCAGCAACTGTGGTCAACCCTCCCTAAAACGGTCAGCCAATGACTGTGTCGGCTAAGTAAGTGATTATGGCTGTTTTAAGCTATTAATTAGAGGCTTAGTTTGTTACACAGCAAAAGCTAACTGTCATATCTTCCCCATGTAACGAGTGGATTGTCTTTTAATGTTTGTTGTAATGGACTTGGGAGAAGAGTGCTGCTGCAGCCCAAACTCCACATCTGAACTCTTAGGGCTGCAGGAACCCTGTTAACTCCAGTTGTGTGTAGTCAGAGTAGGCGGTTGTCCCAGCCTCCTTCCCTCTTTCCCTCCCTCCCTCTTCTCTGCTGGTTCGGTCATTGAAGATGAATGCATTCCCGCTTCAGTGGGTAGGTGCTGGGGATAGAGCTAATAAGCTAATGAGGACATGGATGCAGGAGGATATTGCAGGAGATATTTAGTGCTGCTGGGAGTGTGGGAGTCTATTTAGAACACACGGACAAATCGACCGCTCTGCCGACGGCCATGGGGTGGTTTCAGGAGCACTGAGCAGGCCCCACCACTGTTACTCCCCGGCTTCTTCCTTCCCCACTCCTTCCCTCCCTCCCTCCGTCTCTCCCTCTCCCCTATTCCTTCCTTTCTTGCTTCTGCCTTCCCTCCTGCCTGCCTTCCTGTTTTCCTTCTCCTTTCCTTCCTGGAATCCAGTCCTTGCTGGGCTCCCCACGCTGCTGCTTGGGCTGAGGTCATGCACACCCACGTGCCTGCCCTCTGCTCACCTTCAGGCCTAGGTACATTCAGAAGCAGTGAATTAGTGGAGTTCTGTAGTTGGCCTCTCACGAGAGGTGCCACTCTCCACTCGCCTCTGTTCATTCTTTGTTCTTCAACTCAGTAGGGGTCTCACTGTAGAGCTCCTGTGAGTGAGATTCTCACTGCGTAAGCAAGTTTGCAGGATACGCTCCTTAGCTAGCACGTGTGATAACTGAGTTGGCAAAGTGTTGGTATCGTTCACAATCACTGATGTTCTTTAATAGTCGTGGGGCTGAGTGAAAAGAGAGACCATGCAAGCTGTGAGATTGGACGGTCCACATCTTGACATCTTGCAAATGTAAATTGGAGCCTCCTGAGGCAGGGCTGATTTAATCTCAGAGGCCCTGAGCAACAGAGGTGGGCTGAGAAAAAAGTGAATCTCACTGGGCAAGAGTAACTCGGGAAGCTCTGCAAGAGGAGGGAAAAATACCAAATTGTGAGAAATAAGTTCATGAATATAAGAGAGAGAAGATAGGAACTTTATCAGGAAATGAGGAGTGACTGAAAGGTATCCCAAGTAATCAGAACCAGATCAAGTGAGAAAATATGTTTAAAACATTTCTTGGCCTGAGAGAAGATCTCAGATTGGGATGACAGAAATGAGTCATCTCTCGCCGGTGCCGCGGCTCAATAGGCTAATCCTCCGCCTTGCGGCGCCGGCACACCGGGTTCTAGTCCCGGTCGGGGTGCCGGATTCTGTCCCGGTTGTCCCTCTTCCAGGCCAGCTCTCTGCTGTGGCCCGGGAGTGCAGTGGAGGATGGCCCAAGTGCTTGGGCCCTGCACCCCATGGGAGACCAGGAGAAGCACCTGGCTCCTGCCTTCAGATCAGCGCGGTGCACTGGCCGCGATGGTCACTGGAGGGTGAACCAACGGCAAAAGGAAGACCTTTCTCTGTGTCTGTCTCTCTCTCACTGTCCACTCTGCCTGTCAAAAAAAAAAAAAAAAAGAAAGAAAGAAATGAGTCATCTCAGGTAAAATGAGGAAAATAGTACCTGCATTTGGATGTCATAAGGGGCACTTTGAACTGTAAGGCAGGCAACAGTCCCCTGAGTATCCCTGATGACAGGAAGAGAATACATGGAGATCTTATCCAGGGGGCATTGATGTTATGTTGGGGACACACTTGTTATGTCTTCTTCAGGGATAAATACTGGAATGCAATGGAGAAGCATCTAGAGCTTTTGTAGCCATGAAAGGATGGCTACCATGAAGTTTACACCCAACCAGTTATTCAAACCATTTGCTTAAAAGGGAGGGCTGGCATGTACCATCCACTGACTGTTTTTGCAAAGGTTAGTTGAAGATAGTCTCCAATGAATTGAGAAATTTCTTTTTTTTTTAATTTTAAAGATTTTATTTATTTATTTGAAAGGCAGAGTTACAGAGAGGCAGGGGCAGAGAGAGAGAGAGAGGGCTTCCATCCACTGGGTCACTCCCCAAATGGCTGCAATGGCCAGAGCTGTGCTGATCTAAAGCCAGGAGCCAGGAGCTTCTTCCAGGTCTCACACGCAGGTGCAGAGGCCCAAGGACTTGGGCCATCTTCTACGGCCTTCCCAGACCATAGCAGAGAGCTGCATTGGAAGCAGAGCAGCTGGAACTTGAACCGGCACCCGTACGGGATGCTGGCATGGCAGGCGGCAGCTTTACCTGCTACACCACAGCACCGGCCCTGAAAAATTTCTAATTATGATATGAAGAAGTCATTATTAAAATAGAAAGCATTATACAAAGCACACAGACATCATCGCATGGATGGATTTCACATGTATGGTCTTAACTGGTTACAAAGAATGTGGAGACTTGTGCTATGTTGTAGTTTTTTGTGATATTGACATGGAAAGGTGAAAAGTGAGTCAGAGGTAAGGAGCTACTCTTCTCACTACTGCAGGATCTGCAACTTGATATATGGGATTGTTTCTCTTACTTGAGTACACATTAAAAATAAAAATATCTCTGTTAAAAATAATCACCATTTGAGAGAAAAATGTTAGCTAAAGTCAAAAAGGCAATTGAGAAATACTGTGAGGAAGTGCTCAGTAAACGTGTAATAGAAACATGCTTGTTTTATTCTATAAATATTTATCAGGCATTTACTATGTATTGGCCATTTTCTGAAATCTGGGAAAATGATAATGGATAAGACAGATATAATGTTTGCTTTTAGAGAGCTAATGAAGCAATCAAACAATTAACCAAGTGAATTAAATAATCAAAAATGTGAAAGGTGTTTTGGTAAAAAATGAGAACTTACTTTAGAAAAGATAATAAGGAAGGGCACTCAAAAAGATTATTTTCGAGTGAGTCTTGAAGCCTGAGATGTTCTCATCATGAAGGGAGTTGGGGGGCCTTTGTGCATTTTATGAAGTGGGCATTTGTGCAGTCACTAAACCAACAGGCCGTGGAAGAGGATGGTCTGGTTCACGCCTTGCGAGGAGAATGGGGCAATGATGCCAGCGTGAGGCAGGGGGAGAACGGCATGGACAGGTTGGTGGAAGTGGAGAACAGCTCGCTCTAGTCAGCGGTGTAGCAAGGCAGATGTCTGTGTGACTTTCAGATAGAGATGCCAAGTCAGTTGTCGGGGGTAGGATTCCTGAGGTCAGAGATGTCAACAGTACAGGTGCAATATATATTTGAGAACTAGCAGCATATGGTGACATTTTAAAGCCATGAAAATGTATGATAGCATCAAGAGAGAGAGTGTGCGGTAGAGACTACCAGTATTGAGAAGTACATTCTAGGAAAACAAGGCCAGTCCCAAGGCAGCACAATACCAGGCTGGCCAGAGTATCCTCACTTGTGATAAAATTTGGACCCAGTCATTTCTGTGGGTGTCCAGGTTCCCTATAACTTGGTACATTCCAAGTCAAGGTCCAGAATTTAGCAGGGACAGAGATAGACAACAGCTGCTAGATGGTGGGACTTCTAAGTTTCCATCATTGCCTGATGGAAAAGGTGTCAACCTGTCAGCTGGCACAGTTGCTGCCTTGATTCTGTGTCTTCCAAGTGGCGGAATTCTCCTCTAGCCTTTTTCTGTCAGCTCTTTGTTTTTGGTTGATGAAGCACTTCTGATATGAACAGTGAACTACATGCTAAGGCTTGGGGATTATAAGACATGGTAATTTGCTGGCAAGATGTCCTATATCAGATTTCTTGGCTGGAGAAACACAAGACCTCCCATGAGATTATCAATTTCTGGGGTCCAAGCCTTCTGGGCTGACAAGCATTGATTCATTACTGCCCTGGGTTATATAGCTAGTTTCCTCGAAACTTTGCTGGATTTCTGCAAGAGTTGAATTCTTAAACATGTTAATCCTTAGCTCTCAATCTGCCTTGTAACTCCAAAAAGTATCTTCTGTGCACCATAGCACACTGTCAGAAGTGATAGCATCTCAACCTTGAGAAATGTGGGATTAGTCACTGACTTCACTTTAAGAGACATGGGGAGGTGGTCTCTAATGGTCCATTGACCACCTCCAGGAGGGAGGTCATTTTCAGCTGAGGCATTCAGGATGTCCATTCATAGTAGCCAGAGTCGTGGGGGTCTGCATACAATATCTATGGGTCTGTAGCCCTGAGGTTGAGAAAATGCTAACTAAAATTGCAGTATTACTGGAGTCACCAGTGACCCCTAAAGCAAAGCAGAGACATCCTGCGTGGCTTCTTCAGTCTCCTGAGCTATGATTCATTATTGATGATGTTGGTGGTGGGATTCTAAGTGGTGTAGTTCACTGGAGTTTGCCAGAAGGCACCAGGAGTAGGTAAAAGCATTGGTGTTATCAGATACCCTGAGTGGCTGCCAACTCTTCCCTAGCAAGTCCACACCAGGACAGTTTAGCTGAGGAAGCCAGCACTTGTGAGAAATGCACCCAAGAACTCAGAATGCCTGGATGGCAGTTCTGGAAGTATCCAAGTTCAACATTTATGGAAGAAGATTGACTCTCATGACTTATGGGAGTCTCGTGCTCAGGGATAATAATCTTGGCAGGGACCTTGGAGTCATCCTGTGGCCTCCATACCAATTCAAATCCATGGCTCCATGGTTCTTGAATGCATATCTTTGCACCCAAGGTGAGCAGTGTGGCAGAGTGCCAGGGCATGGAAAACACATGGCAAAGTGTCTGGACTCAGAAGTTTGATACCACCTGGGGTGAAATAGAGTAATGTGGGTTCTCTGGAATGACCTGGTAGGCTGGATGATCAGTAAGCAGGCAGGAGAAGCAGTACCTCTAGACTGCTATCTTCCTAGTCTTTAGCACAGGTTACAGGCTGGACTTCAAATGGCATGGAGGAGTTGGGGTAGTAACAGTAGTGCCTAAGTTAGCAGAATCTAACTGGACACTGGCTGTGTTTGTTGGCTTTTCATTGCTATTATAATATACCTAAAGCAGGCAGGCAGGCAGGCTACTTTATAAAGGAAAGAGATTTATCTTGGCTTATGGACCTGGAGATGCAAAGGCTAGGGCCCCATCTGATGGCTTTCCTGCTGTGGAGTCCCGAGGAGGTGCAGAGTATCCCCTAGCAGAAGACAGGGAACGTGCTTGTCTGTATTCTCTCTTGCTCTCTCGCTCTCGCTCTCCCTCTCTCCCCTCTCACTTCTCCTTTTGAAGTCACCAAGACTCAGTCATGGGGACTCCACTTTAATGATTTACTTCTGCCTGATCACTTTCTAAAGGCCAACCTGGAAACACCATACATGGACTAAGTTCCCACCCTCCTGGTACCATTAACATAAGACTTGGAGGACTAAACTGCTATATAAATTGGGGACCGAACTGTATTTAAAGCATACAATGGGCTTTAAAGCAAGTCTGACAAATGTAATTTTAAGCATTACACCCTGGAGTAGAGAGGAAAGTTGAGAACAGCTGAGAAGGCACAAGCTAGATGGGCAGCATCTGATACAGTGGGTCCCTCTGGATTCTCAGTGTCCAAACACTCCCGTCTACCCTTGCATTTAACTTCCAAGCAGCGACCATGGCAGCATCATGCCATGCTCCCACAGAACACAGGCACTCAACATTTTATATGAATACAAAGTTACTTGGCGTCTCCCGCCCCAAAAGGAAAAACATTCTATGAAGACATGGGTGGAGAATGCTCAGTTTCTTTCTTAGCACATCCCAAATTCCTTTTGATTGTTGGTAATTTAGATTGAGTTATCATTACCATCAGTACACTGTATGTAAGACAGCAGGATAAGCAGAGGGTCATAGAAGGGGCACAGATAGTTTATGTATGTATTCTGATGACCAGGTCTAGCCATCTAGGCTAGAACATGGATTCCAGCAGCCACAGGTGTGCACCCAGAAGGAAAGTGAAGATTGAAGTAGTCTGGTGAGCAGTAGCATCTGTCCTATTTAGAGAGAGGAGTGTTTCAGGAAAGGAAGATTTTGATTAAACATGGTATTTATCTCCTATTTTGCTGACTCTGGAATAATCCTTTAAAATGTCAATGAAAGAGATAAACAAGAGTTGGGAAGGGAAAATAGAATGGGAGAGTGAGAAACAAGTAAAGATATCAGCAAAATGTGGAACAGCAAGATCAGGTGTGTCCACTGGCGATGTGGCAGGTGTTTGAAAAGAAGGCTGACAAAGAGAAATGGTATTTCCACTCCCAGTCTCCATGAAAGCCCCCGATATTGGGAGCAACCAACGTGTTGTGTAGTCGCAGTAATGATGTGTAACCGATGATCATGAAGCCTCCATGGGGGCTGGTAACCTTTGGTGGTTCATACTTCTGAAGATCAGTGGGATCACGTATGCATTTGTGCGTCAGATGGGGGCTGTTCGAAAGGCTGAGCTTGGCTGGAGCTCTTGATGGGTGCAGCTCCACTCCACGTGTCTCTCACCCTCCTGCGGGAGCCATGTCGTTCTCCCGGCACGGAAGCACCAGTAGACATGCTAGGACCCAGCTCTGAAGTGGCACACAGCCACTCACCTCCCTCTATTGGCCAGGCCAATCACACACACGGCCAAACCCAAATCATAGGGTGAGGGAATAGACCCAGACTCCCCAGAGAGAGGGATTACAGAGTCACATGGCCAAGGACACAGAGGAAGGGAAGGGGGATAATAGGGTTCATAGCGCAAACTACCTTCTTAGCTCATTCAGGCTGCTATCACAAAGATTCTTGGAGACAGCGAAGTTTCCGATACCAAAACAGCAGCAGCTTTGCTGTCTGGGGAGGGCCTTCTTCCTGCTTTGTAGATGGCGCCCTCTGCATCCTTATGTAGCAGAAGGGGCAAATGATCAAAGGACTTAAACAGACATTTTTCAAAAAGAAAATCCAAACGGCCAACAGACACATAAAAATTGCTCAGGATCACTAGCTGTCAGGGAAATGCAAATCAAACCACAATGAGGTTTCACCTCACCAGCTTTAGAATGGCTTTCATGCAGATCAACAAACAATAAATCCCCTAATCCACTGTTGGTGGGAATCACTATGTTCCTAAAGCTGTATTTATGAAACTCATGAAGTCCGTGTTCCTTAAATAAAACGTTTCTGTGGGGGTAAAAGAAACACCAGTTGCCTCCATTCCCCACATGTCCCCTAGAACGCCAGCAAGTCCAAAGAAGAAATAGGTCATCTTTCCTGCAGGTACTCTATGAGCCCAGAGAAAAGCCCAACAGTCAAGGCTGCTTGGAGCTGAATCCATGCAGGTGCATAGCAAGTGAAGTAAGGTTTTAAAACAAGTAATTATTAATTACCCACATTTACATATGTAAATAAAATAGAATTATATACATATAATTTTATGGTAATTTTACAGCCATGAAATATCATCAACCCATGGAGATAATTCTTCCAAGAGGTGGAGATGAGCAGTTGCCCTTGTGGTGCAGGTTAAGCCACCATCTATGAGGCTAGCATTCCAAATGAAGCTGGTTCATGTCTCTGCTGCTCCACTTCTAATCCAGCTCTCTGCTAGTGGCCTGAGAAAGCATCTGAAGATGGTCCGAGTACTTGGGTCCCTGCCACCTACAGGAGAGACAGATGTAATTCCAAGCTTTGGAACTCTCCCAGCCTTGGCCATTGTGGCCATTTGGGAACTGAACCAGCAGATAGAAAATCAATCTCTCTCTCTCTCCCCATCTCTCTACAACTCTGCCTTTCAGATAAGTAATTTTTTTTTTCAAAAAAGGTGATAATGAGAAAAGAGGATGGAGGGATGGGTAGATTTAATGAATATTTAAAGGTTATGTTGTGATGCTAAAGGCATAAATGAAAACTCAGTCTTTGAGAAGAGGAGAATGTGATGTCAACTGGAACCTAGGAAATGCTGGGAACAGCTGGAGCCTCAGCGACACCTAACAGTCTCTGCTTAGGAACCCGGAGATCCTGTTTCTGGTTCTTAACAGCATCATGGACTAGACACACCCACACGCAGAGACACAAGTAGAAAGCAAGAAATCAACCTACAAAACTGCTAATGGTTCTATCTTTGTGGCAAGAGAGATACATTTTTTTCCTTACAATTTTCTGTACTTTCTGAATTCCATTCAATAAAGATGCGTTCAGTTCAAATCTGGGGGAAAATGTTGTCTGTTGCCCCTTATTTGTTTACTTATTTGTTTGCTTCCTTCAGAAAATGGGCGTTTCTGGAAGGACAGGTCGAGGACCCAGTAAGTGGTGCTTGCCGGCGTCGTTGGAGACCCCTGCCTCTCCACGAGGATTCTCCTGGGTTTAGCAGCCTCCTGGAGCTCCCACTTCCCTCTCCCCTTCTCCGTCCCTCCCCTTCCTCCCCAGGCAGTTGTCTCCGCCTCCCTCTCTCACTAGTTTTGTCTCTCACTCTCCCAGGCTATTTTCAATCCGCCCCCTCCCACTGGCTGATCTATTTTCATGTAAAGAACATGATTTCTGAGAGTGCTACTTCATTTTTTCTGGTCCCCCTGTGGACTGGTCTGAATGCACGTTGTCAGGGAATTATGTTGTACCAACTGCAGGAAATGAATTAAATTACTAATAGATCATTCTCTCCCAGGACAGGGACAGATAAGCAAGTAAACTGGCTGTAGTGCCTTGGCTCCTGGTGCAGCCCGAGATTTGCTGGAACCCAGGGTCTGCAGCTCTTCAGCTCTCTGGCCTCTGCCTGAGCTCTGGGAGCCAAAGAACTTGGATTAGAAGCTCGGCATGCCTGTGCTCCCTACACTTGGATGGCCTTCTTCCCCATACAGGGTAATAGCACCTGCTGCAGGGAATGCAAGCCCGGAAAACAGCCGTCCTGGGTTGAACAGCACACGGCACATAGACACTGCCATCCTTCCAGTTTCTTACACACACACACACACACACACACAGCCAGGGCAGTCACTGTGGACAGCAGAAACCAAGGTCGCAGGTCTAGGGGAATGGCAGCGGGGAGTGGCTCTTACTTAAGGAAGCCATTCTCAATGAAGACAAGTGGAGCAAACCCGCCAGCCTGCCTTGTATCTTAGCTATTATGACTATTGAGGACTAGGACAGCTGACCTTTTATGTGTGACCTTGTGAAGGCCTTAGAAACCCCATGGGACACTTTTGTTGCCGTGTCACAGTGAAACCCAGAGAGGCTGTTCAACTCAAGGTGCTGATGAGTCCTGGAGCCAAGATTCGAAGCTACAGCAAACTGCTTCCGTGTGAACTCCAAGGCGGATTCACCTGCTTCAAGTGTGCTGCAATTTCCTATCCCTGTTCCAAGTAGAACAATGGAAAACTGAGTTCAAAGACACTAATTAATCCAAAACACCAGTATTGCTTCAGTTATTAGCCTGTTCCCTTTGAAAAGGGCTCTTCCTTGTCTTTGTTTCTTACTTGGTGCCTTCCTCTTAATCACTTAGAATTCAGTGGATTGGCATTTGGGGATTACCAAGGGGCACATTCATTCATTTGTTCATACCTTCTATAGCCATCAACCTGTGGTGTCCTGGGAATTGGGCCAGACACTAAAGAAACACAGTCTTGGAGGAGGTCGCAGCCTCCTGCAGAGAGAAATGCAAATGTGCTCTGAGGAAGTCCTGTGGGAGGGGAGCCTTGAGGAATGCTAGCTCTCTCTGCTAGTGAGGGTGGATGTGTCAGGCTGAGGCATTTGCCCTGAGTACCGGAAAGCGGTTCAAACTGAATTAAAGGGCAAGGGAATTCATCATGTCTCCAAACAACACTACCCTAGTCACTGCAGGCAGAGGCGGCACTTCCATTTCTCTGCTGTTCTCTCAGTTCTGCCCGCTTTTGAATTTGACCTTGGATTTGACCTTGGATTCCCTAATGATTACAAGATGAGGGTCAGCAGCAGGTGCAGCAATGGTCTTTCTAGGTTGTGTCTAACAGGAGAGAGATGGAGAGATGGAGAGATGGAGAGATGAGAGAGAGAGAGAGAAAGAGAGAGAGAGATAGGTGTGTTGTTGTGGTGTAAACAATCAAACTGTGAAGAACATTTCCTTTGTCAGTTCTGGTCATGTACCCATTCTGGGGGCAATAACGTTTCCCTGGGACATCGTAAAGGAGAGGAATTATCACAATGGGTGTTGTCTACGAAAGACCCCTTTCCCTGAAACAAACTTCTCTTGACTCTTCTGCATGGCCTGGGAAACGGTCCAGAAGCTGTGTGCGTAACCAACAGTGTCCCTGACAGCAGGTTTCAGATGGGAGGTGATATCGGATATTGGTGAATGACTAAGAGCTTGCCAGACACCCCCCCCTCAAAAAAAAGGTTAACAGTGCATTGCAGAAAGGAAGCAGCTTGTCCCTTTGCCCAAGGACCTGACACACTTGTTGCCTGCGGTGCTGGTTCCTTGAGAGCCTGGTGGAAAGAGGCCAGGAGGTTAAAATTGTTTGGGTAGGGGGAGGCAGCCCAGGGAGAGGTCATGCATGCTTTGTAAACTATGCATTTTCAGTCTGCAGGCAGTGGGGCTCAAGTGGCAGGGAATATGGGGTTGAGTTTCTTTCCGGATGATGAGCTCCCTAGGCTGGGGCACAGAGAACGGAGAGGCTGCAACAAGAGGAGAGCTGCAGAGTTCCAGATGAGTGGATAACCTTCATTTCCCTGCAGGTGCAGAGCTAGGGACCTGGAAGGGGTGTTTGTGAGGTCACTTTTCCTGTGCAGTCCCCAGTCAGGGACAAGTGGACTGCAAAGGCTGAGCGAAACAGAAGCAGCATCTGAGGGTGAGGCTGGAAATGCATACATGTAACCCCTGAGCCAGAGGGCCAGGGGCTGAGGTGCCGGGAGGGAGACGTTAGGGGTCCTGTTCGGCTTCCTCATGTCTGGGCCTGTCTGGGCCCCGCTGTCTAGCCGTGCACAGAGCCTCCTGAGTTTGCAACCTGAGACTCAGGTCTGCAGGAGGAGATAAGAGGCCCGCAGCACCGGCTCCTGGAGCGGAGGGCTCCCCGGGCTAGGTCTCGGTTAGCTGTTGCTTCTCTGCACGTTCACGCAGGCACTGGTCAGCTCCTGATTCCATGACCAGAGCCCCTGTCTGCAGTTGTTGAGCTTGATAAAGACCTTTGTCAGGACAGGACCCAGGGTCTGGCCTTTGAGACCATTTCTCAGGCCACACCCACTGCCCTTGGTCAATGGAGGAGAAGCCCCTCAAGGTACTCCTGGTCCATGCACTGCACATGCAGGGATGGGCGTGCCTTCCTTGGTGGTCCTCGGTTTTAGAATTTGAGTTCTCTTGAAAAGTACTTATTTCCGGTTCCAACGGATCACTAAGGGGTTCCTTCAGCTGTACTCTGGGTTGGGAAGTTAGCTGGGACAGAAACCATGGGTGGCAGCAATGCCTCCCCGTGCCACAGCGTCAGCAGGGGTCCGCTCCTGACTGCGCTCATTCTGCTAGGGAGTCAGAGCTGTCTGAGAAGGTGAGCATTTGGTGCTTACACTGCAGGATAGGGTGCCCACATCCCACATTAGGGCACCTTAGTCCCAGCTCCTTCCCCAATACCAGCCTCCTGCTCACGCACGCCCTAGGAGGCAGCAAGGGATGGTGGGAGTAGTAAGCTCCCTGTCAGCTACTTGGAAGACTTGGATTGAGTTTATGGCTCTAGGTGTGCACACCTTTGTCTGTTGTGGATATTTGGAGAACCAACCAGCAGATGAGAATCTCTCTTTCTCCTCTCTCTCTCTCTCTCTCTCTCTCTCTCTCTCTCTCTCTCTCCTCTGTTTGCTTCTGTCTGCATATGTGTCTGTCTCTCAAATAGTTTTTTAAATGCTATGTCAGTTCATATAGAAAGACAACAAGAAAAAGGAGGATATATCGGATATATCAGGCCCTTTGTTACTCCATTTCTCCTTTTCCCTGATAGGGAAGCAACTTCCATACTCTATGGAGTTGTGCAACCTCTACCCGCTGTCCCCCAGTCTCTCCTCAGTCTGCTCCCTTCAGGTTTCTATTCCACTGTTGTAGGGAGATGTCCTTGTCAAGACTGATCAATCTAGCAAGCTGACAGATCAGTGTTCATTTCTCCATCCTCATCATGAAGATTCCAGGATATTTGACACACTGGGTCATTCTTTTCTGAGACTTTTTTTTTTTTTTAATTCAGGTTCATGTCAACACACTTTTCTATTGGCTGCCTATAAAACTGGCCCCTTCATGATCTCCTTGGCTGTAGCTTCTTCCTCTCATTGGCTCCAAAAGCTGGAGTGTCCTGGGTCTCAGTCCCTGGACCTCGTTCCCCGTGTATCTACTCTCTCCTTGAATGAGCTCACCTGGCTCCAAGTACCGTCGTATGACTTCAGTCCTCTGTATCACACTTGTGTATCCAGCACCTACAGGCCATTGGGATATCATCTGTCTTTCTGTTTTATAATACTGTAACGCAGAAGGTGTACTCCACAAGTGTGTATCAGTTTCCTTAAGCTACAGACGGTTTCTCTAAGCAGGAATTTGCACTAAATCTGCCTCCACTGTGCAAAGGCCTTTCTCCAGAGGCAGCCGCGACCAGCACTTCAGCTATCTTTAACTCTGATCAGCGCCAGACGTTTTGCTAATTAGCAAGCTGAAGTCAAAACTGGGTTTTCATTTGTGAAATTAGTGGCTTGTTAATCAGCATAATGGATGTTAGAAATGGGCTTTCGTAGGTCAAATTAGAGGTAATCACGATATGAGAATTGGCGAAAATATTTTAGGGGCATTCTCTACCCATATAAAACAGAGCATAAAAGCCTAGCAAGGTTAGTGTTAGCAGATACTAGACTTGTTTATGTGCTCCCTTTGACTCAGTCCTTTCATTATGATCAATTGTGAACTGAAATTGATCACTTGGAATAGTGAGATGGCATTGGCACATGCCACCTTGATGGGATTGAATTGGAATCCCCTAGTATGTTTCCAACTCAGCAGACTCATAGAATGGCGGATGTCCTAAATAGCACTCTGGCCTCAGAATCAGCCCTAAAGGCACTCGGATCTGGCTGAAAAGCCCATGAGAGTATTTCAGGCATGGAAAGCCAAGACACTCTGGCAAAAAGATCTCTGTGAGTGAGATCCCAGTGGAAAGAACAGGTCTTCAAAGAGGGAGGTGCCTTTCTCTGAAGGGAGGAGAGAACCTCCACTTTGACTATGACCTTGTCTAAACAAGATAAGAGTCGGAGAACTCAAGGGGCTTCCATAGCCTTGGAAACTCATGACTGGTGCATAGGGAGATTACTGATGCCATAAACAGGAGTGTCAATTTGTAAAGTCAACAACAGGAGTCACTGTGCACTTACTCCTCATGTAGGATCTCTGTCCTTAACGTGCTGTACACTGAGGCTTAATGCTATAACGAGTACTCAAACAGTATATTTCACTTTGTGTTTCTATGGGGGTGCAAACTGTTGAAATCTTTACTTAATGTACACTAAACTGATCTTCTGTTAAAAAAAAAAAAAAAAAAGAAACTATCAATTCCCAACTTGACTCTCACTGGGATTAAACATGACAATAGGTCTGATCTGATTTCATCATCATTTAAAAAAAAATCATCTATTATTTTTCACTTTATGTTTCTGTGTGGGAACAAACTGTTGAAATCCTTACTTAAGGTATAATAAGCTGATCTTCTGTATACTAAGATAATCGAAAATGAATCTTGATGTGAATGGAAGGGGAGAGGGAGTGGGAAAGGGGAGGGTGGTGGGTGGGAGGGACGGTATGGGGGGGAAAGCCATTGTAACCCATGAGACGTACTTTGGAAATTTATATTCATTAAATAAAAGATAAAAAAAAAAAAAAAAAAGAAAATGTATGTATGAAAAAAAAAAAAAAAAAAAGCCTAGCAAGGCCTATAGGGCCTGCTTTCAGGGACAGAACTTGAAGCTTGACTCTTAAACAGCCCTGTTTCCAGCCACCAGGGCATCAGAGACCTGGTGCCTCTCCCTGCCATGCAGTGGTAACTTCTGCTGCTTAAACCCATTCCGTACAGTGGTTGGAGTACCTGAGAGGCCAGTGAGCTCAGACTACAAGGCTTACAGAGCAGGGGTACAAATTGCCCTGGGCCTACCTGTTAATGACATTACGTCTGCCTCTGTGGCAAGATCTGATCTGAGAGTCACTTTCATTATAACTTGGTAATGAGGTTGTGAGGGCAGTAACTGATTCACCCATTTCATCTCTTACTGTGGCTACAGTTGTCTGCCACAAGGAACCTAAGAGTTGTGCGTCACCAGACCGACTCCTGCCAGTTTTCAGAATAATTATAAAACAACATGGCCCAGGGGGGCTGGCACCATGGCACAGTAGGTTAATCCTCCACCTGCGGCGCTGCCATCCCATATGGGTGCTGGTTCTAGTCTCAGCTCCCCTATTCCAATCCAGCTCTCTGCTGTGGCTTGGGAAAGCAGTAGAAGATGGCCCAAGTTCTTGGTCTCCTGCACCTATGTGGGAGACCAAGAGGAAGCTCCTGGCTCCTGGCTTCAGATCAGTGCAGCTCCAGCCATTGCGGCCATCTGGGAAGTGAACCGTTGGATGAAAGACCTCTCTCTCTGTCTCTCCCTCTCACTGTCTGTAACTCTACCTCTTAAATAAATAGATGAAATCTTTAGAAAAAAAATACAACACGGCCCAAATAGAACTCCCTGCCCAGCAGTAATCTCAGTATGTCCTCTGCCAGGCTTTGTCTTCACAGTGGACTCCGCCAACTTTCACCCATGCTCTGGCCTCAACATAGCATGCTGCCCAAAACTTGTCTTCCACCTTCAGCCTCTCTCCAGTGACAGGTGTCTCAGCCCCACTCTCACAGCACATCTCCATTTGTGTCCACAGCTCATCTCCCACCTGGACTACCACAGTAGCCTCTGAACCAGCCTTCCCGGTCCACTCTCTCCTAGTCAGTTCCCACAAGGGGACCAGAAAGAATCTTTGCAAAATGTCAGCAAGACCATGCTGTGTCCTAGCATATTCAGAATTAAATGGCAGTGTCCCACCCCTGCCTGTGAGACTCCCTGTGACTGAGCCCGACCCCCTCTCCCTTCTTCTCACCTTCACTTCACTTCAGGCTCATAGAGCTCCACGTTCTGTTTCCCAGCTTCTCTCCTTCTCTCCTGCCTCTGGTCCTTGGCAGCTGCAGCATCTCTCAAAAAAAAAATCCTTTCTCTTTGCATCTCTGCTCACTTGTGCCTCCTCGAGAGGACTTCCTTACAAACCACCCAGTCTACAATAGCCCCATTGAAGTTATCCTCTGTCCTCTTGTCTGACTGGCTTTCCCTCTCAGCTAATACGTTGTGGAATGCTATAGACTTATTTGTCAAGAATATTGTGGTCAGTCTCCCACATGAGAATGAAAGTCCCATGAGGCAGAGACCTTACGCCTTGTTAACTCTTGTATCTCCAGAGTGGACGACAGTGTTGGGCACGCTGTAGACAAGCCTTCCCTAAATATGTGCAGAATGAATGAATGAGCCCAGTAGTCTGGCGTATTTTTGTTTCCCCTACATTATGGTGCCCAAATACATTGTGGTCAGAAGGACAACGGGGCTATGAGACTTCTCTTTGTGAGGTATGCCCCTGTTCACTCCTTTTTATCTTATCCTCCATCATGGCTTTTATCAATCAGACCTTATAGTAGTGCTGAGGACGAAACTATGAGAAAACCGACAATTTACCCGCCTTCACGGAATTCACATTGCAGTGAGGGTTATTAATATTAAATGGCAAAAAATATATACTTATAAAAAAGAAATGCCAGGCTAGAGAATGGCAGAGGGACCTACATTTATAAACTGTGGTTAGAGGTTGCATTTCTACAGAGATGACCTTATACTGAAGCCCGGAGGATGAGAAAGAGCAGGATATATGGTAGAGTGGGTGGAAGGTGCAAAGGCCCTGGGGCAGGAAACAAAGTTGACTGATTCCTAGGACCCAAAGACCTGTGCGGCTGGAGAGCTGTACGTGAAGGGTGGGAGGCATATTTGGCATTAAGAAGCAAGGCTGGGACTGGGCAGCCAGGGTTTGCCCAAGGAGAGGATTATATTTCCTAGCTGCAAACTAATTGAAATACTTTGGGCTGTAGTAAAATCAACATATTTTGAAAATTGCCCTGGAATTGGGGTAGAAATGGATGAGGTGTGAGGTTGGGGTTACAGTGAAAGCAGGGTCAGTTAGAAGCCTCTGGAGGTGGAGGCTCGGACCCAAGTGGTGGTGGTAGAAGAGAAAGAAGTAGCCAGATGGGAGCGATCCTTGGGGGGTAGAATCAGTAGGCACTGGGGAAGGCTGGCTAGGTGGAAGCGGGTCTGGATGCAAGACAGGCCCTCGATAGATAGATGATGCTACTGGTCACCGGGAACGAGGAAGCGGAAAGGTGCTTCCCAGAGCATCGCTTTCAGAACAGGGAGAACTTTGCTGTTTCCTGGGATGGAGAGGTTGTGAGAGACACGGCCTTGAGAGGTAGACCTCCTTCAATCTGAGCGTTGATTGTGAGAGGCTGCAGCACGGAATAGTAAGTAGGCATTTGAATACCAAAGCCAGAGGGGAGGAGCGGTCTGGGCCAGATGCAGCAGTCTGAGATCCGCTGGAACCCAGAGTGGCAGCGACGGAGACTGTCACGGGGGAAGACTGGAGAGGAGAGGATGTCCCAGAACAAGGCTGGGGAGCCTGACGGTTTTGTTCGGTTAGGGGAGGGGAGGCTTGGAAGGAAGCTCGAGGAGGCTGAGGCAAGAGGGTGCCCAGGACAGTGTGGTGTTCTGGGGGCAAACACAGTGGCCGCATCTCAGCAGGCAGTGTGCCTGAGAGGACAGGTGGAGCGCTGGAGAGCCGCTCAGGCCCTGGAGGGAACTGGGTCCCTTACATTCCACAGCATGGAGGTCTTTAACTCTGACAACAGCAGCTTCGGTTGAGTAACGGCGGCGCGAGTCAGAGCTGTTGGTTGAAGGGTAAATTGGAGAGGCACCGAGTGGAGACCGCTTGTGCGGCAAACCCTTTTAGGAAGTGTGACTGTGGAGAGGAGAGAAAAAGCATTGCAGTAATGGAGTAGCATGTAGGGGCGGGGGAGTAGTTGCCGATGTGTTGGTCAGATGGGAGATTACAGAGCTTGTTTGGTCCAGCCAGGGTTGTTTGAGACAAGAGGGAGAGAGGGTATGGTAAAGAGAGGAGGGGGCTTTTAAAAAGTCAGCTGAGAATGGGAGGTGAAGTCGAAGCAGAGATGACTGGTTTTAAGTAGAAGGCGAGGCCTTACGTTACGGAAATCAAGAGGTGAGGGGTCCTTCCTTTTGCTAGTTCACAGCAGAGGAGACCCCCGCATGCTGAAGAGAGAAACTGAGTCACAGATGCAGGACCTAGAGAGCCGACCACACCTGATTTGCACCCTTAGCCCATCAGCTACCCCAGGCGAGGTACGCAGAGGCTGAGGGTGCCTGGGAGAGGCTGGTGGGGCGTGAGCCTTGGGACACGGATTTGCTGTTCCTGCTGATCTGAGGGTGCATGGGGTGCTTTGTCTCCCACTTGGAGCCCTGGAGGTGGGGAGGCCTTAGGGACTGTTGCCTGCTGGACCACACTTGAGAACTTCTGCAGACCAGTGGTCATTTATTTGAGAGAGAGAGAGAGAGAGAGAGAGAGAGAGAGATCTCATCCACAGGTTCATTTCTCAATTCCTGCTGCAGCTGGAGATGGGATGTCAAAGCCAGGAGCCTAGAACTCAATCCAAGTCTTCAGTCAGGGGCCCAAGTACTTGGGCCATCATCTTCTGCCTCCCAGGGTGGACATCAGCAGCGAGCTGGAATGGAGAGAAAGGCTGAGACTGGAACCCAGGCACTCTGATACAGGGTGCAGGTATCCCAAGCAGTGCGTTACCTGCTGTGCCAAATGCCTGTCCCTCTTGGCGCTCGTGAAACGAACTTTCCCAACGGGATGTCTAGAAAGGGGAGGCACAACAAGAATGAAATTCTGCGTTGGGCTAGGACCTGTGGAAGACAGGGGAAGCAGAGCGCTCATCCCACATCAGGGTCTGCAGATAAGGAGCCCCTGGGAGACAGGGGAAAGCCCGCAAGCAGACCACCAGGGAAGCATCTTCAACTGGGCTTCAGACTCACCAAGGATCCACAAGGCCACGATGCGAACACCCCAGCAGAGGAGGCCTTGTGGCCTCCTCTCTGCTCACTCTCCTGACCTCAGCCTCGGAGTGGGCCAGGGCCTGCCTTCAGATGGTGGGAAAGAGCTAGCAAAGAGACAGTAGAAGCAGACAGAGAACAGGGACGCCGACCCCAGCCTCCTTCCTCACTGCAGGTTTCTGGACCCCACGGGGTGCCCAGCTGGTGTGCAGGGCAGAGCCCTGGACCCTGGAGATGCAGTGAGAGATCCAAGCTCTGATGTCAGAGGAGACTGGACTGTCCACACACTCTAAGAAACGGAATCTTCATGGATACCCGAGGGTGATGGAAAACAATGACATGACAGAGGGGGTGGGGAGCACAGTTGCATCGAGGGACGGGAAAGGGGCAGTAGGGAAACCGAGTTAAAGGTACTTTCCGCCTGCCTCTTTCCGGCCCCAGCTTGTTCCATAAACCTGTTACCGTGTACATCTGCTTCTGCCTTGAAACTTTGTGATGTTTATGCTGTTGCTGTCCAAGTAAAACTTGGGTATAACCTATAACGATTTATAAGCACTGCCGTATTTCCTGTTCTGTCAGGTTTCAGACCAGGTTTACACACATTTTAAAACACCCAGAAGCCTACTAGGTAGCAAAAGTGAATCAAACAGGTGCGGAGTAGTGTGGTGGAGAAAGCGGACAGGAGAATATATGGCTTTTTAAAAAAAATTTATTTAAGGTATACAAATTTTATGTGTTTTCTGTATACAGATTCAGGACCATAGTGATACTTCCCACCCTACCCTCCCACCAGCCCACACCCCAGCCCTTCTTCCTCCTCCCTCTCCTGTTCCCAGAATGTATGATTTTAAATGTGGGAGTCACACAGCACAAATGTGCAGATTATCCATGACTTTGGGGCTAGATACGGTTCTTCCTCTGGGCCATTGCCAGTCTACACTGCAATAAAAGAGGGTCATGGAAGGGGAGGGGATCAAGCAGCACCGTGACATGCCCCACCTCACCTTCATACGTACTAAAGTAATGCTGTTTACTAGGGAAAATGGAGAAATATTTGAATCTTCCCAAATGTATAATTAAAGAAGATTTGTTTTATTTGAAAGGCAGAGTGATGGAGAGACAGAAAGAGACCTATCCTCTGGTTCACTCCCCAAATGGTTGTGGTAGCCAGGTCTGGGCCAGGCTGAAGCCAGGCCTAGGTCTCTCATGTGGGTGCAGGGGCTCAAGCTATTGGGCCATCCTCCACTGCTTTCCTGGGTACATTAGCAGGGAGCTGGGTTAGAGTGGAGTAGCCAGGACTTGAACTGGTGATCATATGGGATGCTAGCATCACAAGTAGTGACTTAATCGCTATGCCACAAAGTTGGTCCCTCCCAAATCTATAATTTTTTTAAGTATTTTATTTATTTGAAAGAGTTACAGAGAGAAAGAGGGGGAGAGACAGAGAGCGAAGTCTTCCATCTGCTGGTTCACTCCCCAAGAGGCTGCAACCTCTGAGCCAGACTGAAGACTGAAGACAGGAGCTTCTTCCAGGTCTTCAATGTGGGTGCAGGGCTTCAAGTACTTGGCCCATCTTTCACTGCTTTCCCAGGCACATTAGCAGGGATCTGGATCAGAAGTGAGGCAGGGGCCGGCACTGTGGCATAGCAGGTAAAACCACCACTTGCAGTGCCAGCATCCCATATGGGTGCCGGTTCGAGTCCTAGCTGCTCCGCTTCTGATCCAGTTTTTAGCTCTCTTTTCTGTGTCAGTCCATGTCTAGTTTCATGGCCTGGGAAAGCAGTAGAAGATGACTCAGGTCCTTGGGCCCCTGCACCCACATGGGAGACCCAGAAGAAGCTCCTGGCTCCTGGCTTCGGATCGGCATAGCTCCGGCTGTTGTGGCCAATTGGGGAGCGAACCAGCGGATAGAAGACCTCTCTCTATCTCTGCCCCTCCTTCTCTCTCTGTGTAACTCTTTCAAATAAATAATTTTTTAAAGCCAAAATACCTATATAATTAAAAAAAAAAAAGAAGTGGAGCAGCCGGGACACAAACCGGCATCCATATGGGATGCTGGCACTGCAGGCAGTAGCTTTACCCACTACACCAGAGCGCCAGCCACCCACATCTATAAGTTACCATTTTTGTCAACATTCTTGCCACATATAAGAAAGCATCAACCTGTTATCTTCAAACAGAAGAATAGTTGAAGAGAGATGTGGAAAATGCCTTTCCTGAAAACCTTTTTCCCTTCAAACGCCAGATCCTGGTAATGAACACAAATCCAAACCCTTTGCTGCACCAAGGAGCTCACATTTTGAAAGGCTTCAGTTCAATTCATTAAATATTTGCCAAGCACCTACTATGTGTAAGAAAACACAGGAAGGTGTTGGGGGAGGGGGTGTCATCTCTGACCAGAAAGGAACGGTAGATATACTCTGGTGTGTGCACTTGTCATTTGGACTCGTGCCTCTGCAGCAATATGCTAGCCTCAAGCAAAATAACCTGTCAGTTAAATAAGAGCTTCCTCAACCTACAACAAAACATATGAGAGGATATAAAAATAATTTCAGAATGAGAATAGTTGCTAGAGGAAAAGAAATGTAATTGTATTTCATTAAATGTTTGCTTCCCAAGCTATGCCCTGAAAAGGAAGCTGAGGTTCACGTCGCACTCTGTTGGAAACAGCACAGCATCTTGGTGTTGCAGGGGTCCTCCAAGGCCCTGCTCACCACACTCCCACGTGGGCAGGCAGCCTCTTAATCAGTGGGCTCCTTCCAGAGGAGGGTTCATCTCATTTAAGCTTGGATGCTTGTGGTTATCATGACCAGATTCTGGTGAAATATTTGCCCCAGGCCACATGCAGCAAGGACTGGAATGCAGGAAAGTTTGTGGTGCTGGGCAAAGTCTAAAGTTCTGTTTAGGCAAGACACAAAGACACAAAATTTTCTCATCAGGTAATAATTGCAGTTCTAACGACGAGTAAAAGGCCAAGGATCTAACCAAACCTTGGAGGTGAGTGAGCTCAGTGAGGTTATCAGCAGAGGTTGTGAGGTCTGACAGTAGGAGCTGGAATTCAGAGGAAAGAGTCTTCAATGCAAAGGAAAAACACCCCGTTGTAGACCTGGAAGCAAGGCAAGGACCCAGTGCTAGGGACAGGAGTCTCCAACAACTCCGTAGCTTCTGTAGTGAGCACCCAGAGGCCAAGCCTTGAGCAACTCTCCCTTCTTCAGAGTCAAGCCTGCCTGGGTGACTTTTGCCTGTTGGTGGGGTTGGTTTTGCTTTCATTGTCCAAGAGAGGAGTCATGCGGAAGAGGCTGTCCCATGTCCCCATAATAGGGGCCTGTGAGATTCCACGCGTGATGAGAAGAGTTCAATATTTATTGAATTTCCTTAAAGGGAATACTTCCTTTTGTGATTTTCATTTTTCCCCTCCTGGTTTTTATCCCATTTCATTATCCTACCGCTTTGCACATTCTGTTTCCTCTTAACTGACCTTCAAGTAATTTTCAAGTTTTTGTTTTATTTCTTTTGAAAGGCAGGGGGACAGAAAGAGAGAAGACAGACAGAGATCTCCATCCACTGGTTCACTCCTTAAGTGCTTGCAACAGCTGGAGGTGGCCCGATCCGAAGCCAGGATCTGGGAACTCAGCTCAGGTCTACCATATGGGGTGGCAGGAAGCCAAGTCCTTAAGTCATCACTGCTGCCTCTCAGGGTGCATTAGCAGAAAGCTGGAGTCAGGAGTGGAGCCAGGACTTGAACCCAGGAGGCATCTGGATCACTACACCAAACACCTGCCCAGATCTCCAGATGTTAACAACTCTCAAGGCTCAGTTTTTAGTTCTCTTTTCTATGCCAGTCCATGTCTAGTTTCATGGCTCATATCCATTCTGTGTGTTGATGACTCCTATCTTTTTTTTTTTTTCACTAGTCATGCCTCTTTGTGCTCCAGCTCATGTGTCTAGCTTCCTATGTGATGTATCTACTAGTGAAATAAGTCTGGGACTTCAGACAGTGTAGGCAAAGCCTAACTGTTAACTCCTCTGTGGACAACAACCTGCCCTTACTCCTCCCCGTCTTCCTCCATCTTAATAAATGGCAACACCACTCAACTGAACATTTGAACCCAAAACGCAAGTGTCATTCTTAATTTTCTCTTCTCTTCACAGCCCTTCCCCAACACCCAATTCATCAGCAAGTCCTACCACTCCTACTTATAAGATGTTTCTGGAGTCAATCCATGTTTCTCTGCCTGCAGCCTTCCCTCTCTGCTCCCAGCTACTGTCACTATGCCCTGAAATTCTGCTGCAGTCTTAACTCCCCCACACTCCGTTCTATACCCAATAGCCAGACTGATTTTTAAAAATATAATTAAGATAATTTATGGTGTGAACATGTCTTATCTGTCCAAAAGTTACCTAGAAGTCTCCTATCACGCTGGGAATAAAACAAAGAAAGGGGTTGTGCAAGCTTCCTCTGCCTGCCTGTCCTCCTTCCTCTGACAGAGCGTCGCTGTTCTCTCCTCAGCAGCACTGATCTGCTTTCTTGGGCTTCACTGCCTGGGCTCAGTCCTGGGGCAGGGCCTTTCACCCGACTTTTCTGAGACTGGCTGCTGCTTGTTGTTCTGATCTTCAGTGTCTCCCCCTTGGAAGATCCTCCCCAGCACCCAACCTATAGAGCTGTTCTCCTACCCCGTGCTTTCCTCCTTGGTCTCAAAGACGTTTTAGCCTACCCTCCCTTTCTGGCAGAAGTCCTCAGTATATAAAGTCATTTGTCTTGTTGATTATCTGTCTCCCTGTCACTGGACTATGAACTCCAGGAGAACAGGGACCTTATCTGTCTTGTTCCTCTTTAGATCCCTGCACCTAGAATGCAGACTGTTAGATGTGCATGTTTAACCGTTGCTTATTGAGAAAAGGTGAACTCTATTTGCATAAACCTCACTCATTGATCCATTGGACATATGTTCAGTTAGTTTATTGTTTCTTCTATCTGGCCCTTTAAATGTTTGGAAGAAGCTATTATTATTCATGCAAGTGGTGTGTGTGTGTGTGTGTGTGTGCATGGTGTGATGTGGTGTCTTTCTCCTAGCTAGATATCTGCAAGTATTCAAATTAATCCTCGTATGAGAGGATTTCCAGACACCTGACTATCCAGGTCAGCTACCCCTGGATAAACCCAAGAGAACATCCTACAATGTTAATTCAAATGGTATCTAAAAATAAATTGAATGGCACCAAAAATAGGTAGTGGAAAAATTCTTTAAGGCTGGGATTAACAACCAACTCTTGTGTTAGTCTGAAATATTTTCTGTAATGCCGAATGTTAAGGCATAGAAAATCATAAAAGATTTTCTTTACTCTTCTCTCCTACAGCAAATAGTTCTCCCCGTGCCCCCAAGCAATCAGCCTTAACCATGTGTTATTTACACTCTTGCTTATGACGTCCTTGGCTCTGAACTAGAAGACAGTCTCTGTTTGTATGTTTGTATTTTCAGCCCTCGCCTATTCTCTGAAGATCCAGTGTGCTGTCCCCCCCCCCTAGTTGTTCACCTTGTTCCTATCTGTCTTATTCCTCATTAGATCCCTGTACCTAGAACACAGGTGTTAAATGTGGATGGGCTTTAGGCTCCCTAAGATCCAGTGCACATTCCAGGGTGGCCTTTGGTCCCCCAACTGCTGTCTGCTCTTCTATTTCCAGTGTCTGTAAATAATGTTGCCATCTGTCTCTCTAGTCATCCAAACCCAAACCTCAGAGCCATTTTGGACTCCTTCTCCTTCCTCAATATTCATGCCCAATCAGTGCCTATTCTATCATTTCCTTCACCTTGTTTTTACAACCCTCGCTCAGACCTGTGGTTGTAGCCTACTAAAATGGGATTTCCATTTTCTCACCCATGCCTTACTCTGTTGAGGTCCATTCTGTGTTGCAGTCATGGTGATGTTCAAACCTTGTATTTTTGTTATTTTTTAATTTACTTAATTGTCACAGACTTAATGCTCCACTAGATAAAGAGTTCAACAGGTCAAAAGTAGAAAGGCCACTTTTCAGCAGAAATACAAGCAAGGGCTTGTATAATAAGAAAATCCAAAGAAGTCAATTTCACTCGTATACATTAAATATGCTTTGTACTCTACGTATTTTCTGTGAGACCCAACCCTTGTATTTCACACCTTCTAATATGACATCCCACGCCTGAGAAGCAGGGTTCAATGGACCCAGGGTGGTTTGGTGAGTGCTAGAATCGTACGCCATCTCTCTCATCTTTATAGGTGGCTAAACCCATGTTAAGTAAGATGGATGATGAAGTATTTGCCCAAGGCTAAGGTAGTGAAACTTGGTGTGATTTAACAGCTGTAGACAGTTAAATAATGGATGTTATTTATGTGTATCTCTTAGTCTCTAGTGCACTGTTTACATGTACAGACCAGCTTAGGTCTTGTTTACCCTCGAAACTGCTAATCTCATTCTCAGTGCTCCACTCAAGAGTATGACCTCCATCAGTGTGTACTGAATGGAATTGGACCTGCTATGTGGACAAAAGCTACTTTGGGGCACCACTTTTGTTTTTTGACAGTCATGGGAAAATATGTAGTCACTGTTTCTTTCTCTTTCCAATGAACCTCCTTGTCAAATGCCTCTATAAAACTTAAGTGAAGATAATTGCAAGTCAACCTGTTAGTGCTGCCAAGATAGGACCTCTGGAAAGGCCTGGAAGACAAATGATATTGTGTGGACTGCTCCTGTGCCACGTCCAACGAGTCAATTTGAAATTACAATAAGTAAAGGCATCAGGCACTCTCAGTCCTAGCAAGGCCTTGTCACCGGGCCCTGAGAGGTGAGGGCAGCTTCCTTCCGTTCCCAGCCTCCCCTGGCTCTGTCAGATCCCAGCTCTTAAAGGCTCCTGTCCTCCATCAGTATTCCCTTAGCAAAGCATAGCACCTATGTTACTCTTTGCATTCAGCAATACTGATCTGCCCTAACATTCATTCATTCGTTTCATTCAAAGTTGCCCACCAGGGGATGGCGCGGTGGCGCAGCGGGATAAAGCCCTGGCCTGAAGCACTGGCATCCAATATAGGCACCAGTTCTAGTCCCGAATGCTCCTCTTCCAATCCAGCTCTCTGCTATGGCCCGGGAAAGCAGTAGAAGATGTCCCAAGTGCTTGGGTCCCTGCACCCATGTGGGAGACCTGGAAAAAGCTCCTGGCTCCTGGCTTCAGATCAGTGCAGCTCTGGCCATTGAGGCCATCTGGGGAATGAACCAGCAGATGGAATACCTCTCTCTCTCTCTGTCTCTCTTTTTCTCTCTCTATAACTCTTTCAAATAAATAAAATAAATCTTTTTTAAAAAAGTTACCCGCCAAATGCAAGGAACAAGTACAAATTTGAGGAGCTTATGGCCAACATTCTTTATGATAGTTCTCTTAGGTTGTCTGCAGGCACATAAAACATGAGGGGGATGCTAGCCTAAGAGACATGGCACACAATTAAATTTGGGGAAAAATGATTCTGAGTTCAAGAATTCTCATTTTTCCAGTCTATAAGGTACCCTATAGACCCCTTGAAAAATAAATCTATGGGAAGTGTGAGTGTGAATTCACTCTCACCTTCAAGTAAGGGATTTTTCCAATTTATAGGAGAGAAACAATGACCATTATGGGTAGCATAGCATAGCAAGAATTCTCAAACAAGAGAACTGTTTCTAAATACCATATGCCTTTCTTTGCTTGCATTGTCTCCAAAGGCAAAAAGCACTATTATCTTTTATTTTTAAAGATTTATTTGAAAGGCAGAGGCAGAGAGAGAGAGAGAGCGCGCTTATATCTGCTGATTCACTCCCCAAATGGCCACAATGGCAGAAGCTGAGCTGATCCAAAGCTAGGAGCCTAGAGCTTCTTCCAGGACTCCCACACAGCTGCAGGGGCCCCAGCACTTGGGCCATCTTCAACTGCTTCCCCAATCCATAGCAGAGAGCTGGATCAGAAGTGGAGCAGCTGGGACTCAAACCAGTGCCCATATGGGATGCCCACACTGTAGGCGATGGCTTTACAGGCTACACCACAACACTGGTTTAGGCACTATTATCTTGCTGGGGTATAATTGAAACAGATCTTAGTATGGAACCAGAAGCCCTGAGTTTAAAAATTGACATTAGGAAAGCTATTCAACTTCTCCTGACCTCAGCTTTCTATCTGTAAAATGAGATTATGAAATGTGTCTCTGGGGTAGGTGCTGTGGCCACCTGCCTCCAATGCTGGCATCCTGTGTTTCAGTGCCAGTTTGAGTTCTAGCTGTTCTGCTTCCAATCCACATCCCTGCTGATGCACACAGTAAAGCAGAGGACATGGCCCAAGGGCTTGAGCCCCTGCCATTCATGTGGGAGATCAGATGGAGTTCTGGGCCCCAGGCTTCAGCCTATCCCAGACCTGGCCATTGTGGCCATTTGAGGAGTGAATCAACAAATGGAAAAATCTGTCTTTCTGTTTCTCACCTTCTATCTCTCTCTCACTCTGCCTTTCACATATATGTCTCAAAAATTAAAAAAAAAAAACATTTAAAGTGAGTAAGATTTATCTCACAGGGTACTTATGAGGATGAAATGAAATGAAAAACCAGTTGCCTATTTGGTGCTCTTGTCTACTTATGGTTTGTCTCCCTCAAATTCCTGTGTTGGAGACCTGGTCCCTGATGTAGTGGTGTTGGGAAGCAATGGGATGATAAAGAGATGATTAAGTCACAGGGACTTCACCATCAGGGATGAGTCAATGCAGTGTCATGAGAATTCTGGCTCTCGTGAGACTGGATTCATTGCAGGAGAAAGGGTTGTCCTGGGGTCTGGCTGACTTTGTCCTCTCTTCTGCACATGCTTGTTGCTATGGATTCTTTCTGAGAGGAGGAATGTGGTGGGGGCAAGAGGCACAGAGTCAGGACACAGACACTAGGAGTTGGGTGAAAGCAGACCAGAGGTGAGCAGCCCGCAGACTCGTTTATTTCAGTTGGTGCAGCAGCTTATATAGCCAACGCAGTCAATCTGGTCAAGGGGCGGTTTATGCCCTAACCAATCAGTGCCTGTTGCCAGGCAGGCTCCTTTGCCATTCCTGAGTAACTGACGCTCGCTTGCCAGCAGCCATCTTGGCATGGCCTTCTCATTCCACCACACATGCTCAGTTGCCACTCTCACACACGTTCCTGCCAAGTGACGCCATCTGCCTTGTTATGATGCAACATGAGGCCATGGTTAGCTAAATAAATTCCTTTAGAGCAGACATGTAGCTTAGTGGTTAAGACACACACATCCTAGGGGCCGGCGTTGTGGCTCACTTAGTTAATCCTCCGCCTGCAGTGCCAACATCCCATATGGGCGCCAGGTTCTAGTCCTGGTTGCTCCTCTTCCAGGCCAGCTCTCTGCTGTGGCCCGGGAGGGCACTGGAGGATGGCCCAAGTGCTTGGGCCCCTGTACCCACATAGGAGACCAGGAAGAAGCACCTGGATCCTGGCTTCAGATCAGTTTAGTGCTGGCTGTAGCGGCCATTTGGGGAGTGAAGCAACGGAAGGAAGACCTTTCTCTCTGTCTCTCCCTCTCACTGCCTATAACTCTGCCTGTCAAATAAATAAGAAAAGAAAACATGATAGTGAATGGCAGAGATGAGTGTGTGGAGGAAGACCTTTCTCTCTGTCTCTCTTTGTCTATAACTCTACCTGTCCAAAAAAAAAAAAAAAAAAAAAAAAGAAAGACACAGGAATCCTACATCAGGGTCCTTGGGTTTGATTCCTGGCTGCGTCTCCTTTTTCTTCCTGTCAGTGCACACTCTGGGATGCAGTAGGTAAAGACTCAAGTAACAGGGTTTCTGCAACCCGTGTTAAAAACCTGAATTGTGTACTGGCTCCTGGCTTTGGCCTGGTCTATCTGTAGCTCCTAAAAGTATTTAGAGGATGAATCAGAAGATGGGAATGCCCCTCCCTCCCTCCCTCCCTCCCTTTCTCCCTCTTTCCCTCTCTCCCTCTCTCTCTCTCTCTTTGACTTCTCCTTTCCTTCTCATAATCCATTAAAAATATAATGGACTGTTTTTTGCTTAAAGGAAATACCAGGTCTTAGCTATTATTACTTACTAAAGAAACAAAAAATGGACCAACACACAATGCTGACTCCTGGTTCGGTCTGGTTATCAATAAAACTCATTATAATGTTAAGTCATCTTCAGCATTTTGGGGGGTGTTTTGCCAATTATCGGTGATTGAGCTAAAAAATGGAGTCAAGTATCTGGAGTACCTGCAGAACCGCTAGTCTGTGATAAGCCATGTGAAATCTCCACTTTCGCATAAGTGAATTGGAGTTCAAGCAGGGCAGCCGAGGAGAGGCCTGCAATACCTCAGCTCCCAAGGCTCCTTGCAACAGGCAGCGGCAGGAGCACCTCACCTGGGCCCAGCAGGAGCTGCAGGAGGGGCGCTAGGCTGTGTGCACTCTATAGTCAGCCTCTGCTCTCCTCCCCAGAACGAAATCAGGGAGCCTGCGCTCCTCTGCACAGCGCCACAGCCCCAAAGGGAGGCAGCCACAGGCCGCAGCCTGCTCGCAAGGAGGAAGGCTTGTTGTCAGCGTCGGAGCCCTGAAGGGTGCTCCTTAACGAGCCATCCCTGTCCCTTGCTACCCCGTTTCCTTCTTCATCTACGGCAACTTCAAACGGCCTCTCAGTCATCTGCTTCCCTCTTGTTGTCCCCTCCACACCTGCCATGCTGACCTTCTGAATCCAAGCCACCAAGGTCTTGGGAACGGCCCTGATTTCTGCACGTGCCCAGTGCCCACGGTGCTCAGCAAACAGCACTGTGCTTGCTTTCATGAGCGATCCCAGAGGGCAGCAGCAATCTCTCATTTACCATTGTGCTGCTGGGCACGAGTTTTATATTTAAAAAAAATGCCCAATGAAACAAGAATCCCTGGGCCTGAAGACTGGGTCTGGGTTTTGCTAAAGCTCTCCAGGGACAGTAGCATCCAAGCAGGACGGTGGTCCACACTGTTGTGTATATGAGGTCTATGAGCCCTCGTGTATCTGAGTTCAGGAGGAGACAAGCCCATGCCCAGCCACTTCCTACTCTTGTGTGGGCCCTGGCAGCCTGCAGAGAAGCTGTTTTGCCCTTCACCAGGCTGTAGGATGAAGGATGTGTGCTCTGCCCTCTGCCGTCTTCTGCCGTGTCTGAGCAGGTGGGACCATCTGGGTTTTGTCATTGGAAACTCACTGCTATGGTTTGGATGTGGTTTGTGTCCTGCTCCACCCCCAACCCCACCCAGCCTTAATGGGTTGAAATTTAATTACCAGCGTGAGGTGTTAAAACCTACAGGGGTTTAGAGGTGGGAATGACTGGGATCAGATAAGGTCATTACCATGGAGTAGCCATTATCAAATCCTGGTGACCTTATAAGAAAAGGGAGACACCAACAGACACACATGAATGCATGTGTGCAGATACACATCAGTACTTGTGTGCAGGCATGTGGGTGCATGTATGCAGACACACGTGGGTGCATGTGTACACACGTGGGTACCTGTGTGCAGACGTATGTGGGTACCTGTGTGCAGACGTATGTGAGTGCATGTGTGCAGACATGGGTACCTGTGTACAGACAAATGTGGGTAGATGTGTGCAGACACATGGGTACAGGTGTGCAGACATGTGGGTACCTGTGTGCAGACACGTGGGTACCCTGTGTGTAGACATGTGTAGATACATGTGTGCAGACACACGTAGATACATGTGTGCAGACACACAGAGTACACACATGCATTCCTTGTCTCTTGCCTTGTGATACTCTGCACTCTCCAGGACTTTGCTTCGAGAAGCCTACGACTGAATGAGGTCCCCAGTCCTTGCATCTCCAGTGTGAGTTCAAATAAGCCTCTTTATAAAGCAGCTCATCTTAGCTGTTTCCGTATGGAGCGGAAACTAGTCTAATGCACCCATGATTACTGAAGACGAAGCCTCACTCTCCGGTATTTGTTTTCCATAATAAATTTGACATTTATATCTCCATTTACCTGACTCCTCCATCAGTAGAGTTAGAACTCAGGAAGGGGAGAGATTTATGACTTACCTCAGATTCAACAAGCGTCTTGTTTTCTGCTTGGTGCCCAGGTTGTAGGAAGTGTTAATAAATATTTGCTGAATGAATCAATTCCCCATCCACTTCTAGCAATACCCCTTCTCTAAATTTCAGTCTCGCTTTCTCTCCCTGTCTCTCTCTTCCTCCACAGATGGTATAAACGCTGCAGTCCTTCTGAAGACTGAAAAAGCAGTCAGACAGATGTGTTGTTCATAGCTCCCTAGCCAGGCATAACTAAACATTTACATTTATTACCAATTAGAGGGGAAACAGACTGTAGTTTTATGCACTGTATGTGGCTGGATATATTTCTTTTTGGGAATCTCACTAAAAATTTCAGAATGTATCATTGCATCTCACTCTCCTACTAGCTCATACCTCATTGAAAATGCCACTTAAATAGAGGTCTACCAATGACAGTACAAATCTACTTGTCATTCTCCTACCCAGACACAGAATGCCATGGAGCTGGAGAATAGCGGCACGGAAGAGCCAGTGTGACTGAGCTGAACCCACTCCAGGACTCTGTGACCTGCACAGAATCGATGAGCTGTGGGGGCCCTTGTTGAAGGCCGGGCGTGTTAAGTTGTTGATGACATGCAGCTTACGAGAATGCAAGTGAACACGCAGAGATTCGCTGTGTTGACATTTTATCATTTAGGACAAAATGAGTGCAGATAGTACTAGAAATTACTGTGAAACTAGCGGTTCAGACTCGATGGATTGACTGTTTTGAGGCAGGTGTTCAGCCTAGCAGTGAAACGCCTGCATACAACAGAGAGCCTGCGTTTGAGGCCCAGCTCCGTGTCCTGCCAGTTCAGACCCCGGGCTACAGCACCAGTGGCTCAATCACTGGGTTCCTTTCACCCATGTGGACTGAGTTCTTGGCCTCTAGGTTCGGTCCCAGCCCAGTTCCAGCTGCTAAGGGCAGTTGGGAAGTTAGTGGGAACTCTCTCTCTTTGTCTCTCTCTCTCTGCCTATCAAATGAATTTTTAAAAGAAAGATTTGAATTTAATTTTAAAAAGAATTCACTCCTCTTAGATGAGTTTCAGTTAATCTGCTCTACATTTGACAGATAAAGAACTGACCCAGTCTTATAAAAAACAACCAACCTGGAAACCCCTGGTGGAAGTAGAGGCACATGCGTTCTGGGCTCCTGTTAGCTCAACTTCTTCCTTGTGATACAAGATGACTGCCTTCAGGAACTTTTTCCAAGGAAATAATGTGATTTAGTTAGACATGTTTGTATTGTATGAAGGTTTCATCATATGGCTATTTACACCATGAGAGATTTAATGACAGCAATGTAATGAGGAGTGTTTATTACATTGTGGAGAATCCAGATGAACCACATAACCATTGAGAAAAGCAAGGTACTTGTGGTATTGGGTATAATGGATGGCTATAGTAATAAAATGGAAATTGACAAATTTTGGTGAGGATATGAGGCCATTGGAACCCTTATGCATTGCTGGTGGTATTGTAAAATGATGCAGCAACTGTGGTAAACAGTTTGGTAGTTCCTCAAAAAGTTAAACCAAGGGTTAGCGTACACAGTCCTGCAGATCCACTCTAGGTGTATACACAAGTGAACTGAAGACAGGAACTCAAGCGCATGCGTACCCACGTTTGGAGCAACACTCTTCACAATGGCCAATAGGTGAAAACATCCCAAGTGACCATTAACAGGTGAACAGATGCACAAGTTGTGGTCTAGCCACACAATGGAATAGTTTTCAGCCACAAAAAAGATGAAGCACTGATATATGCTACAACATAAGTGAGTCTCAAAAATACAATATTAAATGAAAGAAATCGGGCATCATCATATGGTTCAGTTCCATTTGTATGAAATGAAAGAAATCAGGTCTCGTAATACTTGATTCCATTTGTATGAAATATCCAGCTAAATCCAGAGACAGAATGCAAAGGGTCATTTCTAAGTGTGGAGGGGAGAGAAGGCTGAAGAAAAACTGCTTAGCCAGTGTGGAATTTTACCTCAACAGGACAGAAGTGTCTTGAAATTAGGTAGAGGTAGTGATTGTACAACATTGTGAATGTGCTCATTGTCACTGAATTGACCACTTTGACATAGTTAATTTTATCTCTTGTGACTTTCAAGTCACAATATCATTTTGGAAGATATTTACTACCATGGGAAAAAAGGAAACAACAATGTAATCTCAACTTTGTAACATTGAAAAGTATGTATAAGTGCATGCGCCTATCTATGTATATATACAAACACATAATATGTGCACACATATAAGCATATGTTTATACTTATAGTTACCCTCGCCCCCCCCAAAAAAAAACTGAAAAGAAATTCAGAGCTCCAATATTTGGATTATGGGCTATTTTATTATCATGTTCCTTAAAGTAAATACATGTTAATGTTAAGATTCAAGGAAAGAAACAATGACTAAGAATTGGGTTTTGAGGGCAAAACAAAGGTTTCCCCAGCTCTACAATCCTAGGAGCATAAACGTGTTGCATTTTGTGGAATGTCCCCTAGATGTTGGGCAAGAGTGGATAAGCCTGCAGGGTGAGCACCTGGGAAATGATGATTTAAGGCAGACAGCGGGTCAGCACTGTGGTGTACTGGGTTAAGAACCATCTGCAGCACTAGCATCCCATAAGGGCACCAATTTGAGTCCCTGCTGCTCCACTTTCAATCCAGCTCCCTGCTCATGTGCCTAGGAAAGTAGTGTAAGATGGCCCAAGTGCTTGGGTCCCTGCTCCTACATAGGAGACCCTGATGAGGCTCCTGGCTCCTGCATTGCAGCCTTTAGGGGAGTGAACCAGCGGATGGAAGATACCTCTGTCTATCTAACTCTGCCTTTCAGATAAATACATAAATCTTAAAAAAAAAAAAAGGCAGATGAGCAGTACTGGAGCCCAGGGATACCCAAGATGGAAACAGCTGTCCGGACAGCCCACATGCCCATCTCTAGCCTTGGGCACACTGTTCATAAGTAGACTCACTTGGAAAACATACACAGCCCTCATCCTGCTCCCCAGACCACTTCTCTCTGGTGGCTCTTTCAAGAGTTGTGCCTTCAGATTAACATTGGTTCTCATGCAGACTTTCCATAGCATGCATCGCAAATAAAATACAAGCACTTGTTCTGTATAACAACCCCAGTGCATTTCTGTCACTTAAAATAAGTTGGAATTGTCTGGCATTTTCTCTTCTTCTCCTCCTCTTCCTCCTCCTTCTTTTTTTAAAAAATAACATTCTCTAGGTGATGCACTCTAATGAGCAGCTTCCTAGATTGATCATCTGTTGCTTGGCTAGTAGAAGCTGAAATATTTTTTACCTTCCTTGATTCTACTTGTCTCTTCCTCTCCCTTCCACTCCCTACCACATATTGATATTTTTGAAGATTTGTTTATTTATTTGAAAGGGAGAGAGAGAGAGAGATTTTCCCTCTGCTGGTTCACTCTTCACTCCCCAAATGGCTGCAACAGCTGGCTCTTGGACAGGCTGAAGCCAAGAACTTGGAACTCCTCCTGGGTTTCCATATGGATGGAAGGGGCCCAAATGCTTGGGCCGTCTTCTGCTGCTCTCTCAGTTGCATTAGCAGTGAGCTGCATCTGAAGTGGGGCAGCCAGGCCTCAAACTGGCACTCATGGGATTGCAGCAGTGGCTTAGCCCACTGTGCCACAATCCCAGCCCCGGATGTGACTTACTACGAACTCTTAAGAATTGAAAAAGAGAGTGTGATGGAGTGTTCACATAGTCTGGGCGTTTTACTCCACATTCACAGAGTTTTTGCTTTGTGTTTTGTTCTTTATTTTTATCATTGTGTCAATCACTCTATAACTCCTACTTACCTTTGTGGGTTATGACTTCCTGCTCGGTCTCACTACTGTAAAGAAACCAGATTATTAAAATATGTGTGCTGAGAAGGGAACATTAATGCTGATGGAAAAATCTCTATATGTGCAAGGGCCGAGTGCTTGGAACTGTGAGAAGTTTGAAACCTCATCCAGCATTTCCAATGGAGAGAATATTTATAAAGAAAGTGAATTCAATGTTTCATAAAAAGTGTGAGTCATAACCGAAGATGACCCAGCAGGCTGAGATTAGGTTCAAACATTGACTGCTCTCAAACTCATGAAAGAGGCCCAGGGAAATCCGGTGGACAGAATTCAGGGACAGGCTCCAGCTGAGTGTTGAGAGGATGAGAAATGAGACATTTTGATCTGTAATAAGCACTGGTTCTATAAAAACAGGGCAGAAAGGAGCTGACTTCCAGGTCACTATGCAGGCTGAGAGACGGAGCTCTAGTGTCTACCAGGGGAAGACCTTGGCTGAGAGACGAAGGTCTCACAAATCTTAGATGGCGACTTTAAGGGCATCAGCGAAGTCAACTGCATTAACTCTTACAACTACAGACGTGGATGTAGTCCTGCCTCACATAAACTCCACACAGGGCAATGGTGTGTGCCCTCTCCCTGTCTGAGTGTGGATGTTCAGGCCTGAGGTTGAGGATGGGTACTCCTGGGTCAAAGGAAAGTCTGGGGATTTTAGTAGCGACAGCCTCCCTGTCTAAGTCTCCCCGGGAGTGACTGCTTTTCTGTAGGACTACAAAGCACTGAGCCCTCAGTGGATAACCCGACACACTGATTACTGTTTTTCTGGCTCTTTCTTCGGAAGGCCGCTAATCCAGCCTCAGAGGATATAAACAGCTCTGGGATTAAAGAAAAATGAAAAGCTCCCCCTCCCACCTTGCCCTCGATGTCCAGGGGAGGTTAGCACCCATCGAGGGTGCCACTGTATCCTAGAATGGCGGCTGTTGTCTCTTAGACGTGGGGCTCACTCCATGGATCGCTTGCCCTAAGCCTACTTCACAGAAGTTGACGTTTCATTGCATTTTCCTGTCTTCAGCCTCAGATCATCCACCCAGATTTTTCTGCCCCAAAATAAAATTCCCTCTGGGTGCCACACATGGGAGCTAATTAGTTGGTCTGTCTGTAAGTTGAGTTTATCAAGGGGAAGCTTTAGCATCTGAGTTGATATCCTCTGCCTGTACCAGTTCCACGCACAGGTTTGTGAGCTGCTGTGCGACAAGAATGGCATATTGTGTGCTTTCAGCAACGTGAAAATCGGTCTGTGTTGTCACTTGCAGCATCGCAGATGTACTGCTTCCGTGATTGCTCAGGGAGCCTTCCCTCACTGTCTGGAAGTTCATTATCAAGGTGAAGAGATGAGAAGCAGTGTTGGGCATGGCAGCTCTGCATGGACGTCACCTCTGTGCGCACAAAAACCTCTCATGTTGTCCAGGATTTCTCGGTGTTAATAATACTGGGACGTGTTCCTCCATGGTGCTGTTTTTACATTTCAAACAATTAGTTGAGGGGAAAGAAGTAGAGGAAAATGAGGGGTTTGTCTGCTCCCGAAGTGCCTTGATTTCAGAGAACGAACGGGGCCATCTCTCACATAGGAACAGGTTGTTCCTGCTCTCCATGCAGGCTGCGTTCTGCTTCATTTTCCCAGCACTTGGGATGGTTGATGTGGAACCAAACACACACTCGCCTGATCTTCCTTGCGACCGACGCTCAAAGACAGCTGGTTGGAATTAAAATCAGAATATGTTATCACTGGACGAAGCTGTCAGGCACAGCATCACAGAGAACTAAGATCAGCACCACATGGACAGGATTCCAGAGAATCAGGAGATGCACAGAGATTCAGTCAGTGATCCAAAGGGTGGGGTCAAGTAGTGGTGCTGGTGGGTGGTGCACTGGGCAGCTCAGTCTCCAGAGGTTAACAGCTGCACGAGTGAGGGAGAATCCCACAGTAAAGGCCAAAATTTACTGCACGGAGTAAGGGAGAGGACACAGCTAACACTGTGCAAACAGGTTCTAGCAAGGACCAAAGACTTCCACCTGGAGACATCGTCCTGGGCTGGCATTATTTGGATGGGTGTGGCCCAACTTGGCTCCTGGTAATTTTCCACATCAGAGGCGATGATGACAGCCAGAGTGGTTGGGGGCTGACAGCTGTCGGCTCTTTCCTGACGGAGCTGGATCATGAACACCAGGCTCCTGTCCGGTGTTCGCACACAGAGCTGGTGGGGGCAATCTAGCGGACACCCTGGGGAAAGGTCAGGCTGTTAACAGCTCTTGGCATCTGAGGAGATTGGTATCTGTTTCCCAGCTCTGGACGATCTGTGCTGCTTTTTCTCTTCCCCACAGGCAGAGGGAAACTGGAGCCTGGGGACGAGTGTGTGGGGCAATGGTTAAAATACTGCTTGGGATAATCTCATCCACGTTCAAGGTTTGGGTTGAGGTTCAGTTCCACCTCCAACTCTAGCTTCCTGCTAAGGCACACCTGGGAAGCTGTCGCTCCCCCTCTTCATGGAGGAACGACACAGGACCCTGCGCTGTTCCTTCGTCTGCTCGGCCCTCCCCGGGTTTGCTGCTGGTTCTTCCCGGGGTGGCTACTGTCCCTTCCACCTCCGTGGAAGGGCAGTTCCCCCTGGCCACATTCCCCACTTCCGCAGGGGAGCGGCACACCGCCGGCCGGCTCTCTCGGGGGCTGCACAGGTGTTCCCCTTAGATGTTCCCCTTAGATGTTCCTCTTAGATGTTCCTGGTGCATGCCGTCTCTCTCCTCCTTTATAGTCCTCCTCCGCCAATCCTAACTCGGCTGCCCACACGCCGAGTACGCTGCTCTCCAATCAGGAGCAAGCCCTACAGTTTATTGGCTGAACTGGAGGCAGCTGTGTAGAAGCTGTTTTCTCCTCTCCCAGCGCCATATTGTGGGAGAGCAGATGCATAGAATAAGTCTTAATTCCAGTAACTTAGTCTAGTCCGAGTTGCTCCCCACAGGAAGCAACAGGTGATGGCTCAAGTAGCTGGGTCCCTGCCACCCACGTGGAGGGCCCAGACTCAGTTCCCGGCTTCAGCCGGGCCCAGCCCTGGCTGTTGCAGGCATTTGGATAGTGAACCACCAGATGGGAGATCTCTACCTGTCTCTATCTCTCTGCCTTTCAAGTAAATAAAATAGAATGGAACTTGATATTGGGGCAGAAGCATGCAAAAATGAAGTACAGCCAAGACAGAAACGGCTGCATTTGACTTGTGGGTGCTTTTGTCTCCCCTGTACACCAGGACTGTCTGCAGCCCACGTAGCCAACTCTGTTTTCAGGAGCCAGAGGGTTCAGACAGGCCCCGTCCGACCCTGTCATATAGCTGCATTTAGCATTTTCCTTTTATCCCTCGTCCTCCACCCCACCGCTCTGTCTGCGCCTCTGTTCTATTACTTCGCAGCCACATTTCCCCAAAGCTCTAAGTTTATCTCTGGGTTTTAACTTTATCATACCCTTACATCTTTTAACTTCCTTATTTTAATCCCTTACCTTGATAGCTCTGTCCTTACAAGTTGTTTTGCTTTGCCTTTTCTTTTCCTGCTTTACTTTTCAATTCTTAATCATTTAAAATGTTTAGAATATCTAGTTTAAATTTTAACTGTTTCCTTGTTTAATTGTTCTTGGCTTTCTGTGAATTTCTTTAAAGCATTTTGACCTTTAATTTCCTAATCTACATGCATATTTTTTGTTTTAAAAACTCCCTTTGCTCTTCTTTTTATTCATGTTCTGTAATGACTAAGCAAAAATGAGCCCACACTATCAGAAGGGAATGAAGAGGCTTTCTGTCTCTTCTCCATTTGTCTCAGTAGATTTTCTCGGTTGACAATGATTTTGTAAAGAATCTTGCCCTAGGAGACTTTGAGAAACTCGGGGGTAGAATCTCCTAGGAGCCACTGTTCAAGTAGCATGGTCTACTTGCTGAGTGTTAGTTATTTAAGGCTCTTGATATTCAGACATTTTCAGAAATGTCATGTGTTTTAAAATCTACGATCTCCAAAGTTTGCGTCATTGACTTCTGAACAAATCATCCAGGAGATTAGCCTTGGATAGGCTGGGAATGCAAAAGAGGGATCCCTACCAGGCAGTTCATCCGGCCTGACCTTGGAAGGAGCCAGGCTGGGCTGAGTGGAGAGAACAAGGGCAGGATTCCAGGATCACATCTGTATCTGTTTGCCCCCTCACTGCACAGATCCTTAGCCTTTTCTAAGGACAGGAGGAGTCTGAGTGGGCCCACCATCACCATCATCACCCCTTCTTTGCCTTTTGATGAGAACAAGGAGAGTCTCTCTGTGGCAGAGATGATTATGAACAAGGTTTCTAGGTGGAGAGAGAAGCATGTGTTTCTTGCTCACCACTGAGCTTGTTCCTGGCCAGAGAAGCCTGGCAGGGGCATTACGTATGCTACCTTTCTCATTCCCCAGCCCTCATCACCACTCAGTCTGACGAAATCCGTGGGAGCAGAGTTGAAGGTGGGGTGGTTTAATTCTTTATTAGCCATGCAGGGAAGAACAGAATGGTGGACTCTTCATTATGCACCCATTGGCATCACCTTCTTGTCAATGTTGCCAAGGTAAGAGATCCTGCTTGAGGGCTAGTATTTTTCCTCCGGGTTTGACAACTGCAATACATCAAAATAGGATTATCTTCAGCAGCAGCCAGTAGCTTTTGAGTGTCTGTTATACACAGATTGTAGCATTAGGTGCCAAGGAAGACACAGTGTGTGTGAATTTTAGTCTTTGTCTTTGAGCACCTTACACTGAAGCTGGAGACACAAGGAATATGCAGAAAATAATAATGTGGCTCACAAGGTCCTTGCATCTCCAGGAGTGTGTCTCCTGCTTTCCTCTTTTGTCTATTAAAGACAGATTCTTCCTCAGGTCAATTTTTGAGGTTATTTTCCCAAGGGAAACTGCCCTTGATTGGCTCACTAAGCCTCTCACTGTTTTTCCCTGAAACCTTTTCTAACATTGACCTTTGTACTTTGCAGTTTCCTGGTGTTCCATGTCTCCCCTTTGACAGCTCTTTAAAAGTGCAAACTGTGACTTTAGTGCCCGTTCTATTATCAGCGCACAGTATAAATAGATGCTCAAAAATAAATTTTAATGCATGAATCAAAGTTAGCATAGGGAGCAGAGGCCACATGTTGAAAGTCTAGAATGGACAGCAAATGCTGCTGGGATTTAGGAGAGAATGGGGAAAGGGATCCATTAATACCCTACAGTAGAATTGAAGAGCTAGTGAGTAGTCTGGCGATTTGGCAGACCCCAGGCACCTGATTCATGCACATTCATGTCTCACCCAGTGTCACATTAAAATATAGGTATGGAGCCCCTTGGTCACAAGGGGGTGGATGCAAGTTCATTAACATTCCTCTGGAATGTGACATTGTGGTTCTATTGAGCCCAACACGTAAGATCGCTCTGTGTGTGTTTGTGTGTGCGTGTGTGTGTGTGTTTGAGAGAGAGAGAGAGAGAGAGAGAGAGAGAGAGGCAACTGAGCCAGATGACCCCATTCAGCCAGTCTCTCTGACTACGACTTCCTAAAAGCCACTGCACGTTGCTGTGCAGTGATAGAAAGGGCCTAATTACCACGAGCTTCCAGCTCCTGTCCTGCTTGGGGAGCCTGGGCATACATAAAGAAGTATGTACAGAAACATCTCTGAGCGTAAGCGACACACTCAGAGAAGCTGTCACAAACAAGCACAGTGCAAAAGGGACACAGACATGAAAACAACCAGCGGGCAGCTGGCTCGTGCTGTATAAATAGATCCCGTGGAAGGAGGGAGACCAAGGCCTGGAGGTAGGAGGACCTTGTAAGCCACGTTTCTATTTTCTGCATGTTCCTTTCATCACCAGCTACGCCGTAAGATCCCCAAAGGCAGGGTCTACAACTCACACATCATGTAGTTTGCTCAGCACTGAATTCTAAGACGTTTCTCTCACATGTGCCCAACACTTATTTCCTGCTGCTGGGAGAATCCCTTTTCAAAACAGATCATGTGGAAGAGGATCCAGGAAGGGTGACTGATAGGGCTCACGCTCAAGAGGAGCCTGGGCTCAGCTGTTCCTTGCAGAGGGACCGGGGAGGGTGGTCACTGGGGGCTGCAGCAGCTATCCTGTGGAAAATGCAAGGGGAGCAGTGTTGTGTGCAAGCTGGTGGTTCGAAGGGCTGTCTATAAGCGGATGTCTGCTGCTGAACCAGGGAAGGGCATGGAGCTGGTGAGTGAGGGCAGCTGTCCTGGGACAAAGAGCAGGAAGGAGGGTGGACATCAGAGTGGCCACCCATCGCTGGAAGCGCTGCCTGTGTCACTTTGAGGATTCGAGGCTTGGCTGTGGGTCTCTGAGCCTCATGTGTCATAACTGAGAGGAGAGCTGGGAAGGGTGATTGCCCAGTGAGGTTCCCTGTGATTCTGCTCATGTAACACATTCCTGCTGGGCACCATGCAAAGAGGTGGCAGACAGTAAGAACTCCTGCGTAGTTCTACCCCCACCGACCCTGGGGCCCTGCAGGGGCGGGAGAGGACACACTGGAAATTCGGACTTCATGTAGGAGGTTTTTAGGAAAAGAAACTGTGAGATGGAGGTAAAGAACAGTCCTCTGCTTGCCTGGAGCTAAAGAAATACAATTTAACCACAAAGCCCCCTGTTGGACCAGGCGTAGTGGGAGTCCAGTGAGGAGGCTGGCCACCTGCTGCTTGGGTCATCAGCAAAGAGTGGACCTTCTGGCCTTGAGTGAGCATAGAGACAAAATGAAGACATGTTGCTGATTCTGCTTTGATGTGAGGCACCACAGGACAAGGACCGGGAGGGGGAGAAAGGCAACCATGTGGCTCCCATCCTCATCTGCTTCCAGGAGCTACTCAGTGAAAGGGGCAGAGGCCGGGGGTCTGGCCAGAGCTCTGCTCCTGACTGTTGGGCCTCAAGAGAAATCATCTTACTTCCATCTTTATTTTTCTCAAGCTGACACCGTAGCCGCCTTAAGCAACCTTAAGTCCTTGACAATAGGACTTTGATGAGAAAAGCATGTAAAGGAGGGCCTAAATTAATGAGATGCTAAATTAAACTTTTGATGGCAATAATGACCGAGATTTATACAGTACGTTATACTTTGCAAAATGCTTCTCCGTGGATTATTTAATTTTATTCTTCTTCAAAACTCTGATACAAATAATTATTTCATTCTTACATTTTTAATATTTTATTTGTATTTTGGAGAGAGGGAGAAAGAGAAACAGCGCTTCCATCTGCTGAATCACTCTCCAAATGCCTGAAATGCCTGCTGGTCCAAATGTCTACAGGTTCCAAGTGCCTGCTGGTCCCAGGGACAAAACCAGAAGCTGGGAACCCAATCCAGGTGTTCCACATGGGGATGCAATTTCTTGAGTCTTCTCTGTAGATTCTCGGGCTCTGCACTAGCAGGAAGCAGGAGTTGGGAGCCGGAGCCAGGAACTGAACCAAGATATTATGATGTGGGACTCAGGCATCCTAACTGACAGTTTAGTGGGTGAGCCAAAAACCTGCTGCATTCATTCATGTTTTATGATTGGGGGAACAGGGGTGTGGAATCTTGTCCCAAACCTGCAAAGACTCTAAGTGGCAGAGCCATGACTCAATTTACCTGCCCCCCAAATCCTGCATTCACTACTTCACTTTCTATCATCTGCAAATTCTGGTTGCATGGAAAACAACAGACTTTATCACTACACTGTTATTAATGTCTCGACGTTTTATATTCCTTGTTCCTCTCAAACATCATCTGTTTACTGATTACCTAATAAATGCTAGTCACAGAGATAGGCATTGGAGATTGAGTCATGAGCTGAGCATGGACCCTACTCAGAAAGATCAGTCTAGGGAGGAAGCTACAGTGTGAAGGTGGATAGCTAAATATTTATAAGGTAAACAAATATTTACAATGCGACCTGCTAATCCCTATCTCTGCAGCACGTATGACATGGTTTGTGTCTAGATAGGTTTTATCTAGGACTGGCGACATCTCACGCCACTCACAGATCAAGCTGCGGACACGTGTTTCGAGATCCCACATGCTGGTCTATTCCCCACTGATATTAGATCACCACCCTGGGTTTTTCTCAGAATCCTAACACTTTCTTCTAACACTCCCCATGGTGTCCTAATTTTCATTTTCTGTCCATTTATTCCTTGTTCAGTACCTGTTGTCAGTGCTTTCTCATAGAAGGCATGGTGGCAGATACACAGGGATTTCATAGGCTACACTTGTTACTCACAGCTCTAGATCTGAACATGGGAGACAACCAAGAAAGATTGGTTTGACGGATTGAGATTCCCAGATGGGGCATCCACATGGCTGGGAGACACTGAGATGAATCCCCTCAGAGTACTTCCATGAAAACAGGGACAAGGATTCTAGAGCAGCTACGTGCTTGCCTGGAATGTTTCAATTTGATAAATGTAGCCCGTGAGCCCACCGTTGATCTCCCCAGTCCACAGTGTCAGGTGGGGGTCCCAACACATGCCTTCTGAGTGTGCAAACACTGTTGTTGGAGAGAAAGGAAGACTTGGACTCTTCAAAGTTGTTTTGCGACACAGATCTTGATCCAGCAGTGAAGATGTTAACAAGCCATTAAAAAAACTTTTATTGTTGTTATTTTTACCAGCATCCTGTGTCTGCTGCACCACTGCTTTCTGGAGGGGCCTTGGCACGTGCACTGCTTCTGAGTGCCAGTTTTCCCATCTGTAAAATAATCCCCATCCTTGATCCTCAGCTCCCAGGGATGTTTGGAAGTCTGGGGAAGCAATGTCTGTGCCGTGGATGAAGGCTCCTGGACAAAAGGCATTGTACAAATAAAGGCGATCACTCCTATTTATAGTGTACACAGAGGTTCAGAAGCGCGTTTAATGTCCCGGCCCCTTTCCTCCTGTCTCCTCACCCAAAAGTCTCACCTCCGTGTGTACCCAGAAGCACAATGCTTCTGATCTATCTGTGTCGGATTAATTGATCAGGACTGTTTGAAATCCCATCTAGCGCACGGAGCCCGCTTGTCTCTCAGGGCTTTTGCAAGCTCTTCCCTTTATTGAAAGAGAAAAAGACATCACTTGGAACAGCAACTCCTCGATTCTTTTTTCAGGTCAGCTATTTCCTGAAGGGTCTCCTTGCCCCTCGAGCCATCTCCTCATCGGAAACTCACTTCACACTGTGATGGCTGGATGCCGGGATTCTCTTGCAAGGTTGCCTTGGCAACCACTTCTGTCTGTTGAGAGTGAAGTTTACTGTTTGGCGGTCGTTGTTTTCCCCTCTGCCTCACGGTACACAGGGGTGAATTAACTGTGGATTAGCTGGAAAAGGAAGCAGTCCTGTGAGTGACAGGTGGAGAAGGGGAGAGCAAGCAGAGAAGCCCCCGCACAGTCCTCTGTTGGGTCTGTAGAGCCTGCACACAGTGATTGTATGTTTAACCAGAGCTGTTAACAACAGCAAGCAGTTTATCCAGAATCAGTTAAAGGCAGATGGGTAGAGACCTTGACACAACAGACCCATTTCCATGAGAATCATAAGAACGTCATCCTGAGCCTCCTGCCACGCTGACACTCCACGTAAGTGTCGGTTCGAGTCCCAGTTGCTCCACTTCCAACCCAGGTCACTAAAACGTATCAGGAAAGGCGGCAGGAGTTGGCCCAGGTGCTTGAGCTCCTGATACCCACATGGGAGACCTGAATGGAGCTCAGGGCTCCTTGATTCGCCGGGCAGCGCTGGCCATTGTGCCATCTGGGGAATGAACTGGCAGATGGAAGATTCTCTCTCTCTCTTTCTCACTCTCCTTTACAAATAAATAATTTTTTTTTAAAAGAAAGAAAGAAGCAGACCTGAATATCTCTTCAGGGAGGACATGTTCCTCGGTGAACGTAGACATTATCAATCCACTGGCATTTACCGAAAGCCTGCTCAGAGCAAGGCTCCGCGGTTAACAGCACAATCTGGCAGGAGCATTCCCCCGTGTCTATATGTCACGTGTATCCTTGAAGCCCAAACTTGCCATTCAGATGGTTTTGCAGAACATTAGCTTGGTTCTTTGTTCTTTTAATTTCTCTTCACTTGGATGACTTGGCACAGTTGTACCAGAAAAGACAACTTCAAGACTTGGGATTTTGAAAGAGAGGAGCACTGTGACCCATCCAACTGCTGAGTGTTGACACCTACATCTGCTTATTCTTTGTATTGTCACCACCATGTACAACTCTTACACTGCAACAGGGAAAGTTGGAGTTATGGAGAGGAATTAGATTCAATGCCAACTACAGGTTTTAAAAAATGCCTGAGTAACATAAGTTTTATCACTCTTGTATTCGTTTATCAAATACTTATCAGATTCTGATGATTTGCCAACTACCCTACTAAGCACCAGGGGTAGTAGTGAAGTAAACAGAAGAACATGTTTGCCTTCTATTTTATCTTCGGTCCCAAACCGATGTGGGTGCTCACATAATAAGCCATTTTGTATCAGCAGAAATTACATGGAAGACATGAGTTGTCACACAGTAAGTTTGCCATAAAATTACACAACTCTAGTGTTAACAGGGACTTCAAAGACCATTACTGCCTGTAGAAAGCAGGAATTCCTGTTTTAAGCACCATCTGAGGTGGAAGCCACCACCCACCCATTCCTTTACTTCTTCCTTCTTATCTACCAGCCACACTTCATCCATGACACCCCAAGTCTACCACCCATGTCTCTCTCCTGTCTCACACTGATGGTCTCCTGGCTGGTGCCCCTGCTGCTGTTCTCTTCCTCCATAATCCATTCTCCACAGAGCAGAATCCTTCTGTACTTAAGACTAAAATCCAAACCCTCAACCTCTCCCCAACATGTCCCCGACATGCCTTGGCCCCAACTACCACACACTGCACCAACACACACACTAAATGCCTAGATGCTTGGAAGGCACTCCTCTGGTTGATGTGTGTGCTTTTAGTTATCACATTTTCTCATCTTTGCATGACAATGAAGCATCTGTATTATACAGGTCTCTGATGTATAGATTATATTTTTAGAGTTTGGTTTTTCTTTGAGTGTGCAGAATTTTCATTCCCTTTTTTGTCCACCCTGGGGCTGTGTTCTGTTCCATGAAATGAACCCATTGCCTTTGTATGGGCGCTCTGCAAGGTGACCTGGAGCTTGTGTGGTTCCCACATCTTCTGTGTTCCAGGCAAGGCACTCAGTTTCTTTATCCATTCAGCTTGTCATTTCCCAGTGTTTCTTTTTCTCTTGCTTGCTTTTCTCTTGAGGACTACTGGTTTGCCTAGTTTCTCCTTAAAATGCAGTGATTGGGTTAGCTATTATCACAGCTATGGGGGAAGACGGGGTGAATCAATTAACAGGAAACATTTTGGCTGTTGAAAAAGAAACTTGATCCAATGTTATAAAATGTTTATTGATCACTTACATGAAACTAGTTTAATGTCTGACCAATTAAACCTAATTGAAGGCTCTGCACTGCCAAGGCTAGAACACCTTCTCCTGGATTCTGAGCTATGGACCGATGTGCATATTAGAGCTACAACTCATTCTCTGTTCCTAGTACATGCTGGTGCTCAATAAATATGGTATCAAAATAATTATAAAAAAATTATGCAGAATCTGAGACTGGGTAATTAATGAAGAAGTATTTGAACTGTCAGTGGTATCTTGAGCCCTAAAGGGAAAAATAATAACCTGACAATATAAGTGAAATATGAGATCAACCAATTAATTAGCAGAATAATTTAATCTGATGCTCTGAAAGTAGGCCAATTAAAATGCACTGTTACTATTTAACATTGATTAAGCAAGGTGCTAGATCCTGAACACAGTTTGAAAATAGACCTCATTCCTACCCTCAGGGAACTTGAAGCTAATTTAGGCAGCTGTATGTAAAAGGACAAAGGAACAGGCGGTGTGATGCTGAGTTGATTTGCTTCCTGGAGCTCCTTCCTGTAGTACCGGGAAGGGACAGAGCAGGGCTGCTACCTGCACTGCGCTCTTCCAACACTCTCCTCGGCCCATTTGTGAGCTCCATCCTCCTAACCTTCACTAGAGGTAGGAGAGGTCGAGCTTAGGCTGAACAAATGATATTTTAAATAAAAGTTTTCCCCAAAATGTGAAGTTGCCCATACTTGAGCCATTGGTGGAAAAGAGGAAGCCAGATATCCTTCGTGCCTTTGATAATTCTTTAGGAATAATGTATCAGCTGCTAACGAAACAACAGCAGCAACAAATACAGAAACAATGCAGATAGTCTTAAGGAAATGCATGAACCCACTCTCAAATTTAGTGAAGGTTCAAGTATAAACCACAAAGTAGACCATTAACTGCTCATTGAACTTCAGTGAATTCCGATCTCCAAAATAATAATAATCCAAATTTACTCATAATTTGAAAAATAAACTCTTTTGAGTGTCTTCCTGTGGAGCACTTGAGTTTTGTGGTCTCCCAGCCAAGCCTCTGCTCACTGAGTTGGCTGATCAAGGGTGTCCCTGAAAAGTGAATTCCCCATTCCTTCCATCTCACTGCCAGAAGATGTAGAAGGGAGACTTCTCTTTTTCTCTCTCCTGGATTAAATGTATCCTATCGGGGTGCTCTTTGAATTGCCTTTCTAGCAAGTCAAATAGATCATGTTGGAACCTTCATCCTCCTGTCCCTGGAGCCTCCGGAATCCTATAGAAGATGGTGGGAGAAGTGATAGTGACTGAGAAGCCTCTCTGGCTGGCTATCTCAAGAAATTCACTCAAGGCTTTGAAATGACAAACATCAGGCTTTCATTAGAGCATGTTGCTGTCTAAGGGACCAGAGTGGACGATCTTTCTCCAAAGTATGTTCTAGGCTGTTCAAACATGCAAAATTGTTGTGCTTAAGCACAACCAAGTTCTGAACTCATCTACTAACACTATGACCAACTCACAAAGTAAAATTCACCAACATCTAGGCTCTACGTGTGTGTCCACAGCTCTAACTGAAGAAGGACAAGGATTTGTAAACCGATTGCACTGCTTTAACTTGGCTTAGTTTCTTGATGCATACTTAACCTGAAAATAGAGTAGTAACACTAATAAAAGCTATGGGTACATTTGCCCTTCCTCATCCATGGGGGACATGGTCCAAGACCTCCAATGGATATCTGCAGGCTCACTTAGTACTGAACATTATATAACCTCTGTTTTCCCTGTGTGTCCTGCGGTGTTGCTGCAGAGTACTAGAGTATCATCTGTGATTCCAAGTTGTATGCCTGGTGCCTGCTTTGCTTCACTACTCTTGTACTTTGGGACCACTGAGTAAAATAAGGTCTACTTGAACACAGATGCTGTGGTACTGTGATAGTACTAACTGGAAGAGCTGTGAGGTGACTAACAGGTGGGTAGTGTATAAGGTGTGGCTATGATGTACAAAGGGATGACTCACATCCTGCATGGCACGGAGCAGGACTTGAGACCTCATCAGAGTACTCAGAGTGGCACACAGTTGAAAACTTGCGAATTGCTTATTTTTGGAATTATTCATTCCATACTTTCAGCCCTCTGTTGACAGGGCTAGGAGAGAGTAACTGAACCATAAATAAGAGTTAGCTACTGTGATACTGAAGTTTACTAAAGCTAAGTATTTTCCATTCATTAATTTATTAAATTCTCAAAACCTTTGGGAGAGACATTAGCCTTAATTCTCATTCTGTAGATACTAAGACACTGAAGCTCTGAAATTAATGGCTATGGTCATTGTCGGAGGGAAAAGTTGAAGCCCAAGACCGCCTGGTATGAGTTCCCTTTACAGAATGTTTGTTTTGTCTCCCCCTTGGGAATACACACCCAGTATGCAGAGACTGCAATCAGTACATGAACATGGGTGGTCTTGACCACTTGCATGCCCCTGCTTGTCCTAATGCATACCTCAGTACATTTAGCCCTGTGTCTGCCGACTCAACCTCTTTTTGTAATCATTACCCACATCGTCCATTTACGTAATTAGTGCGATTTGACCACCAATCGCTGAATCTAAGTGTGTTAGCATCTCCATGGTGATCACTCTTCCTCCATGTGTCCATGGCTACATGTGCACTGTGCTGCCATCATCTAATTAATTGAGTTTACTTATTTAAAATTTTACATTCTTTTCCTCATCAGCCCAGTCTGACATTAGCAATTTGTAACCCACCTCTGCTCAGAAAGAAGAAAGAGAGAAGAAAATGAAGGAGGGTTCTGTTTTTTGACAGTGGCAATGTATCACTTTCTTTGTCCTGAGGGCTAAAAAAATGTTGAAATTGCAGCAAATTGGGATCCCATGACCAAATCCATCTTTCTCTGTTAAGTTTTCTGCTCTACCTAGGTATTCCTTGGGGTGTCCCATTTATTTAGTGTTGCAAATCTGAAATCTGATCCCCCCAAATAAAATATACAAAAGCCCCTCTATACCTCAATGCTTCAGCCAGCACACATACACCAAACAGCCTCAGGGAAGTTTCTGTTTGCTTTCTACCTGACCCTAATGATTTTTTTTAACTTTTATTTAATGAATATAAATTTCCAAAGTACAGTTTATGGATTACAATGGCTCCCCCCCCCATAACTTCCCTCCCACCACAACCCTCCTCTCTCCCGCTCCCTCTCCCCTTCCATTCACATCAAGATTGATTTTCAATTCTCTTTATATACAGAAGATCTGTTCTGACCCTCATGATTTTAATATTTCTGACCACTGGAAAGAGAAGGCCCAGGGTACAAATGATGGAGCATCTAGGTAGTTATTGGACTGCCTCTTGGGCTAGTGGGTTAACACTGTACTGATGTGATGGTGATGATGATGATGGCTTTGCCTAACCTGGTCCAGATCCATTTCCTTTCACCATCTCCCTGGTGCCTTTGGTCATTCTAGCTAGAGGTGTTCTGAGGGCTGGAGCAATGACAAGAGTGATCAGTGCTATACAGCTAGGTAACCACAAAGCATAGATCAGAAATCTACTGCTCTCTTAACTCCTGCCTCTCCCACCCTTTGGCCATACTCACCATACTCTTCCTCTGAGCTAAGTAAGTGTATTCAAGGACTATGCAAAGGAATGGCTCTCTTTCTCTCAACTGAATAGCAGAGAGCAATCATCAATAATCATGCACAGTGCACGCCTTTCTCACCACTGAACAGGTAACCTGATAGCGTAAGGGTGCACCTGGGGCTGCCAACGAAGGGTCAAGGTGTACCCTCATTATGATTGACAGGCAGACTCCTCCATGGTCTGGTGATTTTTATAGCCAGAGAAGGAAGCAGAACACCAAGTGAATTACTTCAATTATGCAAATCAATGACCCAATTAAGAACTTATTTTTTGTATTTGCAAGCCTGGTCAGTTGTACAAATGACCAATTTTACCTGGACTCACTAACATGTAATCCTTAAAAGGCATTCACTCCACTCCTGTAGCAGCTTGGTCTCTGCAAATGGAAATTTTCCCCAACGTGTAAACGGCTCTAAGTAGTTTAAAAAGTTTTAAAAGCTCCGTAAGCACCTTATACATAGACTGTTGATCTTTAATAAAAGTTGTACAAAGTGGAAGTCAGCAGAGAGAACCATTAAAATGCAGATGGGGCAATTACTGCCTGCCAGTCTCGCGCTCCCTGCCATTCTGTGCAATTGCTGCCCTTTCTGTGGTGGTTGGAGGAGGCTGATGTATATTCTCTGATTTTTTTTTTTTTTTTGGTGTGATTTCAGGGAGGGAAGAGATCTCAAGCCACATCATTAAAGCCAGAACAGCACATGTGGTTGATCGTGCTTGATTATTCAAACAATTAAACCTGGGCTCCTGTTTATTCACCAAAGAATCACTGGGTTCTGACTTCTCTTTGCCTCTTCACTGGGTTCCCTGTAATAGTCACACTCCCGCCCCTGCTCCTGTGGCTTCTTCCTTTCATAAACGCAATTTCATGATGAAAATTCGAGGGTAATGTGATCGCTGCTGATTGCCTGGGAAGGCAGTTACCTCTGCCTATCCCTTCTTAGAGACATGTTAATAAAACACTAGTGAGCTTTTTCATTTTAGATAACCAGAGAGAAAGATGCCTTTGTAAAGAAATTGATATACTGTCAGTAATATAAAATTATCATACCATAATTATATTGAAGAATTATACAGTGTAAATTTATATACAGTTAATATATATGACATTTATTTTATTTAAGGATACAGTATTAGGAAAAGTCAGACATGTTTTAGAAAATTGAATGTTAACTTTAAAAATCCCTCTGATTTTCACATCTATGGAATACTTCCAAAAGTTAATTTTCTCCGCAGACTGTGGTGATTTTAACAAGAATATCCTAATATAAATCAGATGCTCATGCACAACTTCATGTATTGGAAATTGGGTCTGAAATGGGATTTGGGGCTGTCATTTTCATAAATGAGATTATATTTTGTGCATGTTGCTCCATTTTTAATAATTTTTAGATCTGAAATTAATAAAAAACCTGCATTGAAATTTTTTAAGGGAAAAAGCATTGGTTATCTTCTTCTCATTGCTTCATTCCATAAAAATCCCCTCAGGGCTTCATCTAGGCTTTGCATCTTTTCAGCAGCTGTTTGCTAGTGCATTTTATAAAGACAACAAAACTGAGTATATATATTTGCTGTAGTCTGGAAATTGCCATCTAGGAGCATTTAATTGTATGGCAAGACATATCTTGCTTCTGAAAACATTACAGTTATGCTTCATAAGATGTTGAGAGCTTGTTTTGTCTACATCTGTTTGCCAATAACTGAAACTTTTTATAAGAATTACTGATTTGTGAGGTATGAGCTGGGAGGATCAGTTTCCGGGACATAGTGACGGTTCTCCATTCCTCAAGGCCAAGGGCACCCTTGGTAGACTCAACTCTGTAGGTCATAACTGCACGTGCAATGAGCATCAATCAAAGAAAGCAACAAGGCGGGGGGAAGAGAATGTACATAAGGGATTAGGTTCTTCTTGACCATAAACTCGTGTCTTTATGTCAGTGACACATATCGGATAATGTGGCCAGCACAGAGGGCTTGCAAAGTGCAGACTGTCTCTTGCCTGCTCTCTCAAAATTTCTTGGGTGAAATAAGTCTTTGTACATTCTGGGCCTGGGCATGTTGGATGCATCACCTCAAACTACATGGGATATGTTTATGGACTATGTTGGTATTACTTGGTTAGAGCACCTCATCCCCCATTAAATCTAAGTTGTACTTGATTATAGAAGACTTGACTTAAATTATGGTTAACTATTTGATGTGAAAATTTGTAGAGGGGCAGGTGCTGTGGTGTAGCAGGTTAAGCCACTGCCTGCAGCACTGGCATCCCATATGGGCACCAATTTGAGTGCCAGGTGCTCCATTTCCAATCCTATTAGTGGCCTGGGAAAAGCAATGGAAGATGACCTGAATGCTTGGGTCCCTGCCAGCTATGTGGGAGACCTGGAAAAAGCTTCCTGGCTCCTGGCTTCAGCCTGGTCTAGCCCCAGCCATTGTGGCCATTTGAGGAGTGAATGAGTGGATGGAAGATTTCTCTCTCTCCCTCCCTCCCTCCTTGCCTCCCTTTCTCCCTCCCTCCTTTTTTCCTTCCCTCTCACTCTTTGCCTTACTTTCTCTGTAACTCTGCCTTTCAAATAAGTAAATATTTAAAAATTTTGTACTTAAACCTTGACTGGGGGCCATGATACTGTAGAGGGAGAATCTCTGCAATGCAGAGAAAATGAGACTAACTTCTCTTAGGACACGGTGGGGGGAATTCATGGAGGAATTGGAATTGACTATATGGGAAGAGGTGGAGTTGGGGTAGTTGGCCCACACAAGGGAACAGCCTTGCAAAAGCACAGCTTTTTCTAAAATGTGATCTATAAAGTATCTCTACTTTTCCCATTTCAAATACATTAGGGATCGTGATGATTAATTCTAGGTGTTGGCTGGATTAAGGGATACCCGCATAGATGACAAAGTATTATGTATGATGACTTCTGTGAGGGTTTTTCCAGAGGGCAAGTGTTACAGGACAGTGGTTATCTTGCTACTCTTTTTTTTTTTTTAATTTTTTTGACAGGCAGAGTGGACAGTGAGAGAGAGAGAGACAGAGAGAAAGGTCTTCCTTTGCCATTGGTTCACCCTCCAATGGCCGCCGTGGCTGGCGTGCTGCGACTGGTGCACCGCGCTGATCCGATGGCAGGAGCCAGGTGCTTCTCCTGGTCTCCCATGGGGTGCAGGGCCCAAGCACTTGGGCCATCCTCCACTGCACTCCCTGGCCACAGCAGAGAGCTGGCCTGGAAGAGGGGCAACCAGGACAGAATCTGGCGCCCCGACCGGGACTAGAACCCGGTGTGCCGGTGCTGCTAGGCGGAGGATTAGCCTAGTGAGCCGCGGCGCCGGCCGATGCTACTCTTGATGACCACATGCCTGATCAGAGGGCAAGTTGAGGTCTCAGCTCCCCTGCTTCCAATTCAGCATCCTACCAATCGCATCCTGGGAGGTAGTGGTGCTTGGGTCCCTGCCACCCATGTGGGAGACCCAGATGGGGTTTGGGATATTGGCTTCAGCCTGGCCTAGCCCTGGTTAGGAGCATCTGGGTAGTGGACCAGCAGACGGAGACTCTCTGTCTCTTTTACTCTCACTCTCATTCTTTCTAATTCTGCATTTCAAGTGCATGAAAAGAGAGAGAGAGAGAGAGAGAGAGAGAGAGGCATTTGGATCTGTGGCCTAAGTAAAGATAATCCACGCTCACCCAGTGAGGGCCAGAACCATCCAATCAGCTAAGACCCCGGATAGAACAAGGCAGAGGAGAGCAGGAATACTCTCTCCTTCTTTGGGCATCAGAAGTGCAAGTTCTCCGGCCTTTGATTCCAGCGCCTGTGCCAGCATCCCCCGTGTTCTTTGGCTTTTGAGACTGAGCCCCAGCTCCGCTCCCCACATTTGCAGGCCTTCAGACGTAGACTGAGCTGGGCTACCCACTCCCTGGCCTGTTGCGGTACTTCTCGACCTTCATAATCATGCGAGCCAGCTTCCCTAACAAAGCCTTTCTCATAGAGCTCTATCTATCAGTACAGGTACTTACTCCTCATTTGGTTCTGTTTCTCTGGAGAATGCTGACAAATACGGGGAGCTTGGAGCAATTTTATTTTCTTCCTCCTTCTCAGATTGCCCCTTCTCTGCATGTCTCGGAATTAGAGGTCTCCCTCTGCAGTCTGTCCTTGTCTCCTTGTCTTTCTCTGTAGGTTCTGTGTTTGTCCTCAAGACTTTTCACCACTATCCTATATAGAATCCTACCTTTCTCAGTCTCCAGCCTAAACTCAAGGTGTTTTGTGTTTGTTTAAAGATTTATTTGAAAGAGTTACAGAGAGGCAGAGGCAGAGAGAGAGAGAGAGAGGTCTTCCATCTGCTGGTTCACTCCCCAGATGGCTGCAATGGCCAGAGCTGTGCTGATCCAGAGCCAGGAGCCAGGAGCTTCTTCCAGGTCTCTCATGGGGTGCAGAGGCCCAGGGACTTGGGCCATCCTCTATACTTGGGGCATAGCAGAGGGCTGAATTGGAGTGGAGCATCCAGGACTTGAACCGGTGCCCATATTGGAAGCTAGCACTGCCAGTGGTGGCTTTACCCACTATACCACAGCACTTATGTCCCTCGAGGCATTTTTTTTCATTCGTGTGAGCACATCACATCAGTTCTTTTGAAAAAGTTTGTGCTTTTGATCTGTGTTCCTTATTCGGGCAGGCTACTGCTGGAAGACTTTCTTAGGCAGATTTATTTATTTTCATCTTATTTTGAAAGGCAGACAGACATACAAAAACAGAGACAGAGATCTTTCATCCTCTGGTATACTCCACAAAGGCTCACAACAGCCAGTGATGCGCCAAGCCAAAGCCAGGAGTCAGGGACTCCATCTGAATCTCTCACATGGGTGGCAGGGACCCAAGCACTTGAGCCATCACCTGCTGCCCTCCAGGATGCAATTAATAGGAAGCTGGATCAGAAGCAGAGTAGCCAGGACTGGATGGGTTGCAGGTGTCCTTCATAGCGGCTTAACCACCATGTCAGTTGCCTGAACCACTTGGACAGTTTAAACCTTCCACGTCATCCTTGACTTTCTTCCCTTCAAATGGAGGTCTCTGCCACCTACCTTTCCAATATTACATCAAATGTTCATTTTAATATGTCCTTTGCCCCATAAAAATAGACCCATCTGTGCTCCCCAGAGACACTTAGAATTTTTGTCAGGCTCTCTCTTTACTGACTAGAAGACCCTTGCTCCCAATATTACAATCCAATGTCTCCTTTCTTTTTATTTATTTGTTTATTTGAAAGTCAGAGTTACACAGAGAAAGAGAGGTCTTCCATCTGCTGGTTCACTCCCCAGATTGCCGCAATGGCTGGAGCTGCACTGATACAAAGCCAGGAACCAGGAGCTTCTTCCTGGTCTTCCATGTGGCTGCAGGGGCCCCAGGACTTGGTCCATCTTCTTCTGCTTTCCCAGGCTATAGCAAAGAGCTGGATTGGAAGTGCAGCAGCCGGGACTTGAACCAGTGTCCATATGGGATGCTGGCACTGCAGATGGCGGCTTTACCCACTATGCCACAGTGCTGGCCCCACCAATGTCTCCTTTAAAACTTAGCTGGAAGGTCGCCCTCCTCCCCGAACCTCTCCTCTGTGGTGCTTTCCCCCTCCCCATATCATCACTCATCTGCACCTCACCTAACTCAGCATCTTTTCTGAAAGATTTATTTGTGTATTTGAAAGGCAGAGAGAGAGAGAGATCTTCCATCTGCTGGTTCACTTCTCAAGTAACTGCAGTGGCCAGCGCTGGGCCAGACCGAAGCTAGAAGCCTGGAACTCTGTCCTGGTCTCCCATGTCGGGGCTGGGGCCCAAATGCCTGGACCATTTTTTGTTGCTTATTCAGATGCATTAGCAGGGACCTGGAACAGAACTGTGGCAGCCAGGACTCAAACCCACACTCATTGGGATGCCAGCAACACAGGTGGCATCTTAACCTGTTGTACTAATTCAGAAGCTTAGTGAAAGAGAATTCTCTCTTCTCAGTCACACTTAATTTTTTAATTAACTTTTCTGTATTTTTCTGATTATAATCCCACAGCATTTTACCCACGGCTGTTAGGGCAATTATCGCACTTTGCATTGATTCTGGAGACGTCCTCCATAAATATCGGGTGGATGAATGAGTGCAGCTTTTATAGATTTTTCTCCTCTAACAAGTATGCCTCCATATCTCAGAGTCAATTGAAAGAGTATTACATGCACAGTGAATTTATGTATGCTCGCAACAAGTTATTTTAAAGGATTATTTGAAAGGGTGCTTATTTCTGGCGTGGAATTGCAATTCTTTAACTAGAAAGATAGGAATTAAGCTAGTGATTTTTTTTGTGATATCCTTTTACAGAATATGTGAGTTAAAATTTTGTATAATAAGTCAGGGAGCAAACCAGGGACAATTAACAGTAGCAGCAACAGCAATCATTGAACAATCACTGTTGAGATTCAGATATGTGCCAGACCCTGGTCCATGTCACAAGCACATTTTAGAGATTTGCAAATTGAGACTGAAGACAATATCTTCCATTACCTAAGCTTAATGTTTAAATCCATGCTGAGGCCTATTGCTCTGGACTGGAATATACTCCCCAAAGTATTTCTAGTTACCTCACATGATTCTAGACACCTCACGTGATTCCAGGTACCTCTCTTTCCTTGTAAGGCCCATTCCATGTTTGACCAACCTGCGGTTTGCTCTATTAGCTTTGTCCACAGTTGGTGCAGTCATTACCAGATGTCTGAAAATATAAAATTGTCACGGTATAGTCAGTCAGGGATTTTCTTTATGACGATTGACCTTAAGGTTCAGTCTAACGATGCCTGCATTTGTTCTGCTCTGCTTGGACCAAGTGCTCCAGACACAGAGTGGTCTGACTCATCTCTTTCTTTGAATATTGGTTGGCATGATTTAGCTTAAAATAGTAAACCTTAGAAACTCACTCATTGTCCACATAAATAAATAAACATGTCTACACTGACATGTGATAACTATCAAGAGCCCTGTGTTGGCGCTAAGGAAGTTCACCGTTGTGTTACACAAGCTCGCTTGAGGGTGTTACCTATCACTAATGCGGTGAGAGTAGTGAGCGCGAATTCAAATCGTGGCCCCCCTGCGTGGGCCATGTGGCCGGCCTCTCAGTGTCCCTGTGTCCCTGTCCGTGTAAGGGAAGCTGGAGTGGAGACATCTTTTATAAAGAGTGGTTACACACGTGGCAATGGGCTAACGGTGGCCATTGCTTCAGAGTCTCAGAGGAAATCCCTCTCCCTGCAGGAGGGGCCTGGTACTGGTTTCCTGGGGCTGTGGTAACAAAGTAACACAACTGTTGCTTGCATTGCTCTTCAGCCAGGCAGCGACTCAAGGTGTCAGCAGGGCTGTGGTAACAAAGTCTCACCAAGCAGGTGACTTGAAACATACAACTGATGCTTGCGGTGCTCTGCGGGCCAGGCAGTGACTCAAGGTGTCAGCAGGGCTGTGCGCCCTCTGCAGGATCTGAGGGGACATCCGTTGTTGGTGTCTACCAGCTCCTGATGGCTGCTGGCGCTCCGTGACTTAGGGCCACATCCCTCCAGTCTCTACCTCTATCACTCCTCCTCTGTCCAGGAGATCTTCCTGTATCTCCCTCTGAGAAGGCCACTTGACATCAGATAATCCCGAATGACCTCATCGCAACACCTTAACTGGCTTACAACAGCAGAGACCCTTTTTCCAAATCGGGTAGCCTTCCCAGACGCTGGGTGTGAGGATGTGGGCACGTTTCGGGGGAGGCATGATTCAGCCCTCCACAGGAGCTGAAGGCAAAGGCAAATATTTCGCTTCTGTTGTTTGAGCTGGAATGGCATGGAGGGCTTCCCAGGTGGGGCATGCATCCATGTGTCTGTCTGGGTGAGACCCAGATGAGTGAGTGTTCCTGCACCAGCTGGTTCCCTCACTTGCGTGACCTGCTGAGGCCTCTCTAGTTTTGCATTTGTGACCTTGAATCTGAAGACTGGGGTCAGTGCTCATCTCTGTGATGCCCATGACCTGGGAGCCGGAAGGAACGGCCCGACCTCTGTCTACCACAAGCTCCCTCCATGCCCACACAGGCACGTGGATGCCCTTGCCAGCAGTCACCTCTTCATGGTGGACTTCACCCTTCTCTCCTGCGCGGTGTTTGGTTTAGTTCTGCAGAGCACTTTTGGAGCCGGTTTCCAGCGGAAGGGAACGCGGGGACTGAGTAGCGTATCGTGCTCAGTCTGGTCCCACTGGCTGAGCTTGTGCAGTGGCCCTGCTCTGCTGTGGAACATCTAAGAAGACTCTTGTCTGTCTTGGTTGGAGCCTCTTCTGGTTAGCAAAGAGTCACCTGTCCAGGTGCCACCAGGGCTGAGCCTGCCTGGCCAGCCTTCACGGAAGCCACCCCAAACCCTGACCCCAGATTCACGGTGCCCTGGGCCCTTGTGCTTCCCCAGAGCCCCTGACTGAAGCTGCTGGGGAGTGATGCTGCCTCATCTCCCCACCTCCCCAGTAATTTTTAAGCCCCCAGAGGCTACCAGCCGACCCCCGAAAGGCAAGTCTCAAATAATGGCAGTTAACTGAATAAGCAAAACAAAGAGAGGGGCCTGGCTCTGTCACCAGGGGAAGCAACCACGGTGTTTATTTCTGTTCCTGCTTATTTCTGGCGTGTCTGGACATCCTTAGCTGGCATCAGGCTAAGCATGTTATAACATATATGAAATTGGCAGCAAGGTTTTCTCTGGGTAGGAACCTCAGCTGTGTGCACTCAGGTCAACAGACAGCTGAAGTGCCCCCTTTGATGCACAAGGAATGGCAATAGTGTGTGGCGGTCACACGAGCTTTATAGGCAGGGTACGCGGCATGAGCAAGCGAACACATGACCGCAGATGCAGAACCATGTGTGGCGTCCCCAGAGGAAGGAGGTGCACAACCAGGAAGGGCGACTGTGGACGTCTTGGTTCGTTCCCTTTTGTCGCTCCCCCTCTTCATGGAGGAGCAACACTAAATCCTGCCTAGGCTTCATATCCGAGTCACGGCACCATTATGTCGCTCCCCCTCTTCGTGGAGGAGCAACACTGAACCCTGCGCTGTTCTTTCGTCTGCTCGGCCCTCCCCGGGTTTGCTGCTGGTTCTTCCCGGGTTGGCTACTATCCCTTCCACCTCCGTGGAAGGGCAGTTCCCCCTGGCCACATTCCCCACTTCCGCAGGGGAGCGGCACACCGCCGGCCGGCTTTCTCGGGGGCTGCACGGGTTCCCTTAGATGTTCCCCATAGATGTTCCCCGGTGCATGCCGTCTCTCTCCTCCTTTATAGTCCTCCTCCGCCAATCCTAACTCGGCTGCCCACACGCCGAGTACGCTGCTCTCCAATCAGGAGCAAGTCCTACAGTTTATTAGTTGAACTGGAGGCAGCTGTGCGGAAGCTGTTTACTTCTCTCCCAGCGCCATATTGTGGGAGAGCAGATGCATAGAATAAGTCTTAATTCCAGTAACTCAGTCCAGTCCGGGCTGCTCCCCACAGGAGAGCAGATGCATAGAATAAGTCTTAATTCCAGTAACTTAGTCCAGTCTAGGCTGCTCCCCACACCTTTGGGGATGCTGACAGTCCCCAGCCTTCTGCAGACACCCAGGCCAGGAGCTGTTCTTGGAGAGCCATGCACTTCCTTCAACACCCTGTACTCATGCCTAGCTTCGCCCTGCCGCGGCTTCCACTTTGGTCTCTAGTTAACGGTGCCACTACTCGTGCAGCTGCTCAAGCCAGGAGTTCAGGCTCCTCTCGTGCCCCGCTCTCTCCCCCACTGACTCTGTTGTCTATTCAGTGAGTGTGGGCTTCGTCACTGCTCGCCCTCCCTGGCCCTGCTGGTAGTACCTGGGCTTGCTACAGCCCGCTCTGCTGCTGGTCTTCTCCTTCCTCTGTGTCTTTTCCCCTGTCGCAACTGCCTCCTTGAGCATGCTATCAGTCTGTCTGAAAAATTTTTAAAAACACTTAGCAGGCTCCTGCAGGACAAAGCCCTAAGCTGTTAGCTGGCACAACCTCTTCTACACCTCATGTGGTCACGAAGCTTCAGGCTCACTGGCGTGGCCGCTCCGGGTCCCTCCCCTGAGCTTCTACACTACCCACGCCACTTTCTAGATCTCCTGTTCCTTTACCCCTGCACCTGCCAGGCCTGTTTATGACGGGCAAACTCCAGTTGTCCTTTAAGACTCCCCAGATATCCACTGTGTACTCCCTAAATTGCTTGTTGTGGGGCTCAGTGCAAATCGCAACCCCTCTTCTTCCCACAGTTCAGCTTGTCTCTTAACTACCTGTACTCCAGTCTTGTCCATGCAGATCTGATCCTCTGCACCCCCCTAACTGGGGAATTTTAGAAAAGGCTGAGATGAACCCTCATTTGCTTTCTTCTTTCTAGCCCTGGCAGATTGTCTAAATGTCATTGAAGGCACTCACTCGCCAAGCCAGTGTTTCCAATCATGTGTTCTATTGTGTGTTGGTTGTTGTCGGTCAAAGGTCCTGGAGCAGTGAAGCACTAGGGGCAAAGATCCTTTGCCCTCGTGGAGCTTACTTTGTGGCTGAGCAGCCAGAGTCAGTGAGATAAAGAGCTGGAACTTGGAGGCTGGTACACAGTGTTCAGTGCCACGGAGAGAACCAAAGCCCACTAGAGGGAGGCTGGGAGGTGGAAGTGCCTCGAATGAATGAGCTGCTTCTTCTCCTGGGGCGGGTGACAGATTTCCTTGAGAGCAGAAAAGGATACACTCGAGACTGATACATAAAAGAAAGCAGGAGATCTGGGTACTGCAGTTAATATGTTTCAATTCAGTTTGACCACCCCCACCCCGCTGCCTCCCGATTGGGATTAAGAAGAATCTGCTCTGTGAGCCATGGGGTCTGAGCAGATGTTTATTCAAAAGAAATGATTTTGCAAACGGACTTCAACATCAGCTTCTTGCAGCTTCTACCTGGTGTCAGCATCTGTGCATTTCTTTCCATCACTGAGACTAGAGGTTTTTTTCCCCTCTGTGTGTGTGGCGCTCTCTCTCTCTCTCACTCACACACACACAAACACACACAATATGTGCACACACTTTTACCAGCACACCGGAATCCCAGCAGTACACAGCAGTACAGCCCCTCTGACAGCGGTTGCGTGTACTTAGCCCGTGATAAAGGGTGACAGAAGCCGTGGTAGCATCACAGGGTCAGCGGCTGCAGACCTTGCCTGCCCTCAGGCACTTTGTCATCTGGTCGCTGTGGGACGGATCCCAGGTGTCAGGTCAGTTGTCGTGAGGCCCCTTCAGGCTGTTTCACTCGCACTGCTAATAATCCTAGCCTTCCTCACTCAGTCGCCTGTGTGGCTGACCCACGAAGCCCCAACCCCAGTACCCAGAATGCATCTGCACTTGGAGAGAGGGTGTTTGAAGAGGTGACGGAGGTGAAATGAGGTCATACGAATGGCCCTGATTCAGTATGGCTGTGTCCCTCCAAGAGGAGAGGAGGGTATAATGGCCCAGTCACAAGGCCAACCCTGTGACGACACAGCAAGAGGACAGGTGGCCTCTGCAGACTGAGGAGGGCCTCGGAAGGAGCCCGCCCTGCTGGACTTTGATCTCGGACCACTGGCCTCCAGGCTTGAGAGAAGATCAGTGTCTTCTGTTAATTCGTCCAACACGTGGCACGTTGCGAAGGCAGCCTAAGCTGATGAACACAGGCATCTCCCCTTCCTCACTTACAGCCGAGCCCTCAGCACCAACCACCTCTCCCACTAGGGTTCTCCCATGTGCAGCCTCCTTCCTAGGCAAACAAATATCCCTTCTCTCTCTCTTTCAAAGGCAGAGAGACACAGACACAGAGAGACAGACAGACATGTACTTGTTCACTCCCCAAATGCTCATCACAGCCAGGGATGAGCCAGACTGAAGCCAGGAGCCAGGAACTCCACCCAGGTTTCTAATATGGGTGGCAGGAACCTAAGTACCTGAGCTGTCACCTGTGTGTTAGCAGGAAACTGAATCAGAAGCAGATCAAACCTAGACACTCCAATATAGAATGCGGCTGTCCTAACCATTGTAGAAAACAGATCTCTACTGACAGAATTCCAGAGCCCGGGAGGGGTGGAGGACAGCTCCCCCCCCCCCCCCCAGGTTCCTGGGAAGACTCTGGCTCTCTTGCTCTTGAATGAAATGTCTGCTCCCAGATTCCTCTTCTGGCCCCACTCCTGCCCAGCATGGGGTAGGCAGCCCTCCTAGTGGGAGGAGAGGTCTTTGATCTGACCCAGTGACCCTGCATGGTGTTACCTAGTTAGAGGTGCTACAGTCCAGTTTACTTCAAATCAGAAATCAAATTAATTAGAACAATTATTCCATCTCCAGCACTGAAACTGAGTTGTTCGGTAAGCTTGCGCTTTCCCCCTCTGGATGAAAGAAGAATCTTTTTTTTTTCTTTCCATTTTTCAGTCTCAATAAGTAGAAAAGTAGCAGCACATTTCTCAAGAGGACTGGAAAATAAAAAAGGAATGATAATTCATTATTCAGTAATCAACTCCAACTGCAGAAGCAGCAGATTCTGCAGAGAACACAGGGCTGCAGGAAAAGGCAAACCCAGACCCTGCCCAGCCCACACCCTCCGGGGCGAGTCTTCTCCACAGAGACCTTATTAAGAGGAGAAAGATGGGGAATCGGCACGGGGTACCATGACTCACAGCCTCTCCACCTCTGCACAGCAAATTTCCACGCGGAGTCATAGATTTATGAACCTGCACCCCTTCCTCTCTAAATTCCGCTCTTAGATTAAGAAGTCCCATGATCTGCCTTAAGGTTCCAGAATGGCTCCCTCTTCACTGGGACCTCTGAGTACAGAGAGAGAGAAAGTCTTTGTAAGAGAACAAATCGGTGGAGCAGCGTCTCTTTGTTATCTGCCCCTTCTCTGGGCTGTCATGGTAGGCAGAGTTGTAAGATGAGCCCTCAAGATGTACATCCCCTGGGGTACATAGACCTTCTCCCATTTATCCAGGCAAACACTAATCTAGGTACTGCGCTGAATGGGTTTTACAAATACCATCAAGGTGCCAAATCAGTTGAGTTTAAGGGGTGTCAGGTGAGCCCTTTCAAGAGAATGGGCTATTCCTGAACTGAAGTGTGGGAGATATTTGACCCCAGGAAGGTTCTGGCTGGTAGGCTGTGCAATGAAGAGCCCACAGGGGTATGGGGACAGAACCACTAGAGGATGACAGTAGCCCACAGCTGGAGCCAACAAGGACAGAGGGACCTCAGCTCTATAACCACCAAGAACCAAAGCCACAGCTACCTGAGCTTGGAAGAAGCCTATGAGCTCCAGATGTGAACGAGGCCAGCTAACACCTTGACTTCAGCCTTGGGTGGCCTTGAACAGAGAAGCCAGGGATGGTGTGCTTAGGCTCATCAGCTTAGCTGATAACTGGATTTCGTTTAGGCCATCCCGTGTGTGCTGGTTTGTGATGCAGCAGTAACAGAGGAACACGGTTCTCGCAGATCCCTCCAGCACTGTGCTGGCAGAGCGGGCTCCTCAGAGGCAGGGATGATCAATGCCTGTGACAGGAAGTATTGTGGGTGAGTGAGATCACTGGAGTATGCCTAACCTACCAGTTACCTTGCTCAGATCCATCTGGTGAAATTCGGTTTTTCTATTTCCAAGATGAGGCTAATGACACCTTTCTCCCGGGATTGTTGTGCAGGGTAAATGAGACAATCCATATAGAACATTTAGTGCCGTGCTGGTGTGAAACAAATGGTCGATACACTTACGTTAATTATTATCATCTCCTTCCAATCCATAAACACACATTGAGTAATGCCTTTTGTGCTCAGTGAGGTGTGATGCTTGGGGCTAGGGATTTGACAATGAACATTACAAAACGCTTGTCTACACATACCGGACAGCCAATCTAGTCTCCCCAGTGTCCCGAGTGGTGTTCTTGCCGCAGAATGTGTTGTTTTGGGGATGGGGAGTTGCACTAGGGAGCAGGCTGGGATCCAACCCAGACTGTGCATAGATTCCCCCCAGGAGATACCGTGGGAGAGTCTAGATGCTCTTTTCATAGTCCCAAGCACAGCCAGATGAAATCATGCTACGAGAACAGAGCTAGGATGTGCATCCACTCCCAGTCTTTGTTGAGAATACGAGTTACATGAAGGACAGACACAGAAGTGGTGCCTGGTGTCTTTTTCATTGGTAACCCACACTCTGATCCTGTCCAGTTATCTGTCATGTGTAACTATCCCGAAACAGAGACGCCAGACACCAGCCATTCCATTATCTAGCAAGATTTTGCAGGTCAGGGAATCGGGGCAGGCCTTGGCTTGTCGCTCCCCCTCTTCGTGGAGGAACGACACAGGACCCTGCACTGTTCTTTTGTCTGCTCGGCCCTCCCCGGGTTTGCTGCTGGTTCTTCCCGGGTTGGCTACCGTCCCTTCCACCTCCGTGGAAGGGTGGTTCCCCCTGCCACTTTCCCCACTTCCGTGGGGGAGCGGCACACCGCCGGCCGGCTCTCTCGGGGGCTGCACAGGTGTTCCCCTTAGATGTTCCCTTTAGATGTTCCTGGTGCATGTTGTCTCTCTCCTCCTTTATAGTCCTCTTCCACCAACCCCAACTCTGCTACCCACACGCCGAGTACGCTGCTCTCCTCCAATCAGGAGCAGCTCCTGCAGCTTGTCAAGTTAGTGAGAGGCAGCTGTGTAGAAGCTGTTTTTACTCCTCTCCCAGCGCCATATTGTGGGAGAGCAGATGCATAGAATAAGTCTTAATTCCAGTAACAGTCTAGTCCGAGTTGCTCCCCACATTGGCTGGAGAGTTCCTTTGTTCTGGCTGGTGCCAACTGACGTCATTTGGTGGTACTGAGCTAGCTGGTCTGAGCAGGTCCAAGACTGCACACTTCACATGTCTCTCACCTTCCTGGGAATGCGGAGTGTCCCAGGAGACAGAATGTGGAGACAGCCGACTTCACAAGACCTGTGTCCCCAGACTGCTTCACTCCTCCTTCCTCACTATTCTGTGGGACAAAGCAGTCAGAGGGGACAGAATCCCACCTCTCAATGGAAGAGTGTCAAAGGCTCGGTTAATCTGCTATGTGGCCAAAGCAGAGGTGGCAAAGGCTGTCCTGCTGCAGAGTGTTAAATAGCTGAATTTCCCAATCTTGAACAGTTCCTGGGCACTGTAGCATGGGAATCGGCCATCTTTTGCTGTGAAGGGATAGATAGAAAATATACAAGGCTTTGTGAGCCACCCGGTCTCTGTTGCATATTCTTTGCTTAATTTACAAGCCTTTAAAAAATGTAAAAGCCATTCTTAGCTTATTGGTTGTAGGAAAACAGGCTGCAGGCCAGATATGGCCCATGGGGCTCTCATTTGCCAATTCCTGTTCTAGAATAATCTTCAATGACACAGAGCCTGACTGAACTGTGATTATAGTCATAGCTTCATCCCACTGTATCTCCTATGCAGCAATAACACAGGGAATCTTAGGGCTGGAAGGGACCTAGGAAGTCCCTGATTTCAATGCATCCACTTTAAAGTTGAGGAAACTCGGGTCCGATGTGATTAAGGGACAAGAAGTCTGACAGCTATTAATGGCAGAACCACAGAGATCCCTCAGTTGTTTTCTTCTTTGTTGTTAAATTTTATTTATTTAAGAGGCAGACACACACAGATCTCATATCTGTCTCAAAAGTCCACAATGACCGGGGTTCGGTCTGGCTGGAGACAGGACCCTGGAATTCAATCCAGGTCTCCCACATGGGTTGCAGGGATCTAACTGAGCCATCACCTGCTGCCTCCCGGTGCGCATAGTAGCAGGGAGCTGGAATGGAGGCGGGAGTTGGGACTCACACCCAGGCACTTTTATATGGGATGCAGCCATTCGCAGCTGCAGCTTAACTGCTGTGCCAAATACCTGTTCCAGTTCCTCTCTTCTCATCGAGCGTTATTCCCAGTGTGACTGCCGGAACCTCAACAGGCTGTTTTCCTAGTCAGCAGGAGCAGCAGATGCGTGGCATAAAGGGCTAGAAGGAGCTGCGGTGCAGTATCTGAGGACCTGCGAGCTCAGAGCCTGCTTACCCCGGCTGGCTGTGGTCCAGGCGAGGACTGGAGGCCGATCTTGCAGCAGTGCCGATTGCCTGTCTCTGGTTGGGGCGGCAACAGTGGAGTGCAGCTGCCACTGCTCTGGGGAGGGATCATCCGTGTGGAAAGGATGTCATTCAGTTCATGTGGAGAGGGAGGGAAGGGCGTGGAGACTCTACCCACGAGCTGCAGGAGGTGTGCGGGTGCAGTCAGGGCAAGGGCAGTGTGGAGTCTGCAGTCAGGAGGTGATGATGGGGAGAGCCTCACCGAGTGCTGGTTTCCTGGAAGCTCCTTATGCCCCCGAGCCTTTGCAGATGGGACACTGTCAGGCCTGCAGGTCTTTCTGGAAATAACTGTGCTCTCTAAGAAGTCTTCCTTCACCTCTCCAGGAGTATCGATGCACTGGCTCAAGACTCTCAGTCCTTTTAAAAGTTGTTTGTGGGGCTGGCGCCGTGGCTCACTTGGTTAATCCTCTACCTGCCGTGCCTGCATCCCATATGGGTACCGGATTCTGTCCCAGTTACTCCTCTTCCAGTCCAGCTCTCTGCTGTGGCCCAGGAGTGCAGTGGAGGATGGCCCAAGTGCTTGGGCCCTGCACCCGCATGGGAGACCAGGAGAAGCACCTGGCTCCTGGCTTCGGATCGGCACAGCGTGCCGGCCATGGCGGCCATTTGGGGAGTGAATCAATGGAAAGAAGACCTTTCTCTCTGTCTCTCTCTCTCTGTCTAACTCTGCCTGTCAACAACAACAACAACAACAAAAAGAAGATAGGCCTTGCAAGATAACTGGAACAGATTTATGCCTAACTAACTCCAAAGAATGGCTCTAAGGTTTAAATCCTGAAGGAGACTACATTGAGAATACTTTGTAATAACTATTGCAATTGAATCCAAGTTTCCAGAATCAGTAACGAAAAAACGTTTCAGTTGGTGTCATGAGGCACCCTGCCCCCCGGAGGAATGGATCACTGACTACTGCAGATACGCTCACTTTTATAAGTTGGATATCCTGTCGACCAAGATGACCACAGTCTGGCTGGGAAATCAAATCTGAAGCCAATTCAGCTGATCAAGCTGCAATTTAAGCCAGCACCAACCAGTCAGTGAGCTGAGTTAGCAGTTCTGCAAGCCCGAGTTTGGTTATAGGTTTTGTTTTTCTTACGGGATGGTAAATACAATGAATCAGGTTTGAACAATACAGATTTATGTGTGGTTATCAATCACGCTGAAAATCAAAGGATACCTCGATGATGACTGAAGAACACCTGGCGACTGTTAGCAGTGGTGAGGTGATTATTGCTGAGGGAGGCACGCTGCGTGCCCACCACGCCGGATGTGGTCTAGATGCAGGGAGAGGCCAACCATGGGGTTGTCGCTTGCTCTTCCCACAATGGCCCTACCATGTATGGCCCAGCAGATGTTTTGTGGTCAAGGTTAGAGTTTGTTGAAAAGCCATGTTCCCTGGGAGCCGGCTGCAAGGTGAGTTTATAGCATCCCAACAGATTCAGGCGTCCTCACTCACCATTCCACTCCTGAGTCCCTCCCCCCCTCCCTCAGCAAACATTAATTTAAAACCCATTCTGTGCCAAGCCCTATAGCAGGGCCTGGAGATTAAAAGCAAGCAAACAAACAAAAGACCCAAGTATGATCCCTGCCATCAGTTAACTCGCAATCTACTGAGGAAACAGAATAAAACAATTACAACACAATCTGTTAATAGCTATAGAAAAAGAGAGAAATGTATAGCAGAAACAGTTACTCCTGCGGCAAACACAGTATGTATTTTAGAGCCAGATTATTTACAAACAACTTTTTTTTTTTTGACAGGCAGAGTTAGACAGTGAGAGAGACACAGAGAGAAAGGTCTTCTTTCCACTGATTCACTCCCCATTCTCCATTGGTTCACCCCCCAAGTGGCCGCTATGGCTGGCGCGCTAAGGCCGGCGCGCTAAGGCCAGTGCACTGTGCTGATCCGAAGCCAGGAGTCAGGTGCCTCCTCCTGGTCTCCCATGCAGGTGCAGGGCCCAAGCACTTGGGCCATCCTCCACTGCACTCCCGGGCCACAGCAGAGAGCTGGCCTGGAAGAGGAGCAACCGGGACAGAATCCGGGGCCCTGACTGGGACTAAAACCTGGTGTGCCGGCACCGCAGGTGGAGGATTAGCCTAGTGAGCCATGGCACTGGCCTCAAGGCCTATCTTTTAAGCTGTGATTTGGATATATCCATCCCCACTTCCAGTGTCCTACACACTGGGCTTCCAAATCCACATATGTTCTCGCTCTTTCTATAGCAAAACACACAGGGTCAGCAGTTGGCTTTTGATAGTTCAATTCATGAAACATTTGAGAATCTTTGCTTAATCTATAATTCATACTTTAGTGGAATATAATCACGAACTAGACAGGAGTCCTCTCTGATGTGCCTTGACAGTCCCATCGCTCTTCATAGGATCATGCTTTTTTTTGATTCAAAGTAACTAGACACTGGCTGGTCCTAACTCCTTTCCACTTATAAATTTTATATGTTTGATACTGATGCCTGCCTTTTTCCCACATGTGGTGCGTTTTAGTAACCCCATCCTGAACCTTCTGCTGTTGCAATGCAGAGGAGAAAGGCGTTGCTGTGTTTCCAACAGTTCTGGAAGACACACAGATTGCTTAATACTGCTCTGGACTCTAGGTCCCTGAAGGTAGGAGTTCTTCAGGCACAAGAAGGACCCTTTGCCTGTCTACTTGCAAGGAGGAAGGGTATGTGGTGACTGGTGCCACCCTTCACTGCTGTCCATCACCGTAGCTATACTGCTATTGTTTTGCTGGTGTGGTTAAAAATAACTACTTGGGAGGAGAGTGTGGGTTTTCAGCACTTTTAGGCTATGCAGATGGGTTTTAAATGCTTTGGGCCTGGTCGGAATTTTGCCATCTCTCAGAAACCCCCAATTGCTGATTGGATTCTTTTTTTTAAAAGAAAAAAAAGATTTGTTTTATTTATCTGAAAGACAGAGTTACAGAGAGAGGTAGAGACAGAGAGAGGTCTTCCATCTGCTGGTTTACTCCCCAGATGGCCGCTGCGCTGATCCAAAGCCAGGAGCCAGGTGCTTCTTCTGCATCTCCCACATGGGTGCAGGGGCCCAAGCACTTGGGCCATCTTCTACTGCTTTCCCAGGCCATAGCAGAGAGCTGGATTGGAAGAGGAGCAGCCAGGACTAGAACCAGCGCCATATGGGATGCTGGCACTTCAGGCCAAGGCTTTAACCTGCTGTGCCACAGTGCTGGCCCCATGATTGGATTCTTTGTGGGCATGGGTCACTAGCAGGGAAAAGGAACCACAGGATCAAGAACAGCCCCAGAGCTGATGATAACACTGTATTTTTTATTTCCAGTAAGTCTTTGTTGGTAGCTGGGTTTTCGCTTGTCTTAGGCTTAGTCTACTTTCTCCCACCCCAGGACTTAGGAGTCAAAGTGGGAGATATTTAGAGTATGACATTGAATTAGCCAGTGTGATTGAACATGGGCAAGTGTTATAGCCATAGAAAACCAAGAATGCTGCTAAGGACAGGAAAAATAACACATACTCACCCAGGCTCCCTACAGTAGTCAGGAAAGATGGTAATATAGAGAAGTCATTTTGACTTTCTGCTTTAGGTAGACCTCATGCTCTAGTTATGGGTGTGTTATTTCCTGATTTTGAACCACAGTGTCCCTCTCCAAAAGTCCAGGATAATAAAGCACTTTGCTTGGCCCTCACATATCATTTAGCTCTAATAAATGCTTCTAGCCTGTAGAAGTCAGGGTTACTCAATGACAAAATTGTACCCCATGCCATGTTCATATTCAGCACCCTCAGAGGTCTACTTCCAATTCTAACTCAGTGCTTGTAAGGGAAAAACTTGGATATTGAGATGCACGCAGCCTCCAGGAGGCTACTGCCATGGCTTGACTATGTCCCCCAGAATGCATTCGTGGAAACTTATATATCCAATAGGACAGTGTTGGAAGGTGGGGGCCTAATGGAAGAGCATGAGGGCTGCACCCCCACAAGTAGATTAATGCTGTTATACAAGAGGCTCATGGGATTAGATTGCCCTCTTGCCTTTCTGCCTTCCATCATGTAATGATGCAGCAAAAGACATTTACTGGATTCTGGTGCTGTAATCTTCGATGTCTCAGCCTCCAGAACTGAGAGCCAATAAATTTATTTTCATAATAAATTATTCAGTTTCCGGTATTCCTTTACAACAGCACAACCAGACTAAGATCTCTCCCATGTCCACATGCAGAGGGAGTTCTGAAGTGGACCCTCCCAACAGGGAACTGGTATGGCGAGGGCAGAAGGGTTGTTAGTATCTGTGTTTTGTGAGATGCTGCCTGGGGACCCAAATGACTGACCAGGCCCCCTCTTCCCTCCACAAACTCTGGCTGCAGCTCTGGTTTACTTAGGAAAACCTGAAGAAACCTCACTCGTGATGAGACACCTTTTCTCCTTCTCACTCCTCTTGGTTGGAATGTTGGTTTTTTTCTGGACAGGCACAAAGAACTCTTGTGCTCTGGGGAAAAAGAAGCAGCTCATTTGATGAGGGTGTCCAGAAAGACATTTGCTCAGTGCCGCTTTCTGGAGGAAGTTACAGAAACCTCACTCTGAACAACAGCACAGACAAAACACAGATCCTAGAACTCGAGAGAGAGGGGTTCTGGTTCATCATGGAGCCCTTGCAAACTAGTGGAGGTGAGGGAAGGAAAGAAAAGGAGGCAGAGAAGGCAGGGAAGAACTGATAGTGAAAATCTTCAACAAAACACTATCAATTGGGCTGTTAACTTGAGCCCTTAAGACAGATCTAGGCTGGTGCCACGGCTCACTAGGCTAATCCTCCGCCTTGTGGCACCGGCACACCAGGTTCTAGTCCTGGTCAGGGTGCCGGATTCTGTCACGGTTGTCCCTCTTCCAGTCCAGCTCTCTGCTGTGGCCTGGGAGTGCAGTGGAGGATGGCCCAAGTGCTTGGGCCCTGCACCCCATGGGAGATCAGGAGAAGCACCTGGCTCCTGGCTCCTGCCATTGGATCAGCACGGTGTGCCAGCCGTGGTGGCCATTGGAGGGTGAACCAATGGCAAAAGGAAGACCTTTCTCTTTGTCTCTCTCTCTCTCACTGTCCACTCTGCCTGTCAAAAAATAAAAAAATAAAAAATAAAAAAAGATCTAGCCCACTACATGTTTTTTTTTGTTGTTGTTGTTGTTGTTTTTATTTTTTGTACTGCCCATGAGCTAAGAATAATTTTTATGCTTTTAAGTGGATGAAAAAATTAAAAGGAGAATACCTGGTGCTGTGCAAAAAACATGCCATTCAAATTGTAGGACTCATGCATCGGGTTTCATTGGAACACAACCTCACCCACAGGTACTGCCCCCGAGTGCTGCCATCCTCCAGGGCAGATTTGAGAAATCAGGACATGGCCCACACAGCCAAAAATATTTGCTATCTGCCCCTTATCAGCAGATTTCATAGATAGGACCCCTGCGGTAGACAGCGTTTTAAACACTGGCCTGGAAAGTCAGGTGAACAGTCGAAGAATCCACCAATAAGAAGCGCTGAGCAATTTTTTGTTATCGAGTCTGTTGTCTCTCCGGCTCCATTCCTCCCCTAGGCTCCTGCTCAACCCCCCCTTCATCTCTTGCTGTTTATTTTGGAAGCTGGTCTACCAGTTGAACTCAACGTACGTGTGAATTTCATTTGAGCAATCACATGGGGACTATATCCAACTCTTTGAAACATCACAGAAAAAAAGTTATATATGGAAATATGTGTGAAATGTGTTACAGCGATTTCCATATCTTACAAAGAATCTATAGGCATAGCCCAGCCATAGCTGAATCATTGAATTTGTATTAATCATGCTGTGATAGGCAATGTTATTAAACTCCGTACGAGTGAATGTTTCATATCATACAATGTAGACACCCTGGCTAATTAATTGCGCTGCTGGAATATGTTTTCGTGTGGTTGCAGTAAATTCGGCCTCATTTGCTACAGCACACTCCCTCATGAAGCACATATTAGGAACTCACAGATGCATGTTTTCCCCAATGGCATTTTTTTTATCCTGTTAGCACTTGCAAAATGACTGTTGGATAAGAAAGTAACATTTCCCAACCCAGAATTGTCTATATTCCCACTGCTTTCCACTGACTAGCTCTCCCTTTAATTAGGCTGCTGTATAAACTAGCCATTTTTAAAATATATATTTATATGTATTTTTTCTTTTATTTTGGTAGTTTGCTTTACTTCTAAGTCACTGGCTGAATCCTCATGTATCCCCCAAGGAACTTGTTACATAACCCAAAGTCAGATTTTTAACTCAAGGGAATGCAGTTCAGTTGCAAGGACAGGAATATATTGTGAAAGAAGCAATGAAATAGTGATAAGGCTGCCTCAGGAAGGAGCCCCTTGTGAGCGCCAGGAAGGGAGGAGCTCGGACTTGGCCGCCGAGAGGTGGAGAGAACAGGAGCCGCCGTGGTGGAGGGTGGGATCCGGGCAGGCGGAGAGACAGGGACAGCTCTCTGAGAAACTGCACTGAGAAAGGCAGATGAGGCAGGTTCAAGTTCAGAGAGCTGGACTGGCAAATGAAGATGTTGAGGAAGAATGTGGATGGGAAGGAGAGTGAGACTGTGGGTGGAGGTGTGATGTGAGAGGGGGTCTGAGTGTGAGATCCCTGTGGGAATCTGCCTTCTCCCGCAAGCGGCCCCCAGCGCCACTGTAACGGGGTGTGTGTGAGCAGGTGGGCGGGTGCCAGGGCCAGAGCCTGTGAACGAGCGTTTAGGAGGAGGGGAGGGATGGAGTGGAGTCTGCATGCATGTGCTGTGTGGGTACGGGAGGGAGAGTAACGGAGGAACAGGACAGTTGGGAAGGCACGGATGGCTGGCCTCCTGTGTCTGAAACCTGACCATCATTGCAGTTCCCCCGTCAGGCTTCTTAATGGACCGTTGGGGTGAGCGGTGTGGCTCAGTGCCCTGTCAGGAGTGATGGTATTGAGGTGGACAGCCCTGGGGCTCTGCTTCCCCCCTGCAGTTCATCATGTCTGAATTAAAAAGGGAATTGTTTGGACAAGCCTGTTAAGTGAGTGTTTTTCCAGCATTAGGGGGAGAGCTTAAGGAGCTCCCATTGGATGGTTAAAACGGCATCTAACCACCTCGGGCTGTGCTGGGAGAGAAAATTTATGTAACAGCATCCACGCGGCATCTTTCCTTTGCCTCTTTGGTTTCTTGCATTCAGATCGGGCTAAGGCGTATTTCTGAGCCTTTGCCCAGGTTGAACATACACTGTGTTCATCTCCTAATTACCAGTGGGTGCCTGTGCACGCACCGTGTGCATGCTTGTGCACACACAAGTGTGTAGCAATGCAGGGAGCGGAGCCTTGGCTGTGGGGCAGCTCCCAGCTGCACTTGCTATGGGAAAGAGTTCAAGAGAAAGCACAGTCGGTATGAGTTTTGTTTCTCCCTGTAGGAGCTACCCCCGACCACAGGAATCCCAGCTCCTGGGGGATTCCCAGGTATTCCATCTCCAGTTTGTCTGAAGCAGAAAGCATGAGGGGAAGCCCGAAGGTGTAAGGAGAATTTTCCAAGCTTGGGTTTGAAAGGGAAACAGCCTTGGCTCTACCGATGGGGAAGGGGAGTGGAGGAGTGTGAGCACGGCAGGCTGCGTTCGTGCCCCGTAGCTGTCCTCTCTGGGCTCCCTGGCCGAGACATCCGCACACCTCGATAGCAGTGAGCACCGCAAGGAGTCGCTTCCACGGAGCTGGAGCTGGAGCCTGCTCTGCCAGCAGAGGAGGAGCCAAGGAGAACAGAAACCATTGCTGTGGCCAGAAGCGTTCCTGGGTTCTGCCTGCCCCATTAACTCTGCGGAGGGAGGTCCTCAGCCCCAGCCAGTGCAGGTGCGAACACTCAAGTCATCGCTTGGAAAATCGGGCCCTTGAGGCAGGAGCTGCCAGCTGCTCAGGGCTGGCTCTGATGCGTTCCAGTTCTGGGCCGTGCCCAGCATCCCCACCCCACTCCCCTTTCCCCAGCAGTGTGCTCAGCCCCCTGCTGCTCTCTCCCTCCCGCCAACCCCTCTGCAGTTTCCTGTGTCATTTGCTTGTAACAAGCCTCATAAAGTTTGATCGTGCTTGCTAGGACCGCAGACCAGACAGGCGAGTGGAATGAGCTCATGCCTCTGGCGGGAGAGCCCTGGGAGCTCGTGTGCGTCCCACAGGGAGCTGCCTGCCTGGACCCTCTCAGGAATGGGAGGCGATTTGACCACCTCCAGACTTCCAAAGTGTCAGCAAATTGTAACCTGGCTTGCTCTTGGCAGACTCTCTATGGGTTCTCACTTCTCTACTCTGAATTCTTTCGGCTGATAAATCCAGTCTCCTCTTCCCGGCCCCCATCTCCTGGGACTTCCAAATTACCATAGAACAAAGCACCTGTGGTCATCTTGTGTCCTTGAACTGTTGGGCCCACCTGTGCCTCACTGTCTCTTGGGTCACTCTCCACCCTCTCAGCCACTCCTCCATCCCTCCGCAACACTGCTGTCACAGCTCTCCTCCTTTTCCAAAACTCCTTCCTCCTCCTCCTCCCCTTCCTGATCCTCCTTGTCACTTTCTTCTCCCTCTGCCTCAGCCCGGGCACTTTTCTGACCCTCTGCCATCTGGCTTATTGGCTTGGCACCTCTGTGCTGCGTGGGCAGATGGACAGAGATCACAGCAGTAGAGCAGGCAGTTTCCCAGGGTGAACTGCAAAGCTTTGCTGCTAATTCTTCCAGTCCATCCAAGGCATTTGCCAGCTTAACAAATGTGTGTGGAACACCACTATGTGCACCCTCCAAGTTAAACACGGAAGCTGTTGATACGAAATATCCTACAACCTGAATTACTATGACCAATATTATTGACATCACCCATTTTTTGCAAGCTGTACCATTGTTAAACTCCATTTGCAGGCTTATGAAATAACTCCCGTTATAGTATTCATTCAAATAAATGCATCTTTATTGGGTAACTTCTTGTGTCAATAATCATGCTTATCATTGGGAATATCGAGAGCATGTATGGAGTTTATAAAGATCTCTGGAATGGTCAAGTCTAAGGATGTTCATGGGTTAGTCCAAGTATGCAGAGCTAACAAACGGATGACTGATGCTTTCCCTCCTAAGATGTTTCTCAGACTTGGCTGCACTTTGGAATCAACTGGGAAACAGAGGTCGCATTCTCGTGGATTCAGATTTCATTGACATGGGTATGGCCTGGGATCAGATACTTCTGTGCGTGAAGGGCTGCGATGGATGTTGAGTAGAGGCCCTGTCGAGTCTGAGTAGTGGGAACTGGGATGTTAGGGAGGATCTCTTGGGGAAAGGGAGTGAGAGGTCAGATCCTGAATAGGCAAGTGCTGGCCAGGTGAGTGGGCGCAGGGGATATCATGGTGCCCCTCCTGCGAGCATACATATGCATCTGATGCACCGATGGATGGGGACGGGGCAGCTGCAGAGGGAAAGATGGAAATGCCAACGGCAAAGCAGTAAAGGCTTTGTGAGATACCCTGGGGACTTTGCATTTCAAGTCTGGTTACCTGTCACAGCCTGAGACCCAGGGCAGCCTCCTCTGCAACATCTCTTCCACCACTCAGCACTTGGGGTAGGAAGGCAGCTCCGAAAGCAGGCATGCAGGCTCTCAGTGGATTGTCACATGGAAATGCCATCACCGCCTACAAACACTCCCTGGTTCAAGTACATTCCCTCCATCGTGTTGAGCTTGTCTGTAATAAAGGACATGTAGCTGGCAAGTCCCAGACAGGTGCTGTGTGCTTGCCATATCTGCTCTCGACTGATGTCAGAAATGTTCTGTGTCTTTGGTTGTTTTTTTATCTTTATTTATTTATTGGAAAGGCAGGGGTACAGGGAGAGAGGGAGAGAAGGGGGAGGGAGGGAGGGAGGGGGGGGAGAGAGAGAGGGAGAGAGAGAGAGAGAGAAATCTTCCATCCTCTGGTTCACTCGGCCACTTGATCACAATGGCTGGGTCTGGGCCAGGCCAAAGCCAGGAGCCAGGAACTTCATCCAGGTCTTCCACATGGGTGACATGGACCCAAGCACTTGGGCCATCTCTGCTGCTTTCCCAGGCACATTAGCAGGGAGCTGGATTGGAAGTGGAGCAGCCAGGGCTTGAGCTGGTGCCCATGTGAGATGACAGCACTGCAGGCAGTGGCTTAACCCTCCATGCTGCAGTACTAGTCTGTATCTTTGTTTTTCAAAGTCCAACAACATGAGTCTGTTATTCTCTCACCTGACCCTGCAGCTTCAACAAGCCACTGACTCCCCTGAGCCTCTTCTTAGCAGAATGAGAACAAAAAGCATTCCCAAGCAGGGGCCAGAAGGGGCCCACTGAACAGACGTCTGTTTGCTTCTGGACGTCATTACCTGAGCCTTGGGAAATCCCACCTGTTCTGTTTGCCGTGGAGTCTTGCATTCTCAGGAAAGCTGAATTTGCAGGATCACTGGGGGATTCCGTGGCCTTCCCCACACACCCAGGGACAGGCATCGCTGTCTCACTTCCGAGTAAAAGGCTCACTTTTGTTCCTTCTGGTAACCTTCTCCTAACCTGACTTTTGCCAAATATGGTGGAGATGCAGTGTCCATCACAGGTCGGTCCCCTTGAATTGTAGAGAAGGAAGCTGTGACTGGGAATGGGGAGGATTTTGTAGTGAGAAGAACCAGGCTCCCAGAAGGAGGCAAAACAGTTCAGGTTTCATCCTCACTCCAACCAGGGAGGCAAGTAAAAATAGCCCCCCTTCACAAGTGAGGTTGTAGAAACTCCTAGAATTTGGATACTTTTCCCCAGGATCACAGGGGTGGGAAGGAGCAGAACTGGGGTCCACAGGTCTGCACACGAGGCATGCCCCTAATTAATATCTGTGGATTTGAAATTCCATGTGTAAAATTAGCTGGGAGAAGAGAAGCCCTTCCCTGATTAATTTGGGAGAGTGATTAATGAGGGATGTAAATTTGGATAAAAAGAATATGCAGTCAGATTTGCAAAGTGCCTGACTGCCCTCTGAAACTTTGCCCGTCTCTTATCTCAAAGCAGAGAATGATGGAGAAAGTAAGTAGAGGTGGGGGTGGGGGTTTGGGTGGGGGTGGATGCGGATTTCTGTCCGGGAAGCTGCGGGTGACAAGGTCTTTTAGTAACTTAGAGACGAGGATAGGGCGGGGCAGGCTCTCAGCACCTACATCAGAGGCCTTGCCACTGCCCTAGTGCTTGGTGAGCACTAGCTAACCACAATACATGTTTCAAAATCAACACAGAGCTCCAGGTACCAGTCCAAACCCACCATACCACCATTTCTGGAAATAGGCCATGAGATCTATATTTTGAACAAACTCCCCAGGTGATTTTCCCTGATACCAAAATTTGTGAACATTTGCTCTATTTTTTCTTTGTCGCTTAGACTTTGTGGGTTGGAAAAGCTGGTTTGTCTCCTACACTGAGATGAGACCTCCCACGGGCGCCCTCCAGTCAACTGTCATCTTCTAATCTCAGAACTTGTTCTAGAAGGGAGACTAGAAAATATTCCTCATTCTCTTGCCTCTTTAACAAGCCTCACCATTAGGAAGTCCTTCCATGTGTCTAACTGCTGCTTTTCTTTTTCACTTCTTCCTTTTTTCACTTTCTTGTCCTTAGAAAAAATAAAAAAAAAAAAAAAAGAAAAAAGAAATAGAGAGCACGCAATCACTGTTCTTCATGTAGCTATGGTCCCGTAATGGAAAGAAATGCTGTGTCTGTCTTCAGAATCCTCTAACTCAGCCCAAGTACTCTGCTCACTTAGCATCAGGGTTAGGAAATATTTTTTTAAGATTTTTTATTTATTTGAGAGGTAGAGTTACAGACAGTGAGAGGGAGAGACAGAGAGAAAGGTCTTCCGTCCGCTGGTTCACTCCCCAAATGGCTGCAACAGCCGGAATTGCGCCGATCCAGAGCCAGGAGCTTCTTCCAGGTCTCCCATGTGGGTGCAGGGGCCACACGCTTGGGCCATCTTCTACTTCTTTCCCAGGCCATAGCAGAGAGCTGGATCGGAAGTGGAGCAGCCGGGACTAGAACCGGCGCCCATATGGGATGCCGGTGCTGCAGGCGGAGGATTAACCTACTGCACCACAGCACCAGCCACAGGAAATATTTTTAGACTGAGGCAGTTCTGAGCTACAGACCCCAGTGACAACATCATAGAAAATCTCCAAAGATACACATTTTTCCAATGTGACATTTTGCATAAATATTATTAAAGTTTCACACTGAAGAATGGAAACACACTTTCAACTTCCTCTTGTTGCCCTACATTTTACTTCTTCAAAACCTAACACAAAGTTGGGAAGCATGGAAGTATTAATAGAATAATTGTTCACATCACTGACCACGATGATAGCATCCTTCAGCAAATCGTGAACATGATCCGACTCTGGTGCCCATTGCTCAGTCGGGATTTACAGCTGCCCACTGTGTGAGAGGCATCATTTCATGGGAAAGTAGAATTAGACTGCGATGTGCGGTTTCCGTGAGATTTCTGGGAAAAGGTTGGTCAGACAAGCTCACATTTTCCTCGTTTTTTTTTTTTTTTTTTTTTTATAGATTCCCCCCTCTTTTGTGAAAGACAATGTCAGTAAAAGGAGATAAAACGGCCTTTGCTGCTTTTGACTCTAACCCGGTGACACCTTCTCAAAAAAGTTTTACATCTTTTCCCAAAGACCAAGGAGGTGATTCAAGGTGGGCCTAAGAAGATGATCCATGTGTATATTTTCTTATGATATAAAAGATTGTAAAAAACCAAAAACCAAAAAACAAAGTGCCACAGTGTGGGAGATACGGCCAGATTAACAGCAGAGAGCAGAGATCTCCGAGCACAGTCACATTGCTCCAAGATTCTCCTCTCCTGGCACCGTGCTGACATTTGTGGTTGTCTGTTCTGATGGGGACTGGGCCTCTCAGCTCTAGGGGAAAAAACACTGTATTTTAAGTTCGTTCAATAAATGCCGTAGGACTAAATTTAGCGTCCAGTGAAATTCAGAGTTTTAAAGTGAGTCAGAAAATGAATCACGTCTTGTGTGTATCTGCTTTTGCTCTACCTTCTCTTTTTGCTTTGCAGAAGGAGCTAAGATTTAGAAATGACCAAAGAGGAAAGTGAAACCATGTGAGGTGTTGCGGCCTGTGCTCTCTTCCTTCCTGGCTCTACCAAGGACCCTTCCATGAGGCAGAGTAATTCAGAGAGGAAGACCTAGATCCTGGTGGAGTGAGCAACCGGCCTGTTGGCTGGAAATAGGTATGGGTCCAGTGCTTTATGACCTGTAGACATCACACGTGAGCCAACTCTGTCTGGAGAGACCATTCCATCTGATGGCCTAAATGCCATATACCAAAGAGTATTTCTTTTTGGCTGCAGTTGTTCCTAAAGGATCATTGCCTTACTCAAGGGTTTTGACTGTCAGTGCACAAAACCTACAAAGCAAAACAACAAGCCATGCTTGGGAAAGACCTTGGTGGCAACACCTTCCTTTGCCCCGGGGGAAGAAGACAAGACAGAGATGTCTACAGTTTGCAGATGCCATGGTCAGTGAGGGACCCTTGGCTCAGAGATCCATAGGTTTGTTTCATAGTCACACCCACATATAGTCTGAAGGAAGCAATCATCTCTCTCTTCTGCCTTGCTCTAACCTGGACACGTGCAGCCTCAAGAGAGAGCTGGAGAACCCAGACTTGGGTGCACCGCCCACCACAGGTGGCCTCGTGAAGGGAAGATGCCCAAATGCCTCTTCAACCAGGAGAGTCTTCTTCAAGGACCACAATTAAAATATCTCTGCCCGAAGAGCTGGGTAACTCAAAGGCAGTTTCTTCAAAATAAGTTATTGGTCACATCCCTCCATCCCACTCCTGCCTGGGCTGTCAAATTGCATAAGGGCAATGCAAAGAGAGTCAGTGGCTTCCTCAGATTGTATATTGATTAGGTGTTGTTTTATGATGTCTGCGATTGAAGAAATGCAATATCTTAAATACGTTTATGCTCATTTGCTCAATGAGTATACTCAGGAGGTGTCACCAAAGGCTCAGTTGGTAACAAAACATCTTCACTGGCTATCTCACTTCTGGTTTTTGACATTCCTAACTTCTTCGCTCTGCCTCCCTCACCCTCTGTGGTTTTTTTTTTTTTTTAAGATTTATTTTATTTATTTAAAAAGCAGACAGAGAGAGAGGGAGGGAAAGAGGGAGAGAGAAATCTTATATCCATTGGTTCACTCCACAGATGGCTCCAAAGCCCAGGGAAAGCCAGGAGCCAAGAACTGTATCCAGTCTTCCCAGGTGGGTGCAGGGGTACAAGGACTTGGGCCATCCTCCACTGCCTTCCCAGGCACATTAGCAGGGAGCTGGATAGGAATCAGAGCAATTGAGACTCAAACAAGCACTCTGATATGGGATGCCGTCATCACATCCCAGCCTAACTCACTGCTCCACAGAGCTGCCCCTACCTTCTGTGTTCTTGTTCAGGCCCTGAGTCTCCCTCCTTAGACCTGGGCTTCATTCACCCCTGAGTGTGATTTCGTGAGACTCTGCCTTTCTAGCTGGTTCCAGCCAGCTTGGTTGGAATTGAGATATCAATGGCTGTTGATAACAGTTTCTGGTGTCCTTCCCGAATGATATCTGTTATTTACAAGCTTTTGTTGGTGTTCAAATTCTGAAGAAATGTCAATGTCGATGATTGCTTTGCCAATTTGAGGATGGCCCCGAAGAGTCATTGTAAACAGTAACAAAGCACACCCACACACATTATCCCCCAGTCTTCCTGTTGTACCATGTGGCCTTTCCAAAATGAGTAGTTAAATCGTTTTTCAGGCTCCCGCGTCAATGAGTTCTGTAGGGAAAAATTCTCAGTGAGTCCCAGGGACAGGCACTTGTGCAATGAGAGGAGGCACACCCCAACAGTGAGCTGACGAATGAGAGGCCTGCAGTGTTGCGGCAACATTCCATTCCATTATTAATTTGATGCTGTTCCATTAGCCGTTTCTAGCCTCGTTCTTTCCAGGAGAGCTGCACTGTGTTCTGTGAACCCAACCATCCTGCAAGCTGCCAAAGCCGTGCCTGCTCCTGTTTGATGATCAGAAGCTGGTGCCTGTCATGACACTGGGCTTGCTGCACTTCTCTCCCTGGAGAAATTCTGTTTTCCTTTGGGAACTAATACCTGCTTGTCCACTTCTGTCTTTTGCCTGAATCAGTCACCTTCTGCCAATGGCAGATGTGCCCAGGTCAACCACTTGAGGGTGCTTTTGATTGGTGCAACTGTTTTATGGACATCATGACAACTCTGCTTTCCTTGAAGCAAGATGGAGAAGAACATATTTACTAGAATTTTACTAGACTTTCTGAGGAAGACCACTGGGGAGAGGGGGGTGATGTTTTCTAAGTCACTCGGGTTGGTGGGATGAGGCCACAGATTAATGTTCTATTAAGTGTAAGCACCCTAACAGAGTGTACAGCTCAGGGGCCAGGTTGCAAGCAACAATAGCTCAGCAGAAGGCTGAGCCTGGGCATGGGGATTCTCCAGGCAGACTGCAGCAGAAGAATAGAAGATTTATACTTGGCAAGAAGGCTTTGTTGTACTCTGCTGGGTGTGTGTGTATGTGTGTTGCGGGCTACCATGTGAACTCTCCTTCCTGTGTTTCTTATGATTCTTCAGTAAAATCTATGAACACACCACAAACTTTTTCTTTATAAAAGCAGTGAAGGGGCCAGTATTGACATAGGATTTAGTGAGGACAAGACCAAGACATTCTACATGGTTGGTGGGCAGCAGAGGGCAGGAGGATGCTTGGGTTAAAAATGTGCTACATGGCAGACGTTTGGCTTAGTGCTAAGACTCCATTAAGGTGCCTGCCTCCCACTTCAGAGTACCTAGGTCTGGTAGTTGGCTCTGGCTCCTAATTCCAGTTTCCTGCCAATGAAATCTAGGGAAGCAGCAGGTGATGGCTCAAGTAGTTGGGTCCCTACTTATTTGCATAGGAAAACTGGATTGAGTTCCAGGCTCTTGGCTTCTGCCCCTGGCTGCTCTCAGTCAATGCGTGATAGAAATGGTCAGTCCTTCAACTCTCTTAGCTTTAAGAACATTTTCAATCCTTTTTGCTTACTACATAGATATTGTGGCCTGAAGTATGAACCCCTTCCCCACACACACAATGTTATAGTTTGTTGCCCTATGAATACTCTCGACATTTGGAAACAGGGCTCTAAAAGAGGTGATTTAAGGTTAAATTAAGGCCAGCGCTGCAGCTCACTAGGCTAATCCTCCTCCTCGCGGTGCCAGCACACCGGGTTCTAGTCCTGGTCGGGGCGCCGGATTCTGTCCCGGTTGCCCTCTTCCAGGCCAGCTCTCTGCTGTGGCCCGGGAGTGCAGTGGAGGATGGCCCAAGTGCTTGGGCCCTGCACCTGCATGGGAGACCAGGAGAAGCACCTGGCTCCTGCCATCGGATCAGCGCGGTGCGCCGGCCGCAGCAGCCATTGGAGGGTGAACCAACGGCAAAGGAAGACCTTTCTCTCTGTCTCTCTCTCTCACTGTCCACTCTGCCTGTCAAAAATTAAAAAAAAAAAAAAGGTTAAATTAAGTCGTAAGGGTGGGGTCCTAAGTAGTCCTCACAGAAGCAGTCCTCACAAGAAGAATGTCAGTCTCAAAGTGCAGTCAGAGGAGCAGTGCCAGGGAAGTGTGTGCAACCGTGCATGTGTGTGAGCGATGTGTGTATATGGATGCACACCTGTGTGTGTGTGTGCGCGCACAAGCCCAAGGTCATAAAGGAGGGATCCAGAGGGAAGGGAGAGCAATTAAAGCTACAGTTGCTGCTTCTCGCCAAGCAGTGAGGTTAGTGTGGAGCCCCCATTGTGGAACTGGTTTACAGTTTTGCCTGTCGCTTGGAATCTCTGATACTCAGGGTGCACTCACTGTCTCTTGAAAGAGCTGTACCTGATTCAGATGGGCCCATCCAGAATAATCTCTCTTTTGATTGACTCAGAATTAGCTGATTTGGGGCTTTGACTGCACCTGTGAATTCCCCTCCCAGTAGCACCAGGACTAGTGTTTGCCTGAGTATCTGCAAGCAGGCGTGAGCGTGACACAAAACGGCAGCTGCCTCCCTTCAATGCTCCAATGCACTGGGGTTAATCTCCTTCTCAGCCTCTCCTTGCCACACCCAACCAGCAAGGGAATTCTGGAAAATACAGTTGAGTATAAGCACATTGGCACATCACAAACCACAGCAATGTTAGTGCTTACATGTGTTCTGTCTCACTCGTATGTTTTTATCCACAACATATCTAGGGTACATTGAAAGAACTCTTCTTTGACTTCCATGGAAAAGACCATCAGGCTTGGAAAGACGCATCTATTCTTCCAGTAGCTGTCCTCCTCAGGTTTAAGTCCTGTCTGGTTTCATCACATCCATCTCTGGTCCTGTTTGCTGGGCTGTCCTGGGAAGGGGGCCATGACACTCTTGTGGTTAGTTTGTTTTGTTGTTTTTACAACTGTATACTGGGGTCAAATAATGGCTTTACTCCTTACAAGCTGTGTGAAGTTGGACCAATCTATTATCTGTCCAGGGCACAAAGAACAATCACTTCTCTGTATTGATCTATCGCTAAAATGATCAAACATAGGTAAAATGCTGCACTGCATGAATTTGATAAGATAAAACACATCATAATTATTATCATTGACAATATTTTATATTTTTTCACTATTTTATTTTGCTTTATTTTATTTTTAAAAGGCAGAAAAATCAGAGGGACAGATGGACAGAGTGAGATATTTCATCAGTAGTTTACTCCCCAAAGGCCTGCAACACTCAGGGGTGGGCCAGGCCAAAGTTAGGAGTCCAGAAGTCAATCCCAGTTTTCCTATGGTCATAGGAGGGAATCAAGTCCTTGAGACATCACCTTCTCTGTCCCAAGATGCTCAGTAGCAGGAAGTTGGAATTAGAAGTGAAGCTGGGCCTTGAACCCATGCATTCCAATATAGGATGCAGGCATTACATGGCATGTTTTAACTGCCATGCCAAATGCCTATCCATTTTTTTGCTATTTTCTCAAAGTCTTCAAATACAATCACAGAATAAGTTCTTTACTCAAACCATGAGCTATTAAAAAATCAGAATTTATGTCAATTGATGTGTCCCTCACCCTACCAAGACTGATCTCAATTTTCTAGCTGTTTTAAGACATTTATTCAGAGGTTTCTAATTGATAACAGCCTTTCATCATTTTCTCAAGATAGTACCTACAGCACTAGCAGCAGCACTGATAATCACGATAATTCCACACAGTCTCAATGCATGCTAAAGGATCCAGTGACAATATGAACAGCAGGAGAGAAAGTTTCTTCCCACCAATTACTGGAGAGCCACGTCTAATTTACCACCTGCATGACATTTTTGAACCTGTCAGGGAAAATGGAGCCAGTGAAACTTCATCTTGTCACTAGTCTTCGTGGAGACGGCTCTCTAAAGCAGTTGAAAATAGCATTCGTTAGAATAAAGACTAGAAAGCCCGTGTCCAACCCCCACACTCTCCTCTTAGCTGGAAGCAGCGTCCATCACTTCGTGGGTGAGGTGGCTCAGGAAGCCACCAGACCCACACACCCATCTGACTCCGGACAGTGAATGTCCTTAAACTGCTTTGAAAAAGTTTGGAGTGTTAAGTCAGTAGTTCTGTGACTTCTGAGCCAAGGGACATTCTGAGCATTGAAGATCCCCACTGTTTCACAGTCCTAAATCTGAGAAAATGCTCTAAAGGCCAGTATAAATTGCAGGTGAAGAAGACAGAGATTCTGAGGTGGGGTTATTTTGGCATTCCTGAGTCATGGACAATAATGATAAAACACGCATGGGATGTATCGTTAGTGTGCACCCATACACACACAAATAAAATAAGTACACACAGCCCTCCCCAGCGGTATTTACTAGTGCAGTACTCCAGCATTGTCTGTAGTTGTTTCTTTTCCTTTGGCTCTTTGCTTGCAGTTGGTGATTCAGCCACTAGTTGACAGAGTGTGATATAAGACCAGGAAGTTAAAAATGAGGGTGACTCATTCATTCACTCAGTCATTCATTCATTCTATGTATATTGAGTGGACCTCTCATGAGCAGGAACATTGCAAGGAAAAACTACTTACATCCTGGAAATTTTGCTTTAGACAAAAGTAAGCATACATTGATTGCTACTTTTATTTGGAAACCTTATAGTATCAGCTTCTCATTTACTGATGATGTACCTAATCAGAAAGAACAAGGTTTTGTCGAATATTTCTCATGGATCCTGCTAACTAATTCTCCTCTTATCCTTATGCTGATGAACTCTGAATTCCATCTTGGCTACTCCAAGCACTGGCCCTGCAGCAGCCCTTGGCTTCCCTGGCTGCACAAGACCCAGATCCTTCTTTGCCTTCATCTCAGTTGTTCCTGGTCTCCACACCCTGTCTGGAGTCTTGAGCTATGGTGCTAGACTCAGGAGGGACCCCAGTGTCCCCCCAGCCTCTTCTCACCCTCATGTGACCCATCTCCCTCCTCATCTCATGGTGGAGAAGGGTTGATATTATTGGGTCGAGGTGCCGAGGTTTTCTTTGTCTCTTGCTCTTTTGGGATGAGATTTCTTTTGGCTCTCAGGTGAAGAGATCTGGGACTATTCTGGAGCATGGACTGGATGGAGCACACGCTTGACCCAAGTTCTAGTTCAAGCACTGGAGATACTCAGGATCTCAGACTTTGGGAATTTCATAAAGCAGAGTGGTTGAGGAAAGACAGAAGTCTTAGTCCTGGTCTCGTCTCTAGCTGTGCATTACCAGACTACAGAGTCTTTTAGAGTTTCGTGTTTCAGCTCCAATCTTTGTAAAAGCGTGATGTCACTTCTCCCAGGGGTTGGGGTGACTTAAAAAGAGTGACAAAAGCCACGCAACAAAGCCTCAAGACCACTCCCCTGCAACTGCAGCGGCTTTCCCTACCGTCCATTTCTTCTTCTTGAGAAGTCCTTCAACTTTTCTGTCTGTCTGATCAATACTTTATTTGCACTCCCAGGCTCAGGTTGCCTCTAGCGATAGCTTTACCTTCAGCATATCATCAGACACAGCTTCTCCTTTCAAGAATTGTTTTCCATAAGCCCGCATCACACTATAGAATGCATTCCAACACCAGGAGTCTTAATGAGTCTTTGAAAGTAGAAGACTTAAAGTATTTTTGTCAGATCAAAACATGATAGGGAAACTTTATTGGACCTAGGCATTTATTATAGAATTATCTCTCAATATATCTTTTCTTTCATGTATATATATACACATACATATTTCTCTAACAAATATTAATATACATCATCAGACTTCCACATCTATATTCTTCATTTGTGTATTCAAACAACCACTGATCAAATTATCTGGAAAAAAATAACAGTGTACTGAATTAATAAGACTTTTCTTGTCATTATCTCCTAAACAGTGCAGTATAACAATTATTTACATGAGATAATTTAAAGTGTACTGGGGATATATATAGATTTTAAGCAAATACTGTGCCATTTGACATTAAAGGACTTATGTGTCATGGATTTTGCTATCCTCAGGAGGTCTTGGAGTCAGCTTCTCTAGATACCAGAGATCACCTGTAGGTCACACACACACACATTCATTCATTCAATCATTCACATGTACATATATAATAATACATACAATGAAATATATATAAAGTTTTGCCTGACTATAATAATGTCGGACATAATAAAACCATACTCAGTTCACAAAACATCAGGACACAGGGGGAATAATTAAGGTAAAATTGGAGAAGATAACAGGATATATCTGTCTTGCCAAATATGTTTTCCAAGGATAGGTCATGAGCTCAACTAGTAGTTTTGTACTTTGTTTACCTGGACACCAGATATATTGGGGCCCATGTGGGTATAAAATCAGAATGTTTTGTAATGGCATCCACTTAAGTCACTGGGCTGTCCAGGTCCATCCATGGACTGCGACCAAGAAGAATAAGAATTTCTTGAAATCCAGGAAAGCGTGCTGTGAATATTACATGTCCCTAGATCACTCCTCTTGGGAAGGAATGGTCAAAGGAAACACCCTAAGGGAAGGGAATTATAATTTGGAACATCATTTGCAATTGGACACTTAGTTTTCTATTTTCAAAGTCCATTCCCAAGTCTGCTGCAATAAGCCCTACATACACACACACACACACACACACACACTCATTCATTCATATTTATGAATGAGTCATGAAGGATAAAGCCTCCATAAAAGTTACATCTCACATTAGTTTCCAAAAAATCTAAGAATGACTTTGAACTAGCTTACATCTCAAGCCTTACAGGTCAAGTTCAGTTGAGCCAAACTCAGCATCTTTCATGATTTTCTTTGTCCTTGTCCTTGTCCTGGCTGAATCATCTAAGGCAGACAATCCTGGAGGATTCTGGCTTTCAAGGAAGACTTTTAACCTCCTTACTGCCTCACAACAGTGGAGTTTCACTCACGGGCCCTTTGAGAGACAGCACAGACACTTCCTAGGTCTGTGGTTAGAAATTCCAGGACAGTCACCCAGCTTGTGAATGCAGATTTTTTTTTCTAATAAAATATAAATGTAGTATCTTCGTGATGTCATGTCATGTCTTCTTGACTTTTTAAAATCTTTAAAAGTATACAGATATTAATTTTTAAATGCCAAGTGCTATAAAGACATGGAGGAGAAATACCAAGGGAAAAAAAAATCTTCTCTGGACCGGAAGAGAAGTTGAGAATCAGCAGGACAGAGTCCCCTGGGACAGAATGTTACAAAAGCAAAATGGTTGTATATTGGAGATAGGAAGAAAGGAATAAAATAGGAAAGGTGGAAATGGACATGTGAGTGGAATGAAACATCAAGCAGTGACCCAAATGGTGGCTGTGTTGTGCAGATGCGAAATCCAGGCTGCAGAGAGGATTTATGTCACAGGCTGGAGAGAGGAGGCAGGTGAGGCAGAGCATCCCAGGTCAGAAACAGGTACATCTGCTAGGCCAACAAGGGAAGTCCTAGTCCAGGAGTTCAGTGGGAAATCATTGAAAATGAGGAAAGGAGGCCCTTGAAGGAGTATAATTTGTTGAGCGATTCACCAGTATTGCTTGCTTGAAAACCTCAGCTGGGGGCTGGCATTGTGGTGCAACAAGTGAAGCAAACCCCAGTACCCATTAGAGGACCTACAGTTTGAGAGCTGGCTGTTCTATTTCTGAGCTGGCTCCCTGTTAATGGATCTGGGAAGGCAGTGGAGATGGCCTAAGTGCTTGGACAACTGCCGTCCATGTGGGAGACCTGGATGGACTTCTTGGCTCCTGGCTTCAGTCTGGCCCAGACCTGGCTGATGTGGCCATTTGGGGAGTGGACCAGCAAATGGAAGTACAATCAGTCGATCAATTGATCACCTTTCATCTTTCCTTTTCTTTCTGTTGCTCTACCTTTCAAATAAATCTTTTAAAACAATACCTCAGCTAAGTTCCTTTTGTCAAAATCACTGACTTCATTCATTGACTTAAAAACATTTATTGGGGACTTACTATGTGCAAGTGATTATGGTAGGTACTGGAGACACAATAAAATCCCTGCTTCTACAGTGTTCATTGTAAAGGGAAGCTATAACACAATGTATCAGTAAATATGAAGGTACTTCCAAAAGTTCATAGAAAAAATGGAATTAAAACATGCTTACTTTGGTGTAAAAAATTGAAATTCATGCATATAGTCTTCAAAATATCATAGAAAAATGCATACTATGGAAAAACTACGATTTCAAACATTTTTGTACAAAAATAAACATCTTTTAATTCCATCTCTACTACTTTTGTAAGGAGACTTGTAGATAAGAATATGTATGATGATGAGTGTCACTAATGCAACCAACAGGGAGCTGGGATTGAGAACGCCCACCAGGGATGGGCCTGCTCTAGACAGAGTGGTCTGAGAAGGCCTCCTTGAGCAGATGATCCTTACGTTGGGCACTGAAAAAGCAGCAGCCATTCGGAGTGTGGGGCTCAGATTCAAACCCCTGAGGACGGGAGAGCTCTGTCATGGTGCCCCAGAGGGTGAAGCAGATTCGCACAGTCCAGAAACCAGCAGGCACCCTGGTGAGCACACATGATACTGTTGAGGAGCCCAGGGATGCCAGGCAGTTGGAAATCAAAACAGCAGCTTTGTTGTTGGGGAAAACACAGACACACAAAACCCCAAGCCCTACATTAGGTCTCTGGGTAAATGGGCTTGCTAGGGGTGGGCCTTTGGGACAGCCATTAAGTTGTAGCTTGGGATGCCCTACCCCATGCTATTGTGCCTGATTCAAGTCCAGTCTACCCTGCTTCTGATATATCTACCTGCTGATGCATACCCTGGAGGCTGCTGGCGATGGCCCAAGTTACCGTGTCGTTGCCACCCAGACAGGAGATTCAGACTGAATTCCTGGCTCTTGCTTTCAGTGTGTCCCAGCCTGGGCTACTGCGGGCATTGGGAGAAGGAACCAGTGAAGGGAACATCTACCCCCATCTGTCTCTTTTTCTCTCTCTGTGTCTCACTTCCTTTCAAATAAGATGAGGATAAATTAAACATTTTCAAAGGGGGGGGCTTGCTCACACACCTCAGAATGAAGCTCACACACTTGTGTCCATTTGCAAGAGTCCAGCCTCCTCAATGGGAACCTCCTCTGAAGTGTTCCCCAGAGAGAGCAGAGAATGAGCCCTCCCAGGGCAGGCTGCCACTCCAAAAGGAGGGAGCAAAGACGGAGCAGAGGCTCCGCTCAGTTCCCCTCCTGAACCTACCAGTGAGTCTTTGTTTTTTAAACAGGTAGAGAGACAGAGAGAAAGGTCTTCCTTTTCCGTTAGTTCACCCCCCAAATGGCCGCCGTGGCCGGTGCACTGCGCTGATCCGATGGCAGGAGCCAGGTGCTTCTCTTGGTCTCCCATGGGGTGCAGGGCCCAAGCACTTGGGCCATCCTCCACTGCCTTCCCGGGCCACAGCAGAGAGCTGGCCTGGAAGAGGGGCAACTGGGACAGAATCCGGCGCCCCGACTAGGACTAGAACCCGGGGTGCTGGTGCCGCAAGGAGGAGGATTAGCCTAGTGAGCTGCGGCACCAGCCCTAGCAGTGAGTCTTACCTCTTGCCCTGGTGCGCAGAGGCCAGAAAGCTTACCGGAACAGCTGTCACTTCCTCAGAAGACGTGGGGCTGGGGCAGGAGCCTCCTCCACAACAGCTACTTAGTTTGTGCCTCACTGGGGTGGGGTGGGGAGCAGAAATAAGAGGCGTCACTGAAATGAAAGGGGCTGTGGCTTCGATGCTAGAAATCCCTCCACAATACTCAGCAATAAATTCGTCCCCTTTGGATGGGGACAGCTAACAGCAATCATCCCTCAGCAGGGATGGGTCGGGGAGCTCTGCTTTTGTTTTGGTCACCATTATGACTAAGTTGGATTTTCGAGCACTTGGGATTTACGTGGGGTTAGTGTGTTAGCTGATTCCCAGCTCTCTTAACCCATGCTAGCCATCCAGGGGCTCTGCCTGCTTTTGTATGTGTACATAGTGTCTGCTTCTGAAATCCGACTCTTGCTGTTTGACTTCGTGATTTACGAGGTTAAGAATAAAGCCATTCGACTTCTTTGCGTGCAGGCCCATGAGACAAGTTACCTTTCCCCCAGTTCAGCTGGAACCTCTACCCCCCTTCCCTAAGCAGCACTGTTGCCGGGAAACAACCTGCAGAGGAAAACAATTCCAGCTGAGAGGGAAACCAGCCCATCATCCTCTGGGAGAGCAGGCTGGGCTCGGTCTGATTCACACGCAGTGAAATCCTGCTTATCCCAGTGTTTCCTGTTGTGCCTCTTAGGATCTATTAGCAATGGGTTTCTTGGCATTTGTGGCTGGCAGAAATGAAATCACCCAGGCCAGACAAGCTGCAGCCCACCGAGGGCTTGGAGCGATGTCAGTGCGGGCAGGCGGAGTCTCCTTCCCTGCTAACTGGTCAGGCACAGCTCCTACTCCTAACAAGCTTTATTAGGCCAGTCAAATGTGACCTTTTAGTGAGAACGGGCTGCTGCCTTCAGTAAGACAATAATAGTTATTAGTTTTGCATTTTAATTTTTGACAAGGTGCACGTAGTTCAAAAAAATTGCAATAGTTCTACGAGGTTTACAACAAAACCTTCATCTCTTGCCCCAACCTTAGATTTCCCACAGGAAATCACTTTCAGTTATTTTAATTGTTCCTTTGCTAGTTACTTCAGTAACTTTAAATAACAATGGCTCTTTTTCTGCTATCAAATGTTTATCGGTGGGCTCTCTGATGCATCCGCACACCTACCTGTGCCCACATGCATGCATGAACACGTTTCCGCCCCCCCATTTCCCACTGTAGTTAGAAGTTTTCATCTGACTGTTAAGCATTGTTTACATTGCTTTGAGAGTATAATATGCCTACACTGCTGAGTTATAGGAATCATTACATTTTTCTCTTGTTTAATTTTTCCCCTGAAAGATGTGCCTACATTTTCTTCTCACTCAATATTATACACCCAGCTATCTCCAGTTGATGCCCAAACTAGATGTCCCAACATTTTCAAAACATGTGGGGTGATCTATTGGTTTCCCTTTGTTCTTGGCTACCTCGCACCCGCCCCCAGCGCCTTCATCCTCCCTGGCCATTTGTTTCCCAGCCGCCTCCCTTGCACCCTTCTTAGCTGCTGTCCGCAGGGGTGCCTCACACTTGGCTCTGTGGTGGACGCCTTGACGTTCTAGATCCCATTTCTCCCTCTTTATTGATTTACTCTCCGATCTTCCAGTAGCTTCCATAAAGGGGGCATAGTTGGAACTCAATGTAAGACAACTTTTATATCTGAAAAAAAATCCATATTCTCTTCTCCCTGATAGACTGAGCACAACACAAATTTTCCCTCCAAAGCCTGAAGCTGTCTCTCCACTGTTTCCCAGTTTCCCAAGTGCTAGTAAGAAGCTGAGACTGTATCCCATTCCTTTTCTTTCAAGTACTTTTCTCTCTGGAAAGAATGTCGGATTTTCTCCTTTTCCCAGCATTTTGAAACGCATAAAACTGTGACTGTGGGTCCTTCTGATTCATAATACGAGGCACACAGTAGGACTTTTATTCTAGAAACTCAGACCTTTCAGTTTTAGGAATTTTTTTTCTAATAATTTATCTAATAATGTCTTCCTATACACATTGACTTTTATTTTTCTAGAACACCTGGTGTTTCTGGATGAACCTGTTGGATTGGTCGGTCCTCTACATTTTTGCACAGGAGAGTGGTCTTTCTCTGTTTTTTTGTTTTGTTTTTTTAAAGATTTATTTATTTATTTGAAAGGCAGAGTTACAGAGAAGCAGAGGCAGAGAGAGAGAGAGAGAGAGGGAGGGAGAGGGAGAGGTGGACACTGCCTGGCTTCGCATACCTAAGGAAATCCGGGACCTCCCGTGTTTTCTGTTTCGTCAACGCTGTGGTTGTCAGCCCCACTTGCCCTCTCGTTTCAGCCGTTCTTTGGTCTGCATCACTCAGGGTGGCCAGGGCGTCTGCGAGTTTCTGGATTTTCCCACTGAGGCTTTGGGTCCTGCATTCCCAGCATGCCACGTTCTTTCCTGCTCACTCATCCGCTCCTTGCTCTCAAATTCTGCAGCAGTTCCCCTCTTTCATTTTTTTTCTTAAGACTGTATGCAGCTTTTTAAGACACCCTTTATCGTCACATTTGTGCATTTCTGGACGGTGCAGAGATATGCTCTGTACAATTGAACTTTGGGGAGCTTGGCTGGTGGTTTTGGGTTCTGCACAGCGAACCCGAGTGGGAGCTGCAGTCCCAAGGTTAAGCAGAGGTGCGAGGGTGGGGTCACCAGTCAGGGGGCCCAGCCGTGAGCCTTGGTGGGGCACTGCGCAGATCCACCTACAGGTGCTTGGTGGGCACTGGCCCCCTCCTTGCAGGGCTGGTGGATGCGGCTCAGGCAGGCACGTTATTTTCCCGGGACTGTCACTCACTCGCTGGCTGTGGAACCTTAGACAATTGAAATCTCTGACTTCAATTCCTTCCCTGTGAACAAATCCAGATCTCTCTGTTTGGTGTGTGCCTTTGATATTATCAACAGTAAATCTCTATGTGAAGACTGGGAACTGTTATACTTCAGCTGCGCCCCCTTCACAGTTCCCAAATATATCAACCTGTGCCCAGTTATTCCACAGCATAAGCCACACTAGAGTTAAATTTATATTTTCCTGGACTTCCTCTCATTACAATGAGTGGCTTCTCGGCAGAAATATGGTGTGTGATATACTCAACTCAGTATTTTTAAGTCCTAGCACTGGGCACGTTACCTATTGGCTGAACAAAGAGAAGGCAGAGCCATCTGGGGAGGGATTTGAACCCATCGCCTTGATCAAGTACACACCATTAGGAGAACCCGCTTCTGCATCTGAGAAGATCCATTCTTCACAGGCTCTAAGCAGCTGTGATCTGGTGACCATTTCTGGCCTAACATACCTGCAGGTAGATCTGAACATTGACACTCCTGCTAAGCCCAGCTCCACGTCCTGAGCCATATGTTTAGCAACTTATATTTAATAAATACACCAGCAGAATCCGATTAGAGCAAGCCCGGTGATAGTTAAAGTCGATTGCCAGGGAAATGGAGTTAGAGTAGTGAATTGTTTTATGGATTGCAATGGGCAATTGGAATGTGTGTTCCATATGGCGCTGACTCTGTCTGTGGACTGCACAGCTCATTCCCCGTCAGACGGTCCCATTTTGGGTCAGCGATGATTGCCGGGGACAATGTGTAGGGGCACGTGATCCCCAAGGGGGTCCATTAGGTGGCAGTGGGGTCCCCTCAGCCGCTGTCCCACTGCAGACCGATGCGCTTGGGCACAGGTGGGCTTGCATCCTTCCATTTTTAATCGGCACATTGGTATTTACGAAGCTGGCTCAATCCAGGCTTCGGAGAGGCAGAGACAATGGTTGGAAGAGAATAAATGCCTCGTATAAAGGTTAGTGGAGATTGTTTTCATGCTTCCAAAGGCGGGGTGGCTTCTTTTATCTTCCCCAGTTCACCTGCTTCCAGCTGTCACAGTTCTGAGGCGCATCCACAAAGCTGCCACGCGCCCAGCCCGAGGGGCGGGGGTGCCTGCCGCTCAGCCCTCAGAGTGACATTTTCCCTCCCCTGCCCACCCTGCCGCCCCCACCTTGTGTTTCCTTCCTCCTCTGGGCTGCCTGGGGAGTGTTTGCCTGCCTTGGCCGTGGCGGGAGGCGCTGGCTTCCTCTGCCACATTAAATGGAAATTAGAGAAATTTCCTTAAAGATGTTCCCCCAGCTCACCGGTTCGGCTTATTAATAAAGCACACTGCAGCTTCAGGGAAGAAAGAGGCCTGGTAGCAGCCTGAGGTCGCTCTTTGGAAAAAAAGACTCCATTCAGATCCGAGAACAGACACACACCTCTGCGGGCGCCCCTTGCTAGGGCTTTTGTGAATGCTTTTAGAGTCTATTACAGGGAGGCCGGCATTGGCACATTATGAATATCAATAGCGTTCGCTCACGTTCTCCTACCGAAGAGGTGCATTCATACAATATTCACCAGCGTGGCGGAGACAATCAGACGGCTGCCCGCCGGCCCCTTCCCCTCCCCTGTCGCGAGGAATCAGCTCAGGGAGGAGTGTGGGCAGTCTAGCGTGAAAGTCCTCACCCTGAGACCCGGGCTCTCGGGCCGGCAGCCCCTCGTGTGTGTAGGTGTCTGTCACACGTCCTTCATGGCTCCTTCTTCAAGTCCCGCTTCCCTCTCGCTCTTGCTCTCGCTCCCTTTCTGTGTGTTTTATTTCCGAAGAATTCACAGCCGGCCTACCTCAATGGTCAAGACCCCAAGTCCTTTCTTTGCCTGGCCCCGAAAGGCCCAATATCTTCTAGCTGTAGTTTACAAATGCCTGGAAGTCATAGAATGTCTTACTTAAAATTAAGTCTCCTTGCTTGAGCGGCAAAGTCTTAATGGCCTACATAAGGCAAATGGCAATAAAGCGAAAACAAGTGCTGTTTTATAGCCAACCATTCATGTGAAAGAGGTATGTAAAATAATGATAATAGTCATAACAACAAGTAGATATTAGGGAATGGAGGCCGCGAGCGGGGGCTGCAATAAACTGTGCCTTCCATGAATCCGATTCCTGCAAAACACCTGCGATGTGTTTCCTGCCTCGTCTGGATGCCTGCATGGACTCCCTGCCTCCTCTCCTGGACGTGGTCCTTGGGTGTGCACAGCCGCACTGGGAGGCTGAAGTTGCTGTCTGGAAGCAGGTGGCGGGAAGCTGTCGGTCCCTTTGCCTTCTGTGTCTCATGCACTAGAGCCACAGTGACCATGCTCCGGCCAGACAGTTATCTTCAGAGGTCCAGAAGGCTACTGTACAGGTTTTGGTCATTTCAGAAGAGCCCAGTTAGATCAAGGCCTCTTGAACTGGTGATTCTTGCTCCCTGGAGACAAGCCTAGAGGCGGGTTAGTGTGCTGGAGGGGGGGGGGGGTGTTTATGTATGTCTTGGGCCACCTAGAAAAGTCCAGCGCTAGCCAAGGTAGTATTGTCAAAATGTCCACAAATCAACCTATCCCACAAAAAATCCACTGGCAGTAGAATGATGCAGTTTGTGTGTTATTTTGCATATCTGTATCCCTCTTGGCCTTCCTCTTTCATTACCCGGAGCCTCCAGGAAGTTCTTATTTAAATACTCCCCCTGGGCTCCGCTGTGGTGCAGGGTTGGCAGGACAGAGTCCTGGCTCATGGTGGTCAGAACATTAAATAGGAACATCTTTGTCCCCAGAGCAGCAGTGGTGGCCCTGGTAATTAGCAGAAGATTTCCCTCCGGTAGCATTTTCCAAAGTGGGTTGCATATAATGTGAGCTCTGTTTTGGTTATTAATACGGCTTACAGGGCAAAAGGCCACCAAGGGCCAATAAGTTTGGGGAACATGGGGTTGAACAGCTTCCGCAGGTATCTTCCCAGCCAGACTTCTCCTGGCCTTTGTGCTGGGTTTCCTGTGGCTGCTGTAACAAATTATCACACACCTGGTGCTTAGAACAACAGAAATGTTGCTCTCAGGGTTCCGGAGGTCAGGAGTCTGAAACCAGCCCCTCTGGGCTGAAACTGAGGTGTCAGCAGGGCTGGGCTCCCCTGGGGGGTTCCTGAGGAGGCTCAGTGCCTTGCTTCTTCCAGCTGCTGGTGCTTTTCCACTGGTCTACCCCCAAACACCCACAGTAGCCTGTCAATCCCTAGGCTGACGCCTGCACCCTGCCTTCCCCTTACGATGGTGCCTGTGATGGTGTTTAAGGCCCAGGCTGATGGTCCAGGACAAGCTCTATTTCTGAAGGGTCTTAATTTAATCATTTTTATTGATTGATTTGCCAATTAAGGTCGAGCTTTGAGGATCAGGATAGGAGATACTGTTTGTGAGTCCCTGTGGCTCCCACGACCACCTCTCGCATCCTGAGCGTGGTGGAGCCGGCCGGCTCTAGACGAGCCCATGCTGAGCTTCTGCAGCCTCTGTGACAAGGCAGTCCTTGCTTCCGGCCCTTTGGCTGCATTGGTATTCAGAGGAGCACCCTGGGAAATCTCTCCAAGGGAAGCTGAATTTCGGGGAGAAGTCAAAGCTGATCAGCCCTGCTGCCCTTCTCCCTGCGGATCTGTGTTTTCTTTTGCTAAAGAAGATGTCACTTTCCTTGACACAGGAGACACTATCACCGCAAGATAAAATCTTTAACTATATTGTCAATTTCACAGGGAAACCTAAGCCAAACCTCAGGGATAGTAAAAATAGCATTATATCAGGGATTTTGCAACCTGGAGTGGGTTCCTAGTCTCTCTGATTATAAGCTAAATGACTCTGAGGAAGACATTAAACTTTCCCAAACCTCAGTTTTCTCATCTGTGAAATGGGACTAATAATCATACCTACCTGCTTATGTCATGTGAATGCCATAGTATAACAAACTTTGTTAAGGAAAACACGGTATATAAATAAGAAACTACTTTTATTCCATGATACCACAATTTTAAAATAATCCCTTGTTTTGTATGATAGTCTTAAAAATGTGGAGGGGAGGGGGGAAGCTAGATTTCCCCCCACCTTCTCTGGAGGTCAAGTTGTTCTCAGCAAAAGCCCAGAGAAATATGACTGTGTCTTCTTGCCCAGCGTTCTAATTTCAGTTCGTGGCATCCAGTAAGTGCTCAACAAACCTGGAATGAATGGACTCTCTTTGCTAGATCTCTTCTCCCGAGTGAGTTTCACAGAATCACAGAACCCTGCGACTGAAGGGGTCGTAAGATGTTATCCAGAACAGCAGTTCCCCAGTGCTATTCCAGGGACTAACAAAGACCAGCCCACATGAAAAGCAGCTGGGAGCTCATGAATACAGTTGCTGGGACCACCCTGGCGATTCGGATCCTGCAGGTAGCAGGTGGCACCGGCAGTCCACATGTTGACAGCTGGTCTGAACATGGATCTAGCATTTCCCACCATCTTCAGACAGAACCATTCCTAAAGCTTCACACTAAATAATCTGTTTCTCTTCAAGGATCTCCATGGAATTCTTGCAACTCCCGTCACTGGAGATGCTCTGGGTACCGTGTGGTCACGCGCATCAGCTGTGACGCAGAGCACCTTGGCTCACCCATCCACCCATCCATGGGATGGGCTTGTGCATCTACTGTGTGGCTGGCCCTGAGCTGATCTAGCCTGTAGCATCCTTCCCGGGAGACCCTTGTCACCACAGCTCCGTGACTGAAAGCCTCTTTCTTGCCTGGAGTCAGCAGAAATACCAGGAGCCTCACCTGTCTGTCCTACCATTTGCTCTTCTCTTTTCAAAGAATTATCTCGAACGCAAGGAGGAAGCCTTTCTTCCTTTAAATGGCGAATCACTGAGCGGTTCAGATTCGCGGATCACGTTGTTGGGAAGGGCGGGAGGACCGACCCAGTCCTCAGAAACATGAGGTAGCCTCACCCTCACTGCCCTGATTACCAACAGACTAAATAAACGCCAGGAACTCCTAATGATTTTCACAGTGTCAGAGTGCGGAGATGTACGAGCCGGGGCTCCCATTCCCTAACCTCCTTTGTTTATTAAAATCATAGTTAGCCAGAGTCTTTGGCTCTAGAATAACACGTGAGAGCAGTATTCCCTCATTTCAAATACACGTCCCACTCCGTCATTCCTCTGGCTGGCCCCAGGAGCAGGACTTTTCTTCTTTAGGACTCATAATTACTTATGACATTTTCTGATATTCACCAGCGCATGCTGATAAATACCACACGGCCCCAGACTCAGCCAGCCCATGTCGAGTACGTTGTGGCCGGATGACTGTTAACTGTGCTTTATGCGCCCGGGCTACAGGGAGAGCTGGGTGGTTGTTTTTTCAGCCTCACCAGCCCTGGAAGGTGACAGCGCCTTCTACTGTGTCTGCTTCTGTCTTTATTGTGCCCTTGCTCCTTTGTCACCAGGCGGTTCTGAAAGCTGCTTGGGCAGTGCTGGGTGGTGGGGGGGGGAGGCCTCCCTCAGCCCCTTTCCCCCCACCCCGGGCAGTGGACTTTAACTTCGCAGGGTCCAAGGACAGTGGTGTCCTCCGGTGGCAGGCCACCCTCCGTGCACGGTGCTCCCGTGTCTCTGACCCGTGAGTCGGGGGATCGGGCTGATCACAGCATGTAGACCTCCTTGGGTCGAAGTTCTGCAGTATCTTACTGTGTCCTTCCGTTAAGGCTGTCGAGATAAAGGTGCTGGCTCTTTGCTCTCACATTGATTCAGATGTCAACAGCAGAGACATACTTAGACCCTGGAGAAGGCCTCAAGGCCAACAGCTGGGGACGCGAGTCTTGGGTAGACTGTGAGAATAGGGTTGGGGTTGTCTCCATAGGAACAAGGGAGATGTGCTGTATTTTTGGACCAAAGTTAGATGTCCATTGGCCCCCAAGAAAGAGCAAGATGTGCCAACTGAGTGAGTGTGTGTGTGTGTGTGTGTGTGTGACCACAGCATGCGGAAAACACTCTTGATTTGATGAGGCTGCTGGCATTCCCCCCCTTTCTTTCTCTGTTTCCTTTAAATGGTTGAGATTTTTACATACAATTAATAGCATGAAATTTCATTACTTTTACTGTAAATGTAATTATTCAAAATAGCCCCTTTGCTATTAGCAGTAAAATCTAGAGATCAGAGGATCGAAAGAAATTAACTGTTCAAAGTCAATAGATAATACAAATCATAAAATTTAGAAAGTCCCCATCTTTTCCTCTTTCCTCTTGGCACCCTCTTTTCATCCAGGTAGACCAAATCACTGCATAGTGGCTAAAAGACCACTTAATGTTCAAATGTGCAACACCAGCCCACCCAAAGAGCCCACCTGCCATCCCCCTTCCCCGCCCTTCCCCCAGGAGAGCCTAGGTTAGGGAACTCTGCTCTGTTCAGAGCTGGTAATGCAGCACTCGCCCAGCAGATGTGACACTTGGCGTTTGTCCCCTGAGCATTCAGAAAGACATTTGCATATTTCCCCAGGAGGAGTCATAGGAAGCCACCGGTGTCAGCTACCACAGCCACCCTTCCGGGATAAGTGGAGTGGAAGGACATGCCTCATTGTGTCCCAGCTTCAGATGCATTTTGATGCTGGAAATGGAGGGGTAGACGGGCAAAAGGAAGACAGATGAATGGTTAACGGGGGCTGACGCAGCAGATTGAGAGAGTGCACACACAATAAGCAGAACGATGGATTGCGAGATTGGACTAGGAGATGTAAATAAGATAGTTTATCTAAGCTGTTTAGAGTCTCTTCTTCTTATCCATCCATCTATTTATCTATCCGCCTTGAGCAGGGACTGATGGGAGAACAGACAGTGAACTCCGAGAAGATGGGCTTGTGTTAGACCAGGAGGCTCCAGGGACCTCTGCCTCTCTGGGTTGGCAAGGACAGCTTGCAGGTGCTGCCCAGGGAAAATTTCCTGCCCCTCTGTGCCCCACATAAACACAAGACCAGTCACCCGACAGAGAAGCTTACTCAGGCGTCAGAGAATTATCTTCCCGCCTTCCTGGGCCAGACCCCACCCCTAACAATTTGCAGCTGTTTTATCCTCCAGTCCCAGAAAGTGGACAGCTGCCAATCTGCGGAGAGAGCAGGGCTTGGTGTGAACATATATTTTTATCCTGAAGACTTGCTTTAAATTCCAGTCAGGCTTCCAGTCTTGCAACAACAGCAGAGGAAGGGAAGAAAAGGAAAAAGAGAGAGAGAAAGGAAGCTGACTGTGCTCCGGCTGTTCCGGAAAGCTGTCAGCAGCCAGGTCTGCTGAACTGACAACCTGGTCTCCGGAGCTCCGGGAGCCTGGGGATGGCAGGGCTGGCCCGGAGCAGGGGCGTTGGTTCTGGGTGCCACCTGACCTCACGGCGAGCTTCCTGTTTCACCGTCACCCCTGCGGGCCAAGCCCCAGGCTACTCTGAGAGCCCGGGGGAGGCATGCAGGACAAGTGAGGGGGAGTGCTGTCTGTCCCAGGAGTCATTGTGAAGAGCAAGTGGCCACAGAGGCCAGGGAAGCCGGACATCTCCCAGCATCCTCCTGGGTTGGGATGGGAGAGGTTCCTACGGACTGGACAGGTGAGCAGGCGGGGAGAAAAAGAAGGAGAGAGATGTTTCAGGGTTTCCAGAGCTCAGTCCAGGCACACGGGGGCAAGGGAATGTCACCTGTGGCTGCAGCCACCTTGGCCTTGAGTTACAGCCTTGGGGCCCGCTGGCAAGCACTCAAGCATTTGTAGCAGCTGGTCTACACGTCTACCTCTCAGCTGCACATCCCGGATCTCCTTCCTTTTTATCCTCTTCCTTTCTTCCACCCCTCCCAAATCCTAGCGATGAAATCCCTGTGGCTTTCAGGATAATCTTTGTTAGGGAAAATGCTTAGTCAAGTAGGAAGGCAGACAGTGCTGCCTTTGATCCCAGTCCCCACTACTCACTCCCGGTGAGAACTCGATGCTCCCTACCACTTAACTCATTTGTGAACTTGGGCAAATCGGTCGTATTGCTAAAAGGGAGGTGATGGGGCCGGCACTGTACAGCAGGATAAGCGGCTTCAGCATTGTGCACCAGAGCACAGGTTCAAGTCCAGGCTGCTCTTCTTTCGATCTCACTTCCTGCTAATGCACCTGGAGAAGCAATGGAAGATGGCCCCAGCACTTGGATCCCTGCCTCCTATGTGGGAGACCAAATGGAGTTCCAGGCTCCTGGCTTTGGCCTGGCCTTGACCTGGCTGTTGCATTTATTTGGGGGAGTGAAGCAGGGAATGGAAGATATCTCCTTCCCTCTCTCTCTCCCTCCCTCCCTCCCTCCCTCCTTCTCCTCTCCCTCCCTCCTTCCATCTCTCTCTCTCTCGCTCTCATTCTCTCGCTCTCTTTCTCTCTCTCTCTGAAGGGCTTACTCTGCCCTTCAACTAAGTAAATAAATCCTTTTTAAAAAAAAAAAAATAAGAGATCATCTTTAGCCCACAGATCAAACACGGTTGTACGGATGGAGGCATTTCATAGACTGGAGTCTGCAAACACTGTTCTTCCCCCATGTACCTTTTTTTCCTTAACAGCCTCTCTAACAAAGACACGAAGCAGATGCCTGGTCAGATGAACAGAGATGTTTGTTAGTGGACGTGGGCGAGAGGGTTTCCCTGCATTTGCCATGAACATCTGACCTTGCTGCAGACCTACCTATGCATCAGGAACTGTGGGGTGGGCCTGAGAGTCCGTACTTCTAACTGCACAGGCTGGGTCTTGAAGCTGGGAAATTGCTGTTCGCTGTAGGAAAGAAGGGGTTTTTTAAGGGCAGGGAGTACATCACTGCTCCATCTCCGGCACACAGCCTGGTGCCTGACAGACAGCAGATTGATAACTCCCAATGAAGTTTTCTTTTGTAAGGATCCCAGTCAGCTTTGTGGGAGACAGTGGGCTGCTGGAGATGGACTAGTGATTAAGGCCTAGTCCTCATTTTCTCCCAAACAACGACATAGAGAGATCACTGGGAGGCCCTGCTGAGGTCCAGCTACGACCGGAAGGTGGCGCCTGTGTGAAGAGGGCGAGGGGCCTGGACGTGGGGGCTCTAGGCTGAGACCAGACAGGCACTTGGGACTCACAGCTGCAGGAGGCCTCCACACTACCCTGAGGTTAGAGGAAGGGCCCCCTTGCACTCCCTACCATCAGTGTCGTGCCTGCTCCACCTGAATCCTCTCCCTGAGCAGAGGAGAGAGCGAGGGAAGAGGAGTCGGAAGTTTTGTGGGCAGCTCTCAGGGAGAAAGTCACTTTAGATGGCAGCAGAGGGCTGGGGCATGGGGTGGGGTGGGGAGAGGGTATTTCCAAAGCAGAGATGCTGGAAGCATTATGGTGGGCGAAGGCTTGCCCACAGGTGGAGGTGGAGGGAACACAACACTGTCTCCAAGGTTGGAACACACAGGAGAGACAGGGCACAAAACTTGTCTGCCATGTTAAGGACACTGGAATCTGTCCTACTGGCTGTGGGGAGTGGGATGGTAACCCAGGCAGTTTGTGCTTCTAGGACATTCTGGTCAGTATCTAGACATTGTATTATCTCATATTCATTGTGAACCACAAATTCAAGCTACATTATGTAACTTTAAATCTTCTAGTAGCCACATTTAAAAAGTAAAAATTAATTTCGATCATGTTATTTAATGCAATATATTAAAAATATAATCATTATAAGCATCTCAAACTGTAGTCGACATTAAATTATATTAATGAGACTTTTCACATTCTTTCCTATTGTAATGTCTTCTGCCTCTGTTGTATCATTTCCATTTATGTCACATCTCAAGTCGATCTCACCGCAGTTCAAGTCCTCAGTAGCCACAAGGCTAATGGCTTCAGTGTCAAAGACCACAGGTCAAGGGGATGAAATCGTGAGGCTGAAACAGAGGTAGGCGTTTATAAAGGTTAAGGGAAGATGATATATTTCTAATCCAGGGTGTCGATAATGGGAATGGAGAGAAGGCAATAAAGTGGCCAGCGACCAAGGTTTTCCTAGTTTCTCTGTGAAATCTGGATACGCATTTGCCGTCCTGGGTGACAGAAAGGTTCTTTGTCATGGTTTACAGAAACTGTTCTCTGCCAGCATTCTCTCCACCATCCAGGTGGTTTGCTCTCTGCAGGAACAAGCTTAGCATCCCACTTGGAAGAGGCAGTGTCTACACCACAAAATGACACAGTTGGTGGCACAGACTGCGGGTACTAAAACAAGTCACTGCCTCGCAGCCCCACTGCACCTTCCCAGTGTCCCTCCAGGTATCAGCCAGGCAAAGAAGGTGAGGAGCTGACTGTCGTGCGGAGGCTGGGAGAGTACAGAGAAGCCAGCGCAGGAGAGGCAGGAAGCAGAGTTGCTGACATTCCGGGCAGCAGTTCTGACTATCAGCAGCCAGCAGTTGGCAGCAGCTCGAGATGATTGAGAACTGAACAGTTTAATTGTAGGAGCGTGAACGTTGTGGAGGGCCAGGCTGGCATGGTTAAGTGCAAAAACGCCTTCCCAGAGCTAGCCTGCCTTGCCGTAGGTTGATGTGCCCATGGCCTCTTGGGGAATGCCCCCTGCCAAACCCCTGAACATAGACCAACAGCTTCTGTGTTCCTTGGAAGGAAAAAAAGTGCATTTCCAAGTAGATGTGGGGTACAGCTCTTCATTTGCTTGTGAAGACAAAGGCGAGGGGCGTGGGAAGGGAAGATTTTTACTCCATGGAAAACTCGTGCAGGGTGTCAAAGGGGACATAGAGCTGCAAATCTTAGCTGCATTTAGGTTCTTCTGATCACAAGGGTGTTCTGCATACCTCCTATTCTCACCAAAGTGATTTTCAGACAAATGTTTGTTTGATTTCAAAATTACTATCCTGGGCACCTGAAGTCACTGGGCAGGTGCAAAGAATCTAAGAAAGTCACCAAGTAATTTGTAATTTGAGTTGGTGAGACACACGGTTCAGGTTCTCTTGGATTCCCACTGTTCCAGATTAATCTGTCTCCCAGCTGTCAGTGTGAGCCCACTGCCGTACCAAGCAACCCAGCCTTTCGTGGGGACAACATGACTCACGACTACAGGTATCACAGTCTCACATGGAGGAGCTGTCCCTCTGGGCAGTTCTCTTCCAAGCAGACGCCCAAGGACCCTCAGACTCCATCTTACAGCTCTAATGTTCCCTAGCTTTCATTCTTCAGAGCCCTTTCCTGTCTTCTCCCAAGAGGGAAAGAAAGAAGACAGTTGCATGTGCACCCTTCTACAGCGAGGCCTGAGCAGGGGTGGGGGTGGGGAACATCATCATGGCTGCTCGCTTCCACTGTCCAGAGCTCAGGCACATGGCTGCAGCTATCTTCAAAGGAGTCTGGCAAATGCAAACCATGTGCCAAGGAGGATGGAGAACGTGTTCATTGAACACGCAGTCAGCTTTGCCAGTCATTCTCTCTGTCTGATGAGACCAAGATGGACTTGTGTGTGCTCTGACCTGACCCTGGAGGTTTGGGAGTCAGGAGACCGCCGAAGGGCAATGTGAAGTAGAAGGTGAGGCCCTGGATTTGCAAGGTGATTATTAACCAGGACACTGTCACGGTCAGAGAGCTGTAGTGCCAAACTGAGATTTCTCTCTTTTATTTAGACCAGTTTTCTCCATTTACTTAGCTAGTAGAAGGTACTATAGACAGAGTGCCAATTAAGAAGACCACCATTAGCCGGCACCGCAGCTCACTAGGTTAATCCTCCGCCTGTGGCGCCGGCACACCGGGTTCTAGTTCCAGTCGGGGCGCTGGATCCTGTCCCAGTTGCTCCTCTTCCAGGCCAGCTCTCTGCTGTGGCCCGGGAGTGCAGTGGAGGATGGCCCAGGTCCTTGGGCCCTGCACCCGCATGGGAGACCAGGAAGAAGCACCTGGCTCCTGGCTTCAGATCAGCGCAGCGCGCTGGCCGTAGCAGCCACTTGGGGGGTGAACCAACAGAAAAAGGAAGACCTTTCTCTCTTTCTCTCTCTCTCTCTCTCACTAACTCTGCCTATCAAAAGAAAAAAAAAGGAAGACCACCAGGCCAGTCTTGTCCTCACTCACTGGTACCAGGTTGTCACTCCTGACCCCCCCTTCCTGGCCAAGCTTTGTGGACCAGTGGTGGGAGTATGAGAGTGGAACAGTGTTTTTCCTTTGCTTTAAAAAGTAACTGTGGCTATGCAGAGTCAGCAATGTTCCCTGCGAAGGTGCGGGGATTGGGCCGTGGGAAGACATTGTGCTGGTGGGAATACTAGAGCTGGTGTGGTGTGTCACAGGGTTCCTCTCTCCAGGACTGACAGACACACACATCCCAGCTTCCTGTTGACTTCTGTAGCTCTGCCTCTTACTAGGGATTGTCTTCAGTCACAGGGAACCACATGGACCTGAAGTTATGCTCCCCCCTTAAGAACATAGTCCGTGGCCAGTGACTGTTTCACTGGGGCTATAAAAGCCGGGCTCTCTTGCTTTGTTTTGGAACAACTCTGAAAGGCCATCCAGGCTCCAGGACTCCCTCTAGAACCAGCTTAGTCCTCAGTTCCAACCTCACTGCAGGCCGGCTTTTCCTTCTGTTCAAAGCTGCTTTCTTCACTCCCTTACGGATGCATCTCCCAAGAACTCCTCTGCACTTGACCTCCCAGCTGAGAACACATTGTTCCAGAAAGTGGTTTTAGGAAGCTGACTTTTGAAGTGATAATTTGGAGATGAGTTGATCACTGGCTCTGGCAACGCAGCCCCCATCACCAGTAGTAGGTGGAACAGCGTTACTCCTTGAAATATAGAAATGCGATTTTGAAAACAGGGAAACTGGTGTGCAGTTGTGGACTATCTGCAGAAGGGGTTTCAGGGCCTGGTGCAGTGTGTCTCAAGCGTAAAGGGGTAAGGGAAATGGGAGTTACAGGGACGATGGAGCTGGGTGACTGTTTCTGAGCCTGACTGATTTATGAAAGATAAGTAATGACAGGCTCAGATGATTAACTACCATTTTAAAGCAAAACATGAAAGCCAGAGGGCCTCTTTAGCAGAATGTAAAGAAAAACTAATCTCCTAGAGCCAAAATCCCAAAAGAGCAGAAAGCCGGGCTCAACACTTAGTTGTTAAAGTAGTGGAGCTCCTCATAGGATTGAATTCTCAGCTTCAGTGAGTCTCTAATGCCAAGAACAGGACCTAATACAGAAGGAGTGGGGCACTGAGCCTCCGCATGAGGCTGTCTGTGTCGATGCCGTTAAGAATCTTGATTTCCTGGACCCCAAGAAATCTCCCTACTCTGCCATCCCCCTCTGCTTTATTAGAAGATAGTAGCCCTCTTCCTGCTTGAAGATGGTGCAGAAACCTCAAATGAGATGTTTACTTTCCAACACAACACTTGTTTGCATCAGGACTCAGTCCAGTAAGGAAGATCTAACCCCAATGCAGCCGGACCAGAAATAGGCTGAGGCTGCTGTTGGAAGGAGGGGTCTACACCATAGGATCTGCACGGCCTGGCTAACATGTGCTGGTAGTATCTGGTAATGCATGGGGCTGAATTCTAGGATAATTGAACAAGAACAGCAGAGCATAAGGTTGTATAATGAAGAGTTTACCAATATGGGAGCAGTCTCCCTGTTACATGATTTTTGGCAAGAACACAGGAAATGATGCCAAAAAGTTGCTAGAAGGGCTCTTAGAAGCTGGAAAATGCAAAGGTCTGTATTGTGTGAGGTAGGAATATGCCAGCAGTGCCATGGACGATGATGAAGGCAGAGATCAAAAGGTTCAAAGAAGCTGGCACACTAGAATGCCTGTATTGCGTAAAACTGGAAATCCACCAGCTGAATACAGTCCTTGAGAGAGTCTGAAGGACATTCCCATGTCAAAGCAATAGGACGCACTGGCAAGATAGGTATCCACTCAGTGGTGGCTGTTCTCATAGGTCAGGGCTGATGGCAAGAGAGAAAAATATAGAATTAGGGTTTCTAAACAGCAGTAAGCTTGATTAGTTCCTCCAAACAATAAAAGTCCAGCTAGTAGCACTCAACCCCCAGAGTCAAGGTAGTGGCAATTATTGTAATGAAGCAAGGTGGGCACAGATACCACAAAGTGTGACAAAATCCAAGTGGTATTTGAATTGGGCTGAAGGAGTGGGTGGCCTGTATCCTTCGAAGAACAATGACAGTATTAATGGAAGTTGGTATTTCCAGAAGCAATTTAGATGAACAGTCAACGAGTGTATTGTTTAGTTTACATAACCAAAAAATACCAAGGACAGATGATAAAAAGTTCGAAGAAAACTCTCCCATTAAAATTCACGTTCCTCTGTCAGATTTCCAGGCCTGAGTCAGTTCTCAGACCCAGAACCAGAGGCAGAAACTGATACTTGTTCCACCCAAAAAGAAATCTTGCAACTCCATAGCAATTGTGTTCAGTTGAATTTCATCCAGTTCTTCCCCCAAGGGACCACAATGCTTTATTCAAGTGTCAGCATTTGGGGAAAGTAATACCAAGACTTTTCAATGATTATTGGACATAGCATCAGATTAACATTGATTCCCAATGTGGATCTCAGTGTCCATCATGGTCTTTCCATTAGAAGGGGGATGTATGGAGCCAAGAAATAAATGGAATCTTGAAAGCTCAGTTCTGGCTCCCAGTGGGTCATCTGGGCTCACGGAACTGCTGATGGTCACTTCCTAGTATAACTGAAGATATATTAGAGGCTGGCAGATCTTTTGGTTTCACACCGTATAGGGTAAGAATTGGTATAGTTGGGAAAGCCAAGTAGAAACCTCTGAATCAGTACCCTCACTGAATCAGTGCCCCCACTGAAGCTGACAGTCAATAAAAACTTACAATACTGCAACCTGAGAAAATGGCAGAGATAGTGACAAACTCAAAGATGTGAAGAGTGCGAAGGGATAGTCCACACCAAATCACCGGCTTCACCAGACTGGCCCCCAAAAATGGAATGGATCAAAACTGAATGCATCACTCCTGCAAACTTCAGTAGCGGACTCAATTGTAGTTGCTATGCCAGGTGTAGTTTTACTAATACAATCTCCAGCACATTCATAAGTGACCATTGAGCTGGTAAGATCAGAAGAAGTTGAATTCATTTGAGATAGACAAGAGTTTACGGTTATGGTCTTGTCTTAGGTTATATTAACACTTTTGTCCTCTGTCATAATATTGCCAGATGGGAGATAGAGTGTATGGAGTTCCACGATTATCACAGTAGCACATTACATTGACAATGTCATGCCAGTCAAATCAGATTAGCAAGAAGTGACAATTGTGTTGGAAGCCTTGGCAAAACATACATGTTCCAGAGAGTGGAGATTACAGCTTTACAACACCAGCACATCAACGAACTTTTTAGGGGTCCAAAGTTCTGGAGAACTCCACAACATCCCCTTCAGATTAAAAGATACAGCATTGCAGCTTACACTTCCCACTCTTAAGAAAGTAGCACAAATATTGATAACCTCTTTATATTCTGGAGGCAGTACATTCCATACCAGGGAATACTACTCTGACTCATTCACTGCGTCACACAAAAGATTGTGAACTTTGAATAGTGTAAGAGCAGTAAGGAGATCATCGGAAGGACCAGGCTGTAGTAGAAGTGGCCTTGACATCTGAACCACACAACTCAGGAGACCTTATCATACTAGAAGCCTGTAAGGTAGGACAAGAGTGTACAGGTTATAGAAAACTCTAAGAGAGCAATGATGTAGAATTACGGGATTCTGGAAAAAGTCCATGTCACCCAAAAAGAGCAACAAAGCATCAGAAAGTAGTTCCTGATGTACTGCTGAGCCCTGACAAATACAGAACTTCTACCCATGGAACACCAGTGGACTTTATGGCCAGGTTTACCCATTATTAGCTGTGTCTGGTTAAAGTCATTCAGCCAAACCGTGCTACCATCTGTTGTAAGACAGACATGACGCATCCAAGATTAAGTGAAAGCAGTGCTAAAGAGCACAAATGAAACTAAGCAAGCGGTGATCCAAAGCCCCATGCCATCCACCACTGTGCATTAGCACCTTTCTTATGGCCCTTATCTATGACTCCATGACAAGGGCCTATGACCAGCTAACAGAGAGGCAACAAGGACAATCACTCCCAGAGAGTAACTGCTAAAAATCCTTCCAATGGGAAGAGGTCTAGAGTAGGGTGCAATTGGTCATCAACTTTGTATACAAAGAGACTGAAGTAAAAATGTATATGAAACTCACAGGCAATGGTGAATGACTTGATTGGTTGATCAAAGGCTTTGATGTAAAAAGACTGGAATATTAGAAACAAGGAGTTCTGGGAAACAGGCATTTGGATGACTCTATGGACAAGTAAAGGAAGTATGGAGGTTATTGAATTATTAATGCCTACCAGACAGCACCCACTGTGGAAGAGATGCTAAACAGCTATACAGAACGACTTGGTCAGATGAAAGTCAGTCCCTTTCATTGGCCAGCCTGGTGCTAGTACAATATGTGCATGAACTAAATAGTCATGATGGCAAGTAAGGAGGTTATGCATGGAGTCCCATTAGTCCCATTTATTATGACTGATCCAGTTACTGCTGCTATTCAGTGGTCCTTGGAGACAGCTTAGAATGTTAGAAGTGGGCTAATACTTTGAATAAACATCCTGGACTACTGATTATTTTCATCCTTTCAGCACATTAGCTTTTCTCTTCTTTGTGTGCCCACATAAAATGCTGGAAGTGATATCTTGAAGCCAACCTGATTCTGCATTGAAACAATTTTTTCATATGCTTCTCATGAGAGAATGTGAAAGAAGTCCTCATGGTCCTACTCTAACAGAAGAGCAAGAATATGTTGGCTAAATAAGGGGCATCACACATTAAAGACATGGTGTAACCATATTGAAAATGCCAAAGCTCTTGCTCTTGTACATAGAAATGTCTAAGAAATAAACACACACACACACATACACACACAATCGCAAATGAATGAATAAGAACTACAGATTCAACAAAGTTCCAGGAGAGAATATCAACGTGCAAAAATCCATAGCTCTGTACATAAACAATGAATAACCCAAAAATGAAATTAAGAAACAAAATCCATTTTATGCAGCAAAAGGAATGAAATACTAAAAAATAAATGAAGTGCAAGACTTGTGCACAAAAACTATAAAACATTATTTAGAGAAATGAAGTGCAAAGATATTCAATGTTGATGAATCAGAAGGTTTAAGATGGCAATAATCCCCAAATTGATCTACAGATTCAACGTACTTGCTACAAGAGTTCATTTGTTTTTTTTTTTTTGTTTTTGAGAAACTGATAAACTAAACCTGAAATTTGTTCAGAGATACAAGGAACCCAGAAGAGCTAAAACACCTTGACAAAGGAAAGTCAAATTTGAAAGGCATACATTTCTTGATTTCAAAATTTACTACAAAGCTACAGTAATAAAGACAATGGCAGTCATATAAAGATGGACATACAGGTCAACCAAAAAAGAATCATTTATGATCAACTGATTTATATTTATCTGCCTGGACAAATATATAGAGGAAGAAAAATCTTTCAACAAATGGTGGTAAGACAACCGCATATCCATATGTAAAATAATGAAGTTGGACCCCTGACATGCTATATATATAAATCATTGTAGCATTTAGGAAGTGAACCAGCTGTTGGAAGGTATCTCTCTCTCTTTTTATTACTCTCTCACTCAGGCTTTCAAATCAATAAAAAACACATCTTTACAACATTATCCCCAAATTTTCAGAGGCTTAAAAGTAGGAGCTAAAATTGTGAAACTCTTAGAAGATTTGGACATACACCTCTGACTTCAATTTGAAAGATACGGCACCAAAAATAAGCAAAAAAAAAAAAAAAAAAGAAAAGAAAAGAAAAAGCATATAAAGTGTACTTCATCAATATTTAAAACCTTTGTGCTCCAAAGTCACTATGAGGAGAGTGAAATAATTCACATAATAGAAAAGAGTATTTGTAAATTATGTATCCAATAAGGAATTTCTATGCAGAATATATGAGGAACTCTTCCAACTCTACAATAAGAAGACAAGGAAATCATTTTAAAAATGGGTAAATATTTGAATAGACATTTCTCCAAAGAAGATAATACAGATGGCCAACAGGCACATGGAAAGACGCTCAACAATATTAGTTGGTAAGGAAATGCAAATAATAGCCACAATGAGATACCACTTCACGCCCACTGGAATGGCTATAATTAAAAGACAGATAATAACATGATTTGGGGAGGATGTGCTGGTGGAGATGTAAAATGGTGCAGCTGCTTTGTGAGGCTGACAATTTCTGAAAACGTTAAACACAGAGTTGCCATGGTACCCAGCAATTCCATTTTAGGTGTATACCCAAGAGAATTGAAAACATATGTCCATGCAAAAACATGTACACAAATGTTCATGGCAACACTATTCATAATAACCAAGTAGAAGCAACCCAAATATCCATAACCTGATGAACAAATAAATATGCTGTATCTATTTAATGGAGTATTACTCAGCCACAAAGAGGAATGGCATTCTGGTACATGCTATGACACAGGTGAACCCTGAAAACATGACACAGAACACCCCATTTTGTGTGATTCCATTTGGCCAAAATGTTCAGAACAGACAAATCCACAGAGATGGAAAGTAAGTTAGAGCTTTCCGGGGGCTCATGGCTGAGGAGGAACGGGGAGTGACTGAGATTGAGCACGAGAGTTATCTCTTGGGTGATGTAAATGTTTCAGAATTAGATAGTGGTGATCTATGTACAACTTTCCAAATAAAAACCCATGAGTTGTATATGTTAAAGGGGATAGTGTTTGTGTCCTATGAATTCTATATCAATAAAACAGTTACTTATAAACTGCTCCAAGAGGCTGGGTGTGGAATGCGAACATTAGGTAGACCCATCATTGTGCCCATGACAATGTGCCTAGACATGTGCCGCTCTGATGCCTGAGCCTGTTTGCCTCCCCTTTTCTGCCTACACCCACCTCAGAGTTCTAATATAGCTTGAATAGACACCCTGCCCCCCTCAGATCTAAATCTAAAAATCTATGGCAGTACCGCACTCTGGTTCCCCATCAACAAATCCAACCAGGAACTGACTGCCATCCGGAACCTGCTTAAAGTGCACTTGTCATGCTATTTGAAAGAGGCAGTCGAATGGGCATGCTAACTAGCCATTCTCCAGGCTCTCTCACTGTGGGAAGTTATAGCATCGGAATAGTGTTCCTGGGTATTTCAGTAATGAGTTATGTTGTGATATTAAGTTCTCTCTTCTATAGAGAGTCTATATAAGAAATCTCCATTTGAATGACTTATCTGTGTCTTCCACAGAACCCTACTTGCAGATCCTTTCCACTGTGTTACCCAGTGACCCTCACGGAACGGCCCAGATGATAGATTCCTCTTTGTTTCCAGGAAGAAGCCTGCTTCTGCAGGTGAGTATATCTCCCCTCCTCTGTGTTACCCCACCCTCTCCTCCCTGGCTTTGTTTCGCCTCTTCTGCAAATATAGACACTCACACAATGGAAACAGCCCACGCTTACATCTATCATGAGCCTGCCCATGGACTTGGCAAGGGTTATCTTATTTGCCATCACAATAGTCCATGCGATCCACACTGTTATTGACTGTCTTTTACAAAGGTGCAAATTGAGGCTGAAGGAGACTGAACAACACACCCAGATCCTTGCCCCTTGGAAATGGCAAAGGTGGACGTGAACCAAGTCGTCTGATTTAGAAAGCACAGTAGGTCCGGCTTTTGCCTCCGCTTTGGCGCAGAGCTCTCCACCCACCCTGCTCTATTTAATTCCCTAAGTCATCTGCAAATCTTTTGAATTAAGGAAGTGTACACATCAAACCAATGTTTGCTTTATTTCCCACAGCCCCTATCTGAAAACACTCAATAATCTTGATTGATTCATCCTTCCGAGTTCTGGGAGCCTTGGAAGAATGACCCTACATAAATTCTGGTGGTGGCTTTTATTAATGACGCAAGGGCGGTAATCGCACAGGTTGGAGGAGAGAAGGACAGAACTGAAAACAAAAATAACTCATTTCATTTCTTAGATGAGGTGCCTAAGGGGTTCACGGCACCTTAGCAGTCTGAAGTCTGAGGCCTCTGAGGTGCCTGCACATTGCTGGTGCGCAGATTTAATCATTTTGCCTGATGTATGTTTCCATAGAGTGACAGGCACTCCCTGGCCGGATCTGAACAGATTTACTCTGATAGGCTTGGGAGAAAAGACCTTGACTTACCCAGCATGGTTCAGTCAGTCCACAGGGCAGCTAGTCTGTGAACATGCCGTGATAAGCAAGCTGGCTCGGAGCCTTCGGGTTCTGACTTAATTCAGTTTCTTTCTTCTCCCTCACCTCCTCATTCTCACCCTGTTGGTTTAGAAAGATCACACACCTGGATCCTAAATGGTAGAGAAATCAAAGCCCAGGGCTGGCGTTGTGGTGTAGTAGGTAAGGCTGCCGCCTGAAACACTGGCGCCCATGTGGGTGCCAGTTCTAAGATGGTCCAAGTATTTGTGCCCCTGCACCCATGTGTGGGAGACTCAGATGAAGCTCCTGGCTCCTGGTTTCAGCCCGGCCCATCCCCAAGCATTGTGGCCATTTAGGAAGTGAACCAGAAGACAGAGGATGTCTCTCTCTTTCTCACTCTTTTGAAAAAAACAAAATACACACACACACACACACACACACACGTATCTCTCTCTCTCCCTCTCTCTCTCTCCATATCTATATATATATAGATATATAGATAGAGATAGATAGATATAGTTATTTGCTGAGGAGTGCACATGGCATGTTGTAGCTTTCACCCCACTGAGAAGTAAAACATCTGGAGGCTAGATCATTACTTCCATTGATAGGAAAAGGTTCACACAGATGTCATCAGAGACCATTTCAGTGAGTAATTTTCTTTTTCTGTGCTCCATCAACATATTCTCTATTAGAGACTACCACTCCAGTTTATGTATGCATCCCCCCACCCCGACATCATTCTGTACAATTTCTCCATGGCCTGAAATATGTTGCATAGAGTTTTGACTATCCTGCACCTAGCCTAGCACTTTGTACTTCATATGGGGGGAAGGAAAGGGAGGGAAAGACGGAGGGAAGGTGTTGGGGAGAAGGGGAGGAGGAATGAGATTGAGTTTTAGGGCAATGTATGTATGCTGGAAGTTGGAGGATGTGGAGAAAAAGTATGCAAGGGGTGAAGGTTCTTAAAGAGGAGAGGAGAGGAGGGGAGGGGAGGGGAGGGAAGGGGAAGTTTAAGGTGGTGGGAATGAAGCAGTTGCGTTAGGGATAAGGGGACGAATCAAGGAATAAGATCACGTAAATGGTACATACAGATCCAACATGCAAAGCCAGACCTGTATGACTTGATGGTCCACACAACCCCCCCCCCCCCCCCCACCATGCCACAGGGATCTTAATACAATGGAAGGACAGATTGAGACGGATCTTCAGCACCTTTGTGGGAAATTTAACCCCTTCTTCTGTAAGGTTGCAGATCGGGGCCCAGAGAAGTGGAGCGACTGCCCCACAGTTCCAACACTGGCTGATGGCAGCAGCAGAAAGAGAAACCACAAAGCAAGGGGTGCATCTAAGTGTCCTCACCCTACCTGAATCTTCTAATCGACCCTTCCTCCTGGTTGCCCCAAAGAGAAGGCAGGCACGTCAGGAGCACAGCCCAGCTCTGTGTCACGGGTGGCGTGGGTCTCATGGTGCTTATTGTCTGTGCTCTGCTGTTGGGAGCAGCAGGGACGCCTCATACTGTGGAGTATCGCGTCAACACCCTTCTTAACCATGGCCCTACACCTAAGGCCTTTGGATGATGCTGGCAGTATCCCGAAACCTCTAGCCTCCACGAAGCTGTTTTGCAGAAATTATCAAAATTGTAATGACATTCAAAGCTCTTCAGTTGGTTGATTTATAGAAAATATCAGGAAATTGGAGGTGTGATGTTGCAATTAAAAAACATTGAGTTGATAGGGTCATCAGGAAATCAGCAAGCTGATTGCCCTACTGCCAGCCTAAATGAGAGCCTGTCTACTCCATGCCTAAAGATTCTCAGGGGAGAAATGTCAGCCTTTTCTTCCACCTGCTGTGGTCGCAGGCTATTTTTGCTAGAACCAGGCATAGGGAGAGAGGTGAGGATGCTCCTGTCTCTGTCCTCCTCCATTCCCACGCTCCCACATCCTGAACGGGGTCCTTCTCATGCCCTGTGACCCAGATGTCACTGGCAAAGAGACGTGGAGAAGTTACCAGCTGAGATTGCTATTCCCAGCTCTGCTAATCGATTCAACCTTGGGCAAGCTCTTCAACCTCTCAAGGTTTTTGACCTCTTTTTCCTAATGTCAGGAAGGAGTAGATTAGACTGAATGACCTCTCAAACTCCCAAAATCTAATTCTCAATTTTACTGTTGGGTTATTTTGTATGATTTATTTCTCTATATGGATATTTTAGTTTTCATATGGAATTTAATGACAAAAAAGAAACCTCTCAGAAATACAAGAGAACAGACCTACCAGATGAAAAAACAGAATTTGGAAGTAATATTTTGGGGGCAGGACGTAATGTACGCAACATATTCCATCTACTGACAAGGCAGCTCTGCCCATCACAACTACTATTTTCATATTTTGAAAAGAAATCAAGTCCTGGGATCTGACCTCTTTGTCACACCTAGCATTGAAAATAATATTTTATGTTTTTAGCTGTTGATGTGTGCGTATGCTTGCACAGCACAGTACTGTATTATTAGCAGCAGGTATTAAGTATATTATTTAGTATTAGAGGTATTAGTCTCCAGCATTAGGGCAGATTTGCAATTTGATGTATTAGTTCTTTGGGGTTACAATTAAGGCTTGAATTCCTGGTTGTTATTATCTAATGCATGGTGGTAACTGGAATGTGATTTAGCTCTTAATCCCACAATGAGTTCACCAACATTAACAACCCCGTACTAATTAGTGACAATTCTTTATTTGCAACTGTGTCTGAGAATAGGTGGTTCACATCTTTAGGTTATTATAGACTCTAAAGGTAACAATTTCAACTGTTGACAGCCCTTTCTTATCAGAGGATTTGTCAGCCCAGCTTTCTGGGAAAGTCTATGCTGAATCAATGGTTTCAAGCCTTTAAAAAGCCTCTTAAGGGATTCTGTCCATCCTTTATGTCCTCTTCTCCTATCTGTCTTTTAGAAGCAAAGTCTTTAGTCTGCTGCTTTGACCCTCACTCTTCCACACCAGGCACCCCGTCACTGTCCCAGAAAAGGTAAGTCAGACATTCCTCCCAGATAAGAGACGAGTAGGTCAGATATAAAAATGTCTGCTCTTGCAATTAGTAGTGTGTTTAGCTCTTCTATCAATCTGGTACTTGCATCTGAGCTCAAAAGGCACCAATATGTATAGTATCTTTAGATGGAGTTGGTACACCCGGATTCATGGTTTCAACCTTCAAACAAAGAAGCAATAGAAATCTCTAGCTGGACGCAGAGACAAGGGGTCCTTAAAAAGTTCACGAAAAGTATGTATTATGAAAAAACTATGCATGGATTTGAAGCTGTTTTGTGCTGTAATGAGCTGATCTTTTAATTCTGTTTTTCAGCCAGTGTTTTGAAGTTCCCTCATATTCCTAGAACCAAGACACAGCACGCCTTCATCTCCCCAGAGGTCTTCTAAGATGGTACCTCTCAGCTCTGCAAGAATGAAACACAGCATTCTTACGAGCAACTCCACAGGTTCGCTTTCCCCTCCTCTGGGCTCTGACTCAGAGACAGGTGGCTGAGGATTCCTGCCCCTCAGCACATCTGAGGGACTGGCCCCAGGTGGGATGTGAGCCCTCGCTCGTGTCCTGACTCAGGTCCCGTGGCGGCAATCACACCCACCCTACCGAGGCCCCACACTGTTAACGTTGTGCTGTCCTGGCCACTCTCAGTATTGCTGTGCGTGGCTTTTGGCAATTTGCTACCTCAAAGGCGTGCCTTTGGTGAGTGGAAGTCTCTATCCGCTACCTCCTACAGCATACAGACGTGCACAAACATAGTGCTGAAATCAGACGCAAGTTATCGAAGCCTTCCCCCTGTTTGCAACCCCCTCCCTATCAAAAACACCCTCCTTGGGTACACCTCGACACTCCTGTAGCTGAAGATGTCATCTTGTGTTTCCATCCCTACAGGAGAGGACATTGGCACAAACACCCCAAAGCAAGCAATGGTTTAAACTAGAAACAGCCCACACCATGTCCACACCTCAATCATCATCACGTGACTCTAACTTTCTACCCTAGAAGCCTTCTGGGACTTGAATAGAAATAAATCCCTAGGCTGCTCATCTACCAAGGAGTGTGTGTCCTTGTAGGGCCAAAATACGGCACTATGATTATATGCAGTTTAAAACCCTTCTCTGGGGGACAAGAAGCCTAGAGGCTCATGGACAGAAAGACAGGACCATCTTTCCCCTGTCTCCCACTTCACTTTATGCCGCCTGAGATGCCCCAAAGGCAGGGCATGAGATCTTAGTATTTCTGTGGTGACCTTCTCCTGGTTAAAACCAGAGTTATCATGCCTATGCAGCACGCTGAGAACACGTGGAGCACAGACATAGAAATGGCTCTCCAAAGGGCAGGCTGTCAAGGGATTCTCCAACCGCCTGGGAGCGGAGCTAAGGGGAGAGGGATGCAGTGTTCTGCGGGGTTTATGTCAAAGCTGCTTGTTGGGTTGGGGGAATGGCTGTTGGAGGGGAGGAAACCAGTGCCACACCAGCTTCATTCTCATGGCCCGTGAAGGACAGCTGTAGACCCTCTGATGGTGAGTGTGGGTCTCCCTGATACCCAGGGCAGTTTGGGGAAAGACGAGCCCCGTTTAGCAGGTGTCTGCCCAGCACAAAGGCCGCCATTCTCTGAGAGCCAGAGGTGTCAAACCACTGTCCTGGTGCTGGGACTTGCATCTGTCCCTTCATCTGGAAGAAAGGAGTGGGGTGGAGCAGGATACCTCTTTGAGAGTCCTGCATGACTCATTTAATCGCCTCCCCCCCCCCCCAACACACAAACTATACCCCAGTCAACATGGGCATGCATACACATGTATACAGAAACCACCCTGTTCCCACAAAGCAACATCGCTCACCCTTGGCCACCCTGTGTCTGCCTCTCGCTCGCTCGCTCTCTTACACACACACACACACACACACAGAGCAATTAGAAAAACATCCAGGCAACCCAGCCAACTAGACTCTTCTCTCTTTTTTTTTTCCCCTAAAAAAGGCCTTTGTGAAAAATATATTGAATCAATTTAGTTTTTACTCAGATGTTCATGTGGCTGGAGCAGATTGACAAGGAAAACAGTCACAAAATAAATATTTTTTTGTTTTTGTTTTTTTAAAAAAAGAACATCTCCCTATCCATTGTCTCTCTCTACCTTGACAGAGCTGCTTTCTCGGGCAGGGTAGGTGCTGTCACGGGAGGAGCTCTGGGTGGACCATGAGGGAGACGTGGAACGAGCCAGGGCCCTGACCCTGGGGAGGCCGAGGAAGTGAGCTGGAGCGGCGAGGGGCGAGGAGGCTGGCCGCCTGCCCGCCCTTGGGTGTGGGCTCCTCTGGTGCTTGCCCGCGTCGCGTTTCCTAAGGAAGCGGCTCCAGGAAGCAGTCGTCAGCAGGACACAGAGGAGGCAGCATACAAAAAAAGTAAGAACCATGTAGGGATTCACTAAACAACGGCATTTTAAGAAATCTGGTTAAAAAGAATACAAAAGTGACTCCAGAGAGGGGAGGAGAGCGCCCACGCCTCCCACCTTTGTCCCCTCCTGCCTCCTTGAATGACAAGAATCACTTTTAAGGACTTTTGCTTATCTCGCGGTTTGGCTGGTTCTTAATCTCCTCCTTGGCTGCTTTCCTCCAATGCATTCGTTTTAGAAAGCACCGACTTTACAGACCCGAGACTGCTGAGTCGTGGCTTCCCTGTGTGAGTGTGTGAGTGTGTGTGTGTGTGCGGGTGCATACACACACGTGTGTAGTGACTGCTGCTTTCTCTCCTGGCTACTTCAGTCCAAGCCCCCGGGTTCCGGTCTCGTGGGAGCACCCTGTTGGCACTAAGGTGAGGGCTTGGATTATCTTGGCAGGCACCCTGCGTGCATTCATGCATCCCATCTCTGCCCAGTGCTGGAGTGGGCCCCCCATTAGCTACAGAGTTTGCCTGTCTCATACTCCACAGGGTTTGGTAGCTTCGAGTTGAAAGTCCTCAGGGAGGACTGGATCCTGCCCACCTCGTTATTGGCCAGCTTGAGCCGATGCCGGAGCAAGCAGGAGAAGAGATCGAGGCGGACTTTGCCAGGTGGGGAGAGTTGGTTCACCCGGTCCCTAAGCTCAATGAGCTGCAGTAGGGCAGAGTCCTGGGAACCTTGAGTGTACGGATAGTCCAACTGGAGAATTAAGTCCCGGATAGCATCTGGGTCAAAGGGCAGGCTATAGCCAAAGACCTGCAAGGTGTTGATTTTCATGTAGCCCAGGTTCTTGGAGGGGTCAGACATCTCCAGGGGCTCATAGTAGATTGTCTCATTGGAGCTGTCATCCAAGGACTTGATTCGGCTCCGTAGGTAAACATGGACTGTCTCAAAGAAGGTCTTCCACCTGTTCCCCAAGGTGATTGTCCAGTTTTGGCACTGAGCAGCTGCGTCCACATTAGTCCTCTCCCAGTCTGGAAAGCTGCCCTCATTCACAGGCATGAACCAGCTCTCCGAGTGGCTGCCCCCAAAGGGGTTAACGTAGATGGCCATGACTGGCTCCAGGGTGCTGTTCTTGGTGAGGCAGATCTGCAGGGACAAGGCCAGCATCACGTGGACCAGCCCGGGCTTGTACTTGTTGCTCTTCAGGGTGAGGAGCATGCGCTTCCTCCACGAAGGGTCAAACCAGCTGCCCAGACGCATGTCATTGCTGATAAAGATAGAGTGGACCTCGATGCGGCTGTCCCGCTTCTGCAGCAGGTACTTCAACTCCAGGTCCTGCAGGTCAGTCTCCAGCCCGAGAAAGTTCTCTAGGGACTCGGCCACCTCCGGCCGGCACAGCCCCTGGGCCAGCACATAGCCCGGGTTGCAGCTCCCACAGCGTGTGCTGTTGTCTGGAGCACAGTGGGCACACGCAGGCCCCTCACCCAAGGCACATGGGATGGGGCCCTGGCAGGAGGACTGGTCGTAGGGGCAGGTGCAGCTGTGGCTCTGTTCCAGGAAGGTGCCAGGGAGGGTGCTTTCTCCACAGTACAGGAGGGACTGGATTCGGTTCCACCAGTAGGACAAGGACCTTGGGAGAGGAGAGAAAAATGAAGCCAGAGTCAATCACGGGCTGGTGCTGGCTGTGGCCCGGCAAGGTAAGCTACTGCTTGTGACACCGGCATCTCATATTGGAGTGCTGGTTTGAGGACTGGCTGCTCTGCTCCCAGGGCAGAGCGGGGACACCACCACAGAGCAGCATCTTGCCAGAAATGAGGACAACTGCTAGCAGGCACTTAATGACTCGTTGTAAAAGGAATCAGTGATCTTTGTTGGCCTGTCCTCTCCACTCAGGCTTCCTTTCTTGCTTGGGCCTCAGTGGGAGCCATACCTCTGTGCTGCTGGGGAGGCAGCTTCCCCGACTGGTGTCCTGTCCCACCGTGTGTGCTGCTGGCCATTTCCACCTTCCCTGCACAGCCTGGCCATGACTTTCTTCTCCACCCAGGATTTCCTCTCTGGTTTATGCCACTAGGATAGACTCCTCTAACCCCACCATGAATTTAAATGGCTGCCGCAGTTATAATTTTCTAGATTTTATGTTTATATATGTTTGCTAGAGTTTCCCAATTCACTAAAGTCCTTTAAAGCATAATAGTGATACATGCAATATGTTCTTCGCAAAAAGTTGTTGAACAGATGGAAGGAGGTTCCAAGATGGTGGAATAGTGATGGGAGGGTGGTCTGATTTAGGCTGAGAATAAAATTAATATTTAAAAAAGTGGAGAAAGCACACTGTCAGGGTAAATCCGCAGGGGGAACTGCAGTGGGAGGTCCTGCGAAAGAAGTAGAAAAGGCTCGGATCTGTGCAGAAGTGAAGACACGCGGCAAGGTGCAACAAGACGACAAACCACAGAGCAGCTTGGATCCGGGGAAGGCAGCAACCGCCCTGGCAAACCAGGTGAGATCAGAGTGCATGGGTCCAAGCTGCTGTTGATACAGCAGGAGGGAGAGCTTAGTGAGCTGTACCTTTTTTGAGTCCAGCCCGGATCCCTCAGGACAGCTGCCCCTGCAGCCAGCAGTGGGAGGGCTGGCACCATTTTTGGAAACAGGCAGGTAGCAGCCACCCCAGCTTGTATATGCACACCCAGAATTATTGGGGTCACCCTCACCCAGCTGGCAGGGTCAACCGCAGCAGTTCAAGAGCAACCAATAGAGAGGGTCTCCACCGTGCCAGCTGTACCCACCCAGCAACGGGAACAGAGGGGGCGCCATCCCTACAGAAGTGAAGTATCACCAGTGGAACACTCCTGCATGCCCAGCACGACTGTGAAGCGAGCAGAGTTGCAGCTGGTGAGTATTTTGTGCACCTGTGAACCAGAGATCTTACCAGAGAGAAAAACCCACATTCCCCAAGGGCATCGAATCCAGTTGGGAGGATCTGAATTGATCCAGTGGGCTGGACCACACACCGGCTCTGGGAACACGGAAACCTCCCGTGGATAGGATGGTCTACCAGGGCAGAGTGGTCCCTCTTGCAATCCTTGACACTGAGAGCACTGGGGACTGAGAATGAGAAAACACTATTTTCATGAGAGGAGGCAGGGTGTAACAGAGTGCTTCTGCACACTCTCAGAGCTCCTAGAGCTCCTAGAGTGCCTAGAGCAGCTAATAGCACAGGGAACCCTGCTCACAAGAAGGACTCTGCATATCTTATGTGTGGTCCATATGGCGGTGTGGATTAGTGCTACACACACTGGGGGCTAATATCTAGGCATTCCTCAGCTTGGAGGAGAAGGGACAGTCACACCAATAGAGGTGACCATTCCTCTCAATCCAGTTAACCACAGGAGAGCTACCACACCCAACTTGGGTTTTACCCTGGAGCACTGAAAAAAAAATCCCACAAATGCCTAAAAATAAATGCAGAAATTCAAGAAACAGCTAGATTTCAATATCAGATTGTGAAGATGAAGAGATTGAGGAAATGCTGGAAATGGAATTCAAAAAATAATCATAGGATTACTTAAAAGTAATGAGAAGCAAATCCACAAACTAAAGAAAACCATATATGATATGAATGAAAAAATTTCCCATGAAATTAAGATCTTAATGTCTAGTATTTTGATTTCTATTTAAGAATTCAATAGATAAAATAAAAAATGCAGTGGAAAGCCTTAACAACAGAGTTGGTGAGGCAGAAGAAATAATACCTGAGCTAGAAGACAAATCTCTAGAAATTTTACTGTCACCCCAAAACTAAGAAGAAATTAGAAAATTTAAAACCAGTGCTGGAGATAAATGAGATACTATCAAATGACCCAACATACAGGTCTTAGGAGTGCCTATAGATGTGGAAAGAGACAAGGGACTAGGTCTACTTGGTGAAATAATTACTGAAAATTTCCCTAATTTGGGGGAAAAAAAAGAAATTTCCAAGTACAGGAAGCACACAGAACTCTTAACAGACATGACCAAAAAAGATCTTCACAGCATTGTAGTCCAACTTTCCACAGTAAAGCAGAAAGGAAAGATTCTAAAATGTGCACAAGAGAAACGCCAGACTACTTTTAGAGAATCTCTCATTAGACTCACAACTGACTGCTCATCAGAAACCCTACAGGCTAGAAGACAGTGGCAAGATATAGTCCAAATCTTAAGAGAAAAATACTGTCAACCCAGAATACTGCACCCTGCAGAGCTCTCATTTATAAATGAAGGTGAAATAAAAACCTTCCATACCAAAGAGAAATTGAAAGAATTTGTCATCACACATCCAGCCTTGCAAAATATGCTGAAGGATGTGCTGCACAGCAAGAAAGACATCATCATGAAAGAATACAAAGACAGAAAATCCCTCAGTAAAAGTACAAAAGAAATCCAAAGTAAATAGGAATATTCATAGAAAAATGGCAGAGCCAAGTCGTTACTTGTCAATAGTCACCTGGAATGTAAATGGCCTCAACTCTCCAGTTAAAAAGATAGACTGGCTGAATGGATTAAAAATAAGACCCATCTATTTGCTGCCTACAAGAAATACACCTCTCCAACAAAGATACACTCAGACTGAAAGTGAAAGGATGGAAAATATATTCCATGTGAATTGAAAAAGGGCAGGGGTAGCCATCCTTGTAGCAGAAAAATAGACTTTAATACAAAAACTGTTAAAAGAGACAAAGAAGGACACTATGTAATGATTAAGGGATCAATAAAACAGCAAGATGTGACTATAATAAATGTATTCACACCCAATAATAGGGCACCTGGCTATCTAAAAGAACTGTTAACATATTTAAAAGAAGACTTAGACTCCAATACAATAGTAATGAGGGACAACAACACCGCACTTTCATCAATGTATAGATCAACCAGACAGAAAATCAACAGAGAGACAAGAAAACTAATCAACAATATGGACAAAATGGACCTAACTGATATCTACAGAACTTTTCACACCACAGTGGCAGAATACACATTCTCCTCAGAAGTGCACAGAAATTTCTCTAGGATAGACCATATACAAGGCCATAAAGCAATTCTCAGCAAGTTCAAAAATATCAAAATCATACCATGCACCTTCTCTGACCACAGTGGATTGAAGCTTGAAACCATCAATTCAAGAATCTCAAGAATATATGGAAACACATGAAGACTGAACAACATTATCCTAAATGATTTCTTCATAAAATAAATCAAAAGAGAAATAAAAACATTTATGGAAATGAATGATGACAATACCTGACATAAAGACTCATGGGATACAGCAAAAACAGTATTAAGAGGGAAGTTTATAGAAATTAGTGCCTACATCAAGAAATTGGAAAGTCAGCAAATAAATGAGCTGTCAATGCATCTCAAGGACCTAGAAAAACAACAAACCAAACCCCCAAATAGTAAAAGAAATAATTAAAATTAAGGAAGGAATAAACAAAATTGAAGCCAAAACAAAATACAAAAGATCAATGAAATGAAGAGCTGGTTTTTTTTGAAAAAATAAACAAAATAGGTACACCATTGGCCCAACTAACCAAAGGGGGGGGGGACCCAAAACAACAAAATCAGAGACAAAAAAGGAAATGTAACAAAAGATATCACAGAAATAAAAAGAAACATCAGGAATTACTACCAAAAAATTGCATCCTAACAAGTCAGGAAACCCAGAAAAAAATGGAGAGATTGCTGGACACATACACCCACCTAAATTCACCCTAATTTGACAAAATTTAACACCCTTTTATGCTGAAAACTTGAAGCAAATCGGGTATAGAAGGAACATTCTTCAGTGTAATCAAAGCAATTTATAACAAACACACAACCAGCATCCTACTGAATGGGGAACTGGAGGAATTCCTATTAAGATTCAGAACTAGACAAGGATGCCCACTCTCATGATTGATTGCTATTTAATACAGTCCTGGATGTTTTAGCCAGAGCCATCAGGCAAGAAAAAGAAATCAAAAGGATACAAATACGGAAGGAAGAAGTCAAACTACCACTCTCTGCTGATGCCATGATTCTATACATAGGGAACCCAAAAGACTCCACAAAAAGACTGTTGGAATTCATAAAAGAGTTTTGTAAAGTAGCAGGATATAAAATCAATGCACAAAAATCAATAGCCTTTGTATACACAGGCAATGCCATAGCTGAGAAAGAACTTCTAAGATCAATCCCATTTATAATAATTACAAAAAACTTAAATACTTTGGAATAAATTTAACCAAGGATGTAAAAGAACTCTATAATGACAATTATAAAACATTAAAGAAAGAAATAGAAGATAACATGAAAAATTAGAAAAATTTTCCATGGTCATGGATTGGAAGAATCAACATCTCTTAAATGTCCATACTAATGAAAGTAATTTATACATTCAATGTGGTTGCAATCAAAATACCAACAACATTCAAATAGATATATCATATATATGTGTATATATATGATATATATATGCATATATGATGCTAAATTTCATATGGAAACACAAGAGACCCCAAATAGCTAAAGCAATCTTAAACAATAAAGACCAAGGGGAAGCATCACAATACCAGACCTCAAGACATACTACAGGACAGTTATAATCAAAACAGCCTGGTACTGGCACAAAAACAGCTGTGTAGACCATTGGGGCAGAATAGAAACTCCATAAATTAATCCACACATCTGTAACCAACTTATCTTTGACAAAAGAGTAAAAATCAACCCCTGGATCCAAGACAGCCTCTTCAACAAATGGTGCTGAGAAAACTGGATCTCCACATGCAGAAGTATGAAACAAGACCCCTACCTCACACTTTACACAAAAATCCACTCAACATGGATCAAACACCTAAATCTACAATATGATACCATCAAGTTACTAGAGAACACTGGGGGTACTGGCATAGGAAAGACTGTTGGAAAATATCAGAGAAGCACAGGCAATCAAGGTCAAAATTAACCAGTGGGATTACATCAAACTGAGAACCTTCTATACTGCCAAGGAAACACTCAGCAAAGCCAAGAGGCAACCAACAGAATGGGAGAAAATACCTGTGAACTCTGAAACAAAGAATTAACTTCCAGAATGTATAAAGCGCTCAAGAAACTAAACAACCACAAAACAAATAACCTAGGCAAGAAATAGGCAAAGGACCTGAACAGACATCTCTCAAGAGAGGAAATTCAAATGGCCAATAGACACATGAGAAAATGCTCAGGATTGCTAGCCATCAGGGAAATGAAGTTTCACCTCATCCTGTTAGAATGGCTTCTATATGGAAATCAATAAACAACAAATGCTGGCAAGGATGTAGGGAGAAGGGTACCTTAATCCACTGTTGGTGGGAATGTAAACTGGTATAGTCACTGTGGAAGACAGTATGGAGATACCTCAGAAAGCTGAGTACAGACCTACCATATGACCCAGCCATCCCACCCCTGGGAATTTATCCAAAGGAAATGAAATCAGCACATGAAAGAGTGATCTGTGCCCCCATGTTCATTTTAATTCAATTCACAATAGCTAAAATATGGAATCAACCCAGATGTCTACAACTGAAGTCTACATAACAAAATCATGGAATATATACACTATGGAATACTGCACAGCAGTAAAAAAAATGAAATCCTGTCATTTCCAACAAAATGTATACAGTTGTAAAGCACTGTGCTTAGTGAAATAAGCCAGTCAAAAAAAGACAAATACCATCTGGTCTCTCTGATCTGTGGTAACAATACTCCACCTTGCGGTGCCAGCACACAGGGTTCTAGTCCCGGTCGGGGTGCTAGATTCTGTCCCAGTTGCCCCTCTTCCAGGCCAGCTCTCTGCTGTGGCCGGGGAGTGCAGTGGAGGATGGCCCAAGTACTTGGGCCCTGCACCCCATGGGAGACCAGGAAAAGCACCTGGCTCCTGGCTCCTGCCATCGGATCAGCGCGATGTACCGGCCATAGCGCGCCAGCCGCGGCGGCCATTGGAGGGTGAACCAACGGCAAAGGAAGACCTTTCTCTCTGTCTCTCTCTCTCACTGTCCACTCTGCCTGTCAAAAAATAATAAATAAATAAATAAATAAATAAATAAATAAAATGTAATCTATAGGAGCAAAATTGACACCTTGTGGTGTGATGATTTTGAACAGCCTTTGACTTAACTGTCAAGGAACGATGTTTTTCTCATTTGGTTGGTTTTGTTCTTTTCTTTTTTCTTTATACTAATTGGTGAACTTTCTACTTAGTATAGGGTTAATCTTATGAGTACAAAAATTAACTAAAAATTGATCTCTGTAAAAAATAAGAATGGGAAGAGAAGAGGGAGGAGGGAGAAAGGCAGGTGGGAGGGAGCTGAGGAGAGAGGGAAGAAGCATCATGTTCCCAAATCTGTATATATTTAATGCATGCAGTTGTATTCCTTAAACAAAAATTCAGAAAAAAGATGTATGGAAATAAATGAATACATAAATCGAAAAAGTTGTTGAACAAATGAGGGAGTGGATGAATGAGTAAATGCCTAAAAGACGACAAGACCCACTGTTCCTGAAGGCACGTGTGCCAACTTTCTTTTCTCCACCAATTCGGAGCAGTCAGTTGCTTGAAACAATCCAATATGAATATTTTTCATCATCTGTAATTGATATATGATCTTAACTCTACCCTTTCCTCCCCTAAAAGACATGGCAATGAGTAAGTGAGAATTAGGGGACTATGACAATAGCATTTGAATCTACTTATTTGGGTAAAGTCAACCTCTCTTTTTCTCAGTCTCTCTTCAGACATGACTCACAGTTGAGAATGACACAGAAGATCAAGGTCAAGATAATAAAATAATGCAATCAAGGCCGTGTGTGGCTGGCCACACCCGGATCTCCCATTGGACTGTACTTCTGGGTGCACTCACCTCTCTTTGGGCAGGCGGAAGCGGGGCTGCCGGTGGCAGCGTTTGCAGAGGTTGAAGAGCCGGCGGACAATTCGGTGGGCTTTCTTGAACAGCACCTTCAAACTGGAGCCCAGCTGCTGGTAGCGGTGCTGCAGGCTGGTGTCCATGGCCCAGAACTGGGAGATGGCTGTGGAGTTGAGGAACCGGTCATCGGGCAGTCTCTTCAGCAGGGCCTGGAACTCTTCTGTGGGCAAGAACACGGGGGCTGAGCAAGAGGGCCAGTGATGCAGAGCCCTGGGGGTGGGGAGCAGATGGGCGTTCCAGAGAGGCTGAGTCACTGCAAGACGATGATGGCTACTTCAATCCTCACTCCAGTCTCCCAGGTTCCTTAACAGCTTCATTGAGAAATAATTAACATACCAGAAAAAACATGGCTTCAGGAATTTTCCTCCGGCCAGCCCTGTTAGCTCTTATATGCTACTGAATTTCAGAACAGATCTCTCTCACCAACCAAGGGACCAATCTTGTTCTTGCCGACGACCTTGGGATGCATCTCTTTCTCCCTCTAAACCTCTTACAAGGCACCCTCAGCATTGTCTCAGGCCGATCTTGCATAATCCCACAGCCTCTTGATGGACAAGGTGAGGCACTTGGGAAGGTGGAATGCACACAGCACCCAGCTCGGAAGCCTTCTGAGAACTTTGTGGGTCCCTGAGCCCAGCTGTCCCCTCCCACCTTTCCTTCCGAGTCTCTAAGACCCTCCTTCTCTCCTGGGCTCTTTACCATTCTTTAGGACTGAGCTCTCTCCTGAGCTTCCTGGGTACACCATGTTGTCTGTGCTCATACTCAGGTGTCTGTCCTCTGCTCTGCTTTGACCTGCAGCCACCAGGTCTGCTGATGTAGGTCTAGATCACCCCTGCTTACTTATGGTGGAGAAAGCCCAAAGTCATGCTTTGGAACATCTCACACCACTGTTAGCCCAAATCTTGGGGTGGGAGCCTGGAACATGATATTCTGCTTAGCAACTGAATGCCTTGTCTAAGATTTGGAATGTCAATGCCCATCCTGATTTCTGCTGTCTCTTTATTACCCCAGGGGACTGAAGAATCATGCTTAGTGACGGCACTAACAATGAACAATGCATCGTTCCTTTTATAAAACATTTTCAGCATATGGAAGAGCATAGAGGAAAACAGGCCACACTCCCCTGTGGCTTCCACCTAGTGTTTGCCATATTAACTTCAGATTTCCTTTTAAGAAGGTAAACTTGATATACCTGAAGTTCCTAAACTTCCTCTCCCTCTCCATGCAAATGTAACTACTCTTTTGGGGGTTTTGCTATCATTGCCACATATATTTTATGTTTTCTACAAACACGTTGATGCCTACAAATATTATCTGTTACATAGCATGTTTGTAAACATCATGTAAATAGTACTAAATATATATATTTAATAAATTGCACTACAGTATTATATACAAAGATTGTATGAATACAAATATCTATATAATACATAACCTTTTCCATCTGGCTTTGTTTTACCCAAAATTATATCCATGTAAGTCTCGTTTAGTATTGAATTGTGAGAGTATACCAGGCAGAGATCATAAAATGTTTATTTCATCTCCATTATTCTATGTGGTATTTCCATATACCTATGATTATCAGTCTCTCTCTCAGATGAGGAAACTGGGGCACTGAGAAGCTAACAGCTGATCCAAGGCCATACAGCTCGGCAGTAATAAGGCAAGGATGCAAAACCAATTCCTCAATCTAGGTCTCTCAAGGGCACATTGATATGAGTGATAACAGCAAAGAGCAACATCTAGCTCCTACTAGGTGCCATCTAGAACTATTGAATGCACTTCATTTATTCAACAAATATTTAATAAGTGCCTTATGTACAATCATTTTTCTAGGACACTGTGGAATCAGTAGCAAATAGACAAGATCTATACCCTCAAACTCTTCAAAAAGAATTTCAAGTACTTATTTCTATTTATTTGAAAGATAGACAGAGCTCCTAACCACTGGTTCACTTGCCAAATGCCTGCTACAGCCAGGGCTGGGCAGAGCCAAAGCTGGGCGCTAGGAATTCAATCCAGGTCTCCCATATGAGTGGCAAGGATCCACGTACTGTGCCAGCTCTACTGTCTCCCAGGGTCTGCATTAGTAAGAAGCTGGAATCAGGAGATGGAGATGGGACCTGAACCCAGGCTCTCTATTATGTCATCTTAACCACGGCACCAAATACTTGCCCCATCTTAACTTATTAAATACTCAGAATACACCTGCTTGGTAGATATTACATCCATTTATACATAGACAAGACCAAGCCACCTGAGACTCGGGCTGGTGCCTCAGGTCACAGAGTCCAGGACCCAAGCTGAGTGCCTCATGCTCTCGTGTGGCACCTTGCAGCCACCTGTCACTGGCGGGGAGAAATTCCAGGCCATCCGACTACTCACCGGATTCCTCAAACTGCCTGTTGTGCGTGGCCCAGGAGTCCTGGATCTGTAGCAGGCTGTCCTCCATGGCCTGAATGTCGGAGTCAGGACAGTTGCATTCCGGGAAGGGGGTGCTGCACTTGCACCAGCAGTCATTCTCCTTGCAGACCAGCTCGCCCTCCGAGCTGCACGTGATGTAGCTGAGTGCTGCGGTCACAAAGCGCTCACGCAGGTACTCGGGCAGCAGCACCTGCAGGCCTGAGGAAAGGGTCTATCAAGGCCCTGCTGGGCAGAAGCAGGGAGACTCAGTTTCCCTCCGAAGGCCACAGGAACTCCAGACTGGGCCCTGGGCCCGAGAGCGGTTGCCCCAGGGCCCAAGTCTGCTGAGCTGGCTGGGAGAGAGGGCTCCACTGCCCCAGTGACAGATGGGGGAGGATCCAAAAATGCAGATGAGGAACATCAAAGCCTAAGGCTTAGCAGAACCCCTCACATTAGCCAAATTGAGAGCATGCATATCATAAAATCACAGGCAGGCTGGCTGCTTATCAGCATTTCTAGGGTGGAAATGGGAAGATGTTTCAGATAAAAGAAAAGTGTGCAGCCCTCATGGGGGAAGAAGCAAGGCTTGATGAGCGTTTCGCCCAGCCTCTGATAGCCAGTTTGCTCTGGCTTCACTCGGATCAGTAGTGGGCATCCTGGGGACGTTACTGAGTGCTGACCCTCCCGGCCTCCCACTCCAGCCATGATGACCAAGCAGGCTGCCTTGGTTAGGAGGTAGGAACAGGCACTACGGGTATACAGGAGTCAGCACTATGCCAAGTACTATCTATATGTGAATGCAAGTAACACATATGGTCAGGTTGTTATAGATAAGGGAATCTACGGCCAGGTCACAGCACTAGTGGAGTCTTGGTGCCAGTTCTTAACCTTGTCCTTGTTCCTACGGTGTATCTGGGTCTGGCTGTTCTGTCTCAATATAATTTAATTTACAAGTAGGAGAGTGACCAATGCCCCAAGATCAATCAGGCCTGGATAGATATGAATGTCTCTCAGTTCACACTTCCAATTAGTTTCCTATGGTTGTGGATATGGCTGTTTCAGGTTTGGCTTTCTCACCTATCTGTGGGGGTTGTTGGTTTACCAATATGGTCTCATGCCACACACGTAGCAGCCCATGAAGGAAGGGTAGCCAAGCCTTTGGGATCACTCTGGGCCATGTTCCAGGTCAGACCAGCAGGTGGCTCCACGGCAGGGACATGTGAGACCTCGGGCCAGGAGAGTGAGGGCAAGGGCCACTTCTGGGTCTGATGAGCTCCCCTTTCTCAAATGTCTGCCAGCTCTTTATTTCTACACCTTTGACCTTGTCCTTGGCAGGAAATCAGAAAAGCCAAAGTGTGTATCCCAGTATTGGCAGACCTCAAAGCATACCTTAAAATTGCTAGCAGCAGTGCACATCTGTTGCTCTTGTGTGCGGTCTACCTCTCACATTTTCCTTTCTGGAGTCTGCCATCCACGGCGCCAGGGCAGTCCTTCTCACGTACCCTACCTATGTGTCTGCTTTCAACATTCAGGTTTTCCAAGTACTTTCCTTCACTCCGTCCGCCTCCCCTCCTCCTCACCAGAACATTTCCCATTGCTGTAAAATAAGTGCCCCGAGCAGTGTCTGCATGAGTGATGGGCTATAAAATTAAATGGCATAAACTATTCAAAATGAACCACCAGACATTTTGAACTTCACTCACCGCTAATTTCCAGACACCAACCCAGCCCATCCAGGGACAGAGCAGAAAAGGGATACTAATTGCATTAGGCAGCTCTAAATAAAGGGGTTTTTTGCTCCTTTTTTATTATATATGTCTTGATTCCTAAAGCATTGCTGGGCTGCATCTGGCAAAGGTTGCCCGGAATTTGTAATCATAGATCCTGGGAGAGGGCTATTGATTTTGTAATGCTGAGACAATAATATCCTAAACAGAGTCCAATTCAGGTAGGCTTTTAAAAAATGAACTTTTCCCCACTGAATCTGTTTGCATAGCCACTGCCCTGGGATGTGTGTGTATGTTAGGGGGTGAAGGGAATGGGGGTGGGAGGGGTGGGACAGAAAGCAGGACATACACCCTTGTCCCATCTCAAAGCCCCCAAACCTAATGCGATCCCATGTCTTTGTTCCCCAGGTTTGAGTCTTCTGTCTCCAGTCAGTAGGTTCCCATGCCCCAAGCACTTCTCCAGGTGTGGATTATCCCAGGGAAGATCCATACTCATGACAGGAGGTGGGGGCCATGTTCAGGGTGTGGTTACAGTAGCTGGTGATCCCAGTTTGTATAGCTCTTAGCTGGCCCCTAAGCTCTCCGGAAAGGCCAGACTTCTCCCAGTGTGTCTTTAGGACACAGCAGAGGATTTGGGTTGGGGGTTATCACTGAATTTGGGGGAGGTCAAGGCTTTATAGGACAGATTGCCGCTCCTTGTGGGATAGTGAGAGATCTTGGGGAGGATCTTAGGTGGAAGAACTGGCCTGTCAGATGGAATGAACAAAGGGTCTTGGTGTATGTGAGGGGGAACCATACCAAGTTTTCTCAAAGAATGGCGGAACGTTGTGACGGGCAGGTCCCAGTGGCAGTTCCTGTCCTGAGCAGGGTTTAACTTAAGGAGGAAGGCAGGACTTTCTCCTGCTCGTTGGTGACCCAGGTTTCACTCGCTATAAACAGCGGGAACCACAGTGCTGCTGCTTACCTAGTAACTGCACTTTGTTCTCTGGACTCTGCACCAGGACAGAGCTGACCGAGTCCAGATTGTCATAGTTGCTGCAGCCCAGAGGACCTGTCCTGGTCTCTGTGACCTAGACAAGGAAGAGACACGGCATGGATTTAGGCAGAAGCACCGACCTTCCCTTTGTCCTTCTCCTCTCCGACTGTCCAGCCTCCGCCTCCTGTCCTTGACCCACCAAAGGAACCACAGGATGTGCCTTGCTTCCCCCCAGGTGCATCAAGTCTTCTTGCCTGTCCTGAGTCAGAGCGTGATTTATGGCAGACAGGAACAACTGCACATAAATGGGAGCCTTTCAGAGACAGCCAGGGGGAATGTGTGTCGGGGAGGGAAAAATCTGATGCAGGCAGAGGAAGCCAGAGCCCTGTCAGTCAGTCACCCCTGCTCCTCCCCAGAGGAAGGCTGGGAGACAGATGCACTTCCTCTTCGCCTCCTGGCGAGCCCAGCTGCATCCACTTGGTGTGGTGCACACAGGCTTTAGGGATCCCAGAGATGAAAAGCTCTAGAGAAATGTGAGTTATGTGTATTATTATTAGTATTAAACATTTAAGTCCCACCTCGGCACTGAGACGTCCTTAGAGAAAATCAGCCATGGGCTTACTGCATATTTTAATAAGTATATTAAATATACATAAACTCTTACAGCCACGTAATCTTCCAAAACACCACAGAGCCATTTAAAAATATTATAAAGTTGGCCCATCCGTTTCCCCTGATGTTTAAAGTATGAGATGAAAAATGGGAAAATTTAAATGCACGGAAATAATTATGTAATAAGAATGATGGGGACCCGAGGCCCTTTCTTCTCACGATTTCCAAAGGCTCTGCCAACAATCAATCAACCAATCAAGGAGTATTTATTGAGCAGCCGCCGTTCAATTCCATACAATTCATCAAACATTCATAAAGTGCCTTTCTGCAGGTTTTCAACAAAGTCTCCCCTGATATCTGACCTCCTCTAGCTCCAGGTACCGCTCCTCTACACCAGGCGTTAGAGCTGCAGTGTCACGCCCTTTTCCGTGACTTTGTGATCCATGTTTGGGTCCCACATACTACGTCTTCATACGGGTAAGCTCATGTTTAGTTTGCTCACCATGTTGTCCAAAGCATTTAGCACAGTGCCTGGCAGGTAGCAGGTACTGCATCAGTCTAAGAATGTATGAGTGAAGTGTTCCAGGCTTTTCATGGTGGAGAGGTGAGCACAAAGACAAGTTATGCTGATCTTCTTTATATAAAGAAAAACGAAAATGAATCTTGATGTGAATGGAAGGGGAGAGGGAGTGGGAAAGGGGAGGGTTGCGGGTGGGAGGGACGTTATGGGGGGGAAGCCATTGTAATCCATAAGCTGTACTTTGGAAATTTATATTCATTAAATAAAAGTTTGAAATAAAAAAAAAAAAAAACAAAGACAAGTTATGCACTATGTCCTCCAGAGAGGCAAGTGCATGGACGACCCACTCACATTCAAATCACAGAAGTGTGTCCCAATGAACAGGAAGGAAGGTATAGTTCTAAACAAGAGGGAATCAAGAAAAAATAGCCGTGGAGACACTGTGCAGGTTGGCCCTAAGCATAAGTAGGAAGTAGACAGACAGGGAAGGAAAGGAAGTGTGCCATGGGGAATAGAAGAAGGGCGGCCCGTTCTACAGCACATGCACTCAAGGAGGAGCACTGCACGTGTCCAGCACCCTGCTGGTTATCACGGGAAGGCCAAAGTGGAAGTGACATCCTGGAAGGGATGTTCGTTTGTTTGAGCTTAAAAATGCATGAGGAAGAAGTGACTCAAGCAAGAAATGGTGTGATATTGACTACAACTACAGTGTAGAAAGAGAGGGAAGCGATCCTAGTAGTCTGCAATGGCTTTATGGAGAGGGATAGCTATAGATTAGTCTTGAAGGATGAGTCGAGGTGGGAGGGAAGGGAGAAGGAACTGGGAAAAGAAAGATAACTCTAGATGAAGACCAAGGGGCAGCATCAGACACAGAGCCTGAGGGGCTGCAAGACTCAGCCTGAATAAGAATAGGAGCATGACCATGGGAGCAGGAATGATTTCTGTATAGTTTTCCAAGTTCTTTCTCCATCGAACCTTCACGGGAACTCACAGAGAAAAACCTCATTACTGTCACTCTCCAGAGGAGGAACCTTGGGTTCAAAGAGTTCCAGTGCCCCCAACCACAGAGCTGTTGAGTCCACAATCAGAATTTTAACTTCAGAGCCCTCAAACTACAGTTCAATACTCTCTACAGTTCAACACCCTCTTGTCTCCTGAAAAAGCAGGTCAAAGGATTGCAGAAAACAAAGTGAGTAGAACCTCTTTGGAAGATAGCACTCTTAAAAACAAGTATTCTACCTCTTTACAAAATACCACTCTACCCAACATATTTTAATTGGACAAAAGAAATTATATCATCCTGAGATCAGGATGGTAACCCTTATTTTACAGATTAGGAAACCGAGGCCCTGCTAAGATAAATGACTTATTCAAGGTCAGACAGCCGCCCACAGGACTAGGATGCACCCTACTCAGTCATTCTCTTAGTTATTCAGTTAGAAGTATTCAAGAAGGCTATGGGACTCGGGAATGCATAAGGCACTCACGGCCAGGGAAGAGCTTAGAGACAAACACAAATATAATTTGGGGTTCTGGCTGCTCCACATGAGCCTGCCTTCTTCCAGTTATGGACAATAGGCGCTGAATGATGCTTATGTGATTATTATCATGAAGAGGCAGAGAAAGAGAGATAGATGGACAGATGCCCTAGAGCACGCATCTGCTGGTTCACTCCCCAGATGACAACAGGGATGGGGCTGAAACCCAGGGCCGGGAACTCAATCCAAGCCTCCCACATGGGTGGCAGGGATCACTTTAGAAAGTGGGTGGAATCAGGAGCTGCAGATGAGGCCTGCATTAGAAAAAGCTGGGATTAGGAGGCAGAGCCAGGACTCAAACCCAGGTACTCTGAGAAGGGGACAAGGCATCTTAACTGCTAGGCTGAACGTCTGCCACCCAACTAATGCTACTTACTGAGCTAGTGTGTGGTTGGTTAGCCATCAGAATGGGCTTGGAGGCACAGCCAGCCTTACTTCAAGGTCAAGTAACAATCGCTATATAAAGAGCCATGAGGAGTCAGTGCTGTGTCCCAGTGGCATCCCACATAAGCACTGGTTCGAGTTGTGGCTGCTCCACTTCCAATCTAGCTCCCTGCTAATGCACCTGGGACAGCAGCAGAAGGTGGGCCCAGAGCTTGGGCTCCTGCACTGACGTGGGAGACCCAGTTAGAGTTCCAGGCTCCTGGCTTCAGTCTGGCTCAGTCCCAGCTGCTGTGGCCATGTGGGATGTGAGCCAGATGGAAGATCTCTGGCCATAGCTGAGAACTAGCCCAGTGACCCCTGGGAAATCTGCCTGTCTTGGAATGATATGAGCCAAATGGGAGTGGTGGGGAGATGGGAAGTGGTACTTGGGAGACTCTCACCTGTTCCTGCTTCCAGATGAGCTGGCCATAACTACATAACCTTTGTTTTTAAAGAATTATTTATTTTATTTGAAAGTCAGAGTTATAGGGAGAGGGGGAGAGAGGGAGAGAGGAAAAGGAAGAGAGGGGGAGAGAGGGAGAGAGGGAGAGGAAAAGGAAGAGAGGGGGAGAGAGGGACAGAGAGAGGGAGGGAGAGAGGGACGGAGAGGGAGAGGGGGAGAGGGGGAGAGGGGGAGAGGGGGAGAGGGAGAGAGGGAGAGAGGGAGAGAGGGAGAGAGAGAGAATCTTCTATCTGCTGGTTTACTCTCCAGATTGCTACAATGGCCAGTGCTGGGCCAGGTCGAAGCCAGCAGCCAAGAACTTTTTCCAGGTCTCCTACATAGGTGGCATGGGCCCAAACACTTAGGCCATCATCCACTGCTTTTCCCAGGCCATTAGCAGAGAGCTGGATCAGAAGTGGAGCAGCTGGGACACGAACTAGTGCCCACATGGGATGCCAGCATTGCAGGTGGTGGCTTTATCCACTAAGCCACAATACTAGACCATGTTCTGGCTTTTCAGTCTACTGAATTGGCTGTTTGGTCCAGGTAGGGAGGTGCTAATACGCCTACTGTGTGTAACAAACCAACTGTGTAAGATGTGAACCAGGGAGAAACAGGTCAGACCAAAGCCACAATGATTGTTCCGCTTTCCTGTCCCTCATCCCCACCCCATCCTTGCCACCACCAATCCAGCTCCTTTCTTATCAGCAGCACCATCTTTCTCAGTATCCTAGAGCCAGGTTTCTTGCTATTTCCTGACCTTTACTCAATGATTTCCAAAGGTCACCTCCACAAGACATCGCTTCAATAAACCATTGAGAGGCTGGGGTTGTGGCGTAGCAGGTAAAGCCGCCACCTGCAGTGCCGGCATCCCATATGGGTGCTTGTTCAAGTCCGGGTTGCTCCACTTCCAATCCAGCCCTCTGCTATGGCCTAGGAAAGCAGTAGAAGATGACCAAGGTCCTTGGGCCCCTGCACCCACGTGGAAGACCTGGAGGAAGCTCCTGGCTCTTGGTTTTGGATCAGCACAACTCCAGCATTGTGGCCATCTGGGGAGTGAGCCAGTGGATGGAAGACCTCTCTCTGTCTCTCTGCCTCTGCCTCTCTCTAACTCTGCCTTTCAAATGAATCCTTAAAAAAAAGAAAAAAAAGAACGAGAGAGTATGGGGAAGAGACCAAGACCACAGTCCTCACACTCATTTCCTGAGGGAGGCAATGATCCAAAGCCAGGTGTCCCTGAAGGAGGACGGTGCACTCAGCTTCACCACATCCCAGAGTCGGGGCTGCTTTCCTCACTGCGCTGCTGTGAGACCATCGCTCTTCTCCCAGGGAGGTAAGGAGGTGGGAAGGGAGCGGGGAGCTGGACACCATCCTCTTGAAGAGACTGCTGGGCAGGCACGGACGTCCAAGACGTCCCCCTCTCCCCAGAGCGGTGAAAGCCCAGAGTCTCTGGGGGACTGGCTTAGCGAGTCCTGCACCTCTCTTTGTAGAAGAGGCTGGCAGCTGCAGCACATTACAAAGAGGGCCTATGCAGGTAACGGAGAGTGCAGCTCGCTCAGGCGCACACGTTCAAAAGAGTGCCTCGGATAGGCTCTCAGAAAGGGAAAATAATTGCGCGCTAATTGGTCTGCTGACAGAGCCCATCCTGCCTTCAGAAAGCCCTGATGGGGCTCAGGTTCATTAGCACGTCTACTTTTCCATAAACACCAGATTGTGCGAACCTCCTTTCAGGAAGCCTGCTCTCCTCCCCTGCCCTTACTTCCGGCCTGTTCTTGGGGAGGGAAGGGAAGGACACATCCAACACTAAGAACAGAGTAAATTGGTCTTTAACTATGAGGGGTAGAGCCAGACTGGGCGAGCTCGGCTGCCAGTGTATCCCAGGCTGCTGCTGTGAGCAATGTGCGTAAGTCCTTTTCCAGGAGGCTTTGTGAGAAACGTTCATTCTTTAGCATTTTATCTATTTATTATATTTCAAAGGCAGAGAGACAGAGACACACAGAGACACGACAATACTCAAACAGAAATCTCCAGTCTACTGCGTTCGCTCCTCAAATGCCCAAAACAGTGCGGGGGCTGAGACCGAGATCTGGGAACTCAGTCTGTGTCTCCCACATACTTGAGCCATCAGCTGCTGCCTCCCAGGGTGTGCACTGGTGGGAAGCTGAAATCAGGAGCAGAGTTGGCACTTGAACCCAAACACTCAGATGTGGAAGGTAGGAGTCCCAGGTGGCACTTTAACAACTGCACCCAGTGCTCTCTCAAGATGCCAGCCAGCCAGGGGTCTGACGGATGTTTTGCGTGAGCTCTCTTTAGGCAGCTCATCTCAGACCCTCTCCCCTTGTCTTTCCCCAGTCTTTGAGTAAAGAAGGGGTGGGCTCCATTTCATCCTATGTGGCCCTTCTCCCCTCCAGGCAATTACAGGCAGGACCGACATGTCTCCCAGCCCTTTGGAGCTTGTGGATTGTTGTTCATGTGGGCCATATCATTTGGTGTCACTCCAACTCTATGACAGAATTCAGTGATACTCATGGGATTTATCAGCAGGTAGAACCAGAGTGCACTGACCAATCAGGAGAGAGGCCAATCTTAGTGTGCAGGCAGTGTTTGGAGGTCTCTTGAGGGGCAACTGCCCTGTGGTTATTAAAGCAAGATCTAGGGGTCCCAAAGCAGGGAGAGAGATGGTGAGGGGGGTTACTGGGGGCTGGGTTGAGGACTCTTTACCAGCTATATGGCAGTGTTTTAATATTTTAAAAACTGCTGTGGCTGCATTAGTTGAAGGCAGGCTCTTGGCACAGGTGAGTCACATAGTTGGTAACTCACATTATAGGGAGAAATGGAATTCAATAACTTCTGAAGGTCATCGAAATAGTAAGCATTGAGGCTGAAACCCAATCCCAAGTCTTTGCACTTGAGTAAGTTTGTTTCCCTCTGAACTGTGTCGCCTGCCTTCACTTTTCAACCATTTGATTGAGTGTCTCACCACCCTCCAGATTCTGTGAAGAGCCACATCTGTGTATGCATGATGTAGAGCCCCCTACTGCTCCAAGACCTCCTGTTGTGGTGAGTGTCGGGTGTGGAGACAAGCGTGCAAACAGCTGCAAAGTAATGTGACATCTCCTAGAATAGAGGTACGTGCTGCTCACGGTAAACCTACAAGGAAGGCCATGTCCAGTGAGATCTCAAAGGAATGTCTCAGATAACAGAGGGAGAAAGCTACGTCTTTCTTAGCAAAGATGTTCTTACAAAAGGCTAAAAAATAAGAATGTGCTTGCTCTGGGAAACAAGGAAGAGATATGCTAAAGGACTTTCTTTCACCAAGGCACAGACCAACCCCTGAGACCATCCGCCACCATCCAGGGTGATGCCTGTGCTGGAGGCAGCTCTCTGCTGCCAAGGCAGGCTCAGTGGAAGGAGGTAGATGGCAGGTGCTGCAGTTAGCTAGTGAGGGTGTGCTGCAGGGCACCCTCAGGCCCTTGCCTCTTGCTATGCTATCTGTAAGTATCATGTGTTTTAGAGCAAAGAGGTGATCACCCCACCAAGTCAGCAGAGCTGTGGAGTGGGTGTCACCATGTTCCTTTGCTCCTCTGTCTAGCAGTACATCCTTGGTCAGGCCACACTGTATGTCTAGACCTCACTAAGTTATGTGAAATGACTCGGAAGAGTAGAAGTGGGAGAAAACACAAGACTATCCTTGTTTACTCGTGGTTTTCCAATTTATATCTCATGGGGAGAATGCATTGTACTCCAGACAGAGAAAACCTCAGTTCAGTCAGCCCAGAGGAGGCTGAATATCCATCTTACATTGAATATGTGCCTGGAGGAGTTCCAGAAAGAGGGAGGACTGTCAGGATGGTAGCACCTCCTTGGAGGAGCCGAGGGTTGGTTCTGGTTCTGGAAAATATATCCACAGGCACTACAATAGCTGCCTGCCCACCTTTCCTCTCCACCACCATGATGTGCTTAACAAAGTGCGGCCAGTAAGTCATGGTTAAGACGATGCAAATCCCTCTCCTTTCGTTGGACTAAGGTTGGACTCTGAGCTGGTTCTAATTTTCTAATTCTCCAGACAATTAGACAACTGAGAACTGTGATACTGAGAGAAAACATTTAAAGGGTGACTATAGATACGTAAATGTTTCCAATAGTGAATAATTATCAAGTACCTGCTAGGTGCTGGGAACTGAGGATCCAACAATGAAACGGAAGCACTGGTCAAAAAGGAAATATAATTCTCAGTAACCAGCACCATCATCTCTACCACAAGGCAAAGCTACAAGTGTGCCAAAGCCACTGGGGCACAGAAAAGTCTAGAAGAAACAGAAACAACTCTGACAAGAGATGTAGGAAGATGAAGCACACGGAGATGAAAAAAGCAGAGACATATGTTCCAACAAGAAACAAAAGAAGTACATTTGAAGTATGGCCATGCTTTATAAGCCCTGTGTGCCTGGATTGGCTGTAATGTCCTGTGCTTGGAGATCTGTGCTATTCTTCACTAGAGTCCTCTTACTAAAGCTTCCTTATATTCAAGGTTCCTTGAATAGATTTCTGTGTCAACTTGCAGGCACACTGAGTAGAGAGCTTAACCCAAGTGGAAAAATGACATGTCCAGTGACATCATTCATTCATTCAACAACGTATTGTCTACTTCCTACCCATAATGTTGCAAGCCCTGTAGTCTTCCTGGAATCAAAGTTAACAAGACCCAGTCTTTCCCATAAGGACCTCATGGTCTGATACAGAGGTCATCATGCTAGCTAGAAATTACAGTTCCAGCGGGTAAGCCCTACACAAGGAGCTTATGCTTGAAACACTGACGAGGGTCACTGACCTCCCCTGGAGTCAGGAAAGGCTTCACGAAAGAATTGCTTTTCTAGGCTGAGCAAAGAAAGGTGAGAAGAGTCACTCAGGTGAACAGACAAGCATTGCACTACATCAGGGAGTAAGTGCCCAGGCAGTGAGGCATGAAGACATGACATATTTGAATGAACACTGGCATTTAGGTAGGCTGGGTTACATGATATGAATGGAGGTTAAAGGGTAGAGGGGAGACAATGAGAATAAAGACGAGCAAAAGGGTAAAAAGACCATTGAGAGAAGAAGTAGGATAGCACCAGGGATAGAAGGTCAATGATTTTACAGTTTGGCTAAGGGGAATTAGTCCCTTTCATGCACTGATGGTGCTAAGGCTATGCCGTCTGTACATTTCCTGTATACCTCATAGAAATTCTTCCATGTTTAAATTGTTCCAATTGATCAAAATTGTTTTAAAACATTTATTAATTTACTTTATTGAAAGGCAGGAGAAAGATCTTTCACATGTTGGTTCACTCCCTAGATGGCCTGAAGAGTGGGATGTGGGCCAGGCTGACGCCAGGAGCCAGGAACTCCATCCTGCTCTTTGACATGGGTGCAGGGACTCAAGTACGTGAGCCATTATCCACTATTTCCCATGTGCATTAGCAGGGACCTGGATTGGAAATGGAGTAACCAGGATTCAAATTGCACTCTGAGATGAGATGAGAGGTCCTAAGTGGCAGCTTAATATGCTGTACCACATCACCTGACCCATTATTCCACAATTTTAGGATGAGTAAACAGGCCCAGAGAAGTTGGGCCCTTTGCTCAAAACCCAAACATGAGCAGTGGTGGAACACAGATTCTTAGGCTAGAGTGCACATTTCCTCCCATTGTATCACACTCTCACCCTGGCTAGGGAACAGTGGCTCGGGCTCTGTCCTGGTATGGTCTGGAATCACTGAAAGATTTTAAGTAGGAGATGCTATGGTGATGATTCTCACACATGGTAGAGGTACAGAGGTAAATCAAGGAGAAGAGCTGAAAATGGACATAGGAAGACTGATTCAAAGCCTGGTCAAAGAGAGTTGGGTAAGAGTTGATGGAGGTTCTGGATAAGGGAATGACAGTGGGCCTGAAGAGCAGGCAAAGGCAGGCTGAAGACACGTGCAAGGGACTGACAGCAACATTTGATCAAGGAAACTCTCCCAATGAGCAATCATCAAACCTACGTCCACTTCTAATCTTTGGACATAAACAACTTTTTCATCATCCCTTAAAGGCTTCTTTCCTCTCCTTGCCTGATTCAGATTTGTTTCATCACTCCAATCATCACTTCTTTGTATGTGCTCTTCATTCCCTTTTATTTTTCATCTAGCGGGTGCACGCACACACACAATGAGGTAAATAAGGCCATTAAGAGATGACACGGAGTGCAAAGTTGGTCAGGTCCATGGAGAGGAAGGCATATTAAAGAGACATTTGCACTGCCGATCCAATGCCTACCTTCTATTTCCTGGAAAGACCAAGTCTTCTACAACTTTGACACAACCCACTACAGGAATGAAACAGTTATAGGGGTTTCCAGTGAGTTCTTCTTGGCAAAACACAGTTCTTAGTTCCTTTGTCTCATTTCACACTCCTGAAATACTCCCAAATGCACCTTACACTCATGCTAATGGGAAGTCATCCACTTACAGCTCTCAGAATTATGCCACAACTCATACTTCTGCTAATCTGATGCCTTCTCTTGAGTTAACTTCCACTGTGCTCTCTAGACCTCATGATCAGCCCTCAGCAAAATCTCCTACGGTCTCAACTTCTCAAGAGTCCATTTTGTTTTCTTGGTGTAACCACAGCCTAGCAGACCCTGAACGGTCTTCTTGCAGCCTTCTTTAGTAGTAGCTAGCTTCTTTCTCATACTTCGCTCCTGGAAGCGAAGTGGGTCCTCCACCGTGATATCCTCAGCACTGCTCCTCCTTCCTCTTTAACTGTCAGGCTGTAACACTCACTCACTCTCCTTATTACAGTTTATTTCTTCTGTTATTCCTCCGCCCTCCCTGAGGATTTTCAGTATTAAATATACCGTCATTCTTCTGACCACTAGGCCTGCATCATTCCTATTATCTCGGTGTTCACAGAGATTATCCTTTAACAACCTGACCTCTCAGTTTCTTGGCCTTCTCATCTCATTCCTGTGTTGCCTCTTCTTATGTCTAGCCCAATCCTAGCCATCCACACCCATGGCCACGCCAATGAATCTGATTTTACTGGTAACAGAATTCCCTCTGTAAGCACAACATTAAGCACTACACACTCACATTTCCTCTAGTCTCTCCCAGTGAGCAATCATCAAACCTACGTCCACTTCTAATCTTTGGACATAAACAACTTTTTCTTTCATCCCTTAAAGGCTTCTTTCCTCTCCTTGCCTGATTCAGATTTGTTTCATCACTCCAATCATCACTTCTTTGTATGTGCTCTTCATTCCCTTTTATTTTTCATCTAGCGGGCGTGCGTGCACACACACACACACATTGTAAAGTCTACTATCTATTCCATGCCTGTCAGCACATGAACTAATGACTGTAGTGGATAAAACTCATAACAGCCCTGCCTGATCTCATTATTTTTCTGACCACACATCTCAAGCAGGCCCTCAATATCACCCAGAAGTCCATACATTTACCTAGTAACTTGATATTCCTAATGTGTACTCATTGAGAAGACCATTTAATTCATTCTTCTCTCAACAATTCCTACTCTTTCCTTTTAGCCAAGGACGTTGCTTCTTGTTTCAACAAGAAATATAATCACTCAGAAGAGAAGTGCACCTTCTCACCACCACATCTGTTCTACTGCATTTGTCTACGTGTGCACTCCACTGCCTCCTGTTACAAAGGAGGACGTGCTCATTTCCCCACGTAAGACCAACACTTCCACTTGAGCATGGATTTTTGCACACTCAGTGATTTTTCTTCTGCAATTATCTCCTGGCTCGTCTGCATCATCACTGCTCCCTCTCTGCTAAATTATTTCAATCAACATACCAATAAGCTGGAATAATCCTCATCTCAAGAGGAGACGTCTCACCTCCCCTGGCCCTAAATCACTCTCCATGATCACTCATGTTGTCTTTACAGTAAAAGCATTGTTAGGACTCATATCTGGTTCCTTGGTTTGCTGTCTCTCTTCATGCCACTGAAACCACACTTCTCTATGTTGGCAATTATCTCCAGGTCACCAAATCAAAGGTCACTTGTCAAGCTTCACCCTGGTGACTTCTCAACAGCACTTAACACAGTTGCCTTTTTCTTCTTTTGTGAAACAATTCATTCACATGCCTGTGTGGTACCGCTTTGGTTTTCTTTATAGCTCTTGACTTTGTCTGTCTTCTTGTTGGCTCCTTCTCCTCTTCCCCATTTCTGAATATTGAGGTACTTCACAACCCAACACTATGACCTCTTTACTTATTACAATCATTCATTGAGTGATCTATCTCATTTTATCATTTCCCATGGTCTTAAATACTAACTTCACATGTGTATATGTGTATGTATCTATCTCTATTACCTTTCTCTTGAAATCCTGAAGTATTTATTAGGTATCTGTCCTTGGATGTCCAATAGAAATGTCAAATTCCATATGTCCAAAACCAAAGTCAATTTATTTTTCTCAGATCTGCATCTCCTCCCAGTGTCAGCCTTCTCAGTAAATTAAATCACTGTTCATTTGGTTGCTCTGCCCAAACACCTTGCAGTTAATCTTGATTTCCATCTCTGAAGCCACTAACTAATCTGGCAGCCTCTGCTGTTGAGACACGTTCTGAACCTGCCAACTTCTCAGGATCTGTACTCCCTCAGTTCTGTCCAAGCTGCCATATCATCTCACTTGGACCTACTGCCCTGCCTCTGGGATCCTCCTTTCTTCTGCCCTCATCAGCAACGTCTGCAGCCTCCTCTCCCTCTCCACCCCTTTCTTGACTCCACACTAGCTACACTAGCTACATGCACCATTCACTAAGAAGCACAAGCTTCTAACCCTGTCCAGAACTCTCTCTCAATATGCCCCTTGGCTTATTCCCTCACTTCATTCAGGTCCCTGTTTAAAGACATTCCTTCAGACAGATCCCCCCTAAAGTTCACATTCCTGTCTTACTATTAATCACCACTTGACAGTATGTATTGTTGAATTACGTCTCTGCTACTAGAATTCAAATTTCTTCAAGGGACCTTATGTGTTTTCTTCACTCTTGTATTCTCAGGACCTGGAACTGTGCCTAACACAACACAGGTGCTTCATCCACATTTATCAAATGAACTAATAAGTGAACAAAATTTCCTTGTGGATGGCAGGCTATATGACAATTTGGATGTCTATACATTCTCTTAACTTCGTACTTCCTATGCAAAACACCAAAGAGCGTTCTCACGTATTTTCACTAGTCTTCCCTAATATAGGGACTTCCCTAGAAACCTGCTCTACAGAAGTAGAGATGGCATGATGAAGGTGACAGTTATTAAAGTCACAAAAACTATCGAGCGTGTTCCTACATACATGGCATCCTTTCTGTTAAAGTTCTTTGTGGTTCTCCACCGCATTTTGACTTCTATTAAACTTTCTCATCATGCCGTGTGACCCGGCCCCGATGCCTTCTAATCTCCTCTGCACCTGCCTGCTCTCACAGAGCTCTTGTCCCCAACAAGGCAATGAGCCAGTTCCTTCCTCGGGGTTTTAGCCCTTTCTGTCCTCCTGGCCTGGACACTCTTCCCTCCACTCTACACAAACCTTATTTCTTATCATTCAGACCTTACTCTCAATGTAACTCCCCAAGTGCTTTCCCTTACTCACTTAGCTAATTTCCTTTGTCCCAGCAAATAGGATCTTATAACTCTATCTTTTCTTTATACCACGAACTAAAATGACTTTGTTTGTTTTCTACTTATTTTCATCACTAGAATGCAACCTCTAGGTGAGCAGAGAGTTTATTGGCCTTTACAACAACCCCTTGGTTAGGGCCTGCTTCAGGGTACATGCTCCAGGGGCGTTTGATGTAAAAGGAATGACCCGACCACGTCTGACAACTGCCTGTGACTCCATTAGAAAGCTTCCTTCAACTCCTGGATCCATCCGTCAGCTCTGGCTGACCCGGAGCTGGTTGTTTCTGGCCTGCCCCTACCCCCACACCTCTTAGGGCATTACCTTGATGGCCCCTGTGGCTATCTGGATATGGTGCAGCCGTCGCAGGGTGCTCTCTCTGTCGATGAAGTAGGACGCTGCCAGCTGGTGCAGGGTCTCCAAGGACACAGCCGAACTGTTCCCACTGCCCCCCGCTACAGGGGCTCCTCCTGCTGTCTCCGTCTTTCTGCTCAGCTTCCGCTTGTCCACGAAGATGGTCAGAGACTCCTCTCCTATAGCAAATGACATGGGTTCACTGGTGAGGCCTTTGACTCCTGAAATCAGCGGCCAGGGCAGACAGATCTAAGAGGAAGAGCCCACTGCCCCCCCCCACGCCCCCGCCCCACCGACCCCTACCCTCTACATAGGAATCTTCTCAGACATGCCGCTGGGTACCAGGCCTCTCTGTCTGAGAGGCCCTCCTTCTCTTCCTTAGTTCTGTAAGTCCCCTGAAGTCGCGCCCTGCCACCTCCCCCCACCCCACCACTGCTGCCCAGCTTATCCATACAACACCCTCCATTGATCTCTGGCTCAGGCAATCTACCTCCACTGGGGACACACAGTTCTCTCTCACAAGTTGCTTATGAGAAGTTTCTACTGCGCTATCTCCTCCCTAAGAAATGGCAAAAGCCTGAACCCTGGCTCTCCCTCCCCACCTACCACGTGGTGACACCTGGCCTGAACTCGTGGAGTTCAGCTTCTTTTTTTTTCAACAGTAAGCTAAATGATGGACTAAATCTTGCTGTCTCCTTCCATGGACAGAGATACTCTGCTCCTTCAGAGCTTGTGATTCGGCCCTGGGTCCCAGAACATCTTCACCCCCACGAGGGGGAGCTTCGCTAGCCCCTAATCACTGGAATTGTTGTGGCTGGTAGCCATTCTTTAGAGAGAGCAGACAGGGTCAAGACTCAATGGTCACCGACTTTGTCTATGGGTCTGACAAGTGCAGCCACAGCAAATATTAGGAAGTGGAGAATCATCAGGGGTTTGATGGCTTGGTCAAAAGAAAACTGGCAGTGCCCCCTGCTGGCAAGTGCTTAGCAGGACCCTGTCTGTCCCTCTTTCTTACCCCACACCCCTCTCTGGGAGGATGCTCATAAGCAAATAGAAATATTCTGGGAGAATTTAGATGTCTGGAGATTACATTGGTTTCAAAAACACTAGAAAGAAACGCTTTCTCAGGAAGCAACAGTTCAGGAAGAACAAAAGACCCAGGGAGACTGTTGGAGCTGTAGGCACAGGTTCTTAGAGCAATTTTCAATGATCTGGCGACCAGTTAGCTTGGGATCCGGATGCTGCTTACCTCCAAGGGTGGCAGAAAGTAAGAAATGAGTGCCGTACTTTTTGATCAGGTTTTCAGTGACCTGCTGCAGGCTGGGTCTCCTCCCCAGGAGGCGGATGTTCCGGATAAACTCTGGGGCTAGAGGCAGTGGCAAACTGAAGAAATCTTTCCTTTCCAGGGCCAGGTTGTTCACCTTCCAGCGGGCAAACTCCCTGGAGGAAAACCCGAGAGACAGGGGAAAGCTCATTGTATTGCAGATGGGCTGCAGGAAGCCTGTAGCGGTTAGTGCTCTTCTTCCACTTCTGCCCCCATCTCCTCCCTCCCCACCCGGGGTGGGCACCAGGAGCCCTGTCACCTGGCCTGTCACTCTCGGGCTGCAGGAAAGCCCTATCTCAGCTGGCCTGCACCACCCTACTTTTTGCATTGAGAGTGGTTGATGAGCTCTTCTCATGTACGTGGTCATGGCTACTGCATGGAATAGTAGGAAGACCAGATTCTGGAATGGTGTTTGCAAGGGTGATATCATCCCAACTCTCACCACAGGCTATTCACCTCTTCCATTACGGCCTCAGTTACCCACCGGTCAAGTCACGAAGTTTGCACTAGAACAGTTCTCAAACTGGTTTTAGTCTTCGATTCCCTCATAAGCTTAAAAATGATTGCACCCCCTATAGTTGTTCATGAGGTTTGTATCTATTGATATTCATCACCTTAGGAATTACAACTGGGAAAACAATGTATTTAGGATAACAATCATAAACCCATTATATATAACATTACTAACAAATTTTTGTGATAATAATTATATATGTTGTCAAACCAAAAAGCTTAGTAAGGGTAGCACTGCTTTGAGTTTTTGCAAATCACTAAAATTTTTGGCTTAGTAGAAAAGACTTGCTTTCTCATACTCACTCCCACTTTCAATCTGTTGTCATAATTGTAATTTTTCTCTTAGGGCTTCAGATTTCATACTGTTATTTTCCCAATCAATTAGATTTTTGTACTCTGTTACTTTAAAATGTAGTGTTCTATATCATACTTTAAATGAATCTTTTTACCCTGCATGATTTTGTAACATCATGCATTGACCATCTGGAAAATATTGGATCACTGAGTTATGCAGCTCTTCCACATTTTGACATTTTTCATTATAGAGCAGCAAAATATCACATTAGTTAATATCACCACCAATCTCATCGGAAAAGTCTTTAAAAATATTAGGAAGCTCTCAAGATCATGATGATGAATACACATTTTCCAAAGTTCTAATTTTTGTTTGAAAGCTTATACTTAATCACGAGTAACAAACCCTATCAGTTGTTTTCATTATAGAGGTTGTCTTCCTTTTTTTTTTTTTTTTTTTTGAGAAAATGTCTGCCAAACACTCAAGTCTGAGTAACTATAACTCATTTGTTGGTGGTGTGTTCAAGAAAAATGGAGCTCCATGGGAAAAGTAGGTGGTCCAGCTTGCAAGTCTGTCACAGACATATTTTTCTTTGAGATAACCAAGGTATTCTGGGGGCCTCAGATGTGCATTCTGTATACTTTTCAATGAATAAAACAATATTTAAAAGGCACGTACTCAAGCTCAAGATGGCATAAAATTAAGATGTGGTATTGCCTTCAAGACAGTCTTGGGCGAGACTAGAATGTGTAGTGTGTGTGTGGCTAGGGCAAGTGTGAATGACCAGTACATGACGACAGCTGTCATTTGGTGTGACTGTGTTTCTTCAAACTACGATGCCAGCAGTTTTATTCAGCACTGCTTTTGCACCTTCAGAGCAAGTGTCCACAGGGCCACTCTTCAAGGGACAAAGAGAACTCACATTTTGAGAAAGTTCCTCTCTAGTCCCATCCAAGATTTTCATGTTCAGGCTTTGACCTTCACTGAAATGTTTGCAATTTAAAGAGGACAGATTTCCAAGGGGAATATTTTTGCTGGAGTGAAAATGAAAGAGTCCTATTCGTTAGTAAGAAAAGAGTTTTCCATTGTCTCCCACATTATTCTGGTAAGGACCAGCTCCACTGTCTGGAAAGCAGCAAAATGTCAAGTTCTCACAACATCCGCACCCTTCCCAACCCTGCTCATCATGCCCTTGGTCTACCCTTCCCCCAAATCCACGGAATACAAATGATGAGGCTGCAGAAAAATAAAATCATTAAGAATAAATAAATGAAAATCCACGCCCAAGTTGAGGCTGTAGAATCCTCCCCGTCAGGCTCTAGACTAAGAGAGAGAGGAGGAACATGCACCAAACAGTTCTAAGGAAAACAGGTGACTAATAATTCCTGGCTCCAACAAAATCTTTAAAACCTTCGCTGTGTGGCTTTATTGATCTAAGCAGGCAAGTTTGTAATAATACATCACCAGTTGTTTCTATTGTGCAGGAAATGCTAAACTTTAAAGTACAGCGTATTTGTCATGAGCATTTTCTATCCCAAATCCCGCTACAGGGTAAAGAACATTTCATTTCTAATTGGCTGGATTGGAATTATGATCCTCTGCTTGGCTAGTTGACATTACACTGATGAATCTTAAATTCAGTTTCCTACAACAAAACCCTCAAAGTCATCAAACCTCAATCCTTTGGGTTAGGCCATACCTAGTCTCCATTAACTAATATTTTTTATCATATTCTTTCACTAGATTTTGGGGTGGGGGGCATTCTTCCATTTTTCCAAAATTTCTTACAGTGCTCAGAGATCTTCATTGAATGGAAAGGCCACCTTACCCTACAGAGGGACCTCATGCTAATTACATCTAATAAATAAATTCAGAGTCACGTGGCTTGGCTTGCTCAGCTCCTTTGCTGAGGACCATAAAGCATGACTCCCTCTGAGACACGTTCTCTGTCCGATCCAAAACACGCTTCTTCCCTCTCTGCTCCCAGGCTTGCTCCATGAACTTATCAAACCTCATAGACTCTATTTTATTTCCTTTCCCATTAAAAGGTAAAATCTATGAGGGCGGCATTTTTTTCCCCATCCTAGTAAACTCCGTATCTCCAGCAACAGAATAAAAGTGAATGTCTCACAGTAGGACAACAGCAGAGTTGCTTTGTATTTTTGTGGAGTAATTGGATGAGAGATTCTCCAAATCACTTACTTTGTTATAGCTCTTCTAATCCTTTAGTGACTTGCAAATTATTGACAACTTGATAAGCTATGGGGTGAGAATTCATGGAAGCAACACCCAATTTGTAAGTGATCTTAAATGGAGTAAACATTCTAAACGTGAACACATGCCAATGAAGAAATCAGACTTGACTTATGAAATGAAACATGCATGATTTTGTGCATTTAAAAATATAAATATATAAACATATAAATCTATTTTAAAAATATAAATTTTAAAAATATAAATAAAAAATATAAACATGCCAGGGACTGGCATGTTCTTTTGCTATGATACACTGACTCTGGGCCATCTTATGCTGTCTTCAGGGAACATGGACAACTACCAGTGACTTTCCACTATCCACACTCCAAAGTTCAGTGAGTGAAAAATCTCCCCGTCACAAACTCTATGCCCAAATCTTTTTTTTTTTTTTTTGCATTGTGGAATTTTTTTTTAAACTTTTATTTAATGAATATAAATTTCCAAAGTACGATTTATGGATTACAATGGCTTCCCCCCCCCATACCGTCCCTCCCACCCACAACCCTCCCCTTTCCCACTCCCTCTCCCCTTCCATTCACATCAAGATTCATTTTCGATTATCTTAATATACAGAAGATCAGCTTAGTATACATTAAGTAAGGATTTCAACAGTTTGCTCCCACACAGAAACATAAAGTGAAAAATAATAGATGATTTTTTTTAATGATGCTGAAATCAGATCAGACCTATTGTCATGTTTAATCCCAGTGAGAGTCAAGTTGGGAATTGATAATTTCTTTTTTTTTTTTTTTTACAGAAGATCAGTTTAGTATGCATTAAGTAAAGATTTCAACAGTTTGCACCCCCATAGAAACACAAAGTGAAATATATTGTTTGAGTACTCGTTATAGCATTAAATCTCAATGCACAGCACATTAAGGACAGAGATCCTACATGAGGAGTAAGTGCACAGTGACTCCTGTTGTTGACTTTACCAATTGACACTCCTATCTATGGCGTCAGTAATCTCCCTATGCTCCAGTCATGAGTTTCCAAGGCTATGGAAGCCCTCTGAGTTCTCCGACTCTTATCTTGTTTAGACAAGGTCATAGTCAAAGTGGAGGTTCTCTCCTCCCTTCAGAGAAAGGTACCTCCTTCTTTGATGACCTGTTCTTTCCACTGGGATCTCACTCAAATCTTAATGACCAGCATCTCCATTCCTCCACACTGGATCTGACAAAAACTTCTGCACACGCATAGTGTCAAAGAATCCCCAAAGAAGCAACAGTCCCGCAGCTCTACTCTTTCACTTGTCTTCATTTTCCAATGCCTCAATCGTATTTCACTCAAGCCAATAAATAGTTCTGAGTATATTTTACTTCAATGAGGAAATCAAAGCTCAGAAAGTGAAGTAATTTGCCTGCTGCTGCATAGCTCCCAGGAGGAAAAGCTGGCCTGTTAGAACTGGCAAGAACATTTGAGTAGCAGTTGCCAATTTTTTTCCACATTCTTCTATTCCTTGAAAATTCTCTTTGCGTGAAGCACTGATGTTAATGAATGAGGCTGTGGAGATGAGAGGGGACCAGTGCAAGTAGTCCTGTGACCACACACTTTGTTAAAATGCCCCAAAGGCCGAGGGACTCGATATACAGCCAGGCGTGTAATCCATTTGTGACATATGCCGGTGCAGGCATGCACACTGCTTCAGAAAATCCACCCTAACCCTCTCGTGTTATCATAAAATCATGAAGCAGAGAAGAAAGTGTTTTTTCTAAAACAACATAAGAACAAAAAGCTAGCATCCTTGACTTCTCCCTCTGCTTTAACAGCAGCTATGATGATGGTGACAACAGCAGCTGAGACCTAGAGACATTAAGTTACCTTGTATGAAGCCACATAATTAGTAACGGGCAGAGTTAAGCTTAACCCCCAATACCTATGGTTGAGTTCAGTACCACTCTGCTGTTTCTACAATGAGTTCCTTCTTGTAGATAAGTGCACTTTGTGTAGTCTAATTCTTTAATTAAACACACACACACACACACACACACACACACGGCGGGGAGAGGGAGAGGGAGAGAATGAATGAATGAATCCCACACTTGATGGTTCACTCCTCAAATGCCAGCAACAACCAGACCTGGGCTGTGCCAAAATCAAGAGTCAGGAGCTCAATCCTGGTCTCCCACGTGGATGGCAGGGAGCCAAGTACATACGCCAGTACACTGACACCCAGGGTATGCGTTAGCAGGAAGCTGGAATGGGAAGCAGACCAAGAACTAGAACCCAGGCACTCTGATATGGAATGTAGACATTCCAAGAGGTGTCTTAACTGTCATGTCAAATGCCTGCCCCTAATTCTTTTGAAACATTTACTACTATTTTTTAAAAAAGTCTTATTATCTAGAACACACTAGTCCTTTAATTATCCACAAAAAAAACCACAAATTTATTGAATATCCCAAGCAGAGTGAGGCATTTACACTATGGGGAAAGCCTCTTGGGGGGTGATGGTTTCAATCTGCCTGTCTGCAGGAGGAGACCCTGAGGCCCAGAAACAAGCCAGACCAGATGCAATGCAACGTGGGAAAAAACTGAGATAAAAGCATGGATCCAACTTCCATGGCTGCTCAAGAAATCACAACACTGGATAACAAATGGCCCAGAAAAATGAGGGGCACTGTCTTAGGAAGCTTTCTATGAGCAAATAATTAAAAAAAAAAAAAAAAAACACCATGGTTAGCATTTAATGAGTTGTTACTATGTGTCAGGCATTCCAAACATCTTGCAAGGATTAGCCAGTACTCAATATACCCCTAAAAGGCGGAAGTACAATCATCTTCATTTCATGGATGATTAAACTGAGGTACAAATAAGTTAATGTGCCCAGTAAGTAACAACCAGCAGATGGCAGAGTTAGGATTGAAACACAGGCTGGCTCCAAGAGACGGCATTCCCCACTAGGCTACACAGTCAAGTACAAAAGGATCACAGTGATATTGTGAGTGGGAGAGAGAGACAGAAACAGAGAGAGCAAGACACAGAGTTGCATTGCAGGAAGAATGTGTAAGGATCAGGACTACAATTCATCTGAGAACTTCATGGGAGAAAGGACCCACACAAAAGAGGGCACGTAAGGGCTACAATTACCAACAACAAATCCAGAAGCAAAGCCTGCTCCCCTGGTTGATCGCAGTGGGTGTCAACCCAGAATCAGCTCAAGGTCTCAGCCAAGGTCCAGCCACTGAGGCTCCTAGAGATTTTCTCTCCTCCACTGAACTCCTTCCCTGCCCTTTAGGGGCCTTTCATTGAATCAAAATAATGGGGAAACATCTGCGAATGGAGTTTGAGCCAGAAAGTGGTAAAAATGTGCTCGCAGAACTTATTAACCTGGTTCTTTCCAGCATCCAAAAACCTCAGAAGGCAACACTGGAAGGCAGCCTGAGCTATTCAAAGAATAAACGTTCATTTCCGATTTTTCATTTAGCCATTTTCCCAGTAATAAAATAATCAAGGCTCTTTTTTTTCCTTAGGAAAAGGATGTTTTCTATATATCAATTATATTAACACACTGCTTCAATTAAGCCATCATCTTTGTTTCAATTAAGACACCAAGTAAATCTCCATTTCAATTTAGCCATTTCTCCTAAAATCTTCTCCCACTGTGTTTGTTACACAGTAAACAGTCTGGGAAAGCAAACAGCTTGAACAAGACTGCAGCGCCCATGGAAAGTGCACTTAGAGCAGTGGCAGCCGCTGCAGAGAGGGCTCAGGGCGGAGCCAAGGAGCTCCATTCGGACTTCCCGTGTCCATCTGAGGGGGTCACCTGGCGTTTCAAGCAGGTGCTTTTTGTAGATTATCCTACATTTCAGCCAAAGGGTAACTGTGCCATAAAATATTTAATAACAATGAAAACAGAGTGTAAGGAAGAGAAATACACACACACACACACACACACACACAAAGGGATCATACAGAAATTGTTCTCACCATCCTTGTCCCAAACTGCTTAGCACGAGTGCTCCCCACTGCCAGTAAGTCATGCTTCTGGGTGTTTGAGTTCTGGGGTTTTCCCAGAACCCCAGGAGTCTTGCAATAGGAGGGCTGAGCCCCAGCAAAGCCACTCCTTAGGCAGCCAGGAGCACCAGTGGGGCGCTAGGTTTCCAGTGAGTAGTAAATGGCTACAAGGTGTTCCTCATTGAAAAACTGTAAATCAAACGTGGTGTCTCCAATTACGGCTACTGACTCTTTCCTGTCCATCCATGCTTCAGCACTGTTCCTCTGCCTTCCGCAAGGTCAGTGAGAAGTCTGCCAGCAAGGATCCCCCTGCAGGGGCGCAGGGCTCCTGAGGATGAGTGCCTTGGAAAGAGCACAGCTGGGGTCTTCGGGGCCAGGTGTTGTTCCAGAGCTGCACACGGGAGCACTATTTTTCAGGCTCAGCTGCGGCCATTGATCTGCCCCCCACGAAGAGCCATTACCTGCAAAGCCTCCCTCCCCACGAAGCCTTACAGGAGAGAGTATTAAAAAAGCTTGTGGAAAATAGAATTAAAAGATATTTTTATTTCTGTGCCAAAAAGCTTGAAAGTCATGCATATGAGGCAGGTGGTGTTCAAAAACTTCATGGAAAATACGAATCATGAAAAAACCATGTGTGGATTTCAAATGTTTTTGCACATTAGAATTTATTAAGAATAAACTTACTATGTAATTCCATTTTTCCATGAACTGTTTGAACTACCTTTGTGTGTGTGTGTGTGTGTGTGTGTGTGTGTGTGTGTTTAGAAACAAAGCTAGAGGCAGGCATTCAGTATAGCAGTGAAGCCACAACTTGGCTTGCCTGCATCCCATAGCATCCCTGGTTCAAGCCCTGGCGGCTCTGCTACTGATTCTGCTCCCTAATAGTGCATCTTGGGAGGCAGGACATGGTGGTGTGATGCCCTGGTTCCCTGGCACTCCTGTGGAAACCTGGACTGACTTCCCCGCTCCTGGCTCCAGCCTGGCCTGGCCCTGGCTGTTGCAAGTATTTGGGGGAAGTGAACCAGCAGTTACAAGGTCTCTGTTTGCCTTTCAAACAAAAAATGAAAATAAATAAATTTTAAAAATAAAACTACTCCTCCATGAGTCTGAAATCTAACAGTAATGAATACTGCAGCCTGTAATATCAGTGCCTGTGCAGAGGTCTCTTGCGAGTAGGGAGATTATTCTATTACAGGTTCTCTAATAGATCTTTTATCTTCCTCTGCGGGGAGATAAAGTAATGTTCAGGCGTATTTCCAAGGCCACCAGTATGGTTACACGGTGGCTATTTGTAAAGTCACTTTCAATGCATCCTTGGCATGCAGCTGTCCCCACCCCCTTGCACGTGGCATCCTGTACCATCCTAGCCCTGCGCCAGTGTGTCCCTGTGCACTGCCAGATACTTGTTAGACTCCAGGCCGTGTTTACTGGGGAGGGAACCAGGCCTTCCCAGCCAAGCCAAGCCAAGCCATCATCACCTGCTCACTCAGGCGGCAGCGGTTTCTCGGAACAGAATCTGGGCCTGCCGGAGGGACTGGGGAGAAGTCCTAAGGCAGCCACGGAGCCCAGGGTGCCCAGTCTCAAGCCCCACTTTGAAAGCAGGGAAGAACCAGAGGCTGTGCAGTAAGGAATATTGCTCCTTTCTGTGTTTTTCAGCCCTTCTGCTCCATTCCTGATAATTTGCTTCCTAGGGCCCACTCCCTCCAACTTTTAGTGCCCAAAGTGTCTACAAGGGCTGAGCTATCATTTTCCCAACAGCTGTTCTGGTAAGGAGCATACTTGTAGGAAAAAGATGGCCAGTTTTTCTTGAAAAATAAAGGAAGGCACAGGATCGGCTATTGAATATTTGGGAACGTTAGGGCAAAAACGGATGGATTGGCCCTCAACCAAGGACATAAGTAGTTTTCTTGTCATTTTTCCTGTGCCTTCACTTCGTCAAACTGTCAGTCAATGACCCAAGGCAAAATGTCTCACATACCAACAAATCTTGGAGAAAACTGCAAATGCCTTTGTCCTCTACGCCCACCTTTGGCTTGGCGGGCTGTGTTCCCCAGCTAGCTCAGGACTTGCTGACTGGACACAGGAGAGGCAACAGGCACGGTGCAGAACTGCGCCGCTCGTTTCCCTAGAGAGCTCCAGACACAAAGAAGCTTTCCTTTCCTTCGCCAACCTGCCTCACATCCAGAGCCACTGCTTCCATCACAGACCCAGTCCACCAAGGGAACACATGACCATTCGTTCTTTTTCGTAGGACTCCCATTTTTCATCCTCAACGGGAGTACATGTGCATTGAGCGATGCCAGTCATTTACCTCTGCGGCTCAGCTGAGACATTTTAGAAGCTCAGGGATATAGCCTGCTCTGGCTCCTGTACAGAAGGCAGTATTTCTAGACACATCACATCACCAGGAGATTTCTATCTCGACAACAGATTACTATAATATACTTGGCTATTAGAGCCTCTACTGCTAAAATGAATAAGACGTGATTAATCTGAGCTGTAAAAAGAAATGATAATAAAAACCATAATCTCTTATATTGGTGTAGTGCTTTCCTTTAGTTTTTTATTTTTTTTTTAAATTGCACTCAATTTTCACACCAGTTCAAGAGATACAGTTAAACAACTGATAACCTTCTACTGATTGATAATGGAAGAGAGGGTTGATGGTGGTGGAATTTGACTAGAACCAAGATCAGGCTACTGGGAGCCAGCGCCATGGCTCACTTGGTTAATCCTCCGCCTTGTGGCGCCGGCATCCCATATGGGTGCCGGGTTCTAGTCCTGGTTGCTCCTCTTCCAGTCCAGCTCTCTGCTGTGGCCCGGGAGTGCAGTGGAGGATGGCCCAAGTGCTTGGGCCCTGCACCCGCATGGGAGACCAGGAGGAAGCACCTGGCTCCTGGCTTCAGATCGGTGCAGCGACGGCCGTAGCAGCCATTTGGGGGGTGAACCAACAGAAGGAAGACCTTTCTCTCTCTCTCTCACTGTCTAACTCTATCTGTCAAAAAAAAAAAAAAAAAAAAGTAGAGCTAAGTTCCATTTCACTAAAAAAAAAAAAAATCAGGCTACCTGTGGTTTTCTGCCTTTGTCTATGACCCATGCTCAGAGTTTGCTGTCACCTGTGCCATGCTTCCCAAGTAATTCTTTTGCTTTGCTCATCACTGTGGCCAGGAGAGATCCCCAGGCAGGAAGGATTTCAACCTGAGACCTTTGGTTAAGTGATCTTTTGGTCCCTGAAACTCTTGGAGTACAAAAGCAGAAATGAGGCCAGCCTGCCCCTGATGTCCTGGTACCCCCACCCTTCCTGCTGTCTGCAAGAACTCAGGAAGCCTGGCTTGAAGGTAATTTAGCGGCCTGCTGTGTTCTCAAACAACGGCCCCGTAAACAATGATTGGCCAATTTCATTCTAATCTTTCCAATTTTACTCTAATTAAAATCAAGCTGCAGCTTTCAAACAGTTTAATTAAGGCTGATTGGGAGAAATGCGGAGGGGAGAGTCGAGCTTAAAGGAAGAGGAGACCACTGCTTGGTGAGCTTCACACTGACCTCGCGGGGCCCGGGTCTTGGAAACAACACTGGCAATGGTGTGTTTGTAGAAACAACAAGAAATATGAAATGCAAGAAAATTTGGAAATTCATGCATAGTTGTATATCACATGCAGTTTCCATGAACCTTTTGAAAACCCCTCTTAAGCACAGAAATCAAAAATTTTTGCACCAAAATAAACGTATGTCTTAATTTCATTTTCCATGAATTTGTTGGAGAACCATTATACAACAGACACATTGGAAGATGAGCCAGTGGATCTTTGAGACCAAGAGGAACTGAAAAAGGAGCTGAGGTTGAGTTTGTTTCCAGTTACAGAAACCCCAGCTCTGGCCTGACCACCCAGTCTGCTTCCCCAAAGCTCATCTGCTCAACTCTAGAGAAAACAGCCTTCCTCACCACTATTTTCCTCCCCTGTGCTTGTCTTAGCTAAGAACCCATACTTGCCTCTCCCCATCAAGTGTTTTCATAGGGAGCGGGCCTTTGGCCTGTCAGTCAAGACCCCAGACCACACTGAGGGATTCCTGGGTTCAGTTCTTAGCTCTGGCTCCCGACTCCAGTTTCCCGTTAAAATAGACCGTAGGAAGCAGCCGTGACGACTCCAGTAATCGGGTTCCTGCCACCTATATGAGACACCTGGATTGAGTTTCTGGTTCCTAGCTTTGGCTCTGGACTAACCCTAGATATTGAAGGAATTTGGGGGCTGAGCCAGCAGATGGGGGCTTTCTGACCCTTTCTTTCTCTCAAATAAATAAAAGAGAATTTTTTAAATGTCTTCATGGACTTCCCATTATCTACTCGACTTCAAGAAAACTCCCACAGACTAACAGCTCCTTCACCATTATTCTAAACGTCTGTTGTTTTTGCAGTGAGATAGTCATTCTGGTATTTGGATGCATTTGTTTTTATATGGGACACTCGTCTTTGGACTAAATATTTTTAGTTCCTTCAAGATCCCTAGGCCCTCCAGTTCAACTTTCTCTGCTGGTAATTAGCTTGTCAGCTTGTTTCTTTTTAAAGATGGCAACCAGAATTGAACACAATCCGGCTGATGTGTTCTGAGCCACTGAGAGGACACTGGGATGCGAGGCCTGAATACATCATTACCATCATCACGACTATTATCATAGTTCCAGTTTCCACTGAGCCCCTGTGTTTCCAGGAACGCGACTGGATGCCTTGCCTATTTTTAAATCATCACCGCAATCTTACAAATGTCAGCATGGTAGAGTGAATCATCAGCGCTGCCAGTATTAGAATGCCCTTGGCCATGTGACTTTGCAGCATCGTTCACTTACATGGATGAAGCTTCTTCCCCAACCCCGTAGACAGTGGGTGTGGTGATGTGACTTTGCTCTGGACAAAGGAATGAGGGCAGAAGGGGCAGTGTGCCAATCTGGGTTAAGATCTCAAGAAGCATTGCATCTCTGCCCTCTCTGTGACCACCGCTTCCTTCCCCTGGTACTGCAGTTGCTACCCTTTCAGCCTGAACCCTGGAATAAACACCATTAGAAGAAGACCTAGCAGCCTTCTCGTGGACCTGTGGCCTGAGCAAAGCTAACCCAGCCAACCTACAGACGCATAAAAAACAATAACTTATTATTTTAAGCTACTGAATTGGGGGATAGGTATATACATGATAATGGCAATAGTTAAAGGATACACACCACAGCAATATTCCTACTTTATAGTTGAACCAGCTGAGGCTTGGATAATTTGAGTATCACATTCAAGGACACATAGCTAACTAAGAGGTGAAGACTGTCTATGCACTTTCTGCCACACTTATTTCCTTATTAATGCACAAGAATGTTGCATTCTTATTAAAATTAAAAAGTGAAGACTTTCATGGATAACAATAATCTTTTGGTGAACCAGTAACCCATGTTTCTTTCCAGTCGCAGACACATATTTTTTTTCTCTTAGGAATCATAGCTAAGTCAGGCCCCCTATATCCTATATTTGTAAATAACAATTTTTTAAAAATATGTATTTATGTGAAAGTCAGAGTTACAGAGAGAGAGGGAAAAATGGGGGTGGGGGGTGGCGAGGCATATTCAATCTACAGGTTCACTCCCCAAATGGCCGCAATGGCTAAAGTCGCGCCAAGTCAAAGCTATGAGCCAGGAGATTCTTCAGGTCTTCCACGTGGGTGGCACAGATCCAAGCACCTGGGCAATTCTCCATGGCTTTTCCTAGGCACATTAGCAGGGAGCTGGATCAGAAGTGGAGCACCTAGGACTCGAAATGGCACCTATATGGGATGCTGGTGTTGCAGGCTGCAACTTCACCTCTATGCCTTACATTTTTTAAAAAGATTTATTTATATATTTGAAACTCAGAGTTAGAGAGACAGAGAGAGAGAGAGAGAGAGAGAGAGATGCCAATTTTTAATTTAAAGTTTTACATTTTTCCCTCTTCTTGCATTCTACCCCTTGAGGCAGAGACCTGAAAGTAGTACTCTTTTTCTACTATTTTTCCGCAGGGGTCACTAATGAACAATCCTTCCCCCAGTTTTCACAGCATTTTGTGTAGCTAATATAGTTGGGTCCTGGCCAATGGAATATGCATCTGGCCCTAGTCTATACAACTTCCCATGTAGTTCTTCATGCTCTCTCTTTTGTCTACCAGGACCTGGGAGAGGGTTGTGAAGGGCCTGGAGAAAGGCAGAGTGACTGCACAAAAGAGGTCTTGATCCTGAGTCATCTCATGAAGCAGTCTCCATAAATTGTATTGTAATGTGACATGAGCAAAAAAATAAACTTTCATTAAGGCTCTGAAATCGGGGACTATTTGTTTCAGCAGTTAGCCTATTTCAGCTAATACTGTCTTGACTGTATCCATCCAATATTCCAGCCTGGAGAGATAATGTTGGCTCTTGATTCTGTTACCTGTCTCCATAAGGGTCCCTTTCAATGACTTGTTGTTCACCTGCTCAAACATGCTCCCATTTATCTTCAGCTTTCTGGGGCTAGATGGGAAATAGTATTGGCTTTGAGGCCTTGACTTTTATGCTGTGGGATCTTGGTGTGTGAGTTGTGCTCTACAAGGAAAGCAGCTGTCACTGTTAAGGATATGCTTTGGAGTATTTATAACTATAAAATCGATGGATAGATTAACCCAGGCTACAGTTAGAGAAAGCAGAATGTAGATTTTCAGTGATAAATTTGATTAATGTATAGAATTCTATGCAGAACAAGCTTGATCAAGTTAGACTGTCTCCTGTGTTTTCTTTTTTTCAGTGAATGCATCTTCATTTTGTCTTAAATACTCTTCTGTAGATTTCCTGTTTTACTATTTTTTATTTTTATCCATAGGAGACCCCTCAAAAAAGAATAAGCATTTATATTGAAATAAAGCGAGTCTATTTTTCAGTTATCACTAAACAGTACTATAGAGAGAGTACTTTTATTCTATCAATTTTATTAGTGAGAAACACGTGGCTCAGAGATGCAGAATAACATACACAAGGTCACACAGCTGATAGCAGCAGCTCTGCAACTGAAACCCATGCCTGAAGTTTCATGCCTGCTTTCTGCTCCACGTAATTCAATCCAAGAACATCCTACTCTGACTAAACGGTCCCATCCTCTTACTACAATTTGCCCTTGGTATCCATGGGTTTGGCAGTCATGGATTCAGCCAACTTCAAACAAAAATCATTTTTTAAAAATTGCATTTGTTAGTCATCATTATGAAAGAAGGTGAAGGCAGAAAATCTCCTGGTAAAAGTACAAAGGAAGAGCCGGTGCTGTGGCGTAGCAGATAAAGCCGCCATCTGCAGTGCCAGCATCCCATATGGGCGCCAGTTCAAGTCCCAGACACTCCACTTCCAATCTAGCTCTCTGCTATGGCCTGAGAAAGCAGTAGAAGATGGCCCAACTCCTTGGACCCCTGCACCCATGTGGGAGACCTGGAAGAAGCTCCTGGCTCCTGGCTTTGGATCATTGCAGCTCCTGCTGTTGCAGCCAACTGGGAAGTGAACCAATGAATGGAAGACCTCTCTCTCTCTCTCTCTCTCTCTCTCTCTCTCTCTCTGCCTCTCCTCTCTTTGTGTAACTCTTTCAAATAAATTAATAAATCTTTAAAAGTAAGTACAAAGGAATTGCAAAGCAAACAGTAGGAATATTTATGGAAAAATGGTAGGACAATGTCATTACTTATCAATAATAACCTTGAATGTAAATAGCCTAAATTCTCCAATTAAAAGATACAAATTGGCTGAATGGATTGAAAAAACAAGACCCATCTGTTTGCATCCTACAAGAAACACTCCTCAGCAACAAAGATACAGGCAGACTGAAAATGAAAGGATAGGAAAAGGTATTACATGCTAGTGGAAAGCAAAAACAAGCAGGTGTGGCCATCCTAATAGCAGACAAAAAAGACACAACACAAAAACTGTTAAAAGAGACAAAGAAGATCACTATGTAATGCTTAAATAACAACCTAGGAAGATGTGACTATAATAAATGTATATGCACCCAATGCAAGGATACCTGGCTATTTAAACCAAATATTAATGGATCTAAAGGGAGAGTTGGACTCTAATACAATAGTAATGGTGGACTTTAACACCCCCTTTCAACAACAGATAAATTAAATAGACAGAAAATCAATAAAGAAACAACAGAGCAGCTTACACTATAGACCAAATGGACCTAACTGATATCTACTGAACATTTTCATCAGACAGTTGAAGAATACACTTTCTTTTCATCATTACATGGAACTTTCTCCAGGATAGACCAGAGGCTAGGCCATAAAGCAAGACTCAGCAAATTCAAGAAAATTGAATTCATACCATGTATCTTTTCACCATAATGGAGTGAAGCTGGAAATTAACATCTTAAAAATCTCTAGAAAATAAGCAAACACATGGAGACTGAACAACACACTCCTGAATGGATAGTGGGTCATAGAAGAAATCAAAAGAGAAATCAGAAATTCCTGCAAATTAATGAAGGTAACAACACAACATATCCAAACTAATGGGATATGGCAAAAGAAGTGTTAAGAAGGAAGTTTATAGCAATTATTGCCTACAACATAAACTGAAAAGGCATGAAATAAATGAGCTATTAATGCATTTTAAGGACCTAGAAAAACAGCAACAAACCAATCCCCAAATTAGTAGGAGAAAATAAATAATTAAAACTATAGAAGAAATAAAATTAAAACCAAAAAACAATACAAAAGATTAGTGAAATGAAAAGCTGGTTTTTTGAAAACATTAACAAAATTTATATGCTATTGGCCTAACCAAAAAAAAAAAAAAAAAAAAAAAGGAAGGAGAATACCCAAGTCAATAAAATCGGAGATGAAAAATGAGATGCAACAAGAGATACCACAAAAATAAAAAGAATCATCATGAACTACTACAAAGAGCTATATGTCAAATCTGGAAGAAAATGGATAGATCTCTGGACACAATCTACCAAAATTGAATCATAAAGACGTCGAAAACCTAAACAGACCAATAACCAGGATGGAGATTGAATCAGTAATAAAGACTCACAACAAAGAAAGCCCCAGGACCAGATGGCTTCACTCCCAAATTCTACCAGACTTTTAAAGAAGCACTAATTTAATTTTTCTTAAACCATTCAAAATAATTGAAAGGGAAGGTATCCTTGCAAACTCCTTCTATGAGGCAAGCATCACCTTCATTCCAAAACCAGAGTAAGATACAAAAAAGAAGGAAGAGTATAGACCATTATCACTGATGAACATAGATGCAAATCCTTAAAATACTAGCTAATCAAATCAAACAACACATGAGAAAGACCATTCACCCAGACCAAGTGGGATTTATCCATGTTATACAGGGATGGTTGAACACACACAAACCAATAAATGTGATACATCACATTAACAGTTGAAGAGTAAAAACCATATGATCATCTCAACAGACGCAGAGAAAGCATTTGATAAAATACAACATCCTTTCATGATTAAAAACCTTAAGCAAATTGGGTATAGAAGGAACATTCCTCAACATAATCAAGGTAATATATTACAAACCCACAGACAACATCATATTGAATGGAGAAAAATAGGAAGCATTTTTACTGAAACCCAGAACTGGACAAGGATACCCACTTTCACCATTACTGTTCAAGAGAGTTCTGGAATGTTTAGGCAGAACCATTAGGCAAGCAAAACAAATCATAGGGACACAAATTGGAAGGAGGAAGCCAAATTATCCCTGTTTGCAGATGACATATAATATATATGATATATATATAATATATACATATATTTGCCAAAGGACTCCACTAAGAGACTACTGGAGATCATAAGAGAGTTTGGTAAAGTTGTAGGATATAAAATCAACAGAAAAAATCAATAGCCTTTGTATACACAGACAATACCATGGCTGAGAAAGAACTTGTATTCTCAGTCCCATTCACAATAGCTACAAAAAACCTTAACCTTGGAATAAATTTAACCAAGGAGGGGAAAGATCTCTACAATGAAAATTACAAAACATTAAAGAAAGAATTAGAAGAAGACACAAAACATGGAAAAATCATCCATGTTCATGGATTGGAAGAATTAATATTGTCAAAATGTCCATACTGCCGGAAGCAATTTATAGATTCAATGCAATCTCAACCAAAATGCCAATGACATTCTTCTTAGACCTATAAAAATTATGCTAAAATTCATATGGAAATACAAGACCCCCAAATAGCTAAAGCAATCCTTTTTAAAAAATATTTATTTTATTTATTTAAAAGGCAGAGTTACACCTTTCTCTCTCTAACTCTGCCTGTCAAAAAATAAAAATAAATAAATAAATAAATAAATAAATAAATAAAAGGCAGAGTTACAGAGACAGAGAGGGGGAGAGGGAGAGGTCTTCCATCTACTCATTCACTCCCCAAATGGCTGCAATGGCTGGAGCTGGCCCAGGCCAAAGCCAGGAGCCTCTTCCAGGTCTCCCACATGGGTACAGGGACCCAAGGACTTGAGCCATCCTCCACTGTTTTCCCACATGCATTAGCAGGGAACTGGAATCAAAGTGGAGCAGCCAAGATGTGATCTGGTACCCATACAGGACGCTGGTACTACAGGCAGCGCTTAATCGGTTACACCACAGCACCCGCTCTGGGAAAGCAGTCTTAAATGACAAAAACAAAGTTGGGTGCATCATAATACCAGATTTCAAGACACACTAAAGGGAAGTTACAATCCAAACAGCCTGGTATTGGCACGAAAAATAGACATGTAGACCAATGGAACAGAATAGAAACCACAGAAATCAATCCACGCACCTACAACTTTTAACATAGGAGCTAAAATCAACCCTGGAGAAAGGACAGTCTCTTCCACAAATGTGCTGAGGAAATTGGATCTTCAAATGCAGAAGTATGAAACAAACCCCTACCTCACACCTTATAAAAAATCAGCTCACAATGGACCCAGGATCCAAATCTACAACCTAATACTATCAAATTACTAGAGGAGAACATTGGGGAAACTCTTCAAGACATTGGCATAGGCAAAGACTTTTGGAAAAGACCTCAGAGGCACAGGCAATACAAGCAAAAATAGACAAAGGAGATTATATCAAGCTAAGGAGGTTCTGCACTTCAAGAGAAATACTCAGCAAAGAGGCAACTAACAGAATGGAGAAAATATTTGCAAACTATGGAACTGACAAAGGATTAATATCCAGAATCTGCAAAGAGCTTAAGAAACTCAACAACAACAACAACACAAACAATCTAGTCAAGAAATGGGCAAAGGACTTGAATAGACATTTTTCAAAAGAGGAAACTCAAATGGCCAACAGACACATGAAAACATGCTCAGGATGTTTGCATGTCAGGGAAATGCAAATCAAAACCACCATGAGGTTTCACCTCATCCCAGTGTAAATTTCTCTCATACAGAAATCAACAAACAATAAATGCTGGTGAGGTTGTGGGGGAAAAGGTACCCTAATCCACTGTTGGTGGGAATGTTAACTGGTGAAGCCATTGTGAAAGACAACATGAAAATTTCTCAGAAATCTGAAAATAGATCTACCATATGACCCAGCCACCCCACTCCTGGGAATTTACACAAATGAAACAAAATCAGCATATGAAAGATTTCTGGCTGGCGCCGCCCTGGCTCACTTGGCTAACCTCTGCCTGCTGCGCTGGCACCCCGGGTTCTGTCCTGGTTGCTCCTCTTCCAGTCCAGCTCTCTGCTGTGGCCAGGGAGTGCAGTGGAGGATGGCCCAAGTGCTTGGGCCCTGCACCCCATGGGAGACCAGGAGGAAGCACCTGGATTCTGGCTTTCGATTGGCGCAGCGCGCCAGCCATAGCAGCCATTTTGGGGGTGAACCAACAGAAGAAAGACCTCTGCCTGTCCAAAAAAAAAAAAAAAAAAAGAAAGAAAGAAAGATTTCTACCCCCATCTTTATTGCAGCTCATTCACAATAGCTAAGATATGGAATCAGCCCAGATGTCCATCAACTGATGACTAGCTAAAAAAAATGTTATATATATATATATTCTATATATATAGAATATAGAATACTACTCAGTGGTAAAAAAAATAATAAAATCCTGCTTTTGCAACAAAATAGAAGCAACTTGAAACCATTATACTTATTGAAATAAGCCAGTCCCAAAAACACAAATGTCATGTTTCCCCTAATTTGTGATAACTAATAGAGTACAAAAAATATAATGTACATGAGTGAAAACTGACATTTTGAGACTCGATTATTGTTTGCAGTCCTTGTTTCTACTGTTGAGGAAAAGGTTTTTTTTCTTCTTAGTATTTGTTGAATTCTTTATTTAGTGGAGGGTTAAGCTTATGATTATAAAATAAACTGAAAGTAGATTATAAAAGTTAAAAGAAAGAATAAGAGAGGAAGAAAGAGGGTGTGAGCATGGGAGGGAGGATAGGGTGGGAGTTTCACTATGTTCCTAATTCTGTATATATGAAATACATGAAATTTGTTCGGCTTGTATAAATAAAAATTATAAAAAGTTAAATAACTTGACAACTCAAAAAAATTGCTTCTGTACTGAATATGTATAGATCTTCTTTCTTGTTATTAAATCCTAAGCAATATAGCATAATAACTATTTACATCGCATTTATATTATATGAAGTATTATAAGCAATCTAGAGATGATTAAAGGATATGGGCTGCTGTGCCCAGGTTGTCTGTAAATACCATGCCATTTTGTGCAAAGAACATCCATGGGTTTTGAATCTGCAGGGGAGGAGGTCCTGGAACCAACAGATCCCAAGGGATGACTATGTTGTTGTATGTGGCAGATATGGTGCTGGAGACACAAAGGTAGAAGAGATGTGTTCTTTACTCAGAGGAGTTCATACATGTGAACAGCAAGGAGAGATAAACAACCAACAAATGCACAAAACATGTTCTGTAGCAGAAACATGAGCAGAATGGTGGGAACTTGTACAACTCACAGAAGACTTCTTAGGGAAAATGCATTTAAAGGATCTGAAAGGTGAGTAGCGGCTCAACTGGCAGAGGAGGAAAGAGGTTTGGAGGAAGGGAAAGGGATATGGAGAGACAAGGGGCCATCATAAAGGCCCTTCTGGGTCTGGGTCAATCTGGAGATGCTCACTGGGGCTGGAGACATAGGGGGAAACAGTGGGGCTCAGTGACACGCGTCATGTTCAGTGGCTGTTTGTGAAGTCGTGATGGATCTGGCTACAGAGACACCTACAGAGGACTTTTGCAGGACATATTGGAGAAGTGAGCAAAAATGCAAGTGGTAGACAATGAAGCCATGAGGAGAGAGGAGCTGGGTTTGGGAGATGGTTCTGAGATGAGGATGGGAGTGGGGAGAAGCAGTCAGGGGATGGTCCCTTAGGAGGTACAGCAGAGAACACAGCAGATGCGCTGAGTCTAACAGGACACAAGCTGAGTCCAGGTCTAGCCACTAGCAGAGCACAGAAAGAAAACCCAGATATACGACTTCAACCCAACAGGAAGTGGGTGCAATTCTCTGAGCGGCAGTGGAGAAAAGCAGAGCTTTTTTTCCTACACTAAACATGAATTCTCTCAATGTGATAAAAACTTAACACAAAACCAGCCCCTACTTCCAACCTTTCTTGCCCATCATTGCCTCTGTTTCACAGCCCAATCACCCCAATTCGTGAGGTGTGACCGTGCCCTGGAAATACCGTGGCTCTCTGGGAACTGCATAGAATGCAGGAAGCTGAAGAAGTCCGTGGAGAGAGAAATGTGCGCTCCAAGAAGCTCTACAATGGGGAACTGATATTGATCTGTGACAAAATTCTTGATTATTTTGGAATGTGAGCAAGCAAGCAAGCTCCCTAGGTGCCAGAAGGGGTTTAGGAGGGAAGACTTACTTCAAAATAAATGCCACGCGCTTTCTTTATGAAGAAAGAAGGAAAGGGGAGAGTTAGGGGGGAAAAGAGCAAGGGCAGCTTTGGAGAGCGAATGTGAAGGAGGGGAGAGAGAGAAGCTCTGACAGAAACAACAGAATGCTAGCAAGTCTAAGAAGCAGGGAGAATGACCGCTGGCTTCAATAATCCAGAGACTTGTGAAGAAGAGGCATCTCAGTTGTCCCAGAGAAAGCAGAGCCAGGACCAGGAAGTGGAAGTGATGGGGGAAAAATTACAGTTCAATCTCAGAAACAGCTGTATTGACTTTCAAGTTGGTCAATGGACACTAAGCTTCAATCAGCACCTCACATCTGGCACTGCTCAACCCAAGGCTATCTGGCCGCCTTCTGGGGTGTATGGAGTCAGGATTAGATGGGAAATAATCAGAGTTCTGGTCATCACTGGGTTCTGATCCCCCTCTCCTGTTGTCAGCCTTCCGTGCAAAGCCAGATGCTGCTGCCTTTGAAATCTGGTCTCTCGTCCCAGATTAATAAATCTGTGGTTCTCAGATTTCATCCTTTGGCCTGGCTTAGATGGGTATGTGCCAAAATGCACACATCTCTTCCCAGTAGTTGCAGAAGGCAAAAGCACATAGTATCCATCTCCAGAGTCACATTTGTTGTATTGACTCCCACTTGCCCTTGACTTTCTCCAGGGACCAGGCCAACACTCAAGGACCTGCACAGACTCCCTTCCTCTCCCTTCTGTTTATCAGACTCACAGTCTGGAATGTATACAAAACCAGCAGGAGGCTGGCTTATTGCACTAAAGTTTACCTCTGTTACCAGTAAACCAGCCATGGAGTCTGAGTCGAGGGATCTTGGGTGTTTACACGCCTCTGGATCCAGGAGCAAACGCTCCCCAAAGTGTCCTCCTTCCTGTCCCTCCTCCGTCACTAGCACGTCCCCAAGGTGGAGTACAGGCTCTCCTGGCACAGGAGGAGAATGAGAATTCTCTTGGCACTGGAGCTCATAACAAAGGACTTGGTGTGGTGCGGGTTCTGCCTACCTCATTTCTTCTCCCACTAGGGCCTCTGTCAGCCCAGTGAAAAGTCTTGCTGTAACTCTTCCTGATATGCAGAGTTAGTCTGCTCTGCTTAGGAAGTGGAGGAAAGTGGCACATTTCTGGGCTGATGGGAGAGCCTAGTTTGGGTGTCAGAATCAAGGAGCATTAAACAAATGCAGAAGGGGAGTCCTCAGAATCACGAGGAAGGGGAGCCCCGTCAGCTTCCTGCATCATCCCCCGAACACACTTCACCAGAATAGCCCTCAACAGCCCACAGCCAAAACTACAAATCCAGACGACAGACCTGGGCGTCCCAGCCTCAGGGTCTCTCTCACTCCCTCATCTGATTGCAGTGTGCTGTGGAAGTGATAACAATGAGAGTCCCAGAGGTATGCTGTCACCATAAAACGACCCAAATTTGCAAGGCAGCCCAATAAACAACTTATTTGCAGCACCAAAGGTTTCTTACAGCTTTATGAAACTACTTCTTGGGGTCAGTGCTATGGCACAGTGGGTAAAGCCACTGCCTGAAGTGCTGGCATCCCATATGGGTGCCAGTTCAAGTCCCAGCTGCTCCTCTTCCAATCCAGCTCTCTGCTGTGGCCTGGGAAAGCAGTAGAAAATGGCCTAAGTCCTTGAGCCCCTGCACCCACAAGGGAGACCTGGAGGAAACTCCTGGCTCCTGGCTTCAGATCAGTGCAGCCCCAGCCTTTGCAGCCAACTGGGGAGTGAACCAGTGGATGGAACACCTCTCTTTCTGCCTTTCTCTCTCTCTGTAAATCTAACTTTCAAACAAATCAATAAATCTTTTTTTAAAAAAAAGCTATTTATGAAATACAAGTATAAGACATGCCCAAGTGGACATGTGTATTTATGAATCATTACCAACCTGATCCTAAAGGCAGAGGCTAGGAATTCACCTAATACCTAATTTTTAAAAGTCATAGCCAGGGGGCCGGCGCTGTGGCACAGCGGGTTAACATCCTGGCCTGAAGCACCGGCAGCCCATATGGGCTCCGGTTCTAGTCCCGGCTGCTCTACTTCTGATCCAGCTCTCTGCTATGGCCTGGGAAAGCAGTACAAGATGGCCCAAGTCCTTGGGCCCCTGCACCCACATGGGAGACCCAGAAGAAGCTCCCAGCTTTGGATAGGTGCAGCTTCGGCCATTGTGGCCATTTGGGGAGTGAACCATCAGATGGAAGACACTTCTCTCTCCCTCTCTCCCTCTCCTCTCTCTGTGTAACTCTTTCAAATAAATAAATCTTTTTTTAAAAAAAGTCGTTGCCAGGCAAGAAATAAAGACACTGCATTTCAGGAAGTGCCCCTCCAGTAAAGGATTCAGTTTATAGAAATTCAGCTTACACAGCAGTCTTAAAGAAACACACCAGCAAGGCAAAGCCAACCCAGAGACAATTTGCTGAAGGTCAAGTGTTTCAGGAAGATCTGCCTGGGGCTTCTTCCGATTCATGGTTCCTCAGAGCCCAAGTGCAGATGGAGAATTCAAATGGAGAAACAGGAGGACTGCAGGGTCACTGAGTGGGATGAGCCACCCTCCAGCTCCCATCCCCAGGACTGTCTTCTGTGTCCCAAAGTGCAGCTGGGATGGCACAAGGTGCAGGTGCTACAGCTGGAAGCATCACTTAGAAGATCAAGTAACCAAGGGTTGATTAAATAAGTCTCCATCTGTTGGGCTGGATGCTGGCTTTTCCTATCAGATGTGTGATATCTTCTAGAACTTAGTGTCTTCACCCATAGCATAGGTGTACAAACAGCACAGTGCTGTAGGGTTCTTACCAGAGTAATCTTAACTAATGTAGACAAGGTACTTTGTTCAATGTTGAACACATGATGAGAATTCGATATACATGTTATTACCCTTTATTAATGTCATCAATATTTAATAGTATAGAGGGAGTTCCTTGTTTACTTTCCATAAGTTGAATAGAAACTTTAACCAACTCTTGCCTCCTATAGAACCATCTATTTTCTTTGTCTCTTTTTTTTTTTTTTTTTTTTTGGACAGGCAGAGTGGATAGTGAGAGAGAGAGAGAGAGAGAGAGAAAGGTCTTCCTTTTGCTGTTGGTTCACCCTCCAATGGCCGCCGCGGCCGGCGCACCGTGCTGATCCGAAGGCAGGAGCCAGGAGCCAGGTGCTTTTCCTGGTCTCCCATGGGGTGCAGGGCCCAAGCACCTGGGCCATCCTCCACTGCACTCCCTGGCCACAGCAGAGAGCTGGCCTGGAAGAGGGGCAACCGGGACAGAATCCGGCGCCCCGACCGGGACTAGAACCCGGGGTGCCGGCGCCACAAGGCAGAAGATTAGCCTAGTGAGCCGCGGCGCCGGCCTCTCCTTACTCTTGTAACAGATTGGAGTGATTGGTAAGAGCCTGTCTGGTCCATGCTGCAGTACCACACAGAGTCTGTGTTCTGAGATGCCTACTCAGAAAGGGCTCCTGTCTCTGGACAGCCATGAGCTCAAAGGGACAGCTCCCTGCTGGTCTCCTCCTCTTCCCAGTTTGCTTGTTAGTAGCATCATCACTTAAGACCGGGAGATCTGTCAGATGGACAGGCGAGAGCCAGCAACCATCACTCTCAGGTGGGAGTGAGGTTGTGGTATTGGAGTCCCCATCTCCAACCCAGGCTTACACACTCATCAGGAAACTGACTCACCCCAGCTCCTTGCAAGCAGTCTGCCCTTTGTCTAATCCTGAGGCTGTGGGTGATTGGCATTGGAACCACGCTGCTCTCACACGGCTCTTTGTACTGTGCCACAGACCTCAGCCTGCTCACACCCATCTTCCCTAAGGACACTGCCACCTGCAGCCTGAAGCCTGTGTCCAGCACGCATGGAGTGCCCAGCACCCACAGGCCCTCAATAAACACATGCCAGGCAAAGAAATGCCTGCCATGTGCCACTCGCTGTTCTAAGCACCACGTACTGAAATAATTCTCTTGTGGGAGATGTGGGAAGCTCAGAGGTAGGAGCAATGTGGCAGAAGCTGAATAAAGAAATAAAAATACTGAGAATCCCTGACCCAGAAAAATCTCTTCTCTTGAAAAGAAGAAGGGCAGGAGTGGGGGGAGGACCACGTGACTGGCTAGTGTCCCTGTCCTCCTGGATCTGAGTCGTGACAATTTCCACACGATGCGTCTACACGTCTCTAAGTAGCAATTCATTCATGAATAAAATTAATTATTTCTTGAAGCAAAAATTAATCCTCTTTTTCTCTGCCTGACTGACTCCAGATCTCTCTTCTCAATCTCTTCTGAAAACACAACTGATCTGGCCTCCTCTCCTTGGTCTTCTCGGTCGCTCCTTTCCTGGCTTGCACATTTTTATCCTCCTATGTTTTCTTCTCGGACCGTCTTTGTAACCGTACGTCAGGTCACGATGTAGTCCCAAAGACATGGAAGAATGTGTGGCAGGAGTCATTGTGTCCTGGGAGAACTGGGGCAGGTGTCAGCATTCATTCTCATAGAGCATCCATGGAACAAAGATGCCCACCAGTCACTGAGATGTATTAAAGATATATTAGAAGACCTCCCCTCCCCAGCTCCTGGGGTGTCACATTCCAGTGAGCTTTCTGGTGTGTAGGTTGTCACTCACACTGGGCTACTGATCTCTGAGCCTGCTCTAGAGCCCAGAAAATGGCAAGCTCCTTCATGAGAGATGTTTTTGAAATTGCTCAAAGAAGAGGCCCCATAAATATGGGGGAGGTCCTCAAAAAGTTCATGGAAAATGCATATTATGAAAAATTTTTGTCATGGATTTCAACTATTCTGCACTGAAATAAACTTAGCTTCTCATTTCATTTTTTCCATAAGCAGTCCATAACTTTATTTATTTGACATGAAGAGAGAGGGAGAGAGAGAGAGAGCTAGAAAGACAAAGAACAGAGATTGCTCATCTTCAGGTTCTCTCTCAACACCAACAGCTGGGGTTAAACCAAGCTGAAGCCAGGAGCTTGGTTTCTTCCATATGAGTACAGGGACCCAACTACTTGCACAATCACCTGCTGCCTCCCAGGGTGTTCATTTGCAAGAAGCTTGAATCAAGAGTGGGAGCAGGACTCTGATATGGAATGCAGGTATCTCATGTGGCTTCTCTATGCCAAATGCCTACCCACATTTTCCCAACTTTTTAAAATAGTTTCATACCTGTGACAATAGCAAGAAAGCAAATGCATGGTCTAGTAAGCTTAATCTAAATTTAATAAGTCTAAATGATGCTGGATTTTTATTTGACCCAGCTGTCTCAGCAGACCTTAAAGCACGGCTTACTGTATACTCACTAGGTGAGTGTTCCATTCCATTTCTCCACAGTAGAAATGGAAGCATCGCACTGGTCCTGCCTTCTCCGGACACGCCTTTATCATCACCTAGTTTTATGTACCCCTAACACTAGAAAACAGCCTGTCCCTCCCCAAGGGGGTGTTGAAATTGCACCCTGGAAGACATCAGTATCCCGGAGATGCTTTTGGCATCATGGAAGTGCAGGATACGAACAGGGAGAACAAGACACAGGAATGCCCCTCCTGACATTCATATTCAACACATGGAATTGGCTGCTCAGGCCCCACTTTGTGTTTTTTTAAATTTTTTTTTTTTGACAGGCAGAATGGATAGTGAGAGAGAGAGACAGAGAGAAAGGTCTTCCTTTGCTGTTGGTTCACCCTCCCTCCAATGGCCGCCGTGGCCGGTGCGCTGCGGCCAGCACACCGCGCTGATCCGATGGCAGGAGCCAGGTGCTTCTCCTGGTCTCCCATGGGGTGCAGGGCCCAAGCACCTGGACCATCCTCCACTGCACTCCCTGGCCACAGCAGAGAGCTGGCCTGGAAGAGGAGCAACCGGGACAGAATCCGGTGCCCCGACCGGGACTAGAACCCGGTGTGCCAGCGCCGCAAGGTGGAGGATTAGCCTAGTGAGCCGTGGCACCGGCCTCAGACCCGACTTTGCATCTGTGCTTCTGTGCCTGTAGACAGACTGCTCCAGTGTCTACAGCATCATTCCACAAGCCTCCACCTGGGGAGTCTCCAGGTATTCATTAGGACTTGCCTAGACACTACCTTTGACTCCAGCTTTCCTTGACCTTCCTACACAAAGGAGTTTAGCACTTTCTCCAGATGCACTTGTCTGTACTTTCTGATGCATCAGTAAGTGTGTCCACCTCACCCTAGTTTATTATCAGAATCTAGAGGAATAAAAACAGACTTGGCCCTCAGAACATTTTGTTGAATGAGTGGATGTGGCTCCGCTGCGCTCCCAGACTGTAGCTGTTTGTTTATGTGTGATTTCTCCTTGCTCTGAGAACACAGCACACTTCTCTATCTGGCTCGCAGCCTGTACTCAAGGGCTTCGTGCAGGTCTGCTGTGCTGGTGAGGCAGGATTTCCAGACCAGACGTGGAGACAGAATTCTGCACAAGGACAAGGCTGTACTGAAGCCCATCCCTTAGACCCTTCTGGAATGAAAGGCATTTGGTGAAGATCTAAGAAACCTTATGCCACATCTACAATTCAGATGAGCTTCTTAGACATCAGAAGGGCTGTATGTTTGGCCAGCACTGGACTCTTCGTGATCATGGTGTATCCCCTGCCAGCTAAGTATTAGCACTGGACTCTTGATTAAAGCAACCTGTAAACAGAGCGTGCCCTCCCTCTCCGGCCCGTTTGCCTCTGATAATTGAGAAATAATGCCTGTGACCAGAATTGCAGGTGCATCGTTTCCAGGTTCTCTAATCTGGCTCTAAAATGAATCACAGCACCAGCTTGTGCAACATTCCCCTCTCTCCTTCTGTCCTGACGAACTCGCTTGCAGTCAGAATGTAAACCGAGTGAGAAGTGGGGAGACCAACCAGTGCACCAGGCCCTGACTGTTCTTGGCTCTGCTAACCCCCTCCCTCGCCGGAGAACCCTGGCTTGCCTCGCAGGGCCCTGCAGCCGCATGATAACGACTGTAAGAACACCCGTGGAATCGCTGGGATTTACCTAGGCAGGCAAAGGTTGCCTTTGGTTGTCGTTTATTTATGAGGACTGTGATCTCTTAATTGGCGATGGTGCCTCTCCCAGGGTTCACTGTTTATCCAAATCAGTGTTTGTTAGTCGGGGAGACGTGGTCCAGATGACAAATCAGCTCTGGCGCTCCTCCTACAATTGCTTCTGCAGCTGCTCCCTGCTTCCTCACCTCCCCAGCTCCCGGGAGGCAGCCACAGGCTGCTTCTAGGCCCTCCTGCCTTGTCTGCTCTAACTACTCCTATGCGTTCAGTGCCTCAGCAGTAATGACCCCTAACTTAACCCCACCTTGACTACTGTGCTGTTTCAACTGCTAACTTCTCTCCGTATTCTCTGCTCCTGAAGTGCATCGTGGGGGATGCACCATGCACAGACTCCTTTCTCTTCTCACCCCGGTCATTCTTGCTTCCCTCTGAAGTCTTAGTGGTTTCCAGTGCAGCACCCCTTAAAGTTGAATGCCACTCTGCTTGTCTGGTCAAAACGCAGATTCTGATCAGCAGGTCCGGGGCGACGCCTGAGGGCCTGCGTTGCTGCGAGCTCTGGGGTAGGGGTGGGGAGGGAAGCCCACCACCCCTGCTCTGCAGACCACAGGAGGCCCAGTGCCAGGGGTCCAGCAGCTGCTGCTTCCTGTTGCCCACTGCCCTTACATCGAAGCTATCAGGGAATCTCTTATTTTTTCTTGATGAATTGCACACGGCCTTTTTCTGGGATTATTGGCCTGCCACTCCAGAAAGTTCCCCTGCCTTTTTTTTTTTTTTTTTTTTTTTTTTTTGGACAGACAGGCAGAGTGGACAGTGAAAGAGAGAGAGACAGAGAGAAAGGTCTTCCTTTGCCGTTGGTTCACCCTCCAATGGCCGCCGCGGCTGGCACGATGCGGCCGGCGCACCGCGCTGATCCGATGGCAGGAGCCAGGAGCCAGGTGCTTTTCCTGGTCTCCCATGGGGTGCAGGGCCCAAGCACCTGGGCCATCCTCCACTGCACTCCCTGGCCACAGCAGAGAGCTGGCCTGGAAGAGGGGCAACCGGGACAGAATCCGGCGCCCCGACCGGGACTAGAACCCGGTGTGCTGGTGCCGCAAGGCGGAGGATTAGCCTAGTGAGCCACGGCGCCGGCCTCCCCTGCCTTGTTAACTGCCACCAGGAACCCCTCATCCACTTGCTCTATTCCCTTCATGTCCAGCTTGGTTTTACTTTGGTTCCAGAATTTTCAAACTCTCCCCGAGCTGTGATGTCCTCTGTTGTCAACAAAGGTTTCTATTTAACTTTATTTTTCCTGTTTTCTTTTGTTCTCTTCCCCAAAGACTTCCAATGTATCCCCCAGACACTTCCTTTCCAAAATGAGGTGGTTAAAAATGCAGGTGACAAGGATGGAGGTGAGCATTTTGGAATACGACCTCTCCTTGCTTTCCTCCGTTACCCTCATTGTTCTGTTGTATTTCTAACTTTCTCTCTTAATTTTAATTTATTCTTTCTGAGTTTTGAGTGTTTCATCATAGCAGTTTGGATTTTTTCCAATCCCATGATTATCTCTCTATTAAAACCTTAATACAAAAAGAAATTAAAAAAAAAACTCGACTGCTCATTACTTTGATTTGTAGCAAAGAGAGAATGGAACATTACTGCTAGAGTGTTTCGAGAAACCATATTTACATTTGCATCAGCTCAATTTAGGTGCCTGATTAGGCTGCGCGCTATGATGAAGTTGCACTTACCAGTCAAGGGGAAGTGGCGTGGGCCAGAGTAATGAGCTGGAGACTTCAAGGCAGGAGCCCTGAGTGCTATTTCTGGCTGTGACTGGCAACCCCTTTGACCTTGAGCAGGTCTGTCTCCCTGTCTCAGACCCTAAGAGCACTGATTTGCCTCTGAGGGCTTCTATGAGTGGCCGGTCACTTAAGTGTTGATTGTGGTGGGGGCATGGAATGGAGGCGGGATCACAAATGGAACCGGAGACAGGATCTCTGCTCTGATAGTTCTTCCCAATAGTCGATTAAGATAAGAGATGGTGTCTGAGAAGTGGACTGACTGCGCAGATCTTGGTCTGATAGGGATATATGACAGGCTGAGAATTTAGTCAATAGAATGTAAAAGCTTGCCCTAATTAGGCGAGATGCATTCGCATTCTGTTATTTAGGGGGGGCTTAACCAGAGAGTCCATTGTCTGTTTTGTCTTAACAGTGCCACTCTGAGATTGTGGGTTTCATGCCTGAGTCCAGCGAGCTGTCACTGTCACTGACTGGTCTCTGGAGGGCCATCCTGTGAAAGACAGGCTCAGGAAGCAATCTCTAAGTTTAGGAGCAAGAGCTTAGCCCATGGCAACTCCAATATTTGCTGGAATCATCTTGCTCCTTCTGGCAGCCTGTGAGGCCAGTAAGAATGCACGCGAGAGAAGATTCAATCAGTCTTCGGTTGAGCTGTCACCCCACAAAGAGCTGGACTGAGAAGTGAGGGTGAGGAGTGAGGGTTAATATGTTTGAAAAGGAAAGCAAGAGAATTATAATATTCCCCCTTCTAATATAGATAAGTTCTCAAATACAGGCTTTCCCTCTGCAGATGTTGTAACAAAAGCAACACTCAAGGTTTATATCTCATCCCCATTCTTGTATAGGCTAATATTTATGGAGAACAATCTAATAACAAGAGGCAATATTTCTCAAGCACTGTTCTAAGTGCTTTGCATCAATTAACTCATTTAATTTTCACACTAATCCATTAGGTAGGCAGGATTGTTGTCCCCATTTTACAAATAAGAAAATTGAGGGACGAAAAATCTAAACAATTTGCCCAAGCTTCTACAACTGAGGCTCAGCATTAGAACCCTGGCCACCTGGAAGCTTCCCTCGTAAGTACCCACGCCTACATGAATACAAATCTGTAACAGAGACAGCAGCAGTCTCCGGGGCCTCCAGGGTTTGAGAGACCGGGAGCTATTCTAGAACCAGCTACCCTCTCAGAGTGTGAGCACACTCTGACATCCAAAGGGAAACAAGAGAAATTTGGAGTTCAGTATTAGACTCTTGCTGGGCAGGGGCCAGTGCTGTGGTATAGCAGGTAGCACCGGCATCCCATAGGGGCGCCAGTTCAAGTCCCAGCTGCTCCTCTTTCGATCCAGGCTATGGCCTGGCAAAGCAGTAGAAGATGGCCCATGTCCTTGGGGCCCTGCCCCTGTGTGGGAGACCTGGAAGAAGCTCCTGGCTCCTGGCTTCTGATCAGTGCAGCTCCGGCCATTGTGGCAATTTGGGGAGTGAACCAGCGGATGGAAGACCTCTCTCTCTCTGCCTCTCCTTTCTCTGTGTAACTCTGACTTTCAAATAAATAAACCTTTGGAAGAAAAAAAGAATCTTGCTGTGCAGTAGTTATGATTTGTTCCACCTTTAGAAGGAAGAAAGGTCTCTTTCACACTGTTGTGCAAGGGACTTCCACGTGATTCTGCCCAAACACCATCGGAAAGTCTCCTTCTTCCCTTTCAGGGTCCGTCCATTCTCTATCTTAGATGAAAGGTACGTGTGAAGACCATTTGACTTCTAGTTATCAAAAGCTTTCTAAAACAATGAAATGGCGCATCGATTCTCTTTGAGACCCAGTATTTCCCCCAGAAAGCCCTTACGATTTCTCGATAAACTCTCTCCCACTTTGTCTTTCTGCATGACAAGATGGGAACTGGGAGACGACCCTGCAGGTGACTTGCTTTAGTCTACGTAGGCAAGGCCTTCAACTTGCCAGAGAAGTTGCCACTAGAGAGAAAAGCAGAGGAGATGAGTGTGCATCCCCCTGGAAGAAGGTCTAGCCCTATGGTAGCCCTGGGACCCTGTTTTTGCCCAACAGTGAATGGCAAACATCCCAGAATGCTCCTGGAGCAGCAGCGTGAGGCCGTTCCCTCCTCACCCACTGAAGGACCACAGAATGACTGGTTCCTGTTTCCCCAACTGCAGGTTCATGTGCAGTAACTGATCCCAGAGAAACAGAGTGGCACAGTGTAAGAGCTGGCGCATTAAATGATCAGAAAACCATTACCCACTGATAGGACGGTTGGTGGTGCAGCGTGATTAGAGCCAATCCCCGTGGGCCGGCCCTGAGCTGCTGCCCAGGCTTTAACTGGCTGCCAGGCCCTCCGGACTTGGGCCTGGGCCTTGATGAGAAGGAAAATCCATAATGGGCAAGAGGAAACAGATGCTTTATTCCCTCTGGTTCTGAATGCTCTTTGAAGTGGATAGTAGTGTCCGGATTCCCAGGTCTGACTTCAGCTCCAACACAGGTTTTAAAAAATTATTTCAATGAAATCCCTGCTTCTTTGGGTCTGGGGTAAACCAAAAAGTCTAAGGTAAATTAAATCTTATTTTACTCAGTTGGAGGGATTCTCTGCTTAAACATATTCCAGAGTGAATTTTCCTTTTTTTTTTTTTTTTTTTTTTGGAGGGATGGAAAAAGAAATTCTTCACCCAAGAAAAGGCTCACTCTAAGTTTGCCTTATAGAAAATGTGTAGGCCTATGTCTACATTCTTCTGTGTTTACCAAAAGCCAGGTTAACCCTTTGTTCCCTGCCTCCTGGATGCACTTGTTGTCACCTGAACAAGTGTTAACTCAGCCACTCCCAGGCTGGGTTGGCCACTCTGCCTCCGTATCTCCAGGTCAATTTCCCACGGTAGTGCTTCAAAGATGTCAAGGACCAGAGCCCCCAAAGCAAGGACCACAGCCCCTTAAAGGATCCGGCTGAATCGAAGTAGACTGGGAGGGACATGGCTGAAAGGAGAGATGGCAGACTGCTCCTGAAGACAGGATTCTGCCCTAGACGTGTGGGCCCAGAAAGTTCCTAGCCCGCCCCTGTACCTGCCTCCCGGGCTGGCAGCCGTGAACTGGATGACTGGGCTTCATCGATCAAAGCTGTCTTGTACCTGGAGACCCTTCCAGTGCTGGACACTACTGGACACTTACCTCTGAGACCCAGCACTAAGCCAGACAGAGCACCTGCTTACTGTGTACATGTAAAAGACATTCTCAGAAAAAGGCCTCTAAATGTATCTTTTACAGACCTGGACTCTGGCGTCTGCCTACTCATAAGCTAACCCTGGCTCCACCATTTACCAGCTGTGAGCCCTTGGGCGAGTCGCTTAACTTCTCTGCACTACAATTTCCTCATCTGTAAAAAGGGGGAGAAAAATTGTTCTGCCAGTATAGAGCTGTTGTAAGGATTAAATAAGGTAATTCACATAAGTCATGCCAAGGGCTAAGTCTTGCAAGAAGCCATTAGTATGTTCATATGGGTGCAGATGCATACGCCAAAATATTAACAGTAGCAACTCTGGATGCTGGAAGAGCAGGTGATTTTTTATTTTTTTCTGTACTTCTTCATGCTTCCCCCCATTTTTTGCATTAGTAGCTAATTTGTAGTTAGAAAGTAATTGCATTTAAAAAAAGGAAATTCTGCAGGACCTCCCCGGCTTGTCTACAGATGCAGGAAAGGGGAGGAGGGGAAGTGAGAGAGGACAGGAAGGCAGCGGGGTGGAGTGCACTGGGGCGTTTAAACCCCAGGAGGCACCTGTGGGAGCTGTGAGGCCAGGACGATGGAGGAGCACTCTTCTTTGAGGGTCCTCGCCCAGGGGCCAGGAATAGGGGACAGATTTATCCTGCCTCAGATGGACAGGGCAGGTCTCAGGTATTTGCCTTGAGCTCTGTAGCTCCTGGGCGGGGCCTAAGGGGTGGGCAGGTCCAGCCCATTTCCAAGTGCAAGGCCAGCTGAGCCCTTGGTGTTGACCAGAGTGAGGGCAGTTTTGTCACCACCCACCCCACTCCCAGGCCTCCCCAGACCCCACGGCAGGCCCTGGAGCGGAGCAGTCCTCCCCAGACCCCACGGCAGGCCCTGGAGCGGAGCAGTCCTCCCTTCCTTTGCCTGTCTCAGCAATTACAACTCGTTAAAGAATCTAACCCATTAGTTAAATCCGGGCCCAGCATCTGACTCTGACCTCCTACGGCAACAGGGCCACATGCTGACTCCATGCCGCCTGATTTGTCCTCAATTTATAAGCAACACAACCTATAAATAGAAACCCTTTTGCTAAATTCCCCAGGAGGCATCAGCAGGTTTGCCAGCTTGTGTGTGTTTTCTTCTTTCTTTTTTTTAAAAACCAACATGGTAGGCTCATCTCCGCATCCTCACCCCCAGCTCAGCCGGAGGGCACAGCGGCAGGCTTGGAGGTTGGGGTAGGCACACCTCAGCCAGGCCTGCAGAGCTTGCGTGGAGAGGGGACCCCACCCCACGCCGGGTGCCCACTCACCTGTAGATCCTGTACCTGGTGGTGAAGCCCTGGCGGTAGCGCTCCATGAAGTCGGCGTACTCCTGGGCGCGGTGGAAGGGGCCGCGGTCGCTGAGCAGCCAGTCCAGCGGGGGCTGGCCGGCCGACGAGGCATGCTGCTCGGGGCCCGCCGAGAGCGCCCACACCCACGCGGGCAGGCCCAGGGCCAGCAGGGCTGCCCATGGCACCGCCGCCGGCCCAAGCCCTCTAAGCCGAGTGCCACGCTGCCACCTCATGCTTCTCCAGGGCGGTTGGTTTCTTCATTCTCTCGCCACGCTCTCCCCCTCTGCGCTGCTCCTCCAGGGCTCCGAAACTGGAAAAGTACAAGAGTGATTTCAGGTGGGCGCCCCTGTCTGTGACCGGCACGCAAAACTGGGCAGGGTGGGCGTTTGGAGTAGCGGCTGAGATTCCCGCCTGGGACGTCAGGTGCCTGGCATCAAGTCCCGGCTCTGCCTCCCACCCGCCTCCTGAATGCGCACCCAGTGAGGCAGCAGGTGGGGGTGCGAGTAATCGGGTCCCTGCCGCCTCCATGGGAGACTTGGGTGGCGCTCCAGGCTCCTGGCCTCAGCCTGGCGCGGCCATCTGGGGCGTGACCCAGAGGTTGGAAGAGTCTCCCCTCCCCCTTCTCAGTGTCGGTCTCCCTTTCAAATAAATTAAAGTCAGGGGAAGAAAAAGAAACAGGGGGCAGGGCCCATTTGGAAATCCTTCATCCTGCTAACTACTCGGTTCTAAGAACCGAGTAAAGCGCTCAATACATATCATTTTATTTAATTCCTCAAACAAACCTTTGAGGAAACATTGCAGTCATCACTTTACAGACGAGAAGATGGAGCTTACAGAGATTAAGACGGTCGCTTAAGTTCACACGGATATCGAGTGGAAAAGCCAGAACTGGAGCTCAGGGAGTCTGACTCGTAACCCTTGGGTTTGCTTCCAGGCTTCCTGCCTTGACTCAAGCCCACCACCTGCTCTGTCTTCTGCTGGCAAAAAGACTCAATTTGCTTCCATAACCACTGCACAGACCATGCACTGCTTCCAGAAGCTTGATGTGAGGGGCACAGCAACCCTGTTCTCCACAGTGGAGTACCTGTAATGCATTGGAGTGCAATGGACTTTTTTTTTTTTTTAAAGATTTATTTATTTACTTGAGAGTCAGAGTTACACACAGAGAGGAGAGGCTCAGAGAGGCAGAGGGAGACAGAGAGAGGTCTTCCATCTGCTGGTTCACTCCCCAATGGCTGCAACAACCAGAGCTGCGCTGATCCGAAGCCAGGAGCCAGGAGCTTCTTCTGGGTCTCCCACACAGGTGCAGGGGCCCAAGGACTTGGGCCACCTTCTACTGCTTTCCCTGGCCATAGCAGAGAGCTGGATCGGAAGTGGACCAGCCAGGACTGCATCCGGCACCCATATGGGATGCCGGAACTGCAGGCGGTGGCTTTACCCACTACACCACTGTGCCGGCCCCGCAGTGGACATTTTGAGATGTTTACAGCCCCTGTCTTGACTGTTGAACAGTGTTTTTTCTTGATACTATTCCTTGAACTCTTTACTTGGTGTAGGGTTAATCTTACATACTAAAATACACTGAAAGTAGATTTCTGTAAAATTAAGAGTGGGAAGAGGAGAGGGAGGAGGAGGAAGGGTGGGAGCGTGGGCGGGAAGCAGCACTATGCCCCTGAATCTGTACGTAGGAAATACGTGAAATGTGTACACTTTAAATACAATTTAAAAGAAGAAAAGTAGTGAAGTGCCCCGGCTGCCCTGAAGCAGGGTGAGCAGGCTGCCCTCCGCGGGTTCATTGTCGGCTCTAGCAAACACAGGTCTCACTGGTCATGTGGAAGACCCGGCCTGACTCTGAACATCTGGTCTGTTCTTTCCGAAGGGTGAGAACGGGAAGCTGGACGGCACTCTTGCCCTCTCAGGGCACCCGGGCAAACAGATGCCCACCGACTTCCACCTCTCCTCCCTGGGCAAGGCCAGGGCTGCGCCGCCCTGCTGTATCCTCCTGCCCCGGCTCCCGTGGCCACAACGCGGGCCTCCTGACTGCCTTGTTGGGATGAATGAGCACCTGCCCTGCCCTCTCTGACTGGAGGAACGACGACCCTGACCTTCGAGGTAGCTGCGCTCCTGGCTCAGGCTGGGTTTCTGCTTTCCGGCCTGTGCGCTTTGTCAAAGGACTGCTCAGTCACCTTCATCAACCGCAGGGCAGGCGCAGGGCCCCGTTCGGTACACAGGCCTTGTTGGAAGTGTAATCGCGCCTTCAGCCTTTAACTTCTGGCACCAGCTATCAGAGTCCTGCCCATGTCCCCGCCCTGGCACCACTTCAGAGTGTTGCCAGGATGACTTCCCACTCCTGCTCCCGTAACGCGTGGCTTAAGGAGTTTCTCTGGCTACTGAAGCCCAAGACAGCTTCCCTGGGATGAAGCCAGGCAGGGATGCTAATTCCCTGGCACTTCCAGGTTCCGTATGGGGCAGGCCCTTGATGTATGCTGCCTTCCAGAGACTCACAGGGCACTCTGGTATGGCTCCAGCTCAACAAAGCCCCCAGGTTTCCCATGGGTCAGTGAGAAACGTGAAGGAGTATGCAGAGACTGGAGCCAAGGATTTATCTTAGAGACTCCCAGCTGAACGTTGGCCAGGGAGTCAGACATCCTGGTCTCAGGACTCGTCCAAGCTTGCTTTCCCAGAAGCTGGGTGCTAGGTGCGTGCTAGGAGCCGGCGCAGGCAGTGAAACAGACCCTTGCCTAATGAACTGGTTAGGAGCAGGGTGCAAGGAAGAATAACAAGGCGGTGCCTGCCTCCCAGGTCTTACAACATAAGATTCCAATAATTAAAGCAGGCGATAGTGGCACACCAATGGGACAGGCCGATCAATGAAACAGAAAACTCGGAAATAAACCTTATTACATATAGGAACGTAGTTTGTGAGAGAAGGGTATGCAGTCTAATCGGATAGGGGGTAAAATATTTTATACATAATATTGGGAACTTAGTTCCAGTTGGATTAAAAAGTTAAATATAAAAAAGAAAATCATAAAAAGAAGGAAGGAAAATCCCTAAGTATTTTATAATAAGCATGCATTTGCAGAGGAAAAATGTGATTTCAAACTAAAAAGAGGAGTCAGCTTTACAGTTAAAAGGAGTAGGCATTTTTTATATGGATGCAATCTGATGAGGATGCCAAAAATATTTCTCACTTAATCATTCACATATTCATGTATTGAAGAAACATAAATGGAAGACTCCTAAGTGCCAGATACTATGCTAAGCACTGACAATACAAAAGCAAGCGCTCATTACATTGCCTGAAACTCTACCATTAGTGATTAATTCTTCTCATAAAATATGGCTCCAGGTTTTTAAAGGCAGATTGATGGGGGAGAATGTTCATTTAGGAGATTGCAGCTACTTGACACCGAAAGCCAAGGCAGCCAACACGGTAAGGTGGAAATGCACAGATGGGTGGGGGGAGAACGTGGAGACATGGTCCCAGAGATTCCCCTGCACAGTCCCCTCCCACCCAGTGTGGGCGGGACCTGTGAGTCTGCTGGGACACCAATTGTATAATTCGTTTATTGGCCAGTTGACTTTGAGTGAAGGTCTGATTAAAGCAAAATGCGTCAAAAGTTCAGATGCCAGATAATAGTTGAAAGTCCAGTGCGACAGTGAGATAGACTGACAGATAACTTCAAGCAAATCCTGGGTGGGCATGGCCCAAGCAGATGACCCAGTAGCACAGAGGGAAGGGTTCGAGAGCAGAGCACTGACTGGCCAGGCCGTGAGGGTCCCGGACAGGGGCTTGGAGACCTGAGAGCAGTCCTCAGCCGTCAGCTAGCGAGAAAACAGCCATCTCTGTCACCAATCCATGTGAGCTCAGCAGGGACCCTGAGCCCAAGGTGACTGCACACTGTGAGCACCCTGTGCAGAGGAACTGTGAACTTGGACCCAAATTCCTGACCCATGGAAACTGAGATAATGAATTTGTGTCATTCTGTGTGGTTCAGCTGGTGGTAATAATGCTGACAGGTAACAGACAACCAGACCGGCTCCCTTTTCTGCATCAGGCCTGGCTTGATGAGGGCTTTCACCCTCCCTGATACTACTACCCTCTGGGCGAGAAGCAGCTTTCTGGCAGTTTCCTGGACAGAGTGACTCGCTGAGTGACATCACACCTCCCCAGCCTGGTTTGTGGACCCTTCAAGGTCACAGGTTACTTCTTAGTTTCTTTTGTTTTTGATAAGATTTATTTCTTTGAGAGTCAGAGTTGCAGAGAGAGAGAAAGACAGAGAGAGATCTTCATACATTGGTTTACTCCCCCAATTGCCACAATGCGTGGGGCTGAGACAGGCCAATGAGAGGAGCCAGGAGCTTCACCCGAGTCTCCCACGGGAGAGATGTTCCTGGATCATTTTCTGCTGCTTTTCCCAGACCATGAGCAGGAGCTGGCTTGGAGGTGGAGCAGCCAGGACACAAACTGGTGCCGGTATGGGATGCTGGCAATGCAGGTGGTGACTGTACCTGCTCTGCCACAATGCCGGCCCCTGAAATCCCACCACTCACATGCAGCTGTCCCCTAGGTTATTTCATGAATTAGTTCCGTGCGTTTGGTGGAGGGGTCTCTGTGAGGCAGTGATGGTGTGTGGCCAAGCCAGCTGTTTAACCTCCTGGCGCACTGGCCCCCTGTGCAGCTGTCCTACGTAGATGTGCTCACCTCCGGTTGAGGGGTTTCTAAGGGCAGGTGAGACCATGCATGTGAAAAGGGGTGTGCTCTTGCAAAGAAACGCCCTGTGTGAAGTCGATGTGTGCTTCTTGTGGTTCTTTGTTTGTAATTACGCTGTTTCAGAGCTCACAATGGGCTGGGACCTGCCTGGCTGTGGGAGTATCAGCTTCAGAATCAAACGGCTTTGATTGCTGGGCCAAGTCTGCTGAGCACAGCAAGAACGCCTGAATTCGGTGCTGACTGCTCCTCTGCGAAACCTGGCCTTAGGATCACATGGCTTCCGCTTCACTGGCTTTCTTCGGGATCTAAAGACATCCTGACTAAACAGGAAAAATAAAAATCTCTTTAAGAAAAAGAAGTTTTAAACAGGTTTAAAATTTGTTCCCCCAAATCCCTAGAATGCGCTGCTTCAACTCAGGAAAAAAAAAAAAAAAAAGGGACACAATAATTGCTGTGTTGACAGTTGTGCAAAATTCAGGCTTTTGAACAGGAACCGCTTTGGCCATTTCCTGTTTTTGCTCCACAATGATAACACCAGAAATTCTGTCGCAGCAACCTGTCAGGCCAATTTTACCTGTCTGAATTCTCATGACTTCTGGCTGCACTGCTAATACGCAGTGGGAGAAAACAATTAGCGACTTCCACATCATCCTCCCATTTTTCCTTCTTGTCCTAAATGGTTGTGTCGGTAAACCTCATGTCACGTGGTCATGTTCGAGAGCGATGGCTAAATGAGCTCCTTGCTGCAAAGAATTATAAATTTAGCGATTTCATTGACTGTGACCATGCCTGAGACAGTCTAACACCCAAACAAGCAATAAATGAGCTTGCACCGAGGGTATAAGGACAGCCAGTCACAGGGCTTCCTTCAGTGAGTGCGTTAGCTCAAATCTATTCCGTAAGCTGTGAATTAAATGGGTCACAGTTTTGTCAATAGAGAAAATCGAGCACTGTAGATGTGGTCACACAAAAATAGGCAGTGCAATGTTCACAGTGACAGCACTTAATAGGATTACCCTTCTACCCCACAGAGATTATCAGCCAGCTGCCAACTTCTGGAGCTTCTGTGTTGTCTATTGTTTCCAGTCTCCATCTTCTCTAGGTATATCAAAAGACAAAGAAGTGGCCAGTGCCATGGCTCACTTGGCTAATCCTCCACCTGCGGCACTGGAACCCCAGGTTCTAGTCCTGGTTGGGACACCAGGAGGGCAGTGGAAGATGGCCCAAGTGCTTGGGTCCCTTGCACCCACATGGGAGACCGGGAAGAAGCACCTGGCTCCTGGCTTCGGATTGGCACAACCTCGGCTGTAGCGGTCGTTAGGGGGTGAACCAATGGAAGGAAGACCTTTCTCTCTGTCTCTCTCTCACTGTCTATAACTCTCTATGTCTCTCTCACACTGTTTATATCTCTCTGTGTCTCTCACTGTCTAACTCTGCCTATCGAAAAAAAAAAAAAAGACAAATAAGTTAGGATTAGGGCATCAGCTGCTCATGTACTATGCCTTCAAAAGTGAGGTTCAGGTGTCAGTGCTGTGGTGCAGGGGTTAAGCCACCACCTACAACACTGGTATCCTACATAGGAGTGTTGGTTCAAGTCCCAGCAGCTCAGCTTCCAAACCAGCTCTCTAATGCACCTGGGAAGGCAGCGGAAGATGTCCCAAGTGCTTGGTCCCCTGTCACCCACATGGGAGACCTGGATAGAGTTCCAGTCTTCTGGCTTTGGCCTGGTGCAGTCTCTAACATTACAGCCCTTAGGGGAGTGGATGAAGATCTCTGTGTCTCTCCCTCTTTCTCTCTGTTGTTCTGCCTTTCAAATAAATAGAAAAATCTTATTTAAAAATGTGAGATATAAACAGAAGATTTGGAGTTATTTCATGGAGGTATTAAAGATACGATTAAGCCATGGCCATGAGAAAAGGTAAAGTAGGTATGCAAGGGTTATTATAATTAATAATATCACTAATTTAATTATCACAGAGATAACAGAATTGTTGCTTTTAACAGATGAGAACACTGAGGCTGGGAACGGATAAGGGAATTTTGTACCAGGTTACAAATTGCAGTAGCTGAGCCAGGTCCACCTGTCCCCAATCCCACGGCATTTACACCTCACTGCATCAGTTACATGAGTTACAGCTATAAATTCACACACACAAGACAGCAGGCTTTGCACTTACAAGTACATGCCCTTAGGCAAGTCTTTTCCCTGTGGGAGCCTCACGGTACTCATCAGTAAAATGATTGATGAAGCAAGATGATCCCACAAACCTGCCCAGCGCTGACATCCCATAACTCTATGCAAACACAAGGAGCACAGTCTCGCGTGGAAGAGGAAGGCGTTAGGATATCAGTCTTTGGAGAAGCTCTGTGTTCCAGAAAGGGAGCAGAGCATGAGAGAAGTGAGGTATGGAGCAGAAATGTGTGCCTGCCGGAGCAGTGACATTTCATAAAGTCATTAGGCAGTGACATTAAATAAGTTCTCAAGCCATTTAAGTGGTTAATTGGCCAACTCTATTGAGGAGATGTTTTCTTGACTATATCTGAAGGTGGCGGTGGTCAAACAAAAAATAGAAAGTGTGATTTGTCCTTGTCATCCCCAACTCTTGAGGGGAGGCCTATTTTTACTAGAGAGCGAGAGCAGATGGGAGGAAAGACAAGGCATTCTTAGAGGCGAGAGTGTATGTGGGGGTGCGATCGGCTCGGATCAATGATTCCACTCTTCCCTGCTGCTGGGAGGGGCTGCCCGCCTCAACAGACTAACCACGGTGCTCTTGTCCTGGCAACATATTTCCGGCTGCGCGTCCAGAGTTCTCGTTGCTCTCAAGTGAACCCAGGCACCTGTAGCACCTCCAATGCCACTGTCCCCACAAGGATCCAAATACGACCTTGACCTCCACCCCCAGGATTGGTGTGCAACCAGCAGGTTGCACTTGATGCCTTTTCCCATTCTGAGTCAGGAAATGACTTAAAATTGTGGAAGCTATGGATAACTTCCCCTGCATAGATTCAGGTCAACAATATTAACGATTATTTATGCAGAGGTAAGAGCTAATCATAATTACTGTTTACTAAATGTTCTGACTAATTTGAAAGCACTAAGGGAGGAGGGGAGGGGAGGGAGGGAGGCCAGGGCTACCCAGAGGCTGCTGCACAGGAAGGCAGAGGTGAAACTCAGACATTGGTCCCAGAGCTGTGGTGTAGAGGGTAAAGCCACCGCCTGCAGTGCCTGCATCCCGTATGGGTGCCGGTTTGAGTCTCGGCTGCTCTGCTTCCGATCCAGCTCTCTGTTATGGCTTGGGAAAGCAGTGGAAGATGGCCCAAGTGCTTGGGCCCCTGCAGCCACATGGGAGACCCAGAGGAAGCTTCTGGCTCCTGGCTTTGGATCAGCACAGCTCTGGCTCTTGCAGCCATCTGGGGAGTGAACCAGCGGATGGAAGACCTCCTCTGTCTGTCTCTCTCTCTGCCTCTCCTTCGCTCTCTGTGTAACTCTTTCAAATAAGTAAATCTTAAAAAAAAAAGGAAAGAAAAGAAACCAGACATTGTGTTCTCATCCTCACCTGCCTCTGCCCATCAGTCAGTTGGTCAGTTACTAGCAGGGTCTGTGCACAAGGACTGTCCTAGGTGGTGGGCGTATAGCTGATGAACGGCACAGACCGAGCCTCTGCCCTCACAGGGCAGGAACAAATCTCAGGGCTTGTGGATTCTGGAGTAAGCTTGGAACATCACACCCACGCCACACACACATCAGTGACTTCAGGCCTGTCGGCTCCGTCCGCTCTGGGCCCCACGTTTCCAGGCTTCTCTGTGTGATAACCAGCCCTTCACTTTGCAGGGACAGTCATCCATCAGAGGCAGAAGCTTCATACCTGCCCACCAGTGTCCTTGCACTTCCCTTGGTGAGGCCAGCTAACGGACAGGCTTGCCCGGAGCCTTGCACCAGAGAGCCCAGGTTCAAGTGTGCAGTCCAGGGAGGCCCCTGTGCCCCTGGTCGAGGGGGTCTCCAGAAAAGAGAAAATCACACTGCCAACCAAGGAGAAGCTCTGAACAAAAGTCTGCACATTCCAAAGCCTCTTGCCACTTCTGTGTGCTCTCTATCCACATTGGCCTCCCTCAGAACCATTTCTTCTTCTTTAAGAAGGAGCTTCTCTCTTTAAGAATTCTTTAAGAAGCCCAGTGGCTCCCTGTGGCCCTGAGAACCAATCTGCCTTCTTCTTCCAGGCCCTGAGACCCAACTCGCCGGCCCCCATCAGCTGCTCGATGCGGCGTCAGTATGGGACTCCACAGCAGAGCCAGGTTTGTGAGTCAGCAGAAGATGGCCCAAGGGCCCGAGACACTCTCACCCGTGGAGGAGACCAGGCTGGAGCCCCAGGCCCCTGGATATGGCAACCATTTGCAGAGAGAGCCAGCAGATGGAAGATCCCTCTCTGTCCCCCTCCCTGCCTCCAACTCCATAACTCTGCCTTTCAAATAAACAATTTTTTTAAATGCCTGGCCAGTTTGAGACCTAGCTGTTCCACTTCTGATCCAGCTCTCTGCTGTGGCCTGGGGAAGCAGTAGAAGATGGCCCAAGTCCTTGGGCCCCTGCCACACCAATGGGAGACCTGGAAAAACTCCTGGCTCCTGGCTTCAGATCAGCGCAGCTCCGGCCAATGCATTCAGTTAGGGAGTGAACCAGCAGACGGAAGACCTCTCTCTGCCTCTGCCTCTCTGTAACTCTTCCTTTCATATAAAATAAATCTTAAAAAAAAAATGCCTGGCCCTGGTGAGTACTGTGTGTGTTCACTCTTATTTTTTCCACTGCTTTGACACGTATTATTAGACATCTTTGGTTTTCCACTGGTGTGGTGGCTCTTGTTTATAGGTAAGAAAACGGGAGCCTGTGAGGATAAAGCCTCTCCTAACACCTGTGTTCCCATGAGCCTCTGGCAGTCCCTGCAGGTCACGCGGCGACCCTCCCACTGCCCCCGCCCCCAGAGCTCCCCAGTCAGCCATGGCAGTGGGGGTTCAGTCCAGGCCCCCTGGCCTTTCTCCTGTACTCCCATGTTTCCTCAGCTGGCTGGCTGTGAGACCTGCCCTGTATCCACTCTCACCCTACAAGTGCCCAACACGTCATTCAGACTCCTTTTCTCCAGGGAGAAAAGTCTCCTTTCAAAGTCAGGCTCCGTGTAGCTTGTGTGGCTACACTGCCTTCCTGCCGTGTTTAGGTCTTGCCTGGCTTCCACCTGGACACATGATGACATTGGAGGCTCCTGGCCCGGCGTTCTCAGCAGCCCGAGTGCTGGCAGTGGTTGTGTTCACGGGGGAGGCTGGAGGTTAGAATGGAGACAGGGAGGGAAGAAGGGACTAACTTGCATCTTGGGCTGGGGTATGTATGTATGTTTTCTATTTTGGAATCGTTGGAACAACTCTCCTGAAGATGTTGATACGGCTCTCCACTTGTGAGTCAGTGTGGAAACTGCTTAACATTTCACACTGAACGAGGAACCTTCTAGCTGCAGAAGTCCAATGAATCATTCAAGGGCCCACCACTGGTTTGGAGCAAAGCCAGGACTTGAATTTGAGTCTCTCAAGCCTAAACTCAGAGCTTGTTCTGTCTCTATTTCACACGTCTCCATGAAAAACTCAAAAAGGCAAAATCTGAAACCTATGAGTCCCAGATCTCCCATTCCAATCACCTCCAATTACGCTTAGATATTGGTTGCAATGTGCCAGACATCAACAAAAGCACTTTGCATGCATTAACTCATTTAGAATACTACTCAGTCATAAAAAGAAGGAAATCTTGTCTTTTGCAACCAAATGGATGCTTAGTGAAATAAGCCAGTCCCCAAAAGACAAATATCATATGTTTTCTCTGATATGTGGCACTAAACATAGAACACAAAAAATGTATAGGAACAAAATGGGCACCTTGTGATTTGTTGGGTTTAGCCCTTGTTTATGCTCCTGTGGAACTGTGGTCTTTCTCTTTTTTACTTGTTGAACATCATAGTTAGTGGTGCATTAAGCCTGGGATTATAGAGCAGACTGAAATGACGTTTTTGCAAAAATAAAAGAAAAAAAGAAAGGAAGCAAAGAGGGGATTGAGGGAGGGAAAAGTGGAGAGATGAAGTATGGTTATCTTCTTAGAATTGTACCTATGAAATCTTTCCTCTTTATATTAATAAAAACATAAAAGCAAAGCAAAGAAAAAATAGTAATTCTGAGGCTGGTGCTGTTACAGACGGTCCCCAACCTGACGACACAGGCAACGGTCGCATTCTTCAGAAACTGTGCTTTGTGTTTGGAAATTTGATCTTTTCTGCCCATGGCGATGTATGGTGCAAGGTTCTCCCAGGGTGCACGGCGGCGGCAGCAGCAGCCACAGCTCCTGTGCAGAGCCCCTCGGCCACGAGGAGAAACAGCCCACGCTCCACAGGGCGGTGTTGCCAAGCTAGGCTGGTCCGTAGGGTAGGTGTATTAAATGCATCTTCTGCTTAGGATCTTTTTTTTTCTTTTTCTTCTTTTTTTTTTTTTTTTTTTTTTGACAGGCAGAGTGGACAGTGAGAGAGAGACAGAGAGAAAGGTCTTCCTTTGCCATTGGTTCACCCTCCAATGGCCGCCGCGGCCAGCGCACTGCGCTGATCCGATGACAGGAGCCAGGTACTTATCCTGGTCTCCCATGGGGTGCAGGGCCCAAGCACTTGGGCTATCCTCCACTGCACTCCCTGGCCACAGCAGAGAGCTGGCCTGGAAGAGGGGCAACCGGGACAGAATCTGGCGCCCCAACCGGGACTAGAACCCGGTGTGCCGGCGCCGCAAAGCGGAGGATTAGCCTACTGAGCCGCGGCGCCGGCCCGGCTTAGGATCTTTTCAACCTGTGATTAGTTTCTCAGAAAATGACCTCCTCAGAAGTTGAGGAGCATCCGTGGGATGTCCAGTTCACGGAGAAAACCTGGGAGCTTAGCCGCCAGCAGTGTTCTGCTGAGAGAATCCTTTGTGCTGTTTAAATGACCTATACACTTAAGAGCCACAGCCCTTAATAAGGGAGCCGTGGTCACAGGGGGTTATCCTAAATTCCTTCAAGTCACACTCACTTAAAAAAATGGATATGGATTGAGGAAACGTCTAAAATTTCAGAGTGCAAAAGCAAGATTGACCTAAAATCATTTCCCAGCTTGAATAGGGGTGGTTAAGCCTCCCGCTTCTTTGGAAGCCGCCACTCCTGTGTAGATATCCGCTCGGCTTGGCTCAGTGAGACAGCAGTGACATTTCACTTTGCAGCTTCAAAAAGCAGGGGGTCAGGACTCTCCCCGCCTGGCCTGGTGGACACTCCACTGTGCTGGTATCCAGTGTGCCCCTGAGTTACACGGCTCTTCCCTTAGATCCTCACGACCCAACAGCCTGTGCCTGAGTTCCCTTCTGCTGCCTTTCCGCACGCCCTCAGCCCATCCATCTAGGGTAGAAGGGGCCATACCCTTGCTGGCCCCATGCCGTCAGCTCTCAGCTCCCCCACTGCTTGCAGCAGCGAGACAGACCTGTAAGAATCGTCTGCCCTTCTGCCTATTCTGAACTGTACTACTGTCTAGGGTTCCTCTTGGCATATTCTGGCCTGTATGGGGGAACTCCTGTCACGGTAATCACCCAAATCATGCCATCTGGTCCCTGTCCCTGGACATGCACAGCCACTCCCTATAGCTCTGCCTGCTCAAGCTGGCTGAGATACCCACTCCACACCCCTTGCAGACAGCCAGTTCCATCCTCCGGAAGGGAAACCTTTTCTGTCCTTGCCTTCTTCCAACCTGCTTTCCAGTGCTTAGGCCCAAACTCACTTTCCACCAGAGATTCTGTATACACGTAAGGGAGTTTAAATCCAGCAAAGCCAAAACAAACCCAAGCCAATCACATAGAAATAGCTCATCACGGTGCAGGCTGCAGAACGGAGGTGGGGCCGCCCAGGCGCTCTCCTTGCTGACCTGCTGCCCTCCGTGTGCCCCGTGCTATTGGCTTTCTGCCAGGCCTGTCACTGAATCTGAACCTTTAGCCCAGGCTCTGCCCTATCTGGGCCTGGGCACCAACCAGAATGTAAAACGAGAATGCCCTGAGCGGTGCCAAATGGCACCGAGCTCCCAGGATGTCATAGATGCAGATGTGACCAGCATGCACTTTGTTTCTGGGGCCGTGTTTGTAAATATATGAGTTGCCCGACAGCTTGTGGAATTAAATATAGATGCTCCATCGCAAACTCAAGCTACAATAAACTACGTGCTGCTCAATGAATGTCAATAAGTACACAGAGAAAGAATCATTATCCCTTCTTGTAGCCTAGTCCAAGAAACCTGTTTCTACTGCTTTTGCTTTGCCTTTTTTTTTTTTTTTTAAATAAAGGTGACTCACAGGCTGTGTAACTGGCAGGAACAGTGGGGTGCACAGGGACAGTGGGGTGTGGTGGCAGAAGTCAGTATGGGCCGGCGCCGTGGCTCACTGGGCTAATCCTCCGCCTGCGGCGCCGGCACCCCAGGTTCTAGTCCCGGTCAGGGCGCCGGATTCTGTCCCGGTTGCTGTGGCTCGGGAGTGCAGTGGAGGATGGCCCAAGTCCTTGGGCCCTGCACTCGCATGGGAGACCAGGAGAAGCAACTGGCTCCTGGCTTCGGATCAGCACAGTGCGCAGGCCATAGCGGCCATTGGGGTTGAACCAACGGAAAAGGAAGACATTTCTCTCTGTCTCTCTCTCACTGTCCACTCTGCCTGTCAAAAAAACAAACAAACAAACAAACAAACAAAAAAAAAAAACCACACAAAACAAAACAAAAAAACCCAAAGAAGTCAGTGTGGACTGGGACATCCCAGTCAATCCTTGAGATTGCTGGCCCCAGTCACCAGTTTTTAAACTGCAAAGATCCCCAGATGGCAAGCAAGGTGACCCATCATTGAGAATCCTCCCTGCAGTTCTTAAGCCCAATGCCTCTCCTCCTCTTAGATGGATTTTACAAACAGCAGCCCATTAACAATGGTAACTTGCCAGAAGTTGGAATCCGTGCACTAAAGTCAGCACCCTGCAGGAGTTTGCTGAGGACTCTAACCCGGTCTTTAGCTGAGAGCTTGTTGCCCTGCAACCCTGGGCAATGATGCAAAGCAGCCCCTCTGCCCCCTACACTGCTCAAATCCCAGAAATCCCTAGGCTAGGAGACTATGCAAAACGAAAGGGCCTTTGTATTCAGGACCTCAGTGCTGTCCTGAGGGTGAAGGGTTTACTTGTGTTAATCATTTTGTATGATGGGGCTTCAAAAAGCTTGTGGAAAATGGAATTAAAAGATAAGTTTATTTGGGTGTAAAAACTGTTGAAATCCATGCACTTGAGGGAACATCAAAAAAATTCCTAGAAAATGCATATTAAGAGAAACTGATGCATAGATTCCAAAATATTTTGCACTAGAATAATCTTATCTTTTAATTCCATTTTCCATGAACATTTTGAAATAGCTTGCATTTATGCAATTAACCATGTTGATGCCTGTTTCAGCTGTTTATTGTATTCCTCTTCAACTCTTTAACACCAAGTTCTTTCTCCACTAACAAGGGAGACTATAGACTTACAGAGATTGCAATGATTTTAGCACTGTCTAGTGATCCTTGTGCAAAAATGTTTAAGAGGCCCCAGCGGAAGGAATGGAGTAATTCTAAAACAATCTGACTTAATTCTGGCTTAGGCTGCTACTGACTTCCTGAACTATTTTTGATGAATGAAATTCTTTGTAAAATGCAGTAATAATTTTCCCTCTTACTTCTTTTAGCAAAGTTAATAAATATCTACTCGTTCATCCAATTAATGTTCATTAGACAAAGAACTTTCGATTTAGCCAGAATGTGAAATGAAACAAGAGGGAAGTGGGCGAAAAGGCTAGAGGGGAATGACTGGGTTTGTCTGAAGGTTGGCAGAAATCTTTACTGTAATTCTTACAGAAGCCCTGTTCCCCAATCTCCTAGGAGGAAGACTCTGACCAGAATGTGCACACATCAGAACTCGGGACTCAGATCAGGGGCTGCCGATTCAAAGCCAAAACTATTTGCAGCCTGACTCTGAATTGTGTCACTGGTTTTCAGTCCGAGCATAATATAAAGTAATTCTATTAAGAATTTTTAAAGGCCGGTGCTGCGGCTCACTAGGCTAATCCTCCGCCTTGCGGCACCGGCACACCGGGTTCTAGTCCCGGTCGGGGCCCCGGATTCTGTCCCAGTTGCCCCTCTTCCAGGCCAGCTCTCTGCTGTGGCCCGGGAGTGCAGTGGAGGATGGCCCAGGTGCGTGGGCCCTGCACCCCATGGGAGACCAGGAGAAGCACCTGGCTCCTGGCTCCTGGCTTCAGATCAGCACGGTGTGCCAGCCGCAGCGCGCCGGCTGCGGCGGCCATTGGAGGGTGAACCAACGGCAAAAGGAAGACCTTTCTCTCTCTCTCTCTCACTCTCCACTCTGCCTGTCAAAAAAAAAAAAAAAAAAAAGAATTTTTAAAGAATAAATCAGAATTTTGTTTCTCATAGTGAAAACAAAATGTACTTAAGTCAGAGACAACCTTTTAGACTAACGGTTCTCAACTGAGGAGTGGGGAGGGAGGACACAGCCCCCAAAGGACCTCTGCGGATATCTAGAGACATATGGGGTTCCAGTAAGTGGGAGGAGAGTGAGTGTAGTGAGTGTCGCATGGAGTGGATTAAGACCATCCAAGCTTCTAAATAGCCTAAACTGCATGGAAAAGTGCCCCGCAAATAATTCCCTGCCCCAGATGTCAGTGACGCCGAGGTCGAGAAACCCAGACTTAACACTAACAAATTCTAACGTACTCGGACGCACAAAGCGTCTCTGGGAAGTGGAAGATCCACTATTCAGGGAGGTGTTGCACGCGTGTCTACTTTCCCAACATGCATTGGGGTGGCAAACACCAAGGTCTATTCACCTCCACATTCACTCTGTCTAGGCCTTTGGTTTCACACTTGATAGATGCTTGACAACAATTATAACAAAACCTATGGAAGATTCCTATTTATTGAGTGCTCATTTCCTATTAGTAACTCTGCTAAGCACTTCCTGTTCCCATTCTGCTAAGCATTTCATTGCCAACAAGGTAGCTGCTATTATTCCTTGAGGAGTATCCCTTGTCGGCATGCCTGGATTTGAGTCCCAGCACTGCTCCTGACCCCAGCTTCCTGTTAATGCACAGCTTGGGGGGCAGTAGATGATGGCTCATGAGGTTGAGTCCCTGCCACGCATATGAATGACTCAGATCAGTTCCTGGCTGCTGGTGTTCACCTGGCCCAGGCGCGGCTATTACTAGCATCTGGGAGTGAACCAGGGAATTGGGTCTGTCTCTCTCTCTCTCTTTTTCCCTCTCCCTCTCTCTCTCTCTCTCTCTCTTTCCCCCCTTCCCCTCTCACAAATGAAATTTAAAAAATAATTGCAAACAAAATGTTTATTTAGAACTAAGATGTGTGTGTGTGTATATCTATGCATATACATTTATTTCCTAGTGTAGGCATTTACACACACACACACACACACACACACACACACACTCTTTCCTAGTTTTGGCCACCCTAGCCCAGTGGCATTCATCTATCCTCAGAATCTTGCATTCTAAGTGTTTTTCTTGCTCAAAGGAGCCAGGGTTCCTCAGAGAAAGGGATGGTCACACAGCTACAGCAGTTAAAGCATGGGAGGAGCCTGTGGCTTCTTTTTGTGACAGAAGTAGTGTTGTGCTGGTAAATTTTTAGCAACTTGCCAGGGGAGAAACTGACGGTAACATTTGCTGATACCCAAGAAGGAGATACTGCTCACACCCTTGATTCCAAGTTATCAGGTTGATGTCAATGACTAACCAAATTCCTGAAACATTTACAACGGGAAACCACAAGTCAATATGATGCTAGCTCCAGCACACCACTGGGATAAAAAAAAAGAACCTGGAGAATATTAGCTACATGTCAAAAGGACAGACATCCACATTGCAGAGTCTCCCCTCATGAATTCTAGGATCATAGTAATATTATATTCCAGTGAGGCCACATTTTATCTATCTCTGTTGAGAGGAAAAAAAATACACACAGCATGAGAAAACTTTTTGTTCTAATAGATTACCAACTAATACATGTAAAAACAAATGACCGGGGGCCGGTGCTGTGGCATAACAGGTAAAGCCGCCACCTGCAGTGTCAGCATCCCATATGGGTGCTGGTTTGAGTCCCGGCTGCTCCTCTTCCAATCCAGCTCTCCGCTATGGCCTGGGAAAGCAGTGGAACGTGGCCCAAGTCCTTGGGCCCCTGCACCTGCATGGGAGACCCATAAGAAGCTCCTGGCTCCTGGCTTCAGATCAGCACAGCTCTAGCCATTGTGGCCAATTGGGAGTAAACCAGTAGATGGAGGCTCGCTCTCGCTCTCTCTCTCTCTCTCTCTCTCTCTCTCTCTCTACCTCCCCTTTTCTAACTCTTTCAAGTAAATAAATATTTTAAAACAAAGAAACAAAAAAAAAAAAAACAAATGACAGGTGGTAGGTATTTCACCTGATGATTAAGAAAGCTGTGTCCCACATCAAAGCATTTGGGTTTGATCTCCACTCCAGGCTCCTCATTATAGTTTGCATCTAATATAGACCCTGGGAGGCAGTAGGGATGGCTCAAGTACTTGAGCCCCTGACACCCATGTGGGAGACCCAGATTGAGTCCCAGATACCACCTTACTGTTGGAGCCTCCCTCCCTCCCCTTCCCCTCCCCCCTCCCCCCCTCTCTCTCTCCCTCACACACACACACACACACACTCCCTATCTTTAGCCTCTTGAATAAAACTTGAACTAGAAAGTCATCATTCAGTAATCATCATGGACAACCCATCTGGGTCAGAAACATGAAAAGGGCTAAACCATCCAGTAAAAGCTGATGAAGAATGAACTAATTTATGTCTCAAAGCCTCTCCCTCAAAATACTCAATTATACACAGAAAAAAATTACTAGGAATAATCTTTTTTTATTTGACAGATAGAGTTAGAGACAGAGACAGAGACAGAGACAGAGAGAGAGAGAGAGAGAAAGGTCTTCCTTCCGTTGGTTCACTCCCCAAATGGCCGCCACAGCCGGCATTGCACCAATCCAAGGCCAGGAGCCAGGTGCTTCCTTCTGGTCTCCCATGCAGGTGCAGGAGCCCAAGCACCTGAGCCATCCTCCACTGTCTTCTCGGGCCACAGCAGAGAGCTGGACTAGAGGAGGAGCATCCCAGACTAGAACCGGCGCCCATATGGGATGCCAGCACTGCAGGCGGAGGATTAACCAAGCGAGCCACGGTGCCAGCCCTTGTGAATAATCTTGAGAGCCACCATCTTACTCAGCCGGTCCCAGCTAACATCCCCAATAACAGCGCACGTAGACACCATGAGCCACGTGACAGATCCCAGTGAGATTCCAGAACTACTGCTGTGACCGTCTGCCGCAGCAGCGTGACAACTACACGTAAGGGTCAGTTCTGGGTTGCAGCTCCTGTTCATCTCAGTTCTGGGCTGGAGTTCCTGTTCATCGGGTGAGCTGGGGGGGGGGGGTCCTCTGGGTGGAGAACATACGAAAATTCTTTATATCCTCACACAGCTTCTCTGTGAGACTGAAAGTATCCCAAAGTAGGAAGAAATCACACATAATCACAGTTGATGGTGCCAGCACTGAAACCCTACTTGGTCTCACTGCAGGCCACAACTCCAAAATATGCAGGACTTCTAACCCTGGGATAAGACAGAATCTCACCATGTACAGTGGAGTAAACACACATGCAGTCTTCCCACAGGGCTGTCTCCTGGGCTGTCTAATGTACAAGCTACATACATATTAGCAGCTACATTCAACAGGTAAAAAAGAAATAGATGCACTTAATTTTACTATTTTATTTAAACTTAACTATGTAAAACATCATCTGAACATGTCATTAATGCAAGACAATCATTACTGAGATAATTTTTTCACATCAACTGAGATATAGTGTTTACACTTATATAAGAGTTTACACTTAGAGCACATCTCAATTTTGAAATTCATTTTTCATCAGAAACACTGGATTCTTTATTTAGATTTCAAGTAATTTATAGGTAAAGGATAGATTTACATACCTGAGTTATTCTAAGAGCACTTTAAAAATTTCTATCATGTGAATGGAGTATAAATTTTTAAATTTTATTAAGATTAAAGTGAAACACTCAGCTTCTTCGTAGCACACACTGCGTACGTAGTAAGAGCTCAATAGCAGCCTGTGGCTAGTGGCTGCCATAAGGGGCAGCGCAGGGCTGGAGACATCCAGAATCCACCCTGTGCATGCCTCATATCCTCCCACATCTCAATCCTCAGGCCGCTGCACTGTTCACCCCCTGCAATGGGTGCCCATGTACTATAACTTTATAGGAGCAGTACACTCTTTCCTTTGTGTTGCCTTAAGCATAAAGATGTTGAGTGACACATAGTCCTACCCAAGTGAAGGAGGCAGAGGTCTTGGCTCCCGCCTCTCTGCCTCCGACTACCAGGTTCACCTCCCCTGAATCACGGCTCCTTCCGCTCCTTCCAGATGAATGCACACGGAAGCACACAGCGCAATGTTGCCTGCAGGGAAAGGTCCTTCCGATTGAAAAGCACTGGACAGGTGTTAATTGCTCTGATTGTGGGCATTATCACAGGACAGAAGACATAGCCATCCCAAATTCCTCTGACTCCAAACAAGTCAGTGAACTTGCTATTTTGACTTCCCCCCTGTTCAAAATGATAAAGGACACATCACCCTCTTCCAACCAACCCTCCCACACCTGCACTGCAGAATGAATTCGAAAGCTGTGAAATGCTCTGCCGTCCTGAGAGAAGTATTGCTAAGGAATGGGGATTGCTGATTGCTGCCGGCTGCTGCAAATCTAGGTGCTGTGTATATTTTTGTTATGATTTTATATATTCCCCAATTCTGCACAAAATGATTCATTGTTTTAGCACACAGGAATTTTTAAGAAAATCATTCTTTTCTAACTGGAAAAAGATTGAAAGTAGGGTCTTTTGAGCACTGGTTATTTCCCCATCATTTAGAAGACGCTAAGCAAGACGTGAGTCTTAGCTGCTCTTCTGAGACAGCCTCAGCCACCAGTGGGAACAGCTGGTTAGAACATCTTCCCTTTCCAGTGACCTCGGCAGCTCCCATTCGACGGCTCCACTTGTGTGAGGCGGAGCTGAGGTTTCATCTAAACAAACAGAAACCATTCATCACCCTCATTCATAAACGTCACTCCTGCAGCTACTGCCCGGCCCCTCCAGCCTTGACGCTCTGCCAGCCCTGCAGCCTTGTGCTTAGTCAAGTCCTCGGCCAGGCAGCCGAGCGAGCGGATGGCCCAGGCACTTCCTGGAACTGGCCCTGGGGAAGCAGCAGGATGTGAGCAGGATGGGTCATCCCATCCATCCTCCCTCTCTGCCCTACGGAGCTGCCCAGAGGGGGAGACTGCCCTCCTGACATGGCAGCTGGTGTGCATGGCCTAGGGAGCAATTACCCCTAGGTTTGCTCAGCTTCTTGTCCCCTGAAGTTTCAGTTAAAGTTGCTCTCAGTTCTAGCTTGTGTTTGTTTGCTTAGAACCACCCCCCCCCCCCTTCCCCACAGGGTCCCTGCATACTGTGGAATAGTTCATCCTCGGGCAGCACCAAGAGACGCCATTCACACTGTGGTCGAAGTGACTGGCAACCTGTGTTGCTGAGCACAACACAACCTAATGGTCCCACACAGGGCCCTGACGCCTCCTGTGTTTTATCTCTTAATCCCCAGAATGATAATTAAGCCTCCTTTTTGGTGATGCAGCACAGTTGTAGAGGGGCAGGGAACACAAGCAAGATAAAGACCTGAGAGGCAAAGCAAAGAATCAGGGTGAATTTGTGTGACCAGGTACAACCTTTCTGCATACCATCAATACACCCCAGGAGTACAACCCCCAGGGCAGGTGCAGGGGTCACACATCTGGGGCCATGATGCAGAGATGTAGGGGAGGGGAGGCCAGAGAGTAATGGGTGCTATTTCTGGCTTCTCCACCTGGGCGGCCTTTCTGTGAAGGGAAGGGATGAGCAGGTGATGGGTCAAGGTTGCCACCACACCAGGCGGGGAGGGGTGCTCCGGACGGTGAACAAACTTCTTAAAATCCTGATCTTCCCGTTCTCACCAGCTGGGTTTTTTGCTGTTAGACCCAGAACACTCCCTCCCATAGCTGTCTCTCCACACTGCTCTTGAACCTCCTTCCAGGCATCTTTCTCCACCCCCACCTCGGGCCCCGCACCCCACCACCATCATGAGCACAACACCCACAAAACCAGCCCAGCACTTTCCAGTCTCCAGGCCAGGCAGGCTTTGGAGGACCTGTGGCCAACACTGAGTAATAACTGCGTGTTAGACACTATTCTTACTGCTTTACAGCCATCCTTTCATTGGAGCCATAAAAAAGCCTCGTACCGGGCGGTTATTTTCATGTCACAGGTAAGGAAATCAGGTGCTAATGAGATTACGTAATTTCTCAAGCTTCCAGCTCTTGCTGGCTGCAGAGGGTGGTCTGGATCCCGAGCTCGGGCCACAGCTTCCCTGTGGTTTCTCCTGGATTGTCTCCTTACCTTCCCCACAGGACTTTCTCTTTTAAGATTTATCTATTTACTTGAGAGGTAAAGTTACAGACGAGAGGGAGAGACAGAGAGACAGAGAGAGAGAGAGAGAGGTCTTCCATGTGCTGGTTCACTCCCCAAATGGCCACAACAGCTGGAGCTGCGCCAATCCAGTGCTAGGAGCCAGGAGCTGCTTGCAGGTCTCCCACGCAGGTGCAGGGACCTACACACTTGGGCCATCTTCCACTGCTTTCCCAGGCCATTAGCAGGGAGCTGGGCGGGAAGTGGAGCAGCCGAGACTCCAACTGGTGCCCACGTGGGATGCTGGAGCTGCCACACCCCCCACACCCTCCAGCACCACTCAGCCCTGCTGGCCTGGCGGCTCTTGCCTGTTCTTGGTTTTCCCGCCTCCCGATCCACAGCCCTGTCTCCCACCCTGTTCCCGCTCCTCCAGCAGAGGCCTGTGCTCACTCTCTCTGCCCAGGGCATGAGCCTTCTCCAGGGAGTGGGCACAGAGGAAAACCGCAAATGCTGCAGGTAGAGAAAAATCCCAGGAACAGGGTCCAACGTCAGCACCAGCCATCTGGAGCTCTGGTCTTCTGGACCACATGGGCCCTGTCTGGCAGAGGAACCCGTGTGTGGTTGTAGGTGCAGCTCAGGCAGCTGATGAACGGCAGAGCTGGGGCAAGAATCAAGGCCAGTCTTTGCCACCCAGCACAGACTCCTTGTACTGCCCTCTGCTTTTCTCAGGTTCCAACGAATACCAGAGGGACCCTGTTATCCCACGTGGGCCTGCCACAGGCCTCCTGAGGCACCGCTTCTCCCCTGCTGCCCACTCCTCCCAGCACCCTGCCCGCTGCCCTTCCTTCCTCCCACGCTGGACATTTCCTGAGTCCGTCTTCTGCTTCCCTGGCTCCGCCCAGCACTTGGTTTCTTCCAAGCCGTCAGCCGCTCAGGCTCTAGGTAACATCTTTGTGCGTCGATGGGGTTTTGCAGCAGGATCCACAGGCCATTAGTAAATCAATAACCCTTTATTAAGAAAGGAGGGGAGGCTGGTAGAGACCTGGAGTTTTTAATTCAGATCTAGCAACTCCTGGGCATCATCATGGGGAGCATGCTAAAAATAGGACTTTGAAAAGCATGGTGCTGCTACTGCTGGAACTTGATAGCTTCTTGCCCATAAGCAGGAGCCTCTTGCTATGGGAACTCATTAGCCGAACTTGCCCTCTGCTGTGGTCTTCTTCTAACTCTAACACCATATGCAATCGCTATTGCTTTGGGGCTCTTTGCTTCTTTTATTCTTGCCTGCTCTCCACACGTCTCTTAGAAGCAGATTGATTTCCCACCTATCAGTGTGTTTGAGTCCCATACCGAACACGTGCATGAAGTCTGCTATGTCACTGTCGCCAGCCTGAGTATCAGTAAACACTCATCTTTCTCATCTATTTACAAAGATAGCCCTCCAAAGCCAGCACATGCCCTACGGTCCTTCATGCTTTCCACCAACCCCTGGTGACTCTGTCATTGTCCTTTCCTTGTCCCTTTTCTAATCCAAACTGTTCCACACAGAGAAGAATGACAAGGCATGCAGACAAGTAACGTGAGGGGACAGGAACGATGCTGGCATGACCATGAACTTTAAGGTCAATGCTACACTACCCAAGACAACACAGGTAAGTCTGGAAGCACACAGCGTCAGAATTCCGCATCTCTTTTGACCCAGCGAGTCTACGTCTGGACAATCATTTTGAAGATATACACAGAGATTCCATATTAAGGATGTTTCTTCATTGGCAAGTGGGAGAGAGAAAGCCTTCTTTTTTTGAACTAGGTACAGATAGTCTGTTACTGTGTAATATGCCCAAACCTAGCAGCTGAAAGCAATAGTAAACACTATCTCACAGAATTTCTGTGGGTCAGGAACGTATGTGAAAGGTTCTGGCTCGGGTCTCTCCTGAAGTTGTAGACATGATGTCATCTAGAGCTACAGTAACCTGAAGGTTTGATTGGGGAGAGAGGACTCACGCCTGGGTGGCTCATCTTCAGCCCTACTGGCTGAAGTTGGATGTTGGGGAAGGTCAGTTCTTTCTCACCCAGAGCTCTGCATTGAGCCCACTTGCTATCCTCACAACGTGGAACCTGGCTCCCAGAGCGATGATCCGAAATGCTGTCTGTAATGACTCTCATGACTTCGCCTGGGAGTCCCGCACCGTCCCTATTGATCACGTACACCACACCAACATGCCATGGGAGGGGACTACACGAGTGTGTGAATACCAGAAACTGAGGTTCACTGAAGACCACCTTGCAGGCCAGCTATGACATATGGGGAAGAGCTCATCAAGGAAAACATGCCAGGGCCAGTGTTTCGGTGCAGCTGGTTAAACCACTGGTTGTGACGCCGGAATCCCATATGACAGCTCTTGTTAAAGTACTGGCAGCTCCACTTCCAATCCAGCTCCTACTAATGCTCCTGGGAGGCAGCAGAAGATGGCCCAAGTGCATCAGCCCCTGCTACCTACCTAGGGGACCCAGATGGAGTTCTAAGCTCCTGGCTTCAGCTTGCACCAGTCCCAGCCAGTGCAGCTATTTGGGGAGTGAACCAGCAATGGAAGGCAGGTGCGCTCACACTCGCTCACTCGCTCTGTCTCTCTCCTCTCATACACTCTCTCTCTCTCTCACACACACACTCTTCCTGTCAAATAAATAAAAAATGAATTTTTTTTTAAAGAAAACAATGTCCAAGCCTGTCTCGCCAACAATTGTCTCTACTGTGAGTTTGAGAGCAGAGCGGAGCCCTCTGGCTGGGCCTGTTGTTTTGAGACTCTCTTCTTTGGCAGCCCTCTGACTGCAGCACGTGTGCACTCTGCCTGCTCTCTGTTTGCTAATAACACGGCATGTCCGGTTCTCCTTCGCTCCCAGATCTCGGTCACGTTCTCTACTCACCCTTTTCAGAAACAGGCAGATTTGACTGTTTTATTCTTCAGTTGGTTTCCAACTAGAGGTGGAAAAAGGGGAGCTGTTTGCTGACCCTGCCCCTCCCAGATTCCTAAAAACATTTATATTTTATGTGACCTTTGTAATAGTGGAAAATTAAAAATAGCCTAAATGTCAAACAATAGGTTGCTTGAGCAAATTATTGCACATCCATATAATTAAGTAAAATGCAATCATTTAAAAGGATGCTATACAAGAATATTTAATGATATGGAAAATTATTCAGGACCTACGAAGTGAAGAATACAGGTTATAAAACAGAGTGTGGAGGTTATTTTTATGCTAAGCATAATATATACCTGATTAGGAAAGGTCTCCAAGAAGATAGGAATGTGTGTGTATCAAAACACCATTTCTAGTTATCACTGCCTAGGAGGCTTATAAGTAGCTAAAATTTCCTTCATTTTGGCTAATCTGTTTTTCCTAAAACTCCTGTGTTTTATACTCATAACCTTTGTAATGAGGAAAAAAATACTTTTTCAGAGGGTAATGGGTGGGGGGGGGAATTGATTAAAAGTAGTCAGGGCTCCCTACCATCCTCTATCTGCAGGCACTTTAGTGCCCCCAGCTCACTTGCATAGGTCATTCCACAACCCTGACTGTTGTCCAGGGAGTGTGGGTGTCCCTACCTGTGTCTTAACCCCTACACCAAACACATGTCTCAATTTTTTTTTTTCTCAAACACTCTGTTCTCTTAGCTTCCTTGACCCCACAAGCTCTGTTTGTTCTGCTTTCTCTGTGGCCAGTCCTTATAGATTCATATTTCTTTATGAAGTCATTTCATGTTAGTTTCTCAAATCTTGGCTCTAGGCCTTTTATTCTTATCACTGTTTATTTAAAAAAAAAAGATTTATTTAGTTATTGAAAGTGAGAGTTACAGAGAGAGAGACAGACAAAGAGAAAGAGATCTTTAATCTCCTAGTTTACTCCCCAAATGGCCGCAACAGCTGGGGCTGGGCCAGAGGCTTCATTCAAGTTTCCAATGTGGGTGGCAGGAGTCCAAGTCCCTGGACCATCTTCTGCCACAACACCATGACACAAGCCCCTGTCACTGTTTATTCTGTGTGTGTGTGACCTCACCCACACCCATGCTTCACAAAGCAGTTAGAGTATTGTACTTCCAATCCAGGCCATCTTCCTGAACTCCTATAATTCATATACTACCTAACTGAATACTTCAAATTGGATGTCTCAAAATGTTTTCAAAGTCAACATAGCTCAAATAAGCTTTATGACCTTGAGCAGTTACCTATCACAGGAAAGCACAAAATAAACTTATTACTGTGCCTCTCAGTCTTGGGTGCATAGCAGAATCACTTGGAAAGTCTGAAACAATACCAATGCATATGCCACCAAAGTTTCAGTTTAAGAAGTCTGGGGTCAATATTTTTGGCAAGCATCCCAGTGGATTTTAGTGAGTACATAATGATGAGTGTCACTCACTGATATGCTAATTCAGTAGAAACTTGACAGTCATTTTTTAAAATAATGTCTATCCTTTTTCTTTTCTTTTTAAAATATTTATCTGTATATTTATTTGAAAGGCAAAGTGACAGAGAAGGAGAGAGAGAGAAGAACAGATCTTAGATCTGCTGGTTCACTCACCAAGTGGCTGCACCCATCGGGGATGGGCCAGACTAAAGCCAGGAGCCAGGAATTCCATCCTGGTCTCCTACAAGGGTGACAGAGGCTCAAATTCTTGGATCATCTTCTTCTGCCTTCCCAGGCACATTAGCAAGAAGCTGGATCAAAAGTGGAGAAAGCAGAATTCTAACTGGTGCTCTGATATGGAATGCTGGCGTTGCATGCTATGACAACCCACTGCACCACAATGTCAGCCCCTGGTAGTCATTTTTGACACCTCTTCCTTGTCTTTTAAGTGTAAGTCATCACCAAGTTCCAACAATTTTACCTCTAAAATATTACTCAAGATTATCCAGGGGCCGACTCCATGGCACAATAGGTTAATCCTCCACCTGTGGCGCCAGCATCCCTTATGGGTGCAGGTTCTAGTCCCAGCTGTTCCTCTTCCAATCCAGCTCTCTGCTGTGGCCTGGGAAAGCAATAGAAGATGGCCCAGGTGCTTAGGCCTCTAGACCCTCATGGGAGACCAGGAAGAAGCACCTGGCTCCAGGCTTCGGATGGGTGCAGCTCCGGCCATGGTGGCCATTTGGCGAGTGAACCAACAGCAGGAAGATTTTTGTGTCTCTCCCTCTCACTGTCTGTAACTCTACCTCTCAAATACATACATAAAAAAATCTTAAAAAAAAGATTATCCATAATTCTTTTTTTTCCTACCACCACCCTAATAAAATTGTCATTTCTCATCAGGATGTTCAATGCATTCCGCACTCAACAGATCTGAACCCGTCATCTCCATTTTTCCTCCTATGGTAAGCACACCCCTGATGAGTCAGAACTGTATATCATCCCCTCCCCTTGAGTGCAGGAAGGGCCTGAGGGTCACCACTAACCAATACAACCCAGTCGAGGTGATGGGACTCAGCACCTGAGATCCCCATTTGATCAGACAGGAGAGACACAGATAATCCTGCTGGCCTTGCACAAGTCGCTGGCCACATTCCGACTGGGAGGTGGTAAGGAGAGCGGCCCTCAGGCTGTAACTACAAGCTTGGAAGCAGAGCCTTCCCTGATGCAGCTGCCAGGTGAGAATGCAACCCAGCTGACACTTTTGTACCCTCGTGAGGCTCTGAGTCGAGGATCTAGCCTAAAAACTTGTGACTCACGGAAACTGTGAGATAACTGCTGTGTGTAGGATGAAATCACTAGATTTGCTGTAATTGGTTTTGCAGCTATAGACAACTTACATCCCCCAGCCCCCAAACTTAGCAACCAAGCCATTGTTTTGTATCTCTCTCTCTCTTTACATATATATATTTTACATATTATATATTGCATGTATATATGCATATAATATACATTATACATATATATATATATAATCAAAATGGCTCCAAAGCTATTAATGGTTTTCCCCCACCACCCCATATACCTCTCCAGTCTCATACAGGTTGTCTTGCTCCATGCATTAGCCACAGAGACATTTCAGTCTAGTTAGGGTCAGTCTAGTGTCCTGCAACCACAGGCCATTTTCTCCAGACGTTGTCACGACTTCACCTGTTACTCAGCCCACCCTGACTCACTCTGTCAAGGCCAAGTTACCAATTAGCCTTCGATAACATCACATCTCTTTGACCCCATAGCACATGTCAGTTATGCTTTCACATTTTTTGATTCTCCTCCTGATCTGTATTTCCACGAAGGCTGCCACATTACTCGTTTGGACTCACCATTTTATCCCTAGTGCCATACATGGTAACTCCCCAGGCACTCAAAGTGTTCCTGAAATCAGTGTAAAGTGAATCTCACAAGGATCTGTGAACCCGTCTTAGAGTGCATTCAGGCTAGAGCATGAATCTTGCATTGTCCCAGTGGGTCCTGATTCGAGCGAGGTAGATCAAGGCAAGAAGGCTGATCCTTAGTCCAGATCCCACTATGGGAGCACCGGACATGGCCTAGGCTCTGGGGAAAACAACTTCAACCAGGCCAATAACCAACAGTTTTTACTCTTCAGGCAAAGGATTTTTTATGGAAACCAACAGTATGTAAGGCGACATGATAGTTACCATGCAGCCTAGCAAGAGCGCTATGCAATCTCTCTCACATTCAATTACTGGCAAGGACTCCTTTTAGGGTCTCAAGAGAAAACTGAGGAAACTTCCGTCTTCTCTTTTATTAAAGAAGCATTCCTTTATGATACAGCTGACAAAGCAGCGATTGCCTCAAGAATCCCGTTTAAACCCATCCTGATTAAGAGAGGGACAAGTTAGGAAAAATAAACTCAAGGCATAGATGGACCATCACACATTTAGCCCTCTACCACACTTCAACGTCCAAGTTCTATTCAAGGCTCATTTCATAAACTGCAAGGCACTATAAATATTTTTACCTCATACTTACTAAACAAAATACTGAATAATTGCTACATGGTAATTACTAATTAGTGATTTGATATTACATGCTTAGAGTCTAATAAGGAGTCCACATAGCAAACCTCTCAATGAATATGAAATGTGAAGAAGTGCCTTGAAGAATAATGTGGGGCACGGGATTAGAGAGCGATGGGGAGCGTGTGGCTTTATACAGTGTACTCAAGCGAGGGGCATATTTGATCAAGGACTTGAAGCAAATGAGGTAGGAGCATAATAGGGCATTTGGAGGACAAGAGCCTGACAAGCCAGGGAAGAGTGAGTGCAGGCAGGGCTTACTTTGCTTGCGAGAGGATTAGCAAAGAGACCAGAGTGGCCACAGAGCTGTGAGTGGGAGTAGGGGGAGAGGAGATCAGATAGGTGGTGATGACCAGACTGTTAGGATTCTAAATTTCAATTTCAGTATGATATAATGCTGGAGAAGGCTTGCTGTGGCTGCTGCATTGTAAATAAATCCTAGGATACCAAGAATGAACGCAGACACTAGTTCAAAGGTCAGAACAATGGATCAGGTCACAGATGTAGGTGGCTAGGGCCAGCATTGTGGTTTTGTAGGCAAAGCCTCTGCCTGCAATGCTGGCATTCGATATGAGTACTGGTTCATTTCCCAGCTGCTCTACTTCTGATCCTGCTCCCTAATGACCTGGAAAAAGCAGCAGAAGATGGCCCAAATGTTTGGGCCCCTAACACTCATATGAGAGACCTGGATGAAGCTCCTGGCTTCAGCTTGGCTCAGCCCTGGCCTTTGCTGCCATTTGGGAGTAAACCAGTAGATGGAAGATCTCTGTCTTTTCTCTCCCTCTCTGTCACTCTGACTTTCAAATAAGTAAATAAATCTTTAAAAAATGTATGTTGGGGGACCACTCTGTGGTGTAGCAGGTAAAGCCACAGCCTGTGGCACGGGCATTCCATATGGGTGCCGATTCAAGTCACAGCTGCCCCACTTCCAATCCAGCTCCCTGCTAATGCACCTGGAAAAGCAGTGGAGGATGGCCCCAGATCCTTGGGTCCCTGCACCCACATGGGAGACCCACATGGGAGACCCAGAAGAAACTACTGGCTCCTGGCACCTTGCTTCAGATTGGCCCAACTCTGGCCATTGTGGCTATTTGGGGAATAAAGTGGTGGATTAAAGATCTCTCTCACTCTCGCTCTCTCTGTAACTCTGCCTTTCAAATAAATAAATGAATCTTAAATGTGTGTGTGTGTGCTAGTGACTAGGACTAGAGTGGTAGTTATAAAGATGGTGTAAAGTGGTTGGATTCTGTTTTACACGTAGAGCCATCAGTTTCTGCTTATGCATTGCTTGGGGGAGAATAAGGCAAAGAAAAGAGTTTTGGCCATACTCTCTAACGGAGGACACTTTTTGTTTTTGAAAGACAACATCTTTTTCTATCCTGTCTTTGTATAACATCAACAAAACAATCTTGGAGCATACCTGAATCTTAAATTTTTCTATCTAAATAAAAATTGAAAACCAGAGAGCTAAGAAGTCCTTTTCACCCTGCAATAGCTGCATTTTCTGCATCCCCACTGAAGAAAGATGAGAGAAAGAGTGTCAGCCCCCGCCTACCATCAGACTCTACTTGAATACAAAGCAAACCCAGAGCAGACGCTGCTAAATAAGGGAATGAATGTTTAGAATAGCCTGCTTTAGACATTTGGGGAAGGGCTGGCGGCCTCTGTAGCCTCCTCTCCTCTCTATGACTTGGGCCACAGAGGAGCTGATGGCCAAGTGCAATCAGACAATCACCCTCCGTGCTGCTCTCTTGCTGGGTGAAGTTGCCCTAACAAGTCAAACAGAAAGTGCTCTAGTGCATGTGGCCAAAGTCGGAAACCAGAACCACCACCCTGCTGCAAACGGGTCATTGATTTTCCTCCAATCTGCCCTACGATGCCTCCTTTTAAGAGAATTTTCATGCTGCTAGGTTTAAATGTTTATAACTGAAAGACTTTGGGAGCAATAAAAAAAAAGAGGAGAGATCTTTAAATATGCTCCCCTCCCCTCCCTCCCTCCATCTTACACTCAGTGAAAAATCTGCAATTTTTTCCTTTCCTAAAATATCTCAGAGATAAAAATAGAATGTGATATCGATGTGAAGCATGTGTATACGGTGGGTGTGTTTTGTGTGTCTATGAGTGCAAATTTCTCTTTAGCATTAGGAAATGACATATCACATATAAGAAACTGCCAGCAGAGAAAAAGATAAAAATCAAAACAGCCTTTCTGGGGCCAGTGTTGTGGTATAGCAGGTGAGACCTCTGCCTGCGGCACCAGCATCCCACATGGGCACCAGTTCATGTCCCGGCTGCTCTACTTCCAATCCAGATTCTTGCTAATGCGTCTGCAAAAGCAGTGGAAGATGGTCCCAAGTGCTGGGGCCCCTGCACCCATGTGGCAGACCTGGAAGAAGCTCCCGGCTCCTGGCTTTGGCCTGGCTCAGCCCTGGCCATTGTGGCCATTTGAGGAGTGAATCAGCAGATGGAAAAAATCTCAATCTCTCTGTCTTCTCTTTCTGTAACTCTGCCTTTCAAATAAAAATAAATCTTTAAAATTAAGTAGAATACAGAGGTACAAGGGGAGAAAGTTGTCAGAATCAAGAGGGAGTCACCTATGTCAACACCTATGTCAACAAAAAGGAAGTTAATGAAGGAAGGGTTCTTACACTTGGTTGTCTGAGCCAAACTATCAGTGTGACTCTACCAGACCCACAGCTTGCACCAAGTCCACTACAACCTTACACAATAAGAACTCCTGCAAAAGTATCTGGATAGTATCCCTCTGTTTAACCTCAGACTGCCACCACCCGTGTGTTAGTCACTGTGACCCAAGGTGATTGCTTTAAAATACCACCCATGGTATTAGTCATTGTGACCCAAGATGATTGCTTTAAAATACCTCCTGTAATCCTTGGCTTTGCCCTTGAAGGCCTCCCCTTGCCCCAAGCTCTGTGCATACACACATAGTTTAGGAAGACATGCATATTCCCATTGCTGTGCAGTGCTATTCCCATTGCAATGCTGTTCTCCCCCCAAAAAGACTTGATTTGGCTTTGATTTTAAGCTCTTTGTGTTTCTCTCAGTAGACAAAGGAAATGGTAATTATTTCCTCCTTCCCTCTCCAGTTTCACTACTCTGAATAAGAAATGTTAACAACTTAATAGGGGTCTGTAAGCAACCTCTCCTCTTACACCTATATCTGTTTATACATATTTGTGGACCTTTCTACACAATTTTTTATCAGCATCTTAATCTCAATACATCTTATAGACTTTAGACCCAAATTTCTATGACCCTAGTTCATATTTTCTTTGCTTTGAATCTAGAATCATGCAACAGCTTCCTAACTCAGTCTACTCCCCCCCCATCAGCATATTTGTATCCATTCTTTTTCCCTCTAATAGTTATTGTTCTAAAATGCAAATGCGATCTGCTTAAAATCCTTTAGTGGCTCCTCATTGCTCATATTAAAGTTTAAGCACCTTTCCCTTGCACACAAAAGGCCTTCAGGATCTGGTTTCAATCTCTCTGGCTTTAGTTCTGGCCACACCTGCCCACTCTACCCCATGCCCTTCCACGCCTCATTCCCTGGCCTGTTCGTTCCATGCTTCAGGTAAATGCCACACACTCTCCAGTCCCCTTTGCTTATGCTCTTCCCTCTCCCCCGGCTGGGGTGTGCATAACTCTGCTTAGGCAGCCGTAACAAAATACGGTAGACAGGGCAGCTTAAACAAAAGACATTCATTTTCTCATAGTTCTAGAGCCTTGAAAGTCCAAGATCAAAACCCAGTAGGGTTTTGTTTCTGCCGAGGGCTCCCTCTTTGACTTGTTGTAGGGACTCATCCTTCCAACCCTGTTTAACCATAGCTTCCTCCCAAGGATCCTATCTCCAGATATAGCCCCCTTAGGGATGAGGGCTCCGTATATGTACTGGGGGAGCGAGGTGGGAGGCAATTCAGCTCATAGCAAGTTGGGGGGTGGGGTTCCCCTTCTTCTCAGCACATCAGAAGTAGGGACTCTGAGTCAGATTGCCTGCACGTGAATCCTTTTCCTGTCACTTGGTCTTTGGTGGTTGTGAGCAGTTACTTATCCTGTGTTTCAGCCTCCCTGTCAGTGGTTCTCAAACACGTGCACACATCAGTGTCACCAAAGGGCTTGTTAGGGTGCAGGTTACCGAAGCTCAGCCTGAGAATCTTCATGTCTAGCAAGTTCCAGGATGATGGCAAGACTGCTGCTGCAGGCACCACATTTAGAGAACCACTTTCCCATAATAAAACGGGTCTGGGGCCGGCGCTGGGGCATTGCTGGTAAAGCCACCACCTGCAGCACCAGCATCCCATATGGGTGCCGGTTCATAGCCCAGCTGCTCCACATCTGCTATGGCCTGGGAAAGAAGATGGCCCACGTGGGAGACCTGGAAGAAGCTCCAGGCTCCTGGCTTCAGATTGGCACAGCTCTGGCTATTGCAGCCATTTGGTGAGTAAACCAGTGGATGGAAGCCCTCTCTCTCTGCTTCTCCTTCTCTAACTCTTACTTTCAAATTAATAAATCTTTTAAAAATAAATAAAATAAAATGGGGCTAAGATTGGCACTTCCCTCTTAAGTTAGTCACTGGAACAATTAAATGACAGGGGACAGTACAGTGACTGATTATGCTAAATAGTGAATGTTGGATGCCACTACTCTCTCCCAGCAAAATAGTACATGTTTGTCTTTACCCACCTAAACTCCGACCTACTGGAAAGCTTTCCTGATATTCGCTGGAAGAATTTGGAATCTTATAGGGATAGCCTCCATTACCTTATCGTAGAACTTACTGGATGGGATTCTAATCACTGACAGCCTACATGCATACTAATGCCTCTCATGACCTTGACCTTAAGAATGGGAGCTCAAGATATTATCTATTCTTGACTTCTCAGTATATGCCTGACACAGAGAAGCCACCCAGTGAATATATTTTGAATGAAGGCTGCAAAGCAGTCTTGTGTGTCTGTAAATGGATATACAGGGCTAAGCTGGACACAGCAAGGGCAGTTATCTGGTGTTCACCTAAATTCTAACATATGGGACTTCCTCTTTTGACAGTACTACTCAATCCTGAGGGCACATTAAAATCATCTTTTAAGTCATGATACCTGGTCTCTTTTTCAATGCAGAATCTCTGAATCTATGGCCAGAGCACTGGTAAAAGTCAAAGTTCACTAGGATATTCAACTGAGTTAGGGGAATGCAATCTATGAAAATGCGCATTTTAACATTGTTAAATATCTACTTCTGACCATGAATTTGTTTTTCTTATTCCACCACAAATTGTCAGCTTTGAGCAGTTTTGAAAGGGGGTAAATGGAGAAATTAGCATTTGTAGAGCACTTTACAGTTTTCAAAGCACTTTCATACTCAGTGTGTCATCAAAATCTTAAAATAACCCAGAGAGGAAGGTATCATTATTCTTTACAAACGCTTTGAGGCACCAGCCCAGAGAGGGGGCTCCACCAAACCCTCTAAAAAGAAGCAACAAATCAGCAGAATGCCATCTGCCAAGTTCTGCTCTTGGCCTGCCTGCTGTCAACAATGCTACCTGCAGGCCATCTTTACCGCTCACCCGTGAGGTGGGCCCTGAACATGTCGCTCCCCTGGGTTCTGGCGTGCCTGGTTTCACAGCTGGTCAATTGCTGCTGCTTCACACTTTGGCATTCCGAGATTGGCTTGGCTCTTTGCCAGCTGCTTTTCAGGAACGAACTCTCTTCCTCCTTGTATGCATTGGTGTTGGTTTGATTTTACTTGAGCCCAGAGGGGCTAAATGACTTGCCTGGAGTGGCAAAGTCTACAAGTGGCAGGACTTGAGTGGTCTGGAGTAAGACATGAAGAAAGACAGTGCTTCGAGGCTGAGAGCAGGCACAGGAAAGAGAAAAATGCTACCAGGGAGGGCAGAGCCCTGGAAACGTGCTTTGCCCCATGCGCAGGCCACCGGGGAGTACGCGGATGTGAGGTTAGACTATACAACAGCAAAAATACCTTGCAAAATATGCTAGATTTGGAGCACACAAAAAGTTTTGCTCATCAGAGAAGTCCCTTAGATACACTGGTTTATTCCAGGGATGTGGCAATGACCCTGTAATGTTTTTGGAAATGCCTCCAAAACCTGGAGCACATTCTTGTAAATATAATAAATTGGGGCCAATATTTGCCCTTGCAGGGAACAATCTGTGTTTATATAAAAAGTCATTTAGAACCACATAGAAGGAATCATGGATAGGACAATGAAGATGAGTGGAGTTTGCTCAGGAAAGCCCTGGGCCATAAGCTCCTCAGATGAGGTGAGCATCTCATTTTCTTAAAATTTTATACCCGCAGGCCCTGCAATATTGCTTGTCACACACTAGATGATCAATAGGTGTTTGATGAAACCATGAGCAAGTTAATGAGTGGAAGTTCTTTTGTGTACGCTCAAGGTGATGCCTTTAGATGTTCTAATTAGTAGAATGTCCCAGGGGAGAGTGCTGAGGTTCCCAAGGGCACTCGACTACCTGAGGACCCCCCTTTTATTTGGAGGCAGGCCCGGGTGTGAAGGCTTCACAGGTGTGTGTGTGTATACACATGGTCTCATCATCTCACATTCCCACGGTTTTATCCATATGCAAATATGAGTATGGAGGAGACACCCATATACGTATGAAAAGAAAGCTAAATCTTCTTAGTCATGGGTAGCTGTTCAGCAGAGAGGGCAAATGAAGGCTTATTAAAATCAAAAGGGGAGAGAGGGATTTGATGCACTAAATGGCTAGACACAGGGTTTTGCTTGCAAATGAGGATGCACCTAGGCTGCATCCCTGACACTAGACAAATGGGCATTTCGCATCTTCTTCGTGATCCTGTCCACTTCAAACATGGGTGCCCCTGGAGGCAGAGTCCAGAACACAGCACAGCAGTCTCAGTCCGGATCTGGGTTCACAGAGATATTTTACTGGGGGAGAGAGCCCCATCATCTCTCCTCCCTGAATTATCGACGGTAAAACAATGGCAGTGTAAAATATCGTTCATGGAAAGAACGAGTAAGATCCTATCATAGAAATTATTTTTAGGCTATTGGGAGGAATAGAAAATCTGTTTTTCTACAAGGCATTTTAAAAAATGTTCCTGGGACAAATAGAAACAAACAAAAAGCCTCCTATGGTCTCTCCTGTGGAATAATGATGCGAGATAAAGAATGTCAGTGTTGTTCCTTTCTGCACGATGTGACATAAGATATACAGCCACACATCTCATAAGCGTCATTTGCATCTTCTGCATAAGTCTGTGTCCGTCTAGTCCTAATTCCAACATCTCCATGGCGATCATCGCCTGTGAAAGCCCAGGTTCGTGGGCTGGGTGGAACGAGAGCCGGGTATCAGTTGCAGCTTTCACCTGTGACCTTGAGAAAGTCGCTGCCCTGAGCAAGTTACCCTCCTGAGCTTTAGTGGCCTCCTGAATACAATGAGGTTATTGGAGTAGAAGGTGGCCGAGTCTCCTTCCAGCTCTGGCAGGCTTTGGAAGCCACTATGAGCATGTGATGGGAAATAGCAGCAAAGAGCCACGCAGTTGTATTAATGCCCCCACACTATCTGTCTTGGTGAGGGCACATGCTGGACACGACAGGATTTTCTGTTGAATTCCACCTGAGGGATGCTTCAGTGTGGTGGCTCAAGTTCAACAGTGAGTGTGCTTTTATTTCCTTCTCTATGCCAAAAGAGACAGAAATAAAGATTGTGCTAAATTGCCCAACTGGGGGGAAACTAAGAATTCCATGCAATGATATGTTTCCTAAAGGTTCTTCTAATTGAATTACCGCAGGCTCCTGTTGATCATTCCTGGCCACGTCCCCTGTAATTCCCTTAGTATTACCTCCTAAACATGCCATTAACATGAGGCAGATATTTGCTTTCACTGAGATAAGACAGACGATTTTGTGTAATTGTCTCTCTAATCCCTCCCCCTCACAGTCTGGGAAATGGCTCACAATTGCTCAAATCCAGGCATTTAGGACTGCTGATCGAGAGTGGTTTGGAAACACAACAGTGCTACTGGAGAGATCTGAGCCCTTCCCTTCGCCTGTCACAGGCTCATGGATTCTGGCTGAAGTGGGCCATGTGCACTGAGATTCCCACCACTGAAACATTGAAGAAGGGAGAAGACAAGACACAGCTTGTCCCACTTCTTACTGCTCTGCCTGCGGACACAAGGCTAGACTCAGGAGTACAGACAAACAGATCTCATCCTCTGAGTGTCCTCTGCCCACATGGAGGGGTTGGCCCCTCTGGGGAGTGGTATCCAATACAATGGGCTCACCCTGCAGCCCTTGCACCTTGGCGCTTACCATTCACTCAAACCCCAGTTATTCTTGGGCTATTCAATCTTGGATATTCCTAAATCTAGTGCATTTTTTAGTTATTCAGGATATTTACTTGTGTGCCATTTGCTTTTGACTACCTGATTGCTCATTCATTTCTGCATGTTGACTGAGCCAGATAAAACCTGATCTATTTTTGTTCTTGTTCATTGTTCCAAGGAGATACTTGTGGGAAGGCTTGGGTAAAATAAGTTCTAAGTGTTCTGTGAATCACATTTATTCGTGTTCTCACCCACTACTATAAATAACCCAAAGTTGAATGTAAGGTCTGGCCAATGGTCAGTGGTAGCAATAAAAGTTGAAACCTGGTTGTGCCAGGGAGATGAGTGATGTTCTTAATAAGGCCAAAGCTAGAACAGCCTCATTTCCTCTCCACAACCCAATGTATGTGTACAATCCAAGGCAGTGTAGTCAGGGGGGAAATAAGTTAGATGGAATCTGGGACCTGACAGCTTTCACAGTGGGACTCGGTAATCGCATCTGTATTTCTGCAAGTCATTTCCTTCTCAGACTAATCCTCTGATAATTACAAGGCCCGTGCATCCACAGTGGGATTGGATGTGCACCTGAACACTGAAAGGTGTGATGACGCACACAGTGCACTGTCAACTTAGGAACCCAGGACTTTCGTCTACACTACAAAAAAGTCAACACTCTCCCTGCTAAAGGAGCTTCCAAGTGAGATACTCTAACTTTAGGAGACGGGAGGTAATGAGAAGGACTAGGTTTCACAGGAAGCCCCCATTACTTTGCTCATAGCAGAGCAATTATTGGAGTAATTGCTCCATTGGGAACACAAATCTCACACATAAGGTTGTTTCCCATTATTTTCATTATTCCAACTGATTGAAGCCACTTTTAAGCCTATTTGAAAGGAACATGGTCTCTCATTATGATTTTTTATTTTTTAATGTAAGCCAAGATATGTATTGAAGATAGTATAAGAAGAAATACATTCTTTATAGGACATAGAAAGCAGATCTGACCTTTGTAAGGTCTACTCACTATAAATTTCTAGCTTATAAATCTGTAGTTGGAGAATGCAGATTTTTTATGTTTCTAGGATGGGTTTCTTGTACACAGATTAGAGGTGAAGGATGTACGAATCAACTGAACCAGATTGGAGAAGCACCTCCCTGCCATTAAGTCCCAAGACCCCAAAGACCACCACAGTTTGTTCTCATATTCGCCAGCACCCTGTCCATTTTAGTTTGAGATGCCTTAAGCAATGCATTTCCCCAGGAAAAGCATTAGATAAGGGAGTTTGCCATTAGAAAGCCTGCCTAACGCACACCCTGGTTGCGCTTTTGCCCTGTGTGCAAACTACCATTTCTTTCATTAGGACACAAGTTTTAATAGACTTTTCTGCGCTAAGATCGTGGATTTGTAAGCTAGTGCTCTGTGGTTGAGAAGCTGATGAAAACACTATATTTACCTGGAGGGACAATGGTTTCTGGACAGTTAGCCACAATCAGAGGGAGGGGGCTGGGGTTGCGGTGCTGTGTGTTAAGCCACAGCCTGCAACACCAGCATCCTGTATTTGAGTGCAGGTTCCAGTCCTGGCTGCTCTTCTTTTGGGCCAGCACCCTGCTAATGTGCCTGTGAACACAGTGAAAGACGGCCCGAGTACTTGGCCCTGCCACTCATGTGGAAGACCTGGATGGATTTTCAGGCTCCTGGCCTTGGCCTGGCCCAGCTCTGGCTGCTGTGGTCATTTGGGGGAGTAAACCAGTGGATGGGACACCTCATTCTCTTTCTATCTCTTCTTCTCTTTCACTCTGCCTTTCAAATAAATAAAATAAATCTTTAATAAAATACAAGGAGAGTTGGGCATATTTCTCTTGGATACTGAAGGAAATATTGGACATGAGCCTATAGGTGTAAGATACTTAAATAACGTGAGCGAACAGTTGTAGTTCAGGCAACCATGCTAAATTTTGAATTATCTCATTTAGTCCTTGCTGTAACTCTGTGAGGATGACACAACAATTGTCTACATTTTCTACAGGAGGAAGCTTAGATTTGTTAAGATGATTCACCCATAATCATTCAACCAGCAGAGCATAGAACCAAAACCAAGCAATCTGACCCAGGAGTCTATTCTCTCAACCATACCCATCAATCTTCCTGTCTCCAAGCAGGCAGACTGGTACCCCAAATCTTAATTCCCACCCTGTGAAACTAAGGTCCGTTAGTGAAGAGGAATGACCCGAAGGGGTCCAGTTTGCCCCCAGCTGCTTCACAGGGTATCCACACGCCTTTCTTTACCAGCTCTCCCCAGGGGAGAAGGGAGAGAACAGGAGCCTGCCAACCTCAGCAGATGGTGTGGAGGTTGCTGTGGAGATGAGAGGAGGGAGGCTTTTGCTGGCTGACAAAGAACAAGAGACAGAGATTGGCGAGAAGTGTGACATAAGCAGAAAGAGCTCAACTTGAAATAGATGTGGAAGAGAAAAAAACTGAGGCATAGGGAGTGCTCCAGGGGACGGATGGGTAAATAGACTTGAAGGGACATTTTTAAAATGTCACATTACTCCAACCTAGTCAGGGAAAGTGAGTGAGGAGAGAGACATGATCAGAAATGAGAGGAGCACTCCTCTTCACCGTGTGTTGATAGCCTATCCAGGAACACATCCGAGAGGCCTAGCCCTGTCCCTTCGGTCGGGGAGTTAAGGATCCGTATTCACCTCTACAGGGACTGCCCGCATCGTTCTAGATTGGAGGCAGCCTAGCAGAAGAGAAACGATGAGACTATTCTAAGGAAGCATGAATTGATCAGACCCTGCCCTTTGCCAGAAGGGTTCCAGAAGGACCATAAGATGTAGTACAATTTCTGTTCTATTGGACCTTACGGATGCACCACCTGTTGTCAAGCCCCAAGGACCCTCCTATATCGAGGCTGAGAGCACACTGATGGTGTGTTCACTTCCCATGTCCTCGCCTCTCCTTTTCCCTCGCGAGTCTGTCTTCAATTATTTATTCACACGACTTAACGTTAAGATGGTTTATTCATGAGGTTGCCTTGGGAGACAGGAGATAGACAACCTGCTTTTGTGAGGGTCTCTGGAGACTGGCAGCCGCACAATGTGTTACTCCATCAGCCTCTGTGAAGACAAAACATCTCAATGTAGAGGCCTCTGTTAACCAAAGTGACGATCAACGTTGTGTGGTTCCCATGTCGAGATGCATCTGTATTGACACAACTGCTTTAGGTAAAAGATCAAGATTCCTCAGTAGTGGACGGGGCAGGTCTGTGTTGAGGAGGACAGACTGGTACGTTGGTTGTTTGGACTTGTAACAAGCATGCAGGCAAGTTACCGATCT